>NC_142587.1:96571834-97934488 GCF_965207765.1 Zootoca vivipara | reverse complement strand
TGAATGTGGAAAGAGCTTCAGTCAGAGCTCGAATCTCTCTTCCCATCAAAGAATTCATACAGGGGAGAAACCCTATCAGTGTGTGGCATGTGGAAAGAGCTTCAGTCAGAGCTCCCAACTCACTTGCCATCAAAGAATTCATACAGGGGAGAAACCCTATCAGTGTGTGGAATGTGGAAAGAGCTTCAGTAAGAACTCCTCTCTCACTTCCCATCAAATAATTCATACAGGGAAGAAACCCTATCATTGCTTTGAATGTGGAAAGAGCTTCACTCAGAGCTCCAATCTCTCTTCCCATCAAAGAATTCATACAGGGGAGAAACCCTATCAATGTGTGGAATGTGGAAAGAGCTTCAGTAAGAACTCCTCTCTCACTTCCCATCAAATAATTCATACAGGGAAGAAACCCTATCATTGCTTTGAATGTGGAAAGAGCTTCACTCAGAGCTCCAATCTCTCTTGCCATCAAAGAAGTCATACAGGGGAGAAACCCTATCAGTGTGTGGAATGTGGAAAGAGCTTCCGTTGGTGCGCAGATCTCACATGCCATCAAAGAAGTCATACAGGGGAGAAACCCTATCAGTGCCTTGAATGTGGAAAGAGCTTCAGTCGGAGCTCTTATCTCACTTCCCATAAAAGAATCCATACTAATGTCGGAAAAACCATTGTACAGCTTTAGGAGCCAGGCAAATCAGCACCTTTTTAACCAGACCTTTGGATGATTGGCATCTAATGCTCTTTTGAAATGTAGTGTTTTGTGTTTTTGTATTATTATTGTGTTGTGTAACCTTCCTGAGACATGTACAGTGGTACCTCGACTTCCAAACGACTCTACATATGAATTTTTCTACTTACGAAAGGGGGAAATGACCCCGCGCTTACGAATTTCTTCAACTTACGCTGCCACGGGCGGCCACTACTGCTGCTGAGCGCGTGATCACGCTCTCCCCGCTGCCGCTGCATAGGCGGGGATCGAGCCCGTGATCGCGCTCTCCCCACCGCCTCTGACGCTGCAAGGGCCGGCCTCAGCAGATCGGGCCTGCGATTGGTCGCTGCTGCTGCTGCAGCGCACGCAATCACACTCTCCTCGCCGCCTCCGCCGCTGCAAGGGCTGGCCTCGGGGGATTGGGCCCGCGATTGGTGGCCAGCACTGCGGTGCGCGCAATCGCGCTCTCCACGCCGCCTCCGCCGCTGTAAGGGCCGGCCATCTGCTGGCCTCGGGGGATCGGGCAATCACTGCCCCGCGGCCGGCGCCGCCGCTGCAAGGCCAGCCTTCTGCTCCTCGTGGGATCGGACCTTCACCATCGCCGCCGGCCTCCCGCTGGCCGTGCTACCTGCCATAGGGCTGGATCAGGCCCTTGCCACCACTACTGCCGGCCTCCCACCGACCGTGCTACCTGTCGATCCGGCCCTATGGCTGGATCGGGCCCTTGCCGCCGCTCAGCCAGCCTCCTGCTGCCCCGCGCAGGCCTCCTGCTTGTCTTTAAAGTGCCTTTTTTAAAGGCTTCCAGTTTGTCGCCCGAGCCGTCCGGCGGGGTTTGTCTTGGGCTCCAAGACAACCCGGCTTTGCTTGGGGGGGGGAGGGCTGCGAAAGCGCCGCAGCGCCCCAAAAGAGTCCCAGATAGAGCGATCTGGGAATTAAGTGTTCAGCTGTGCCCCATTTTTGGCAATTCCCTGACTCTCCGGTGAGCCCTAATAAGAGCCCCGGAGCGAGAAGGGTTGCAGTCGCGGGGGCCATTTTGAACGTCAGTATTGCCCTAGCGAAGTGAAGCTTCGTGCCGGTGGTGGTGAGCGGCAGATTCCTCCAAAGTCTTTGATTCTGAAAGCTGGACTCCATGAGTAAAGATTGTAAATTTTATTTTATTGGACTATAATTTGGAGAATGGGAGAGAGATCGAAAAAACAGAAGCCATCTCCTCCTACTGATTAACTTAAGAAACAGTTAATAAAAATAAGAGCCCTTTGCCGGTATCAAGAAAATATATTATTTGAACTTTCCCAAAGGACATCTTAAAGAATCTCCCCCAGAGGAAGGGCAAAGGGGGAGAATTGCTAACACTGAGAGAACCCCTGCAACAAAAATTAATTCAAGAAGGGAAAGCTTCTCCCTGCCCTGAAATCGGCAGCCCGATCAGAACAGTGAGTTGAAGGTGATAACGAATGGAAACAAAGAACTGATTTCTAATTTGTGACTGTGTCTGCTTGAAACAATTTTAAAGTGGAGGATACAATATATGAAATGGATATACAGTACCCAGTTGATGTTACATGGAATAGTTGCAATTTGTAACCATCCCCTGGTTCCCAAGCCTGGCTCTCCCCTTGACAAGCCAGGAAAATGTCAACAAAAGATTACGCACCTGCGTTCAAGGACAAAGTGCTAAGACTCTTGTGGCAAATGAGAATTGGGATGTATAAGGCTCAGCAACAATTGGAGGAAATAAATCAAGATTCAACCGAGGTCTTGCCCAAAGCACAGGATTTACCTAAAGAAAGGATGCAAGATCCACAGAAAGAGGATTTGCCCAAAGAAAGGGAGCAAGATGATAAAAAGACATATGAACTGAGTTATGATATAATTGAAAGAGAAGAAAATGAGGATGGGTCACAGGGACAGCAAGATGATGAAGACCAACATGAGATCAGGAATACCTCTGATGGAGGGGGAAAAAACAAGAATTATCGGAGGAACAGAAAACCCACAAGAAAAATAGAGAACAAAGAAGAAGAGAATTTTTTTGGGGGGGGACACAGAGTGGTTTGAATTTGGAAGCAGGTTAGAAAGGGGGTGGGATGAAGGAGGAATGAATATGTTTTTTATTTAGGATGGCTAAAAAAGGACTGAAAACTGGACTGTTGACTTTGGAGCTTACTGGACTGGAAGGGAATGGCCGAGATTGGGGGAGGGAGGGGGGAAAATGTAGGATCATTGTAAAAATTTAAAATTGGGAATGTTAAAAAGGATTTGAAAAATATGGAGGATATTGGGAAGGAAATTATGGCAATTAGAATCATGGCAATTAGAAATTATGGCAATTAGAATGGGGAATATGATAAGAAAACTGTTTAAATGAGTTGAAATGAAAATCTGTAAAGGGGGAGGTAGGGGAAGCCCATAATAATAACAATGTTAAAAAAGAAAGAAAGGAATAGTTATTTTTAGCTTTTCTTTTTCTTTTTTTCTTTTTCTTTTTTAATCTTTTTTCATTTTTTGTGGGGGGAGGGAGTTATTTCTTTTTTTCTTGTGGGGGGGTTCTCTCTTTTTTTGTAAGGAAAGATAGTTAGCATAAATCCTCTGCATGGCACAGATGCTGCATGTGGATGAATGTTTACTTTATGTGATTGCTGTAACTTTCCCACACAGGAGCTCAAGCTGTAACCTGATCTCCTGTCATGTGATGTTCTTTGTTCTCTTTCTACTTTCACTTTCTTCTGAACTGGAGAGTGATGGCTGAACACACACTCTCTGAATAAACGTAGATTAGCACCTACGATTGTTTGCTGTCTTCTTTACCGAAGCCAGTGGCAGTAGTAAGAATATTGGTGATTTACACCCCAATATTCCAACAGTGGTAGCAGAGTAGGGGTTTCGATCCACCGACCTCTGAAAAGCGTGAAAACAGGCACGTAAACAGGCCTCAATCTGCAGCAGCTGATCCTGAGGAATTTCGCCTGCTTGGGAGTCACCGGTTCCTGCGTTCCAGGGGAGGAAGTGCACGGACGTCTGCGTTCCTTATCAATGGAGCAGTGAGTAACCGGGACTGATTTATAGCGGCAATAAAACCTCTAAAGCGGCAGCTTAATTGCAGATGCCTGCCGAAAGCCTAATTTGCAGCTTCTTTGTACTTTGAAGTCAGAAGCTAGCAGCACGCTTACAGTAGCAAGATGGCTAAAGCCGGGGATTCAGATCAAACACCCAAGAGTTTGTGTCCTTTGTTAAATGACTCAAATTACGCAACGTGGAGTGTTAAAATGGAATGTGTTCTTATCCGGCAAGGACTTATTGAGTTGATTCAGAACGCACCGCCCGTTTTGCCAGGCCACAGGTGGTTGAACCGTAACGCACAGGCAAGGGCAACAATAGTTCTGCATTTGGACCCATCACAGCTGGTTCATATTCGGAACTTCGACCATGCTTATGATGTTTGGACTCATCTTCGGGACGAGCACCTTAGGTTGCGCGCCGGATCAACAATGTTATACTTTCAGAGATTAATTAATTTGCGTCTGAAGGAGGGAGGAGACCTGAGAGCCCATTTGCATCAGATGCGTCAACTACGCCAGGAGCTAGTTGACAGAAACGTCAATTTGGATGACGACATTTATTGCTTTACAGTGCTAAATAGCCTTCCCAAGTCCTATAATGCTATTGCAGCCCAGCTGGGGGCTCAAGACCCTCAGCAAATGACTGCAGCAGGAATTTATGCTTCATTGCTTAATGAGGAGGACAGGACCCGCGCACAGGCGGAGGCCAACGGGGAGCGCTACTCACCCTCACCTGGTGCATCTGCAGAGACTGCACAAGCCCTTAAAACTGTGGTCAGATGCCAGTTATGCAATATTCCTGGGCACACAGCCAAAACATGCAGACGACCCCAGAAGGACTCAGGAAGTCAACAACAGGCTTCTGGGCCTAAGGGGCGAGGCAGCGGCGGTAGTGGCAGCAGCAGCGGCGGCAGCAGCAACAAGGGCCCTACAGCACGCAAAATGCTTGTAATGCTCACTCAGCTTGATGACCAAGAAGATGACGGGTCTTATCTGATCATAGATTCGGGATCTTCGCACCATCTAGTGAACGACAAGAGACTGTTCCAGACTTTCGAGAAGCTGGACTCCATCGTGTCACAGGCAGATGGCAATTCGTTGAAATCCATTGGAAAAGGAACTATTTTTCTGAAATCTCTAAATTTGAGTATCAGTAATGTGTATCTTGTTCCAGAGCTGAAGCAAAACCTTTTCAGTGTTTCTCAAATTGATGAGAAGGGGTTTGAGCTGTGTTTTCACAGGGGCACCTGTGTGATTTCTAAAGATGGAGAAGTTCTTTTGACGGGACAAAGAGACAAAGATAACCTTTTCAGATTATCTTATGATAAAAGTGATGCATGTTTTAATGTTGTTGATGATTGTTTAACAGGTCCAGAGGAGCCTAAGGTGGCAAAGAAGCAACCAAGCAAGAAAGGTCTAACACGTTGTTTCCAGATCGTTTCTGCTCATGTTTTTGGTCCTATGCCGAAGTCCCTTGGCAAGGCCAAATATTATCTTTTGATAACTGACCACTTATCTAAGTATACGTGGTTTTATCCTCTGCAAAAGCCTCAGCAGGCTATTGTGAAATTTTCTGAATTTCATGCTAAGGTTGAACTGAAACATGGTTGTAAAATTGAATGTTTATTGACCAATGACATTCCTCTTTTTACTTCACAGGAGTTTCAAGCTTTTTTTGATGACAAAGGCATTCACCACAAGTTTGCCAAAACCCAGGCAGCTTGGGACAAAGGCTTATGTGTTAAGGTTAACACTGAGTTAGAAGCAGGCATGCAGGCGCAACTGCTGAGTTCAGGATTGTCTGAACAACTGTGGGCTGAAAGCATCTCATTTTTCCTTTACCAGTGGCTCAGACAGGTTCCTAAAGGACAGAAGCGTTCTCCTTATGAGATTCTGTTCCAACATAAGCCTGATGTGAGCAACACTAGGGTTTTTGGAACCAAAATGTGGGTGGCTTCGCTTGAGGGCAAGCCAGTCCAAGGCATTCTATTGGGTTTTGAGGAAGGTCAATACAGAGTTATGTTGTCTTCTTCCAATGAGGTGATTCTTACTCAAGAGGTAGAACACACTCCTACGCCACAAGAAACATATGTTCTTGATGAATTTCCCATAGGTGCCAATGATTTTGATGATTCCTACACTGACACAAGTGGTAGTGATAATGATTCCTTTGCTGAAGGCTCTACCCCGAGTAGCTCTGACACAGGGGAGACAGTCATACACAAAGGAACTCATGCTGTTTTTAACAGACCTTCATCGGATGATGAAAAAGTGCTTGAAGCACTAGATCCACTGTTTACCATTGGTAAGAGTTCTCCCAAAAGTCCTGAAGGGGAGAATCTCAGTAAACAGGATTTGCACCTCTCACGCAGGTCTGAGAGGATTAGAAGAGGACCCAAGAGGTATTCTCAGGAGTTTGCCAACACAGCAATTGCAAATTTAGCTGTGCTTAGAACTCCAAAACAGGCAACAGTCACACAGGCTAAGCCACAACAACAGGTTGTCAAACGCAACACTGTTTCTGTTAACAGAGCAACTGCTCTGGTCCCCTGGAAGCCAAAGCTGGTCAATCCAGTCTCAGAGAGTTCCACAGCAGGAAAGTCCTACTTTGTTTATGACAACTGTTTGTTCACTTCTCTTAATGATGCTCTCACATTTGCATCTTTTTCCATTTCAGGATTCAGGGGAGATGTTAGCATAAATCCTCTGCATGGCACAGATGCTGCATGTGGATGAATGTTTACTTTATGTGATTGCTGTAACTTTCCCACACAGGAGCTCAAGCTGTAACCTGATCTCCTGTCATGTGATGTTCTTTGTTCTCTTTCTACTTTCACTTTCTTCTGAACTGGAGAGTGATGGCTGAACACACACTCTCTGAATAAACGTAGATTAGCACCTACGATTGTTTGCTGTCTTCTTTACCGAAGCCAGTGGCAGTAGTAAGAATATTGGTGATTTACACCCCAATATTCCAACAGGGTGGACACCCTTCTCTGTCTTCCCTCGTATCCGGGGGCCCACTGGTGGCAGAAGTGGGCTCTGGGGGGGGGAGGAAGGGGGAGGGGATAAAGCCAGCTATATAATGGAACACCTTCGACGACTCTCTCGTGGCAGGAGGGGGCTCGTGAGGGGGGGTGGAAGAGGGTGGTGGAATATGATATGTATCTTGTGACCCTTGTTGTAAAATTAATAAAAATTATTAAAAAATAAATAAAAGTGCCTTTTTTTAAAGGCCCCGGAACGAATTAATCCGTTTCCAATGCATTCCTATGGGAAACATTGTTTCGACTTACAAATGTTTCTACTTACGAATGTGCATTCGGAACGGATTAAATTTGTAAATAGATGTTCCACTGAGGGTGTAGGGAATAGGTGGCAACTCTTAAAGGTGTAAGGGTCTGTCCCCGTCCCCCCCCCCCGGAAATTTTTTTGAGGAGGTGTGGCGTTTGCCCACTCATTATGGAGATGCCGTACCGGGGGAGAGAGAGAAAGGGTTAATAGGCTGACCAATAAGAAAGCTCAGGGGCGGAGCGTAATTGTGTTTAAGGCTCAACACGGGTTTTGGCAGTTGGTTAGTTTCTTTTTTTCTTGTTCTTTTAATCCAAGCTTTTATTGAAACATAACATATATACATAATAACCAAAATTACCCAAATACCCTAACATAAAATATAATACCTAAATTACAACAGCTACATAATTATACTTATAAAACCCAACACCCACCCTATATTTCCCTCCACAGCAATTCGACTTCTTTTAATTTATTTATACCTTTTTTCCTTGCATTGTATAGTAGATTATTTTTGTTAAATTCTGATTTTTCCCTCTTTCTTTTTTGGTTTTGTTATTCCTTACATTGTTTATTCTAAACCTATTAGCATGTTGTTTTTAGAACAGTATTTTGACATATAATCTTCGAAATACTTCCACTCCATTCTTAACTTTTGATTTGATTGGTTCCTTGGTTGGTATGTCCTGAGATTTCCATTTAGTGGCAATCACTGGTTGATGGATCTGGACCAAACAATCTGCTACCCGAACCGCGATGGTGATGGTGTAGACCAGAACGATGACTCAGGAACAGAACTCGCTGAGCAGTAACTTGATTTGTGGTAGCTTTTATTATATACAGCAGAGTAAAGCACAGCTTTGTACAAGTTACTATATACACAAGTACAAGTTACTATATACTTCAAACACTCAACTTTCTCATCTTACTCCAACTAACTCCTACAGTCTCCAACAAAGACCTGCTGTGTCATGCTGCTTATCAGGGAAACTCAGCCAATCACAGCCTGTTGTTAGGCTTCACTGTCTTTAGGCAGACTTGGCTTCCTGCCAATTTTCTTAATTGCCCACTTCAGAGCTGCAGTTTCTCACAGACCTCAACACCCCCTCACAGCTTACAAAGTGCAATTAGTCTTTGAGCATAGACAAAGTATTATCTCTCGCTTTGATTTCCAAACCCATGCTCTGACACAGCATATTCCAATTTACAAACCTAAAGGCTTCGTCATGACATCAGCAATGTTTTCAGCGCTTTGCACATATTCACAAATAATGGTATTATACATTTAACCTGACATTTTGGTATTTCAAATGAACATGTTTTGATCGACTTTTGAACTGTTCTGTCCCATACAGAGTTATATACATAGAGAAGTGCTTTTCACATGAGTTTCAAGCTTTTTTTGATGACAAAGGCATTCACCACAAGTTTGCCAAAACCCAGGCAGCTTGGGACAAAGGCTTATGTGTTAAGGTTAACACTGAGTTAGAAGCAGGCATGCAGGCGCAACTGCTGAGTTCAGGATTGTCTGAACAACTGTGGGCTGAAAGCATCTCATTTTTCCTTTACCAGTGGCTCAGACAGGTTCCTAAAGGACAGAAGCGTTCTCCTTATGAGATTCTGTTCCAACATAAGCCTGATGTGAGCAACACTAGGGTTTTTGGAACCAAAATGTGGGTGGCTTCGCTTGAGGGCAAGCCAGTCCAAGGCATTCTATTGGGTTTTGAGGAAGGTCAATACAGAGTTATGTTGTCTTCTTCCAATGAGGTGATTCTTACTCAAGAGGTAGAACACACTCCTACGCCACAAGAAACATATGTTCTTGATGAATTTCCCATAGGTGCCAATGATTTTGATGATTCCTACACTGACACAAGTGGTAGTGATAATGATTCCTTTGCTGAAGGCTCTACCCCGAGTAGCTCTGACACAGGGGAGACAGTCATACACAAAGGAACTCATGCTGTTTTTAACAGACCTTCATCGGATGATGAAAAAGTGCTTGAAGCACTAGATCCACTGTTTACCATTGGTAAGAGTTCTCCCAAAAGTCCTGAAGGGGAGAATCTCAGTAAACAGGATTTGCACCTCTCACGCAGGTCTGAGAGGATTAGAAGAGGACCCAAGAGGTATTCTCAGGAGTTTGCCAACACAGCAATTGCAAATTTAGCTGTGCTTAGAACTCCAAAACAGGCAACAGTCACACAGGCTAAGCCACAACAACAGGTTGTCAAACGCAACACTGTTTCTGTTAACAGAGCAACTGCTCTGGTCCCCTGGAAGCCAAAGCTGGTCAATCCAGTCTCAGAGAGTTCCACAGCAGGAAAGTCCTACTTTGTTTATGACAACTGTTTGTTCACTTCTCTTAATGATGCTCTCACATTTGCATCTTTTTCCATTTCAGGATTCAGGGGAGATGTTAGCATAAATCCTCTGCATGGCACAGATGCTGCATGTGGATGAATGTTTACTTTATGTGATTGCTGTAACTTTCCCACACAGGAGCTCAAGCTGTAACCTGATCTCCTGTCATGTGATGTTCTTTGTTCTCTTTCTACTTTCACTTTCTTCTGAACTGGAGAGTGATGGCTGAACACACACTCTCTGAATAAACGTAGATTAGCACCTACGATTGTTTGCTGTCTTCTTTACCGAAGCCAGTGGCAGTAGTAAGAATATTGGTGATTTACACCCCAATATTCCAACAGGGTGGACACCCTTCTCTGTCTTCCCTCGTATCCGGGGGCCCACTGGTGGCAGAAGTGGGCTCTGGGGGGGGGAGGAAGGGGGAGGGGATAAAGCCAGCTATATAATGGAACACCTTCGACGACTCTCTCGTGGCAGGAGGGGGCTCGTGAGGGGGGGTGGAAGAGGGTGGTGGAATATGATATGTATCTTGTGACCCTTGTTGTAAAATTAATAAAAATTATTAAAAATAAATAAAAGTGCCTTTTTTTAAAGGCCCCGGAACGAATTAATCCGTTTCCAATGCATTCCTATGGGAAACATTGTTTCGACTTACAAATGTTTCTACTTACGAATGTGCATTTGGAACGGATTAAATTTGTAAATAGATGTTCCACTGAGGGTGTAGGGAATAGGTGGCAACTCTTAAAGGTGTAAGGGTCTGTCCCCGTCCCCCCCCCCGGAAATTTTTTTGAGGAGGTGTGGCGTTTGCCCACTCATTATGGAGATGCCGTACCGGGGGAGAGAGAGAAAGGGTTAATAGGCTGACCAATAAGAAAGCTCAGGGGCGGAGCGTAATTGTGTTTAAGGCTCAACACAGGGGTTTTGGCAGTTGGTTAGTTTCTTTTTTTCTTGTTCTTTTAATCCAAGCTTTTATTGAAACATAACATATATACATAATAACCAAAATTACCCAAATACCCTAACATAAAATATAATACCTAAATTACAACAGCTACATAATTATACTTATAAAACCCAACACCCACCCTATATTTCCCTCCACAGCAATTCGACTTCTTTTAATTTATTTATACCTTTTTTCCTTGCATTGTATAGTAGATTATTTTTGTTAAATTCTGATTTTTCCCTCTTTCTTTTTTGGTTTTGTTATTCCTTACATTGTTTATTCTAAACCTATTAGCATGTTGTTTTTAGAACAGTATTTTGACATATAATCTTCGAAATACTTCCACTCCATTCTTAACTTTTGATTTGATTGGTTCCTTGGTTGGTATGTCCTGAGATTTCCATTTAGTGGCAATCACTGGTTGATGGATCTGGACCAAACAATCTGCTACCCGAACCGCGATGGTGATGGTGTAGACCAGAATGATGACTCAGGAACAGAACTCGCTGAGCAGTAACTTGATTTGTGGTAGCTTTTATTATATACAGCAGAGTAAAGCACAGCTTTGTACAAGTTACTATATACACAAGTACAAGTTACTATATACTTCAAACACTCAACTTTCTCATCTTACTCCAACTAACTCCTACAGTCTCCAACAAAGACCTGCTGTGTCATGCTGCTTATCAGGGAAACTCAGCCAATCACAGCCTGTTGTTAGGCTTCACTGTCTTTAGGCAGACTTGGCTTCCTGCCAATTTTCTTAATTGCCCACTTCAGAGCTGCAGTTTCTCACAGACCTCAACACCCCCTCACAGCTTACAAAGTGCAATTAGTCTTTGAGCATAGACAAAGTATTATCTCTCGCTTTGATTTCCAAACCCATGCTCTGACACAGCATATTCCAATTTACAAACCTAAAGGCTTCGTCATGACATCAGCAATGTTTTCAGCGCTTTGCACATATTCACAAATAATGGTATTATACATTTAACCTGACATTTTGGTATTTCAAATGAACATGTTTTGATCGACTTTTGAACTGTTCTGTCCCATACAGAGTTATATACATAGAGAAGTGCTTGGTTTCTGGGGCAGTTCGGCATTGCCCCGAGTGCTTTTTTTTCTTATTTTCAAATAATTTTTATTAGATTTTCCAATTATAACAGATCAAATCACATTGAAATTATTCCCAATTACATTTTATATTACACATCCAAATTAATTATACAATTCCAATTAAAGAGAACATTCCAATTATAGCCAACTATACTTAATTTTTCGGACTCCCATGCCTCATTTCCAGAGCTCCCTAATGATCACTAATACCAATTGCTTTTTTTTATTTTATTCCTTATTAAACAGCCTCTGATATAAACTTCTCACATTTTCCATATCTATTACAATCCTTTTTTCTTTTGGCCTCTGAGTCTATGTTGCAAGCCGGATGTTATCCAAATACTTTCTGTCTCTGCGTGGACTGTCTTTAAACTCCCTCTGATCTGGCCCCTAATACCAATTAAGTCATAAATTATGTCCAAATTCCACTCCATGGCTCCTCCGAAAATAGAATTGCAGCTTTTTCAGCGGGAATCCAGCCAGACAAATCTTATCACTCTTCTTAAAATACCAATCGACTTCTTCCCCGCCTTTAGCTGCATTCCATACCAGCGCCATCTTCTCTTAATTACGAACTGCGACACTGATCTTAAATCCTCCTTAAAGTCTCAAATCTTGAAGCCTCAACCAGGACTAGGATTTTAAGGGAGATTTTTGCAAAATTGTCAAGATATATATAATTCCTCCATTTTCATATTTTATATTTTTATGTCCACAAAGTTTATACTTTCTGTTTTCCTGCTGCTCTAGATCAAGTCCGATGTTCCGTCCAGGAAAGGTATTTGATATAGAAGAAAGAAACAAAAAAGGTTGCACTTCCCTGTAAGGCGTCTCGGATTCTCCAGATAGTCCATCGTCATTCCTGCGATATTCCGCCCCGAGTGCTTTTCTAACATCAACACCCAAACAGATCTTGCGTCTCCATTAGGCGCAGCTTTGGCATAGAGCAAGCTGGTGTCGGGGTTTCCCATAACTCTCTCTGGGTCTTGCTTTCCTACCTAGCAGCCAGGTGAGATGGGAGGGGGGATGCTGAGAAGGACACTCTATGGCCAGCAAAGGCCCTAGTCTTGCCAAGAAACTTGTCTGTGGAACTTGTGCATCCATAATGGTCTGGAAAGGGTGAATGTCTTCTAGAATTCTCTGTTTTTTTTTTGTTTTTTTTTATACAAAAGCCTGTAAATTTTATTCAGGTCATACTAATAAAAAACAGAAATAAAATGGCATTCAATATGAAATGCATGCATGGTGAATTGCAGTGAGTTAGCAAAATGGGAAAAAAGACCACATCACCTTTGTTTACAAACAACATCGTACAACACATCACAGCTTTATAAACTCATTTCTGGAGTACCCGTTTCCACCACCTACTTCTGCCCCCAAATGGAGACCATATTGAACGGTGACGTCCAGGACAATATTAGTAGTTTTAGTCTCCTGATGAGCACCCAGGAAACCTAAGAACAAAAACCACATTGATCATTAAGAACTACTTGGAAATGACTTTCTCCTGCCCCCCGAGGTCCAACATCTCTTCTACCTACATCGAGGAGAACCAGTTAAGAGTAGAAAATGTTCTCTAGAAGCAGAGCTCTGACTTCCGTAGGCAAGTCCATACAATAATGTAGTGGTAACATTTGGGGGTGGGGGAAAATACTGATGGGACAAGCACATTGGAAAGTGATGGGACTATCAGATGTTCTGTTCTTTGGATGGATGGATATTCTCTGCAGAGCCCCAGGAGAGATGCATCTCGGCTCCTCCAAAGAGGACCCAAGCAGTAGTGATGACAGCTTTGTTTTCCGGAGGTGGTGTTCCTAGACGTAGTTCTTGCTGGGGTAATCGCTGTGGGGCTGAGAGGCAGCGGCCGTGTAGCGGGCGCTGTAGTTGTTGCCCTCCTTCTTGGGGCAATTGCAGCAGAGCAGAGCTCCTCCGAGGATCAACAAGGCAGAAGACGCCCAGCCGATGTAAAGGGCAGCTCCCAGCTCCCTCTTCTGGGCGTCGATCACCATCGGGTTGTAGAACTCGCGGACGATGGTGTTGGCTGACCAGCACACGGGGATGAGGCAAAGGATCCCTGCCACGATGAAGACTGCGCCAGAGACAATCATTATGCGGGCCTTGGTGTCCTCGTCTTCGACGCAGTTGGTGCACTTGGCCCCCACGATGGCAACCATCAGAGCCAGAGCAGCCAGGAGCACAGAGATGACCATCAGGGCACGGGCCGTCTGCACATCCTGAGAAAGGGCCAGCATGGAGTCGTAGACCTTGCACTGCATCTGCCCGGTGCTCTGCACCACGCAGTTCATCCACAGCCCTTCCCAGGTGATCTGCGCCACGACAATGTTGTTGCCAATGAAAGCGGAGACTTTCCACATGGGCAGGGCACAGGTTATGATGGTCCCGATCCAGCCCACCACTGTCAGGGCCATGCCCATGATCTGGAATCCAGCAGAGGCCATGACTCAAGGTGAAGACGACAACCCTGTTGACGGGACCCAACGAACGAAAAGGCTTCAAATCCTCAGGAGGCAAGTTGGAACTTCTAGAATTCTCTGATGTTGCCAGAAGAGTAAGCCATTTTTCCCAGTTAGGTCTGTCTGTTATCAACTGCAGAGGATGAGTAGCCTTGGGAGCCTCATGGGGAGATGGACGTGTTCAAAGGACTGAATCCATGAGGAAGAGCTACTTGCTCTGAGATGTGGGAACCTTCGGGCAAAAGCCCTGCTTGTGGGGGGGCGAGCACCCTGTTGCAACAGTTTAATAAATATCAGGCGTACTAGCTGCTTTGTTTCTCAATATTCTCTGTTTCGCCTCTGTTATTTTCTCCTAACGATAGGGAACCCACTTAAGGACTCTATACAGGCTCTTGGATACCCCATAAGGGAAAAAGGGCATGTTTTGTTTATAACAACCCCAACCCCAGCCCTAAGCCTACACCTAACCCGAAGTACTCTATTAACAAAACAACTATACAGTATACAAAATAGGCACCAATGTGCACAAAATAAAAATGTAGAATAAAAAATATTAAACTACAGCATAATAAAATTAAAATATTAAACTGAAGAACAAAAATATTAAAATTAAAATTGAAAACAAATAAAAACAAACAAATAAATGATTACCCACGAAAGCTCTCCCGTGTCAAGAATCTCAGCAGGCTGAAGAAGAACGACAACAAGAACAACAAGAAGAAGAGTTTGGATTTGATATCCCGCTTTATCACTACCCGAAGGACTCTCAAGGCGGCTAACATTCTCCTTTCCCTTCCTCCCCCACAACAAACACTCTGTGAGGTGAGGGGCTGAGAGACTTCAGAGAAGTGTGACTAGCCCAAGGTCACCCAGCAGCTGCATGTGGAGGAGCGGAGACGTGAACCCCGTTCACCAGATTACGAGTCTACCGCTCTTAATCACTACACCACGCTGGCTGAAATCAAGAAAATCAACCAAAACAAAAGCAACAGCTGTGAGGGGGAAGGAGGGCTCTGAGCTGCTTGGTGCAAAATAAATAAAATAAAGTATTAAAATATAAATCAATCAAATGAAAGTAATAGTGAAATAAGAACCAAAACAAGAAATTGAGAATATAAGAATCCACTGAAGGCCTCGCCTAATCCTTCATCAACTACCACCAACTGCAGAGTGGGGGGCAAAGAGCCCAACCAGCGGGGAGCAGGTCTGAGGGGTCCCATCCCTTCCCCAAAGCCTCTCCTTCCCCCACTTCCCCATGGGGGTCCCCCACACCACCCATCACTCACCAGGATGGCTTGGGCCGTCTCCTGCTTGGAGCACTTCAGGGTTCGGAGCCCATGAGCTGAGCTGCCTGGCAGTTCTCAATCACCTCCAGCAGGAACAGCTGATCTTCCTCCAGCAGCTGAAAGGCAAAAGTCAGGCTGTCAGTTCCTCAGGGACACCCCAGGCCTTGGGGGCTAATCCTGGCCTCCTTCAACCAGAATGTGGCTCCCCAGGTTAACGAGATGGTCAATATCTAGTTCCACTCCACCCTTTTAAAATTTAAATGTCAAAACAGATCCCAACTTTCGGAGCATGTAAATAACATGAGTGGAAAGACTGCTGCACCATTCACAGAAACAGGACTATACTTCCTTCTCCCACCTTTAAAGGTCTACATAATGAAACCGAATTGACCCAAGTTGGCCTTCCTCCGCCAACCTCAACTTCCCTCTTCAAGCCCAAAGACAACACTTCCCCATCCCCGGGCAAAACCCCTGGGCCTTTCATTCAGCGTAGCGCAGGGACTGACTGAGCGGGTGGCAAGAAGCTTTCAGCCTCGGACACTTGGCACGTTCTTAAATTGCCGTGCAGGCCAGATTCAGGACCCTGGCGGGTTGGATTTGGCCCGTGGAACATAGTTTGAGGACCCCTGGTCTGCACTGACTGGCAGCAGCTCCCCAGAGTTTCAGGCAGGGATTTCCTTCAGCCCTTGCAGGAGATGTCAGGGGTTGACCCTGGGACATTCTGCATGCCAAGCAGATGCTCAAGGGCTCCCCATATTTCACTAGCCTTTCAACGTTATGCTATTAGCAACCGTGAGGATTCCACATGCCTCTTTCGAAAGGGGAACACTCACCTGATCAATTTATTAAATTATTATTATTATTATTATTATTATTATTATTATTATTATTATTATTATTATTATTATTATCTATACCCTGGGTTTCCCCAGCCACTCTGGGGAAATATTAAAATATTAATTGAAATATTAAAATATTAAAATCCAATAGTCCATCAAATATTAAAAGCTTCCCTAAACATAATAAAAGCAACCATACATTTTCAGTCCGTTGAATTAGCAATTAAGCATTTCTGGAAAGGGAAATGGCATACTTTGGTATATTAGCATTAAAAGGGTGCATAAGAAAGTATTGCTCATTTATGATGAGAATAGGATTTATTTTTTATGAACTTTGCTTGGTTCCTCCTTGGTAGCCAGTGCAATGGTTTCAGCAGTGCTAGAACTCAGGACCCGCTGCCTTGAGGGACATCTGAGAGCAGTTTGGCGGGGGAAAGGTCTCCCTTGGGAGGGGGTGGACTCTCCTTCCTTGGAGGTTTCTAAGCAGAGATCGGACGGCCATCTGCCATGGATGCTTTAGCTGAGATCCCTGCATTGCTGGGGGTTGGACTAGATGACCCCAGGATCCCCTCCTCTCTCTCTCCACTCCTGAATTCGAGGAGGAGGTTTCTTGCCTCCTGCAAAGCCCTTTTCCCTGCAAGCTGTTCCTCTGGTTTCCGGCCAAGGAAGGGAGATGTTTAGAGTCCAACCGAGAGCCTCACCCCCAAAAGGATATCTGGGCATAAAATCCATAAAAAATAATAAAAAGCCGAGGTTCTGCCAAGCGAGAGAGGGCTGAGCTGGACGAGCTCGGCATTCCAAGGGTTAAAGGGAACCGAGCTGCCTTCCTAGAGAGGACAGGAAGAAAAGGGGGCCAGGTCCTCCAGAGCCAAGGCCCCTCCCTCCCTCCCCAGTCCTTTCCTGCTTTGGTGTCTCTCCTGCAAGGGCTGCATCGCTGTCTCCTCCCTCCTGGGATGATCTGGTGAGTCTCCTCTCTCTCTCTCTCTCTCTCTCTCTCTCTCTCTCTCTCTCTCTCTCTCTCTCTCTCTCTCTCTCTCTCTCTCTCTCTCTCTCTCTCTCTCTCTCTCTCTCTCTCTCTCTCTCTCTCTCTCTCTCTCTCTCTCTCTCTCTCTCTCTCTCTCTCTCTCTCTCTCTCTCTCTCTCTCTCTCCCCCCCCCCCCCGAGGGTGCAGTGGGGAGACGGTGGGGGTCCCAGGTCTGCAGCAGGGGAGGATGCCTGGGGGGACCTGATCTGCTCATGGAGGGGGGGGATAGATCCCAAGTCAGGGAGGAGAGGGTCCTTCCAGCCAGGGAGGGGGGGCGAGGTCTGCAACGCTCTCCTTCCTGGAGATCAGAGGATCCCAAACTCCCACGAAATCTCCCTTCTTCAAACAAAGGAGTCCCTGGGACTTTAACTCTGTGTGACGTCGCTCAGCGTCATTGCACAACAGAGGAAACGTGCAAATGGTTTTCCAAAGCTGGACGAGGAGGTGGACTAGCCCCCCCCCAAAAAAAAACCCACGTGGAGGAAGGAAGGAAAGGTGGGCGAGAAAGGCGAGGAATAAAGAGAGGGATCCCAGCCCATAGTCTGGCTGCTGCATTGCATACAAACTGTGCGAAAATATCATAAAATACAGATAAAATACAGCTAGTTTCATTGAAAGTCTTTTTAGTTTCTGGGGAAGGCTTTTTAGTTTCTGGGGAAGAATGTAAAATCTTGAAAGTTGTATAACAATGTGTTTTTATGTTCCATTGTAGGAATTTTGTTATGTGTGTGTGTTAAGTCCTTTGTTATGTGTCAAGGTGGGGCGAATGTATGTCGATGGGGTGAAATATGTACGTTTTTAGTAATGAGTTAATGAGATGTTAGTGAGATATGAAGTATATGTGTGTGAATATGAATGTAGAAAGTATGTTACTCTGAACAATAAAGATATATTTAGAACAATAAAGATATATTTTTTTAAAAAAGGGACCCCACCCCAAGAGTCTGTCTTGAGAGCGGCAGAGAGTCCAAGTGCAAGAAAAGGAGACAGAAGCAGGAGAGTGGGGGTGGGGAGCAATTCCTGAGGACCCCCGGGTGAGGACCCCCACTAGAGCCAAGCATCCATTTTTCACAAGATACAAATGATTCCCTTGTCAGTCAGTTCTGACTTCATGTATTTACTGGAAGGCAGCAGAAACCAGGTTGATTAATCTCACAGAAATCCCTTCAGTTGCCTCCACATTTTGCCTTGCTAGAAGGCCAGAGACTTATTTCTTATCCTCTCCCTCCTCCTCCTCCTCTTTCTTTTCAAAAAGAGAGCTCATGGTCTGGGATGTGGTCCAGTCCAGCCCTGGTTCCCAGCAAGACTCACCCTTGCTTGCTCAGGAATCTATTCCCCCCCTCCCCGTCCTACAAATTCTGTAACAGAACAATGTATTTCCAATGTAGGATTTGCTAGAGCTTCTCTGTACAACAGACAGAACTTGGCAGAAGACCAAAGGGTTCCTTCCGAACTCTCAGAGGCTTCCTAAGAGCACAGATGGATGAGCGAGACTCAGCTGGCCCTGGAACAGGAAGAGGCCATGCCATCCAAACTGGGAGCAGTGGGGGATTCTGGGAAAACCCAGTGCAGAATACCCTGGGTGAGGAGGACACCCTCCGCTCAGAGGTGCAGAGCCAGCAGTTGAGGCAGTTCTGCTGCCAGGAGGCCAAAGGACCCCGAGAGGTTTGCAGCCGACTCTACCACTTTTGCCACCAGTGGCTGAAGCCAGAAAGGCACACGAAAGCTGAGATGCTGGACCTGGTGATCTTGGAGCAGTTCCTGGCTGTCCTTCCCCCGGAGATGGAGAGCTGGGTGAGGGAATGCGGAGCGGAGACCAGTTCCCAGGCGGTGGCCCTGGCCGAAGGTTTCCTCCTGAGTCAGGCAGAGGAGAGAAAGCAGGTGAGAGAGACTTTCCTTTGGATACTCCCAAGGGGCTCGAAACAGGACAGAGAACATCCCATAATGGTCTACTGATGGCCCAGCCTTTTATTGGGAAAGCATTCATGGAATGAGATCTCACACCCTTCAAGTCTTTGTCATTCTCTTTCTAATATTTCTTCCCATTCTCTGTTTTGAAACCTTGTTTCTTTTTCAGGGAAAGGATCATTTTGCAGAAATGGACCTGGATTCCTGTGAGGCAGAGAGGCCTCCGTTGGACACCAGAGAGAGGCCACTGGCTAAGGAGGAAGGTGGTTTTTCTCTGTTTGGTCTCATTCTGTTCTTTTTCCAATTCATCTGAGGGTACTTTTCGCCTTGTTTTGGGGGGAAGACAGTTGGGAATGAGGATCCAGAGGAGGGGAGATGTATTTCTGCACAACAAACATGTGAAATGGGCACAAACTTCCAAATGCTCTCAGCAGGTAAGGCTTTCTCAAAGGCCCATCTGTAATTAGAGATGCCCTGTTTCACCTGTGAGAGAAGCAGGCACTCCAGGAGTCCTGATTACCTTTTTTCTCTTGCAGATGACAGAATGATGCCGGCACGACCTCCTGATCCATCTATTCATGGGGGCATAAGGGAAGCAGCAGCTGTGGAACCAGATCAGGTCAGCGGAAGCTGCCTTGTGGGAACAGAGGCCGAGGGATGGAGCAGTGTCATGGACTGGTTGGGTACAGAGGAATGGTTCGGAGGATGCAGCTGGGGAACCAGGGAGAGAAGATGGCTCAGAGCCCAAGACGTGGAGGTAGAAGAAGGATGGGTGGTCAGAGGGGGAAGAGGGAGAAGCCTGGGAAGAGGAGGTGTCAGAAGCTGAAGGGTTAACAAGGCTTAGTGAGCTGGGAGACTCTGTGGCAGAATGCAGTGCAGAATCAGAGGCAGAAGAGGAAGGAGGTGTGTGGAAGGAGGGAGGTCGAGAGGCAGAGGTGAGTCAGGATAAGAAGGAGCCACGGGTGGTTCTCTCTCCTTTTGCCAGAAGCCACCCTCCCTCCTTGTCTCTAAGAGCCAGGAGACCCCCTGCATTGCAGGAATCTCTGCTAGATCATCCAAGACAGATGCCCATCCAAAATAGGCTTATTTTATTTCTAGATTGATCACTGAATGCTAAAATTGGTTTCTAAGCAGTGGACAAATGAGGAGAAATAGTGGCCTGGATTCACCTAACCAGCCGCATCCACTGCAAAATGGAGACTGCCCCCCAGGGGCGTTGCTAGCCGCTTTGACACCCGTGCAGCAAAGCAATCCTATTGAAACAACACCACAATTAACAGGAAGGAAACAACAGAGCATTGTGTAGCAGATAAATATTGATGCTGTCTCAGAGGAGGACATTTCCCTTTTGCTTTTAGGGTCCAGTGTGCTTTGAAGATGTCGCTGTGCGTTTCACGGACGAGGAGTGGGCGTTGCTGGATCCTGACCAGAGAGCTCTGCATGAGGAGGTCATGGAGGAGAATCGTGGGATCGTGGCCTCTCTTGGTAAGGCTCCCTGAGGGATCGTCATATCTGCCTGGAAATTAAAAAAATACTTCTATGTGATCAACCTCATATTTTTCACAGAGCTCAACAGCGCCCCCTATAACACCTGGGAACCTAACACCCCCCACAATAAACAATAAATTACAGTTCTTTCATTGAACAATCTTCCTCAAATTATTCCTTTTTCTACCACGATTGGGCTGCTCTGAACTGCCCAGGCCATCTTAAATGTCAGGTTCAGAATTGTTAGGAAAGATAAGTAGCTTTAGGTTTTCTGTTTTTGTTTCTGCTCCTGTCAGTCTTGGGTTCACCAAAGAGACGACTGACATTGGAGATGGAGGGGATGCCATGACTGGGCCAAACAAAATTCATCCCAGAGAAGAGCTAGGCTTATTGAATCTCTGGTGGTAGTAACAGTAATGAATAATAATAATAATAATACAGTGGTAACTCTGTTTACCAACTTGATCTTTTCCAGAACAGGGCTGTTCTTAAATTGAGGTACCACTGTAATTATTATTATTATTATTATTATTATTAATACCCTGCCTATATGGCTGGGATGCCCCAGCCATTCTGGGCGGCTTCTCTAAGGTGCTGCTGGAAGGAATTTTTTTAATATATAAACATGAAACATAAATAATAATAATTTGATCCCATATAAAAAGAACATTAACTTTAAAATGAACAACTTATACTAGGGGCCAAAATTAGGGAAACCTTTTGGAAAAGTGTATTTCTGAGGTTCGATGGCTCATAACACCACTTTTGTTTGGAGTAATACCATAACATTAAAAATCAGTGGAAACACAGTTTAATGAAGAATGTAATGCAAGAAATTTTATTGAGTATTTATTAGAACAGCAGTCATAAATAAAATATGTGAAACCTTTGGTAACCATTGGTAACTTTTAGCTTTAATTACGGCCTTACAACGCCTTCCCGTGAAGTGAACCAAGTTTTTATTTCTGCAGCTGTAATAATGTGAAACCAAGACTGAATTATTGCCTCTGTTAATTGGGCTTTATTGCTGGGTTGCTTCTGACTAACAAGTTTCTTTAGTCGACTCCATAGATTTCTAATTGGGTTAAAGTTTGGGCTATTCCCAGGCCATTCCAGCAGTGGAATCGGATTATATTGAAAGCACTTTTGCACACAGCAGCAACATGACATGGAGCTGAACCCTGTTGAAATAGAAAACAAACAAACAAACAAACAAACATTTATATAAATATTTATAAATGCTTCAGTATCTGGGAAAAGACATACAGAAAAAAAGTAACATCTTTCTTAGGTATATCATCCCCTGTTATCCCAAATAAGAAGGCCTCTGGTTTCTTAACAAAGGTGTTTTTCAACACTTTTTTCAATTCATTATACATCTTTTCCCATAAGTCTCTCACTTGGGGGCACGTCCACCACATGTGGAAGAAAGTACCTTCTTGCTTTTTACATCTCCAGCACTTATTGTCTTGTTTATGATAAATCTTAGCTAGCTTTACCGGAGTCAGATACCATCTATACATCATTTTCATTAAATTTTCTTTTAAAGCTGTACACGCGGTAAATTTCATATTTTGCTTCCATAACCTTTCCCAATCTTCCACCATGATGTTGTGCCCTACATCATTTGCCCATTTTATCATCACACATTTTGTTTGCTCGTCTTTTGTATGCCATTCCAACAATACATTATACATTTTTGATAAATTTTTACTTTTTGAATCTAACAATTCTGTTTTCAATTTAGACTTTTGCATTTGAAAACCAACGTTGTTGTCCATTTTAAACATTTCATTAATTTGATAATATAGAAACCAATCACTTACTTTACTCTTCAACACCTCATATGGTTTTAGCTTCATCTGATCACCGTCTTCCATTAAGATATCCCTATATCTCAACCATTTTGTTGACATATTCAATCTTTTTTTAGTTTTAGCTTCTGCCGGTGAAATCCATCTGGGTGTTTTTGGTTCTAGCAAGTCTTTATCCCTATTCCATACATTATACAAAGTTTTTCTAATGATATGAGTTTTAAAACCTCTATGGACCTTGACCTTATCGTACCATAAGTATGCATGCCAACCAAACGCATTGTCATGACCTTCCAGGTCGAGTATATCATCGTTTTCTAAAACAAACCATTCTCTTAGCCAGCAAAAGGCTGCTGCTTCAAAATATAACTTCAAATCTGGTAGGGAAAAAACACCTCTTTCCTTAACATCCGTTAAGAGTTTATATTTAATTCTTGGTTTTTTCCCTTGCCAGATAAATTTTGATAATACCTTTTGCCATTCTTTGAAACATGCAACATTATCAACAATAGGTAACGCTTGAAATAAAAATAACATATTTGGCAATACATTCATTTTTATGACAGAAATACGGCCCATCATGGACAACTTCAAATTTGACCATCCTTCATCATGCTTTATCTCTTTCCATACTTTTTCATAATTATTTTTAAACAAGTTAATATTCTTCGCTGTCATATTCACCCCTAGGTATTTCACCTTCTTCACAAAAGTCAAACCTGTAATGTTTTGCAATTTGTTAATTTCATCTGTTGATAAATTTTTGCCTAAAACTTTATTTTATTTAATTTAAATCCTGCCAACTGTCCGAACTCCTGGATCAATTCCATCGCTCTCACTATACTTGTCTCTGGATCCTGCAATGTCAGTACTAGATCGTCAGCAAAGGCTTTTAACTTGTATTGCTTTGAGCCTACTACAATTCATTTCACCTCCTCATTTTTCCTAATCATATTCAATAAAACTTCCAGGACTGAAATGAAAAGAAGAGGGGAAAGTGGGCACCCTTGCCTGGTACCCTTTTCAATTCTAATTTCCTCTGAGACTATATTATTAATTATGATCTTTGCTTTCTGGTCATAATAAATTGCTTTTATACCATTAATAAAGCCTTGCCCTACCTCCATATTTTCCAAGTTGTGTGTCATAAAACTCCATGAAATATTATCAAAGGCTTTTTCTGCATCTATAAACATTAACGCAGCTTTAGTATTGATCTTTACTTCCAATCTCTCTAAAATATCAATGATGTTTCTAATATTATCTTTCATATGTCTTGCAGGCAGAAAGCCTGCTTGATCTTGATGAATCTGATCTTTCAATACTTTCTTAAATCTTGCAGCCAAAATATTTGCAAAAATTTTGTAATCCATTTAACAGGGAGATGGGGCGGTAATTCTTCATTTGCATTCTGTCCGTATCTGGTTTTGGTATCAGAGTTATATAGGCATCTTTCCAGGTGTCAGGTGCTTTGTCCCCTCTTAAAATATTATTACACATGTCCTTCAGTGGTTCTACTAGCCAGTTCTTTAATACTTTATAATGTTTTGCTGAAAGTCCATCTGGTCCTGGTGCTTTCCCTATCTTCATTTGTCCTATTGCATATTCTATCTCCTGGGTTGTTATTTTATAATTGAGTAGATTTTTCTTTTCTGGTGGGATCTTTTGCAGTCCATTTCCCCCCAGAAATTGTTTGATCCTTGCCATCTGGTCTTTTTCTTTCTTGTATAATTGTTTGTAATAATTCTGAAAACAACGCCTTATTTCACCAGGGTTCTGTACTATTTCCTCCTCCTTCTTTAGACTTATAATCGTGTTCATCTTTTGTCGTCTCTTCAGCTGCCAAGCATGCAATTTCCCACATTTATTAGCTGATTCAAAAGTTTTTTGATTCATCATTTTAATCTTCCATTCAATTTCCTGGTTTAATAGCTGTGAATACTGAACTTGTAATAACTTTATACTTTTCTGGTATTGTTGATTCTTTGGATCTGTTCTTAATTTCTTTTCTTTTTCTTTTAATTGTTCCAATATTTTTTATTTTTTCTCATTCTGTCGTTTCTTCCTTATTGCATTTTGTTGTATCAGAAATCCTTGCATGACAGCTTTGCTTGCGTCCCAGATCACCCTTTTATCCATTTCTGTTCTCAAATTTATTTCAAAATAATCTTTCAGGGTTTTTTGGGCCTCCTTTATTAATTTTTCATTTCTCATTAAGGCATCGTTCATTCTCCGCCTAAAAGCACCCTGTGTATTTAATCTCATATCAAGTCCCACCGCGTTGTGATCAGAACAAGTTCTTGGATAAATCTCCGATTTAAATATCCTGGGTACCAATTCTCTAGAAATCCAAATATAATCAATCCTTGACCACGATTTTTGAGATTCTGAATAAAAAGTCCCTTCTTTCTCTAATGGGTTTCTAATTCTCTATTAAGTCCAGATTTTCTACCATCTCAAAACAGGATTTTGGTAATTTTCCATCGTTTGTGGATTTCTGTCTTTGAGATCTATCCATTAAAGTAGATGCCACTGCATTCAAGTCCCCCAGCATCAATGTTTTGTAATCCATATAGTCCAATAGGATATCATGAATCTTTTGGAAAAATGCTGCTTTCGCATCGTTTGGCGCATAAATTCCCAAAATTAGCCATTTTTCGCCTTGTGCTGTTACTTCAACTGCAATATATCTGCCTTCTTCATCTTTAAATAATAATTTAGATTCCCATTTGTCTTTGACGTAGATCACGATTCCTCTCTTCTTAACTTTGTCTGCTGTGATATATGCCTGCCCTAGCTTTTTATTAAATAACAGTTTTTTGTGTTGTCTTTTAATATGTGTCTCTTGTAGGCAAATAATGTCCAAATTCTGCTTTGTCAAAGCATGCTGTATCCGACTTCTTTTAATTTTGGAGTTCAAACCCCGTACGTTCCAAGTTAAAATTTTTAGTGACATCTTCCTTCCTTATTTTCCTCCGGTAACTCCTAGCAATTCCAATGGGAGTTCTGGCAGTTCAGGTACTTCCAAATTAAGATCCTTTGCGTGTTTCTCCAGAAACTTTCTCTTGTCCTCAGGGTTTTTTATTTTTATATTTCTGTCTCTGTATTTAAAGAACAGGCCCTCGGGAAATTCCCACCGAAATGGGATTTCCTTCTTTCTCAAGGCGCTTGCAAGATCCGAATATCTGTTTCTGAACGAAAGGAACAGTTTAGGAATATATTTAAATAGTATGACCTGTTCTCCCTTTATTTTCAAGTTGTCTTTGAAATGCCAGCTGAGTATTTCGTCTCGTTGAGCTCTCGTCTGGAACTCTATGATGCAGTCGCCGGGTGCTCTAGCTCCTTTCTCACCTCTTGGTCACAATCTGTATGCTTTTAGGATTGTTTTCTGTAATTCCTCTTTGTCTAGTTTCCACTGGTTTGTGAAATCCTCTATCACCTGTTCTCTCAAGTTGAGTCCTTCTTTCTCCGTCTCCGGATATCTTATCAGAATTAGATGGTGTTTGCGTGCCTGCATTTGTAGAAAGGCAACGGAGATCTGCGTGGCTTCCTCCTGTCGTTGAAGTAGAATTCTTTGTTGCTCTAATTATGTGATTCTGTCAGCAGCTGCTTTAACTTGCTCTTTACATTCTTTCGCCTCTTTTGTGGCCACCTCAGAATCTTTCTGAACCTTTTGAATCGCCTCAGTATTTGCTTTCACCGTTGCATCAATTCCATCCAGTCTATTAATCACTGATTTAACACCTGCAGAGTTCACATCCAGTCACTCTTTGATTTCTGTCAAAGCTGTTAATAGTTGATCAAATTGGGTACCTTGTAGCCCTTGCTGTGCCCCCTGAGCTTCTCCAGATGGTAGAACAGGATTGGATGCTCTCCTGGGTTGGGCTGCAGCCTGGGCTTGTCTTGCCTTTTCTAATTTTTCTTGAGCTTTAGATCTTTCTTTCGGCGATTTTTGGCCTGTGCCCGACATCCTCGAGGTGAAATTCTTACGCTACAGTCCCTCTTTGTTCTTGGTACTTGCAGCTGCAGTTTCAAGGACTTTTAAATCAAAACATAGTTATTTTAAGCCTTGTTCCCAGCAATTTTCTATAGAATAAAAATGCACCTGGCTGCCTATAGAGGGCAGTGCTCAGTATTTCAGAGAGTTTCCAGATCTATTTCAGTCTTATAATCAAGTCCAAGTCTTTAAGATTATTTTATTTTAATTCCCCCTTCAACACACAGGCAGAAAATTGCTTTTTTCCTAGTCTAGCAGGGCTCTGACAGCTGTCAGAATAGATCAAAGGCAGTCTACACAGAGCGGGAGTTGAAGAGTTCATGCAAATAGCAGGGCCATTGTGACGTCAGCACACTGCCTGTCTGGTTGCCGGGGGGAGCTCCGTTTCGGAGCAAATTGCGGCGGAAATATCCAATCCAATTGACTAAGATTTCAGTGGTCTCTAGTGAACCGTCCTCTCCCCCTTTCCCCTGATTTTGGGGGAATTTCGAGTTGTCGTTTAGGAGATATTATTTTTTAAAACAGTTATATCCGGTTGTATCTGCTTATCTTTACTTTCGGTTTTAACGCAGCGATGGGGGGGGGGCGACTTCCCGATCCTTTTAGACCCCTCTCCAATCCTCAAATTAAATTCAGTTTGGTAATTATGTTACTCACAAAGTCTGTTTAACATTTCCAAGCCAATTTGGGAAGAATCCACCGCTCCAATTGGCGCCGTCACCAAGCTGCACCTGGCTGAAGTAGCGCCGTTCCAAGAGCCGGTCTGCGACCCGCTCTCTCTCACCGCCTCAAAGGGCTAGCAGGAAGCAGGGAGACTAGTCCTGGCTCAGCTGGACCCACGTCCCCAGCCAGCCCAGGGTGGTGTTTCTTTTAGGGGGGTTGTGTACCTTCCACACACACCCTTTCTCCTCCAGGCAGGGGGTCTCGGAGCTCTGAGGCTCCTTGAGCGGCTTTTTTCCAATGTGTCCAAACTGTGTTGAATTTTATTCTTGGTTAAATTATCTTTCCGTTGATATATAATTTTATGATAAGTTTTCCAGAATTTTGACCACTACTGTATATCAAACATAGCAACATTCAGCAACTCATCAGAATCTAATAATAAATATGTTGTTTAATTACAGGTAGGTAGCCGTGTTGGTCTGAGTCGAAGCAAAATAGAAAAAAATTCCTTCTGTAGCACCTTAAAGACCAACTAAGTTTTTATTTTGGTATGAGCTTTCGTGTGCATGCACACTTCTTCAGATACACTAGAAACAGAAGTGTCAGACCCTTATATATATATATACAGAGGGCGGTGGGGGTGGGTGGGAATGGGTGATGGGCTGGTGGGAGTGGTAAACCTGAGATGGCTGTTAACGACTGCTGATTACTGCAATTAGTCCTGGGGGGGGAGCAAGGGCTGAGGCACTAAAGAAAGCTTGATCATGCATAAAGAGATAAGAATCCGATGTCTCTATTCATCCCAGGTGGCTCCATGGTTTTAAGCTTGGTGTTTAAGCTTGGTTTTAAGCTATGTTGTTTAATGAACACACACCCAACTCCCTTCAATTCTTCTCCATTTGTTCCCTTTTTGTCTCCATTGCAGATTGTGATAAATTGGAAATCGAGAACAAAGGTGACCACGACAAATTCCCCAGAAAGGAGAAGCCACGTAAAAATTTAGAGTGTGGAGAAAGCTGCAGTCAAAACACCCATTCCACTTCCCATCAACAAAATCTCATTGGAAAGAAACTCTATCAGTGCATGGAATGTGGAAAGAGCTTCAGTCGGAGCAACTCTCTCATTTCCCATCAAATAATTCATACAGGGGAGAAACCCTATCAGTGTGTGGAATGTGGAAAGAGCTTCAGTCAGAGCGCCAATCTCACTTCCCATCAAAGAATTCATACAGGGGAGAAACCCTATCAGTGCATGGAATGTGGAAAGAGCTTCAGTCGGAGCAACTCTCTCATTTCCCATCAAAGAATTCATACAGGGGAGAAACCCTATCAGTGTGCGGAATGTGGAAAGAGCTTCAGTCACAGCCACAATCTCACTTCCCATCAAATAATTCATACAGGGGAGAAACCATATCTGTGTGTGGAATGTGGAAAGAGCTTCAGTAAGAACTCCTCTCTCACTTTCCATCAAAAAATTCATACAGGGGAGAAACCCTATCAGTGTGTGAAATGTGGAAAGAGCTTCAGTGGGAGCGACTCTCTCACTTCCCATCAAATAATTCATACAGGGGAGAAACCATATCAGTGTGTGGAATGTGGACAGAGTTTCAGTCGAAGCTCCCATCTCACTTCGCATCAAAGAATTCATACAGGGGAGAAACCCTATCAGTGTGTGGAATGTGGAAAGAGCTTCAGTCACAACCACAGTCTCACTTCCCATCAAAGAATTCATACAGGGGAGAAACCATATCAGTGTGTGGAATGTGGAAAGAGCTTCAGTCAAAGTTCCCATCTCACTTCCCATCAAAGAATTCATACAGGGGAGAAACCATATCAGTGTGTGGAATGTGGAAAGAGCTTCAATCACAGCCACAATCTCACTTCCCATCAAAGAATTCATACAGGAGATAAACCATATCAGTGTGTGGAATGTGGAAAGAGCTTCAGTCACAACCGCAGTCTCACTTCCCATCAAAGAATTCATACAAAGCTTGGAAAAACCATTATACACCTTTAGGAGCCAGGCAAATCAACACCTTTTTAAGCAGACGTTTGGCTGAATGACACCAAACGGATCATAATGGTGTCCTCTCTCTTCTTCAGCAACAGACAGGGAGACACAGAACAGTGCAAAAGCACAGCAGAGCGGAAGAGATAAGACTGACTCCCGTTCTTACACTTTCCAAGCCTAGGAAAGTAAACAAGTTCATGTTCAAAATGAACTTTTCATGTTCATGTTCAAAATGAAATCCCTGCCCATCCTGGCTTATAAAAGCTAGCCGGGAAGGGCTGGGCGATGGGCTCCGCGGGTTGGTGAATGCTTCTCTCTGTGAGGGAGCCTTCCCAGACCCGCTGAAAGAGGCGGTTATTAAACCGCTTCTTAAAAAACCATCTTTAGATGCAGCCAATATGGCCAACTATCGCCCAGTCTCAAATCTTCCATTCTTGGGCAAGGTGATTGAGCGAGTGGTTGCTGAACAACTCCAAGCACGCCTGGAAGAAGCGGACCATTTGGATCCCTTCCAGTCGGGGTTCAGGCCTCATCATGGGACTGAAACTGCCTTGGTCGCACTGGTCAATGATCTCCGGCGGGCTAGGGACAAAGGTAAGAGCTGTTTCCTGGTCCTGCTGGATCTCTCAGCGGCTTTTGACACCATCGAACATAACATCCTTCTGGACCGTCTAGAGGGGTTGGGAGCTGGGGGCACTGTTATACAGTGGTTCCGCTCCTTCCTCCTGGGCCGTGTTCAGAAAGTGGTGGTGGGGGAGGAGTGTTCAGACCCCTGGGCTCTCACTTGTGGGGTGCCTCAGGGTTCTGTCCTCTCCCCCATGCTTTTTAACATCTACATGCAGCCGCTGGGAGAGATCATCAGGGGGTTTGGGCTGGGTGTCCACCAGTATGCGGATGATACCCAGCTCTACCTCTCTTTCAAATCAGAACCAGTGAAGGCGGTGAAGGTCCTGTGTGGGTGCTTAGAGGCGGTTGGAGGTTGGATGGCGGCTAACAGATTGAGGTTGAATCCTGACAAGACAGAAGTACTGTTCTTGGGGGATAGGAGGTTTGCAGGCGTGGAGGACTCCCTGGTCCTGAATGGGGTAACTGTGCCCCTGAAGGACCAGGTGCGCAGCCTGGGAGTTATTTTGGACTCACAGCTGTCCATGGAGGCGCAGGTCAATTCTGTGTCCAGGGCAGCTGTTTATCAGCTCCATCTGGTACGTAGGCTGAGACCCTACCTGCCCGCAGACTGTCTCCCCAGAGTGGTGCATGCTCTGGTTATCTCCCGCTTGGACTACTGTAATGCGCTCTACGTGGGGCTACCTTTGAAGGTGACCCGGAAACTGCAATTAATCCAGAATGCGGCAGCTAGACTGGTGACTGGGAGTGGCCGCCGAGACCACATAACACCGGTCCTGAAAGACCTACATTGGCTCCCAGTACGTTTCCGAGCACAATTCAAAGTGTTGGTGCTGACCTTTAAAGCCCTAAACGGCCTCGGTCCAATATACCTGAAGGAGCGTCTCCTCCCCCATCGTTCTGCCCGGACACTGAGCTCCAGCGCCGAGGGCCTTCTGGCGGTTCCCTCACTACGAGAAGCCAAGTTACAGGGAACCAGGCAGAGGGCCTTCTCGGTGGTGGCGCCCGCCCTGTGGAATGCCCTCCCACCAGAGGTCAAAGAGAATAACAATTACCAGACCTTTAGAAGGCATCTTAAGGCAGCCCTGTTTAGGGAAGCTTTTAATGTTTGATTGATTTCTGTATTTTAATATTTTGTTGGAAGCCGCCCAGAGTGGCTGGGGGAACCCGGCCAGATGGGCGGGGTATAAATAATAAATTATTATTATTATTATTATTATATAACTTTGTTAAACACCCTGAAGCTTCAGATTATTAGATCTGGAAGGGGTTGACAACATGTAGGGGTGGCATGTGTACCTCTGGTATGAGAAGGTAGAAGTGCACAGGATTTTTTTTAATCATGTAATAAAAAGGCCACTCTGAAGTTTGGAATAGGTACAAGGAATGGTTTGAATGTAAGACCCCTTGGTGGTTGTCTCCGCTATGAAGTGTATGCCGTCAAGAGACTAAATATGGATAGAAGCTGGTTAACATAATGACATGTTGTTGAAAGAAAATAATGTCAGGATCACACCATATGAGGAGTTAAAAGAAAAATTAGGAGGTTGGTTGGAGTATCACCAATTGAATAACATTTTTATAAAAGATAAAAAAAGCAAAAGGGTTTGAACACCAAAGATCAGAATTGGACAAAATTGTATTACAAAATAAAACAAAAGTATTATCCAAAATTTATGATTATCTACTCGAATGGCATTTAAAAATGAAGAGACCAAGGAGGTCATGGTCAAATGGGCAATTGACTTAGGATATAATATAGAATATGAGAAATGGCTAAAACTATGGAAATTTGGAATTAAATTTACAGCCTCCACCGCCTTAAAAGAAAACTTTTACAAAATGATGTACCGATGGTACTTTACTCCTACTAAACTGTATAAAATGTATAAAACAGGGAGCAAAAATTGCTGGAAATGTGGTAGAGAGGAGGGCAATTTCATACATATGTGGTGGAAAGATCAAAAATTATTGGGAAAATATATACAATGAATTAAAAAAGATCTTCAAATATACTTTTAAAAAGAGACCAGAAGCGTTTCTTTTAGGAATGGTACCTGAAGATGTGGAAAGAAATGATCAAACATTCTTTTTATATGCAAGACTGTTATTAGCACAGCTTTGGAAACAACAACAGATACCAATGGTAGAAGGGTGGAGAATAAAATTAATAGAATATGCAGGTATAGCCAAATTAACAGGGAGGATTAGACACCAGGATAATGAAAAATTTAACAAGGAGTGGAGGAAATTTATGGAATATGTAGAAAAATAGGGTAAAAAACGGAGATGCTGTAATTAACATGTAAAGTAAGGAAATTTTTGGAACAAGAAATGCTTATTAAAGACAAGAAAAGATGGAAGAAATAGAAGGAAAAATGAAATAAAAAGGTGCATGGAAAGTAGAATATACAAATATAAAAGACAGGAAGGAAGTCAAATTAAGGGGTAAGGTAGCTGGGGGGTATATTTAAGAAGTACATATATGTTAAATATGCTATGTATTATTCTTTCATGGATATGTATTTTTCTTTTTGATTTTAGTTTCTGGGTTTTTTCTGTTTGAATATTGGAAAATTCTGTAATATGAATATTATGTACTATAATCTCTATAAATGCAATAAAAATATATTTTAAAAAAGAACTTTGTTGAACACCCTGAAGCCTTTTTGTTAGGTATCTGAAACCAAGAGCTGCCAAAAGAAAAATGGATATTATTGATGTATGATACAACAGCGGCCAGTCTTGATTGCACAATATTGGAAGGCGGAAGAAAAACCATCAAAGGAACAATGGCACGAAAAACTTATGAACTATGCAGAGTTGGCTAAACTAACAGATAAACTACGAGAGAAGGACAAAAATGACTTCAAAAGAGTCTGGGAACCATTTAGTCTATTTGCAGAGAGAACAAAATGGACTGGATTCACTGGCAGGGTTTGAATCAACATTCACAACTTTATTTCAGTAACAGATATTTTAGAGAAAGTATAAGGGAATTTACTTTTCTATAGGAAAAGCAAGATACAACAAATAAAGCTAATAACTCAGTAGAGGGGGAGTTGAGGGAAGTCCAGAGGAGGGGAGGGAGAACAATGGTATATATAACATGTTGATTGAGATCTGCATTTTAATGGGTTACAAAATTCAATAAATATTCATTTAAAAAAAGCAAAGAAAAGGGGATATTTGACATACTAGCCACATATCCAGCAACAGGAGAAATGAATTTCTAACACACCACACATGTTTGCAGATGTTAAGGAAATGACATGGGGGGCACATCTTTAAAGTTGTTACAATGTGTTCAATTTTGGGCACCACAGAAGGATAAGGAATGTGTCTGCAAGCATTGGAGAGTGAATTTTGAGTTATGGTGGGGTGGGGTGATGGGCTGAAATACAGCCAAGCTTTGCTCTTTGGTAGAAAAAGATGGAAGGATTGGTTTTCAGAGTTTGGAATAGAGAGTGTTAAGAAGTGGGAGGTGAAAGCGGTGATGTTTTGAAGCAGAGCTGGTGATATCAAGCATTTGAGTGATTATCTAGGGTTTTCATCATTTTGTCTGTTATTCAAATCAGACTTCAAATATGCTAAAGTCCAGCCATGATTTAAAGTACATACAAATTCATAATTTGGTGGAATGTTCCTTGAACATTTTTTCCTGTAACTAATAGAATCATAGAGTTGGAAGAGACCACAATGGCCATCCAGTCCAACTCCCTGCCAAGCAGGAAACACCATCAAAGCATTCCTGACAGATGGCTGTCAAGCCTCCGCTTAAAGACCTCCAAAGAAGGAGACTCCACCACATTCATTGGCCGCAGATTCCACTGTCTAACAGCTCTTACTGTCAGGAAGTTCTTCCTAATGTTTAGGTGGAATCTTCTTTCTTGTAGCTTGAATCCATTGCTCCGTGTCTGCTTCTCTGGAGCAGCAGAAAACAACCTTTCACCCTCTTCTATATGACATCCATTTATATATTTGAACATGGCTATCATATCACCCCTTAACCTTCTCTTCTCCAGGCTAAACATACCCAGCTCCCTAAGCCGTTCCTCATAAGGCATTATTTCCAGGCCTTTGACCATTTTAGTTGCCCTCTGGACACGTTCCAGCTTGTCAGTATCCTTGAACTGAGGTGCCCAGAACTGGACACAGTATTCCAGGTGAGGTCTGACTAGAGCAGAATACAGTGGTACTATTACTTCCCTTGATCTAAATGCTATACTCCTATTGCATTGGCTTTTTTAGCTGCTGCATCACACCGTTGACTTATGTCAAGTTTGTGGTCTACCAAGACTCCTAGATCCTTTTCACATGTACTGCTCTCAAGCCAGGTGTCTCCCATCCTGTATTTGTGCCTTTTATATATTTTTTTGCCCAAGTGTAGTACTTTACATTTCTCCCTGTTAAAATTCATCTTGTTTGCTTTGGCCTAGTTGTCTAATCTGTTAAGGTCATTTTGAAGTGTGATCCTGTCCTCTGGGGTATTACCCACCCCTCCCAATTTGGTGTCATCTGCAAACTTGCTCAGAATGCCCTCAAGCCCATCATCCAAGTCATTGATAAAGATGTTGAATAAGACTGGGCCCAAGACAGAACCCTGTGGCACCCCACTAGTCACTACTCTCCAGGATGAGGAGGAGCCATTGATGAGCACCCTTTGGGTTCGGTCAGTCAGCCAGTTACAAACCCACTGAATGGTAGCATTGTCTAGCCCACATTTTACCAGCTTCTTTACAAGAATATCATGGGGCACCTTGTCAAAGGCCTTGCTGAAATCAAGATAGGCTATATACACAGCGTGGATAGATAAAGGGCAGAAAATTTCGTCTGTTAATGGTAAGGCTGAAATTACTGAGAATTAAAAATCTTATGAACTGTGACTGTCTGGCCATTTTCATTCATAGATAGGAGGACGGTTGATTGTTCTGCTAATGATCACAAATAACCCCAATTTGTGAAACATTTTTGAATAGAGATCTGTACCCCAATCTCATGTAGATACAGAAGGCATGTAGCTCCCAACCCCCCCCCCCCGCCGCCGCCGGGGTGTAGGTATTTCTGTTTAATGCAGGAAACATGATCCATTAACGCTGAGACTTTAATAAGAATTTAATTTGATCCAACTTTTATTACTGGCTTTTGGTGGGGAAGTTGAGTTGTTGGGTTGTCTTAATGTTGAAGTTCTGATCTATTTAAAGTTTAAGGTTTATAAGCCTGCTTCCTAAGCAGCAAGAAACAGGAAAGCCTATGTATCATAAATGTCTTAGGACATCAAATTTGGAAAGTGGATTTTAAACTGACTGAACAGGTTTTATGCCCTTGGGAATTTGGTCTCTTAAATCTACCTCGTTGCGTTCCTCAAGTCCCTTTGTAAAGGTAAAGGTACAGGGACCCCTGACCATTAGGTCCAGTCGTGACCGACCCTGGGGTTGCGGCGGTCATCTCGCATTATTGGTCATGTGGCCAGCATGACTAAGCTGCTTCTGGCGAACCAGAGAAGCGCACAGAAACGCCGTTTACCTTCCCTCCGGAGAGGTACCTATTTATCTACTTGCACTTTGACATGGTTTCGAACTGCTAGGTGGGCAGGAGCTGGGACCAAACAACGGGAGCTCACCCCGTCGCAGGGATTTGAACCGCCGACCTTCTGATCAGCAAGCCCTAGGCTCTGTGGTTTAACCCACAGCGGCACCGGCATCCCTGAGTCCCTTTGTAGGTTGCCCCAAATCTTTGCCCCAGGGGGAAACAGTGGTTATGTAACTAAACCCTCAACAATGGAAGAAAGGTTGCCAAGTTCCAAGATTATTTCCACGGGTAAATTTCAGAGTTCTCCCACTGAATTGTCTCTGAGTGTTGTTTTTTAATGAATTTTTATCAATTTTATCAGGTTTGGTTTTGTGTGAATATACCTATGCATTATAGAAGGGACGTCCAACTTCCAAGAGACTGAGATCTACTCCCAGCAATAAAAAAACCTGCCAGTGATCTACCCATTGTCTTTTCTCAGGGAGCAGTGACCAGAGTTGTGCATCGACCAGTAGATCGTGATTGACCTGTTGCACATGCCTCCATTCTAGGAACAGCATTCCTGACCCAGATTTTCACAGGAAGTCTCTAAGAGCTGTTGTGTATTGAGTCAAAGGATTTCATATCTGCATTACTATTGTCTGTATGTGCTTTAGGGTTAAGTAACTGCCTTTTGGTTCCAGAAGGTACAGCTACTATTGGTTCATTTAAGCTGCTGTATTTGGATCCTCTGTCTTATTGGTTTCCTCCAAAAGGCAGCACTGGGATTGCCTGATATTGTTCCCTCCAAAATGTATCCCTTTCTAGCTAGCTCCCTGTCCCTATAAATGTAGCCCTCAGAGTCAGTCCTGTTTTTCCCTAAATAAAAAACTGTTCTATTGAAGATGCATATCTGGACTTCTTAAGCCAGGACACAACAGAGCCATTGTGGTGTAGTGGTTAAGAGCGGTAGACTAGTAATCTGGGGGAGGAAATTTGCATTTCCGCTCCTCCACATGCAGCTGCTGGGTGAGCTTGGGCTAGTGACACTTCTCTCAGCCCCACTCACCTCACAGTGTGTTTGTTGTAGGGGAGGATGCTTTAGCTGAGATTCCTGCACTGCTGGGGGTTGGACTAGATGACCCTTGTATCCCCTCCTCTCTCTCCGCTCCTGAATTCGAGGAGGAGGTTCCTTTTCCCTGCAAGCTGTTCCTCTGGTTTCCGGCCAACAGAGGGAGATGCTCAGAGTCCAACCAATAGCCTCACCCCCAAAAGGATACATAGCTGCCAAGTTTTTCCTTTTCTCGCGAGGAAGCCTATTCAGCATAAGGGAAAATCCCTGTAAAAAAGGGATAACTTGGCAGCTATGAAAGGATATCTGGACATAAAATCCATAAAAAAATAATAAAAAGCAGAGGATCTGCCAAGCGAGAGAGGGCGAAGCTGGGTGGACTCGGCTTTGCAAGGGTTAAAGGGAACCGAGCTGCCTTCCTAGAGAGGACAGGAAACAAGGGGGAGCAGGTCCTCCAGAGCCAAGGCCCCTCCCTCCCTCCCTCCGCAGTCCTTTCCTGCTTTGGTGTCTCTCCTGCAAGGGCTGCATCGCTGTCCCCTCACTCTTGGGATGATCTGGTGAGTCTCTTCTCTCCCCCCCCCCCAAGAGGGTGCAGTGGGGAGACGGTGGGGGGTCCCAGGGCTGCAGCAGGGGAGGGTGCCTTGGGGGGGGGCTGATCTGCTCATGCAGGGGGGGGGGGAGAAACAAAAACCACGTGGAGGAAGGAAGGAAAGGTGGGAGAGAAAGGTCAGGCATAAAGAGAGGGATCCCAGCCCATAGTCTGGCTGCCGCATTGCAAACCAGTTTCCTGGTCGTCTCCAAGGGCAGCCCCACACAGAGGCCACTGCAGCAATCCCCTCGCACCCAGAGCATGGCATCCCAGGACCACATCCTCTCGGTCCCAAAGGGATTGTTGCTGGAAAACCAGCGAGAAATGGGCGCTGCTACTCACTGAGCCTCCAGGGACCTTGGCATCAATGGCTGTGTGTGTTAAGTTATTGAATTATTATTATTATAAAAAATTACCTGCCTAAATTTCAAGGGAGATGTCTTTGGCCCCGCCCACTTGGCCCTCGGGGTTGGTGAGATACATACCTGGCCCTCAGAGCAAAGAAAAAGGGACCCCACCCCAGGAGTCTGTCTTGAGAGCAGCAGAGAGTCCAAGTGCAAGAAAAGGAGACAGAAGCAGGGGAGTGAGGGTGGGGCTGGGGAGCAACTCCTGAGGACCCCCACTAGAGCCAAGCATCCATTTTTCACAAGATACAAATGATTCCCTTGTTAGTAAGTTCTGACTTCATGCATTTAGTGGAAGGCAGCAGAAACCAGGTTGATTAATCTCACAGAAATCCCTTCAGTTGTCTCCACATTTTGCATTGCTAGAAGGCTAGAGACTTACTTCTTATCCTCTCCCTCCTCCTACTCTTTCTTTTCAAAAAGAGAGCTCATGGTCTGGGATCTGGTGCAGTCCAGCTCTGGTTCCCAGCAAGACTCAACCTTGCTTGCTCAGGAATCTATTCCCCCCCCTCCCCGTCCTACAAATTCTGTAACAACACTTTATTTCCTATGTAGGAAATCCTAGAGCTTTTCATTACAACAGATAGAACTTGGCAGAAGACTAAAAGGGTTCCTTCTGATCTCTCAGAGGCTTCCTGAAAGCACAGATGGATGAGCGGGACTCAGCTGGCCCTCGAACAGGAAGCAGACATGCCATCCAATCTGGGAGCAGTGGGGGATTCTGGGAAAACCCAGTGCAGAATACCCTGGGTGAGGAGGACACCCTCCGCTCAGAGGTGCAGAGCCAGCAGTTGAGGCAGTTCTGCTGCCAGGAGGCCAAAGGACCCCGAGAGGTTTGCAGCCGACTCTACCACTTTTGCCACCAGTGGCTGAAGCCAGAAAGGCACACGAAAGCTGAGATGCTGGACCTGGTGATCTTGGAGCAGTTCCTGGCTGTCCTGCCCCCGGAGATGGAGAGCTGGGTGAGGGAATGCGGAGCGGAGACCAGTTCCCAGGCAGTGGCCCTGGCCGAAGGTTTCCTCCTGAGTCAGGCAGAGGAGAGAAAGCAGGTGAGAGAGACCTTCCTCTGGATACTCCCAAGGGGCTCCAAACAGGACAGAGAACATCCCATAATGGTCTACTGATGGCCCAGCCTTTTATTGGGAATGCACCCATGGATTGAGATCGCACACCCTTCAAGTCTTTGTCATTCTCGTTCTAATATTTCTTCCCATTCTCTGTTTTGAATCCTTGTTTCTTTTTCAGGGAAAGGATCATTTATCAGAAATGGACCTGGATTCCTGTGAGGCAGAGAGGCCTCTGTTGGACACCATAGAGAAGCCACTGGGTAAGGAGGAAGATGGTTTTTCTAAATTTGGTCTCATTCTGTTGGTTTTCCAACTCATCTGAAAGTTATTTTCACCTTGATTTGGGGGGAGACAATTGGGAACAAGGGTCCAGGGGAGGGGAGATGTATCTCTGCACAACAAACATATGAAATGGGCACAAACGTCTAAATGTTCTCAGCAGGTAAGGCTTTCTCAAAGGCCCGTCTGTAATTAGAGATGCCCTGTTCCACCTGTGAGAGAAGCAGGCACTCCTGGCATCCTGTTTACCTTTTCTCTCTTGCAGGTGACAGAATGATGCCGGCAAGAGCTCCTGATCCGTCTATTCATGGGGACAGAAGGGAAGCAGCGGCTGTGGAACCAGATCAGGTCAGGGGAAGCTGCCTTGTGGGGACCGAAGCCGAGGGATGGAGCAATGTCATGGACTGGTTGGGCACAGAGGAATAGTGGGAGGATGCAGCTGGGGAACCAGGAAGGGAAGATGGCTCAGAGCCCAAGAAGTGGAGGTAGAAGAAGGATGGGTAGTCAGAGGGGGAAGAGGGAGAAGCCTGGGAAGAGGAGGTGTCAGAAGCTGAAGGGCTAACAGGGTTTAGTGAGCTGGGAGACACTGTGGCAGAATGCAGTCCAGAATCAGAGGCAGAAGAGAAAGGAGGTGAGTGGGAGGAGGGAGGTCGAGAGGCAGCGGCGAGTCAAGATAAGGTGGATCCACCGGTGGCTCCCTGACCTTTTGCCAGAAGCCACCCTCCCTGCTTGTCCCCAAGAGCCAGGAGACCCCCTGCATTGCAGGAATCTCTGCTAGATCATCCAAGACAGATGCCCATCCAAAATAGGCTTATTTTATTTCTAGATTGAGCACTGAATGCTAAAATTGGTTTCTAAGCAGTGGACAAATGAGGAGAAATAGTGCCCTGGATTCACCTAACCAGCCCCAGCCGCTGCAAAATTGGGGCTGCCCCCCATTCCTCCCCCTCTCCATGCCCCCACGAACCCCTTGAATTTGACTCTAGGGCATTGGGAGGGAACCCCCAGAACAGCTCACGAGGAGGGAAGAAAGTGGATCCATCCATCAGGCAAACTGGAATGCTTGTGTAATAATAATAATAATAATAATAATAATAATAATAATAATAATTTATTTATTAATACCCCACCCATCTGGCTGTATTAAAATACAATAATTATTGACCATTAAAAGCTTCCCTAAAGAGGACTGCCTTCAGATGTCCTCTAAAAGCCTGGTAGTTGTTTTTCTCTTTGACATCTGGTGGGAGGGCGTTCCACAGGGCAGGTGCCACGACTGAAAAGGCCCTCTGCTTGGTTCCCTGTAACTTGTGTAGGCAGAATCACTAGAAAAACAGAAGGTGGAGTACCCCCTATTTGCACAAAGACGAACACCCATAATTAAATGCAGAATAAAATAAGCATCCAGAATTAAAATGTGCAGCAAAGCATTCCTATTGAAACAACACCACAATTTACAGGAAGGAAACAACAGAGCATTGTGTAGCAGATCATATTGATGCTGTCTCAGAGGAGGACATTTCCCTTTTGCTTTTAGGGTCCAGTGTGCTTTGAAGATGTCGCTGTTCGTTTCACGGACGAGGAGTGGGCATTGCTGGATCCTGACCAGAGAGCTCTGCATAAGGAGGTCATGGAGGAGAATTGTGGGATCGTGGCCTCTCTTGGTAAGGCTCCCTGAGGGATCGTGAGATCTGCCTGGAAATTAAAAAAATACTTCCATGTGATCAACCTCATATTTTTCACAGAGCTCAACAGCACCCCCTATAACACCCCCCCACAATAAACAATAAATTACAGTTCTTTCATTGAACAATCTTCCTCAAATTATTTCTTTTTCTACCACGATTGGGCTGCTCTGAACTGCCCAGGCCATCTTAAATGTCAGCTTCAGAATTGTTAGGAAAGATAAGTGGCTTCAGGTTTTCTGTTTTTGTTTTTGCTCCTGTCAGTCTTGGCTTGACCAAAGAGATGATTGACATTGGAGATGGAGGGGATGCCATGACTGGGCCAAACAAAATTCATCTCAGAGAAGAGCCAGCCTTGTTGAATCTCAGGGAGTAGTAGCAGTAGCAGTGGTGATGATGATGATGATGATACAGATTACAAACTTAATCTTTTCCTGTTCTTTAATCGTGGTACTACTGTAGTAATAATAATAATTTTTATTTATACCGCCCCCCCGCCCCCCAATCTGGCTGGGTTGCCCCAGCCACTCTGGGTGGCTTTCAACACATATATAAAAATGAAACATAAATCATAATAATCTGATCCCATATAAAAAGAACATTAAATTTAAAATGAACAAGTTATACAAGTGCCCAAATTGTGGAAACCTTTTGTGAAAAGTGTATTTCTGATGTTTGATGGCTCATAACACCACTTTTGTGTAGAGTAATACCATAAAACTATATATCAGTGGAAAGATAATTTAATGAGAAATGTAATGCAATAAATTTAATGAAGGAGTATTTATTAGAACAGCAGTCAGAAAAAAAAACTTGAAACCTTTAGTAACCATTGGCTATTTTAATTACGGCCTTACGCCTTCTCGTGAAGTGAACCAGTTTTTAGTTCTGCAGCTGTAATAATCTGAAACCAAGACTGAATTATTGCCTCTGTTTATTGGGCTTTATTGCTGGGTTGCTTCTGACTAACAAGTTTCTTTAGTCGGCTCCATAGACTTCCGATTGGGTTAAAGTTTGGGCTATTCCCAGGCCATTCCAGCAGTGGAATACCGGTAGGATTATCTTGAAAGCACCTTTTGCACACAGCAGCAACATGACATGGAGCTGAATCCTGTTGAAATAATAAATGAATAAACAAATATTTCTATAAATATTTGTAAATGCTTTAGTATCTGGGAAAAGATCACCTGCGGAACGCTTCAATTTGAGCTCAAGTATTTCATTTATTTATTTTGGGGCATTTACATTCCCATTAATGAAACAAATTCTGCCAACACCTTTTGCTGCCATACAACCCTAGATCATCACACGATCTGGGAGATTCACGGTCGGTGTAATGCAAGTAGGATGTAAATCTTCTCTGATTCTTCTCCTCAGGTATTTCATGCCATCACTACCAAGCAATGAGATTTGTGTCTTATTGCTCCAAGTTACACTGTTCCATTGTTCCTCTGTCCAGTTAACATGGGTTTAATCTTTTCAACCTGTGCTTGAGAGATAACAATGGCTTTTTCCTTAGAATTCAAACATTTAGACTAGTCCTAACACTCAACGTCACATTGCATTGCGCCACGTCATCTTGTATACACCCAGATGATTTTATTCTTTCATGTAGGGTCTCTCCATTCTTTGATCGTCACTTGCCTTTCTGGACCTTTTCCTGCCTTTACCAACCTTATACTTCTTCAAAAATATAGAAAGGCCAGCTTTGGTTAAGTTTTCCCCAATCTCTCTTCTAATTTCTTCATAACTGTAGCCTTGTTCACGTAATAGTACTATTTTACATCGCTTTCTGGTTGACCAGTCAACTCTTTTTGCCATTTGTATTTACAACCTCACTAAATGAAAGAACACAAAAAAACAACCAACTTGATAGTAATCACATAACACACTGTAAAAAGTCAACCAAAGCAAGTTGTGCTTCCTTTTTCTGGTTATTTGGCTATTACGTTTGATAGAATTCGGGTAACTAAACAAACTTTGTGGGATTTCATTCTTCATTAAATTATCTTTCCATTGATATTACTCCAAAAGAAGTGTTGTCAGCCATCAACCCTCTGAAATACACTTTTTTTCAAAAGTTTTCCACAATTCTGATCTATACTATATATCAAACAAAGCAACTTTCAACAACTCATCAGAATCTAATAATAAATATGTTGGTTAATGATAAAAAACACAGCTAATGAACACACACCCAACTGCCTTCAGTTCTTCTCCATTTGTTCCTGAGGCTCTAATCCCCTTTTTGTTTCCTTTGCAGATTGTGATGAATTGGAAATCGAGAACAAAGGTGACCACGACAAAATTCGCAGAGAGGAGGAGCCACGTAAAAATTTGGAGTGTGGAGAAAGCTGCAGTCAGAAACCATATCAGTGTGTGGAATGTGGAAAGAGCTTCAGGAACAGCTCCCATCTCACTAAGCATCAAAGAATTCATACAGGGGAGAAACCCTATCAGTGTGTCGAATGTGGAAAGAGTTTCACTGATAGCTCCAATTTCACCAAGCATCAGAGAATTCATACTGGGGAGAAACCATATCAGTGCGTAGAATGTGGAAACAGCTTCAGTCAGAGCTCACATCTCACATCACATCAAAGAATTCATACAGGGGAGAAACCCTATCAGTGCGTGGAATGTGGAAAGAGCTTCAGTAAGAACTCCTCTCTCACTTCTCATCAAAGAATTCATACAGGGGAGAAACCATATCAGTGTGTGGAATGTGGAAAGAGCTTTAGTCAGAGCTCCCATCTCATTCCCCATCAAAGAATTCATACAGGGGAGAAACCATATCAGTGTGTGGAATGTGGAAAAAGCTTCAGGAAGAGCTCCGCTCTCACTTCCCATCAAAGAATTCATACAGGGGAGAAACCCCAACATTGTGTGGAATGTGGAACAAGTTTCACTAATAGCTCCTCTCTCACTAAGCATCAAATAATTCATACAAGGGAGAAAACATATCAGTGTGTGGAATGTGGAAAGAGCTTCACTGATATCTCCTCCCTCACTTGCCATAAGAGAATTCATACAGGGGAGAAACCATATCAGTGTGTGGAAAGAGCTTTAATCTGAGCTCCAAACTCACTTCCCAGAAAGGAATCCATACAACGGTCAGAAAAACCAGATTACCAGATTTTTTTCAATGAATCCAGGGACACTTTTTTGCCGCAGCCAAGAGGGTTAAAAGACAGTAGCATCTGGATTATTAGTAGGGAGCATCATTTTGTAAACATATGTAGTTTACATGGCAACCAGATCCAGGTTCCTTGGTTATGGGTGAAGGAGGGGGAAGGGGAGAGAAAAGGGAAAGCAAAATTAGGATGGAGGGATGGGTGGAACTGAGGGAGGGGTGTGTGTGTGTGTGTTCCCTCCCCTTTTCTATGATTCCTGGAAGCGTCACCGAAAAGAAAGGAAGGAACAAAAAGAGGGGGGTAGAGAGAGGACAGAGAGTCAGGTCATCCCAGAAAAAGGCACATGAGGAATACAGATAGATAACCATAGCTATTATAATACAAACCTCCCCTATTTTCTGTCTGACTCTTCAGGCAGAGAAAAATGCAATAGGGAGAACGTGTGGGGAGGGGGTGGAGCCATGTGGCAGAGTATTTTTATTTTTATTTACAAGCGAGGAGGCGGGAGGGTGGTGTCTCCTTTGCTCGGGCAATAAAAGCGCCCAGCCTTTATGACTGCCATATGACAGCGATCCTTTCCTTGCATCCGCACCCCTCTCAAATTCGGACGTTTGAGAAGGAACATCATAAACCATATGCCGGCACCCTCCATGTCTCCCCTCAGCCCTCGGGGCAAGGTTTCCGCCAAAATAGCAAGAGGAGGAGGAGGAGGGTGGGAGGGGGAGGAGGAATGTTCCCGCTCGTCTAACGCTGCCCAGCCGTCCGCACTGGCAACAGCATCAGCCACAGCGCCTCTTCCCACTGGCATCTTTGGCCATGGACAGATTGGTAAAACTGGGAACTGTCCCTGGGAACCGGGGACGTCTGATAACCCTACATTATACAGCTTTAGGAGCCAGGCAAATTGGCACCTTTTAAACCAGGCCTTTGGCTGATTGACATCTAATGCCCTTTTAAAATGTGGTGTTTTGTGCTTTTATGTTGTAACCATTCTGAGACATGTAGGTGTAGGGAATAGGGACCAACTAGGGGTCTTTGCCCCTCATAAAATATTTGAGGAGGCCACACACACCCCTTTTTGTGTGTGTTTTTTCCAAACGCAACCTTTTATTCTTCTGAACTTGCCATACAATTTCTCATTAAATTTGCCCTCTTAAAAATAAAAACGCACAAAGGTCAGGAGGGGAGAAAAATAGAAGAGAATAGGAATGTGGGCAGGTCCCATCCTTGCAGGCCAAACACAGAGTCTGTTCAGCCCCCTCCGCTTCTTGTAGATGGAGTCATTCTGGGCGCTGCCCTCCCAGGCCAGGTGGGAAAGGCCTGCCAGGCAGGGAGCAGGTCCTGCAGGACTCCCAGCAAGAAAACCTGGGAGGTGAGTCTTGGGCAAAGAAGGGACAAGGGAGTTCTCTGTCTCCAAGGTGTGGGGCTTTTACCTTCTCTTTGATCGGGCCTCAGGTAGGCCCAACTCTGGCCGAGCTATTACATTCTGCAGAGGAAATAAAAATCTGGGTCAGATGACACTACGAAAGCCACCTTGGATGGCTGCACCCACCTTGGACCCAATCCCTTGTCCCAGAGGACAACCCTGAGCCCTGCAGCCTCCTGGGCAGAGGTGGAAGGGCAGCAGCAGGAAAGGGGACAGGAAAAGCCTCTGGCCTCATCCTGGCACCCAGGAACACACACCGCATAATCTGCCTTAAAAGTCACTCGGGGATGTGCTATTGGGAGGATGGAAGCAACCAAAGGAATGAATACAGGAAGGCAAGATACTTACTGTGAGCTGGGAGAAATGCTGTTGGCGCTAGTTTCCGCTCTTCCCCATTGTCACAGAGGGCGTATCCTCGGAGGTCCTGCAGGAGGAAAGAGCCTCAGAGTTAGGGGCCAGTCTTGAGAAGTGCTAGGAGCTGTCTGATAAGGAGACAGGATTCCTCAGTGCAGGTGTGATGCCTTGTCCTGCATTTTCCTTTATTTAAATAAAACTTTCTGAAGTTGTATTTGTGTGTGTGTCCATTTGTAGACTCAGTAGGTGGTGCTGGGAAGTATTTTGACAGTTGCGGGTGGTACAAAGTCAAGTTTACAGTTTTTATACCCAGTGAGACAAAGTTTAGAAACAAATACAAAAGTATAAAATGAATAAAAACAAGAAGGAAATTGATACAAAGATTGATCTCCAGTGACCAACATGTAGAAGGAATGTTCAGTTTGAAGGGCACTGTTTAAAGGCAATAGGTTTACCAAGCTACAGTTAGAACTGGATATGGAACAACTGATTGGTTCAAAATTGGGAAAGGAGTACGACAAGGTTGTATATTGTCTCCCTGCTTATTTAACTTATATGCAGAATTCATCATGCGAAAGGCTGGACTAGATGAATCCCAAGCCGGAATTAAGATTGCCGGACGAAATATCAACAACCTCAGATATGCAGATGACACAACCTTGATGGCAGAAAGTGAGGAGGAATTAAAGAACCTTTTAATGAGGGTGAAAGAGGAGAGCGCAAAATATGGTCTGAAGCTCAACATCAAAAAAACCAAGATCATGGCCACTGGTCCCATCACCTCCTGGCAAATAGAAGGGGAAGAAATGGAGGCAGTGAGAGATTTTACTTTCTTGGGCTCCTTGATCACTGCAGATGGTGACAGCAGTCACAAAATTAAAAGACGCCTGCTTCTTGGGAGAAAAGCAATGACAAACCTAGACAGCATCTTAAAAAGCAGAGACATCACCTTGCCTACAAAGGTCCGTATAGTTAAAGCTATGGTTTTCCCAGTAGTGATGTATGGAAGTGAGAGCTGGACCATAAAGTAGGCTGATCGCCGAAGAATTGATGCTTTTGAATTATGGTGCTGGAGGAGACTCTTGAGAGTCCCATGGACTGCAAGAAGATCAAACCTATCCATTCTTAAGGAAATCAGCCCTGAGTGCTCACTGGAAGGACAGATCGTGAAGCTGAGGCTCCAATACTTTGGCCACCTCATGAGAAGAGAAGAATCCTTGGAAAAGACCCTAGTGTTGGGAAAGATGGAGGGCACAAGGAGAAGGGGACGACAGAGGACGAGATGGTTGGACAGTGTTCTCGAAGCTACGAACATGAGTTTGACCAAACTGCGGGAGGCAGTGCAAGACAGGAGTGCCTGGCGTGCTATGGTCCATGGGGTCACGAAGAGTCGGACACGACTAAACGACTAAACAACAACATACCAAGCAGGTTCATAAATTTATCTCGGAATCCCCTCTCTGGTCATGGATTCTCTTATAACACTAGCTAACTATCTAAAATACCAATCCAAGCCTAACTCAGACCCCAACCCCAGCCCAGCGCTAAGCCTACACCTAACCCTAAGTATATGTACAAAACAAATCTATAAATATATATATACAAAATAGGCACAAATGTGCACAAAATAAGAATGTAAATTTTAAAAATTAAAAAAGAAATATTAAAATTAAAATTAAAAGCAAATCAAATAAAAACAAACAAATAATTAACCACGAAAGCTCACCCGACTCAAGAATCTCAGCAGGTTGAAATCAATAAAATAAACCAAAAGAAAAGCAAAAGCTGTGAGGGGGAAGGAGAAAAAAAGGACAAGTTTAAATAATAAAAGTAATAAATGAAATCAGAATCATAATAAGAAATTGAGAAGATAAGAATCCACAGAACGCCTCACCTAATCCTTCGTCAACCACCACCAACTGCAGAGTGGGGGGCAAAGAGCCCAGCCAGCGGGGAGCAGGTCTGAGGGGTCCAATCCCTTCCCCAAAGCCCCTCCCTGCCCCACTTTCCCATGGGGGTCCCCCACACCACCCATCACTCACCAGGATGGCTTTGGCCGTCTCCTGCTTGGAGCACTTCAGGGTTCGGAGCCCCTGAGCTGAGCTGCCTGGCAGTTCTGAATCACCTCCAGAAGGAACAGCTGATCTTCCTCCAGCAGCTGAAAGGCAAAAGTCAGGCTGTCAGTTCCTTGCGAAGGGAGGGCTTCTCAACATCTGAGAGTGCAGAGTGGGGGGCAAGGAGGGCAGGTCTGAGTCCCTGCTCTGGTTCTCTCCAATACTCACCCCTGGGGAGGGATGTGCAACCGCAGCACATCTGCAAAGAGAAGGACATGGGGACAGGTGAGTCCGTCCCTGAGCACCGGGCAAGGCTATTCCAAGAGTTTTCTCCTGGATTCCAAGTCCTACTACAGGGGAGGGATACCCCAGGCTTTTGGGGCTAATCCTGGCCTCCTTCAACCAGAATGTGGCTCCCCAGGCTAATGATTATTAGAAGCTTCCCTAAACATAATAACAGCAACCATCCATTTTCAGTCCATTGAATTAGCAATTAAGCATTTCTGGAAATGGAAATGGCATACTTTTGTATAAGAAAGTATTACTCATTTATGATGAGAATAGGATTTATTTATTTTGAACTTTGCTTGGTTCCTCCTTGGTAGCCAGTGCAATGGTTTCAGCAGTGCTAGAACTCAGGACCCGCTGCCTTGAGGGGCATCTGAGAGCAGTTTGGCAGGGAAAAGGTCTCCCTTGGGAGGGGGTGGACTCTCCTTCCGTGGAGGTTTCTAAGCAGAGATCGGACGGCCATCTGCCATGGATGCTTGAGCTGAGATCCCTGCATTGCTGGGGGTTGGACTAGATGACCCCAGGGATCCCCTCCTCTCTCTCCACTCCTGAATTCGAGGAGGAGATTCCTTGCCTCCTGCAAAGCCCTTTTCCCTGCAAGCTGCTCCTTGGGTTTCGGGACAACAGAGGGAGAAGCTTAGAGTCCAACCAAGAGCTTCGCCACCAAAAGGATATCTGGGCATTGGCGTAGCCAGGGGGGCAGCTGCACCCCTAAATAAAATAATAATTATAAAAAGCCGAGGTTCTGCCAACCGAGAGGGGCCTGAGCTGGACGCGCTCGGCTTTGCAAGGGTTAAAGGGAACCAAGCTGCCTTCCTAGAGAGGACAGGAAGCAATCAGGTCCTCCAGAGCCAAGGCCCCTCCTTCCCTCCCCAGTCCTTTCCTGCTTTGGTGTCTCTCCTGCAAGGGCTGCATCGCTGTCCCCTCCCTCCTGGGATGATCTGGTGAGTCTCCTCTCCCCCCCCCCGAGGGTGCAGTGGGGAGACGGTGGGGGTCCCAGGGCTGCAGCAGGGGAGGGTGCCGGGGGGGGCTGATTTGCTCATGCGGGGGGGGGGACAACCCCAAGTCAGGGAGGAGAGGGTCCTGCCAGGGAGGGGCGAGGTCTGCAACGCTCTCCTTCCTGGAGATCAGAGGATCCCAAACTCCCACGAAATCTCCCTTCTTCAAACAAAGGAGTCACTGGGACTTTAACTCTGTGTGACATCATTCAGCGTCATTGCACAACAGAGGAAACATGTGCAAATGGTTTTCCAAAGCTGGGCGAGGAGGTGGACTAGCCCCTCCCCCCAAAAGAAACCCACGTGGAGGAAGGAAGGAAAGGTGGGAGAGAAAGGCGAGGAATAAAGAGAGGGATCCCAGCCCATAGTCTGGCTGCTGCATTGCAAACCAGATTCCCAGTCGTCTCCAAGGGCAGCTCCACACAGAGGCCACTGCAGCAATCCCCTCGCACCCAGAGCATGGCATCCCAGGACCACTTCCTCTCTGTCCCAAAGGGATTGTTGCTGGCAAACCAGCCGGAAATGGGCACTGCTACTCACCGAGCCTCCAGAGACCTTGGCATCAATGGCTGTGTGTCTGTTAAGCTATTTAACAGAATATTAATATTAATAATATTAACAGAATATTAATAATAAATTCCCCGCTTACATTCAATGTATTTGGCCCCACCCACTTGGCCCTCAGGGGGTTGGTCCAAGTGCAAGAAAGGAGACAGAAGCAGGGGAGTGGGGGTGGGGAGCAACTCCTGAGGACCCCCGGGTGAGGATCCCCACTAGAGCCAAACATCCATTTTTCAAAAGATACGAATGATTGCCTTGTCAGTCAGTTCTGACTTCATGCATTGACTGGAAGACAGCAGAAACCAGGTTGATTAATCTCACAGAAATCCCTTCAGTTGCCTCCACATTTTGCCTTGCTAGAAGGCTACAGACTTATTTCTTCTCCTCTTCCTCCTCCTCTTTCTTTTCAAAAAGATAGCTCATGGTCTCGGATGTGGTACAGTCCAGCCCTGGTTCCCAGCAAAACTCACCCATGCTTGCTCAGGGAACCAATCCCCACCCCGGTCCTACAAATTCTGTAACAGAACAATGTATTTCCATTGTAGGATTTGCTAGAGCTTCTCATTACAACAGACAGAACTTGGCAGAAGACCAAAAGGTTCCTTCTGATCTCTCAGAGGCTTCCTGGGAGCACAGATGGATGAGCGAGACTCAGCTGGCCCTCAAACAGGAAGAAGACATGCCATCCAATCTGGGAGCAGTGGGGGATTCTGGGAAAACCCAGTGCAGAAGATCCTGGGTGAAGAGAACATTCTCATTCTAATATTTCTCACCATTCTCTCTTTTGAATCCTTGTTTCTTTTTCAGGGAAAGGATCATTTTGCAGAAATGGACTTGGATTCCTCTAAGGCAGAGGGGCCTCCGTTGGACACGAGAGAGAGGCCACTGGGTAAGGAGGAAGGTGGTTTTTCTCCATTTGGCCTCATTCTGTTCTTTTCCCAACTCATCTGATGGTTCTTTTCATCTTGTTTTGGAGGGAGACAATTGGGAACAAGGGTCCAGGGGAGGGGAAATGAATTTCTGCACAACAAACATATGAAATGGGCACAAATGTCTAAATGTTCTCAGCAGGTAAGGCTTTCTCAAAGGCCCACCTGTAGTTAGAGATGCCCTGTTTCACCTATGAGAGAAGCAGGCACTCCTGGCGTCCTGATTACCTTTTTTTCCTTGCAGGTAAAAAAATGATGCTGAAAAGACCTCCTGATCCGTCTATTCATAGGAGCAGAAGGGAAGCAGCGCCTGTGGAACCAGATCAGGTCAGGGGAAACTGCCTTGTGGGGACAGAGGCCGAGGGATGGAACAATGTCATGGGCTGGTTGGGCACAGAGGAATCGTGGGAGGATGCAGCTGGGGAACCAGGAAGAGAAGATGGCTCAGAGCCCAAGAAGTGGAGGTAGAAGAAGGATGGGTGGTCAGAGGGAAGAGGGAGAAGCCTGGGAAGAGGAGGTGTCAGAAGCTGAAGGGCTAACAGAGCTTAGTGAGCTGGGAGACTCTATGGCAGAATGCAGTCCAGAATCAGAGGCAGAAGAGGAAGGAGGTGAGTGGGAGGAGGGAGGTCGAGAGGCAGAGGTGAGCCAGGATAAGGAGGAGTCACCAGTGGCTCCCTCTCCTTTTGCCAGAAGCCACCCTCCCTGCTTGTCTCCAAGAGCCAGGAGACCCCCTGCATTGCAGGAATCTCTGCTAGATCATCCAAGACAGATGGCCTGCCCCCCATTCCTCCCTTTCTCCATACCCCCATGAACCCTTGCATTTGACTCTAGGGCATTGGGAAGGAACCCCCAGAACAGCTCATGAGGAGGGGAGAAAGTAGATCCATCCATCAGGCAAACTGGAATGCTTGTGTAATAATAGTAATAATTAATAATAATTTATTTATATCCCACCATCTAGGCGGCTTCCAACAGAAGTATTAAAAAACAATAATCTATTGAGCATTAAAAGCTTCCCTAAAGAGGACTGCCTTCAGATGTCCTCTAAAAGCCTGGTAGTTGTTTTTCTCTTTGACATCTGGTGGGAGGGCGTTCTACAGGGCAGGTGCAACTACTGAAAAGGCCCTCTGCTTGGTTCCCTGTAACTTGTGTAGGCAGAATCACTTGAAAAACAGAAGGTGGAGTACCCCGTATTTGCACAAAGGCGAACACCCATAATTAAATGCAGAATAAAATAAGCATCCAGAATTAAAATGTGCAGCAAAGCAATTGAAACACCTATTGAAACACCGCTGCAATTTGCAGGAAGGAAACAACAGAGCATTGTGTAGCAGATCATATTGATGCTGTCTCAGAGGAGGACATTTCCCTTTTGCTTTTAGGGTCCAGTGTGCTTTGAAGATGTTTCTGTTTGTTTCACGGACGAGGAGTGGGCGTTGCTGGATCCTGACCAGAGAGCTCTGTATGAGGAGGTCATGGAGGAGATTCGTGGGATCGTGGCCTCTCTTGGTATTCAATATATCGTCATATGTGCCTGGAAATTCAAAAAATATCTCTACAGTCATACCTCATGTTACGTCCGCTTCATGTTCCTTTTTTTCAGGTTGTGTGGCAACCCGGAAGTACCGGAAAGGTTTGCTTCCGGGTCTCACCGCTCACGCATGCGCAGAAGCGTCTCCTGCACATGTGCAGCTATGACACTTAATGTTGCGGGCTTTTCATATTGCGAACGGGACTCAAACCTCATATATTTTCACAGAGCTCAACAGTGGCCCCTATAACACCTGGGAACCTAACACCTCCACAATAAACAGTGAATTACATTTTTTTTCTTTGAACAATCTTCCTCAAATTATTCCCTTTTCTACCACAATTGGGCTGGTCTGAACTGCCCACGCCATCTTAAATGTCAGCTTCAGAATTGTTAGGAAAGATAAGTGGCTTCAGGTTTTCTGTTTTTGTTTTTGCTTCTGTCAGTCTTGGGTTCACCAAGGAGACGACTGACATTGGAGATGGAGGGGATGCCATGACTGGGCCAAACAAAATCCATCCCAGAGAAGAGCTAGGCTTATTGCATCTCAGGTACCTTGGTTTACAAACTTAATCTTTTCTGGTACAGGACTGTTCTTAAATCGTGTTACAACTGTAGTAATAATAATAATATTTATTTATACCCTCCCCATCTGGCTGGGTAACCCCAGCCACTCTGGGCGGCTTCCAACACATATATAAACATGAAACATAAATAATAATAATAATCTGATCCCATATAAAAAGAACATTAACTTTAAAATGAACAACTTATACTAGTGGCCATAATTGTGGAAACCTTTTGTGAAAAGTTTATTTCTGAGGTTTAATGGCTCATAGCACCACTTTTGTGTGGAGTAATACCATAAGATTATGTATCAATGGAAAGATAATTTAATGAAGATAAAGCAATGCAATAACTTTTATGAAGGAGTATTTATTAGAACAGCAGCCATAAAGAAAAAACGTGAAACCTTTAGTTGTTGTTCAGTCGTTTAGTCATGTCCGACTCTTCGTGACCCCATGGACCATAGCACGCCAGGCACTCCTGTCTTGCACTGCCTCCCGCAGTTTGGTCAAACTCATGTTCGTAGCTTCGAGAACACTGTCCAACCATCTCGTCCTCTGTCGTCCCCTCCTCCTAGTGCCCTCAATCTTTCCCAACATCAGGATCTTTTCCAGGGAGTCTTCTCATGAGGTGGCCAAAGTATTGGAGCCTCAGCTTCACGATCTGTCCTTCCAGTGAGCACTCAGGGCTGATTTCCTTCAGAATAGATAGGTTTGGTCTTCTTGCAGTCCATGGGACTCTCAAGAGTCCTCCAGCACCATAATTCAAAAGCATCAATTCTTCGGCGATCAGCCTTCTTTTTGGTCCAGCTCTCACTTCCATACATCACTACTGGGAAAACCATAGCGTTAGTTAAAACCATAGCTTTAACTATACGGACCTTTGTTGGCAAGGTGATGTCTCTGCTTTTTAAGATACTGTCTAGGTTTGTCATTGCTTTTCTCCCAAGAAGCAGATGTCTTTTAATTTCATGACTGCTGTCATCATCTGCAGTGATCAAGGAGCCCAAGAAAATAAAATCTCTCACTGCCTCCATTTATTCCCCTTCTATTTGCCAGGAGGTGATGGGACCAGTGGCCATGATCTTGGTTTTTTTGATGTTGAGCTTCAGACCATATTTTGTGTTCTCCTCTTTCACCCTCATTAAAAGGTTCTTTAATTCCTGCTCACTTTCTGGTATCAAGGTTGTGTCATCAGCATATGTGAGGTTGTTGATATTTCTTCCAGCAATCTTAATTCCAGCTTGGGATTCATCCAGTCCAGCCTTTCACATGATGAATTCTGCATATAAGTTAAATAAGCAGGGAGACAATACACAGCCTTGTCTTACTCCTTTCCCAATTTTGAACCAATCAGTTATTCCGTATCCGGTTCTAACTGTAGCTTCTTGTCCCAAATAGAGATTTCTCAGGAGACAGATGAGGTGATCAGGCACTCCCATTTCTTTAAGAGCTTGCCATAGTTTGCTGTGGTCGACACAGTCAAATGCTTTTGCATAGTCAATTAAGCAGAAGTAGATGTTTTTCTGGAACTCTCTAGCTTTCTCCATGATCCAGCGCATGTTTGCAATTTGGTCTCTGGTTCCTCTGCCCCTTCAAAATCCAGCTTGCACTTCTGGAAGTTCTCGGTCCACATACTGCTGAAGCCTGCCTTGTAGAATTTTAAGCATAACCTTGCTAGCATGTGAAATGAGCACAATTGTGTGGCGGTAGTTGGAGCATTCTTTGGCACTGCCCTTCTTTGGGATTGGGATGTAGACTGATCTTCTCCAATCCTCTGGCCACTGCTGAGTGTAGCACCTTAACAGCATCATCTTTTAAATTTTTAAATAGTTCAGCTGGAATATCATCACTTCCACTGGCCTTGTTATTAGCAGTGCTTTCTAAGGCCCATTTGACTTCACTCTCCAAGATGTCTGCTCAAGGTCAGCAACCACACTACCTGGGGTGTACAAGACCTCCATATCTTTCTGGTATAATTCCTCTGTGTATTCTTGCCACCTCTTCTTGATGTCTTCTGCTTCTGTTAGGTCCTTTCCACTTTTGTCCTTTATTATTGTAATCTTTGTACGAAATGTTCCTTTCATATCTCCAATTTTCTTGAACAGATCTGTGGTTTTTCCCATTCTGTTGTTTTCCTCTATTTCTTTGCATTGCTCGTTTAAGAAGGCCCTCTTGTCTCTCCTTGCTATTTTTTGGAAGTCTGCATTCAATTTCCTGTATCTTTCACTGTCTCCCTCACATTTTGCTTGTCTTCTCTCTCCCGCTATTTGTAAGGCCTTATTGGACAGCCACTTTACTTTCTTGCATTTCCTTTTCATTGGGATGGTTTTCGTTGCTGCCTCCTGTATAATGTTACGAGCCTCCATCCATAGTTCTTCAGGCACTCTGTCCACCAAATCTAAATCCTTAAACCTGTTCCTCACTTCCACTGTGTATTCATAAGGGATTTGATTTAGATTGTATCTTACTGGCCCAGTTGTTTTTCCTACTTTCTTCAGTTTAAGCTGGAATTTTGCTATAAGAAGCTGATGATCTGAGCCACAGTTAGCTCCAGGTCTTGTTTTTGCTGACTGTATAGAGCTTCTCCATCTTTGGTTGCAGAGAATATGATCAATCTGATTTTGATGCTGTCCATCTGGTGATGTCTATGTGTAGAGACATTTCTTCTGTTGTTGGAAAAGAGTGTTTGTGATGACCAGCTTGTTCTCTTGACAGAACTCTATTAGCCTTTGCCCTGCTTCATTTTGAACTCCAAGGCCAAACTTGCCAGTTGTTCCTTTTATCTCTTGATTCCCTATTTTAGCATTCCAAACCCCTAAAATGAGAAGAACATCCTTTTTTGGTGTCATTTCTAGAAGGTGTTGTAAGTCTTCATAGAACTGGTCAATTTCACTTTCACTGGTAGTTGGTGCATAAACTTGGATTACTGTGATGTTAAAAGGTCTGCCTTGGATTCGTATCAAGATCATTCTGTCATTTTTGAGATTGCATCCCAGTACAGCTTTTGCCACTCTCTTGTTGACTATGAGGGCCACTCCATTTCTTTTACGGGATTCTTGCCCACAGTAGTACATATGATAGTCACCCGAACTGAATTCGCCCATTCCTGTCCATTTTAGTTCACTGATGCCCAGGATGTCGATATTTATTCTTCCCATCTCATTTTTGACCACATCCAGCTTACGAAGGTTCATGGTTCTTACATTCCAGGTTCCTATGCAATATTTTTCTTTACAGCATTGGACTTTCCTTTCGCTTCCAGGCATATCCGCAACTGAGCGACCTTTCGGCTTTGGCCCAGCCGCTTCATCAGCTCTGAATCTACTTGTACTTGTCCTCCGCTCTTCCTCAGTAGCATGTTGGACGCCTTCCGACCTGAGGGGCTCATCTTCTAGCGTCATAACTTTTATATGCCTGTTGTCTTTGTCCATGGAGTTTTCTTGGCAGGGATACAGGGATTACAATGCCTTCCCGTGAAGTGAACCAAGTTTTTAGTTCTGCAGCTGTAATAATGTGAAAACAAGACTCAATTATTGCCTCTGTTAATTGGGCTTTATTTCTGGGTTGCTTCTGACTAACAAGTTTCTTTAGTCGGCTCCATAGATTTTCGACTGGGTTAAAGTTTGGGCTATTCCCAGGGCATTCCAGCAGTGGAATATGATTATCTTGAAAACACATTTTGCACACAGCAGCAACATGACAAGGAGCTGAACCCTGTTGAAATAGAAAATAGAAAATAAACAAACAAACAAACAAATAAATCTTTATAAGTGCTTCATTATGTGGGAAAAGATCACCTGCGGAATGCTTCAGTTTGGGCTCAAGTATTTCATTCATGTATTTTGGGGCATTTACATTCCCATTATTGATGCAAATTCTGCCCACACCTTTTGCTGCCATACAACCCCAGATCATCACACTATCTGGGTGTTTCACGGTTGGTGTAATGCAAGTAGGATGTAAATCTTCTCTGATTCTTCTCCTCGCGTATTTCATGTCATCGGTACCAAGCAAGGAGATTTGGGTCTCATCACGCCAAATAACACTGTTCTATTGTTCCTCTGTCCAGTTAAATGGGTTTAATCTTTTCAACCTTTGCTTGAGAGATAACAATGGCTTTTTCCTTAGAATTCTAACATTTAGACCAGTCCTTTCACTCAACTTCACATTACATTTCCCCATGTCACCTTGTATACACCCAGATGATTTTCTTCTGTCACGTAGGGACAGTCTCTCCATTCTTCGATAGTCACTTGCCTTGTGCATCTTATCCTGCCTTTACCAGCCTTATACCTCTTCTAAAATATAGAAAGGCCAGCTTTGGTTAAGTTTTCCCCAATCTCTCTTCTAATTTCTTCATAACTGTAGCCTTGTTCACTTAATAGTACTATTTTACATTGCTTTCTGGGTGGCCAGTCAACTCTTTGTGCCATTTCTATAATTTTATTGTGTTTTACAACCTCACTAAAAGAAAGAAGACAAAAAAACCAACCAACTTAATAGCAATCACACAACACACTGACAAAAGTCAACCTAAGCAAGTTGTGCTTCCTTTTTCTGGTCTTTTGGCTATAACGTTTGATAGAATATGGGTAACTAAACAAACTTTGTTGGATTGCATTCTTGATTAAATTATCTTTCCATTGATATATAGTTTTATGATATTACTCCAAAAGAAGTGTTATAAGCCATCAAACCTGTGAAATACACTTTTTTCCAAAAGTCATCCACAATTTTGACCACTACTATATATCAAACAAAGCAACACTCAACAACTCATCAGAATCTAATAAAAAATATGTTGGTTAATGATAAACAACACAGATAATGAACACACACCCAACTCCCTTCAGTTCTCCATTTATTCCTGAGGTTCTAATCCCTTTTTGTCACCATTGCAGATTGTAATGAATTGGAAATCGAGAACAAAGGTGACCATGACAAAATCCACAGAGAGGAAAAGCCACGTAAAAATTTTGAGTGTGGAGAAAACTGCAGTCAGAGCTCCCATTCCACTTCCCATCAACAAAATCTCATAAGAAAGAAACTCTATCAGTGCATGGAATGTGGAAAGAGCTTCAGTCAGAGCTCCCATCGCACTTCCCATCAAAGAATTCATACAGGGGAGAAACCCTATCAGTGTGTGGAATGTGGAAAGAGCTTCAGTCAGAGCTCCCAACTTACTTCCCATCAAAGAATTCATACAGGGGAGAAACCCTATCAGTGTGTGGCATGTGGAAAGAGCTTCAGTCAAAGCTCCTCTCTCACTTCCCATCAAAAAATTCATACAGGGGAGAAACCCTATCAATGTGTGGAATGTGGAAAAAGCTTCAGTCATAGCTCCGATCTCACTAAGCATCAAAGAATTCATACAGGGGAGAAACCCTATCAGTGTGCGGAATGTGGAAAGAGCTTCAGTCACAGCTACAGTCTCACTTCCCATCAAAGAATTCATACAGGGGAAAAACCCTATCGGTGTGCGGAATGTGGAAAGAGCTTCAGTCACAGCTACAGTCTCACTTCCCATCAAAGAATTCATACAGGGGAGAAACCCTATCAGTGTGTGGAATGTGGAAAGAGCTTCACTGAGAGGTCCAAACTCACTTCCCATCAAAGAATTCATACAGGGGAAAAACCCTATCAGTGTGTGGAATGTGGAAAGAGCTTCAGTCGCAGCTACAGTCTCACTTACCATCAAATAATTCATACAGGAGAGAAGCCCTATCAGTGTGTGGAATGTGGAAAGAGCTTCACTGAGAGGTCCAAACTCACTTCCCATCAAAGAATTCATACAGGGGAGAAACCATATCAGTGTGTGGAATGTGGAAAAAGCTTTAGTCAGAGCTCCCATCTCACCCCCCATCAAAGAATTCATACAGGGGAGAAACCATATCAGTGCGTGGAATGTGGAAAGAGCTTCAGTCGGAGCTCCCATCTCACTTCCCATCAAATAATTCATACAGGGGAGAAACCATATCAGTGTGTGGAATGTGGAAAGAGCTTCAGTCAGAGCTCCTCTCTCACTTCCCATCAAAGAATTCATACAGAGGAGAAACTCTATTAGTGCATGGAATGTGGAAAGAGCTTCACTGATAGATCCTCTCTCACTTCCCATCAAATAATCCATACAGGGGAGAAACCATATTAGTGTGTGGAATGTGGAAAGAGCTTCAGTATATACAAGCAAGGTGGCAGGAGGGTGGTGTCTCCTTTGGTCGAGCAATAAAAGCGCCCAGCCTTTATGACTGCCATCAGCGTTTCTTTCCTTGCATCTGCACCCCTCTCAAATCCGGATGTTTGGGAAGGAACATCATAAACCATATGCCGGCGCCCTCCACGTCTCCTCTCAGCCCTCGGGGCAAGGTTTCCGCCAAAACAGCAATAAAGAGGAGGAGGAGGAGGGTGGGAGTGGGAGGGAGAGTGTTCCCGCTCGTCTAACGCAGCCCAGCCGTCCGCACTGGCAACAGCATCAGCCACAGTGCCTCTTGCCGCTGGCATCTTTGGCCATGGACAGATTGGTAAAACCGGAAACTGTCCCTGGGAACCGGGGATGTCTGATAACCCTACATTATACAGCTTTGAGAGCCAGGCAAATTGGCACCTTTTTAACCAGGCCTTTGGCTGATTGACATCTAATGCCCTTTTAAAATGTGGTGTTTTGTGCTTTTATGTTGTGCTTTTAGGTTGTAACCATCCGAAGACATGTAGGTGTAGGGAGCAGGCAACAACTAGGGGTCTTTGCCCCCCACCCAATAAAATATTTGAGGAGGCAAAAAAAACCCCACTTTTTGTGTTTTTTTAAACACAACCTTTTACTCTTCCCAACTTGCCATACAATTTCTCTTTCAATTTGCCCTCTTTAAAAACACACACACACACACACACACACGTCATGAGGAAAACAAAATACAAGAAAATATAAACGTGGGCAGGTCCCATCTTTGCAGGCCAAACATAAAAGTTGCCTTAAAGCAGGGTTTCCCTAACTTGGGTCCCCAGCAGCTCCTGGACTACAGTTCCCATCATCCCTCCCTATTGGTCCTGAGCACCCCAGAGCCAGCTGCTTCGGCACAGATTTTGAAGTCGGCCAGCACCAGCAGTCGGGGAGTCCTGAACTCTGCCTGTGAGACCAGCTCTGTCAGCTCAGGCAGGGAGACCATGGAGGGCAAAGGAAGCGGGAAGCAAAGAAGGGACAAGGGAGTTCCCTGTCTCCAAGGTGTGGGGCTTACCTTCTCTTCATACGGGCCTCACGTAGGCCCAACTCTGGCTGAGCTATTACATTCTGCAGAGGAAATAAAAATCTGGGTCAGATGACATTACGAAAGCCACCTTGGACCCAATCCCTTGTCCCAGAGGACAACCCTGAGCCCTGCAGCCTACTGGGTAGAGGTGGAAGGGCAGCAGCAGGAAAGGGGGCAGGAAGAGCCTCTGGCCTCATCCTGGCACCCAGGAACACACACAGGATCACCTGCATTCAAATTCACTCAGGGATGTGCTATTGGGAGGATGGAAGCAACCAAAGAAATGAATGCAGGAAGGCAAGATACTTACTCTGAGCTGGGAGAGATGCTGTTGGCGCTAGTTTCCGCTCTTCCCCATTGTCACAGAGGGCGTATCCTCGGAGGTCCTGCGGGAGGAAAGAGCCTCAGAGTCAGGGGCCAGTCTTGGGAAGTGCTAGGGGCTGTCTGATAAGGAGACATGAATAATCAGTGTGGGTGTGATGCCTTGTCCTGCATTTTACTTTATTTAAATAAAACTTTCTGAAGTTGTATTTGTGTGTGTGTCCATTTGTAGACTCAGTAGGTGGTGCTGGGAAGTATTTTGACAGTTGTGGGCAGTACAAAGTCAATTTGACAGTTTTGATACAAACTGATACAAAGTTTAGAAACAAATACAAAAGTATAAAAAGAAAAAAACAGAAAGGAAATTGATACAAAGATTGAACTTCAGTGACCAACATGTGGAAGGAACGTTCAGTTTGAAGGGCAATGTTTAAAGGCAATAGGCATACCAAGCAGGGTTCATAAATTTATCTCGGGGTACCCTCTCTGGTCATGGATTCTCTTTTAACACTAGCTAACTATCTAAAAAGACCATCCAAGCCTAACTCAGACCCCAACCCCAACCACAGCCCTAAGCCTACACCTAACCCTAAGTACTCTATGTACAAAATAAACATATAAATTTATATATATACAAAATATCCACAAATGTGCACAAAATAAAAAGGTATAATAAAAGTATTACACTAAAGAACAAAAAACAACAAAGATATTAAAATAAAAAATAAAAACAAATAACCGTGGAAAAACTCACCCATGTCAAGAATCTCAGCGGACTGAAATCAAGAAAATCAACCAAAACAAAAGCAACAGCTGTGAGGGGGAAGGAGAGCTCTGAGCTGCTTTGTGCAAAATAAATAAAATAAAGTGTTAAAATAAAATATAAATAAATAAATGAAAGTAATAAATGAAATAAGAATCAAAAATAGAAATTGAGAATATAAGAATCCACTGAAGGCCTCTCCTAATCCTTCATCAACCACCACCAACTGCAGAGTGGGGGACAAAGAGCCCAGCCAGCGGGGAGCAGGTCTGAGGGGTCCCATCCCTTCCCCAAAGCCCCTCCCTGCCCCACTTCCCCATGGGGGTCCCCCACACCACCCATCACTCCCCAGGATGGCTTTGGCCGTCTCCTGCTTGGAGCACTTCAGGGTTCGGAGCCCCTGAGCTGAGCTGCCTGGCGGTTCTGAATCACCTTCAGCAGGTACAGCTGATCTTCCTCCAGCAGCTGAAAGGCAAAAGTCAGGCTGTCATTTCCTTGTGAAAGGAGGGCTTCTCCACATCTGAGAGTGTAGAGTGGGGGGCAAGGAGGGCAGGTCTGAGTCCCTGCTCTGGTTCTCTCCAATACTCACCCCTGGGGAGGGATGTGCAACCTCAGCACATCTGCAAAGAGAAGGACATGGGGACAGGTGAGTCTGTCCCTGAGCACCTGGCAAGGCTATTCCAAGAGTTTTCTCCTGGATTCCAAGTCCTACTACAAGGAAGTGACACCCCAGGCCTTGGGGGCTAATCCTGGCCTCCTTCAATCAGAATGTGGCTCCCCGGGCTCATGAGATGGTCATATCTGGGTCTACTCCACCCTTTTTAAATTTAAAATATCAAAACAGATCCCAACTCTCAGAGCATGTAAATCACGAGTGGAAAGACTGCTGCACCACTCACAAAATTAGGACTATATTTCCTTCTTCCACCTTTAACGACGACGTCTAGGTAATGAAACCGAATCGACCCAAGTCTGCCTTCCTCCACCATCCTCAACTTCGCTGTTCAAGCCAAGAGACAACACTTCCCCGTCCCCCTGGCCTTTCAGTGCGGCGTGGGGACTGACTGAGTGGGCGGCAAGAAGCTTTCAGCTTTGGGCACATGGAGGGTTCTGAGATGGCTGTTAAGGCCATATTCACAACCCTGGCGGGTTGGATTTGGCCCATGGGACATAGTTTGAGGACACCTGGTCTGCACTGACTGGCAGCAGCTCCCCAGAGTTTCAGGCAGGGATTTCGTCCAGTCCTTGCAGGAGATGTCAGGGGTTGACCCTGGGACATTCTGCATTACAAGCAGATGCTCTAGGGCTCCCCATATTTCACTAGCCTTTCAATGTTATGCTATTAACAGCTGTGGAGATTCCACCTGACTCTTTCGAAAGGAAAACACTCATCTGATCAATATAATAATAAATAATAATAATAATAATTTATTGATACTGAGATTTATTTATTTTGAACTCCTTGGTAGCCAGTGCAATGGTTTCAGCAGCGCTAGAACTCAGGACCCGCTGCCTTGAGGGGCATCTGAGAGCAGTTTGACAGGGGAAAGGTCTCCCTTGGGAGGTGGTGGATTCTCCTTCCTTGGAGGTTTCTAAGCAGAGATCGGGCGGCCATCTGCCATGGATGCTTGAGCTGAGATTCCTGCATTGCTGGGGGTTGGACTAGATGACCCCGGGATCCCCTCCTCTCTCTCCCACTCCTGAATTCCAGGAGGAGGTTCCTTGCCTCCTGCAAAGCCCTTTTCCCTGCAAGCTGTTCCTCTGGTTTCCGGCCAACAGAGGGAGATGCTCAGCGTCCAACCAAGAGCCTCACCCCCAAAAGGATATCTGGGCATTGGCGTAGCCAGGGGGGCAACTGCACCCCCAAATCCCTAAAAAATAATAAAACGGCGAGATCGGCTTTGCAAGGGTTAAAGGGAACCAAAGAGTCGGACACGCCTAAACGACTAAACAACAACAAAGGGAACCGAGCTGCCTTCCTAGAGAGGACAGGAAGCAGGTCAGGTCCTCCAGAGCCAAGGCCCCTCCCCCCCAGTCCTTGCCTGCTTTGGTGTCTCTCCTGCAAGGGCTGCATCGCTGTCCCCTCCCTCCTGGGATCTGGTGAGTATCCTCTCTCTCTAACCCCCCCCCCGAGAGTGCAGTGGGGAGACGGTGGGGGTCCCAGGGCTGCAGCAGGGGAGGGTGCCGGGGGGGGGTTGATTTGCTCATGCGGGGGGGGGGGGGACAACCCCAAGTCAGGGAGGAGAGGGTCCTGCCAGGGAGGGGCGAGGTCTGCAACGCTCTCCTTCCTAGAGATCAGAGGATCCCAAACTCCCACGAAATCTCCCTTCTTCAAACAAAGGAGTCCCTAGGACTTTAACTCTGTGTGACATCGCTCAGCGTCATTGCACAACAGAGGAAACATGTGCAAATGGTTTTCCAAAGCTGGACGAGGAGGTGGGCTAGCCCTCCCCCCCCCCAAAAAAAACCCACGCGGAGGAAGGAAGGAAAGGTGGGAGAGAAAGGCCAGGAATAAAGAGACGGATCCCAGCCCATAGTCTGGCTGCTGCATTGCAAACCAGTTTCCCAGTTGTCTCCAAGGGCAGCTCCACACGGAGGCCACTGCAGCAATCCCCTCGCACCCAGAGCATGGCATCCCAGGACCCAAAGGGATTGTTGCTGGAAAACCAGGCGAAAATGGGCGCTGCTACTCACCGAGCCTCCAGGGACCTTGGCATCAATGGCTGTGTGTTTGTTCAGTTTTCTAACAGAATAATAATAACAACAATAATAATGATAATAAATTGCCTGTCTAAATTGCCCCTCCCACTTGGCCCTCAGGGGGTTGGCCAGATACATACCTGGCCCTCAGAGCAAAGAAAAAGGGACCCCACCCCAGGAGTCTGTCTTGAGAGCGGCAGAGAGTCCAAGTGCAAGAAAAGGAGACAGAAGAAGGGGAGTGGGGGTGGGGGTGGGGAGCAACTCCTGAGGACCCCCGGGTGAGGACCCCCACTAGAGCCAAGCATTCATTTTTTACAAGATACAAATGATTCCCTTGTTAGTCGCATTTAGTGGAAGGCAGCAGAAACCAGGTTGATTAATCTCACATAAATCTCTTCAGTTGCCTCCACATTTTGCATTGCTAGAAGGCTAGAGACTTATTTCTTCTCCTCTTCCTCCTTCTCTTTCTTTTCAAAAAGAGAGCTCATGGTCTGGGATCTGGTGCAGTCCAGCTCTGGTTCCCAGCAAGACCCATCCATGTTTGCTCAGGGAACAACCCCCCCCCCCCCCGGTCCTACAAATTCTGTAACAGAACAATGTATTTCAATTGTAGGATTTGCTAGAGCTTCTCATTACAACAGACAGAACTCGGCAGAAGACCAAAGGGTTCCTTCCGATCTCTTAGAGGCTTCCTGAGAGCACAGATGGATGAGCAAGACTCAGCTGGCCCTGGAACAGGAAGAGGCCATGTCATCCAAACTGGGAGCAGTGGGGGATTCTGGGAAAACCCAGTGCCAAAGATCCTGGGTGAGGAGGACACCCTCCGCTCAGAGGTGCAGAGTCAGAAGTTGAGGCAGTTCTGCTGCCAGGAGGCCAAAGGACCCCGAGAGGTTTGCAGCCGACTCTACCACTTTTGCCACCAGTGGCTGAAGCCGGAAAGGCACACGAAAGCTGAGATGCTGGATCTGGTGATCTTGGAGCAGTTCCTGGCTGTCCTTCCCCCAGAGATGGAGAGCTGGGTGAGGGAATGCAGAGCGGAGACCAGTTCCCAGGCGGTGGCCCTGGCTGAAGGTTTCCTCCTGAGTCAGGCAGAGGAGAGAAAGCAGGTGAGAGAGACTTTCCTCTGGATACTCCCAAGGGGCTCCAAACAGGACAGAGAATATCCCATAATGGTCTACTGATGGCCCATCCTTTTTCTGGGAAAACATCCATGGAATGAGATCTCACACCCTTCAAGTCTTTGTCATTGTCTTTCTATTTTTTCCTCACCATTCTCTCTTTTGAATCCTTGTTTCTTCTTCAGGGAAAGGATCATTTTGCAGAAATGGACCTGGATTCCTGTGAGGCAGAGAGGCCTCCGTTGGACACCAGAGAGAGGCCACTGGGTAAGGAGGAAGGTGGTTTTTCTCCATTTGGTCTCATTCTGTTGGTTTTCCAACTCATCTGAGGGTTCTTTTCATCTTGTTTTGGGGGGAGACAGTTGGGAACAAGGGTCCAGAGGAGGGGAGATGTATTTCTGCACAACAAACATATGAAATGGGCACATACTTCCAAATGCTCTCAGCAGGTAAGGCTTTCTCAAAGGCCCATCTGTAATTAGAGATGCCCTGTTTCACCTGTGAGAGAAGCAGGCACTCCAGGAGTCCTGTTTACCTTTTTTCTCTTGCAGGTGACAGAATGATGCCAGCAAGAGCTCCTGATCCATCTTTTCATGAGGGCAGAAGGGAAGCAGCGGCTGTGGAACCAGATCAGGTCAGGGGAAGCTGCCTTGTGGGGACAGAGGCCGAGGGATGGAGCAATGTCATGGACTGGTTGGGCGCAGAGGAATGGTGGGAGGATGTAGCTGGGGAACCAGGAAGGGGAGATGGCTCAGAGCCCAAGAAGTGGAGGTAGAAGGATGGGTAGTCAGAGGGGGAAGAGGGAGAAGCCTGGGAAGAGGAGGTGTCAGAAGCTGAAGGGCTAACAGGGCTTAGTGAGCTGGGAGACTCTTTGGCAGAATGGAGTCCAGAATCAGAGGCAGAAGAGGAAGGAGATGAGTGGGAGGAGGGAGGTTGAGAGGCAGAGGTGAGTCAGGATAAGGAGGAGCCACCGGTGGCTCCCTCTCTTTTTGCCAGAAGCCACCCTCCTTGCTTGTCTCTAAGAGCCAGGAGACCCCCTGTATTGCAGGAATCTCTGCTAGATCATTCAAAACAGATGGCCATCCAAAATAGGCTTACCGTATTTTATTTGTAGATTGAGCACTGAATGCTAAAATTGGTTTCTAAGCAGTGGACAAATGAGGACAAATAGTGGCCTGGATTCACCTAATTAGCACTAGCTGCTGCTAAATGGGGCCTGCCCCCCATTCCTCCCTCTCGCCATACCCCTATGAACCCCTTGAATTTGACTCTAAGGCATTGGGAGGGAACCTCCAGAGCAGCTCACGAGGAGGGGAGAAAGTGGAGCCATCCATCAGACAAACTGGAATGCTTGTGTAACAACAACAACAACAACAACAACAACAACAACAACAACAACAACAACCCTATATAATAAAGTCCAAGTGTCTCTGCGTCTAGTCCCTGTGCCCCACGGACACAGGGATTGGACGCAGAGACTGGATGCACACACACGCTCTCTCTCCCCACCCCCTACGCACACTCTCTCCCCACGCACAACTCTGAGGAGGCTGTACGCATCTCTCCTAAAACCGACAACGCTGCGCGGGAAATGCTTTTTGCCCCTGGGTCCCTTCCCGCTCTTTTCTGGTGCCGAATCAAGGCGGCGACCCCCACCCCCGCTTCCCTTTCTTTCCTTCCTTCCTTCCTTCCTTCCTTCTCCCTTTCTGTCTTCTCTCCCTCTTTCTTATTCTTTCTTTATTCCCTTCCTTCTTTCCTACTCTTCTTTCTCTCCCCTCTTTCCTTCCTCTCTCCCTCCTGCTCCCTCTTTTCCTCCTTCCTTCCTTAGCTCACTGTTTTTTGTTTGTTTTTTAAATTTTAATAATTATTTTTATTAAGGATTTTCTTGGGTTACAAAGGTAGTGCAGTGTCTCATGCATCATTTTTACACATCAGTTTTATTTGTTGAGACATTATGAGGAAGGGGGGAAAGAGGTGGGTGGGATGGGGAGTTGGATGTGGTGAATTGTCAATGTTTCTGTTTTTCTTGATATGTGTAGGGGTTCGGCGTCAGCGTAGTTTGTGCAGGTTCTCTGTTGTTTGTTCATGCTTCTCTGTTGGTGAGAGAGGTCAGGATTCGTCTTAGGATGCGATTGCTCATTTGTGGTTGGCTGTGATGATCTTTAGTTCCTTGTGTGAGTGGGGAGGGAGGATGTTTTGATTAGGTTAGCCATATTGATTGATTTGTATGCCGACGGTAAGTTTTTGTCGTTGTCTTGTTGGGCTGTATATGTGATGAAGGGGAACCATACTGGGGTGAAGGTGTCTTCTTCTGTTTGTCCCCGTGTCAGTTTCAGCTTACTGGTTAGTTTTTCTAGTAGGGCCGTTTCCCATACAACTTGGTACCATTGGTCCATGCTTACCCCTGACATGTCCCTCCAGTGCCTGGCTATGATGTTTCTAGTTGCTGACAATAGGTGGATTATAAGTTCTTTGTGATCTGAGTGAGCGTTGTTATCCTGAAAGATATTTAGTAAAACCAATTCTGGGGTAATATCTAGCACTTGCTTAGTTATCTTACAGATTTCTTGCATGAATGTCATCCAGAATGATTGGATTTTAGGGCACTCCCACCACATGTGGAGATATGTGCCTATGGAGGTGCATCCTCTCCAACATTTCGATGAGGTTCCTAAACGTATTAATGCTAGTTTCCTTGGAGTCAGGTACCATCTGTCAGTTAGTTTCAACGAGAGTTCTTTTCTTTTCATTGATATAGATTTGAAGGGGGTTTCGACCACATTCTAGTCCATTGGGTAAGGTTGATTTCATATCCTATGTCATCCTCCCATTGCCTTTTTAGGTTGTCCAAGGGGTCTGTGGGATTTTGGAGTAGTATTTTGTATATTGCAGATACCGCCCCTTTTCCATGTCCTTTTAACATTTGGAGGAGGCTTTCGAAAGTTGCCAAGGGTCTAGTTGCTGCCGATTTTACTGTTGGGTTATTTAGAAAGGCATGTAGTTGATGTTGTGCTAACCAGGGCATTGGGATGTCTTCTAGTTTGTCCTGTATTTCTTGTGTTGACAAAGGTTTGTTGTCTTGATAGAAGTCCATTAAACAATGTAAACCTTTGGTTCACCAGGTTTTCATCTGGAGGTTTTGTGCTGCATGATGGAACAAGGGATGGTAAGCCATGGGAATTAATGGGGATGGGGTTGGAGATAGTTTACTAGTTTCTGCTTTCCATGCTTTGAACATGGTTTGTGTGTATCTGTTGAGTGTTCTGGGAATCTTTCTTAGTTTGTTTGGGAGGAAAGGGTATGCTGTGGTGCAGATATTTTCAATTGAGTCCCTCTCCAGGTGTACCCATTGTTTTGTCTCGTCTTCAAGTATATATGGGATTATATGGCGTATTTGGTTGGCGTTGTAGTATGCTTCTATGTTGGGGATTCCCCATCCTCCTGCTGAGGTGGGGAGGTGAAGGTATTTGATGCTAATCCTTGGTTTTTTATGTGAGAATACTAAAGAGTGTAATTTTGACCATTTTGACCATGGCTATCTTGTCTGAAAGAGTATGAAACTCATACTGTCCCATCTCTTTAGGTCTTTGTTTATTTGTCGCCACAGGGGCTTGTAATTGTGGAGGTATAATTTATTGAGGTTCTGGGTTATTTGTACTCCTTGGTATCTGAATTTGGTGTGACAAAGTTTTATTTTGGTGATGTTAGTAAGTTCTTTTTGGATGTGGGGAGGGGTGTTGAAGCACATGGCTTCTGACCAACTCTTACCAAACTCTTACCAAAGTTTACTTGTAAGCCCGACACCATTGCAAATGTGTTGAGTTCTCTGATTAGGAAGGTTGCTGTATTTAAGGGGGTATGATGTTGTGACCATTAGGTCATCTGCAAACAGCCCTAATTTATAATTTCTGCCTTTTATTTCCACTCCCTTGATGTCTGTGGCTGCTCGGATTCGGATTGCTAGGGGCTCCAAAGCAAGGATAAATAGGAATGGAGACGGCGGGCATCCTTGTTTTGTGCCTCTTTGGATTGCTATGGTGTTTAAGTCCATATTATTAATTCTGCAGTTTGCTGAGGCTTGGGAATATATTTGTTTGAGAATTTGAAGGAAGTTCGGGCCAAATTTCATGTTAGTTAGTACTGCTAATAAGTATTTCCACTCTAAACAATCAAAAGCTTTGAGGATATCTAGGGACATAATTGTCAGTGGAAGTTTGGTTGCCTTGCTGTGTTCGATTAAGTTTAGTAATTTCCTGATGGGGTCTGTAATATTGCGACCAGGGACGAAACCGGTTTGGTCTGGGACTATTAAATTGCCTAGGAAGATTTTTAAGCGATTGGCCAAGATTGATGTGAATATCTTGTAATCCTGATTTATTAATGTGTTTGGGCGGTAAGATTCTACTTTGAGGTTGTCCTTCAATGGCTTTGGGATGGAAACTATTTTGGAGTGATTCCATGTTTTGGGAATAAGCCCCCCTTTCATGATATCATTAAATAGGCGTATCATGTAGGGCATCAGGGGTTCTTTAATTTTTTTATAGAATTCAGCTGTGAAGCCGTCTGGGCCCGGGGCTTTGTGTGATTTCAAGTTTTTAAGGACCGTGTCTATTTCCTCGGGGGTGATAGGGCTGTCCATGAATTCCTGTTCTTCATTGGTTAAAGTGGGCATGGTCAGTCCTGTTAGGAATTTTCTAATTCCCTCCTCAGTTGGGTTGTGGGAGGTGTACAGGTTGGAGTAGAATTCTGCAAATTCAGAAGTTATTTCTTTCGGGGGAAATGTTATGTTGCCGTCTTTTTTGGTGATGCAGTGTATTCTTGTTTTAAGTGCTTTTTTCCTGCATCTATTTGCTAATAGTCTGGAGTTTTTCCCTCCGTATTCATAGAAGCGCTGTTTAGAATATAAAATATTGATCATTGTTTTGTTGATTTCTAAGGAGTCTAATTCTCTTCTTTTTTGTTCTAGAAGTTTAAGTAGTTTTTTGGATCCTGTTTGTTTGTAACGTGATGAGAGGGCAATGATATCTTGTTCTATTTTGTTATTTTTTGAAGAGGTTTGTTTTTTAAGGAGTGCTTTCTCTTTTATGCAAGCTCCTCTGGTCACCGCTTTCATTGCGTCCCATAAGAGGGGAGTATTTATATTGTCTACATCATTCTCTTTAAAATAGTTTTGGAGAGTTTTTGTGATATTTGCTCTAATTTGGGTGTTTGTGGTTAGGATGGGACTGAAAGACCATGATGGAGTGGTTTGTGTTTCTTCACCTATTTTAACAGTGACTTCTACTGGGGCATGGTCTGTGATTTTGATGCTTCCTGTGTTTGTTGATTCTACTAAGGGGATCAGACCCTGCGTGAGCAGGATGCTGTCCAGTCTGGACGTTGTACTGTGGCGTCCGGACTGGAATGTGTGGGTGGTGTCTCCCGGGTTGTGTTCGCCCCAAATGTCATAGAGACCCCTGTTTTTTAACATTTTTAGTAACTTGTAAGAGCTAAAATGGAGGCAGTGAGAGATTTTACTTTCTTGGGCTCCTTGATCACTGCAGATGGTGACAGCAGTCACGAAATTAAAAGACGCCTGCTTCTTGGGAGAAAAGCAATGACAAACCTAGACAGCATCTTAAAAAGCAGAGACATCACCTTGCCGACAAAGGTCCGTATAGTTAAAGCTATGGTTTTCCCAGTAGTGATGTATGGAAGTGAGAGCTGGACCATAAAGAAGGCTGATCGCCGAAGAATTGATGCTTTTGAATTATGGTGTGGAGGAGACTCTTGAGAGTCCCATGGACTGCAAGAAGATCAAACCTATCCATTCTTAAGGAAATCAGCCCTGAGTGCTCCCTGGAAGGACAGATCGTGAAGCTGAGGCTCCAATACTTTGGCCACCTCATGAGACGAGAAGAATCCTTGGAAAAGACCCTGATGTTGGGAAAGATTGAGGGCACTAGGAGAAGGGGACGACAGAGGACAAGATGGATGGACAGTGTTCTCGAAGCTACGAACATGAGTTTGACCAAACTGCGGGAGGCAGTGCAAGACAGGAGTGCCTGGCGTGCTATGGTCCATGGGGTCACGAAGAGTCGGACACGACTAAACGACTAAACAACAACAACAACAAAGAGCCCTTAGTTGTTGGGGGGGGTTGAGGAGGGTTACCTGTGAGTTTACAAGGATGTGTGTTTTTCAGAGTTATGCCTTTCATATTTAAGTTAAGATTGCCTCCTAGGATTGCTTCCCCCTCAGAGAAAGAAAGGAACTCAATTCAAGTTATCTCGAGTTAGGGCCATATAATGAGCCGATTGTCAGTTTAATTTTGCCATCTAGTATTCCTTTAATGAAAATGAATCTACCTTTTTTGTCCTTTAGGACTGTTGTGGCGTTGAAATTTAGGTCCCTACTAAGTATTACAGCTACTCCGCGGGCGTTTCCTGAGCCTTGTGCTACCCATTGTTGACTAAAACGAGGGTCATTCAGGAGTTTGTTCCCTTTGGGTGGGTTGTGTATTTCTTGTAGGAAGGTGATGTGTGGTTTCATGGTATTTATGTATGAGGTGATACGTTTTCTCTTGATGGGGTTTCCCAGCCCCCTCATATTTAATGTGATTGCTTTTAAGCTAGCCATCTTGTTTGTTTATTTATTGTGTAGGATGGTTCCTTGCCAACCCGTCTGGGTTGCCCTATGTCCCTCACTTCGTGTTGTGTATTGAACCATTGGGGTTGCGCTGACTTGTGGTGTGGCGGGTGGGGGTTCAATGGGATTGGAATTAGAATCGGGTGAAAGAGTGGGGGGTAAGTTATAGAGGGTTTCCTATATGTAGTCATATAGGTGTTCGCTTGGGGTATTTTGGACCTTTTGGCGATTAGCCGGTTGGTCCATGGTCTCGGCTGATGTGAAGGGCTGTACTCAGGGACAGGCCTTCCCCTTCGTCGTTTGTGACAGGGGGTGATCAGCGAGACGGTGTAGAGTAGTTTTGTAATGTTAGTGTCAGGTATAAGGTTCGTGAGCAATGTTGCCAATGTTAATAGCAACATCACTGATGTGTTAGAGTGTGTGTATGTGTTGGCGCGCTCTGGTGTCACCATGTTGTTGAATAGGTATCATGTTTTAGCCTGATAGTGAGTTGTGTTATGGATGTTGGGGGAGTTGTTTTTCTCTTGTTTGGTATGGAAGGGATACTGGAGATATGGGATGTGGTTGATGGGGAATGTGATTGAGGTTGTCTGGACTGGTGTCGGGGTGGGGTTGGGATGGGGGTAGGTTCTATGGAGGTATGGTGTTGGGGGGATATTGATGATGTTAGTTGTGTTTAAGGCTTATGGGGAGGGGGGAGGGGGAGGGGGGAGGGGAATCACCAGTCCTGCATTTCGAGATGTTTTCCGGTTGCCTCATTCAGCTGTGGTTGTTGTTGTTGTTGTAGTTGTAGTAGTAGGGTTGTTCCTCAGTGATGTTTTGGTTCGGTTGATCATGGTTTGGCGTCCTGTGGAGAATGTTCGGTAGAATGATTTTGTACGCGATGGTAGATGGTTGTATCAGCGAGTCTTGATGTGTTGCTTCTGTTGTCTCTTTCCCCTCTTTACTTCCATCCATTCATTTACTGTTATTGCATTTTCTTGATCTCGGCTGTCACTTGGTAGGTCTTTCTGTTGCTGATTTGATGGAGGGTCGAGCCCAAGGTTCCTCAATAGTTGTTGGGCTTCCGTTTCATTGGTAGCCATGTACTGTGTTGCCACGATGCCACGATGAGATGGAAGGGAAAGCCCCAACGGTACCGAATCCCTTTTTGCTGAAGAAGCTGAGTGTATGGATGTAGGCTTTTCCTCCAATTTAGGGTGTCCTGGGATAAATCTTGTAGGACCAATATGGAGTTGTCTTTGTATTGGAGGTTGGTTGAGTTTCTGAGGTTGTTCCATATCTCCTCCTTTTTTCTGTAGCGTGAAAAGCACACTATGATGTCTCTTGGGTGGGCATTAGGTTTTGGCATAACTTTTAGAGCTCTGTGTGCCCTCTCCAGATCGGATACCTTGAGTGTCAGATTTGGGATTGTATCTTTCAACCAGCTTACAATTAGGTCTGCTGGGCTTTTCTCCTCTGCTTTTTCTGGAAAGTTGCGGAAGCGGATGTTGCAGCGTCTGTTTCGATCTTCGATGTCTGCTTGTTTAATTCTCAATTCTTCATTTTCTCTTTCCAGTTCGTACAATTTCTTATTCATGCGTGTAGTTTCATCCCGATATATCTCTATTGTTCTTGCTTGCAGTTGATTCTTCTTTTCTAGAGCTTCCACTCTGGAGGTAAGATTGCTGATTAGTAGCTGTCGTTGCATTTTCCACTGCAGCTTCCAGTTTACTTGTCATCCTCTCTTCCATTTCTCTTAGGTGTTGTAATATTTCGTCATTTTGAGGAGGTGTTGCGGTCTCAATGTTTCTCACCATCTTTTTAGTTGGTGACACCTTCATCTCCTTGACGTTTTTGGTTTGAGGTTTGGCATTCTCTCGGAGTGGGATGTGTTGCGGTTAGGGGTTATGGCGGTGATGATTTCTGGGTGTTGGGTTATTGGACTAGTCAGGCGTTGTTGACTGGTGGCTTCTGCAGAGCGTTCGGTTTAGGCAATCATTTGTGTCATCCCTTGGCGATGTTATAAGAACTTCTCTGAGGTTGTCGTATTCGCCTCAACAGTGCTGTCAAAGCAGTGGTCAGGTACTCAGAGAGGTGGGTAGACCAATGGACAGATAGAAAAACAAACAAACAGGTGAGAGCAGACAAACAAATAGGCGGGAAAGGAAAATAAAGGGGGGGGGTCGATTCAAAAACAAGCAAATGAGCAATCCAGCAAACAAAGAGGGTATAAAACAAGAGTAGGGGTGGGGGGGGATGAGAAGTGAGATAGGGGGGGAGATAGGGAAGAGATGATTAAAGGGGAATTGAGTGAATGGGAAGGGGTTTAAGGGGGAGGTTTATGTATTGGAATGAAGGGAGTAAGATAAAGGTATAACAGGGGTGTTTGTTGTAAAGGGGGGGTGATGGATGGGAGGAAAGGTTTCCCTATTGCAGACAAGTTGATAAACAGATTAGATGGGGGGGGGTGATTTAAAAGAGGGAGAGAAGGAACCGAAAAGGAAAGAGAGAAAAGGGGACAGAAAACAAAGGTGGGGGTGGGAAGTAACAAGTGGGATGGAGGGTAAAAAATAAGGAGAGGATATGTAAGGGAGGTCAAGTGTCTGGGGAAGGTTTTAAAAAGTATTCTTATGTATTAAGGCGAAGTGAATAATATAAAACTAGGGTAAAAGAGGTTGAGGGGGAGAGGACAACAGCTTAAAAATGGTATAGATTAAGTAAAAGAGCAGGGAGCTTGCAGGGGAGGGGGGTTGGTTTTGTTTTGCTTTGTTTTTTCTTTTTCTTTTTTTTAATAATAAACTTTATTATATATCACAACAATTACAATCGATCACAATAAAAACAAATTACAGCCATAAAAGTGTTACAGTTGTCTTATTTCCTTCCCTCAACAACCCCCTCCCTCCCTCCCACCCTCCCCTTCCCTGCGACTTCTCAACCTGGTCTGAACTAGTCCCTTTTTCTGCCTTTTTCTTTTTTAATCTACATACCTTACTTTAACATTTACAATAATTTCATATTATTCTTCATATCCATCAACTTCCCTAATTCGATCTTTTCTTACCCTATTACAATTCACACTTTACATTTTCAAAATATAACCTTTAAATGTTAGAGTTGAGATTTAAGTTATCTACTTTAATTTGCAGATAATCTGTAAATGCTTTCCAATTATTTTTTGATTCATCCTCTTTTATTCCTTTAATTTTTTCGTGTTTTATAGCCAAATTATAATAATTAAATAATTTCTCTTGCCATTCTTCTTTTGTCGGAATATTAGTGGCCTTCCAATTTTTTGCAATTAACACTCTTGTGGCAGTTACAGCATAATTTACACAACATCTATCTCTGGGTTTGACATCCGCTGGCAACATTCCTAAAATGAATAATTTAGGGTATTTTTTTAAATCGGATATTTCAAAATGTTCTTTAATTCCTTATAAATTATTTCCCAAAAAACCTTGATTTGTTTACAATTCCACCACATGTGTATGTGTGTTCCAATTTCCTGGTTACACTTCCAACAGATGTTGCTCAATCCTGGATATATTTTGGCTAGCTTGGCTGGTGTTAAGTGCCATCTATTTTGCAATTTCAATATATTTTCTTTTATATTGTAATTTGGCGTAAAATCTAGATCTCTCTTCCATAGGTTTTCCCATTCTTCCATTGAGATGGGCTTACCTAAATCTTGGCTCCATTTAATAATATAATATTTTGTCAATTCTTCCTCGGTTTTCCACTTTAATATAATTTGGTACATATTTTTTATATACTTATCTTTATTTATCAATAAAATCTCCTCTAATTTAGATATTTCTTTATCAAAGCCAATTTTTGTGTCAATTTGTAATCTTTGATTCACTTGAAAATATTGTAACCATGTATTAAAATATCCTTTTACTACCGTATATTCTTTTAGTTGCCAATTTCCTTTTATATTTTCTACTAATTGTTTATATGTTGGCCAATTTGCTTCCATATTTTTCCTTTTTACCGCAACTATCTCTAGGGGTGATATCCACCAGGGCGTCTTGGGTTCGAAGTATCTTTTGTATTTTTGCCATACTAAGTACAACGATTTCCGAATAATATTGAGCATAAAAGTGCTCCTTTTTTCTATTTTCTCCTTCATCAAGTAATGGTGCCACCCAGATGCCAATCCATGTCCCTCTAAGTCTAATAAGTCAGTATCTTTCAAAGCCATCCATTCCTTAATCCACCAAAGCGCTGCCGCATCGTGATAAGTCTCAAGGTCAGGCATCCCAAATCCTCCCCTTTGCCTTTGATCAATCATAATCTTATATTTGACTCTAGGTCTCTTTCCGTTCCAAATAAATTTGGCAAGGTCTTGTTTCCATTATTTGAAGATTTTTTCTTTGCCCAAAATAGGAAGATTTTGAAATAGGTAGTTATTCCTTGAGACTACACACATTTTCACTAGTGAGATTCTCTCCAGTAACGATAATTTCAATTTATCCCACACTTCTAGATTTTTCTTAATTTTTTTCCAAGTTATCTTGTAATTCTCTTGTATTAAGTCAATCCCCTTTACAGTGGTTTGAATGCCCAAATACCTAATTTTTTTGACAATTTTCAAGCCTGTTTTTTCTTGAAGAGCTATTTTTTCATCAATATCCAAATTCTTTACTAGCATATTAGTTTTCTCATAATTAATTTTCAGGCCTGCTACGTCTCCATATTCTTTTATCTTTTCAATTGCACTGGGTATGCTTCGATAGGATCTTCTGTCGTTATTATTATATCGTCCGCGAACGCTTTAATTTTGAATATTTTCTTGCCAATAGTTATTCCTTTAATATTTTCTTGTTCTCTAATGTTTTTTAACAGTATTTCTAGGGTGATTATAAAAAGAATGGGAGATAAAGGACACCCTTGCTTCCTGAGTTTTATAGATTGCTTTAATTGCATTTCCCATTCCCCCCCCCTAAATTTAGATTTTCCATTGTTTTTATCATGAAGGGCCAAGAGACCCTATCGAAGGCCTTCTCCGCATCAATGGAGAGAAGAGCTGCTCTCTTATCTCTCCGACTCTCTAAACATTCCAGGATATTTACGATACTTCTTATGTTGTCTTTTGCATATCTCCCTTTTATAAACCCCGCCTGGTCCCTGTGAATTATATCTTCTAAAATATAACTTAATCTTTTGGCCAGGATTTTCGCAAATATTTTGTAATCGCTATTTAATAGCGAAATTGGCATAAAATTACCAGGTTTGTCTAGATCCGCTTGTGGTTTGGGTATTAATATTATCTGGGCTTCAGTCCATGTTTGGGGCGTATTTCCTTTTCTAAGTATTATGTTCATTAAATATCTAAGGTGGATTAGTAATTCTTCTTGCCATTCTTTATAGAATTCTTGGTAACCCATCTGGGCCCAGGGCTTTCCCTTTTTTCATACTCTTAATTGCATCTGATAATTCTGAGATCATTATTTCTTTATTCAGTGGTATTAATTTTCCCATTGGTATTCTTGGTAAATGGTATTTTGTTAAGAATTCATCAATTTGTTGGATGGGTATTTCTTCCTTTTGATATAGTGTTTCATAGAATTTTTGAAAATTTTTCATGATTTCTTCTGTTTTATAATAATATCTTCCCTCCGATTGAATTCTGTTGATCATTTTTTCATTTTTTCATTTGCCACATCAACAATTTGCTAGGTTTGTTAGCCCATTCAAAGTTTTTATACTTCCAGAATTGTATCTGTTGTTCGATCTCATGATCAATTATTTTTTCAAACTCCAATCTCAAAATTTTAACTTCTTGTTCTACTGACTTATGGTTTTTATAAAGAATTTTTTCTTTCTTTTTTTTTCTCTTGTAGGAGTTTTTCTTTTCTTTGTTCTCTGTCTTTCCTTATTTTTGCATTTTGTGAAATAAAATAACCGCGTATCACGGCTTTGCCCGCATCCCATACTATTAGGGGGTCGACCTCACCCTCATAGTTTAACTCAAAGTATTCCTTTAGCAATTTTTTCGCTTCCTGGATAGTCTTATTATTGTTTAACATAAAGACATTAAGCCTCCATTTTTTTTGATATTGTTCATTTTTTAGCAAGAGGGTCACAGGGTTGTGATCCGAGAAGGTTTGAGGTCTTATTTCTGTTTTATGTATTCTTAGTGACAATTCTTTAGGAATCCATATAGTATCTAATCTACTAGCAGTTTGGTGGCGTGCAGAAATATGTGTGTATTCTTTTTTTATGGGGTTCTTAAACCTCCATGCATCCAATAAATTTAGGTTTTCCATAATATCCATAAACTTTTTGGGTAGTTTCGTCTTATTTCCTTTATTCCCTCTATTTTTCATTAACTGAGCCTCCAAGCTTTTCAGGAAAGCCGTTTTGCTCCCATTGGGGGCGTAAATACCCACCCAGAACCATTGTTCTCCTTCAATCGTCATTTTTACCATAACACTTCTTCCCTCTCTATCTGTCCATATTAATTCTGGATTCCATTTACTTTTAATATAAATCACAACTCCTCTCTTCTTTTTTGTATCTGCCACGACAAATTCTATTCCTAATTTATCATTTTTTAAGACTCTCACATGTTTTTTATTTATGTGCATCTCTTGGAGACAAACCACGTCCCAATTTTGTTTTTTTAGTATGTGCCCCACCCTGTTCCGTTTTTTTTTTATTTAAGCCATTCACGTTCCATGAAATTGTTCTTAGGTTCATATTTATTAAATGTTATATATCAATTTGGAATGAGAAGAAAAAAAGGGGAAAAAAGAATTACATTTAAAATTACAATTGTTCTTAATATCATGTGTCTATGCTAAGCAAGATCAAGGAAATTCATTAATCAAATATTTCTTGTGAATTGATTAATCTAATCAAGCTTTTAACTATAATTGCAGGTTTAACATTTTAATCAGGTTTTATTTAGAATATATCAGTCATTCTTCCAATTGTCCTTCCTCTCCTTCCTCATCCTCTTCCACACCTTCTTCTTCTCCTTCTAGTTCATCTTTGCTGGAATCTTCTATATCTTCTTCATTCGTTGGGGTCTTGCCTTTAATTGTCTTTGACTTATCCCTTCCCAGTTCTTGAGCATAAGTTCTATAAAATCTGTCCGCTGCTTCTGGCGTGTCAAATCTCCTCCATCTTCCTTTAAAAGAGAAGGCCATTCCTTCTGGGTATTCCCATTTGAAGAATATTTTTTTCGTTTTTAGTGGCTTGGCTAAGAATTGATATTTCTTTCTCTTATGAATCAGCCGGGGTGGAATTTATTTTAGGACGATTATCTCAGTTTCTTCCATGATCAATTTCTTCTTTCCTTTCATTTTTAGGATTTTATTTCTCAGCCACATGTTTGTAAAAGACACAAGACAGTCTCCCGGCCAATTATTTGCTTTCGCATTTTTGGAATTAACTCTAAAAGCTTCCTCTATTCGCGTTTCGACATCAAGCTCTTCTAAGTCTAGCCATTTTGCCAGAGCAGTTACAATTCATTTTTCTATTACTTCGTTGGGTATTTCTGGGATATTCCTGAATCTCAGAGTCTTCTCCTTTAATTTCATCTGCATCATCGCAAGAGCATCTTGCGATGCTTCCAATGCTGCCCTTTGTTCATCTAGTTCTTTATTTATTTTTTTCTGTTTCTTTCTTCCCCTCTCTCTTTTCTTTTGCCAAGTTTTTCAATGACAATTCCAACGTTTGGTTTTTGTCTTGTATCTCCTGGATCAATTCCATCGCCTTTTTGGAGTTTTCTTCTGTACTACTTATTTGCTCCCTTATTTCTTGTTTTTCTTTTTCATTGGTCTCCATTTTTCCTTCCATTTTTCCTACTTTATCTTCCAGGTTCTTAATCCTATCATTCATTTCCTTTTTAATTTCTGTAAGATCTTTCCTATATCATTTTTGAAATCTTGTTTGATTTCTCCTATGTCATTTTTAAGGCTTAGAATCAGTTCTTTAAGATCCAACTCATGTTCTGCTGTTGAAGTTCTTCTCTGGTTTACATTTCCTGTGTTTAACTTCTTTTGCTTTTCCATTATATTGTGTTGTCCTGCCATATCCTGGTGGCGTCTCTTGCTTTGCGCTTTATTTCTTATCGCGCTCCTTCCCTCACCTCACTTTTCACTTTGGTTTATCCGGTTTTAAAATCCAATTCAGTGGGGGGGGATTTTTCTTACGTTCCTTTAATTTTCCAAGTTCTCTCTCACGCCCAGGGGGTATCTTTTAAAAGGGTTTGATTAAAAGGAATTTTACCATGCACAATCGCGTCGGGTTTCGGCTTTTGCTGGTTTCGGCTTTTGGGAACCGCCGACGCCTCAGACAGGAATCACCTTCCTGTCCTTTTTTGGGGAGCCGCTTAGCCTTGCTAGCCCCCCTCTTTTCCAGCTGAAGATTCGGGGCTGCGGAGCTCCCGTTTTTAGCCCGATCGCGATCTGCGGTCAAAACCGGAAGTGATGCTTTGTTTTTTCTTAAAGGGTTAAAATGTATGAAGAGAGAAGAGTTGGGTGCTAAAAGGTGAAAGGTGATAAACGGTAGTAATAATATAAATATTGGTTAAAGAGGGGAAGGAAAAAAATTATTATTCAAAAGGGGGAAAGGAGGAGGGGGAAGGAAAAAATTATTTCTATTTATTTTGTAGAAGAAAAATTTAAGGATAAAAGGGGGAAAGAGGAGAAAAAGAATATATTTTTATTTTTTAAAATATATAAAAAATTATAAAAATATATTTTTTAAAAAATATATGTATAGATATATAGATATATAAAAATTTAATTTAATAATAATATTTTTTTAAAAAAATAAAAAATGGAAAAAACGAGGCCTTTCTAGTGGGCCTCCCTCTGGGCTTCTGGCTCGCTCCTTCCTCACTAGTTGGCGGGAAAGTGGGCTCAGGTTGGGCCTAGGCCCAGCCGTGTGCTTCCTCGCGGCCTCAGTCCGTCCTCCTACCTCTCCCACAGTATTGGTGGCGGTAGCGGTGGCAGCAGATCGATGGCGGGGCAGTTGGGCCAGGCTGGCAGGACCTCCCTCCTTCCCTCACGCAGCTCGCGCTCGCCCCCGGGTCTCCCCGGTCTCAGGGCCCTGGGCAGCCGGGTGACCTCGGCGCGGCGGTGCGGCAGCAGCCGCCGCCGCAGCAGGGAAGTTGCCAGGTCCGAGGCTCCACTCTCCAAGGGACTCTTCTCCCTCCTCAGGTCAAGCGCGGCAGTGGTGGCGATAGCGGCGGCCGCAGCAGCAAAAAGGTTTGGGCTATTACCCCCAACGACCTCCTCTCTCTCCCACTGCCCTCGAGGCCCCGGCGCACCGCGAGGCGGGAAATCCTGGGCCTTGGGGCTTCGCTCAATCAACGGCCGATGGGCGGATGGGTGTCCTGGATTCCAACCCGCCGCACTCGCAGGGGAGGGGGTGGCAGCCTCCGGGATGGTCCACCGGGCACCCCCCGGCACCCACGCAACGGCAGCGGCGGTCAAGGTGGCTCAGGAGCCGCTCAGGCAGCGCGAACTCGCCAGCCGCCCTCAAGAGCTCCGTGGTGCCATGGCGCACGCCATGATGCCTCGCAGGAAGTCCTTCTTAGCTCACTGTTCTAGCACCCGTTAATTTAACGGGCTTCATGATACTAGTAATAATATTTATTTATTTATTTATAATAATTATTATTTATTTATTTATACCCCGCCATCTAGGTGGCTTCCAACAGAAGTATTAAAATACAATAATCTATTGAGCATTAAAAGCTTCCCTAAAGAGGACTGCCTTCAGATGTCCTCTAAAAGTCTGGTACGGGTAGTTGTTTTTCTCTTTGACATCTGGTGGGAGGGTGTTCCACAGGGCGTGTGCCACTGCTGAAAAGGCCCTCTGCCTGGTTCCCTGTAACTTGTGTAGGCAGAATGACTTGAAAAACAGAAGGTGGAGTACCCCCTATTTGCACAAAGACGAACACTCATAATTAAAACGCAGAATAAAATAAGCATCCAGAATTAAAATGTGTAGCAAAGCAATCCTATTGAAACACCGCTGCAATTTACAGGAAGGAAACAACAGAGCATTGTGTAGCAGATCATATTGATGCTGTCTCAGAGGAGGACATTTCCCTTTTTCTTTTAGGGTCCAGTGTGCTTTGAAGATGTCGCTGTTCGTTTCACGGACGAGGAGTGGGCGTTGCTGGATCCTGACCAGAGAGCTCTGTATGAGGAGGTCATGGAGGAGATTCGTGGGATCGTGGCCTCTCTTGGTATTCATCATATCGTCATATGTGCCTGGAAATTTGAAAAATACCTCTGCAGTCATACCTCATGTTACGTCCGCTTCATGTTACTTTTTTTCAGGTTGTGTCCCGCGACAACCTGGAAGTACCGGAAAGGGTTGCTTCCGGGTTTCACCGCTCACGTATGTGCAGAAGCGCCAAATCGCTCACGCATGCGCAGAAGCGTTTCCTGCACATGTGCAGATATGGTGCAGAGCTCTACAGCACCCCCTATAGCACCTGGGAACCTAACACCCCCACAATAAACAGTAAATTACATTGTTTTCTTTGAACAATCTTCGAATTATTCCTTTTTCTACCACGATTGAGCTGGTCTAAACTGCCCAGACCATCTTAAAGGTCAGCTTCAGAATTGTTAGGAAAGATAAGTGGCTTCAGTTTTTATGTTTTTGTTTTTCCTTCTGTCAGTCTTGGGTTGACCAAAGAGACAAACTGACATTGGAGATGGAGGGGATGCTATGACTGGGCCAAACAAAATTCATCCCAGAGAAGAGCTAGGCTTATTAAATCTCAGGTAATAATAATACAGTGGTACCTCGGTTTACAAACTTGATCATTTCCAGAACAGAACTGTTCTTAAATCAAGGTACCATTGCAGATATTATAATAATTTTTATTTATACCCTGGCCATCTGGCTTGGCTGTCCCAGCAACTCTGGGCGGCTTCCAACTTGATAACAATCACATAACACACTGAGAAAAGTCAACCTAAGCAAGTTGTGCTTCCTTTTTCTGGTTATTTGGCTAAAACGTTTGATAGAATACGGGTAACTAAAAAAACTTTGTTTGATTGCATTCTTGATTAAATTATCATTCCATTGACATATAATTTTATGATATTACTCCAAATGAAGTGTTTTGAGCGATCAACCCTCTGAAAAACACTTTCCCCCAAAAGTCTTCCACAATTTTGACCACTACTGTACATCAAACAAAGCAACATTCAACAACTCAATGGAATCTAATAATAAATATGTTGGTTAATGATAAAAAACACAGCTAATGAACACCTCCCCAACTGCCTTCAGTTCTTCTCCATTTGTTCCTGAGGCTCTAATCCCTTTTTTGTTTCCGTTGCAGATTGTGATGAATTGGAAATCGAGAACAAAGGTGACCATGACAAAATCCGCAGAGAGGAGAAGTCATATAAAAATTTGGAATGCGGAGAAAGCTGCAATCAGCGCTCCCATTCCACATCCCATCAACAAAATCTCATCGGAAAGAAACTCTATCAGTGCATGGAATGTGGAAAGAGCTTCAGTCAGCGCTCCTCTCTCACTTCCCATCAAAGAATTCATACAGGGGAGAAACCCTATCAGTGTGTGGAATGTGGAAAGAGCTTCAGAGTGAGCCCCAGTCTCGCTAAGCATCAAAGAATTCATACAGGAGAGAAACCCTATCAGTGTGTGGAATGTGGAAAAAGCTTCAGTCAGAGCTCCTCTCTCACTTCCCATCAAAAAATTCATACAGGGGAGAAACCCTATCAATGTGTGGAATGTGGAAAGAGCTTCAGTCAGAGCTCCAATCTCACTTCCCATCAAAGAATTCATACAGGGGAGAAACCCTATCAGTGTGTGGAATGTGGAAAGAGCTTCAGTCAGAGCTTGTCTCTCACTTCCCATCAAAGAATTCATACAGGGGAGAAACCCTATCAGTGCGTCGAATGTGGGAAGAGCTTTAGTCACAGCTCCCATCTCACTAACCATCAAAGAATTCATACAGGGGAGAAACCATATCAGTGTGTGGAATGTGGAAAGAGCTTCAATCGGAACTCCTCTTTCACTTCCCATCAAAGAATTCATACAGGGGAGAAACCCTATCAGTGTGTGGAATGTGGAAAGAGCTTCAGTCAGATCAACTCTCTCACTTCCCATCAAAGAATTCATGCAGGGGAGAAACCCTATCAGTGTGTGGAATGTGGAAAGAGCTTCAGTCAGAGCTCCCATCTCACTTACCATCAAATAATTCATACAGGGGAGAAACCCTATCAGTGTGTGGAATGTGGAAAGAGCTTCAGTCGGAGCTCCTCTCTCACTTGCCATCAAAGAATTCATACAGGGGAGAAACCTTATCAGTGTGTGGAATGTGGAAAGAGCTTCAGTCACAGCTCCAGTCTCACTTCCCATCAAAGAATTCATGTGGGGGAGAAACCCTATCAGTGTGTGGAATGTGGAAAGAGCTTCATTCAGAGCTCCAGTCTCACTTCCCATCAAAGAATTCATACAGGGGAGAAACCATATCAGTGTGTGGAATGTGGAAAGAGCTTCAGTAAGAACTCCTCTCTCACTTCCCATCAAAGAATTCATACAGGGGAGAAACCCTATCAGTGTGTGAAATGTGGAAAGAGCTTCAGTCAGATCAACTCTCTCACTTCCCATCAAAGAATTCATGCAGGGGAGAAACCCTATCAGTGTGTGGAATGTGGAAAGAGCTTCAGTCAGAGCTCCAATCTCACTTCCCATAAAGGAATCCATACTAATGTCGGAAAAACCATTGTACAGCTTTAGGAGCCAGGCAAATCAGCACCGTTTTAACCAGACCTTTGGATGATTGACATCTAATGCTCTTTTAAAATGTGGTATTTTGTGTTTTTGTGTTGTGTTATTATGTTGTAACCTTCCTGAGACCTGTAGGTGTAGGGAATAGGTAACTCTTAAAGGCGTATGGGTCTTCCCCCGAAAAAACAGTATGTGGAATGTGGAAAGAGCTTTAGTCAGAGCTCCAAACTCACTTCCCATAACAGAATCCATACGAAGGTTGGAAAAACCAGATTACCAGGTTTTTTTCAATGAATCCAGGGACACTCTTTTGCAGCAGCCAAGGGGTTAAAAGACAGTAGCATCTGGATTATTAGTAGGGAGCACCATTTTGTAAACATATGTAGTTTACATGGCAACCAGAGCCAGGTTCCTTGGTTATGGGTGAAGGGTGGGGAGGGGGAGAGAGAGAAGGGAAAGCAAAATTAGGATGGGATGGTTGGAACTGAGGGAGGTGTGTGTGTGTGTGTGTGTTTTCGTCCCCCCCCCTTTTCTGGGATTCCTGGAAGCGTCACCGAAATGGAAGTAAGGAACAAAAAGGGGGTGGGGTAGAGAGAGGACAGAGAGTCAGGTCGTCCCAAAAAAAGGCACATGAGGAATACAGATAGATAACCAAAGCTATTTTATTAATACAACCCTCCCCTATTTTCTGTCTGACTCTTCAGAAGAATGTGTGGGGAGGGGGTGGAGCCATGTGGCACAATATTATTATTATTATTTACAAGCGAGGAGGCGGGAGGGTGGTGTGTCCTTTGGTCGAGCAATAAAAGCGCCCAGCCTTTATGACTGCCATCAGCGTTTCTTTCCTTGCATCTGCACCCCTCTCAAATTCGGTCGTTTGAGAAGGAACATCATAAACCATATGCCGGCGCCCTCCACGTCTCCCCTCAGCCCTCGGGGCAAGGTTCCCGCCAAAACAGCAATAAAGTGGAGGAGGAGGAGGAGGGTGGGAGCGGGAGGGGGAATGTTCCCACTCATCTAACGCAGCCCAGCCGTCCACACTGGCAACAGCATCGGCCACATCACCTCTTGCCGCTGGAATCTTTGGCCATGGACAGATTGGTAAAACCGGGAACTGTCCCTGGGAACCGGGGACGTCTGATAACCCTACATTATACAGCTTTAGGAGCCAGGCAAATTGGCAGCTTTTTAACCAGGCCTTTGGCTGATTGGCATCTAATGCCCTTTTAAATTGTGGTGTTTTGTGCTTTGATGATGTGCTTTTATGTTGTAACCATCCTGAGACATGTAGGTGTAGGGAATAGGCACCAACTAGGGGTCTTTGCCCCCCGCCCATAAAATATTTGAGGAGGCCACACACACACCTTTGTGTGTGTGTTTTTCCAAACGCAACCTTTTATTCTTCCGCAACTTGCCATACAATTTGCCGTCTTAAAAAATAAATAAATAAACACACACACGTCATGAGGAAAACAAAATACAAGAACATAGAAATGTGGGCAGGTCCCATCTTTGCAGGCCAAACACAAAAGTTGCTTTAAAGCAGGGTTTCCCCAACTTGGGTCCCCAGCAGCTCCTGGACTACAATTCCCATCATCCCTCCCCATTGGTCCTGAGCACCCCAGAGTCTGGTTAAAGGAATGGGTAACTTTGAAAAATCCAGAAATATTAGACCTGGAAGGAGTGGAAAATTGATTTGCCTGGCACTCTTACCTACCCGGTACTTTACGATAAGGTTAAGGTCCACAAAGGTTTCCTGAACCACTTAGTAAGAAAATCATACCTGATCTGGGTAAAATACAAAGGAATTTTGGAACCCAGGATCCCTTTGTGGACATCATCAACAAACGTTATAACAGTTAAGACACTAAATATGGAGATAAAGATCGCCACCTATCAGGACTTATTGGAAAAGAAACAAAATGAGCTAATATTGAAAAAATATGAAGAGAGAAAATAATACCTTTCGGACTGGCTACAATACTTTCAAATCAGAGGTTTAATCAGGATAAAAAATTGGGCATTGCAAAGGAAAAATCAAAATTTGAAAAAGAACTAATACAGAATGATGGGAAGTACATTTCACGTATTTCACATATTTATGACCTGCTGTTGGAATGGGAACTCAAAGAGGAGCAGGTTAAACCAGTAATGGTGAAGTGGGCCCAAGACCTTGGCTACAATGTCCTGATGGAGCAATGGGAAAGACTGTGGAGGGTGGATTTAAAGTTTACCGCCTGTTATAACTTAATAGAAAACATCTTTAAAATGATGCACAGGTGGTACCAAACACCAGAAAAGTTAGCCAATAAGTATAAAAATAAATATTCTATGTGCTGGAAAAAGGGTCTCTAATACATATGTGGTGGAATTGTCCGGAAATATGTAGGTACTGGAATAACATCTATGAAGAACTTTTAAAAATGTTAAAATGCACATTTAGAAAAAGACCGGAAATGTTTTTATTAAATATAATACCAGAGGATATTAAAACCACAAAAAGAATATTGTTAATGTATGGAATTGTAGCGGCAAGAGTCCTGGTCGCCAGAAATTGGGAAAACAAAAATGCACCCAGCATAATGGATTGGCAAACTTTAATGATAGAATATTTACAGTTAGCAAAAACCACTGGAAGGATAAGAGGACAAACGAAACAAAAAAACACAGAAGGAATGGAGGATGTTTGATGAGTATTTAAATAGTAGTGGTATACCCAGAATCCTAATGGCAGACTAAAGTTGAACCTGACTTTCTTAAGGGGGGGGAATGTAGATGTAAATTCAGAATTGTGTGATAAAATAAGGTTAATATGTAGATTAAAGTGTGAATAATTGGAAGTTTTCACAAAGAAGGTGTGGATTGTACATATACAGTGGTACCTCGGTTTATGAACACAATTGGTTCCGGAAGTCTGTTCATAAACTGAAGCGTTCATAAACTGAAGCGAACTTTCCCATTGAAAGTAATGGAAAGTGGATTAATCTGTTCCAGACGGTCCGCGGAGTAACCATTCATAAACTGAAGCGAACTTTCCCATTGAAAGTAATGGAAAGTGGATTAATCCGTTCCAGACGGGTCCGCGGAGTACTTAAACTGAAGCGTTCATAAACTGAAACATGGGTGTAATTGGTTCCGGAAGTCTGTTCATAAACTGAAGCGTTCATAAACTGAAGCGAACTTTCCCATTAAAAGTAATGGAAAGTGAATTAATCCGTTCCAGATGGGTCCGCGGCGTTCATAAACTGAAAATTCATAAACCGAGGTGTTCATAAACCGAGGTTCCACTGTAGAGAGATGTAATGGTTTTCTTTTTGTCTTTTTTTTGTATACAGATTGTTTGTTTGTTTTCTATATTAGTATCTTTCCTCCCCTTCTTTTTCTCTCTCTTTTTCTTTTTTCTTTTTCTTTTATTCTTTCCTTTTCTATTTTCTTTTTGTAAAATGTTATGAAAGAGAAGAAGAATATGAAATATATGCATGTTGTACGTCTATGTTTTTAAAGAAAGAAATTAATAAAACTTACTGTTTTAAAAAAAGATATTTGTATTTGCATTTGTTATAAAATTCAATAGCCACAGCCACAATCTCACTTTCCATCAAAGAATTCATACAGGGGAGAAACCCTATCAGTGCTTTGAATGTGGAAAGAGCTTCAGTCGGCGCTCCGCTCACTTCATACAGGGGAGAAACTGTGTGTGGAATGTAGAAAGAGCTTCAGTCACAGCCACAATTTCACTTCCCATCTAAGAATTCATACAGGGGACAAACACTATCAGTGCGTGGAATGTCGGAAGACAGTGGTGTTCCTACCCCAGCTGTCACTAGAGCATGCGCACTAGAGCGGAACCTGGGGCGGCAAAACCGGAGGGCGGGGTGTCGTGATGTTGCACGCATGCGTATGATGCTGCGTTGTGGGATAACTCTCCCCCCCTGATTCCCAAGCCTCACTCGGAGCAGCAGCGCCCAAAAAAAAGACTCGCTCGCCGCAGCGGCAACTGGCTTCCTTTTTTTTAAAAAAAAAATATTTTTATTAATTTTCCAATTAAAACCAATTATATCACATTCGTTATTTCAAATTATACACATATATATCAATCAAACCGAATATTATGCCAAATCATCTAAAAAATTTTTTTGGGTTCCCATGCTTCAAGAAATTGGGGATTCCTCGCAACCGTCCACTGCAGTCTTTTTTCTAAAGTTCAAATCGTCTCTCCAAGTTCATAATAATCCGAATCTTTCCCTTACAGTCACATAGATGTTTTCCACTTTCAACCGATTGTTTCCCAGCTGCTGAGATAAATATCAAACAAGGTTTCACAAATGTTCTTTCTCCTGTGTGGGTTAATCAGTCCAGCCTCCCCATAAATCTTCTTGGTCTGGAGCTCCCTGTTGCGTCAACACGAAGCAGCGCCATCTTAAAAAAACTCAAAACACTTTCGTTTTCTCTCATAACCGGGTAGATTAACGATCTTTATAAAATTTACAGCTTTTCCAGGCAGAAGACCCAAACATCAAACCATAGACTCTTGGTAAATTAATGGATCTCCTTGCCCTATAGCTGAACTTAGCTTCAGGTCGCTGCTCCAATTCAAAGTGCGTCACAGCTCATAAATCCTCCGAACGCGTCCAGGCACTCCTTCCGTCCAACTAGAGGGGGGCTTTTCTCGTCGGCAACTCCACATCTTTAAAAAATATGCTCAGTAACAACAGTTTATAAAGTTCAACTCACACAGTCTTTTGCTTCTCTTTCACTCCAAACAAACCAGGACATCGCGTCTGGGAAGGTACGAAGTAACTCATATGAAGAAAAAAAAAAAACTCACTTCCCTTATCGCTCCGTCCCCATCAATCCTTCTTTCAGATGAAATACAGCCTTTGACTCCTCTCCCTCAGCAGCATAAATTTCTCAGCAGTAAACAGCGCTTCTTCCCCTCCTTCTGAAGTATGTACATAGATTTAAGCCTAATTATCTTCTTTAACCATGGAAATCCCCGCCATGCAGATTAGCGTCCGGGAGTCCTGGCCCTCGTAAGTGCTCAGCCCAAGCTCCCCCCACTCCAAAAACAGTCGGAGTGGGTCTGGGGGCATCGCGGGCCAGCGGCCCCTCTCCGTAACCCCCGGAGAGGGTAGGGGGTTGCCATTTACTCCCCTAGCAACCGCCAAATTCCTTACGAAGGTCAGAGAGATGGAAAACAGGTCCGCCATTCCTGCCGGTGGAAACCGGAACCGGAACTGGCTTCCAGCTGCCGCCGTGGTAATCGAGTCTTCTTACTAGCCTCCACCTCGCCGAGTGAGACTTGGGAGTTGCAGGGAGGGACCACCCCGCGATGCAGCGTCGCATGACGTCTGCGTAGACACGCGACGCTGACGTCGTGTGATGCTGCGTCACGGGATGCCCCTGCCCCCGTTACTCCCAAGCCTCGAGTGGCGGATGGCAGCCAGCAGCATCGGGGCGGCCTCTCCATGATGGCGGCCACGTTGGCCGCCGTCGATAGGTGCGGAAGGGCCAGGGCGCACTGCCCCCTGCAGAGTGGAGCTCGGGCGGCACCCCCCCGCCCCCTGTTGTGTTGCCCCTGTTGAAAGAGCTTCGCTGATAGCTCCAAACTCCATGGGCGTACCCAGGATCAAAACTAGGGGGGGCAAGGGGAGGGGCCAAGACACGGAAGGGGAGGGGCCACAAAGTGGGCGGGAACAGCGAACTCGCGCTCCGCCGGGCTGTGCCCCTCCCTAGCAGCAGGGCTGGTGGGCAGAGGCGGAGCCCAGCCCAGCGGAGCGCGAGTTCGGCGTTCCCGCCCACCGCGCCGCGCTCCCTGGTTCCCCGCCGCGCTTGGCCTTGCCTGAGGGCACGCCGGGGAGCTGGAGGGAGGGTGCGGCGCGGTGCGGCAGGAATGGCGAACTCGCGCTCCGCCGGGCTGTGCTCCGCCTCTGCCCACCAGCCCTGCTTCTAGAGTAGGGCAGCTGCCCTAACTTGCCGCATGGTGGGTACGCCCTTGCCAAACTCACTTCCCATAAAAGAATCCATACAAAAGTTGGAAAAACCATTATACACCTTTAGGAGCCAGGCAAATCAGCACCTTTTTAACCAGGCCTTTTGCTGTTTGACAGCTAATGCCCTTTTAAAGCGTGGTGTTTTGTGTTTTTATGTTTTTTATGTTGTAACCATCCTGAGACACGGGGTAGGGAATAGGCACCACCTCTTAAAGGCCTAGGGGTCTTTGCCCACCCCCCAATAAAATCTTTAGGAGTCCACCCCCCAGTTTTTGTGTGGTTTTTTTTCAAACGCAACCTTTTATTATTCTGCAACTTGCCATACAATTTCTCTTTCAATTTGCCCTCTTTTTTTAAAAAAAAACACACACAGGCCATGAGGGAAACAAAATACAAGAAAATATAAACGTGGGCAGGTCCCATCTTTGCAGGCCAAACATAAAAGTTGCCTTAAAGCAGGGTTTCCCCAACCTGGGTCCCCAGCAGCTCCTGGACTACACTTCCCCATAGCTGCCAAGTTCAGCATTGAAAAATAAGGGATCACAGACTCACCCAGCGGTGTGGCACCGGAAGTCGTTTCTACGCATGTCTGGACATGCGCAGAAGCGACTTCCCTGTGCCGGCTCTGCACATGTCTGGGCACTGAAAGAACCCAGCGCCGGTCCTTTTCTCTCCCTATCTAATGCGGAGGGTGGAAGGGTTGGCCTGCAACCCAAGCACATATAAGTTTGCACCTCTCTTCAGAAGCCACCCCCCTCCTAGGAATCCTGGTGTTGCTGTTTGAGTTTCTGAAAAATAAGTCAGCATGGGTTTCTGAAAAATAAGTCATGTCAGACTAATCTGATCTCATTTTTTGACAGAATTAAAAGCCTGGTAGATGAAGGGAATGCTGTGGATATAGCCTATATTGATTTCAGCAAGGCCTTTGACAAGGTGCCCCATGATATTCTTGTAAAGAAGCTGGTAAAATGCGGGCTAGACAATGCTACCATTCAGTGGATTTGTAACTGGCTGACTGACCGAACCCAAAGGGTGCTCATCAATGGCTCCTCTTCATCCTGGAGAGTAGTGACTAGTGGGGTGCCACAGGGTTCTGTCTTGGGCCCAGTCTTATTCAACATCTTTATCAATGACTTGGATGATGGGCTTGAGGGCATCCTGAGCAAGTTTGCAGATGACACCAAATTGGGAGGGGTGGCTAATACCCCAGAGGACAGAATCACACTTCAGAATGACCTTAACAGATTAGACAACTGGGCCAAAGCAAACAAGATGAATTTTAACAAGGAGAAATGTAAAGTACTACACTTGGGCAAAAAAATGAAAGGCACAAATACAGGATGGGAGACACCTGGCTTGAGAGCAGTACATGTGAAAAGGATCTAGGAGTCCTGGTAGACCACAAACTTGACATGAGTCAACAGTGTGATGCAGCAGCTAAAAAAGCCAATGCAATTCTGGGCTGCATCAATAGGAGTATAGCATCTAGATCGAGGGAAGTAATAGTACCACTGTATTCTGCTCTGGTCAGACCTCACCTGGAGTACTGTGTCCAGTTCTGGGCACCACCGTTCAAGAAGGATACTGACAAGCTGGAATGTGTTCAGAGGAGGACAACCAAAATGGTCAAAGGCCTGGAAATGATGCCTTATGAGGAACGGCTTGGGGAGCTGGGTTTGTTTAGCCTGGAGAAGAGAAGGTTAAGGGGTGATATGATAGCCATGTTCAAATATATAAAAGAATGTCATATAGAGGAGGGAGAAAGGTTGTTTTCTGCTGCTCCAGAGAAGCGGACACGGAGCAATGGATTCAAACTACAAGAAAGAAGATTCCACCTAAACATTAGGAAGAACTTCCTGACAGTAAGAGCTGTTCGACAGTGGAATTTGCTGCCAAGGAGTGTGGTGCAGTCTCCTTCTTTGGAGGTCTTTAAGCAGAGGCTTGACAGGCATATCTCAAGAATGCTTTGATGGTGTTTCCTGCTTGGCAGGGGGTTGGACTGGATGGCCTTTGGGGTCTTTTCCAACTCTATGATTCTATGACGAACAGGCCAAACCCACCCTGCGTACATTTTGTTTTGCCTTGAGGGCTAGACTTTGTTTCCCTTCTGCAAAATTTCTGGCTGTTTGCCAGCTCCCTCCACTGGCTCAGAGCTTGTGGCAGTGAAACGTTCTGCGAAATGTCTCTCCAGAATCCCAGATGTTTTCCTAGCAAGCCGGAGAACATTGCTCAGCCATCCTTATAGCTCTGCTCCTATTGAGGAAGGCTGAGCTCAGCAAGAGATTGAGGGAGGCGGGAGACCTTGCATTTGTGCTCATTCTTGAAGGATTAGGGAGCAAGGATGGCTTGATTTGAGCCCTTGGAAACTAGTAAGCACACTTCTGAGCATGTGCAGAAAGTCATCACTGCCTCGCCACTTTGCAAACACAAGCTGCCTCTGGGCATATTTTGTTGGAAGACAAGGTGCATGCATAGCTCAGTTGGTTACAGTGTGGTGCTGAGAATGCCAACGTCACAAGTTCGATCCCCGTATGGGACAGCTGCATATTCCTGCATTGCAAGGGTTGGACTAGATGACCCTCGGGACCCCTTCCAACTCCACAATTATATACATACAGTATAAGGTTTTGAGCTCAGAGAAAGCCCCCCAAACCACCAAGCAGGCAAATTGCTCCTGGTATACCTTATCACAGCCCAATTTATTTAATTTAATTTTAATTAATATAATTTATTTAATAAAATCATAGAATTGTAGAGTTGGAAGGGACCACAAGGGTCATCTAGTCCAACCCCCTACAAGGCAGGAATTATTTGCCCAACATAGGTCTCAAATCCACAATTAAGATTCTCATGCTTGACTGACAAATTAAAAAATGATTTGCTTTATACAGCTCTTGATTGTAAAACACAAAAAACTCAAAACAATAACTATCAATAGCAAGAATGTTTTTTACGACTTTCAATGGGTTCAAGCCCCTTTTTTGCCCAAAAGATTCCTGCAATAGATAGACTAAAAACAGTTTCCCCAACCTGGAGACCTCCAGCTGTTTTGAACTACAAATCCCATCAGCCCCAGAGTGCCTAAGAATGCCTAAGGCAGTGCCTGAGAATGGGGGGCTAGAGGAGGTCTGGTGTGTGTTGGGAGGGCTGGCACCTCAATTTGCAACCTTCCCCCCACCCCTCGCCCAGTCCTTTAATTCTGGGGAGAAATGGGGTGCACAGAGCGCAGCTGCGGGGAGGCAGAAGCTTCCATCCTCTGGGGGTTGTAAGGTGGACTGGGGGCACAAGTAATCATCCCCCTCCCCGGCTTGACTCCTCCGCCTTCAACCAACTAAGTACTCTGCAGCCCAGCATGGCAGTTGCTGGGTCCGTGCACGCACCAGCCCCAACACGATATGCTCGTGGCATCCTGGCCCTGGCCCTGGCCCTGGCCCTGGCTGCTGCTGCTGCTGCTGCTGCTGCTGTATGGGGACCCCCACCCTCCAGCGGTGACCTTCATCTCCCCACTCCCCAGCTGGATCTACAGCCCCTTTCCCCCCCCCCCAGCGATCGCACTGCACCCCCTTTACCTGGCTGATGCATGCCAGCCTTGCAGCGGCAGGAACAAAGACTCCTCTTTCTTCTCCTTCCCAGGAGCCCCTCTTTCTTCTCTTTCTTTCCTCCTCTTCCTTCTCTTCCTGGTCCCGGGCTGCTCACCGACGGGGGGGGGGGGGGGGGAGGACAAGAGCAAGAATCGCCACACGCAGAGGCGTGCCCATAGAGATAGGAAAAGTGAAGAGTGATACTCGCGCGCACACTTCCTGGCTCTGTTTGCGTGTCCATAGAGATAGGAAAAAGTAAAGAGTGATACTCGCGCGCACACTTCCTGGCTCTGTTTGCAAGAAATACGGGTGAATCACGGGATATTTCCCCATTCGGGATGACAGCGTGAAAAGCCTTTAAAATCGGGGTTTTCCCGGCGAAAACGGGAGACTTGGCAGCTATGCACTTCCCATCATCCCTCCCCATTGGTCCTGAGCACCCCAGAGCCAGCTGCTATGGCACAGATTTTGAAGTCGTCCAGCACCAGCAGTCGGGGAGTCCTGAACTCCGCCTGTGAGACCAGCTCTGTAAGCTCAGGCAGGGAGACCATGGAGGGCAAAGGAAGCGGGAAGCACCCCTGCTAGCAAGCACCCCTCAACAAGACCCCAACCCCAGAGTCTGTTCAGCCCCCTCCGCTTCTTGTAGCTGGAGTCCGTCTTGGCGCTGCCCTCCCAGGCCAGGTGGGAAAGGCCTGCCAGGCAGGGAGCAGGTCCTGCAGGACTCCCAGCAAGAAAACCTGGGAGGTGAGTCTTGGGCAAAGAAGGGACAAGGGAGTTCCCTGTCTCCAAGGTGTGGGGCTTACCTTCTTTCAGATTCAGCTGTAAGCAGGCCAACTCTGATCGGGCTATTACATTCTGCAGAGGAAATAAAAATCTGGGTCAGATGACAGTACAGTGGAACCTCGGTTTATGAACACCTCGGTTTATGAATTTTCAGTTTATGAACGCCGCGGACCCATCTGGAACGGATTAATTCACTTTCCATTACTTTTAATGGGAAAGTTCGCTTCAGTTTATGAACGCTTCAGTTTATGAACAGACTTCCGGAATGCTTTGATGGTGTTTCCTGCTTGGCAGGGGGTTGGACTGGATGGCCCTTGTGGTCTCTTCCAACTCTATGATTCTATTCTATTCTATTCTATTCTATTCTATTCTATTCTCTATTCTATATGTGTGGAAAGACCGCTGTGCCACTCACAAAATCAGGACTATATTTCCTTCTCCCACCTTTAATGTAAACGTATAGGTAAGTATTACTATAGGGTGGCAATAACCAGGGCCAGAATAATCCTGGTCAGGCCACGCAGGCCCTAAGAGCAAGAGGAACTCCATTTTCTAAATCTCTCTGTCTCTGATAGAAAGTAAATTAGACAGCACTTCTCTGTTTGTACCTTTCTCTGTAACCCATTGCAAAAGGAACACCGCAAGATGTTCTGTTCCATCTGAAGAGGATGTAGCCCGCCACAAACCAACCGCAAGTTCTAAGTAGGGCGCAACCACAATTGTGCCTGTAAAATTCCACATAGACACGTGTATGAAAGTACCAGGTACATAACGCCACTTAGTGGAGTTAGGTAAATGACTTTGCATCTTGGGGTGCTCTCTCTTGATTGGTTGATGAAGTACTGCAGAAAGGCTGGCCTTCACTCTGTCAAAAAGGTATAAAAGCGGCGGGCAGAATGAGGAATGGTTTTTTCCCTACTGCTCCATATTGTTTTGCCGACAAACCAATAATAAATTGGTTCAACTGCCTGAGATTTTGTCTGGTCAATTTGGGAAGCCAGCCATCCACCTTACATTACTCATTTATGATGAGAATAGGATTTATTTATTTTGAACTTTACTTGGTTCCTCCTTGGTAGCCAGTGCAATGGTTTCAGCAGTGCTAGAACTCAGGACCCGCTGCCTTGAGGGGTATCTGAGAGCAGTTTGGCAGGCGAAAGGTCTCCCTTGGGAGGTGGTGGACTCTCCTTCCTTGGAGGTTTCTAAGCAGAGATCGGACGGCCATCTGCCATGGATGCTTGAGCTGAGATTCCTGCATTGCTGGGGGTTGGACTAGATGACCCCAGGATACCCTCCTATCTCTCTCCACTCCTGAATTCGAGGAGGAGGTTCCTTGCCTCCTGCAAAGCCCTTTTCCCTGCAAGCTGGTCCTCTGGTTTCCGGACAACAGAGGGAGATGCTCAGAGTCCAACCAAGAGCCTCACCCCCAAAAGGATATCTGGGCATTGGCGTAGCCAGGGGGGCAGCTGCACCCCTAAATCCCTAAAAAATAATAAAACGGCGAGCTCGGCTTTGCAAGGGTTAAAGGGAACCTAGCTGCCTTCCTAGAGAGGACAGGAAGCAAGAGGGGGGCCAGGTCCTCCAGAGCCAAGGAGCCTCCCTCCCTCCCCAGTCCTCCTTTCCTGCTTTGGTGTCTCTCCTGCAAGGGCTGCATCGCTGTCCCTTCACTCCTGGGATGATCGGGTGAGTCTCCTCTCTCCCCCCCCAGAGGGTGCAGTGGGGAGACGGTGGGGGTCCCAGGGCTGCAGCAGGGGAGGGTGCCGGGGGGGGGGACAAACCCAAGTCACGGAGAGAGGAAGTCAGCGCAGAGAGGAATTGCTGCAGTAATTTTAAGCATTCCAGCTCTTTCCAGCTATCGCATTTGATCTGATAGTAAATAGCCATTTTGTATATCAGCTTATTGAACAATTGCCTATGGCTTTGATCACTCTTCAGATTGATGAAAATCTACTTGGTCTCTCTCTCTCTCTCTCTCTCTCTCTCTCTCTCTCTCTCTCTCTCTCTCTCTCTCTCTGCAGTAGCTACTTTCTCAACGTTCGTTTCCTTCCTTTGCGCGTCAAATCTGCCTGGCCTCTTAGCAGCAGGAAACGCTCCAGCCGATGCTTCCTTGCATGGTATTAAAGTAACTTCCTCATTCTCAGACCCCGTGGAAGTTACATGTTGTTTCCACCACTCTGCAAAGGTCTTGTTTAAACGGTTCAATCTGCCTCTAGCAAAAGTTCAGGCACTTGTTACGAATTTTGGAAAAACAAAAAAGGAATGGAGAAAGATTCTGGACCCTGGGGGAGGTCCAATGTAAAATTAAATATCTTGTTGTTTTCTCTTAATAATCCTACTTTAAATTCAGACCAGCAGACATGCATTTCTGCAAATCCCAGGACATCGAGCACCCACAGGTGTTTTCTGCCAGACCTGCAGTGGCCTGGCCCTGCGCCCCTGATCTCCTGGGGGCTATGCGGTTATTTTTACCCTTACAGGTCCGTTGTGAGTTCCAGTTGAGTGTGTGTGGTCAGCCGTCCAATCAGCTGTCCAGCATGGCCTGGCATCAGGACCTGACCAATCCGATTCCAAACTTCCAGCTAACCCTATAGGAGATGCCGGAAAGGCAACTCCCAAGGGAGAGGAAGCGCTGTTGAATGCAGACCAGGAAGGAACCACATCTGGTTAGTTGGGGTAACATCAAAGTCCTTGTTGCCACCAGACAACACCAGCTCTCGCGAGCCCAACAACCAGAGATATCAGACTCACTATCTGCTGCCATACATTTGCTCAACTTACTGCAAACTATACAATGTGTTTCCTCATTTTTACAACTTTGCAAGGTTTGCCTTGCCCCCCACATCATGACCCTTTCTGCTCCAGATTACGTACTGCACCCCAGCTGTTGCGAGGCCTATCCATAAATAACAAGAAAAGGGGAGACGGGATGGCAGATGCAGCGTGGGGGCACCCGCCCACCTCAGCATAAGACGCCACAGTGTGCCTAGCCGTCAAGTCAGGGAGGAGAGGGTCCAGCCAGGGAGGGGTGAGGGGGTCTGCAACGCTCTCCTTCCTGGAGATCAGAGGATCCCAAACTGATTTGGCCTTTCAGAAAAAAGTGACTCCCAGGAAATCTCCCTTCTTCAAACAAAGGAGTCCCTAGGACGTTAATTCAGTGTGACATCACTCAGCGTCAATGCACAACAGATGAAACATGTGCAAATGGTTTTCCAAAGCTGGACGAGGAGGTGGACCAACGCCCACCCTCCAAAAAAAAAAAAAAACCCACGTGGAGGAAGGAAGTTAAGGTGGAAGAGAAAGGTCAGGAATAAAGAGAGGGATCCCAGCCCATAGTCTGGCTGCTGCATTGCAAACCAGTTTCCCAGTCGTCTCCAAGGGCAGCTCCACACGGAGGCCACTGCAGCAATCCCCTCGCACCCAGAGCATGGCATCCCAGGACCACATCCTCTCTGTCCCAAAGGGATTGTTGCTGGAAAACCAGCCAGAAATGAGCACTGCTACTCACCAAGCCTCCAGGAACCTTGGCATCAATGGCTGTGTGTGTGTGTTAAACAGAATAATAATAATAAATTACCCGCCTAAATTTCAAGGGAGATGTCTTTGGCCCCGCCCACTTGGCCCTTAGGGAGTTGGTCAGATACATACCTGGCCCTCAGAGCAAAGAAAAAGGAACCCCACCCCAGGAGTCTGTCTTGAGAGCGGCAGAGAGTCCAAGTGCAAGAAAAGGAGACAGAAGAAGGGTGGTGGGGTGGTGGTGGGGGTGGGGAGCTTACACTAGAGCCAAGCATCCATTTTTCACAAGATACAAATAATTCCCTTGTCAGTCGGTTCTGACTTCATGCACTGACTGGAAGGCAGAATGAACCAGGTTGATTAATCTCACAGAAATCCCTTCAGTTGCCTCCACATTTTGCCTTGCTAGAAGGCTAGAGACTTATTTCTTCTCCTCTTCATCCTCTTTCTTTTCAAAAAGATAGCTCATGGTCTGCGATGTTGTGCAGTCCAGCCCTGGTTCCCAACAAGACTCACCCATGCTTGCTCAGGGAACCATTATTTTCCCCTGTCCTACAAATTCTGTAACAGAACAATGTATTTGCTTTGTAGGATTTGCTAGAGCTTCTCATTAAGACGGACAGAACTCGGCAGAAGACCAAAGGGTTCCTTCCAATCTCTCAGAGGCTTCCTGAGAGCAGAGATGGATGAGCGAAATTCAGCTGGCCCTGGAACAGGAAGAGGCCATGCCATCCAAACTGGGAGCAGTGGGAGATTCTGGGAAAACCCAGTGCTAAAGATCCTGGGTGAGGAGGACACCCTCCGCTCAGAGGTGCAGAGTCAGAAGTTGAGGCAGTTCTGCTGCCAGGAGGCCAAAGGACCCCGAGAGGTTTGTAGCCGAATCTACCACTTTTGCCACCAGTGGCTGAAGCCAGAAAGGCACACGAAAGCTGAGATGCTGGACCTGGTGATCTTGGAGCAGTTCCTGGCTGTCCTTCCCCTGGAGATGGAGAGCTGGGTGAGGGAATGCGGAGCAGAGACCAGTTCCCAGGTGGTGGCCCTGGCTGAAGGTTTCCTCCTGAGTCAGGCAGAGGAGAGAAAGCAGGTGAGAGAGACTTTCCTCTGGATACTCCCAAGGGGCTCCAAACAGGAGGGAGAACATCCCATAATGGTCTACTGATGGCCCATCCGTTTTCTGGGAAAGCATTCATGGAATGAGATCTCACACCCTTCAAGTCTTTGTCATTCTCTTTCTAATATTTCTCCCCATTCTCTGTTTTGAACCCTTGTTTCTTTTTCAGGGAAAGGATCATTTTGCAGAAATGGACCTGGATTCCTGTGAGGCAGAGAGGCCTCCGTTGGACACCAGAGAGAGGCCGCTGGGTAAGGAGGAAGGTGGTTTGTCTCCGTTTGGTCTCATTCTGTTGGTTTTCCAACTCATCTGAGGGTTCTTTTCACCTTGTTTTGGGGGGCACAAACGTCCAATTACTCTCAGCAGGTAAGGCTTTCTCAAAGGCCCATCTGTAGTTAGAGCTGCCCTGTTCCACCTGTGAGAGAAGCAGGCACTCCTGGCGTCCTGATTACCTTTTTTCTCTTGCAGGTGACAGAATGATGCCTGCAAGACCTCCTGATCCGTCTTTTCATGGGGGCAGAAGGGAAGCAGCGGCTGTGGAACCAGATCAGGTCAGGGGGAGCTGCCTTGTGGGGACAGAGGCCGAGGGATGGAGCAATGTCATGGACTGGTTGGGCACAGAGGAATGGTGGGAGGATACAGCTGGGGAACCAGGAAAGGAAGATGGCTCAGAGCCCAAGAAGTGGAGGTGGAAGAAGGATGGGCGGTTAGAGGGGGAAGAGGGAGAAGCCTGGGAAGAGTAGGTGTCAGAAGCTGAATGGCTAACAGGGCTTAGTGAGTTGGGAGACTCTGTGGCAGAATGCAGTCCAGAATCAGAGGCAGAAGAGGATGGAGGCAAGTGGGAGGAGGGAGGTCAAGAGGCACGGGTGAGTCAGGATAAGGAGGAGCCACCGGTGGCTCCCTCTCCTTTTGTCAGAAGCCACCCTCCCTGCTTGTCTCCAAGAGCCAGGAGACCCCCTGCATTGCAGGAATCTCTGCTAGATCATCCAAGACAGATGTTCACCCAAAATAGGCTTACCGTATTTTATTTGTAGATTGAGCACTGAATGCTAAAATTGGTTTCTAAGCAGTGGACAAATAAGGGGAAATAGTGGCCTGGATTCACCTAATTAGCACCAGCCGCTGCAAAATGGGGCCTGCCCCCCATTCCTCCCTCTCGCCATACCCCTGTGAAGCCCTTGAATTTGACTCTAAGGCATTGGGAGGGAACCCCCAGAACAGCTCACGAGGAGGGGAGAAAGTGGATCCATTAATAATCCTACATAATAAAGTCCAAGTGTCTCTGTGTCCAGCCCCTGTGTCCTTGTGTCCGCGCTACTGCGCATGTGCCCCACGGACACAGGGATTGGACGCAGAGACTGGACGCACACGCGCACGCTCTCTCTCCCCACCCCTCTGCCTACCGTTTACCTGCGGCCACCAACCGCCGCTCCGGGCCGGACAAGCGCCTCACTGCGCTTGTGCTAAAGCGCAAGGAGGAGGAGGCTGCTTACTTTTCCTTCCCCCCCTACGCTCCCCCCCGGTGCCGCTTCCAGCCAAGCCAGGCCAGGGTGGGGAAGGAGCCTCTCCTCCCCGGCGTAGCGCCTCGGCGCCGGCTGAGGGAGGCAAGGTGCATCGGGGAAGCGAGGGTGGAGGCCGGCAGAGGTGAATGGGGGGAGGAAGGGCACCTTTGAGCAGCGCCTCCCTCTGTCCCTCCTTGGGTTGAGGCGGCGCGTCTGACTCAACAGGGGAGGGCGAAGGCGAAGGCAAGTTTCTCCCCAGCCTCTGGCGGTGCGGTGCCTGCCATGCCTCTCTTTGCCACCCATGGGCTGGTGGTCAGCCAGGCAAGGCCACCCTGCCCTCCTCTCCTCTCACTCGCCCTCGCTCGCTCACGGAAATAAGCCATACCCCAAGCCGCAAAAAAAGAGCAGCAGAAAGCCGCCAAGCAACTGGGGCCTAGGGGGGGTAGAAAGGTGGCCGGAGCAGCGCTGCGTGGAGCGCCCCGGGCCACGGCAGGAGGAGGTGGTTTCAAAGTGCTACCCTACGGTACATAGGGGACCCTCCGGGGCCAGCTGACCGGACCTGGGGCCCTCGGCTCCAGGCCTCACCTACTCACACTTCTTCTCCCCAACCAGCCATGTCGCCCGCGCGCTTGCCGGTGCCAAAGTACATTTTTTGTTATGTGCAAATGGGGCAGAGCACTTTGTCAGCGCTTCAGCAGCAGCAACAGCCAGTTCTGGGTGCTGAGCCGCGGCAGGAGGAGGAGGCGGCGACTTGCCGGGTCAGCGCCCGGCAGCACCGCGTGGAGAGTCCCGAGCCTCTGGGATGCAGCAGTGCTCTGTAGCACTTTGAATCCTCCTCCTCCTGCCGTGGCTCGCCACTTGGAACTGGCTGCTGCTGCTGAAGCACCGACAAAGCACCCAGCAGTGCCGCGTGGAGCGCCCCGAGCCACGGCAGCAGGAGGAGGATTCAAAGTGCTACAGAGCACTGCTGCGTCCCAGAGGCTCAGGACTCGCCGACCCGGCAAGCCGCCTCCGCCTCCTGCCGCGGCTCAGCACCCTGCCCGCGAACGCGCAACTCTGAGGAGGCTTTACGCACCTCTCCAAAAACTGACACCCGCTGCCTCACGCTGCACGGGAAATGCTTGTTGCCCCTGGGTCCCTTCCCGCTCTTTTCTGGTGCTGAATCAAGGTGGCGACCCCCCCGCTTCCCTTTCTTTCTTTCTTTCTTTCTTTCTTTCTTTCTTTCCTTCCTTCCTTCCTTCCTTCATTCTTTCTCCCTTTCTGTCTTCTCTCCCTCTTTCTTATTCTTTCCTTCTTTATTCCCTTCCTTCTTTCCTACTCTTCTTTCTCTCCCCTCTTTCCTTCCTCTCTCCCTCCTGCTCCCTCTTTTCTTCCTTCCTTCCTTCCTTAGTTCACTGTTCTAGCATCCGTTACTTTAACGGGCTTCATGATACTAGTAATAATAATAATAATAAATTATTTATACCCCGCCATCTAGGCGGCTTCCAACAGAAGTATTAAAATACAATAATCTATTGAGCATTAAAAGCTTCCCTAAAGAGGACTGCCTTCAGATGTCCTCTAAAAGTCTGGTAGTTGTGTTTCTCTTTGACATCTGGTGGGAGGGCGTTCCACAGGGTGCGTACCACTACTGAAAAGGCCATCTGCCTGGTTCCCTGTAACTTGTGTAGGCAGAATCACTTGAAAAACAGAAGGTTATTTGCACAAAGACGAACACCCATAATTAAAACGCAGAATAAAATAAGCATCCAGAATTAAAATGTGCAGCAAAGCAATCCTATTGAAACACCGCTGCAATTTACAGGAAGGAAACAACAGAGCATTGTGTAGCAGATCATATTGATGCTGTCTCAGAGGAGGACATTTCCCTTTTTCTTTTAGGGTTCAGTGTGTTTTGAATTTGTTTCTGTTCGTTTCACGGACGAGGAGTGGGCGTTGCTGGATCCTGACCAGAGAGCTCTGTATGAGGAGGTCATGGAGGAGATTCGTGGGATCGTGGCCTCTCTTGGTATTCAACATATCGTCATATGTGCCTGGAAATTCAAAAAATACCTCTACAGTAATACCTCATGTTACGTCCGCTTCATGTTCCTTTTTTTCAGGTTGTGTCCGGCGGCAACCCGGAAGTACTGGAAAGGGTTGCTTCCGGGTTTCACTGCATCTGTGCATGCGCAGAAGCGCCAAATCGCTCACGCATGCGCAGAAGCGTTTCCTGCACATGTGCAGATATGGTACAGAGCTCTCCAGCACCGCCTATAGCACCTGGAAACCTAACAGCCCCACAATAAACAGTAAATTACTCCAAAAGAAGTGTTTTGAACGATCAACCCTCTGAAAAACACTTCCCCCCCAAAAGTCTTCCAGAAATTTTGAACACGGCTCCTGTGCAGCGTTGGCAGCGGTTTTAACGGCTCCGAAGTCGTTCAAGCGGCTTGGGCACATCAGTGGCTCCTAGGAGCTCCATGGTCGCGTGCCGCTCGCCATTTTGCCATGCCGGAAGTCCGTTGGATTGCATTCTTGATTAAATTATCTTTCCATTGACATATAATTTTATGATATTACTCCAAAAGAAGTGTTGTGAGCGATCAACCCTCTGAAAAACACTTTCCTCCAAAACTCTTCCAGAAATTTTGAACACTACTACCGTGTTTCCCCTTTTTTAAGACACCGTCTTATTATCTTTTTTATTCAAAAAAACACACGGTGTCTTATTTTCAGGGGATGTCTTGTACCTTAAGGCCTCCTCGGAGGGGCCAGGCAGCTGGTTCGGGGTACTGCTGGGCGCTCTGTTTGGCGCTGCAGCAGCAGCCGGGTCCAGGAACCAAGGCAGCAGGCTGCTGGCTCAGCGCTCCGCCCGGCGCTGCTGGGTGCTCCTCTCTGAAGCGGCCGGTGGCGGGGCGGCAGGCAAAAGAAAAAAAGGGGGGAAAGAGGCCAGGCCGCTGCGCTCTGCTCTGCAGCTGCCGGTTCCGATGGCGCGGCGGCAGGCAAAAGAAGAAAAAGAGGCCAGGCCGCTGCACTCCGCCCGGCGCTGCGGAGCGCTCCTCTGCGGAGGCTCTAATCCCTTTTTGTTTCCGTTGCAGATTGTGATGAATTGGAAATCGAGAACAAAGGTGACCATGACAAAATCCTCAGAGAGGAGAAGCCAGGTAAAAAATTGGAGTGTGGAGAAAGCTGCAGTCAGCGCTCCCATTCCACTTCCCATCAACAAAATCTCATCAGAAAGAAACTCTATCAGTGCATGGAATGTGGAAAGAGCTTCAGTCAGAGCTCCAATCTCACTTTCCATCAGAGAATTCATACAGGGGAGAAACCCTATCAGTGTGTGGAATGTGGAAAGAGTTTCAGTCAGAGCTCCCATCTCACTAACCACCAAAGAATTCATACAGGGGAGAAACCATATCAGTGTGTGGCATGTGGAAAGAGCTTCAGTAATAACTACTCTCTCACTTCCCATCAAAGAATTCATACAGGGGAGAAACCCTATCAGTGTGTGGAATGTGGAAAGAGCTTCAGTCAGAGCTCCCATCTCACTAACCACCAAAGAATTCATACAGGGGAGAAACCATATCAGTGTGTGGAATGTGGAAAGAGCTTCAGTAATAACTACTCTCTCACTTCCCATCAAAGAATTCATGCAGGGAAGAAACCCTATCAGTGTGTGGAATGCGGAAAGAGCTTCAGTCAGAGCTCCAATCTCACTAACCACCAAAGAATTCATACAGGGGAGAAACCCTATCAGTGTGTGGAATGTGGAAAGAGCTTCAGTAGGAACTCCTCTCTCACTTCCCATCAAATAATTCATACAGGAGAGAAACCCCATCAGTGTGTGGAATGTGGAAAGAGCTTCAGTAGGAACTCCTCTCTCAATTCCCATCAAATAATTCATACAGGGGAGAAACCCTATCAGTGTGTGGAATGTGGAAAGGGCTTCAGTCACAACCACAGTCTCACTTCCCATCAAAGAATTCATACAGGGGAGAAACCATATCAGTGCGTGGCATGTGGAAAGAGCTTCAGAGTGAGCCCCAGTCTCGCTAGGCATCAAAGAATTCATACAGAGGAGAAACTCTATCAGTGCATGGAATGTGGAAAGAGCTTCACTGATATATCCTCTCTCACTTCCCATCAAATAATTCATACAGGAGATAAACCCTATCAGTGTGTGGAATGTGGAAAAAGCTTCAGTCTGAACTCCTCTCTCACTAAGCATCAAAGAATTCATACAGGAGATAAAGCCTATCAGTGTGTGGAATGTGGAAAAAGCTTCAGTCTGAACTCCTCTCTCACTAAACATCAAAGAATTCATACAGAGGAGAAACCGTATCAGTGTGTGGAATGTGGAAAGAGCTTCAGTCGGAGCTCCTCTCTCACTTCCCATAAAAGAATCCATAATAATGTCGTAAAAACCATTGTACAGCTTTAGGAGCCAGGCAAATCAGCACCTTTTTAACCAGATCTAAATGTGGTATTTTGTGTTTTTGTGTTGTGTTATTATGTTGTAAGCTTCCTGAGACCTGTAGGTGTAGGGAATAGGTGGCCACTCTTAAAGGCGTAAGGGTCTTCCCCCGAAAAAACAGTGTGTGGAATGTGGAAAGAGCTTCAGCAATAGCTCCTGTCTAACTTCCCATCAAAGAATCCATACAGCGGAGTATCCCTATCAGTGTGTGGAATGTGGAAAGAGCTTTAGTCAGAGCTCCAAACTCACTTCCCATAAAAGAATCCATACAAAGGTCGGCAAAACGAGATTACCAGATTTTTTTCAATGAATCCAGGGACACTCTTTTGCAGCAGCCAAGGGGTTAAAAGACAGTAGCATCTGGATTATTAGTAGGGAGTATCATTTTGTAAACATATGTAGTTTACATGGCAACCAGAGCCAGGTTCCTTGGTTATGGGTGAAGGGTGGGGAGGGGGAGAGAGAGAAGGGAAAGCAAAATTAGGATGGGATGGTTGGAACTGAGGGAGGGGTGTGTGTGTGTGTTCGCCCCCCCTTTTCTGGGATTCCTGGAAGTGTCACCGAAAAGGAAGGAAGGAACAAAGGGGGGGGTAGAGAGGGGACAAAGAGTCAGGTCGTCCCAGAAAAAGGCACATGAGGAATACAAACGGATAGATAACAAAAGCTATTATAATATGAACCTCCCCTATTTTCTGTCTGACGCTTTAAGTAGAGAAAAATGCAATAGGGAGACTGTGTGGGGAGAGGGGGGAGCCATGTGGCAGAGTATTTTTATTTTTATTTACAAGCGAGGAGGTGGGAGGGTGGTGTCTCCTTTGGTCGGGCAATAAAACGCCTAGCCTTTATTCCTTGCATCTGCACCCCTCTCAAATTCGGACGTTTGGGAAGGAACATGATAAACCATATGCCGGCACCCTCCACGTCTCCCCTCAGCCCTCGGGGCAAGGTTCCCGCCAAAACACCAATAAACAAGCGGAAGCAGCAGCAGCAAGAGGAGCAGACGGAGGAGGAGGAGGGTGGGAGCGGGAGGGGGAATGTTGCCTCTCGTCTAACACAGCCCAGCCGTCCGCACTGGCAACAGCAGCGGCCACAGAGCCTCTTGCCGCTGGCATCCTTGGCCATGGAGAGATTGGTAAAACCGGGAACTGTCCCTGGGAACCGGGGACGTCTGATAACCCTACATTATACAGCTTTAGGAGCCAGGCAAATTGGCAGCTTTTTAACCAGGCCTTTGGCTGAGTGACATCTAATGCCCTCCTAAAATGTGGTGTTTTGTGCTTTTATTTTGTGACCATCCGGAGACATGTACGTGTAGGGAATAGGCACCAGCTAGGGGTCTTTGCCCGTCATAAAATATTTGAGGAGGCCACACATTGCGCAGATAAAATAAAAACAAACAAACCACCACGAAAGCTCACCTGTCTCAAGAATCTCAGCAGGTTGACATCAATAAAATAAACCAAAAGACAAGCAAAAGCTGTGAGGGGGAAGGAGAAAAAAGGGACAAGTTTAAATAATAAAAGTAATAAATGAAATCAGAATCATAACAAGAAATTGAGAATATAAGAATCCACTTAACGCCTCGCCTAATCCTTCATCTACCACCACCAACTGCAGAGTGGGGGGCAAAGAGCCCAGCCAGCGGGGAGCAGGTCTGAGGGGTCCAATCCCTGTTCTGGTTCTCTCAAAGCTTGGCTTTCTAGGGGAATGGCTCCCCATGCCTTGAGCCAGTAGTCTCTTCCTCTCCAGCAGATGCACAATCCCTTCCCCAAAGCCCCTCCCTGCCCCACTTCACCATGGGGCTCCCCCACACCACCCATCACTCCCCAGGATGGCTTTGGCCGTCTCCTGCTTGGAGCACTTCAGGGTTCGGAGCCCCTGAGCTGAGCTGCCTGGCAGTTCTGAATCACCTCCAGAAGGAACAGCTGATCTTCCTCCAGCAGCTGAAAGGCTAAAGTCAGGCTGTCAGTTCCTCAGGGACACCCCAGGCCTTGGGGGCTAATCCTGGCCACCTTCAACCAGAGTGTGGCTCCCTAGGCTAACGAGATGGTCAATATCCAGTTCCACTCCACCCTTTTAATGTGGTGTTTTGTGCTTTTATCTTGTGCTTTTATGTTGTGACCCCCCCGGAGACATGTAGGTGTAGGGAGTAGGCACCATCTAGGGGTCTTTGCCCCCCCTTAAAATATTTGAGGAGGCCAACCCCCCCCTACTTTTTGTGTTTTTTTCCAAACGCAACCTTTTACTCTTCCGAAACTTGCCATACAATTTCTCTTTACATTTGCCCTCTTAAAAATAAAAAATAAATAAATGCACAAAGGTCATGAGGGAGGAAAAATACACTTGATACAAAGATTGAACTCCAGTGACCAACATGTGGAAGGAACGTTCAGTTTGAAGGGCAATGTTTAAAGGCAATAGGCATACCAAGCAGGGTTCACAAATTTATCTCGGGATCCCCCCTCTGGTCATGGATTCTCTTATAACACTAGCTGACCATCTAAAAAGACCATCCAAGCCTAACTCTGACCCCCACCCCCAGCCTAGCCCTAAGCCTACACCTAACTCTAAGTACTCTGTACAAAAGCAATATATACAAAATATTTACAAAATAGGCGCATATGTGCACAAAATAAAAAGGTAAAATAAAAAATATTAAACTAAAGAACAACAAATATAAAAATAAAAACAAACAAACAAACCACGATAGCTCACCCATGTCAAGAATCTCAGTGGACTGAAATCAAGAAAATCAACCAAAACAAAAGCAACAGTTGTGAGGGGGGAAGGAGGGCCTGAGCTGCTTTGTGCAAAATAAAATAAAGTGTTAAAATAAAATATAAATCAATCAAATAAAAGTAATAAATGAAATAAGAATCAAAACAAGAAATATATATATACACAAAATAGGAATGAATGTGCACAAAATAAAAATGTAAAATTAAAAAAGAACAAAAATATTAAAATAAAGAATGAAAACAAATCAAATTAAAACAAACAAACAAATAAATAAATAACCATGAAAGCCCGTGTCAAGAATCTCAGCGGGTTGAAATCAATGAAATAAACCAAAAGAAAAGCAAAAGCTGTGAGGGGGAAGGAGAAAAAAAGTTTAAATAATAAAAGTAATAAATGAAATCAGAATCATAACAAGAAATTGAGAATATAAGAATCCACTGAACGCCTTGCCTAATCCTTCGTCACCAGCAACTGCAGATTGGGGGGCAAAGAGCCCAGCCAGCGCAGAGCAGGTCTGAGGGGTCCAATCCCTTCCCCAAAGCCCCTCCCTGCCCCACTTCCCCAGGGGGGTCCCCCACACCACCCATCACTCACCAGGATGGCTTGGGCCGTCTCCTGCTTGGAGCACTTCAGGGTTCGGAGCCCCTGAGCTGAGCTGCCTGGCAGTTCTGAATCACCTCCAGCAGGAATAGCTGATCTTCCTCCAGCAGCTGAAAGGCAAAAGTCAGGCTGTCAGTTCCTCAGGGACACCCCAGGCCTTGGGGGCTAATCCTGGCCACCTTCAACCAGAGTGTGGCTCCCCAGGCTAACGAGATGGTCACGAGAGGGTTCCACTCCACCCTTTTAAATTTTAAATGTCAAAACAGACCCCAACTTTCAGAGCATGTAAATCACATGAGTGGAAAGACTGCTGTGACACTCACAAAATTAGGACTACTTTTCCTTCTCCCACCTTTAAAGGTCTACATAACGAAACCGAATTGACCCAAGTCGGCTTTCCTCTGCCAAGCTTAACTTCCCTCTTCAAGCCAAAAGACAACACTTCCCCACGCCCGGACAAAACGCCCTGGCCTTTCCTTCAGCGTAGCGCAGGGACTGACTGAACAGATGGCAAGATGCCTTCATCCTCAGACACTTGGCAGATTCTTAAATTGCCGTGCAGGCCAGATTCACGACCCTGGCAGGCTGGATTCAGCCCGTGAGATATAGTTTGAGGACACCTGGTCTACACTGACTGGCAGCAGCTCCCCAGAGTTTCAGGCAGGGATTTCCTTCAGCCCTTGCAGGAGATGTCAGGGGTTGACCCTGGGACATTCTGCATGCCAAGCAGATGCTCAAGGGCTCCCCATATTTCACTAGCCTTTCAACGTTATGCTATTAGCAACCGTGGAGATTCCACATGCCTCTTCCGAAAGGAGAACACTCACCTGATCAATTTAATTAATAATATTTTTTTATTTATACCCGCACATCTGGCTGCGTTACCCAAGCCACTCTGGGCGGCTTCCAACAAAATATTAAAATCCAATAGTCCATCAAATATTAAAAGCTTCCCTAAACATAATGAAAGCAACCATACATTTTCAGTCCATTGAATTAGCAATTAAGCATTTATGGAAAGGGAAATGGCATACTTTTGTGTATTAAAAGGTAAAGGGGCCCCTGACCATCAGGTCCAGTCATGTCCGACTCTGGGGTTGCGGCGTTCATCTCGCTCTGTAGGCCGAGGGAGCCAGCGTTTGTCCACAAACAGCTTCCAGGTCATGTGGCCAGCATGAGAAAGCTGCTTCTGGTGAACCAGAGCAGCACATGGAAACACCGTTTACCTTCCCGGCGTAGTGGACCCTAGAATCATAGAATCATAGAGTTGGAAGAGACCACAAGGGCCATCCAGTCCAACCCCTTGCCAAGCAGGAAACACCATCAAAGCAATCCTGACAGATGGCCGTCAAGCCTCTGCTTAAAGACCTGCAAAGAAGGAGAGTCCACCACACTCCTTGGTAGCAAATTCCACTGCCGAACAGCTCTTACTGTCAGGAAGTTCTTCCTAATGTTTAGGTGGAATCTTCTTTCTTGTAGTTTGGATCCATTGCTCCGTGTCCGCTTCTCTGGAGCAGCAGAAAACAACCTTTCTCCCTCCTCTATATGACATCCTTTTATATATTTGAACATGGCTATCATATCACCCCTTAACCTTCTATTCTCCAGGCTAAACATACCCAGCTCCCTAAGCCGTTCCTCATAAGGCATCGTTTCCAGGCCTTTGACCATTTTGGTTGCCCTCTTCTGGACACGTTCCAGCTTGTCAGTATCCTTCTTGAACTGTGGTGCCCAGAACTGGACACAGTACTCCAGGTGAGGTCTGACCAGAGCAGAATACAGTGGTACTATTACTTCCCTAGATCTAGATGCTATACTCCTATTGATACAGCCCAGAATTGCATTGGCTTTTTAGCTGCTGCATCACACTGTTGACTCATGTCAAGTTTGTAGTCTACCAAGACTCCTAGATCCTTTTCACATGCAGGGCCGTCTTAAGCACCTTTGGCGCCCTGGCGCCGTGGTGCGACGGATCCCTCCGCCGCCCCGTTTTCCAGCGCGACAGACAGGCGGACCGGTGGATGGTTGGGCTCAGCGCAGCGCGGCCGCCGCCAGCACTGCTGCGCGACGGGCGGGCTTACCGCGCAGCGCTGCTGCCGATGGCGCTGCTGCGTGGTGGAGCAGCCAGCGGGCGGGCCGGGGCTGCCGCCATGGCGCCCAGCGCCACCCAGCCTGGCCGTAGAGCCGGCCCTGTTCACATGTACTGCTCTCAAGCCAGGTGTCTCCCATCCTGTATTTGTGCCTTTCATTTTTTTTTTTGCCCAAGTGTAGTATTTTACATTTCTCCTTGTTACAATTCATCTTGTTTGCTTTGGCCCAGTTGTCTAATCTGTTAAGGTCATTTTGAAGAGTGCTATGTCCTCTGGGGTATTAGCCACCCCTCCCAATTTGGTGTCATCTGCAAACTTGCTCAGGATGCCCTCAAGCCCATCATCCAAGTCATTGATAAAGATGTTGAATAAGACTGGGCCCAAGACAGAACCCTGCATAGCTGCCAAGTTATCCCTTTTTTTAAGGGATTTTCCCTTATGCTGAATAGGCTTCCTCGCGAGAAAAGGGAAAACTTGGCAGCTATGGAACCCTGTGGCACCCCACTAGTCACTACTCTCCAGGATGAGAAGGAGCCATTGATGAGCACCCTTTGGCTCCGGTCAGTCAGCCAGTTACAAATCCACTGAATAGTAGCATTGTCTAGCCCGCATTTTACCAGCTTCTTTACAAGAATATCATGGGGCACCTTGTCAAAGGCCTTGCTGAAATCAAGATAGGCTACATCCACAGCGTTCCCTTCATCTACCAGGCTTGTAATTCTGTCAAAAAATGAGATCAGATTAGTCTGACATGACTTATTTTTCAGAAACCCATGCTGACTTTTAGTGATCACAGCGTTCCTTTCTAGGTGCTCACAGACTGTTTGCTTAATGATCTGCTCTAGAATCTTTCCTGGTATTGATGTCAGGCTGACTGGGCGGTAATTGTTTGGGTCCTCTATTTCCCCTTTTTTGAGAATAGGGACAACATTTGCCCTCCTCCAGTCTGCTGGAACTTCGCCTGTTCTCCAGGAATTTTCAAAGATTATTGCCAGTGGTTTATCTACTTGCGCTATTTATCTACTTGCACTTTGATGTGCTTTCGAACTGCTAGGTTGGCAGGACATGGGACCAAGCAACGGGAGCTCACCCCATTGCAGAGATCCGAACCGCCGACCTTCTGATCGGCAAGCCCTAGACTCTGTGGTTTAACCCACAGCGCCACCTGGGTCCCTACTTTGGTATATTACGGTCAGGGCCGGCTCTAAGGCAGGGCTGGGTGGCGTAATGCACCAGGGCGCCAAGCTCCGGAGGGCGCCTGGTTGGGAGTCCGGGCTGAGCTGGAGCCGTCTGGGACTCCATGGAAGAGCCGAGACTCGGAGCTGATCAGATCTCGGAAAGAGCCCTGCAGTGCCTGAAGCTGCCACCGGGGGCGCAGGGAGCCCTCAGCTGCTTGGGCAGCATGAAAGGAAGGGGCGGAGTCCAGCTCAGCGGCGGGAGATTTTTTTTTCCTCTGCTTCCTTCTCTCCCGCTGCGCCGGCGACGTTTTCGGCGGCATCAGCGGACAGCCTGGGGCGGCGCAGCGCGCGCCCCCAGCACCGCCTCGACTCCGCCTGGACCACCGCAAAGAGCCATCTGGCCGGGGCTGAGCGCGAGCCCGTGGGGCTCGAGGTGAGGGAGCCGTGGGGGGGGGGAGGAAGGACCGCACGGCCAGGCAGCCGGTCCAACGGCAACTCGTCAAGCGGCGGGAGCCCGGCTGGGGCCCCCGCGGGAAGGGCAGAGGCGGCCCCAGAGCAGCCACACAGGAGGGAGAGATTCCGCTGGGCGGGTGGAGGAGGCCGCTTCCCTTCGGGGGTCGAAGGCTGGGGGGGGGGGCGTTGTAGGCCCGGCCTCCGCCCGGCTGTGACACAGGCTTTGAACTGCGAGGAATGGAGCCTGTGGGCGGAGGCGGCGACCCTGCTCTGGCGCCGCATGTGATGCGAACGTGGCGCCGAGCCCCGTTTTGCTTTTAAAAGGCTCTGGGCGAGACACGTGTGGAAGCGGTCCTTTGTACCCCTGGGGCACGGAGTCGTGTCAGGCCACCCCTGCGCAGGTGCGAATGATAGCGCCCGGTGAGGCAACTGGCTTTGTTGGCATTTCATTTAACAGGTAGAAAGAACGGCAGGTTGCTGTTGCAGACGGAGAGGGTTTATTACCGAAGTATGTGTTTTGGAGAGGGGGGAGGATCTATGTTTTACATTCAAACAGCAGATTTTTGAGGACCATATTTTCAAATAAATCCTCCCAATTTCCTTGTCACCACCTGACATTAGGCAATCTTCGATTGGCAAAAATCTGTCCATATAAATTCAAAGACAATTCTTACCAAAAGGTAATTCTTACCAAAACATGCATCTTGTCTTTCACTCCCCAAATGAATTCAAGGTGGCTTACAACCTACAAAAACACACACTCCGACACTTATAACCACCAACAAAAGCCAGTAATTAGGTAGGGCGATGGCAAATAATCAGTTGTCGCCCCCCCCCCCCCGTTTGGATCCTGGGTACGCCCCGATCCATGTCCCTTCCTATTGTATAGCAGAACCATTTCTGACATCAGAATCAATGACAAAGCCTGCTTCTATGGAATTTATGCAAGCAAATCAGAGCACACATTGAAGTTTGAAGCTGAGATGCTGGATTTCTAACAAATTTGTTCATGAACCTCCTTCCTTCTTATGGAAAATTATTATCAGAACAATTGGTTGAAGGATGAACAGGAATTCTTTTGAGGTTAGCAAGATCCTTTGATGTGGATACCTCCAATAATTCTGCTTGTTTCTATGCTGTTTTTAATTTCACTTCCTCATATGTATGACAATGTGGTTGCTCTTTTCTAGTGTTTCCACTAAAGTAGGTCCTTGTACCAAAGCATCAGTTGCATCAAGGAAAACTGGCATGATCTGAATGATGCTGCCTCTGTTACACAACACAGTGTGACCTCATAACACCTTCCTTGAAACTATATATCTTACTAGAATTAGTAAAATGTGAGTTGATAGCCAACACATTGTGTGTCATAGTCATATCACTCTTTGGGAGATGTGATTGAATACAATTGCTTTCCATGATGAGTGTACATCAGTTGCTAACAAAATAAGAGAAGCACTTCTCTACAGAGATTGTTTGACAGAGATTGCTATCATTTTGGTGACACAGAATGAAAAATACAAAATAAGATAAATTGGTATTTAGTCAATCAATAATAGTTCCCCAAGTGTTTGGGCTTTATTTATTTCTTCCTTAAGGACTGTCAGGGGTGATCAAATCATGACCAATAGGCATTTGGCCTTCTTGAATAGCTATAACTAAACCTTAGATTTTAAAACAGCATGCGGAGAGAGCTCATATATTTTTGAGAGCTCTGATGTGCATCTTTAGATAGAAATCCAGTGTTCATTTCCTCCATAGCCATACCTGTCTGGCTGAAGATGACTGGGAATATAATCAGTGCTTTTTTTCTGGGGATACTCAAGGGTTTGCAGTACCAGCACCTTTTTTCTAGAAGAAAAGCGCTGAATATAATTATTTTCGTAAGTGCTTTGTTCATACAATAGGTCCCACACCGAAGTGATGCAGGAACAGGGTTTCCTCTGGCTTTTATATTCTGTTTTCTTTGGTCAACATTCTACTAAACCTTGTCTAAACAGATTAATCTTTTCCTGTGATTCAGTAGACCTTCTTAGTCATATGTACAGGGTCAGTTCACTTGTGACAGTCATGGTACCATTCTTACCTGGCATCTTCTCTTAAGCCTCTCAATATTGTCTTAAATGCTACTGCCCATTTCATATTTTCTACTCATTGTTTAAAACTCTTCTCAGTTTTCCTGTAAGATTTGTTTGCCCAATGCTGCTGAATAATGCTCTTCTCGGTTCAACAGGGTTCCCCCTCTACTCTCTCCCTTCCACTACTTCCCTTCCCTCGGGTGCTGTTCCTTCCAGGCTCCGCCTGACATTGTGCACCAATCAGGATGAGAGGAAGAAGGTAAATTTCATTAGGACACAGATCTGTCACCTCCTGCTGAAGTGCCCTGTCTCAGGTGGGCTCATGGTGAAGCCTCCTCTGTCTTTTCTTCTTCTGATCATGTACATAGGAAGATAATTGTTAGTGCTCAAACATGATTTGTGTGGAAGGGGTTCACATATGTTATGTAATAAATGCATATATGAACCTACAGAGATTGTGATTAGTTTTGTTCCAGAATGTGTGGTTTTGACCTCTTAGAAATCCCACACTGCTCTCTAAGGGGGGCGCCGGAGGGATCTTCGCACCACGGCGCCTGATATGCTTAAGACGGCCCTGATTACGGTAGCATAAAAAGGGTGCATAAGAAACTATTACTCATTCATGATGAGAATAGGATGTATTTTTTATGAACTTTGCTTGGTTCCTCCTTGGTAGCCAGTGCAATGGTTTCAGCAGTGCTAGAACTCAGGACCCGCTGCCTTGAGGGACATCTAAGAGCAGTTTGGCAGGGGAAAGGTCTCCCTTGGGAGGCGGTGGACTCTCCTTCCTTGGAGGTTTCTAAGCAGAGATCGGACGGCCATCTGCCATGGATGCTTGAACTGAGATTCCTGCTGTGTAGGGGGTTGGACTAGATGACCCCAGGATACCCTCCTCTCTCTCCACTCCTGAATTCGAGAAGGAGGTTCCTTGCCTCCTGCAAAGCGCTTTTCCCTGCAAGCTGTTCCTCTGATTTCCGGACAACAGAGGGAGATGCTCAGAGTCCAACGAAGAAAAAGGATATCTGGGCATTGGCGTAGCCAGGGGGGCAGCTGACCCCTAAATAAAATAATAATAATAAAAAGCCGAGGTTCTGCCAAGCGAGAGAGGGCTAAGCTCGGCGAGCTCGGCTTTGCAAGGGTTAAAGGGAACCGAGCTCCCTTCCTAGAGAGGACAGGAAGCAAGGAGGGGCCAGGGAACCGAGCTCCCTTCCTAGAGAGGACAGGGGGGGAAACGACAGGGGTTAAAGGGAACCGAGCTCCCTTCCTAGAGAGGACAGGAAGCAAGAGGGGGGCCAGGTCCTCCAGAGCCAAGGCCCCTCCCTCTCCAGTCCTTTCCTGCAAGGAAGGGGGGGAGTGTTGCTTTGGTGTCTCTCCTGCAAGGGCTGCATCGCTGTCCCCTCCTGGGATCTGGTGAGTCTCCTCTCCCCCCCCCCCGAGTGGGGAGACGGTGGGGGTCCCAGGGCTGCAGCAGGGGAGGGTGCCTGGGGGGCCTTATCTGCTCGTGCGGGGGGGGGGGCAAAGCCAGGTCAGGGCGAGGTCTGCAACGCTCTCCTTCCTGGAGATCAGAGGATCCCAAACTCCCACGAAATCTCTCTTCTTCAAACAAAGGAGTCCCTAGGAGTTTTAACTCTGTGTGACATCACTCAGCGTCATTGCACAACAGAGGAAACATGTGCAAATGGTTTTCCAAAGCTGCTCGAGGAGGTGGGCTAGCCCCCCCCCCAAAAAAAAACCACGTGGAGGAAGGAAGGAAAGGTGGGAGAGAAAGGCCAGGAATAAAGAGAGGGATCCCAGCACATAGTCTGGCTGCTGCATTGCAAACCAGTTTCCCAATCATCTCCAAGGGCAGCTCCACACGGAGGCCACTGCAGCAATCCCCTCGCACCCAGAGCATGGCATCCCAGGACCACATCCTCTCTGTCCCAAAGGGATTGTTGCTGGAAAACCAGGCAGAAATGGGCGCTGCTACTCACTGAGCCTCCAGGGACCTTGGCATCAATAGTTCTGTATTAAGCCATTAAGGAGTCTGTCTTGAGAGCGGCAGAGAGTCCAAGTGCAATGAAAGGAGACAGAAGCAGGGGTGGGTGGGGGTGGGGAGCTACCTCCTTAGGACCCCCGGGTGAGGACCCCCACTAGAGCCAAGCATCCATTTTTCACAAGATACAAATGATTCCCTTGTCAGTCAGTTCTGACTTCATGCATTTACTGGAAGGCAGCAGAAACCAGGTTGAAGGCAGCAGAAACCAGGTTAATTGCTAGAACGCTAGAGACTTATTTCTTCTCTTCTTCCTCCTTCTCTTTCTTTTCAAAAAGAGAGCTCATGGTCTGGGATCCGGTGCAATCCAGCCCTGGTTCCAAGCAAGACTCATCCATGCTTGCTCAAGGAACCATTTCCCCACCCCCACCCATGTCCTACAAATTCTGTAACAGAACAATGTATTTCCTTTGTAGGATTTCCTAGACTTTTTCATTACAACAGACAGAAATTGGCAGAAGACTAAAAGGGTTCCTTCCGATCTCTTAGAGCAGGGGTGGCCAACTTCCAGGAGACTGCAATCTACTCACAGAGTTAAAAACTGGCAGTGATCTATCCCCTTTTGGGGGGGTTCAGGTCAAAGTTGTTGAACTTTTTTTTAGGAAGGAAAGCCCTGTTTTTTGGGGGTTCACGTAAAAGTTGTTGAGCTTCTTTAGGGAGGAGGAAAGTGATGTTTAGCTTTTTTAGGAAGGAAAGCCCTGTTTTTGGTGGTTCAGTTCCTGGCTGTCCTTCCCCCGGAGATGGAGAGCTGGGTGAGAGAATGCGGAGCAGAGACCAGTTCCCAGGCCGTGGCCGTGGCCGAAGGTTTCCTCCTGAGTCAGGCAGAGGAGAGAAAGCAGGTGAGAGAGACTTTCCTCTGGATACTCCCCAAAGGCTCAAAACAGGACAGAGAATATCCCATAATGGTCAACTGATGGCCCATCCGTTTTCTGGGAAAGCATCCATGGAATGAGATCTCTCACCCTTGAAGTCTTTGACATTCTCTTTCTAATATTCTTCACCATTCTCTCTTTTGAATCCTTGTTTCTTTTTCAGGGAAAGGACCATTTTGCAGAAATGGAGCTGGATTCCTGTGAGGCAGAGAGGCCTCCGTTGGACACCAGAGAGAGGCCGCTGGGTAAGGAGGAAGGTGGTTATTCTCTGTTTGGTCTCATTCTGTTGGAGCTCCAAATCATCTGAGGGTTCTTTTCATCTTGTTTGGGGGGGAAACAGTTGGGAACAAGGGTCCAGAGGAGGGGAGATGTATTTCTGCACAACAAACATATGAAATGGGCACAAACTTCCAAACGCTCTCAGTAGGTTAGGAGGAAGGTGGTTTTTCTCCATTTGGCCTCATTCTGTTCTTTTCCCAACTCATCTGATGGTTCTTTTCATGTTGTTTTGGAGGGAGACAATTGGGAACAAGGGTCCAGGGGAGGGGAGATGTATTTCTGCACAGCAAACATATGAAATGGGCACAAACGTCTAAATGTTCTCAGCAGGTAAGGCTTTCTCAAAGGCCCATCTGTAGTTAGAGATGCCCTGTTTCACCTGTGAGAGAAGCAGGCACTCCTGGCAACCTGTTTACCTTTTTTCTCTTGCAGGTGACAGAATGATGCCGGCAAGACCTCATGATCCGTCTATTCATGGGGGCAGAAGGGAAGCAGCAGCTGTGGAACCAGATCAGGTCAGGGGAAGCTGCCTTGTGGGGACAGGGGCCGGGGGTTTGGAGCAATGTCATGGACTGGTTGGGCACAGAGGAATGGTGGGAGGATGCAGCCGGGGAACCAAGAAGGGAAGATGGCTCAGAGCCCAAGAAGTGGAGGTAGAAGAAGGATGGGTGGTCAGAGGGGGAAGAGGGAGAAGCCTGGGAAGAGGAGGTGTCAGAAGCTGAAGGGCTAACAGGGCTTAGTGAACTGGGAGACTCTGTGGCAGAATGCAGTCCAGAATCAGAGGCAGAAGAGGATGGAGGCAAGTGGGAGGAGGGAGGTCAAGAGGCACGGGTGAGTCAGGATAAGGAGGAGCCACCGGTGGCTCCCTCTCCTTTTGTCAGAAGCCACCCTCCCTGCTTGTCCCCAAGAGCCAGGAGACCCCCTGCATTGCAGGAATCTCTGCTAGATCATCCAAGACAGATGGCCATCCAAAATAGGCTTACCGTATTTTATTTGTAGATTGAGCACTGAATGCTAAATTTGGTTTCTAAGCAGAGGACAAATGAGGACAAAAAGTGGCCTGGATTCACCTAATTAGCACCAGCCGCTGCAAAATGGGGGCTGCCCCCCATTCCTCCCTCTCGCCATACCCCCATGAACCCCTTGAATTTGACTCTAAGGCATTGGGAGGGAACCCCCAGAACAGCTCATGAGGAGGGGAGAAAGTGGATCCATCCATCAGGCAAACTGGAATGCTTGTGTAATAAAATAATAATAATAATAATAATAATAATAATAATAATAATAATAATCCTATATAATAAAGTCCAGGCAAACTGGAATGCTTGTGTCTCTGCGTCCAGTCCTAGCCGCCCAGAGTGGCTGGGGGAACCCGGCCAGATGGGCGGGGTATAAATAATAAATTATTATTATTATTGTTATTATTGTGTCCCTGTGTCTGCGCTACTGCGCACGTGCCCCACGGACACAAGGATTGGACGCAGAGACTGGACGCACACACATGCACGCCCTCTCCCCTCCCTCCACCCCTCTGCCTACCGTTTACCTGCGGCCGCCAACCGCTGCTCCCGGCCGGACAAGCGCCTCGCTGCGGTTGCGCTAAAGCGCGAGGAGGAGGATGCTGCTTACTTTTTCTCCCCCCCCTACGCTCCCCCCCCGGTGCCGTTTCCAGACAAGCCAGGCCAGGGCGGGGAAGGAGCCTCTCCTCCCCGGTATAGCGCCTCGGCGCTGGCTGAGGGTGGCAGGGCGCATCGGGGAAGCGAGGGTGGAGGCCGGCGGAGGTGAATGGGGGGAGGAAGGGCACCTTTGAGCAGCGCCTCCCTCTGTCCCTCCTTGGGTTGAGGTGGCGCGTCTGACTCAACAGGGGAGGGCGAAGGCGATGGAAAGTTTCTCCCCAGCCTCTGGCAGTGCGGTGCCTGCCATGCTTCTTTTCGCCACCCGTGGGCCGGCGGGCAGCCAGGCAAGGCCACCCTGCCCTCCTCTCCTCTCACTCGCCCTCGCTCGCTCACGAAAATAAGCCATACCCTGAGCCGCAAAAAAAGAGCAGCCCTGTTAGAAACAGTTAGAAAGGTGGCCGGAGCAGCCCTGCGTGGAGCGCCCCGGGCCACGGCAGCAGGAGGTGGTTTCAAAGTGCTACCCTACGGTACATAGGGGACCCTCCGGGGCCAGCTGACCGGACCCGGGGCCCTCAGCTCCCAGCCTCGCCTACTCACACTTCTTCTCCCAAACCAGCCATGTTGCTCACTGGCGCCAAAATACATTTTTTGTTATGTGCAAATGGGGCAGAGCGCCTTGTCGGCGCTTCAGCAGCAGCAACAGCAACAGCCAGTTCTGGGTGCTGAGCTGCGGCAGGAGGAGGAGGCGACTTGCCGGGTCAGCGCCCGGCAGCGCCGCATGGAGAGTCCCGAGCCTCTGGGATGCAGCAGTGCTCTGTAGCACTTTGAATCCTCCTCCTCCTGCCGTGGCTCGCCACCTGGAACTGGCTGCTGCTGCTGAAGCACCGACAAAGCACCCAGCAGTGCCGCGTGGAGCGCCCCGAGCCACGGCAGGAGGAGGTGGTTTCAAAGTGCTACTGCTGCATCCCAGAGGCTCAGGACTTGCTGACCCAGCAAGCCGCCTCCTCCTCCTCCTGCCGCGGCTCAGCACCCTCCCCGCAAACGCATAACTGTGAGGTGGCTTTACGCACCTCTCCTAAAACCGACACCCGCTGCCTCACGCTGCGCAGGAAATGCTTTTTGCCCCTGGGTCCATTCCCGCTCTTCTCTGGCGCCGAATCAAGGCGGCGACCCCCCCCCCCGCTTCCCTTTCTTTCTTTCTTTCCTTCCTTCCTCCTTTCTCCCTTTCTGTCTTCTCTCCCTCTTTCTTATTCTTTCCTTCTTTATTCCCTTCCTTCTTTCCTACTCTTCTTTCCCTTTTTCTTTTAGGGTCCAGTGTGCTTTGAAGATGTTGCTGTTCGTTTCACGGACGAGGAGTGGGCATTGCTGGATCCTGACCAGAGAGATCTGCATAAGGAGGTTATGGAGGAGATTCGTGGGATCGTGGCCTCTCTTGGTATTCATCATATCGTCATATGTGCCTGGAAATTCGAAAAATACCTCTACAGTCATACCTCATGTTACGTCCGCTTCATGTTCCTTTTTTTCAGGTTGTGCCCCGCGGCAACCTGGAAGTACCGGAAAGGGTTGCTTCCGGGTCTCACCGCTCACGCATGAGCAGAAGCGCCAAATCGCTCACGCATGCGCAAAGCGTTTCCTGCACATGTGCAGATATGGTGCAGAGCTCTCCAGCACCCCCTATAACACCTGGGAACCTAACACCCCCACAATAAACAGTAAATTACATTTTTTTCTTTGAACAATCTTCCTCAAATTATTCCTTTTTCTACCACGATTGAGCTGGTCTGAACTGCCCAGGCCATCTCAAATGTCAGCTTGAGAATTGTTAGGAAAGATAAGTGGCTTCAGGTTTTCTGTTTTTGTTTTTGCTCCTGTCAGTCTTGGGTTGACCAAAGAGACGACTGACATTGGAGATGGAGGGGATGCCATGACTGGGCCAAACAAAATTCATCCCAGAGAAGAGCTAGGCTTATTGAATCTCAGGTAATAATAATACAGTGGTACCTCGGTTTACAAACTTTATCATTTCCGGAACAGAACAGTTCTTAAATCAAGGTACCATTGCAGATATAATAATAATTTTTATTTATACCCTGGCAATCTGGCTTGGTTGTCCCAGCCACTCTGGGCGGCTTCCAACTTGATAACAATCACATAACACACTGAGAAAAGTCAACCTAAGCAAGTTGTGCTTCCTTTTTCTGGTTATTTGGCTATAACGTTTGATAGAATACGGGTAACTAAAAAAACTTTGTTGGATTGCATTCTTCTTTCTTTCTTTTTTAATAATTATTTTATTAAGGATTTTCTTGGGTTACAAAGGTAGTGCAGTGTCTCATGCATCATTTTTACACATCAATTTTACTTGTTGAGACATTATGAGGAAGGGGGGAAAGAGGTGGGTGGGATGGGGAGTTGGGTGTGGTGGATTGTCAATGTTTCTGTTTATCTTGATATGTGTAGGGGTTCGGCGTCAGCGTAGTTTGTGCAGGTTCTCTGTTGTTTATTCGTGCTTCTCTGTTGGTGAGAGAGGTCGGGATTCATCTTAGGATGTGATTGATCATTTGTGGTTGGCTGTGATGATCTTTAGTTCCTTGTGTGAGTGGGGAGGGAGGATGTTTTGATTAGGTTAGCCATATTGATTTGTATGCCGACGGTACGTTTTTGTCGTTGTCTTGTTGGGCTGTATATGTGATGAAGGGGAACCATACTGGGGTGAAGGTGTCTTCTTCTGTTTGTCCCCGTGTCAGTTTCAGCTTACTGGTTAGTTTTTCTAGTAGGGCCGTTTCCCATACAACTTGGTACCATTGAACCATGCTTACCCCTGACATGTCCCTCCAGTGCCTGGCTATGATGTTTCTAGTTGCTGACAATAGGTGGATTATAAGTTCTTTGTGATCTGAGTGAGCGTTGTTATCTTGAAAGATATTTAGTAAAACCAATTCTGGGGTAATATCTAGCACTTGCTTAGTTATCTTACAGATTTCTTGCATGAATGTCATCCAGAATGATTGGATTTTAGGGCACTCCCACCACGTGGAGATATGTGCCTATGGAGGTGCATCCTCTCCAACATTTCATGAGGTTCCTGAACGTATTAGTGCTAGTTTCCTTGGAGTCAGGTACCATCTGTAAGTTAGTTTCAACGAGAGTTCTTTTCTTTTCATTGATATAGATTTGAAGGGGGTTTCGACCACATTCTAGTCCATTGGGTAGGGTTGATTTCATATCCTATGTCATCCTCCCATTGTCTTTTTAGGTTGTCCAAGGGGTCTGTGGGATTTTGGAGTAGTATTTTGTATATTGCAGATACCATCCCTTTTCCATGTCCTTTTAACATTTGGAGGAGGCTTTCGAAAGTTGTCAGGGGTCTAGTTGCTGCCGATTTTACTGTTGGGTTATTTAGAAAGGCATGTAGTTGATGTTGTGCTAACCAGGGCATTGGGATGTCTTCTAGTTTGTCCTGTATTTCTTGTGTTGACAAAGGTTTGTTGTCTTGATAGAAGTCCATTAAACGATGTAAACCTTTGGTTCGCCAGGTTTTCATCTGGAGGTTTTGTGCTGCATGATGGAACAAAGGATGGTAAGCCAGGGGAATTAATGGGGATGGGGTTGGAGATAGTTTACTAGTTTCTGCTTTCCATGCTTTGAACATGGTTTGTGTGTATCTGTTGAGTGTTCTGGGAATCTTCCTTAGTTTGTTTGGGAGGAAAGGGTATGCTGTGGTGCAGATATTTTCAATTGAGTCCCTCTCCAGGTGTACCCATTGTTTTGTCTCGTCTTCAAGTATATATGGGATTATATGGCGTATTTGGTTGGCGTTGTAGTATGTTTCTATGTTGGGGATTCCCCATCCTGCTGAGGTGGGGAGGTGAAGGTATTTGATGCTAATCCTTGGTTTTTTATGTGAGAAAATAAAAGAGTGCAATTTTCCCTGCCATTTACGAAGTTTGGTTGGGGGGATCCAAATTGGGAGGGTTTGGAATAGGTAGGTTAGTTTTGGGAGGGTGACCATTTTGACCATGGCTATCTTGTCTGAAAGACAGGTAGGTAGCCGTGTTGGTCTGAGTCGAAGCAAAATAAAAAAATTCCTTCAGTAGCACCTTAAAGACCAACTAAGTTTATATTTTGGTATGAGCTTTTGTGAAGTGTGCATGCACACGAAAGCTCATACCAAAATATAAACTTAGTTGGTCTTTAAGGTGCTACTGAAGGAATTTTTTTTATTTTGTCTGAAAGAGTGAAACTCATACTGTCCCATCTCTTTAGGTCTTTGTTTATTTGTCGCCACAGGGGTTTGTAATTGTGGAGGTATAATTTATTGAGGTTCTGGGTTATTTGTACTCCTTGGTATCTGAATTTGGTGTGGCAAAGTTTTATTTTGGTGATATTAGTAAGTTCTTTTTGGATGTGGGGAGGGGTGTTGAAGCACATGGCTTCTGACCAACTCTTACCAAACTCTTACCAAAGTTTACTTGTAAGCCCGACACCATTGCAAATGTGTTGAGTTCTCTGATTAGGAAGGTTGCTGTATTTAAGGGGTCTGATGTTGTGACCATTAGGTCATCTGCAAACAGCCCTAATTTATAATTTCTGCCTTTTATTTCCACTCCCTTGATGTCTGTGGCTGCTCGGATTCGGATTGCTTGGGGCTCCAAAGCCAGGATAAATAAGAATGGAGACAGCGGACATCCTTGTTTTGTGCCTCTTTGGATTGCTATGGTGTTTGAGTCCATATTATTAATTCTGCATTTTGCTGAGGCTTGGGAATATATTTGTTTGAGGATTTGTAAGAAGTTGGGGCCAAATTTCATGTTAGTTAGTACTGCTAATAAGTATTTCCACTCTAAGCAATCAAAAGCTTTGAGGATATCTAGGGACATAATTGTCAGTGGAAGTTTAGTTGCCTTGCTGTGGTCGATTAAGTTTAGTAGTTTCCTGATGGGGTCTGTAATATTGCGACCAGGGACGAAACTGGTTTGGTCTGGGACTATTAAATTGCCTAGGAAGATTTTTAAGCGATTGGCCAAGATTGATGTGAATATCTTGTAATCCTGATTTATTAATGTGTTTGGGCGGTAAGATTCTACTTTGAGGTTGTCCTTCAATGGCTTTGGGATGGAAACTATTTTGGAGTGATTCCATGTTTTGGGAATAAGCCCCCCTTTCATGATATCATTAAATAGGCGTATCATGTAGGGCATCAGGGGTTCTTTAATTTTTTTATAGAATTCAGCTGTGAAGCCGTCTGGGCCCGGGGCTTTGTGTGATTTCAAGTTTTTAAGGACCGTGTCTATTTCCTCGGGGGTGATAGGGCTGTCCATGAATTCCTGTTCTTCATCGGTTAAAGTGGGCATGGTCAGTCCTGTTAGGAATTTTCTAATTCCCTCCTCAGTTGGGTTGTGGGAGGTGTACAGGTTGGAGTAGAATTCTGCAAATTCAGAAGTTATTTCTTTCGGGGGAAATGTTATGTTGCCGTCTTTTTTGGTGATGCAGTGTATTCTTGTTTTAAGTGCTTTTTTCCTGCATCTATTTGCTAATAGTCTGGAGTTTTCCCCTCCGTATTCATAGAAGCGCTGTTTAGAATATAAAATATTGATCATTGTTTTGTTGATTTCTAAGGAGTCTAATTCTCTTCTTTTTTGTTCTAGAAGTTTAAGTAGTTTTTTGGATCCTGTTTGTTTGTAACGTGATGAGAGGGCAATGATATCTTGTTCTATTTTGTTATTTTTTGAAGAGGTTTGTTTTTTAAGGAGTGCTTTCTCTTTTATGCAAGCTCCTCTGGTCACCGCTTTCATTGCGTCCCATAAGAGGGGAGTATTTATATTGTCTACATCATTCTCTTTAAAATAGTTTTGGAGAGTTTTTGTGATATTTGCTCTAATTTGGGTGTTTGTGGTTAGGATGGGACTGAAAGACCATGATGGGGTGGTTTGTGTTTCTTCACCTATTTTAACAGTGACTTCTACTGGGGCATGGTCTGTGATTTTGATGCTGCCTATGTTTGTTGATTCTACTAAGGGGATCAGACCATGCGTGAGCAGGATGCTGTCCAGTCTGGACGTTGTACCGTGGCGTCCGGATTGAAATGTGTGGGTGGTGTCTCCCGGGTTGTGTTCGCCCCAAATGTCATAGAGACCTCTGTTGCTTGACTATTCCTCCATGGGAATGGGGAAGAGATAATCAAAGATTAAAAACAAACACACACTAGACACCATCTTCTTGACTTTTAAATTTCTGTCTTGGTGTATTATTTTAAAAGTGGAGGAGCATTGAGTCATGTAATTCCCCACAAAGCTGCAGTCTAATGGAAGTCCAGTTACCTGGACTTCCTGTTATCTGCTACTGGTGGGCTGGGTTGTAGAGAAAGGAGGACGAGGATAGCGATGGGTCTCTCTCCAATTTGCTTCCATGAAGCGCACAAAAGTGGAGCAGAGTGTGGAGCGCGAGCCGCCTTCTTCCACCGGGGCGAGGAAGCCGGGGCGCATTAGGGCCCTGCGGGAAAGCGGCCCAAGCAGGGTCCCTTTGTCCAGCTTGTCTGGGTCTTAAATACATACACCTTCCACCCAAAGCGAGAGATCGGCGGGGTGCAGAGATGCGTGCGTAAAAGCTCTCTCGGGCACTCTCTCTCTCGTAACTCCTGGGGTTTGCAGCAGCTGTGTTTGGAGGAGGCGTTTACAGCCCAGGATTCTCTCTCTCTCTCTCTCTCTCTCTCACACACACACACACACACACACACACACACACACAGCGCCTAGGATCCGCTTTCCCTGCAACACTCACTTTAACTGACACAGTGATTACTTTCCACTCATTCGGAACGCCTTTCAAAAGAAAAGCGGGGTGCGGGGGGGGAACCTTGGCAGGGTGCAGAGATACATGCGTAAAAGCGCTCTCTCTCTCTCTCTCTCGTAACTCCTGGGGTTTGCAGCAGCTGTGTTTACATGGTGATTACTTCGGGAGAACTGCTGGAAAGATCCTGGAGATCCTCCCTCGACCAGTGCAGATTTTTTAAAAAAAGTTTATTCTCTCCTCTCTTAAACATCTCCCCCACCATCAATCTCACTCTTGCTCTCTTGAAACTTAACATACTCTCTCTGCCTCTCCTCCCCGCCCAGTCTCACTGCTGCTCCTCCCCATTTGCTGTAACAAACAAGTTTCTGGTTTGGGTTTTTAAAGTTGCTTTTGAAACCCCAGAATCATATCTTCTTGTTGTTCAGGAGTTCAAAAAGGGGTGCATGGTTCTCACACGCCCCCTGCTCCTCCACGGCATCTCCTCCCTGCTGGAGGAGCCGCCCCTCAGCGCTTGCCCGCCTCCACCATGCCGCGATGCATGGTGCCCGGAGCCTCCATCCAGCCAGAGGAGCCGCCCTCCAGCCGCTGCCCGCCCAGAGGGAAATGTGGGGGTGAGGGTGTGGGCGCTTGAGGAATCTGTGCACCACGGCGCCAGATAAGCTGAAGACGGCCCTGGCGCTCGACCGGCCAGCGCCGTCGCTGCTGCAGCTGCTGCTCGTCGCCTCGGACTCGGAGGAACGGAGGAAGTGTGACAGGGCGAGGAAGGGGAAGGAGCTGGGCGCACACGCTCTCAGGTTCCACCGCCTCCCCGCCTGCGGGGCCCTGCGCCCCCTGTAGGACATTGAAGGCATTGCAGGGAAACGCCTCTGCAGCAAGCAGCAAGAGGAGGGAAAGCTGCGAGTGGCAAGCGGCGGGCGAACGGGCAGGCAAGCAGCGGGCAGGCAAGCGGCAGCTACACGGGCCACATGACGAGGTCTGGCGGGCCGGATTTGGCCCGCGGGCCTTGTCTTTGACACCCGTGTTATAGAGGGTCTCCTATATGTAGTTATATAGGTGTTCATTTGGGGTATTTTGGACCTTTTGGTGATTAGCCGGTTGGTCCTGGGTCTCGGCTGATGTGAAGGGCTGTGCTCAGAGACAGGCCTTCCCCCTCGTTGTTTGCGATAGGGGATGATCAGCGAGACGGTGTAGAATAGTTTTGTGATGTTAGGTTCGTGAGCAACGTTGCCAATGTTAATAGCAACATTACTGATGTATTAGAGTGTGTATATGTGTTGGCACGCTCTGAGGCCACCATGTTATTGAATATGTATTATGTTTTAGCCTGATAGTGAGTTGTGTTATGGATGCTGGGGGAGTTGTTTTTCTCTTGTTTGGTATGGAAGGGATACTGGAGATATGAGTTGTGATTGATGGGGAATGTGATTAAGGTTGTTTGGACTGGTGTCGGGGTGGGGTTGGGGATGGGGGTAGGATCTATGGAGGTGAGGTGTTGGGGGGATATTGATGCTGTTAGCTATGTTTAAGGCCTATGGGGAGGGGGGGAGGGGAGGGGAATCACCAGTCCTGCAGTTCGAGATGATTTCCGGTTGCTTCATTCAGCTGTGATTGTTGTTGTTGTAGGGTTGTTCCTCAGTGATGTTTTGGTTCGGTTGATCATGGTCTGGCGTCCTGTGGAGTATATTTGGTAGAATGATTTTGTGAGCGATGGTAGATGGTTGTACCGGCGAGTCTTGACGTGTTGCTTCTGTTGTCTCTTTCCCCTCTTTATTTCCATCCATTCATTTACTGCTGTTCCATTTTCTTGATCTCGGCTGTCGCTTGGTAGCTCTTTCTGTTGCCGATCCAGTGGAAGGTCAAGCCCAAGGTTCCTCAGTAGTTGTTGGGCTTCCGTTTCGTTGGTAGCCATGTACTGTGTTGTATCGGTTGCCACAATGAGATGGAAGGGAAAGCCCCAACGGTATCGAATCCCTTTTTGCTTAAGAAGCTGAGTGTATGGGCGTAGGTTTCTTCTCCGATTTAGGGTGTCTTGGGATAAGTCTTGTAGGACCAATATGGAGTTGTCTTTGTATTGGAGGTTGGTTGAGTTTCTGAGGCCGTTCCATATCTCTTCCTTTTTTTCGTAGCATGAAAAGCACACTATGATGTCTCTTGGGTGAGCATCAGGTTTTGGCATAACTTTTAGAGCTCTGTGTGCCCTCTCCAGATCGGATACCTTGAGTGTCAGATTTGGGATTGTATCTTTCAACCATCTTACAATTAGGTCTGCTGGGCTTTTCTCTTCTGCTTTTTCTGGAAAGTTGCGGAAGCGGATGTTGCAGCGTCTGTTTCGGTCTTCGATGTCTGCTTGTTTAATTCTCAGTTCTTTGTTTTCTCTTTCCAGTTCGTACAATTTCTTATTCATACGTGCGGTTTCATCCTGGTATTGCTCTATTGTTGTTTCTTGCAGTTGATTCTTCTTTTCTAGAGCTTCCACTCTGGAGGTAAGATTGCTGATTAGTAGTTGTATGGGGGTCATTGCATTTTCCACTGCAGCTTCCAGTTTACTTGTCATCCTCTCTTCCATTTCTCTTAGGTGTTGTAATATTTCGTCATTTTGAGGAGGTGTTGCGGTCTCAATGTTATTTACCATCTTTTTAGTTGGTGACACCTTCATCTCCTTGGCGTTTTTGGTTTGAGGTTTGTTTGGCATTCTCTCGGAGTGGGACGTGTTGGGGTTAGGGATTATGGCGGTTATGATTTCTGGGTGTTGGGTTATTGGACTAGTCAGGCGTTGTTGATTGGTGGCTTCTGCAGAGCGTTTGGATTAAGCAATCATTTGTGTCATCCCTTGGCAATGTTATAAGAACTTCTCAGAGACTGTCGTATTCGCCTCAGCAGTGCTGTCAAAGTGGTGGTCAGGTACTCGGAGAGGCGGATAAACCAATGGACAGACAGACAAACAGGTGAAAGTAGACAAACAAACAAGCGAAAGAGGGGAGGTTCGATTTAGAGACGGACAAGCGAGCACTCCAGCGAACAAAGAGGGTGTAAAACAAAAGAAGAGGTGGGGGAATGAGAAGTGGGGTAGGAGGGGAAGATAAGGGGAAATTGAATAAAGGGGAATTGAGTATTTTGGAAGGGATTTAAAGAGAAGGGTTACATATTGGAATGAAGGAGGCAAGACAAAGACAAAACAAAGACAACCGTTTTCAAGGGGGGGTAATAGGGAGGAGGAAAGGCTTCCTCTTTGGAGACAGGTCAATAGACAAAGTAGATGAGGAGGAGGTTTGATCCAGAAGGGAGAAAGAGGGAACTGAAAAGGAAAGTGAGAAAAAGAGAAAAGGGATAGAAGACAAAGGTGGGGGTGGGAAGCAACCAGTGAGATAGAGATCAAAAACAAGGAGAGGATATTTGGGGGGGGCTGCAAAAGTCTATGAGGGGTTCCAAAGGGCACCTCTATGCATCAAGGAGGAAAAAAACAGAGCCAAGCCAAGGCAAAAGAGGTTGGAGGGAGAGGACGCCAGCTTGAAAATGATAGAAATTAAGCAAAAGGGGCCGAGAGCCTGGGGGGGTCCCCGTCTTTGCTTTGTGCTGCGGTCCCTCAAAAGTCCAAAATGTACGGAAAGAAAGGGGGGTCTTGTGTCAAAAGGTGGGAGATGGAGGTGATAAATGGCAAGAACACTAAAAATATTAGGTAAAGTTTTTTGGTGTTATTTTTGTGTGTGTGTGTTTTCCCTTTCTTTCCCCTTTCTATTTATCTTCGTTTCCACTGAAGAAAAATTTAAAGGGGGGGAGGGGAAAAGGGAAAGAAAAGAAAAATATAAAAAAATCTGCTGAAAATATTCAAAAATAAAAAATAATTTTTTTTATTCAAAAATAGACAAATAGAGGAGCAGGTTCAGGCTGGGCCTAGACTTGGAATGACGGCCTCAGTCTGCAATCAAAGCCTTTTCCGACAGGCCTTCCTTTAGACGCTGATCTACCCCAGTCTCATTAATGGACAGAGGGGGCAGGTTCGTGGGCTCTACCGGCCCCAGGGTCCTGGAAGGCCGGGCGATCCCGGCGCTATGTTGCAGCGGCAAGGGCTGCAAGGGCTCGGATCAGGTCCCTTCTCCTCGCTCCTTTTCTGTTGGCGGTGGCGGCGGCAGCAGCGGTGACAATGGCGGCGGCCACGAGGTCCGGGCTTACCTCCTCAGGACTCAGAGTCCCGGAGGCCAGGCGCTCCCGATTGCGGTTCGCCACGATCGGCGGGAAGGGGAGCAGGGACAGAGAGCCCCGACTGCTCCCCAATAGATCTGCCAGGCTCTCCCGGTGCTCGTGCGGTGGTGGCAGCAGCAGTTCCCGCCGGGTGTTGATGGCCGGACACCCGGCTTCTACTCACGATGATCGGGGGAGCGGGGGCAGAGGGCCCCGACGGCTCCCCGATCGATCTGCCGGGCTCTCCCAGCACTCGTGTGTTGGCGGCGGCGGCAGTTCCCGCCGGGTGTTGATGGTCGGACACCCGGCTCCTGCGATCGGCGGGAGGGGGGAGCAGGGGGCCCCAATGGCTCCCCAGCTGATCCACCGGGCTCTCCCGGCTCCTGTGCAGCGTTGGCAGCGGTTTTAACGGCTCCGAAGTTGTTCAAGCGGCTTGGGCACATCAGTGGCTCCTAGGAGCTCCATGGTCGCGTGCCGCTCGCCATTTTGCCATGCCGGAAGTCCGTTGGATTGCATTCTTGATTAAATTATCTTTCCATTGACATATAATTTTATGATATTACTCCAAAAGAAGTGTTGTGAGCGATCAACCCTCTGAAAAACACTTTCCCCCAAAACTCTTCCAGAAATTTTGAACAATACTATATATCAAACAAAGTAACATTCAACAACTCATCAGAATCTAATAATAAAAATGTTGGTTAATGATAAACAACACAGCTAATGAACACCTCCCCAACTGCCTTCAGTTCTTCTCCATTTGTTCCTGAGGCTCTAATCCCTTTTATGTTTCCGTTGCAGATTGTGATGAATTGGAAATCGAGAACAAAGGTGACCATGACAAAATCCTCAGAGAGGAGAAGCCAGGTAAAAAATTGGAGTGTGCAGAAAGCTGCAGTCAGCGCTCCCATTCCACTTCCCATCAACAAAATCTCATCAGAAAGAAACTCTATCAGTGCATGGAATGTGGAAAGAGCTTCAGTCAGAGCTCCAATCTCACTTCCCATCAGAGAATTCATACAGGGGAGAAACCGTATCAGTGTGTGGAATGTGGAAAGAGTTTCAGTCAGAGCTCCCATCTCACTAACCACCAAAGAATTCATACAGGGGAGAAACCATATCAGTGTGTGGAATGTGGAAAGAGCTTCAGTCACAGCAACAATCTCACTTCCCATCAAAGAATTCATGCAGGGGAGAAACCCTATCAGTGTATGGAATGTGGAAAGAGCTTCAGTCAGAGCTCCCATCTCACTAACCACCAAAGAATTCATACAGGGGAGAAACCATATCAGTGTGTGGAATGTGGAAAGAGCTTCAGTCAGAGCTCCCATCTCACTAACCACCAAAGAATTCATACAGGGGAGAAACCATATCAGTGTGTGGAATGTGGAAAGAGCTTCAGTAATAACTACTCTCTCACTTCCCATCAAATAATTCATACAGGGGAGAAACCATATCAGTGTGTGGAATGTGGAAAGAGCTTTACTCACAGCCACAGTCTCACTTCCCATCAAAGAATTCATACAGGGGAGAAACCCTATCAGTGTGTGGAATGTGGAAAGAGCTTCAGTCAGAGCTCCCATCTCACTAACCACCAAAGAATTCATACAGGGGAGAAACCATATCAGTGTGTGGAATGTGGAAAGAGCTTCAGTCAGAGCTCCCAACTCACTAACCATCAAATAATTCATACAGAGGAGAAACAATATCAGTGTGTGGAATGTGGAAAGGGCTTTAGTCACAGCCACAGTCTCACTTCCCATCAAAGAATCCATACAGGGGAGAAACCCTATCAGTGTGTCGAATGTGGGAAGAGCTTTAGTCACAGCCACAGTCTCACTTCCCATCAAAGAATCCATACAGGGGAGAAACCATATCAGTGTGTGGAATGTGGAAAGAGCTTTAGTCACAGCAACAGTCTTACTTCCCATCAGAGAATTCATACAGGGGAGAAACCATATCAGTGTGTGGAATGTGGAAAGAGCTTCAGTAAGAACTCCTCTCTCACTAACCACCAAAGAATTCATACAGGGGAGAAACCCTATCAGTGTGTGGAATGTGGAAAGAGCTTCAGTCAGAGCTCCTCTCTCAATAACCATCAAAGAATTCATACAGGGGAGAAACCCTATCAGTGTGTCGAATGTGGGAAGAGCTTTAGTCACAGCCACAGTCTCACTTCCCATCAAAGAATCCATACAGGGGAGAAACCATATCAGTGTGTGGAATGTGGAAAGAGCTTTAGTCACAGCAACAGTCTTACTTCCCATCAGAGAATTCATACAGGGGAGAAACCATATCAGTGTGTGGAATGTGGAAAGAGCTTCAGTAAGAACTCCTCTCTCACTAACCACCAAAGAATTCATACAGGGGAGAAACCCTATCAGTGTGTGGAATGTGGAAAGAGCTTCAGTCAGAGCTCCTCTCTCAATAACCATCAAAGAATTCATACAGGGGAGAAACCCTATCAGTGTGTGGAATGTGGAAAGAGCTTCAGTAATAACTACTCTCTCACTTTCCATCAAAGAGTTCATACAGGGGAGAAACCCTATCAGTGTGTGGAATGTGGAAAGAGCTTCAGTCAGAGCTCCTCTCTCAATAACCATCAAAGAATTCATACAGGGGAGAAACCCTATCAGTGTGTGGAATGTGGAAAGAGCTTCAGTAATAACTACTCTCTCACTTTCCATCAAAGAGTTCATACAGGGGAGAAACCCTATCAGTGTGTGGAATGTGGAAAGAGCTTCAGTCAGAGCTCCCATCTCACTAACCATTTAAGAATTCATACAGGGGAGAAACCATATCAGTGTGTGGAATGTGGAAAGAGCTTCAGTAAGAACTCCTCTCTCACTTCCCATCAAAGAATTCATACAGGGGAGAAACCATATCAGTGTGTGGAATGTGGAAAGAGCTTCAGTTATGGCTCCCATCTCACTTCCCATCAAAGAATTCATACAGGGGAGAAACCATATCAGTGTGTGGAATGTGGAAAGAGCTTCAGTTATGGCTCCCATCTCACTTCCCATCAAAGAATTCATACAGGGGAGAAACCCTATCAGTGTGTGGAATGTGGAAAAAGCTTCAGTCTGAACTCCTCTCTCACTAAGCATCAAATAATTCATACAGGGGAGAAACCCTATCAGTGTGTGGAATGTGGAAAGAGCTTCAGTCGGAGCAACACTCTAACTTCCCATCAAAGAAGTCATACAGGGGAGAAACCATATCTGTGTGTGGAATGTGGAAAGAGCTTCAGTAAGCACTCCTCTCTCACTTTCCATCAAAGAATTCATACAGGGGAGAAACCCCATCAGTGTGTGGAATGTGGAAAGAGCTTCAGTAATAACTACTCTCTCACTTTCCATCAAAGAGTTCATACAGGGGAGAAACCCTATCAGTGTGTGGAATGTGGAAAGAGCTTCATTCAGAGCTCCAATCTCACTTCCCATCAGAGAATTCATACAGGGGAGAAACCCTATCAGTGCTTCGAATGTGGAAAGAGCTTCAGTCAGAGCTCCTCTCTCAATAACCATCAAAGAATTCATACAGGGGAGAAACCCTATCAGTGCATGGAATGTGGAAAGAGCTTCAGTCAGAGCTTGTCTCTCACTTCCCATCAAAGACTTCATGCAGGGGAGAAACCGTATCAGTGTGTGGAATGTGGAAAGAGCTTTACTTACAGACGGAGTCTCACTACCCATCAAATAATTCATACAGGGGAGAAACCCTATCAGTGTGTGGAATGTGGAAAGAGCTTCAGTCAGAGCTCCCATCTCACTTCCCATAAAAGAATCCATACTAATGTTGGAAAAACCATTGTACAGCTTTAGGAGCCAGGCAAATCAGCACCTTTTTAACCAGACCTTTGGATGATTGACATCTAATGCTCTTTTAAAATGTGGTATTTTGTGTTTTTGTGTTGTGTTATTATTTTGTAACCTTCCTGAGACCTCTAGGTGTAGGGAATAGGTGGCAGCTCTTGAAGGCATAAGGGTCTTCCCCCGAATAAACAGTGTGTGGAATGTGGAATCCATACAAAGGTCAGAAAAACCAGATTACCAGATTTTTTTCAATGAATCCAGGGACACTCTTTTGCAGCAGCCAAGGGGTTAAAAGACAGTAGCATCTGGATTATTAGTAGGGAGCAATCTTTTGTAAACATATGTAGTTTACATGGCAACCAGAGCCAGGTTCCTTGGTTATGGGTGAAGGGTGGGGAGGGGGAAAGAGAGAAGGGGAAGCAAAATTAGGATGGGATAGTTGGAACTGAGGGAGGTGTGGGTCGGTAGGTGCCTGGGTTCAGGCCCCCCCTTTTCTTTTCTGGGATTCCTGGAAGAGTAACCGAAAAGGAAGGAAGGAACAAAATGGGGGCGTAGAGAGAGGTCGTCCCAGAAAAAGGCACATGAGGAATACAAACGGATAGATAACCAAAGCTATTTTAATATGAACCTCCTCTATTTTGGTGGGTGCGTGGGTTCAGGGCCCCCCTTTTCTTTTCTGGGATTCCTGGAAGCGTCACCGAAAAGGAAGGAAGGAACAAAGGGGGGGGTAGAGAGGGGACAGAGAGTCAGGTCGTCCCAGAAAAAGGCACATGAGGAATACAAACGGATAGATAACGAAAGCTATTATAATATGAACCTCCCCTATTTTCTGTCTGACGCTTTAAGTAGAGAAAAATGCAATAGGGATACTGTGTGGGGAGAGGGTGGAGCCATTTGGCAGAGTATTATTATTTTTATTTACAAGCGAGGAGGTGGGAGGATGGTGTCTCCATTGGTCGGGCAATAAAAGCGCCCAGCCTTTATGACTGCCATCAGCGTTTCTTTCCTTGCATCTGCACCCCTCTCAAATTTGGACGTTTGGGAAGGAACATCATAAACCATATGCCGGCGCCCTCCACGTCTCCCCTCAGCCCTCGGGGCAAGGTTCCCGCCAAAGCACCAATAAAGAAGTGGAAGCAGCATCAGCAGCAAATGGAGCAGGCGGAGGAGGAGGAGGGTGGGAGCGGGAGAGGGAATGTTCCCGCTTGTCTAACAGCTGTCTAACCCATAGCTGCCAAGTTTTCCGTTTTCTCGCGAGGAAGCCTATTCAGCATAAGGGAAAATCCCTTTAAAAAAGGGATAACTTGGCAGCTATGGTCTAACCTGGCTGTCCACACTGGCAACAGCAGTGGCCACAGCGCCTCTTGCCGCTGGCATCTTTGGCCATGGACAGATTGGTAAAACTGGGAACTGTCCCTGGGAACCAGGGACATCTGATAACCCTACATTATACAGCTTTAGGAGCCAGGCAAATTGGCACCTTTTTAACAAGGCCTTTGGCTGATTGACATCTAATGCCCTTTTAAAATGTGGTGTTTTGTGCTTTGATGTTGTAACCATCCTGAGACATGTAGGTGTAGGGAATAGGCACCAACTAGGTGTCTTTGCCCCCCACCCATAAAATATTTGAGAAGGCCACACACACACCTTTTTGTGTGTGTTTTTCCAAACGCAACCTTTTATTCTTCCGCAACTTGCCATACAATTTGCCGTCTTAAAAATAAAAAAATAAACGCACACAGGAGTGGAAAAAAAGATATAACAAAGTTTATATGGAATGGTAAGAGACCAAGAATAAAGTACCAGCTGCTAACAGACAGGAAAGGGGGAGCGGGCATAGTCTGGTTAAAGGAATGGGTAACTTTGAAAAATCCAGAAATATTAGACCTGGAAGGAGTGGAAAATCGATTTGGCTGGCACTCTTACCTACCCAGTACTTTACGATAAGGTTAAGGTCCACAAAGGTTTCCTGAACCACTTAGTAAGAAAATCATTATACCTGATCTGGGTAAAATACAAAGGAATTTTGGAACCCAGGATCCCTTCGTGGACATCATCAACAAACGTTATAACAGTTAAGACACTAAATATGGAGATAAAGATCGCCACCTATCAGGACTTATTGGAAAAGAAACAAAATGAGCTAATATTGAAAAAATATGAAGAGAGAAAATAATACCTTTCGGACTGGCTACAATACTTTCAAATCAATCATAGGTTTAATCAGGATAAAAAAATGGGCATTTCAAAGGAAAAATCAAAATTTGAAAAAGAACTAATACAGAATGATGGGAAGTACATTTCACGTATTTCACATATTTATGACCTGCTGTTGGAATGGTGAAGTGGGCCCAAGACCTTGGCTACAATGTCCTGATGGAGCAATGGGAAAGACTGTGGAGGGTGGATTTAAAGTTTACCGCCTGTTATAACTTAATAGAAAACATCTTTAAAATGATGCACAGGTGGTACCAAACACCAGAAAAGTTAGCCAAGAAGTATAAAAATAAATCTATGTGCTGGAGGTGCAATGCGGAAAAAGGGTCTCTAATACATATGTGGTGGAATTGTCCGGAAATATGTAGGTACTGGAATAACATCTATGAAGATCTTTAAAAAATGTTAAAATGCACATTTAGAAAAAGACCGGAAATGTTTTTATTAAATATAATACCAGAGGATATTAAAACCACAAAAAGAATATTGTTATTGTATGGAATTGTAGCGGCAAGAGTCCTGGTCGCCAGAAATTGGGAAAACAAAAATGCACCCAGCATAATGGATTGGCAAACTTTAATGATAGAATATTTACAGTTAGCAAAAACCACTGGAAGAATAAGAGGACAAACGAAACAAAAAAACACAGAAGGAATGGAGGATGTTTGATGAGTATTTAAATAGTAGTGGTATACCCAGAATCCTAATGGCAGACTAAAGTTGAACCTGACTTTCTTAAGGGGGGGGGGATGTAGATGTAAATTCAGAATTGTGTGATAAAATAAGGTTGATATGTAGATTACAGAGAGAATAATTGGAAGTTTTCACAAAGAAGGTGTGGATTGTACATATAGAGATGTAATGGTTTTCTTTTTGTCTTTTTTTTTTGTATACAGATTGTTTGTTTGTTTTCTATATTAGTATCTTTCCTCCCCTTCTTTTTCTCTCTCTTTTTCTTTTTTCTTTTTCTTTTATTCTTTCCTTTTCTATTTTCTTTTTGTAAAATGTTATGAAAGAGAAGAAGAATATGAAATATATGCATGTTGTACGTCTATGTTTTTAAAGAAAGAAATTAATAAAACTTATTGTTTTAAAAAAAGATATTTGTATTTTTATTTGTTATAAAATTCAATAGCCACAGCCACAATCTCACTTTCCATCAAAGAATTCATACAGGGGAGAAACCCTATCAGTGCTTTGAATGTGGAAAGAGCTTCAGTCGGCGCTCCTCTCACTTCATACAGGGGAGAAACTGTGTGTGGAATGTAGAAATAGCTTCAGTCACAGCCACAATTTCACTTCCCATCTAAGAATTCATACAGGGGACAAACACTATCAGTGCGTGGAATGTCGGAAGACAGTGGTGTTCCTACCCCAGCTGTCACTAGAGCATGCGCACTAGAGCGGAACCTGGGGTGGCAAAACCGGAGGGCGGGGTGTCGTGATGTTGCACGCATGCGTATGACGCTGCGTTGTGGGATAACCCCCCCCCCGATTCCCAAGCCTCGCTCGGAGCAGCAGCGCCCAGAAAAAAGACTCGCTCGCCGCAGCGGCAACTAGCTTCCAGCTGCCGCGGCGGTAATCGAGTCTTCTTACTAGCCTCCACCTCGCCGAGTGAGACTTGGGAGTTGCGGGGAGGGACCACCCCGCGATGCAGCGTCGCATGACGTCTGCGTAGACACGCGACGCTGATGTGTGATGCTGCATCACGGGATGCCCCTGCCCCCGTTACTCCCAAGCCTCGAGTGGCGGATGGCAGCCAGCAGCATCGGGGCGGCCTCTCCATGATGGCGGCCACGTTGGCCGCCGTCGATAGGTGCGGAAGGGCCAGGGCGCACTGCCCCCTGCAGAGTGGAGCTCGGGCGACACCCCCCCCCGCCCCCTGTTGTGTTGCCCCTGTTGAAAGAGCTTCGCTGATAGCTCCAAACTCACTTCCCATAAAAGAATCCATACAAAAGTTGGAAAAACCATTATACACCTTTAGGAGCCAGGCAAATCAGCACCTTTTTAACCAGGCCTTTTGCTGTTTGACATCTAATGCCCTTTTAAAGTGTGGTGTTTTGTGTTTTTATGGTTTTTTTTATGTTGTAACCATCCTGAGACACGGGGTAGGGAATAGGCACCACCTCTTAAAGGCCTAGGGGTCTTTGCCCCCCCCCCCAATAAAATCTTTAGGAGTCCACCCCCCAGTTTTTGTGGGGGGTTTTTTCAAACGCAACCTTTTATTCTTCTGCAACTTGCCATACAATTTCTCTTTCAATTTGCCCTCTTTTTTTAAAAAAAAAAAACACACACACACAGGCCATGAGGAAAACAAAATACAAGAAAATATAAACGTGGGCAGGTCCCATCTTTGCAGGCCAAACATAAAAGTTGCCTTAAAGCAGGGTTTCCCCAACCTGGGTCCCCAGCAGCTCCTGGACTACACTTCCCCATAGCTGCCAAGTTCAGCATTGAAAAATAAGGGATCACAGACTCACCCAGCGGTGTGGCACCGGAAGTCGTTTCTACGCATGTCTGGACATGCGCAGAAGCGACTTCCCTGTGCCGGCTCTGCACATGTCTGGGCACTGAAAGAACCCAGCGCCGGTCCTTTTCTCTCCCTATCTAATGCGGAGGGTGGAAGGGTTGGCCTGCAACCCAAGCACATATAAGTTTGCACCTCTCTTCAGAAGCCACCCCCCTCCTAGGAATCCTGGTGTTGCTGTTTGAGTTTCTGAAAAATAAGTCAGCATGGGTTTCTGAAAAATAAGTCATGTCAGACTAATCTGATCTCATTTTTTGACAGAATTAAAAGCCTGGTAGATGAAGGGAATGCTGTGGATATAGCCTATATTGATTTCAGCAAGGCCTTTGACAAGGTGCCCCATGATATTCTTGTAAAGAAGCTGGTAAAATGCGGGCTAGACAATGCTACCATTCAGTGGATTTGTAACTGGCTGACTGACCGAACCCAAAGGGTGCTCATCAATGGCTCCTCTTCATCCTGGAGAGTAGTGACTAGTGGGGTGCCACAGGGTTCTGTCTTGGGCCCAGTCTTATTCAACATCTTTATCAATGACTTGGATGATGGGCTTGAGGGCATCCTGAGCAAGTTTGCAGATGACACCAAATTGGGAGGGGTGGCTAATACCCCAGAGGACAGAATCACACTTCAGAATGACCTTAACAGATTAGACAACTGGGCCAAAGCAAACAAGATGAATTTTAACAAGGAGAAATGTAAAGTACTACACTTGGGCAAAAAAATGAAAGGCACAAATACAGGATGGGAGACACCTGGCTTGAGAGCAGTACATGTGAAAAGGATCTAGGAGTCCTGGTAGACCACAAACTTGACATGAGTCAACAGTGTGATGCAGCAGCTAAAAAAGCCAATGCAATTCTGGGCTGCATCAATAGGAGTATAGCATCTAGATCGAGGGAAGTAATAGTACCAATGTATTCTGCTCTGGTCAGACCTCACCTGGAGTACTGTGTCCAGTTCTGGGCACCACCGTTCAAGAAGGATACTGACAAGCTGGAATGTGTTCAGAGGAGGACAACCAAAATGGTCAAAGGCCTGGAAATGATGCCTTATGAGGAACGGCTTGGGGAGCTGGGTATGTTTAGCCTGGAGAAGAGAAGGTTAAGGGGTGATATGATAGCCATGTTCAAATATATAAAAGAATGTCATATAGAGGAGGGAGAAAGGTTGTTTTCTGCTGCTCCAGAGAAGCGGACACGGAGCAATGGATTCAAACTACAAGAAAGAAGATTCCACCTAAACATTAGGAAGAACTTCCTGACAGTAAGAGCTGTTCGACAGTGGAATTTGCTGCCAAGGAGTGTGGTGCAGTCTCCTTCTTTGGAGGTCTTTAAGCAGAGGCTTGACAGGCATATCTCAAGAATGCTTTGATGGTGTTTCCTGCTTGGCAGGGGGTTGGACTGGATGGCCTTTGGGGTCTCTTCCAACTCTATGATTCTATGACGAACAGGCCAAACCCACCCTGCGTACATTTTGTTTTGCCTTGAGGGCTAGACTTTGTTTCCCTTCTGCAAAATTTCTGGCTGTTTGCCAGCTCCCTCCACTGGCTCAGAGCTTGTGGCAGTGAAACGTTCTGCGAAATGTCTCTCCAGAATCCCAGATGTTTTCCTAGCAAGCCGGAGAACATTGCTCAGCCATCCTTATAGCTCTGCTCCTATTGAGGAAGGCTGAGCTCAGCAAGAGATTGAGGGAGGCGGGAGACCTTGCATTTGTGCTCATTCTTGAAGGATTAGGGAGCAAGGATGGCTTGATTTGAGCCCTTGGAAACTAGTAAGCACACTTCTGAGCATGTGCAGAAAGTCATCACTGCCTCGCCACTTTGCAAACACAAGCTGCCTCTGGGCATATTTTGTTGGAAGACAAGGTGCATGCATAGCTCAGTTGGTTACAGTGTGGTGCTGAGAATGCCAACGTCACAAGTTCGATCCCCGTATGGGACAGCTGCATATTCCTGCATTGCAAGGGTTGGACTAGATGACCCTCGGGACCCCTTCCAACTCCACAATTATATACATACAGTATAAGGTTTTGAGCTCAGAGAAAGCCCCCCAAACCACCAAGCAGGCAAATTGCTCCTGGTATACCTTATCACAGCCCAATTTATTTAATTTAATTTTAATTAATATAATTTATTTAATAAAATCATAGAATTGTAGAGTTGGAAGGGACCACAAGGGTCATCTAGTCCAACCCCCTACAAGGCAGGAATTATTTGCCCAACATAGGTCTCAAATCCACAATTAAGATTCTCATGCTTGACTGACAAATTAAAAAATGATTTGCTTTATACAGCTCTTGATTGTAAAACACAAAAAACTCAAAACAATAACTATCAATAGCAAGAATGTTTTTTACGACTTTCAATGGGTTCAAGCCCCTTTTTTGCCCAAAAGATTCCTGCAATAGATAGACTAAAAACAGTTTCCCCAACCTGGAGACCTCCAGCTGTTTTGAACTACAAATCCCATCAGCCCCAGAGTGCCTAAGAATGCCTAAGGCAGTGCCTGAGAATGGGGGGCTAGAGGAGGTCTGGTGTGTGTTGGGAGGGCTGGCACCTCAATTTGCAACCTTCCCCCCACCCCTCGCCCAGTCCTTTAATTCTGGGGAGAAATGGGGTGCACAGAGCGCAGCTGCGGGGAGGCAGAAGCTTCCATCCTCTGGGGGTTGTAAGGTGGACTGGGGGCACAAGTAATCATCCCCCTCCCCGGCTTGACTCCTCCGCCTTCAACCAACTAAGTACTCTGCAGCCCAGCATGGCAGTTGCTGGGTCCGTGCACGCACCAGCCCCAACACGATATGCTCGTGGCATCCTGGCCCTGGCCCTGGCCCTGGCCCTGGCCCTGGCCCTGGCTGCTGCTGCTGCTGCTGCTGCTGTATGGGGACCCCCACCCTCCAGCGGTGACCTTCATCTCCCCACTCCCCAGCTGGATCTACAGCCCCTTTCCCCCCCCCAGCGATCGCACTGCACCCCCTTTACCTGGCTGATGCATGCCAGCCTTGCAGCGGCAGGAACAAAGACTCCTCTTTCTTCTCCTTCCCAGGAGCCCCTCTTTCTTCTCTTTCTTTCCTCCTCTTCCTTCTCTTCCTGGTCCCGGGCTGCTCAGGGGCTCCCTGGTTGGTCGGCGCTCTCTCACCCCCCCCACGTGTTAAGAGCCGAGCCAACCCGACGGGGGGGGGGGAGGACAAGAGCAAGAATCGCCACACGCAGAGGCGTGCCCATAGAGATAGGAAAAGTGAAGAGTGATACTCGCGCGCACACTTCCTGGCTCTGTTTGCGTGTCCATAGAGATAGGAAAAAGTAAAGAGTGATACTCGCGCGCACACTTCCTGGCTCTGTTTGCAAGAAATACGGGTGAATCACGGGATATTTCCCCATTCGGGATGACAGCGTGAAAAGCCTTTAAAATCGGGGTTTTCCCGGCGAAAACGGGAGACTTGGCAGCTATGCACTTCCCATCATCCCTCCCCATTGGTCCTGAGCACCCCAGAGCCAGCTGCTATGGCACAGATTTTGAAGTCGGCCAGCACCAGCATTCGGGGAGTCCTGAACTCCGCCTGTGAGACCAGCTCTGTAAGCTCAGGCAGGGAGACCATGGAGGGCAAAGGAAGCGGGAAGCACCCCTGCTAGCAAGCACCCCTCAACAAGACCCCAACCCCAGAGTCTGTTCAGCCCCCTCCGCTTCTTGTAGCTGGAGTCAGTCTGGGCGCTGCCCTCCCAGGCCAGGTGGGAAAGGCCTGCCAGGCAGGGAGCAGGTCCTGCAGGACTCCCAGCAAGAAAACCTGGGAGGTGAGTCTTGGGCAAAGAAGGGACAAGGGAGTTCCCTGTCTCCAAGGTGTGGGGCTTACCTTCTTTCAGATTCAGCTGTAAGCAGGCCAACTCTGATCGGGCCTCAGGTCGTCCAACTCCGGCTGAGCTATTACATTCTGCAGAGGAAATAAAAATCTGGGTCAGATGACAGTACAAAAACCCACCTTGGATGGCTGCACCCACTTTGGACCCAATCCCTTGTCCCAGAGGACCACCCTGAGCCCTGCAGCCTCCTGGGCAGAGGTGGAAGGGCAGCAGCAGGAAAGGGGGCAGGAAAAGCTGCTGGGCTCATCCTGGCATCCAGGAACACACACCGCATCATCTGCGTTCAGAGTTACTCAGGGATGTGCTATTGGGAGGATGGAAGCAACCAAAGAAATGAATACAGGAAGACAAGATACTTACGGTACTTTGAACTGGGAGAAATGCTGTTGGCGCTAGTTTCCGCTCTTCCCCATTGTCACAGAGGGTGTATCCTCGGAGGTCCTGCGGGAGGAAAGAGCCTCAGAGTCAGGGGCCAGTCTTGGGAAGTGCTAGGAGCTGTCTGATAAGGAGACAGGATTCATCAGTGCAGGTGTGATGCCTTGTCCTGCATTTTCCTTTATTTAAATAAAACTATCTGAAGTTGTATTTGTGTGTCTGTCCATTTGTAGACTCAGTAGGTGGTGCTGGGAAGTATTTTGACAGTTGCGGGTGGTACAAAGTCAAGTTTACAGTTTTTATACATAGTGAGACAAAGTTTAGAAACAAATACAAAAGTATAAAATGAATAAAAACAGGAAGGAAATTGATACAAAGATTGAACTTCAGTGACCAACATGTGGAAGGAACATTCAGTTTGAAGGGCAATGTTTAAAGGCAATAGGCATACCAAGCAGGTTCATAAATTTATCTCGGGATCCCCTCTCTGGTCATGGATTCTCTTATAACACTAGCTAACTATCTAAAAAGACCATCCAAGCCTAACTCGGACCCCAACCCCCAGCCCAGCCCTAAGCCTCCACCTAACCCTAAGTACTCTATGTACAAAATAAACATATAAATTTATATATATACAAAATAGGCACAAATGTGCTCAAAATAAAAAGGTAAAATAAAAAATATTAAACTAAAGAACAAAAAACCACAAAGAACAAAAATATTAAAATAAAAAATAAAAACAAAAAAATAATTAACCGTGGAAAAACTGACCCGTGTCAAGAATCTCAGCGGACTGAAATCAAGAAAACCAAAACAAAAGCAACAGCTGTGAGGGGGAAGGAAGGCTCTGAGCTGCTTTGTGCAAAATAAATAAAATAAAGTGTTAAAATAAAATATAAATAAATAAATGAAAGTAATAAATGAAATAAGAATCAAAATAAGATATTTAGAATATAAGAATACACTTAACGCCTCGCCTAATCCTTCATCAACCACCACCAACTGCAGAGTGGGGGGCAAAGAGCCCAGCCAGCGGGGAGCAGGTCTGAGGGGTCCAGTCCCTTCCCCAAAGCCTCTCCCTCCCCCACTTCCCCATGGGGGTCCCCCACACCACCCATCACTCCCCAGGATGGCTTTGGCCGTCTCCTGCTTGGAGCACTTCAGGGTTCAAAACCCCCTGAGCTGAGCTGCCTGGCAGTTCTGAATCACCTCCAGCAGGAACAGCTGATCTTCCTCCAGCAGCTGAAAGGCAAAAGTCAGGCTGTCAGTTCTTCACAAAGGGAGGGCTTCTCCACATCCGAGAGTGCAGAGTGGGGGGCAAGGAGGGCAGGTCTGAGTCCCTTCTCTGGTTCTCTCCAATACTCACCCTGGGGAGGGATGTGCAACCTCAGCACATGTGCAAAGGGAAGACATGGGGACAGGTGAGTCTGTCCCTGAGCACCTGGCTAGGCTATTCCAAGAGTTTTCTCCTGGATTCCAAGTCCTACTACAAGGAAGTGACACTCCAGGCCTTGGGGGCTAATCCTGGCCTCCTTCAATCAGAATGTGGCTCCCCTGGTTAATGAGATGGTCAATATCTGGGTCCACTCCACCCTTTTAAAAATTTAAATATCAAAACAGACCCCAACTTTCAGAGCATGTAAATCATATGCGTGGAAAGACCGCTGTGCCACTCACAAAATCAGGACTATATTTCCTTCTCCCACCTTTAACGTAAACGTATAGGTAAGTATTACTATAGGGTGGCAATAACCAGGGCCAGAATAATCCTGGTCAGGCCACGCAGGCCCTAAGAGCAAGAGGAACTCCATTTTCTAAATCTCTCTGTCTCTGATAGAAAGTAAATTAGACAGCACTTCTCTGTTTGTACCTTTCTCTGTAACCCATTGCAAAAGGAAGTTAGCTTAACCGCAAGATGTTCTGTTCCATCTGAAGAGGATGTAGCCCGCCACAAACCAACCGCAAGTTCTAAGTAGGGCGCAACCACAATTGTGCCTGTAAAATTCCACATAGACACGTGTATGAAAGTACCAGGTACATAACGCCACTTAGTGGAGTTAGGTAAATGACTTTGCATCTTGGGGTGCTCTCTCTTGATTGGTTGATGAAGTACTGCAGAAAGGCTGGCCTTCACTCTGTCAAAAAGGTATAAAAGCTCTCTGTACATGGACAAGGGGCGGGCAGAATGAGGAATGGTTTTTTCCCTACTGCTCCATATTGTTTTGCCGACAAACCAATAATAAATTGGTTCAACTGCCTGAGATTTTGTCTGGTCAATTTGGGAAGCCAGCCATCCACCTTACATTACTCATTTATGATGAGAATAGGATTTATTTATTTTGAACTTTACTTGGTTCCTCCTTGGTAGCCAGTGCAATGGTTTCAGCAGTGCTAGAACTCAGGACCCGCTGCCTTGAGGGACATCTAAGAGCAGTTTGGCGGGGGAAAGGTCTCCCTTGGGAGGTGGTGGACTCTCCTTCCTTGGAGGTTTCTAAGCAGAGATGGGACGGCCATCTGCCATGGATGCTTGAGCTGAGATTCCTGCATTGCTGGGGGTTGGACTAGATGTGTTGTGACGTGGGGTTTGTGATTTCAGCTCTCTTGACAAAACATGCTGGAGACAGTTCTCTAGTAACAGCTCTTTATTAAAGTGAACAAGACTGAAGACTGAGGAGAGGAAAGCTACATTTATAGGGACAGGGGACTAGCTAGGAAGGGATACATTTTGGAGGGAACAATATCAGGCAATCACAGTGCTGCCTTTTGGAGGGAACCAATAAGACAGAGGATCCAAATACAGCAGCTTAAATGAACCAATAGTAGCTGTACCCTCTGGGACCAAAAGGCAGTTACTTTATCCTAATGCAAATACAGACAATAATAATACAGATATAAAATCCTTTGACTCAATACACAACACCCCTCCCCCCCTAGTGAGCACAGCAGACGTAATCCCTCAGGTACTGTGGGGTCCTACAACTTCTACCTGATCTCCTGACAACAGGTGTTGCAGGTTCTGGATTGGGTGTTACCTGTGGTGGAGGGGCTGCTATAGGGGTTTCATCAGGAACAGAGGGAGTCCCAGACATCTCAGGGTCCCCGACCTGTACCACGTCATCATGAGGACTAGCAGACCCTGGTTCATTTGCTGAAGCCCCTGGTGACTGCACCTCTGGACCATTTTCACTCTGGTCTCGCAGCTGTGCGTCATTAGCCAGGGATGAATTATCTGACTCCTCCCTGCTGAGCGCCCGGCGCCTCAGCTGATCTATATGTCTCTTCCAAACTTGCCCATTTTCCAAGGTCACATAATAGGACACAGGTCCACTAGCCCGGGTGATCACACCAGCCACCCACCGCGGACCTCGTGAATAGTTCCTCACCCAGACCAGATCTTCAGGGGCGAGATACCTTGTTGTGTCAGTCTCAGCCTGGGGGGTTGCTCTTGAATTACGGTTTGGCATTTTATCTGGGTGGACATAATCCAGCACCGTTACCAGTCTTCTACCTAAGAGCAGCTCGGCTGGCGACTTGCCCGTCGCAGTACACGGCGTCGCATGCTGCAAAAATAACATTCGCGCAATGCGAGCCGACCAGTTACCCTCCATTAAGCGCGCAATGGATTCTTTGGCTGTTCTTACCATGCGCTCAGCCTGCCCATTGGAGGATGGGTGAAAGGGCGCGGATGTGACCCCTCTTATGAAGTTATCAGCCAAGAATGCCCTGAATTCTTGGGATACAAAAGCTGCCCCATTATCTGATACAATGGTCTCAGGTAACCCGTGGGTAGCAAACAGCTGCCTCAACACCTTGATTACGGCAGCTGATGCCATGCTAGGGACCATCGCCACTTCTAACCATTTGGAATATGCATCAACGATAACCAAAAAGACCTTCCCTTGGAATGGCCCCGCAAAATCTATGTGCAGCCGGCTCCAGGGAGTCCTGGACTGCTCCCACCAGTGGACTGGTGCTCTGGCCACTTCTGGCCGCACCTCTTGGCATGCCTTGCATGTTCGTACCCATTGTTCTATGTTCTGGTCCATTCCAGGCCACCACACATAACATCGGGCTAGCGACTTCATCCTGACCATTCCCGGGTGTCCCATGTGAAGCGTCTCAAGAACCCTGTTTCTCAGTGGTGCTGGGATGATCACCCTATCTCCCCATAGGAGACAACCCTTATGCATGGACAATTCGTGCTGCCTTGTCGCATAAGGCCTGAATTTTTCTTCATGCGGACCACCTGGCCACCCCCTCCCCACCCAAGTGAGCACACGGGAGAGAACAGCATCTTTCCTCGTTTTCTCAGCTATATCCGTAGCTGTTACAGGAGCCCCCGGAAGTGTTTCTAGCATCATAATGTGCTCCGCCGGAGCAGGATCCTCATTGCTCCCGCCAGGAAGGGGCAAGCGACTCAGCGCATCAGCATGGCACAATTGTTTCCCCGGCACATGGGTCAAGGTGTACTGGAACCCATTCAGGAATATTGACCAACGCAACATTCTGGGGGAGAGAATTTGTGGCGTTTGTTTGTTTGGGTTGAACAACCCTAACAGTGGTTTGTGGTCCGTTTCAATGGAGAATTGGCGACCGTACAAATAATCATAGAACCTTTTGATTCCGGACACAATAGCCAGTGCCTCTTTATCAATTTGAGCATAGTTGCGCTCCGTGGGCGACAACGTACGGGAATAGAAAGAGATGGGCTTTTCCGACCCATCCGGTTCCCTATGACTCAGCACAGCCCCCAGACCGTATTGAGAGGCATCACATGCCAGGACCAGCGGCTTTGACTCATCATAATGAGCAAGGATGCTCCTGCTACTCAGCATTCCTCGCAAGGAGTCAAAAGCCTTCTGCTGCTCCCGCCCCCATCGCCACACATTCTTTTTCTGCAATAGTCTATGTAATGGTTCAGCTACCGAAGCTTTCTGGGGTAAGAACGAATGATAAAAGTTAATAAGTCCCAGGAATGACTGCAACTCCGTCTTGTTCTGTGGTCGTGGTGCCTCGATGATGGCCTTAATCTTAGCATCTGTGGGGTGGATGCCTGATGCATCAATTTTAAACCCCAAGAAATCCACCGTTGGCACCCCAAAACTGCATTTTTCCTTTTTCAGTTGCAACCCCACCTCCTTGAACTTGAGCAACACTGCACGGACACGCGCAACCAGTTCCTGTGGGTCTTTTCCAGCAATCAAAACGTCATCAAAAAATGGCAAGACCCCCGGCAGACCTCTTAACAGGCGTTCCATGAGCCCTTGAAAAATCCCTGGGGCCACACAAACTCCGAACTGTAATCTGTTAACTCTGAACGCCCCTTTATGTGTGACAATAGTCTGTGCTTCCGCTGATTGTGGGGTTACTGGCAGCTGTTGGTAAGCTTGTGCCAGGTCAATTTTGGCGAACACCTTGCCCCCAGCCAGTTTAGCCAACAGATGTGATACAACTGGAATGGGGTATGAGTTTCCCCTGAGTGCCTTATTGATAGTACATTTGTAATCTGCACATATCCTGACTTCCCCATTTGCTTTAAGGGGTGTGACGATTGGAGTCTCCCACTTAGCAGAGTCCACGGGTGAGAGAACTCCCTGCTTGACCAATTTATCCAGCTCTGCCTCGATCTTGGGTTGCAGTGCAAATGGCACTCGCCTTGGTTTGAGTCGGATTGGAGCCACCCCGGGGTCCAACTCGAAGTCAACTGGGGGCCCTTTATAACAACCCAGTTTTCCATTAAAGAGACCAGCAAATTCCTTGCATAATACCTCGCTCATCTCAGGGCAGGTTTGGATTGAATTAAGCCCTGAGATACTCAGTCCCAGGGCAGGGAACCAGTCAGTGCCCAGGAGACTGGGGCGACTGCCCTTCGCAATCACCAGTTTGAGTACAGCCTGTTTGTCCCGGAACTGTACTCTCACGGCACACATTCCCATAACATGGATGCGGCCTGCTGAGTACGACTGCAAGGTTGCCGGAAAGGGCTCCAGAGGGGGCAACTTACCCCTGGGGAAGAATGTCTTCGCGGTCTGGTCCGACACGATGGTGAATGCGGATCCGGAGTCCACCTCCATGTCGCACTGCTGACCCTCAATCTTCACCTTGACGTGTGCCTTGCCTTGCGCTGGAAACTGCACGGCCCTCCCGTTGATCTCCGTTACGTAGTGGCAGTCCTTTAGAAAACGAGTTGCTGTGGGCGGTCTGCGATGCTCCAGTCTAGGTGCTCCTGTCGCTCCCGACGCCGCCGATCTACAGACCCTGGCGATGTGACCCGTCTTTCCGCACGTCCGGCAGATAGCATCCCTGAAACGACAACTCTTCCTTTCATGGTTTCCGCCACAACCTGGACAACTGCCTCGGCGATCTCTGTGCACTGTGCAGGCCTGACGCACCGACTCAACCCCACGGACTGGGCTCTGGCTTGGAGTAGCCTCTAGCTCGTCCATGGCATGCGCAACTTCTATCTGTGGCTTAGTGGCCTTGCGACTGGCATCAAGCTCCTCTCTTTCATAATTCTCCGTGGCGGTGGCCTCCTTCAAGGCTGAAGCAAGGGTAACATCTTCTTTAGCCACGATGCGTCTTCTGGCTTTCTTGCTGCTCAGACCACCAATAAACCGATCCAGGAGAGTCTCTTCCAGATTTTGGAAGCCGCAGTGCTGAGCGAGCTTCCGGAGTTCAGCCAGAAATGCGGATACAGACTCCCCAGCATGCTGCTGCCTCTTATGGAACTCCATCCGCCGGGCCATCTTGGTCTCAGTAGGCGCCAAGTGGCTTGTTAGGCAGGCAAGAATATCTTTGAGAGATGTCTCACTCAGCTTCGCTGGAGCAAGTAATGCCTTGGCTAGCTTGAAGGTCTCGGGCCCACAGTAGCTCAGGAATGTGGCCCTTCTTTTGCTGGCATCGGTGATCCCTTGAGCCACTGCGAAGAACTCGAAGCGTTCGACGTAGTCTTCCCAGGTGTGGGGCTCTGATGGCTGGAAGGGCTCCAATACCCTTGGACTCTCCATTGTCCTAGCGGGCAGGGTCGTCTTCTCAGCTGGCCAGTGAGTCTTGTTCTCAGCTGCAATCCGGACTCTGAGGCAGGGTTGTGTTTAACCGCTCCTCAGCATTCCGGATCCCATCCTCGTCGCCAGTTGTTGTGACGTGGGGTTTGTGATTTCAGCTCTCTTGACAAAACATGCTGGAGACAGTTCTCTAGTAACAGCTCTTTATTAAAGTGAACAAGACTGAAGACTGAGGAGAGGAAAGCTACATTTATAGGGACAGGGGACTAGCTAGGAAGGGATACATTTTGGAGGGAACAATATCAGGCAATCACAGTGCTGCCTTTTGGAGGGAACCAATAAGACAGAGGATCCAAATACAGCAGCTTAAATGAACCAATAGTAGCTGTACCCTCTGGGACCAAAAGGCAGTTACTTTATCCTAATGCAAATACAGACAATAATAATACAGATATAAAATCCTTTGACTCAATATTCCTGCATTGCTGGGGGTTGGACTAGATGAGCCCGGGATGCCCTCCTATCTCTCCACTCCTGAATTCGAGGAGGAGGTTCCTTGCCTCCTGCAAAGCCCTTTTCCCTGCAAGCTGTTCCTCTGGTTTCCGGACAACAGAGGGAGATGCTCAGAGTCCAACCAAGAGCCTCACCCCCAAAAGGATATCTGGGCATTGGCGTAGCCAGGGGGGCAGCTGCACCCCTAAATCCCTAAAAAATAATAAAACGGCGAGCTCGGCTTTGCAAGGGTTAAAGGGAACCTAGCTGCCTTCCTAGAGAGAACAGGAAGCAAGGGGGGGCCAGGTCCTCCAGAGCCAAGGAGCCTCCCTCCCTGCCCAGTCCTTTCCTGCTGTGGTGTCTCTCCTGCAAGGGCTGCATCGCTGTCCCTTCACTCCTGGGATGATCGGGTGAGTCTCCTCTCTCTCCCCCCCCCAGAGGGTGCAGTGGGGAGACGGTGGGGGTCCCACGGCTGCAGCAGGGGAGGGTGCCGGGGGGGGGGACAAACCCAAGTCACGGAGAGAGGAATTGCTGCAGTAATTTTAAGCATTCCAGCTCTTTCCAGCTATCGCATTTGATCTGATAGTAAATAGCCATTTTGTATATCAGCTTATTGAACAATTGCCTATGGCTTTGATCACTCTTCAGATTGATGAACATCTACTTGGTCTCTCTCTCTCTCTCTCTCTCTCTCTCTCTCTCTCTCTCTCTCTCTCTCTCTCTCTCTCTCTCTCTCTCTCTGTGCAGTAGCTACTTTCTCAACGCTCCAGCCGATGCTTCCTTGCATGGTATTAAAGTAACTTCCTCATTCTCAGACCCAGTGGAAGCTACATGCTGTTTCCACCACTCTGCAAAGGTCTTGTTTAAACGGTTCAATTTGCCTCTAGCAAACGTTCAGGCACTTGTTACGAGTTTTGGAAAAACAAAAAAGGAATGGGGAAAGATTCTGGACCCTGGGGGAGGTCCAATGTAAAATTAAATATCTTGTTGTTTTCTCTTATTAATCCTACTTTAAATTCAGACCAGCAGACATGCATTTCTGCAAATCCCAGGACATCGAGCACCCACAGGTGTTTTCTGCCAGACCTGCAGTGGCCTGGCCCTGCGCCCCTGATCTCCTGGGGGCTATGCAGTTATTTTTACCCTTACAGGTCCGTTGTGAGTTCCAGTTGAGTGTGTGTGGTCAGCCGTCCAATCAGCTGTCCAGCATGGCCTGGCATCAGGACCTGACCAATCCGATTCCAAACTTCCAGCTAACCCTATAGGAGATGCCGGAAAGGCAACTCCCAAGGGAGAGAAAGCGCTGTTGAATGCAGACCAGGAAGGAACCACATCTGGTTAGTTGGGGTAACATCAAAGTCCTTGTTGCCACCAGACAACACCAGCTCTCGCGAGCCCAACAACCAGAGATATCAGACTCACTATCTGCTGCCATACATTTGCTCAACTTACTGCAAACTATACAATGTGTTTCCTCATTTTTACAACTTTGCAAGGTTTGCCTTGCCCCCCACATCATGACCCTTTCTGCTCCAGATTACGTACTGCACCCCAGCTGTTGTGAGGCCTATCCATAAATAACAAGAAAAGGGGAGACGGGATGGCAGATGCAGCGTGGGGGCACCCGCCCACCTCAGCATAAGACGCCACAGTGTGCCTAGCCGTCAAGTCAGGGAGGAGAGGGTCCAGCTTCCTGGACTTCAGAGGGTCCCAAACTCATTTGGCCTTTCAGAAAAAAACTGACTCCCACAAAATCTCCCTTCTTTAAACAAAGGAGTCCCTAGGACGTTAATTCTGTGTGACATCACTCAGCGTCATTGCACAACAGATGAAACATGTGCAAATGGTTTTCCAAAGCTGGACGAGGAGGTGGACCAACCCCCTCCCTCCCAAAAAAAAAAACCCACGTGGAGGAAGGAAAGAAAGGTGGGAGAGAAAGGCCAGGAATAAAGAGAGGGATCCCAGCCTATAGTCTGGCTGTTGCATTGCAAACCAGTTTCCCAGTCGTCTCCAAGGGCAGCTTCACGCGGAGGCCACTGCAGCAATCCCCTTGCACCCAGAGCATGGCATCCCAGGACCACTTCCTCTCTGTCCCAAAGGGATTGTTGCTGGAAAACCAGCCAGAAATGGGTGCTGCTACTCACAGAGTAGGGACGTTGGCATCAATGGCTGTGTATGTGTTAAGCTATTAAATGATGCTGATGATGATGATGATGATAAAATACCCGCCTAAATTTCAAGGGAGATTTCTTTGGCCCCGCCCACTTGGCCCTTAGGGAGTTGGTCAGATACATACCTGGCCCTCAGAGCAAAGAAAAAGGAACCCCACCCCAGGAGTCTGTCTTGAGAGCGGCAGAGAGTCCAAGTGCAAGAAAAGGAGACAGAAGAAGGGGGGTGGGGTGGGGGTGGGGAGCTTACACTAGAGCCAAGCATCCATTTTTCACAAGATACAAATAATTCCCTTGTCAGTCGGTTCTGACTTCATGCACTGACTGGAAGGCAGAATGAACCAGGTTGATTAATCTCACAGAAATCCCTTCAGTTGCCTCCACATTTTGCCTTGCTAGAAGGCTAGAGACTTATTTCTTCTCCTCTTCATCCTCTTTCTTTTCAAAAAGAGAGCTCATGGTCTGCGATGTTGTGCAGTCCAGCCCTGGTTCCCAGTAAGACTCATCCATGCTTGCTCAGGGAACCATTATTTTCCCCTGTCCTACAAATTCTGTAACAGAACAATGTATTTGCTTTGTAGGATTTGCTAGAGCTTCTCATTAAGACGGACAGAACTCGGCAGAAGACCAAAGGGTTCCTTCCGATCTCTCAGAGGCTTCCTGAGAGCAGAGATGGATGAGCGAGATTCAGCTGGCCCTGGAACAGGAAGACGCCATGCCAACCAAACTGGGAGCAGTGGGGGATTCTGGGAAAACCCAGTGCAGAAGTTCCTGGGTGAGGAGGACACCCTCCGCTCAGAGGTGCAGAGCCAGCAGCAGTTGAGGCAGTTCTGCTGCCAGGAGGCCAAAGGACCCCGAGAGGTTTGCAGCCGACTCTACCACTTTTGCCACCAGTGGCTGAAGCCAGAAAGGCACACGAAAGCTGAGATGCTGGACCTGGTGATCTTGGAGCAGTTCCTGGCTGTCCTTCCCCCAGAGATGGAGAGCTGGGTGAGGGAATGCGGAGCAGAGACCAGTTCCCAGGTGGTGGCCCTGGCCGAAGGTTTCCTCCTGAGTCAGGCAGAGGAGAGAAAGCAGGTGAGAGAGACTTTCTTTTTTTAAAAAAAGTTTAAAATACTTTATTAAATATTACACATATTAACAATAAAATCCATATAATTCAACACAACATAACATAACATAAATCAACGCAAATGAAATACATTAGTACAAACATAAGTCAGAATTGTACAAGAAAGAAACCAAAACTGATTAGAAACTTATTAGAAAAAATAAAGGAAAAAAAGAAAAAAGGAAAAAAGGAAAGAAGAAAGGAGAAAAAAAGGAAAATACAAAAAATAAAATTACAATAAACTTCCCAACATTTACACATCGGTTTCCAATTATACTGAACGTTACTATGCTTTCCCTTAAAAAACACATCATTTACATTTATCTCATTTTCTTCACCTATTCTTACAATTCCCATAATCTTGTGTGAATTTAATCAGAGCAAATTACCCATCTAGCACTAATACCTTCAGCTCTAAGGTAATCCTCTACGTACTTCCATTCTTTTATCCATTTCTGTTTGGGGACTTTCCTAATTATCGCGGTTAAATTCATAAATTCCACTAATTTAATGCGCCAATCCTGTATAGTCGGTAGTTTCTCTCCCTTCCAATTTTGTGCTATTAATAATCTGGCCGCGGCGCAGGCGTAAAGCAAGATGTTCTTTCTATCTGCAGGCACATCCTCCGGGATCAGGCTTAACAATAAGATCTCGGGTTTTTTCTCAAATGTCCATTTTAATATTTTTTTAACATTCTCATAAACTTCTGTCCAAAATTTATTTATTTATTTGCAACCCCACCAACAGTGGAAATAATCCCCTTTAATTTCCTTGCACTTCCAACATTTATCGGCATCGTTTTTATATATTTTTGCTAACTTTCCAGGTGTTAGATGCCACCTATAGATTATTTTCCAGATGTTTTCCCTGATTCCCATGCAGGCTGTGAAGTTAATGTCAATTCTCCATAGCCTTTCCCACTGTTCACTATATATTGTTCTTCCCACATCCTGTGCCCATTTGATCATCACATGCTTCACCGCCTCGTCCTTCATCTCCCGTTCTAGTAAAAATTTATAAATTCTTGCCAATGGTTTTTTTGGGTTATCAATTAATAGATCTTGTAACTTTGATTTGTTCTCCAAAAAACCTATCATTTTATGTTTATTAAATGCACTTTGTACTTGACAATATTGAAACCAACTTTGACAGAAGCACTCAACCTGTTGATATGATTTTAATCTATATTCACCATCTACTTTTTCCACAAGATCTTTATATGTCTGCCACTTCCCTCCCTTCGGGTTACTATCCATTGCCACCATTTCGAAAGGTGATGCCCACCATGGGGTTTTGGGTTCTAATAGATTCTTATATTCTTCCCATATATAAAACAGTGACTTTTTAATTATATGATTTGTGAATAGATTATAATCCCCCTTTCTTTCTTTCAACAGGTACGCATGCCATCCTCCACAATTCCTGAATCCTTCTAGTCTCAGTAAATCTCTGTCTTCTAGAGTGAACCATTCTTTCATCCAACATAAGCTGGCTGCCGCATGATACAGCTTTAAATCTGGGACCCCCCACCCTCCTCTCTCTTTAGCATCCGTCAACAATCTAAACTGAACCCTCGCTTTCTTTTTTTGCCAAATAAACTTACTAAGATCTTTTTTCCACCTCTCAAACGTCTCTTTTTTAATTTTTATGGGCAACATTTGAAATAGAAAAAGCATTTTAGGCAAGACCATCATTTTAATCGCCGATATTCTACTTGCTAGCGTCAAGTTGAGCCCGGTCCACCTTTCCAAATCCTCTCTAATTTTGATCCATGTTTTAGCATAATTATCCTCGAATAAATTTATATTATTTGGTGTTAATATTACCCCTAGATATTTTATTTTATTCGTCACTTCCCAATCCTTTATTTGGCCTAAATCCTCTATATCTGTCCTCCTCATATTTTTTATCATTATTTTAGTTTTCCCTCCGTTTGTTTTAAATCCTGCCAATTCCCCATACACCGCCAATTTCTTATCCAAATTTTTTATTGTTTCTATCGGATCTTCCATCATAACTACCAAATCATCAGCGAAAGCTCTGATTTTATACTCACTTCCTCCCACTCTAATCCCTTTAAATTCCTTATCCCCCCTGATATCTCGAATCAGGAATTCTAGAGACCAAATAAACAATAATGGGGACAGCGGGCATCCTTGACGCGTCCCTTTAGTTACCTCAAATTCTTCAGTTATCCTTCCATTGATTATTAGCCTTGCCACCTGTTTATTATGAATTGCATTAATTCCCTTCATAAATTTATTCCCTACCCCTAATTTTTCCAAAGCTTCTTTCATGAATTCCCAATTTAGATTGTCGAATGCTTTCTCAGCATCTAAAAATGTAAACGCTATCTTTTTGCCTGAGAGAGACTTTCCTCTGGATACTCCCAAGGGGCTCCAAACAGGAGGGAGAACATCCCATAATGGTCTGCTGATGGCCCATCCGTTTTCTGGGAAAGCATTCATGGAATGAGATCTCACACCCTTCAAGTCTTTGTCATTCTCTTTCTAATATTCATCCCCATTCTCTGTTTTTAATCCTTGTATCTTTTTCAGGGAAAGGATCATTTTGCAGAAATGGACCTGGATTCCTGTGAGGCAGAGAGGCCTCCGTTGGACACCAGAGAGAGGCCACTGGGTAAGGAGGAAGGTGGTTTGTCTCCATTTGGTCTCATTCTGTTGGTTTTCCAACTCATCTGAGGGTTCTTTTCACCTTGTTTTGGGGGGGGAGACAGTTGGGAACAAGGGTCCAGAGGAGGGGAGATGTATTTCTGCACAACAAACATATGAAATGGGCACAAACGTCCAATTGCTCTCAGCAGGTAAGGCTTTCTCAAAGACCAACCTGTAGTTAGAGATGCCCTGTTCCACCTGTGAGAGAAGCAGCCACTCCTGGTGTCCTGATTACCTTTTTTCTCTTGCAGGTGACAGAATGATGCCGGCAAGACCTCCTGATCCATCTTTTCATGGGGGCAGAAGGGAAGCAGCGGCTGTGGAACCAGATCAGGTCAGGGGGAGCTGCCTTGTGGGGACAGAGGCCGAGGGGTGGAGCAATGTCATGGACTGGTTGGGCACAGAGGAATGGTGGGAGGATACAGCTGGGGAACCAGGAAAGGAAGATGGCTCAGAGCCCAAGAAGTGGAGGTGGAAGAAGGATGGGCGGTCAGAGGGGGAAGAGGGAGAAGCCTGGGAAGAGTAGGTGTCAGAAGCTGAATGGCTAACAGGGCTTAGTGAGTTGGGAGACTCTGTGGCAGAATGCAGTCCAGAATCAGAGGCAGAAGAGGATGGAGGCAAGTGGGAGGAGGGAGGTCAAGAGGCACGGGTGAGTCAGGATAAGGAGGAGCCACCGGTGGCTCCCTCTCCTTTTGCCAGAAGCCACCCTCCCTGCTTGTCTCCAAGAGCCAGGAGACCCCCTGCATTGCAGGAATCTCTGCTAGATCATCCAAGACAGATGGCCATCCAAAATAGGCTTACCGTATTTTATTTGTAGATTGAGCACTGAATGCTAAAATTGGTTTCTAAGCAGTGGACAAATAAGGGGAAATAGTGGCCTGGATTCACCTAATTAGCACCAGCCGCTGCAAAATGGGGCCTGCCCCCCATTCCTCCCTCTCGCCATACCCCTATGAACCCCTTGAATTTGACTCTAAGGCATTGGGAGGGAACCCCCAGAACAGCTCACGAGGAGGGGAGAAAGTGGATCCATTAATAATCCTATATAATAAAGTCCAAGTGTCTCTGTGTCCAGCCCCTGTGCCCTTGTGTCCGCGCTACTGCGCATGTGCCCCACGGACACAGGGATTGGACGCAGAGACTGGACGCACACGCGCAAGCTCTCTCTCCCCACCCCTCGGCCTACCGTTTACCTGCGGCCGCCAACCGCCGCTCCGGGCCGGACAAGCGCCTCACTGCGCTTGCGCTAAAGCGCAAGGAGGAGGAGGCTGCTTACTTTTCCTCCCCCCCCCACGCTCCGCCCCGGTGCCGCTTCCAGCCAAGCCAGGCCAGGGTGGGGAAGGAGCCTTTCCTTCCTGGCGTAGCGCCTCGGCGCCGGCTGAGGGAGGCAGGGCGCATCGGGGAAGCGAGGGTGGAGGCCGGCGGAGGTGAATGGGGGGAGGAAGGGCACCTTTGAGCAGCGCCTCCCTCTGTCCCTCCTGGGTTGAGGTGGCGCGTCTGACTCAACAGGGGAGGGCGAAGGCGATGGAAAGTTTCTCCCCAGCCTCTGGCAGTGCGGTGCCTGCCATGCTTCTTTTCGCCACCCGTGGGCCGGCGGGCAGCCAGGCAAGGCCACCCTGCCCTCCTCTCCTCTCACTCGCCCTCGCTCGCTCACGGAAATAAGCCATACCCCGAGCCGCAAAAAAAGAGCAGCAGAAAGCCGCCAAGCAACTGGGGCCTGGGGGGGGGTAGAAAGGTGGCCGGAGCAGCGCTGCGTGGAGCGCCCCGGGCCACGGCAGGAGGAGGTGGTTTCAAAGTGTTACCCTACGGTACATAGGGGACCCTCCGGGGCCAGCTGACCGGACCTGGGGCCCTCGGCTCCAGGCCTCACCTACTCACACTTCTTCTCCCCAACCAGCCATGTCGCCCGCGCGCTTGCCGGTGCCAAAGTACATTTTTTGTTATGTGCAAATGGGGCAGAGCACTTTGTCGGTGCTTCAGCAGCAGCAACAGCCAGTTCTGGGTGCTGAGCCGTGGCAGGAGGAGGATGCGGCGACTTGCCGGGTCAGCACCCGGCAGCACCGCGTGGAGAGTCCCGAGCCTCTGGGATGCAGCAGTGCTCTGTAGCACTTTGAATCCTCCTCTTCCTGCCGTGGCTCGCCACCTGGAACTGGCTGCTGCTGCTGAAGCACCGACAAAGCACCCAGCAGTGCAGCGTGGAGCGCCCCGAGCCACGGCAGCAGGAGGTGGTTTCACTGCTGCGTCCCAGAGGCTCAGGACTCGCCGACCCGGCAAGCCGCCTCCGCCTCCTGCCGCGGCTCAGCACCCTGCCCGCGAACGCGCAACTCTGAGGAGGCTTTACGCACCTCTCCTAAAACTGACACCCGCTGCCTCACGCTGCGCGGGAAATGCTTGTTGCGCCTGGGTCCCTTCCCGCTCTTTTCTGGTGCTGAATCAAGGTGGCGACCCCCCCCCGCTTCCCTTTCTTTCTTTCCTTCCTTCCTTCCTTCTCCCTTTCTGTCTTCTCTCCCTCTTTCTTATTCTTTCCTTCTTTATCCCCTTCCTTCTTTCCTACTCATCTTTCTCTCCCCTCTTTTCTTCCTCTCTCCCTCCTGCTCCCTCTTTTCTTCCTTCCTTCCTTCCTTAGTTCACTGTTCTAGCATCCGTTACTTTAACGGGCTTCATGATACTAGTAATAATAATAATAAAAATTTATTTATATCCCGCCATCTAGGCGGCTTCCAACAGAAGTATTAAAATACAATAATCTATTGAGCATTAAAAGCTTCCCTAAAGAGGACTGCCTTCAGATGTCCTCTAAAAGTCTGGTGGTTGTGTTTCTCTTTGACATCTGGTGGGAGGGCGTTCCACAGGGTGCGTACCACTACTGAAAAGGCCATCTGCCTGGTTCCCTGTAACTTGTGTAGGCAGAATGACTTGAAAAACAGAAGGTGGAGTACCCCCTATTTGCACAAAGACGAACACCCATAATTAAAACGCAGAATAAAATAAGCATCCAGAATTAAAATGTGCAGCAAAGCAATCCTATTGAAACACCGCTGCAATTTACAGGAAGGAAACAACAGAGCATTGTGTAGCAGATCATATTGATGCTGTCTCAGAGGAGGACATTTCCCTTTTTCTTTTAGGGTTCAGTGTGCTTTGAAGATGTCACTGTTCGTTTCACGGACGAGGAGTGGGCGTTGCTGGATCCTGACCAGAGAGCTCTGCATAAGGAGGTTATGGAGGAGATTCATGGGATCGTGGCCTCTCTTGGTATTCATCATATTGTCATATGTGACTGGAAATTCAAAAAATACCTCTACAGTCATACCTCATGTTACGTCCGCTTCATGTTCCTTTTTTTCAGGTTGTGTCCGGCGGCAACCCAGAAGTACCGGAAAGGGTTGCTTCCGGGTTTCACTGCATCTGTGCATGCGCAGAAGCGCCAAATCACTCACGCATGCGCAGAAGCGTTTCCTGCACATGTGCAGATATGGTACAGAGCTCTCCAGCACCCCCTATAGCACCTGGAAACAGCCCCACAATAAACAGTAAATTACTCCAAAAGAAGTGTTTTGAACGATCAACCCTCTGAAAAACACTTTCCTCCAAAAGTCTTCCAGAAATTTTGAACACGGCTCCTGTGCAGCGTTGGCAGCGGTTTTAACGGCTCCGAAGTTGTTCAAGCGGCTTGGGCACATCAGTGGCTCCTAGGAGCTCCACGGTCGCGTGCCGCTCGCCATTTTGCCATGCCGGAAGTCCGTTGGATTGCATTCTTGATTAAATCATCTTTCCATTGACATATAATTTTATGATATTACTCCAAAAGAAGTGTTGTGAGCGATCAACCCTCTGAAAAACACTTTCCCCCAAAAGTCTTCCAGAAATTTTGAACACTACTATATATCAAACAAAGTAACATTCAACAACTCATCAGAATCTAATAATAAAAATGTTGGTTAATGATAAACAACACAGCTAATGAACACCTCCCCAACTGCCTTCAGTTCTTCTCCATTTGTTCCTGAGGCTCTAATCCCTTTTTTGTTTCCGTTGCAGATTGTGATGAATTGGAAATCGAGAACAAAGGTGACCATGACAAAATCCTCAGAGAGGAGAAGCCAGGTAAAAAATTGGAGTGTGGAGAAAGCTGCAGTCAGCGCTCCCATTCCACTTCCCATCAACAAAATCTCATCAGAAAGAAACTCTATCAGTGCATGGAATGTGGAAAGAGCTTCAGTCAGAGCTCCAATCTCACTTCCCATCAGAGAATTCATACAGGGGAGAAACCCTATCAGTGTGTGGAATGTGGAAAGAGTTTCAGTCAGAGCTCCCATCTCACTAACCACCAAAGAATTCATACAGGGGAGAAACCCTATCAGTGTGTGGAATGTGGAAAGAGCGTCAGTAATAACTACTCTCTCACTTCCCATCAAAGAATTCATACAGGGGAGAAACCCTATCAGTGTGTGGAATGCGGAAAGAGCTTCAGTCAGAGCTCTAATCTCACTAACCACCAAAGAATTCATACAGGGGAGAAACCCTATCAGTGTGTGGAATGTGGAAAGAGCTTCAGTAGGAACTCCTCTCTCACTTCCCATCAAATAATTCATACAGGAGAGAAACCCTATCAGTGTGTGGAATGTGGAAAGAGCTTCAGTCACAACCACAGTCTCACTTCCCATCAAAGAATTCATACAGGGGAGAAACCATATCAGTGCGTGGCATGTGGAAAGAGCTTCAGTCATAGCTCCTCTCTCACTAAGCATCAAAGAATTCATACAGGGGAGAAACCATATCAGTGTGTGGAATGTGGAAAGAGCTTCAGAGTGAGCCCCAGTCTCGCTAGGCATCAAAGAATTCATACAGAGGAGAAACTCTATCAGTGCATGGAATGTGGAAAGAGCTTCACTGATAGATCCTCTCTCACTTCCCATCAAAGAATTCATACAGGGGAGAAACCCTATCAGTGTGTGGAATGTGGAAAAAGCTTCAGTCTGAACTCCTCTCTCACTAAGCATCAAAGAATTCATACAGGAGATAAACCCTATCAGTGTGTGGAATGTGGAAAAAGCTTCAGTCTGAACTCCTCTCTCACTAAGCATCAAAGAATTCATACAGGAGATAAACCCTACCAGTGTGTGGAATGTGGAAAGAGCTTCAGTCGGAGCTCCTCTCTCACTTCCCATAAAAGAATCCATAATAATGTCGTAAAAACCATTGTACAGCTTTAGGAGCCAGGCAAATCAGCACCTTTTTAACCAGATCTAAATGTGGTATTTTGTGTTTTTGTGTTGTGTTATTATGTTGTAAGCTTCCTGAGACCTGTAGGTGTAGGGAATAGGTGGCCACTCTTAAAGGCGTAAGGGTCTTCCCCCGAAAAAACAGTGTGTGGAATGTGGAAAGAGCTTCAGCAATAGCTCCTGTCTAACTTCCCATCAAAGAATCCATACAGCGGAGTATCCCTATCAGTGTGTGGAATGTGGAAAGAGCTTTAGTCAGAGCTCCAAACTCACTTCCCATAAAAGAATCCATACAAAGGTCGGAAAAACGAGATTACCAGATTTTTTTCAATGAATCCAGGGACACTCTTTTGTAGCAGCCAAGGGGTTAAAATACAGTAGCATCTGGATTATTAGTAGGGAGTATCATTTTGTAAACATATGTAGTTTACATGGCAACCAGAGCCAGGTTCCTTGGTTATGGGTGAAGGGTGGGGAGGGGGAGAGAGAGAAGGGAAAGCAAAATTAGGATGGGATGGTTGGAACTGAGGGAGGGGTGTGTGTGTGTGTTCGCCCCCCCCTTTTCTGGGATTCCTGGAAGTGTCACCGAAAAGGAAGGAAGGAACAAGGGGGGGGGTAGAGAGGGGACAAAGAGTCAGGTCGTCCCAGAAAAAGGCACATGAGGAATACAAACGGATAGATAACGAAAGCTATTATAATATGAACCTCCCCTATTTTCTGTCTGACGCTTTAAGTAGAGAAAAATGCAATAGGGAGACTGTGTGGGGAGAGGGGGGAGCCATGTGGCAGAGTATTTTTATTTTTATTTACAAGCGAGGAGGTGGGAGGGTGGTGTCTCCTTTGGTCGGGCAATAAAACGCCTAGCCTTTATTCCTTGCATCTGCACCCCTCTCAAATTCGGACGTTTGGGAAGGAACATGATAAACCATATGCCGGCACCCTCCACGTCTCCCCTCAGCCCTCGGGGCAAGGTTCCCGCCAAAACACCAATAAACAAGCGGAAGCAGCAGCAGCAAGAGGAGCAGACGGAGGAGGAGGAGGGTGGGAGCGGGAGGGGGAATGTTGCCTCTCGTCTAACACAGCCCAGCCGTCCGCACTGGCAACAGCAGCGGCCACAGAGCCTCTTGCCACTGGCATCCTTGGCCATGGACAGATTGGTAAAACCGGGAACTGTCCCTGGGAACCGGGGACGTCTGATAACCCTACATTATACAGCTTTAGGAGCCAGGCAAATTGGCAGCTTTTTAACCAGGCCTTTGGCTGAGTGACATCTAATGCCCTCCTAAAATGTGGTGTTTTGTGCTTTTATGTTGTGACCATCCGGAGACATGTACGTGTAGGGAATAGGCACCAGCTAGGGGTCTTTGCCCGTCATAAAATATTTGAGGAGGCCACACATTGCGCAGATAAAATAAAAACAAACAAACCACCACGAAAGCTCACCTGTCTCAAGAATCTCAGCAGGTTGACATCAATAAAATAAACCAAAAGACAAGCAAAAGCTGTGAGGGGGAAGGAGAAAAAAGGGACAAGTTTAAATAATAAAAGTAAAAAATGAAATAAGAATCATAACAAGAAATTGAGAATATAAGAATCCACTTAACGCCTCGCCTAATCCTTCATCAACCACCACCAACTGCAGAGTGGGGGGCAAAGAGCCCAGCCAGCGGGGAGCAGGTCTGAGGGGTCCCATCCCTGTTCTGGTTCTCTCAAAGCTTGGCTTTCTATGGGAATGGCTCCCCATGCCTTGAGCCAGTAGTCTCTTCCTCTCCAGCAGATGCACAACCCCATCCCCCAAACCCCTCCCTGCCCCACTTCCCCATGGGGCTCCCCCACACCACCCATCACTCCCCAGGATGGCTTTGGCCGTCTCCTGCTTGGAGCACTTCAGGGTTCGGAGCCCCTGAGCTGAGCTGCCTGGCGGTTCTGAATCACCTCCAGCAGGAACAGCTGATCTTCCTCCAGCAGCTGAAAGGCTAAAGTCAGGCTGTCAGTTCCTCAGGGACACCCCAGGCCTTGGGGGCTAATCCTGGCCTCCTTCAACCAGAATGTGGCTCCCCAGGCTAACGAGATGGTCAATATCCAGTTCCACTCCACCCTTTTAATGTGGTGTTTTGTGCTTTTATCTTGTGCTTTTATGTTGTGACCCCCCGGAGACATGTAGGTGTAGGGAGTAGGCACCATCTAGGGGTCTTTGCCCCCCCTTAAAATATTTGAGGAGGCCAACCCCCCCCCTACTTTTTGTGTTTTTTTCCAAACGCAACCTTTTACTCTTCCGAAACTTGCCATACAATTTCTCTTTACATTTGCCCTCTTAAAAATAAAAAATAAATAAATGCACAAAGGTCATGAGGGAGGAAAAATACACTTGATACAAAGATTGAACTCCAGTGACCAACATGTGGAAGGAACGTTCAGTTTGAAGGGCAATGTTTAAAGGCAATAGGCATACCAAGCAGGGTTCACAAATTTATCTCAGGATCCCCCCTCTGGTCATGGATTCTCTTATAACACTAGCTGACCATCTAAAAAGACCATCCAAGCCTAACTCTGACCCCCACCCCCAGCCTAGCCCTAAGCCTACACCTAACTCTAAGTACTCTGTACAAAAGCAATATATACAAAATATTTACAAAATAGGCGCATATGTGCACAAAATAAAAAGGTAAAATAAAAAATATTAAACTAAAGAACAACAAATATAAAAATAAAAACAAACAAACAAACCACGATAGCTCACCCATGTCAAGAATCTCAGTGGACTGAAATCAAGAAAATCAACCAAAACAAAAGCAACAGTTGTGAGGGGGGAAGGAGGGCCTGAGCTGCTTTGTGCAAAATAAAATAAAGTGTTAAAATAAAATATAAATCAATCAAATAAAAGTAATAAATGAAATAAGAATCAAAACAAGAAATATATATATACACAAAATAGGAATGAATGTGCACAAAATAAAAATGTAAAATTAAAAAAGAACAAAAATATTAAAATAAAGAATGAAAACAAATCAAATTAAAACAAACAAACAAATAAATAAATAACCATGAAAGCCCGTGTCAAGAATCTCAGCGGGTTGAAATCAATGAAATAAACCAAAAGAAAAGCAAAAGCTGTGAGGGGGAAGGAGAAAAAAAGTTTAAATAATAAAAGTAATAAATGAAATCAGAATCATAACAAGAAATTGAGAATATAAGAATCCACTGAACGCCTTGCCTAATCCTTCGTCACCAGCAACTGCAGATTGGGGGGCAAAGAGCCCAGCCAGCGCAGAGCAGGTCTGAGGGGTCCAATCCCTTCCCCAAAGCCCCTCCCTGCCCCACTTCCCCAGGGGGGTCCCCCACACCACCCATCACTCACCAGGATGGCTTGGGCCGTCTCCTGCTTGGAGCACTTCAGGATTCGGAGCCCCTGAGCTGAGCTGCCTGGCAGTTCTGAATCACCTCCAGCAGGAACAGCTGATCTTCCTCCAGCAGCTGAAAGGCAAAAGTCAGGCTGTCAGTTCCTCAGGGACACCCCAGGCCTTGGGGGCTAATCCTGGCCACCTTCAACCAGAGTGTGGCTCCCCAGGCTAACGAGATGGTCACGAGAGGGTTCCACTCCACCCTTTTAAATTTTAAATGTCAAAACAGACCCCAACTTTCAGAGCATGTAAATCACATGAGTGGAAAGACTGCTGTGACACTCACAAAATTAGGACTACTTTTCCTTCTCCCACCTTTAAAGGTCTACATAACGAAACCGAATTGACCCAAGTCGGCTTTCCTCTGCCAAGCTTAACTTCCCTCTTCAAGCCCAAAGACAACACTTTCCCATGCCCGGACAAAACGCCCTGGCCTTTCCTTCAGCGTAGCGCAGGGACTGACTGAACAGATGGCAAGATGCCTTCATCCTCAGACACTTGGCAGATTCTTAAATTGCCGTGCAGGCCAGATTCACGACCCTGGCAGGCTGGATTCAGCCCGTGAGATATAGTTTGAGGACACCTGGTCTACACTGACTGGCAGCAGCTCCCCAGAGTTTCAGGCAGGGATTTCCTTCAGCCCTTGCAGGAGATGTCAGGGGTTGACCCTGGGACATTCTGCATGCCAAGCAGATGCTCAAGGGCTCCCCATATTTCACTAGCCTTTCAACGTTATGCTATTAGCAACCGTGGAGATTCCACATGCCTCTTCCGAAAGGAGAACACTCACCTGATCAATTTAATTAATAATATTTTTTTTTTAATACCCGCACATCTGGCTGCGTTACCCAAGCCACTCTGGGCGGCTTCCAACAAAATATTAAAATCCAATAGTCCATCAAATATTAAAAGCTTCCCTAAACATAATGAAAGCAACCATACATTTTCAGTCCATTGAATTAGCAATTAAGCATTTCTGGAAAGGGAAATGGCATACTTTTGTGTATTAAAAGGTAAAGGGGCCCCTGACCATCAGGTCCAGTCATGTCCGACTCTGGGGTTGCGGCGTTCATCTTGCTCTGTAGGCCGAGGGAGCCAGCGTTTGTCCACAAACAGCTTCCAGGTCATGTGGCCAGCATGAGAAAGCTGCTTCTGGTGAACCAGAGCAGCACATGGAAACACCGTTTACCTTCCCGGCGTAGTGGACCCTAGAATCATAGAATCATAGAGTTGGAAGAGACCACAAGGGCCATCCAGTCCAACCCCTTGCCAAGCAGGAAACACCATCAAAGCAATCCTGACAGATGGCCGTCAAGCCTCTGCTTAAAGACCTGCAAAGAAGGAGAGTCCACCACACTCCTTGGTAGCAAATTCCACTGCCGAACAGCTCTTACTGTCAGGAAGTTCTTCCTAATGTTTAGGTGGAATCTTCTTTCTTGTAGTTTGGATCCATTGCTCCGTGTCCGCTTCTCTGGAGCAGCAGAAAACAACCTTTCTCCCTCCTCTATATGACATCCTTTTATATATTTGAACATGGCTATCATATCACCCCTTAACCTTCTATTCTCCAGGCTAAACATACCCAGCTCCCTAAGCCGTTCCTCATAAGGCATCGTTTCCAGGCCTTTGACCATTTTGGTTGCCCTCTTCTGGACACGTTCCAGCTTGTCAGTATCCTTCTTGAACTGTGGTGCCCAGAACTGGACACAGTACTCCAGGTGAGGTCTGACCAGAGCAGAATACAGTGGTACTATTACTTCCCTAGATCTAGATGCTATACTCCTATTGATACAGCCCAGAATTGCATTGGCTTTTTAGCTGCTGCATCACACTGTTGACTCATGTCAAGTTTGTAGTCTACCAAGACTCCTAGATCCTTTTCACATGCAGGGCCGTCTTAAGCACCTTTGGCGCCCTGGCGCCGTGGTGCGACGGATCCCTCCGCCGCCCCGTTTTCCAGCGCGACAGACAGGCGGACCGGTGGATGGTTGGGCTCAGCGCAGCGCGGCCGCCGCCAGCACTGCTGCGCGACGGGCGGGCTTACCGCGCAGCGCTGCTGCCGATGGCGCTGCTGCGTGGTGGAGCAGCCAGCGGGCGGGCCGGGGCTGCCGCCATGGCGCCCAGCGCCACCCAGCCTGGCCGTAGAGCCGGCCCTGTTCACATGTACTGCTCTCAAGCCAGGTGTCTCCCATCCTGTATTTGTGCCTTTCATTTTTTTTTTTTGCCCAAGTGTAGTATTTTACATTTCTCCTTGTTACAATTCATCTTGTTTGCTTTGGCCCAGTTGTCTAATCTGTTAAGGTCATTTTGAAGAGTGCTATGTCCTCTGGGGTATTAGCCACCCCTCCCAATTTGGTGTCATCTGCAAACTTGCTCAGGATGCCCTCAAGCCCATCATCCAAGTCATTGATAAAGATGTTGAATAAGACTGGGCCCAAGACAGAACCCTGCATAGCTGCCAAGTTATCCCTTTTTTTAAGGGATTTTCCCTTATGCTGAATAGGCTTCCTCGCGAGAAAAGGGAAAACTTGGCAGCTATGGAACCCTGTGGCACCCCACTAGTCACTACTCTCCAGGATGAGAAGGAGGCATTGATGAGCACCCTTTGGCTCCGGTCAGTCAGCCAGTTACAAATCCACTGAATAGTAGCATTGTCTAGCCCGCATTTTACCAGCTTCTTTACAAGAATATCATGGGGCACCTTGTCAAAGGCCTTGCTGAAATCAAGATAGGCTACATCCACAGCGTTCCCTTCATCTACCAGGCTTGTAATTCTGTCAAAAAATGAGATCAGATTAGTCTGACATGACTTATTTTTCAGAAACCCATGCTGACTTTTAGTGATCACAGCGTTCCTTTCTAGGTGCTCACAGACTGTTTGCTTAATGATCTGCTCTAGAATCTTTCCTGGTATTGATGTCAGGCTGACTGGGCGGTAATTGTTTGGGTCCTCTATTTCCCCTTTTTTGAGAATAGGGACAACATTTGCCCTCCTCCAGTCTGCTGGAACTTCGCCTGTTCTCCAGGAATTTTCAAAGATTATTGCCAGTGGTTTATCTACTTGCGCTATTTATCTACTTGCACTTTGATGTGCTTTCGAACTGCTAGGTTGGCAGGAGATGGGACCAAGCAACGGGAGCTCACCCCATTGCAGAGATCCGAACCGCCGACCTTCTGATCGGCAAGCCCTAGACTCTGTGGTTTAACCCACAGCGCCACCTGGGTCCCTACTTTGGTATATTACGGTCAGGGCCGGCTCTAAGGCAGGGCTGGGTGGCGTAATGCACCAGGGCGCCAAGCTCCGGAGGGCGCCTGGTTGGGAGTCCGGGCTGAGCTGGAGCCGTCTGGGACTCCATGGAAGAGCCGAGACTCGGAGCTGATCAGATCTCGGAAAGAGCCCTGCAGTGCCTGAAGCTGCCACCGGGGGCGCAGGGAGCCCTCAGCTGCTTGGGCAGCATGAAAGGAAGGGGCGGAGTCCAGCTCAGCGGCGGGAGATTTTTTTTTCCTCTGCTTCCTTCTCTCCCGCTGCGCCGGCGACGTTTTCGGCGGCATCAGCGGACAGCCTGGGGCGGCGCAGCGCGCGCCCCCAGCACCGCCTCGACTCCGCCTGGACCACCGCAAAGAGCCATCTGGCCGGGGCTGAGCGCGAGCCCGTGGGGCTCGAGGTGAGGGAGCCGTGGGGGGGGGGAGGAAGGACCGCACGGCCAGGCAGCCGGTCCAACGGCAACTCGTCAAGCGGCGGGAGCCCGGCTGGGGCCCCCGCGGGAAGGGCAGAGGCGGCCCCAGAGCAGCCACACAGGAGGGAGAGATTCCGCTGGGCGGGTGGAGGAGGCCGCTTCCCTTCGGGGGTCGAAGGCTGGGGGGGGGGGCGTTGTAGGCCCGGCCTCCGCCCGGCTGTGACACAGGCTTTGAACTGCGAGGAATGGAGCCTGTGGGCGGAGGCGGCGACCCTGCTCTGGCGCCGCATGTGATGCGAACGTGGCGCCGAGCCCCGTTTTGCTTTTAAAAGGCTCTGGGCGAGACACGTGTGGAAGCGGTCCTTTGTACCCCTGGGGCACGGAGTCGTGTCAGGCCACCCCTGCGCAGGTGCGAATGATAGCGCCCGGTGAGGCAACTGGCTTTGTTGGCATTTCATTTAACAGGTAGAAAGAACGGCAGGTTGCTGTTGCAGACGGAGAGGGTTTATTACCTCAGTATGTGTTTTGGAGAGGGGGGAGGATCTATGTTTTATATTCAAACAGCAGATTTTTGAGGACCATATTTTCAAATAAATCCTCCCAATTTCCTTGTCACCACCTGACATTAGGCAATCTTCGATTGGCAAAAATCTGTCCATATAAATTCAAAGACAATTCTTACCAAAAGGTAATTCTTACCAAAACATGCATCTTGTCTTTCACTCCCCAAATGAATTCAAGGTGGCTTACAACCTACAAAAACACACACTCCGACACTTATAACCACCAACAAAAGCCAGTAATTAGGTAGGGCGATGGCAAATAATCAGTTGTCGCCCCCCCCCCCGTTTTGATCCTGGGTACGCCCCGATCCATGTCCCTTCCTATTGTATAGCAGAACCATTTCTGACATCAGAATCAATGACAAAGCCTGCTTCTATGGAATTTATGCAAGCAAATCAGAGCACACATTGAAGTTTGAAGCAGAGATGCTGGATTTCTAACAAATTTGTTCATGAACCTCCTTCCTTCTTATGGAAAATTATTATCAGAACAATTGGTTGAAGGATGAACAGGAATTCTTTTGAGGTTAGCAAGATCCTTTGATGTGGATACCTCCAATAATTCTGCTTGTTTCTATGCTGTTTTTAATTTCACTTCCTCATATGTATGACAATGTGGTTGCTCTTTTCTAGTGTTTCCACTAAAGTAGGTCCTTGTACCAAAGCATCAATTGCATCAAGGAAAACTGGCATGATCTGAATGATGCTGCCTCTGTTACACAACACAGTGTGACCTCATAACACCTTCCTTGAAACTATATATCTTACTAGAATTAGTAAAATGTGAGTTGATAGCCAACACATTGTGTGTCATAGTCATATCACTCTTTGGGAGATGTGATTGAATACAATTGCTTTCCATGATGAGTGTACATCAGTTGCTAACAAAATAAGAGAAGCACTTCTCTACAGAGATTGTTTGACAGAGATTGCTATCATTTTGGTGACACAGAATGAAAAATACAAAATAAGATAAATTGGTATTTAGTCAATCAATAATAGTTCCCCAAGTGTTTGGGCTTTATTTATTTCTTCCTTAAGGACTGTCAGGGGTGATCAAATCATCGCCAGCATGACCAATAGGCATTTGGCCTTCCTGAATAGGTATAACTAAACCTTAGATTTTAAAACAGCATGCGGAGAGAGCTCATATATTTTTGAGAGCTCTGATGTGCATCTTTAGATAGAAATCCAGTGTTCATTTCCTCCATAGCCATACCTGTCTGGCTGAAGATGACTGGGAATATAATCAGTGCTTTTTTTCTGGGGATACTCAAGGGTTTGCAGTATCAGCACCTTTTTTCTAGAAGAAAAGCGCTGAATATAATTATTTTCATAAGTGCTTTGTTCATACAATAGGTCCCACACTGAAGTGATGCAGGAACAGGGTTTCCTCTGACTTTTATATTCTGTTTTCTTTGGTCAACATTCTACTAAACCTTGTCTAAACAGACTAACCTTTTCCTGTGATTCAGTAGACCTTCTTAATCATATGTACAGGGTCAGTTCACATGTGACAGTCATGGTACCACTCTTACCTGGCATCTTCTCTTAAGCCTCTCAATATTGTCTTAAATGCTACTGCCCATTTCATATTTTCTACTCATTGTTTAAAACTCTTCTCAGTTTTCTTGTAAGATTTGTTTGCCCAATGCTGCTGAATAATGCTCTTCTCGGTTCAACAGGGTTCCCCCTCTACTCTCTCCCTTCCACTACTTCCCTTACCTTGGGTGCTGTTCCTTCCAGGCTCTGCCTGACATTGTGCACCAATCAGGATGAGAGGAAGAAGGTAAATTTCATTAGGACACAGATCTGTCACCTCCTGCTGAAGTGCCCTGTCTCAGGTGGGCTCATGGTGAAGCCTCCTCTGTCTTTTCTTCTTCTGATCATGTACATAGGAAGATAATTGTTAGTGCTCAAACATGATTTGTGTGGAAGGGGTTCACATATGTTATGTAATAAATGCATATATGAACCTACAGAGATTGTGATTAGTTTTGTTCCAGAATGTGTGGTTTTGACCTCTTAGAAATTCCACACTGCTCTCTAAGGGGGGCGCCGGAGGGATCTTCGCACCACGGCGCCTGATATGCTTAAGACGGCCCTGATTACGGTAGCATAAAAAGGGTGCATAAGAAACTATTACTCATTCATGATGAGAATAGGGTTTATTTTTTATGAACTTTACTTGGTTCCTCCTTGGTAGCCAGTGCAATGGTTTCAGCAGTGCTAGAACTCAGGACCCGCTGCCTTGAGGGACATCTAAGAGCAGTTTGGCAGGGGAAAGGTCTCCCTTGGGAGGGGGTGGACTCTCCTTCCTTGGAGGTGTCTAAGCAGAGATTGGATGGCCATCAGCCATGGATGCTTGAGCTGAGATTCCTGCATTGATGGGGGTTGGACTAGATGACCCCAGGGATCCCCTCCTCCCTCTCCACTCCTGAATTCGAGGAGGAGGCTCCTTGCCTCCTGCAAAGCGCTTTTCCCTGCAAGCTGTTCCTCTGATTTCCGGACAACAGAGGGAGATGCTCAGAGTCCAACGAAGAAAAAGGATATCTGGGCATTGGCGTAGCCAGGGGGGCAGCTGACCCCTAAATAAAATAATAATAATAAAAAGCCGAGGTTCTGCCAAGCGAGAGAGGGCTAAGCTCGGCGAGCTCGGCTTTGCAAGGGTTAAAGGGAACCGAGCTCCCTTCCTAGAGAGGACAGGAAGCAAGGAGGGGCCAGGGAACCGAGCTCCCTTCCTAGAGAGGACAGGGGGGGAAACGACAGGGGTTAAAGGGAACCGAGCTCCCTTCCTAGAGAGGACAGGAAGCAAGAGGGGGGCCAGGTCCTCCAGAGCCAAGGCCCCTCCCTCTCCAGTCCTTTCCTGCAAGGAAGGGGGGAGTGTTGCTTTGGTGTCTCTCCTGCAAGGGCTGCATCGCTGTCCCCTCCTGGGATGATCTGGTGAGTCTCCTCTCCCCTCCCCCCCCCGAGGGTGCAGTGGGGAGACGGTGGGGGTCCCAGGGCTGCAGCAGGGGAGGGTGCCTGGGGGGCCTGATCTGCTCGTGCGGGGGGGGGGGCAAAGCCAGGTCAGGGCGAGGTCTTCTCTTCTTCCTCCTTCTCTTTCTTTTCAAAAAGAGAGCTCATGGTCTGGGATCCGGTGCAATCCAGCCCTGGTTCCAAGCAAGACTCATCCATGCTTGCTCAAGGAACCATTTCCCCACCCCCACCCATGTCCTACAAATTCTGTAACAGAACAATGTATTTCCTTTGTAGGATTTCCTAGACTTTTTCATTACAACAGACAGAAATTGGCAGAAGACTAAAAGGGTTCCTTCCGATCTCTTAGAGCAGGGGTGGCCAACTTCCAGGAGACTGCAATCTACTCACAGAGTTAAAAACTGGCAGTGATCTATCCCCTTTTGGGGGGGTTCAGGTCAAAGTTGTTGAACTTTTTTTTAGGAAGGAAAGCCCTGTTTTTTTGGAGTTCACGTAAAAGTTGTTGAGCTTCTTTAGGGAGGAGGAAAGTGATGTTTAGCTTTTTTAGGAAGGAAAGCCCTGTTTTTGGTGGTTCAGTTCCTGGCTGTCCTTCCCCCGGAGATGGAGAGCTGGGTGAGAGAATGCGGAGCAGAGACCAGTTCCCAGGCCGTGGCCGTGGCCGAAGGTTTCCTCCTGAGTCAGGCAGAGGAGAGAAAGCAGGTGAGAGAGACTTTCCTCTGGATACTCCCCAAAGGCTCAAAACAGGACAGAGAATATCCCATAATGGTCAACTGATGGCCCATCCGTTTTCTGGGAAAGCATCCATGGAATGAGATCTCTCACCCTTGAAGTCTTTGACATTCTCTTTCTAATATTCTTCACCATTCTCTCTTTTGAATCCTTGTTTCTTTTTCAGGGAAAGGACCATTTTGCAGAAATGGAGCTGGATTCCTGTGAGGCAGAGAGGCCTCCGTTGGACACCAGAGAGAGGCCGCTGGGTAAGGAGGAAGGTGGTTATTCTCTGGTCTCATTCTGTTGGAGCTCCAAATCATCTGAGGGTTCTTTTCATCTTGTTTGGTGGGGGAAACAGTTGGGAACAAGGGTCCAGAGGAGGGGAGATGTATTTCTGCACAACAAACATATGAAATGGGCACAAACTTCCAAACGCTCTCAGTAGGTTAGGAGGAAGGTGGTTTTTCTCCATTTGGCCTCATTCTGTTCTTTTCCCAACTCATCTGATGGTTCTTTTCATGTTGTTTTGGAGGGAGACAATTGGGAACAAGGGTCCAGGGGAGGGGAGATGTATTTCTGCACAGCAAACATATGAAATGGGCACAAACGTCTAAATGTTCTCAGCAGGTAAGGCTTTCTCAAAGGCCCATCTGTAGTTAGAGATGCCCTGTTTCACCTGTGAGAGAAGCAGGCACTCCTGGCGACCTGTTTACCTTTTTTCTCTTGCAGGTGACAGAATGATGCCGGCAAGACCTCATGATCCGTCTATTCATGGGGGCAGAAGGGAAGCAGCAGCTGTGGAACCAGATCAGGTCAGGGGAAGCTGCCTTGTGGGGACAGGGGCCGAGGGATGGAGCAATGTCATGGACTGGTTGGGCACAGAGGAATGGTGGGAGGATGCAGCCGGGGAACCAAGAAGGGAAGATGTCTCAGAGCCCAAGAAGTGGAGGTAGAAGAAGGATGGGTGGTCAGAGGGGGAAGAGGGAGAAGCCTGGGAAGAGGAGGTGTCAGAAGCTGAAGGGCTAACAGGGCTTAGTGAACTGGGAGACTCTGTGGCAGAATGCAGTCCAGAATCAGAGGCAGAAGAGGATGGAGGCAAGTGGGAGGAGGGAGGTCAAGAGGCACGGGTGAGTCAGGATAAGGAGGAGCCACCGGTGGCTCCCTCTCCTTTTGTCAGAAGCCACCCTCCCTGCTTGTCCCCAAGAGCCAGGAGACCCCCTGCATTGCAGGAATCTCTGCTAGATCATCCAAGACAGATGGCCATCCAAAATAGGCTTACCGTATTTTATTTGTAGATTGAGCACTGAATGCTAAATTTGGTTTCTAAGCAGAGGACAAATGAGGACAAATAGTGGCCTGGATTCACCTAATTAGCACCAGCCGCTGCAAAATGGGGGCTGCCCCCCATTCCTCCCTCTCGCCATACCCCCATGAACCCCTTGAATTTGACTCTAAGGCATTGGGAGGGAACCCCCAGAACAGCTCATGAGGAGGGGAGAAAGTGGATCCATCCATCAGGCAAACTGGAATGCTTGTGTAATAATAATAATAATAATAATAATAATCCTATATAATAAAGTCCAGGCAAACTGGAATGCTTGTGTCTCTGCGTCCAGTCCTAGCCGCCCAGAGTGGCTGGGGGAACCCGGCCAGATGGGCGGGGTATAAATAATAAATTATTATTATTATTGTTATTATTGTGTCCCTGTGTCTGCGCTACTGCGCACGTGCCCCACGGACACAAGGATTGGACGCAGAGACTGGACGCACACACATGCACGCCCTCTCCCCTCCCTCCACCCCTCTGCCTACCGTTTACCTGCGGCCGCCAACCGCTGCTCCCGGCCGGACAAGCGCCTCGCTGCGGTTGCGCTAAAGCGCGAGGAGGAGGATGCTGCTTACTTTTTCTCCCCCCCCCCTACGCTCCCCCCCCGGTGCCGTTTCCAGACAAGCCAGGCCAGGGCGGGGAAGGAGCCTCTCCTCCCCGGTATAGCGCCTCTGCGCTGGCTGAGGGTGGCAGGGCGCATCGGGGAAGCGAGGGTGGAGGCCGGCGGAGGTGAATGGGGGGAGGAAGGGCACCTTTGAGCAGCGCCTCCCTCTGTCCCTCCTTGGGTTGAGGTGGCGCGTCTGACTCAACAGGGGAGGGCGAAGGCGATGGAAAGTTTCTCCCCAGCCTCTGGCAGTGCGGTGCCTGCCATGCTTCTTTTCGCCACCCGTGGGCCGGCGGGCAGCCAGGCAAGGCCACCCTGCCCTCCTCTCCTCTCACTCGCCCTCGCTCGCTCACGAAAATAAGCCATACCCTGAGCCGCAAAAAAAAGAGCAGCCCTGTTAGAAACAGTTAGAAAGGTGGCCGGAGCAGCCCTGCGTGGAGCACCCCGGGCCACGGCAGGAGGAGGTGGTTTCAAAGTGCTACCCTACGGTACATAGGGGACCCTCCGGGGCCAGCTGACCGGACCCGGGGCCCTCAGCTCCCGGCCTCGCCTACTCACACTTCTTCTCCCAAACCAGCCATGTTGCTCACTGGCGCCAAAATACATTTTTTGTTATGTGCAAATGGGGCAGAGCGCCTTGTCGGCGCTTCAGCAGCAGCAACAGCAACAGCCAGTTCTGGGTGCTGAGCTGCGGCAGGAGGAGGAGGCGACTTGCCGGGTCAGCGCCCGGCAGCGCCGCATGGAGAGTCCCGAGCCTCTGGGATGCAGCAGTGCTCTGTAGCACTTTGAATCCTCCTCCTCCTGCCGTGGCTCGCCACCTGGAACTGGCTGCTGCTGCTGCTGAAGCACCGACAAAGCACCCAGCAGTGCCGCGTGGAGCGCCCCGAGCCATGGCAGGAGGAGGTGGTTTCAAAGTGCTACTGCTGCATCCCATAGGCTCAGGACTTGCTGACCCAGCAAGCCGCCTCCTCCTCCTCCTGCCGCGGCTCAGCACCCTCCCCGCAAACGCACAACTGTGAGGTGGCTTTACGCACCTCTCCTAAAACCGACACCCGCTGCCTCACGCTGCGCAGGAAATGCTTTTTGCCCCTGGGTCCCTTCCCGCTCTTCTCTGGCGCCGAATCAAGGCGGCGACCCCCCCCCCCGCTTCCCTTTCTTTCTTTCTTTCCTTCCTTCCTCCTTTCTCCCTTTCTGTCTTCTCTCCCTCTTTCTTATTCTTTCCTTCTTTATTCTCTTCCTTCTTTCCTACTCTTCTTTCCCTTTTTCTTTTAGGGTCCAGTGTGCTTTGAAGATGTTGCTGTTCGTTTCACGGACGAGGAGTGGGCATTGCTGGATCCTGACCAGAGAGATCTGCATAAGGAGGTTATGGAGGAGATTCGTGGGATCGTGGCCTCTCTTGGTATTCATCATATCGTCATATGTGCCTGGAAATTCGAAAAATACCTCTACAGTCATACCTCATGTTACGTCCGCTTCATGTTCCTTTTTTTCAGGTTGTGTCCCACGGCAACCTGGAAGTACCGGAAAGGGTTGCTTCCGGGTCTCACCGCTCATGCATGAGCAGAATCGCCAAATCGCTCACGCATGCGCAGAAGTGTTTCCTGCACATGTGCAGATATGGTGCAGAGCTCTACAGCACCCCCTATAGCACCTGGGAACCTAACACCCCCACAATAAACAGTAAATTACATTTTTTTCTTTGAACAATCTTCCTCAAATTATTCCTTTTTCTACCACGATTGAGCTGGTCTGAACTGCCCAGGCCATCTCAAATGTCAGCTTGAGAATTGTTAGGAAAGATAAGTGGCTTCAGGTTTTCTGTTTTTGTTTTTGCTCCTGTCAGTCTTGGGTTGACCAAAGAGACGACTGACATTGGAGATGGAGGGGATGCCATGACTGGGCCAAACAAAATTCATCCCAGAGAAGAGCTAGGCTTATTGAATCTCAGGTAATAATAATACAGTGGTACCTCGGTTTACAAACTTTATCATTTCCGGAACAGAACAGTTCTTAAATCAAGGTACCATTGCAGATATAATAATAATTTTTATTTATACCCTAGCAATCTGGCTTGGTTGTCCCAGCCACTGTGGGCAGCTTCCAACTTGATAACAATCACATAACACACTGAGAAAAGTCAACCTAAGCAAGTTGTGCTTCCTTTTTCTGGTTATTTGGCTATAACGTTTGATAGAATACGGGTAACTAAAAAAACTTTGTTGGATTGCATTCTTCTTTCTTTCTTTTTTTAATAATTATTTTATTAAGGATTTTATTGGGTTACAAAGGTAGTGCAGTGTCTCATGCATCATTTTTACACATCAATTTTACTTGTTGAGACTTTATGAGGAAGGGGGGAAAGAGGTGGGTGGGATGGGGAGTTGGGTGTGGTGGATTGTCAATGTTTCTGTTTTTCTTGATATGTGTAGGGGTTCGGCGTCAGCGTAGTTTGTGCAGGTTCTCTGTTGTTTATTCGTGCTTCTCTGTTGGTGAGAGAGGTCGGGATTCATCTTAGGATGTGATTGCTCATTTGTGGTTGGCTGTGATGATCTTTAGTTCCTTGTGTGAGTGGGGAGGGAGGATGTTTTGATTAGGTTAGCCATATTGATTTGTATGCCGACGGTAAGTTTTTGTCGTTGTCTTGTTGGGCTGTATATGTGATGAAGGGGAACCATACTGGGGTGAAGGTGTCTTCTTCTGTTTGTCCCCGTGTCAGTTTCAGCTTACTGGTTAGTTTTTCTAGTAGGGCCGTTTCCCATACAACTTGGTACCATTGGTCCATGCTTACCCCTGACATGTCCCTCCAGTGCCTGGCTATGATGTTTCTAGTTGCTGACAATAGGTGGATTATAAGTTCTTTGTGATCTGAGTGAGCGTTGTTATCTTGAAAGATATTTAGTAAAACCAATTCTGGGGTAATATCTAGCACTTGCTTAGTTATCTTACAGATTTCTTGCATGGATGTCATCCAGAATGATTGGATTTTAGGGCACTCCCACCACATGTGGAGATATGTGCCTATGGAGGTGCATCCTCCAACATTTCAATGAGGTTCCTGAACGTATTAGTGCTAGTTTCCTTGGAGTCAGGTACCATCTGTAAGTTAGTTTCAACGAGAGTTCTTTTCTTTTCATTGATATAGATTTGAAGGGGGTTTCGACCACATTCTAGTCCATTGGGTAGGGTTGATTTCATATCCTATGTCATCCTCCCATTGTCTTTTTAGGTTGTCCAAGGGGTCTGTGGGATTTTGGAGTAGTATTTTGTATATTGCAGATACCATCCCTTTTCCATGTCCTTTTAACATTTGGAGGAGGCTTTCGAAAGTTGTCAGGGGTCTAGTTGCTGCCGATTTTACTGTTGGGTTATTTAGAAAGGCATGTAGTTGATGTTGTGCTAACCAGGGCATTGGGATGTCTTCTAGTTTGTCCTGTATTTCTTGTGTTGAAAAAGGTTTGTTGTCTTGATAGAAGTCCATTAAACGATGTAAACCTTTGGTTCGCCAGGTTTTCATCTGGAGGTTTTGTGCTGCATGATGGAACAAGGGATGGTAAGCCAGGGGAATTAATGGGGATGGGGTTGGAGATAGTTTACTAGTTTCTGCTTTCCATGCTTTGAACATGGTTTGTGTGTATCTGTTGAGTGTTCTGGGAATCTTCCTTAGTTTGTTTGGGAGGAAAGGGTATGCTGTGGTGCAGATATTTTCAATTGAGTCCCTCTCCAGGTGTACCCATTGTTTTGTCTCGTCTTCAAGTATATATGGGATTATATGGCGTATTTGGTTGGCGTTGTAGTATGTTTCTATGTTGGGGATTCCCCATCCTGCTGAGGTGGGGAGGTGAAGGTATTTGATGCTAATCCTTGGTTTTTTATGTGAGAAAATAAAAGAGTGTAATTTTCCCTGCCATTTACGAAGTTTGGTTGGGGGGATCCAAATTGGGAGGGTTTGGAATAGGTAGGTTAGTTTTGGGAGGGTGACCATTTTGACCATGGCTATCTTGTCTGAAAGACAGGTAGGTAGCCGTGTTGGTCTGAGTCGAAGCAAAATAAAAAAATTCCTTCAGTAGCACCTTAAAGACCAACTAAGTTTATATTTTGGTATGAGCTTTTGTGAAGTGTGCATGCACACGAAAGCTCATACCAAAATATAAACTTAGTTGGTCTTTAAGGTGCTACTGAAGGAATTTTTTTTATTTTGTCTGAAAGAGTGAAACTCATACTGTCCCATCTCTTTAGGTCTTTGTTTATTTGTCGCCACAGGGGTTTGTAATTGTGGAGGTATAATTTATTGAGGTTCTGGGTTATTTGTACTCCTTGGTATCTGAATTTGGTGTGGCAAAGTTTTATTTTGGTGATATTAGTAAGTTCTTTTTGGATGTGGGGAGGGGTGTTGAAGCACATGGCTTCTGACCAACTCTTACCAAACTCTTACCAAAGTTTACTTGTAAGCCCGACACCATTGCAAATGTGTTGAGTTCTCTGATTAGGAAGGTTGCTGTATTTAAGGGGTCTGATGTTGTGACCATTAGGTCATCTGCAAACAGCCCTAATTTATAATTTCTGCCTTTTATTTCCACTCCCTTGATGTCTGTGGCTGCTCGGATTCGGATTGCTTGGGGCTCCAAAGCCAGGATAAATAAGAATGGAGACAGCGGACATCCTTGTTTTGTGCCTCTTTGGATTGCTATGGTGTTTGAGTCCATATTATTAATTCTGCATTTTGCTGAGGCTTGGGAATATATTTGTTTGAGGATTTGTAAGAAGTTGGGGCCAAATTTCATGTTAGTTAGTACTGCTAATAAGTATTTCCACTCTAAGCAATCAAAAGCTTTGAGGATATCTAGGGACATAATTGTCAGTGGAAGTTTAGTTGCCTTGCTGTGGTCGATTAAGTTTAGTAGTTTCCTGATGGGGTCTGTAATATTGCGACCAGGGACGAAACTGGTTTGGTCTGGGACTATTAAATTGCCTAGGAAGATTTTTAAGCGATTGGCCAAGATTGATGTGAATATCTTGTAATCCTGATTTATTAATGTGATTGGGCGGTAAGATTCTACTTTGAGGTTGTCCTTCAATGGCTTTGGGATGGAAACTATTTTGGAGTGATTCCATGTTTGGGGAATAAGCCCCCCTTTCATGATATCATTAAATAGGCGTATCATGTAGGGCATCAGGGGTTCTTTAATTTTTTTATAGAATTCAGCTGTGAAGCCGTCTGGGCCCGGGGCTTTGTGTGATTTCAAGTTTTTAAGGACCGTGTCTATTTCCTCGGGGGTGATAGGGCTGTCCATGAATTCCTGTTCTTCATCGGTTAAAGTGGGCATGGTCAGTCCTGTTAGGAATTTTCTAATTCCCTCCTCAGTTGGGTTGTGGGAGGTGTACAGGTTGGAGTAGAATTCTGCAAATTCAGAAGTTATTTCTTTCGGGGGAAATGTTATGTTGCCGTCTTTTTTGGTGATGCAGTGTATTCTTGTTTTAAGTGCTTTTTTCCTGCATCTATTTGCTAATAGTCTGGAGTTTTCCCCTCCGTATTCATAGAAGCGCTGTTTAGAATATAAAATATTGATCATTGTTTTGTTGATTTCTAAGGAGTCTAATTCTCTTCTTTTTTGTTCTAGAAGTTTAAGTAGTTTTTTGGATCCTGTTTGTTTGTAACGTGATGAGAGGGCAATGATATCTTGTTCTATTTTGTTATTTTTTGAAGAGGTTTGTTTTTTAAGGAGTGCTTTCTCTTTTATGCAAGCTCCTCTGGTCACCGCTTTCATTGCGTCCCATAAGAGGGGAGTATTTATATTGTCTACATCATTCTCTTTAAAATAGTTTTGGAGAGTTTTTGTGATATTTGCTCTAATTTGGGTGTTTGTGGTTAGGATGGGACTGAAAGACCATGATGGGGTGGTTTGTGTTTCTTCACCTATTTTAACAGTGACTTCTACTGGGGCATGGTCTGTGATTTTGATGCTGCCTATGTTTGTTGATTCTACTAAGGGGATCAGACCATGCGTGAGCAGGATGCTGTCCAGTCTGGACGTTGTACCGTGGCGTCCGGATTGAAATGTGTGGGTGGTGTCTCCCGGGTTGTGTTCGCCCCAAATGTCATAGAGACCTCTGTTGCTTGACTATTCCTCCATGGGAATGGGGAAGAGATAATCAAAGATTAAAAACAAACACACACTAGACACCATCTTCTTGACTTTTAAATTTCTGTCTTGGTGTATTATTTTAAAAGTGGAGGAGCATTCAGTCATGTAATTCCCCACAAAGCTGCAGTCTAATGGAAGTCCAGTTACCTGGACTTCCTGTTATCTGCTACTGGTGGGCTGGGTTGTAGAGAAAGGAGGACGAGGATAGCGATGGGTCTCTCTCCAATTTGCTTCCATGAAGCGCACAAAAGTGGAGCAGAGTGTGGAGCGCGAGCCGCCTTCTTCCACCGGGGCGAGGAAGCCGGGGCGCATTAGGGCCCTGCGGGAAAGCGGCCCAAGCAGGGTCCCTTTGTCCAGCTTGTCTGGGTCTTAAATACATACACCTTCCACCCAAAGCGAGAGATCGGCGGGGTGCAGAGATGCGTGCGTAAAAGCTCTCTCGGGCACTCTCTCGTAACTCCTGGGGTTTGCAGCAGCTGTGTTTGGAGGAGGCGTTTACAGCCCAGGATTCTCTCTCTCTCTCTCTCTCTCTCTCTCTCTCTCTCTCTCTCTCACACACACACACACACACACACACACACAGCGCCTAGGATCCGCTTTCCCTGCAACACTCACTTTAACTGACACAGTGATTACTTTCCACTCATTCGGAACGCCTTTCAAAAGAAAAGCGGGGTGCGGGGGGGAACCTTGGCAGGGTGCAGAGATACATGCGTAAAAGCGCTCTCTCTCTCTCTCTCTCGTAACTCCTGGGGTTTGCAGCAGCTGTGTTTACATGGTGATTACTTCGGGAGAACTGCTGGAAAGATCCTGGAGATCCTCCCTCGATCAGTGCAGATTTTTTTTAAAAAGTTTATTCTCTCCTCTCTTAAACATCTCCCCCACCATCAATCTCACTCTTGCTCTCTTGAAACTTAACATACTCTCTCTGCCTCTCCTCCCCGCCCAGTCTCACTGCTGCTCCTCCCCATTTGCTGTAACAAACAAGTTTCTGGTTTGGGTTTTTAAAGTTGCTTTTGAAACCCCAGAATCATATCTTCTTGTTGTTCAGGAGTTCAAAAAGGGGTGCATGGTTCTCACACGCCCCCTGCTCCTCCACGGCATCTCCTCCCTGCTGGAGGAGCCGCCCCTCAGCGCTTGCCCGCCTCCACCATGCCGCGATGCATGGTGCCCGGAGCCTCCATCCAGCCAGAGGAGCCGCCCTCCAGCCGCTGCCCGCCCAGAGGGAAACGTGGGGGTGAGGGTGTGGGCGCTTGAGGAATCTGTGCACCACGGCGCCAGATAAGCTGAAGACGGCCCTGGCGCTCGACCGGCCAGCGCCGTCGCTGCTGCAGCTGCTGCTCGTCGCCTCGGACTCGGAGGAACGGAGGAAGTGTGACAGGGCGAGGAAGGGGAAGGAGCTGGGCGCACGCGCTCTCAGGTTCCACCGCCTCCCCGCCTGCGGGGCCCTGCGCCCCCTGTAGGACATTGAAGGCATTGCAGGGAAACGCCTCTGCAGCAAGCAGCAAGAGGAGGGAAAGCTGCGAGTGGCAAGCGGCGGGCGAACGGGCAGGCAAGCATTGGGCAGGCAAGCGGCGGCTACACGGGCCACATGACGAGGTCTGGCGGGCCGGATTTGGCCCGCGGGCCTTGTCTTTGACACCCGTGTTATAGAGGGTCTCCTATATGTAGTTATATAGGTGTTCATTTGGGGTATTTTGGACCTTTTGGTGATTAGCCGGTTGGTCCTGGGTCTCGGCTGATGTGAAGGGCTGTGCTCAGAGACAGGCCTTCCCCCTCGTTGTTTGCGATAGGGGATGATCAGCGAGACGGTGCAGAATAGTTTTGTGATGTTAGGTTCGTGAGCAACGTTGCCAATGTTAATAGCAACATTACTGATGTATTAGAGTGTGTATATGTGTTGGCACGCTCTGAGGCCACCATGTTATTGAATATGTATTATGTTTTAGCCTGATAGTGAGTTGTGTTATGGATGCTGGGGGAGTTGTTTTTCTCTTGTTTGGTATGGAAGGGATACTGGAGATATGAGTTGTGATTGATGGGGAATGTGATTAAGGTTGTTTGGACTGGTGTCGGGGTGGGGTTGGGGATGGGGGTAGGATCTATGGAGGTGAGGTGTTGGGGGGATATTGATGCTGTTAGCTATGTTTAAGGCCTATGGGAGGGGAGGGGAGGGGAGGGGAATCACCAGTCCTGCAGTTCGAGATGATTTCCGGTTGCTTCATTCAGCTATGATTGGTGTTGTTGTAGGGTTGTTCCTCAGTGATGTTTTGGTTCGGTTGATCATGGTCTGGCGTCCTGTGGAGTATGTTCGGTAGAATGATTTTGTGAGCGATGGTAGATGGTTGTACCGGCGAGTCTTGACGTGTTGCTTCTGTTGTCTCTTTCCCCTCTTTATTTCCATCCATTCATTTACTGCTGTTCCATTTTCTTGATATCGGCTGTCGCTTGGTAGCTCTTTCTGTTGCCGATCCAGTGGAAGGTCAAGCCCAAGGTTCCTCAGTAGTTATTGGGCTTCCGTTTCGTTGGTAGCCATGTACTGTGTTGTATCGGTTGCCACAATGAGACGGAAGGGAAAGCCCCAACGGTATCGAATCCCTTTTTGCTTAAGAAGCTGAGTGTATGGGCGTAGGTTTCTTCTCCGATTTAGGGTGTCTTAGGATAAGTCTTGTAGGACCAATATGGAGTTGTCTTTGTATTGGAGGTTGGTTGAGTTTCTGAGGCTGTTCCATATCTCTTCCTTTTTTTTGTAGCATGAAAAGCACACTATGATGTCTCTTGGGTGAGCATCAGGTTTTGGCATAACTTTTAAAGCTCTGTGTGCCCTCTCCAGATCGGATACCTTGAGTGTCAGATTTGGGATTGTATCTTTCAACCAGCTTACAATTAGGTCTGCTGGGCTTTTCTCTTCTGCTTTTTCTGGAATGTAGCGGAAGCGGATGTTGCAGCGCCTGTTTCGGTCTTCGATGTCTGCTTGTTTAATTCTCAGTTCTTCGTTTTCTCTTTCCAGTTCGTACAATTTCTTATTCATACGTGCGGTTTCATCCTGGTATTGCTCTATTGTTCTTTCTTGCAGTTGATTCTTCTTTTCTAGAGCTTCCACTCTGGAGGTAAGATTGCTGATTAGTAGTTGTATGGGGGTCATTGCATTTTCCACTGCAGCTTCCAGTTTACTTGTCATCCTCTCTTCCATTTCTCTTAGGTGTTGTAATATTTCGTCGTTTTGAGGAGGTGTTGCGGTCTCAATGTTATTTACCATCTTTTTAGTTGGTGACACCTTCATCTCCTTGGCGTTTTTGGTTTGAGGTTTGTTTGGCATTCTCTCGGAGTGGGACGTGTTGGGGTTAGGGATTATGGCGGTTATGATTTCTGGGTGTTGGGTTATTGGACTAGTCAGGCGTTGTTGACTGGTGGCTTCTGCAGAGCGTTTGGATTAAGCAATCATTTGTGTCATCCCTTGGCAATGTTATAAGAACTTCTCAGAGACTGTCGTATTCGCCTCAGCAGTGCTGTCAAAGTGGTGGTCAGGTACTCGGAGAGGCGGATAAACCAATGGACAGACAGACAAACAGGTGAAAGTAGACAAACAAACAAGCGAAAGACGGGAGGTTCGATTTAGGGACGGACAAGCGAGCACTCCAGCGAACAAAGAGGGTGTAAAACAAAAGAAGAGGTGGGGGAATGAGAAGTGGGGTAGGAGGGGAAGATAAGGGGAAATTGAATTGAGTATTTTGGAAGGGATTTAAAGAGAAGGGTTACATATTGGAATGAAGGAGGCAAGACAAAGACAAAACAAAGACAACCGTTTTCAAGGGGGGGTAATAGGGAGGAGGAAATGCTTCCTCTTTGGAGACAGGTCAATAGACAGAGTAGATGAGGAGGAGGTTTGATCCAGAAGGGAGAAAGAGGGAACTGAAAAGGAAAGTGAGAAAAAGAGAAAAGGGATAGAAGACAAAGGTGGGGGTGGGAAGCAACCAGTGAGATGGAGATCAAAAACAAGGAGAGGATATTTGGGGGGGGGGCTGCAAAAGTCTATGAGGGGTTCCAAAGGGCACCTCTATGCATCAAGGAGGAAAAAAACAGAGCCAAGCCAAGGCAAAAGAGGTTGGAGGGAGAGGACGCCAGCTTGAAAATGATAGAAATTAAGCAAAAGGGGCCGAGAGCCTGGGGGGGGGGTCCCCGTCTTTGCTTTGTGCTGCGGTCCCTCAAAAGTCCAAAATGTACGGAAAGAAAGGGGGGTCTTGTGTCAAAAGGTGGGAGATGGAGGTGATAAATGGCAAGAACACTAAAAATATTAGGTAAAGTTTTTTGGTGTTATTTTTGTGTGTGTGTGTTTTCCCTTTCTTTCCCCTTTCTATTTATCTTCGTTTCCACTGAAGAAAAATTTAAAGGGGGGGAGGGGAAAAGGGAAAGAAAAGAAAAATATAAAAAAATCCGCTGAAAATATTCAAAAATAAAAAATAAATTTTTTTATTCAAAAATAGACAAATAGAGGAGCAGGTTCAGGCTGGGCCTAGACTTGGAATGACGGCCTCAGTCTGCAATCAAAGCCTTTTCCGACAGGCCTTCCTTTAGACGTTGATCTACCCCAGTCTCATTAATGGACAGAGGGGGCAGGTTCGTGGGCTCTACCGGCCCCAGGGTCCTGGAAGGCCGGGCGATCCCGGCGCTATGTTGCAGCGGCAAGGGCTGCAAGGGCTCGGATCAGGTCCCTTCTCCTCGCTCCTTTTTTGTTGGCGGTGGCGGCGGCAGCAGCGGTGACAATGGCGGCGGCCACGAGGTCCGGGCTTACCTCCTCAGGACTCAGAGTCCCGGAGGCCAGGCGCTCCCGATTGCGGTTCGCCACGATCGGCGGGAGGGGGAGCAGGGACAGAGAGCCCCGACTGCTCCCCAATCGATCTGCCAGGCTCTCCCGGCGCTCGTGCGGTGGTGGCAGCAGCAGTTCCCGCCGGGTGTTGATGGCCGGACACCCGGCTTCTACTCACGATGATCGGGGGAGGGGGGAGCGGGGGCAGAGGGCCCCGACGGCTCCCCGATCGATCTGCCGGGCTCTCCCAGCACTCGTGTGTTGGCGGCGGCAGTTCCCGCCGGGTGTTGATGGTCGGACACCCGGCTCCTGCGATCGGCGGGAGGGGGGAGCAGGGGGCCCCAACGGCTCCCCGGCCGATCCACCGGGCTCTCCCGGCTCCTGTGCAGCGTTGGCAGCGGTTTTAACGGCTCCGAAGTTGTTCAAGCGGCTTGGGCACATCAGTGGCTCCTAGGAGCTCCACGGTCGCGTGCCGCTCGCCATTTTGCCATGCCGGAAGTCCGTTGGATTGCATTCTTGATTAAATTATCTTTCCATTGACATATAATTTTATGATATTACTCCAAAAGAAGTGTTGTGAGCGAGCAACCCTCTGAAAAACACTTTCCCCCAAAACTCTTCCAGAAATTTTGAACACTACTATATATCAAACAAAGTAACATTCAACAACTCATCAGAATCTAATAATAAAAATGTTGGTTAATGATAAACAACACAGCTAATGAACACCTCCCCAACTGCCTTCAGTTCTTCTCCATTTGTTCCTGAGGCTCTAATCCCTTTTTTGTTTCCGTTGCAGATTGTGATGAATTGGAAATCGAGAACAAAGGTGACCATGACAAAATCTTCAGAGAGGAGAAGCCAGGTAAAAAATTGGAGTGTGCAGAAAGCTGCAGTCAGCGCTCCCATTCCACTTCCCATCAACAAAATCTCATCAGAAAGAAACTCTATCAGTGCATGGAATGTGGAAAGAGCTTCAGTCAGAGCTCCAATCTCACTTCCCATCAGAGAATTCATACAGGGGAGAAACCCTATCAGTGTATGGAATGTGGAAAGAGTTTCAGTCAGAGCTCCCATCTCACTAACCACCAAAGAATTCATACAGGGGAGAAACCATATCAGTGTGTGGAATGTGGAAAGAGCTTCAGTCACAGCAACAATCTCACTTCCCATCAAAGAATTCATGCAGGGGAGAAACCCTATCAGTGTATGGAATGTGGAAAGAGCTTCAGTCAGAGCTCCCATCTCACTAACCACCAAAGAATTCATACAGGGGAGAAACCATATCAGTGTGTGGAATGTGGAAAGAGCTTCAGTCAGAGCTCCCATCTCACTAACCACCAAAGAATTCATACAGGGGAGAAACCATATCAGTGTGTGGAATGTGGAAAGAGCTTCAGTAATAACTACTCTCTCACTTCCCATCAAAGAATTCATACAGGGGAGAAACCATATCAGTGTGTGGAATGTGGAAAAAGCTTCAGTCTGAACTCCTCTCTCACTAAGCATCAAATAATTCATACAGGGGAGAAACCCTATCAGTGTGTGGAATGTGGAAAGAGCTTCAGTTGGAGGAACACTCTAACTTCCCATCAAAGAAGTCATACAGGGGAGAAACCATATGTGTGTGGAATGTGGAAAGAGCTTCAGTAAGCACTCCTCTCTCACTTTCCATCAAAGAATTCATACAGGGGAGAAACCCCATCAGTGTGTGGAATGTGGAAAGAGCTTCAGTAATAACTACTCTCTCACTTTCCATCAAAGAGTTCATACAGGGGAGAAACCCTATCAGTGTGTGGAATGTGGAAAGAGCTTCATTCAGAGCTCCAATCTCACTTCCCATCAGAGAATTCATACAGGGGAGAAACCCTATCAGTGCTTCGAATGTGGAAAGAGCTTCAGTCAGAGCTCCTCTCTCAATAACCATCAAAGAATTCATACAGGGGAGAAACCCTATCAGTGCATGGAATGTGGAAAGAGCTTCAGTCAGAGCTTGTCTCTCACTTCCCATCAAAGACTTCATGCAGGGGAGAAACCGTATCAGTGTGTGGAATGTGGAAAGAGCTTTACTTACAGCCGGAGTCTCACTACCCATCAAATAATTCATACAGGGGAGAAACCCTATCAGTGTGTGGAATGTGGAAAGAGCTTCAGTCAGAGCTCCCATCTCACTTCCCATAAAAGAATCCATACTAATGTTGGAAAAACCATTGTACAGCTTTAGGAGCCAGGCAAATCAGCACCTTTTTAACCAGACCTTTGGATGATTGACATCTAATGCTCTTTTAAAATGTGGTATTTTGTGTTTTTGTGTTGTGTTATTATTTTGTAACCTTCCTGAGACCTCTAGGTGTAGGGAATAGGTGGCAGCTCTTGAAGGCATAAGGGTCTTCCCCCGAATAAACAGTGTGTGGAATGTGGAATCCATACAAAGGTCAGAAAAACCAGATTACCAGATTTTTTTCAATGAATCCAGGGACACTCTTTTGCAGCAGCCAAGGGGTTAAAAGACAGTAGCATCTGGATTATTAGTAGGGAGCAATCTTTTGTAAACATATGTAGTTTACATGGCAACCAGAGCCAGGTTCCTTGGTTATGGGTGAAGGGTGGGGAGGGGGAAAGAGAGAAGGGGAAGCAAAATTAGGATGGGATAGTTGGAACTGAGGGAGGTGTGGGTCGGTAGGTGCGTGGGTTCAGGCCCCCCCTTTTCTTTTCTGGGATTCCTGGAAGCGTCACCGAAAAGGAAGGAAGGAACAAAATGGGGGGGTAGAGAGAGGTCGTCCCAGAAAAAGGCACATGAGGAATACAAACGGATAGATAACCAAAGCTATTTTAATATGAACCTCCTCTATTTTGGTGGGTGCGTGGGTTCAGGGCCCCCCTTTTCTTTTCTGGGATTCCTGGAAGCGTCACCGAAAAGGAAGGAAGGAACAAAGGGGGGGTAGAGAGGGGACAGAGAGTCAGGTCGTCCCAGAAAAAGGCACATGAGGAATACAAACGGATAGATAACGAAAGCTATTATAATATGAACCTCCCCTATTTTCTGTCTGACGCTTTAAGTAGAGAAAAATGTAATAGGGATACTGTGTGGGGAGAGGGTGGAGCCATTTGGCAGAGTATTATTATTTTTATTTACAAGCGAGGAGGTGGGAGGATGGTGTCTCCATTGGTCGGGCAATAAAAGCGCCCAGCCTTTATGACTGCCATCAGCGTTTCTTTCCTTGCATCTGCACCCCTCTCAAATTCGGACGTTTGGGAAGGAACATCATAAACCATATGCCGGCGCCCTCCACGTCTCCCCTCAGCCCTCGGGGCAAGGTTCCCGCCAAAGCACCAATAAAGATGTGGAAGCAGCATCAGCCGCAAATGGAGCAGGCGGAGGAGGAGGAGGGTGGGAGCGGGAGAGGGAATGTTCCCGCTTGTCTAACAGCTGTCTAACCCATAGCTGCCAAGTTTTCCGTTTTCTCACGAGGAAGCCTATTCAGCATAAGGGAAAATCCCTTTAAAAAAGGGATAACTTGGCAGCTATGGTCTAACCTGGCTGTCCACACTGGCAACAGCAGCGGCCACAGCACCTCTTGCCGCTGGCATCTTTGGCCATGGACAGATTGGTAAAACTGGGAACTGTCCCTGGGAACCAGGGACATCTGATAACCCTACATTATACAGCTTTAGGAGCCAGGCAAATTGGCACCTTTTCAACCAGGCCTTTGGCTGATTGGCATCTAATGCCCTTTTAAATTGTGGTGTTTTGTGCTTTGATGATGTGCTTTTATGTTGTAACCATCCTGAGACATGTAGGTGTAGGGAATAGGCACCAACTAGGGGTCTTTGCCCCCCGCCCATAAAATATTTGAGAAGGCCACACACACACCTTTTTGTGTGTGTTTTTCCAAACGCAACCTTTTATTCTTCCGCAACTTACCATACAATTTGCCGTCTTAAAAATAAAAAAATAAACGCACACAGGAGTGGAAAAAAAGATATAACAAAGTTTATATGGAATGGTAAGAGACCAAGAATAAAGTACCAGCTGCTAACAGACAGGAAAGGGGGAGGGGTTCGCTCTCCCAAATTTAGAGTTGTACCATGCGGCAGCGGGCATAGTCTGGTTAAAGGAATGGGTAACTTTGAAAAATCCAGAAATATTAGACCTGGAAGGAGTGGAAAATCGATTTGGCTGGCACTCTTACCTACCCAGTACTTTACGATAAGGTTAAGGTCCACAAAGGTTTCCTGAACCACTTAGTAAGAAAATCATTATACCTGATCTGGGTAAAATACAAAGGAATTTTGGAACCCAGGATCCCTTCGTGGACATCATCAACAAACGTTATAACAGTTAAGACACTAAATATGGAGATAAAGATCGCCACCTATCAGGACTTATTGGAAAAGAAACAAAATGAGCTAATATTGAAAAAATATGAAGAGAGAAAATAATACCTTTCGGACTGGCTACAATACTTTCAAATCAGAGGTTTAATCAGGATAAAAAATTGGGCATTGCAAAGGAAAAATCAAAATTTGAAAAAGAACTAATACAGAGTGATGGGAAGTACATTTCACGTATTTCACATATTTATGACCTGCTGTTGGAATGGGAACTCAAAGAGGAGCAGGTTAAACCAGTAATGGTGAAGTGGGCCCAAGACCTTGGCTACAATGTCCTGATGGAGCAATGGGAAAGACTGTGGAGGCTGGATTTAAAGTTTACCGCCTGTTATAACTTAATAGAAAACATCTTTAAAATGATGTACAGGTGGTACCAAACACCAGAAAAGTTAGCCAATAAGTATAAAAATAAATATTCTATGTGCTGGAAAAAGGGTCTCTAATACATATGTGGTGGAATTGTCCGGAAATATGTAGGTACTGGAATAACATCTATGAAGAACTTTTAAAAATGTTAAAATGCACATTTAGAAAAAGACCGGAAATGTTTTTATTAAATATAATACCAGAGGATATTAAAACCACAAAAAGAATATTGTTAATGTATGGAATTGTAGCGGCAAGCATCCTGGTCGCCAGAAATTGGGAAAACAAAAATGCACCCAGCATAATGGATTGGCAAACTTTAATGATAGAATATTTACAGTTAGCAAAAACCACTGGAAGGATAAGAGGACAAACGAAACAAAAAAACACAGAAGGAATGGAGGATGTTTGATGAGTATTTAAATAGTAGTGGTATACCCAGAATCCTAATGGCAGACTAAAGTTGAACCTGACTTTCTTAAGGGGGGGGGAATGTAGATGTAAATTCAGAATTGTGCGATAAAATAAGGTTGATATGTAGATTACAGTGTGAATAATTGGAAGTTTTCACAAAGAAGGTGTGGATTGTACATATACAGTGGTACCTCGGTTTATGAACACAATTGGTTCCGGAAGTCTGTTCATAAACTGAAGCGTTCATAAACTGAAGCGAACTTTCCCATTGAAAGTAATGGAAAGTGGATTAATCTGTTCCAGACGGTCCGCGGAGTAACCGTTCATAAACTGAAGCGAACTTTCCCATTGAAAGTAATGGAAAGTGGATTAATCCGTTCCAGATGGGTCCGCGGAGTACTTAAACTGAAGCGTTCATAAACTGAAGCATGGGTGTAATTGGTTCCGGAAGTCTGTTCATAAACTGAGGCGTTCATAAACTGAAGCGAACTTTCCCATTGAAAGTAATGGAAAGTGAATTAATCCGTTCCAGATGGGTCCGCGGCGTTCATAAACTGAAAATTCATAAACCGAGGTGTTCATAAACCGAGGTTCCACTGTAGAGAGATGTAATGGTTTTCTTTTTGTCTTTTTTTTGTATACAGATTGTTTGTTTGTTTTCTATATTAGTATCTTTCCTCCCCTTCTTTTTCTCTCTCTTTTTCTTTTTTCTTTTTCTTTTATTCTTTCCTTTTCTATTTTCTTTTTGTAAAATGTTATGAAAGAGAAGAAGAATATGAAATATATGCATGTTGTACGTCTATGTTTTTAAAGAAAGAAATTAATAAAACTTATTGTTTTAAAAAAAGATATTTGTATTTTTATTTGTTATAAAATTCAATAGCCACAGCCACAATCTCACTTTCCATCAAAGAATTCATACAGGGGAGAAACCCTATCAGTGCTTTGAATGTGGAAAGAGCTTCAGTCGGCGCTCCTCTCACTTCATACAGGGGAGAAACTGTGTGTGGAATGTAGAAAGAGCTTCAGTCACAGCCACAATTTCACTTCCCATCTAAGAATTCATACAGGGGACAAACACTATCAGTGCGTGGAATGTCGGAAGACAGTGGTGTTCCTACCCCAGCTGTCACTAGAGCATGCGCACTAGAGCGGAACCTGGGGCGGCAAAACCGGAGGGCGGGGTGTCGTGATGTTGCACGCATGCGTATGACGCTGCGTTGTGGGATAACCCCCCCCCGATTCCCAAGCCTCGCTCGGAGCAGCAGCGCCCAAAAAAAAGACTCGCTCGCCGCAGCGGCAACTAGCTTCCAGCTGCCGCGGCGGTAATCGAGTCTTCTTACTAGCCTCCACCTCGCCGAGTGAGACTTGGGAGTTGCGGGGAGGGACCACCCCGCGATGCAGCGTCGCATGACGTCTGCGTAGACACGCGACGCTGACGTGTGATGCTGCATCACGGGATGCCCCTGCCCCCGTTACTCCCAAGCCTCGAGTGGCGGATGGCAGCCAGCAGCATCGAGGCGGCCTCTCCGTGATGGCGGCCACGTTGGCCGCCGTCGATAGGTGCGGAAGGGCCAGGGCGCACTGCCCCCTGCAGAGTGGAGCTCGGGCGGCACCCCCCCGCCCCCTGTTGTGTTGCCCCTGTTGAAAGAGCTTCGCTGATAGCTCCAAACTCACTTCCCATAAAAGAATCCATACAAAAGTTGGAAAAACCATTATACACCTTTAGGAGCCAGGCAAATCAGCACCTTTTTAACCAGGCCTTTTGCTGTTTGACAGCTAATGCCCTTTTAAAGCGTGGTGTTTTGTGTTTTTATGTTTTTTTTTATGTTGTAACCATCCTGAGACACGGGGTAGGGAATAGGCACCACCTCTTAAAGGCCTAGGGGTCTTTGCCCCCCCCCAATAAAATCTTTAGGAGTCCACCCCCCAGTTTTTGTGTGGGTTTTTTTCAAACGCAACCTTTTATTCTTCTGCAACTTGCCATACAATTTCTCTTTCAATTTGCCCTCTTTTTTTTAAAAAAAAAACACACACACACAGGCCATGAGGAAAACAAAATACAAGAAAATATAAACGTGGGCAGGTCCCATCTTTGCAGGCCAAACATAAAAGTTGCCTTAAAGCAGGGTTTCCCCAACCTGGGTCCCCAGCAGCTCCTGGACTACACTTCCCCATAGCTGCCAAGTTCAGCATTGAAAAATAAGGGATCACAGACTCACCCAGCGGTGTGGCACCGGAAGTCGTTTCTACGCATGTCTGGACATGCGCAGAAGCGACTTCCCTGTGCCGGCTCTGCACATGTCTGGGCACTGAAAGAACCCAGCGCCGGTCCTTTTCTCTCCCTATCTAATGCGGAGGGTGGAAGGGTTGGCCTGCAACCCAAGCACATATAAGTTTGCACCTCTCTTCAGAAGCCACCCCCCTCCTAGGAATCCTGGTGTTGCTGTTTGAGTTTCTGAAAAATAAGTCAGCATGGGTTTCTGAAAAATAAGTCATGTCAGACTAATCTGATCTCATTTTTTGACAGAATTAAAAGCCTGGTAGATGAAGGGAATGCTGTGGATATAGCCTATATTGATTTCAGCAAGGCCTTTGACAAGGTGCCCCATGATATTCTTGTAAAGAAGCTGGTAAAATGTGGGCTAGACAATGCTACCATTCAGTGGATTTGTAACTGGCTGACTGACCGAACCCAAAGGGTGCTCATCAATGGCTCCTCTTCATCCTGGAGAGTAGTGACTAGTGGGGTGCCACAGGGTTCTGTCTTGGGCCCAGTCTTATTCAACATCTTTATCAATGACTTGGATGATGGGCTTGAGGGCATCCTGAGCAAGTTTGCAGATGACACCAAATTGGGAGGGGTGGCTAATACCCCAGAGGACAGAATCACACTTCAGAATGACCTTAACAGATTAGACAACTGGGCCAAAGCAAACAAGATGAATTTTAACAAGGAGAAATGTAAAGTACTACACTTGGGCAAAAAAATGAAAGGCACAAATACAGGATGGGAGACACCTGGCTTGAGAGCAGTACATGTGAAAAGGATCTAGGAGTCCTGGTAGACCACAAACTTGACATGAGTCAACAGTGTGATGCAGCAGCTAAAAAAGCCAATGCAATTCTGGGCTGCATCAATAGGAGTATAGCATCTAGATCGAGGGAAGTAATAGTACCACTGTATTCTGCTCTGGTCAGACCTCACCTGGAGTACTGTGTCCAGTTCTGGGCACCACCGTTCAAGAAGGATACTGACAAGCTGGAATGTGTTCAGAGGAGGACAACCAAAATGGTCAAAGGCCTGGAAATGATGCCTTATGAGGAACGGCTTGGGGAGCTGGGTATGTTTAGCCTGGAGAAGAGAAGGTTAAGGGGTGATATGATAGCCATGTTCAAATATATAAAAGAATGTCATATAGAGGAGGGAGAAAGGTTGTTTTCTGCTGCTCCAGAGAAGCGGACACGGAGCAATGGATTCAAACTACAAGAAAGAAGATTCCACCTAAACATTAGGAAGAACTTCCTGACAGTAAGAGCTGTTCGACAGTGGAATTTGCTGCCAAGGAGTGTGGTGCAGTCTCCTTCTTTGGAGGTCTTTAAGCAGAGGCTTGACAGGCATATCTCAAGAATGCTTTGATGGTGTTTCCTGCTTGGCAGGGGGTTGGACTGGATGGCCTTTGGGGTCTCTTCCAACTCTATGATTCTATGACGAACAGGCCAAACCCACCCTGCGTACATTTTGTTTTGCCTTGAGGGCTAGACTTTGTTTCCCTTCTGCAAAATTTCTGGCTGTTTGCCAGCTCCCTCCACTGGCTCAGAGCTTGTGGCAGTGAAACGTTCTGCGAAATGTCTCTCCAGAATCCCAGATGTTTTCCTAGCAAGCCGGAGAACATTGCTCAGCCATCCTTATAGCTCTGCTCCTATTGAGGAAGGCTGAGCTCAGCAAGAGATTGAGGGAGGCGGGAGACCTTGCATTTGTGCTCATTCTTGAAGGATTAGGGAGCAAGGATGGCTTGATTTGAGCCCTTGGAAACTAGTAAGCACACTTCTGAGCATGTGCAGAAAGTCATCACTGCCTCGCCACTTTGCAAACACAAGCTGCCTCTGGGCATATTTTGTTGGAAGACAAGGTGCATGCATAGCTCAGTTGGTTACAGTGTGGTGCTGAGAATGCCAACGTCACAAGTTCGATCCCCGTATGGGACAGCTGCATATTCCTGCATTGCAAGGGTTGGACTAGATGACCCTCGGGACCCCTTCCAACTCCACAATTATATACATACAGTATAAGGTTTTGAGCTCAGAGAAAGCCCCCCAAACCACCAAGCAGACAAATTGCTCCTGGTATACCTTATCACAGCCCAATTTATTTAATTTAATTTTAATTAATATAATTTATTTAATAAAATCATAGAATTGTAGAGTTGGAAGGGACCACAAGGGTCATCTAGTCCAACCCCCTACAAGGCAGGAATTATTTGCCCAACATAGGTCTCAAATCCACAATTAAGATTCTCATGCTTGACTGACAAATTAAAAAATGATTTGCTTTATACAGCTCTTGATTGTAAAACACAAAAAACTCAAAACAATAACTATCAATAGCAAGAATGTTTTTTACGACTTTCAATGGGTTCAAGCCCCTTTTTTGCCCAAAAGATTCCTGCAATAGATAGACTAAAAACAGTTTCCCCAACCTGGAGACCTCCAGCTGTTTTGAACTACAAATCCCATCAGCCCCAGAGTGCCTAAGAATGCCTAAGGCAGTGCCTGAGAATGGGGGGCTAGAGGAGGTCTGGTGTGTGTTGGGAGGGCTGGCACCTCAATTTGCAACCTTCCCCCCACCCCTCGCCCAGTCCTTTAATTCTGGGGAGAAATGGGGTGCACAGAGCGCAGCTGCGGGGAGGCAGAAGCTTCCATCCTCTGGGGGTTGTAAGGTGGACTGGGGGCACAAGTAATCATCCCCCTCCCCGGCTTGACTCCTCCGCCTTCAACCAACTAAGTACTCTGCAGCCCAGCATGGCAGTTGCTGGGTCCGTGCATGCACCAGCCCTGGCCCTGGCCCTGGCCCTGGCCCTGGCTGCTGCTGCTGCTGCTGCTGCTGTATGGGGACCCCCACCCTCCAGCGGTGACCTTCATCTCCCCACTCCCCAGCTGGATCTACAGCCCCTTCCCCCCCCCCCAGCGATCGCACTGCACCCCCTTTACCTGGCTGATGCATGCCAGCCTTGCAGCGGCAGGAACAAAGACTCCTCTTTCTTCTCCTTCCCAGGAGCCCCTCTTTCTTCTCTTTCTTTCCTCCTCTTCCTTCTCTTCCTGGTCCCGGGCTGCTCAGGGGCTCCCTGGTTGGTCGGCGCTCTCTCACCCCCCCCCACGTGTTAAGAGCCGAGCCAACCCGACGGGGGGGGGGGGGGAGGACAAGAGCAAGAATCGCCACACGCAGAGGCGTGCCCATAGAGATAGGAAAAGTGAAGAGTGATACTCGCGCGCACACTTCCTGGCTCTGTTTGCGTGTCCATAGAGATAGGAAAAAGTAAAGAGTGATACTCGCGCGCACACTTCCTGGCTCTGTTTGCAAGAAATACGGGTGAATCACGGGATATTTCCCCATTCGGGATGACAGCGTGAAAAGCCTTTAAAATCGGGGTTTTCCCGGCGAAAACGGGAGACTTGGCAGCTATGCACTTCCCATCATCCCTCCCCATTGGTCCTGAGCACCCCAGAGCCAGCTGCTATGGCACAGATTTTGAAGTCGGCCAGCACCAGCAGTCGGGGAGTCCTGAACTCCGCCTGTGAGACCAGCTCTGTAAGCTCAGGCAGGGAGACCATGGAGGGCAAAGGAAGCGGGAAGCACCCCTGCTAGCAAGCACCCCTCAACAAGACCCCAACCCCAGAGTCTGTTCAGCCCCCTCCGCTTCTTGTAGCTGGAGTCAGTCTGGGCGCTGCCCTCCCAGGCCAGGTGGGAAAGGCCTGCCAGGCAGGGAGCAGGTCCTGCAGGACTCCCAGCAAGAAAACCTGGGAGGTGAGTCTTGGGCAAAGAAGGGACAAGGGAGTTCCCTGTCTCCAAGGTGTGGGGCTTACCTTCTTTCAGATTCAGCTGTAAGCAGGCCAACTCTGATCGGGCCTCAGGTCGTCCAACTCCGGCTGAGCTATTACATTCTGCAGAGGAAATAAAAATCTGGGTCAGATGACAGTACAAAAACCCACCTTGGATGGCTGCACCCACTTTGGACCCAATCCCTTGTCCCAGAGGACCAACCTGAGCCCTGCAGCCTCCTGGGCAGAGGTGGAAGGGCAGCAGCAGGAAAGGGGGCAGGAAAAGCTGCTGGGCTCATCCTGGCATCCAGGAACACACACCGCATCATCTGCGTTCAGAGTTACTCAGGGATGTGCTATTGGGAGGATGGAAGCAACCAAAGAAATGAATACAGGAAGACAAGATACTTACGGTACTTTGAACTGGGAGAAATGCTGTTGGCGCTAGTTTCCGCTCTTCCCCATTGTCACAGAGGGCGTATCCTCGGAGGTCCTGCGGGAGGAAAGAGCCTCAGAGTCAGGGGCCAGTCTTGGGAAGTGCTAGGAGCTGTCTGATAAGGAGACAGGATTCCTCAGTGCAGGTGTGATGCCTTGTCCTGCATTTTCCTTTATTTAAATAAAACTTTCTGAAGTTGTATTTGTGTGTGTGTCCATTTGTAGACTCAGTAGGTGGTGCTGGGAAGTATTTTGACAGTTGCGGGTGGTACAAAGTCAATTTGACAGTTTTGATACAAACTGATACAAAGTTTAGAAACAAATACAAAAGTATAAAAATAAAAAAACCGAAAGGAAATTGATACAAAGATTGAACTTCAGTGACCAACATGTGGAAGGAACGTTCAGTTTGAAGGGCAATGTTTAAAGGCAATAGGCATACCAAGCAGGGTTCATAAATTTATCTCGGGGTACCCTCTCTGGTCATGGATTCTCTTATAACACTAGTTAACTATCTAAAAAGACAATCCAAGCCTAACTCAGACCCCAACCCCAACCACAGCCCTAAGCCTCCACCTAACCCTAAGTACTCTATGTACAAAATAAACATATAAATTTATATATATACAAAATAGGCACAAATGTGCTCAAAATAAAAAGGTAAAATAAAAAATATTAAACTAAAGAACAAAAAACCACAAAGAACAAAAATATTAAAATAAAAAATAAAAACAAAAAAATAATTAACCGTGGAAAAACTGACCCGTGTCAAGAATCTCAGCGGACTGAAATCAAGAAAACTAAAACAAAAGCAACAGCTGTGAGGGGGAAGGAAGGCTCTGAGCTGCTTTGTGCAAAATAAATAAAATAAAGTGTTAAAATAAAATATAAATAAATAAATGAAAGTAATAAATGAAATAAGAATCAAAATAAGATATTTAGAATATAAGAATACACTTAACGCCTCGCCTAATCCTTCATCAACCACCACCAACTGCAGAGTGGGGGGCAAAGAGCCCAGCCAGCGGGGAGCAGGTCTGAGGGGTCCAGTCCCTTCCCCAAAGCCTCTCCCTCCCCCACTTCCCCATGGGGGTCCCCCACACCACCCATCACTCACCAGGATGGCTTTGGCTGTCTCCTGCTTGGAGCACTTCAGGGTTCAAAACCCCCTGAGCTGAGCTGCCTGGCAGTTCTGAATCACCTCCAGCAGGAACAGCTGATCTTCCTCCAGCAGCTGAAAGGCAAAAGTCAGGCTGTCAGTTCTTCACAAAGGGAGGGCTTCTCCACATCCGAGAGTGCAGAGTGGGGGGCAAGGAGGGCAGGTCTGAGTCCCTTCTCTGGTTCTCTCCAATACTCACCCTGGGGAGGGATGTGCAACCTCAGCACATATGCAAAGGGAAGACATGGGGACAGGTGAGTCTGTCCCTGAGCACCTGGCTAGGCTATTCCAAGAGTTTTCTCCTGGATTCCAAGTCCTACTACAAGGAAGTGACACTCCAGGCCTTGGGGGCTAATCCTGGCCTCCTTCAATCAGAATGTGGCTCCCCTGGCTAATGAGATGGTCAATATCTGGGTCCACTCCACCCTTTTAAAAATTTAAATATCAAAACAGACCCCAACTTTCAGAGCATGTAAATCATATGCAGCAGCTAAAAAAGCCAATGCAATTCTGGGCTGCATCAATAGGAGTATAGCATCTAGAGCAAGGGAAGTAATAGTACCACTGTATTCTGCTCTGGTCAGACCTCACCTGGAGTATTGTGTCCAGTTCTGGGCACCACAGTTCAAGAAGGATACTGATAAGCTGGAACGTGTCCAGAAGAGGGCAACCAAAATGGTCAAAGGCCTGGAAACGATGCCTTATGAGGAACGGCTTAGGGAGCTGGGTATGTTTAGCCTGGAGAAGAGAAGGTTAAGGGGTGATATGATAACCATGTTCAAATATATAAAAGGATGTCATATAAAGGAGGGAGAAAGGTTGTTTTCTGCTGCTCCAGAGAAGCGGACACGGAGCAACGGATTCAAACTACAAGAAAGAAAATTCCACCTAAACATTAGGAAGAACTTCCTGACAGTAAGAGCTGTTCGGCAGTGGAATTTGCTGCCAAGGAGTGTGGTGGAGTCTTCTTCTTTGGAGGTCTTTAAGCAGAGGCTTGACAGCCATCTGTCAGGAATGCTTTGATGGTGTTTCCTGCTTGGCAGGGGGTTGGACTGGATGGCCCTTGTGGTCTCTTCCAACTCTATGATTCTATTCTATTCTATTCTATTCTATTCTATTCTATTCTATTCTATATGTGTGGAAAGACCGCTGTGCCACTCACAAAATCAGGACTATATTTCCTTCTCCCACCTTTAATGTAAACGTATAGGTAAGTATTACTATAGGGTGGCAATAACCAGGGCCAGAATAATCCTGGTCAGGCCACGCAGGCCCTAAGAGCAAGAGGAACTCCATTTTCTAAATCTCTCTGTCTCTGATAGAAAGTAAATTAGACAGCACTTCTCTGTTTGTACCTTTCTCTGTAACCCATTGCAAAAGGAAGTTAGCTTAACCGCAAGATGTTCTGTTCCATCTGAAGAGGATGTAGCCCGCCACAAACCAACCGCAAGTTCTAAGTAGGGCGCAACCACAATTGTGCCTGTAAAATTCCACATAGACACGTGTATGAAAGTACCAGGTACATAACGCCACTTAGTGGGGTTAGGTAAATGACTTTGCATCTTGGGGTGCTCTCTCTTGATTGGTTGATGAAGTACTGCAGAAAGGCTGGCCTTCACTCTGTCAAAAAGGTATAAAAGCGGCGGGCAGAATGAGGAATGGTTTTTTCCCTACTGCTCCATATTGTTTTGCCGACAAACCAATAATAAATTGGTTCAACTGCCTGAGATTTTGTCTGGTCAATTTGGGAAGCCAGCCATCCACCTTACATTACTCATTTATGATGAGAATAGGATTTATTTATTTTGAACTTTACTTGGTTCCTCCTTGGTAGCCAGTGCAATGGTTTCAGCAGTGCTAGAACTCAGGACCCGCTGCCTTGAGGGACATCTAAGAGCAGTTTGGCAGGGGAAAGGTCTCCCTTGGGAGGTGGTGGACTCTCCTTCCTTGGAGGTTTCTAAGCAGAGATCGGACGGCCATCTGCCATGGATGCTTGAGCTGAGATTCCTGCATTGCTGGGGGTTGGACTAGATGACCCCGGGATGCGCTCCTATCTCTCCACTCCTGAATTCGAGGAGGAGGTTCCTTGCCTCCTGCAAAGCCCTTTTCCCTGCAAGCTGTTCCTCTGGTTTCCGGACAACAGAGGGAGATGCTCAGAGTCCAACCAAGAGCCTCACCCCCAAAAGGATATCTGGGCATTGGCGTAGCCAGGGGGGCAGCTGCACCCCTAAATCCCTAAAAAATAATAAAACGGCGAGCTCGGCTTTGCAAGGGTTAAAGGGAACCTAGCTGCCTTCCTAGAGAGGACAGGAAGCAAGAGGGGGGCCAGGTCCTCCAGAGCCAAGGAGCCTCCCTCCCTCCCCAGTCCTTTCCTGCTTTGGTGTCTCTCCTGCAAGGGCTGCATCGCTGTCCCTTCACTCCTGGGATGATCGGGTGAGTCTCCTCTCCCCCCCCCCAAGAGGGTGCAGTGGGGAGACGGTGGGGGTCCCACGGCTGCAGCAGGGGAGGGTGCTGGGGGGGGGGACAAACCCAAGTCACGGAGAGAGGAATTGCTGCAGTAATTTTAAGCATTCCAGCTCTTTCCAGCTATCGCATTTGATCTGATAGTAAATAGCCATTTTGTATCTCAGCTTATTGAACAATTGCCTATGGCTTTGATCACTCTTCAGATTGATGAACATCTACTTGGGCTGTCTCTCTCTCTCGCTCTCTCTCTCTCTCTCTCTCTCTCTCTCTCTCTCTCTCTCTCTCTCTGCAGTAGCTAATTTCTCAACGTTCGTTTCCTTCCTTTGCGCGTCAAATCTGCCTGCAGCAGGAAACGTTCGAGCAGATGCTTCCTTGCATGGTATTAAAATAACTTCCTCATTCTCAGACCCAGTGGAAGCTACATGCTGTTTCCACCACTCTGCAAAGGTCTTGTTTAAACGGTTCAATCTGCTTCTAGCACAAGTTCAGGCACTTGTTAGAGTTTTGGAAAAACAAAAAGGGAATGGGGAAAGATTCTGGACCCTGGGGGAGGTCCAATGTAAAATTAAATATCTTGTTGTTTTCTCTTAATAATCCTACTTTAAATTCAGACCAGCAGACAGGCATTTCTGCAAATCCCAGGACATCGAGCACCCACAGGTGTTTTCTGCCAGACCTGCAGTGGCCTGGCCCTGCGCCCCTGATCTCCTGGGGGCTATGCAGTTATTTTTACCCTTACAGGTCCGTTGTGAGTTCCAGTTGAGTGTGTGTGGTCAGCCGTCCAATCAGCTGTCCAGCATGGCCTGGCATCAGGACCTGACCAATCCGATTCCAAACTTCCAGCTAACCCTATAGGAGATGCCGGAAAGGCAACTCCCAAGGGAGAGGAAGCGCTGTTGAATGCAGACCAGGAAGGAACCACATCTGGTTAGTTGGGGTAACATCAAAGTCCTTGTTGCCACCAGACAACACCAGCTCTCGCGAGCCCAACAACCAGAGATATCAGACTCACTATCTGCTGCCATACATTTGCTCAACTTACTGCAAACTATACAATGTGTTTCCTCATTTTTACAACTTTGCAAGGTTTGCCTTGCCCCCCACATCATGACCCTTTCTGCTCCAGATTACGTACTGCACCCCAGCTGTTGCGAGGCCTATCCATAAATAACAAGAAAAGGGGAGACGGGATGGCAGATGCAGCGTGGGGGCGCCCCCCCCACACCTCAGCATAAGACGCCACAGTGTGCCTAGCCGTCAAGTCAGGGAGGAGAGGGTCCAGCCAGGGAGGGGTGAGGGGGTCTGCAACGCTCTCCTTCCTGGAGATCAGAGGATCCCAAACTGATTTGGCCTTTCAGAAAAAAGTGACTCCCAGGAAATCTCCCTTCTTCAAACAAAGGAGTCCCTAGGACGTTAATTCAGTGTGACATCACTCAGCGTCAATGCACAACAGATGAAACATGTGCAAATGGTTTTCCAAAGCTGGACGAGGAGGTGGACCAACCCCCACCCTCCAAAAAAAAAAACCCACGTGGAGGAAGGAAGGAAAGGTGGGAGAGAAAGGCCAGGAATAAAGAGAGGGATCCCAGCCCATAGTCTGGCTGCTGCATTGCAAACCAGTTTCCCAGTCGTCTCCAAGGGCAGCTCCACACGGAGGCCACTGCAGCAATCCCCTCGCACCCAGAGCATGGCATCCCAGGACCACATCCTCTCTGTCCCAAAGGGATTGTTGCTGGAAAACCAGCCAGAAATGAGCACTGCTACTCACCAAGCCTCCATGAACCTTGGCATCAATGGCTGTGTGTGTGTGTTAAACAGAATAATAATAATAAATTACCCGCCTAAATTTCAAGGGAGATGTCTTTGGCCCCGCCCACTTGGCCCTTAGGGAGTTGGTCAGATACATACCTGGCCCTCAGAGCAAAGAAAAAGGAACCCCACCCCAGGAGTCTGTCTTGAGAGCGGCAGAGAGTCCAAGTGCAAGAAAAGGAGACAGAAGAAGGGTGGTGGTGGGGTGGTGGTGGGGGTGGGGAGCTTACACTAGAGCCAAGCATCCATTTTTCACAAGATACAAATAATTCCCTTGTCAGTCGGTTCTGACTTCATGCACTGACTGGAAGGCAGCAGAAACCAGGTTGATTAATCTCACAGAAATCCCTTCAGTTGCCTCCACATTTTGCCTTGCTAGAAGGCTAGAGACTTATTTCTTCTCCTCTTCATCCTCTTTCTTTTCAAAAAGAGAGCTCATGGTCTGGGATGTTGTGCAGTCCAGCCCTGGTTCCCAACAAGACTCACCCATGCTTGCTCAGGGAACCATTATTTTCCCCTGTCCTACAAATTCTGTAACAGAACAATGTATTTGCTTTGTAGGATTTGCTAGAGCTTCTCATTAAGACGGACAGAACTCGGCAGAAGACCAAAGGGTTCCTTCCGATCTATTAGAGGCTTCCTGAGAGCAGAGATGGATGAGCGAGATTCAGCTGGCCCTGGAACAGGAAGAAGACATGCCATCCAATCTGGGAGCAGTGGGGGATTCTGGGAAAACCCAGTGCAGAAGATCCTGGGTGAGGAGGACACCCTCCGCTCAGAGGTGCAGAGCCAGAAGTTGAGGCAGTTCTGCTGCCAGGAGGCCAAAGGACCCCGAGAGGTTTGTAGCCGAATCTACCACTTTTGCCACCAGTGGCTGAAGCCAGAAAGGCACACGAAAGCTGAGATGCTGGACCTGGTGATCTTGGAGCAGTTCCTGGCTGTCCTTCCCCTGGAGATGGAGAGCTGGGTGAGGGAATGCGGAGCGGAGACCAGTTCCCAGGTGGTGGCCCTGGCCGAAGGTTTCCTCCTGAGTCAGGCAGAGGAGAGAAAGCAGGTGAGAGAGACTTTCCTCTGGATACTCCCAAGGGGCTCCAAACAGGAGGGAGAACATCCCATAATGGTCTACTGATGGCCCATCCGTTTTCTGGGAAAGCATTCATGGAATGAGATCTCACACCCTTCAAGTCTTTGTCATTCTCTTTCTAATATTTCTTCCCATTCTCTGTTTTGAATCCTTGTTTCTTTTTCAGGAAAAGGATCATTTTGCAGAAATGGACCTGGATTCCTGTGAGGCAGAGAGGCCTCCGTTGGACACCAAAGAGAGGTCACTGGGTAAGGAGGAAGGTGGTTTGTCTCCGTTTGGTCTCATTCTGTTGGTTTTCCAACTCATCTGAGGGTTCTTTTCACCTTGTTTTGGGGGGCACAAACGTCCAATTACTCTCAACAGGTAAGGCTTTCTCAAAGGCCCATCTGTAGTTAGAGCTGCCCTGTTCCACCTGTGAGAGAAGCAGGCACTCCTGGCGTCCTGATTACCTTTTTTCTCTTGCAGGTGACAGAATGATGCCTGCAAGACCTCCTGATCCGTCTTTTCATGGGGGCAGAAGGGAAGCAGCGGCTGTGGAACCAGATCAGGTCAGGGGGAGCTGCCTTGTGGGGACAGAGGCCGAGGGATGGAGCAATGTCATGGACTGGTTGGGCACAGAGGAATGGTGGGAGGATACAGCTGGGGAACCAGGAAAGGAAGATGGCTCAGAGCCCAAGAAGTGGAGGTGGAAGAAGGATGGGCGGTTAGAGGGGGAAAAGGGAGAAGCCTGGGAAGAGTAGGTGTCAGAAGCTGAATGGCTAACAGGGCTTAGTGAGTTGGGAGACTCTGTGGCAGAATGCAGTCCAGAATCAGAGGCAGAAGAGGATGGAGGCAAGTGGGAGGAGGGAGGTCAAGAGGCACGGGTGAGTCAGGATAAGGAGGAGCCACCGGTGGCTCCCTCTCCTTTTGCCAGAAGCCACCCTCCCTGCTTGTCTCCAAGAGCCAGGAGACCCCCTGCATTGCAGGAATCTCTGCTAGATCATCCAAGACAGATGGCCATCCAAAATAGGCTTACCGTATTTTATTTGTAGATTGAGCACTGAATGCTAAAATTGGTTTCTAAGCAGTGGACAAATAAGGGGAAATAGTGGCCTGGATTCACCTAATTAGCACCAGCCGCTGCAAAATGGGGCCTGCCCCGCATTCCTCCCTCTCGCCATACCCCTATGAACCCCTTGAATTTGACTCTAAGGCATTGGGAGGGAACCCCCAGAACAGCTCACGAGGAGGGGAGAAAGTGGATCCATTAATAATCCTATATAATAAAGTCCAAGTGTCTCTGTGTCCAGCCCCTGTGTCCTTGTGTCCGCGCTACTGCGCATGTGCCCCACGGACACAGGGATTGGACGCAGAGACTGGACGCACACGCGCACGCTCTCTCTCCCCACCCCTCTGCCTACCGTTTACCTGCGGCCGCCAACCGCCGCTCCGGGCCGGACAAGCGCCTCACTGCGCTTGTGCTAAAGCGCAAGGAGGAGGAGGCTGCTTACTTTTCCTTCCCCCCCCTACGCTCCCCCCCGGTGCCGCTTCCAGCCAAGCCAGGCCAGGGTGGGGAAGGAGCCTCTCCTCCCCGGCGTAGCGCCTCGGCGCCGGCTGAGGGAGGCAGGGCGCATCGGGGAAGCGAGGGTGGAGGCCGGCGGAGGTGAATGGGGGGAGGAAGGGCACCTTTGAGCAGCGCCTCCCTCTGTCCCTCCTTGGGTTGAGGCGGCGCGTCTGACTCAACAGGGGAGGGCGAAGGCGAAGGCAAGTTTCTCCCCAGCCTCTGGCGGTGCGGTGCCTGCCATGCCTCTCTTTGCCACCCATGGGCTGGTGGGCAGCCAGGCAAGGCCACCCTGCCCTCCTCTCCTCTCACTCGCCCTTGCTCGCTCACGGAAATAAGCCATACCCCGAGCCGCAAAAAAAGAGCAGCAGAAAGCTGCCAATCAACTGGGGCCTAGGGGGGGTAGAAAGGTGGCCGGAGCAGCGCTGCGTGGAGCGTCCCGGGCCACGGCAGGAGGAGGTGGTTTCAAAGTGCTACCCTACGGTACATAGGGGACCCTCCGGGGCCAGCTGACCGGACCTGGGGCCCTCGGCTCCAGGCCTCACCTACTCACACTTCTTCTCCCCAACCAGCCATGTCGCCCGCGCGCTTGCCGGTGCCAAAGTACATTTTTTGTTATGTGCAAATGGGGCAGAGCACTTTGTCAGCGCTTCAGCAGCAGCAACAGCCAGTTCTGGGTGCTGAGCCGCGGCAGGAGGAGGAGGCGGCGACTTGCCGGGTCAGCGCCCGGCAGCACCGCGTGGAGAGTCCCGAGCCTCTGGGATGCAGCAGTGCTCTGCAGCACTTTGAATCCTCCTCCTCCTGCCGTGGCTCGCCACCTGGAACTGGCTGCTGCTGCTGAAGCACCGACAAAGCACCCAGCAGTGCCGCGTGGAGCGCCCCGAGCCACGGCAGCAGGAGGAGGATTCAAAGTGCTACAGAGCACTGCTGCGTCCCAGAGGCTCAGGACTCGCCGACCCGGCAAGCCGCCTCCGCCTCCTGCCGCGGCTCAGCACCCTGCCCGCGAACGCGCAACTCTGAGGAGGCTTTACGCACCTCTCCTAAAACTGACACCCGCTGCCTCACGCTGCGCGGGAAATGCTTGTTGCGCCTGGGTCCCTTCCCGCTCTTTTCTGGTGCTGAATCAAGGTGGCGACCCCCCCCCGCTTCCCTTTCTTTCTTTCCTTCCTTCCTTCCTTCTCCCTTTCTGCCTTCTCTCCCTCTTTCTTATTCTTTCCTTCTTTATCCCCTTCCTTCTTTCCTACTCATCTTTCTCTCCCCTCTTTTCTTCCTCTCTCCCTCCTGCTCCCTCTTTTCTTCCTTCCTTCCTTCCTTAGTTCACTGTTCTAGCATCCGTTACTTTAACGGGCTTCATGATACTAGTAATAATAATAATAAAAATTTATTTATATCCCGCCATCTAGGCGGCTTCCAACAGAAGTATTAAAATACAATAATCTATTGAGCATTAAAAGCTTCCCTAAAGAGGACTGCCTTCAGATGTCCTCTAAAAGTCTGGTGGTTGTGTTTCTCTTTGACATCTGGTGGGAGGGCGTTCCACAGGGTGCGTACCACTACTGAAAAGGCCATCTGCCTGGTTCCCTGTAACTTGTGTAGGCAGAATGACTTGAAAAACAGAAGGTGGAGTACCCCCTATTTGCACAAAGACGAACACCCATAATTAAAACGCAGAATAAAATAAGCATCCAGAATTAAAATGTGCAGCAAAGCAATCCTATTGAAACACCGCTGCAATTTACAGGAAGGAAACAACAGAGCATTGTGTAGCAGATCATATTGATGCTGTCTCAGAGGAGGACATTTCCCTTTTTCTTTTAGGGTTCAGTGTGCTTTGAAGATGTCACTGTTCGTTTCACAGACGAGGAGTGGGCGTTGCTGGATCCTGACCAGAGAGCTCTGCATAAGGAGGTTATGGAGGAGATTCATGGGATCGTGGCCTCTCTTGGTATTCATCATATTGTCATATGTGACTGGAAATTCAAAAAATACCTCTACAGTCATACCTCATGTTACGTCCGCTTCATGTTCCTTTTTTTCAGGTTGTGTCCGGCGGCAACCCAGAAGTACCGGAAAGGGTTGCTTCCGGGTTTCACTGCATCTGTGCATGCGCAGAAGCGCCAAATCACTCACGCATGCGCAGAAGCGTTTCCTGCACATGTGCAGATATGGTACAGAGCTCTCCAGCACCCCCTACAGCACCTGGAAACAGCCCCACAATAAACAGTAAATTACTCCAAAAGAAGTGTTTTGAACGATCAACCCTCTGAAAAACACTTTCCTCCAAAAGTCTTCCAGAAATTTTGAACACGGCTCCTGTGCAGCGTTGGCAGCGGTTTTAACGGCTCCGAAGTTGTTCAAGCGGCTTGGGCACATCAGTGGCTCCTAGGAGCTCCACGGTCGCGTGCCGCTCGCCATTTTGCCATGCCGGAAGTCCGTTGGATTGCATTCTTGATTAAATCATCTTTCCATTGACATATAATTTTATGATATTACTCCAAAAGAAGTGTTGTGAGCGATCAACCCTCTGAAAAACACTTTCCCCCAAAAGTCTTCCAGAAATTTTGAACACTACTATATATCAAACAAAGTAACATTCAACAACTCATCAGAATCTAATAATAAAAATGTTGGTTAATGATAAACAACACAGCTAATGAACACCTCCCCAACTGCCTTCAGTTCTTCTCCATTTGTTCCTGAGGCTCTAATCCCTTTTTTGTTTCCGTTGCAGATTGTGATGAATTGGAAATCGAGAACAAAGGTGACCATGACAAAATCCTCAGAGAGGAGAAGCCAGGTAAAAAATTGGAGTGTGGAGAAAGCTGCAGTCAGCGCTCCCATTCCACTTCCCATCAACAAAATCTCATCAGAAAGAAACTCTATCAGTGCATGGAATGTGGAAAGAGCTTCAGTCAGAGCTCCAATCTCACTTCCCATCAGAGAATTCATACAGGGGAGAAACCCTATCAGTGTGTGGAATGTGGAAAGAGTTTCAGTCAGAGCTCCCATCTCACTAACCACCAAAGAATTCATACAGGGGAGAAACCCTATCAGTGTGTGGAATGTGGAAAGAGCGTCAGTAATAACTACTCTCTCACTTCCCATCAAAGAATTCATACAGGGGAGAAACCCTATCAGTGTGTGGAATGTGGAAAGAGCTTCAGTCAGAGCTCCCATCTCACTAACCACCAAAGAATTCATACAGGGGAGAAACCATATCAGTGTGTGGAATGTGGAAAGAGCTTCAGTAATAACTACTCTCTCACTTCCCATCAAAGAATTCATGCAGGGAAGAAACCCTATCAGTGTGTGGAATGCGGAAAGAGCTTCAGTCAGAGCTCTAATCTCACTAACCACCAAAGAATTCATACAGGGTAGAAACCCTATCAGTGTGTGGAATGTGGAAAGAGCTTCAGTAGGAACTCCTCTCTCACTTCCCATCAAATAATTCATACAGGAGAGAAACCCCATCAGTGTGTGGAATGTGGAAAGAGCTTCAGTAGGAACTCCTCTCTCACTTCCCATCAAATAATTCATACAGGGGAGAAACCCTATCAGTGTGTGGAATGTGGAAAGAGCTTCAGTCACAACCACAGTCTCACTTCCCATCAAAGAATTCATACAGGGGAGAAACCATATCAGTGCGTGGCATGTGGAAAGAGCTTCAGTCATAGCTCCTCTCTCACTAAGCATCAAAGAATTCATACAGGGGAGAAACCATATCAGTGTGTGGAATGTGGAAAGAGCTTCAGAGTGAGCCCCAGTCTCGCTAGGCATCAAAGAATTCATACAGAGGAGAAACTCTATCAGTGCATGGAATGTGGAAAGAGCTTCACTGATAGATCCTCTCTCACTTCCCATCAAAGAATTCATACAGGGGAGAAACCCTATCAGTGTGTGGAATGTGGAAAAAGCTTCAGTCTGAACTCCTCTCTCACTAAGCATCAAAGAATTCATACAGGAGATAAACCCTATCAGTGTGTGGAATGTGGAAAAAGCTTCAGTCTGAACTCCTCTCTCACTAAGCATCAAAGAATTCATACAGGAGATAAACCCTACCAGTGTGTGGAATGTGGAATGAGCTTCAGTCGGAGCTCCTCTCTCACTTCCCATAAAAGAATCCATAATAATGTCGTAAAAACCATTGTACAGCTTTAGGAGCCAGGCAAATCAGCACCTTTTTAACCAGATCTAAATGTGGTATTTTGTGTTTTTGTGTTGTGTTATTATGTTGTAAGCTTCCTGAGACCTGTAGGTGTAGGGAATAGGTGGCCACTCTTAAAGGCGTAAGGGTCTTCCCCCGAAAAAACAGTGTGTGGAATGTGGAAAGAGCTTCAGCAATAGCTCCTGTCTAACTTCCCATCAAAGAATCCATACAGCGGAGTATCCCTATCAGTGTGTGGAATGTGGAAAGAGCTTTAGTCAGAGCTCCAAACTCACTTCCCATAAAAGAATCCATACAAAGGTCGGAAAAACGAGATTACCAGATTTTTTTCAATGAATCCAGGGACACTCTTTTGCAGCAGCCAAGGGGTTAAAAGACAGTAGCATCTGGATTATTAGTAGGGAGTATCATTTTGTAAACATATGTAGTTTACATGGCAACCAGAGCCAGGTTCCTTGGTTATGGGTGAAGGGTGGGGAGGGGGAGAGAGAGAAGGGAAAGCAAAATTAGGATGGGATGGTTGGAACTGAGGGAGGGGTGTGTGTGTGTGTTCGCCCCCCCTTTTCTGGGATTCCTGGAAGTGTCACCGAAAAGGAAGGAAGGAACAAAGGGGGGGGTAGAGAGGGGACAAAGAGTCAGGTCGTCCCAGAAAAAGGCACATGAGGAATACAAACGGATAGATAACGAAAGCTATTATAATATGAACCTCCCCTATTTTCTGTCTGACGCTTTAAGTAGAGAAAAATGCAATAGGGAGACTGTGTGGGGAGAGGGGGGAGCCATGTGGCAGAGTATTTTTATTTTTATTTACAAGCGAGGAGGTGGGAGGGTGGTGTCTCCTTTGGTCGGGCAATAAAACGCCTAGCCTTTATTCCTTGCATCTGCACCCCTCTCAAATTCGGACGTTTGGGAAGGAACATGATAAACCATATGCCGGCACCCTCCACGTCTCCCCTCAGCCCTCGGGGCAAGGTTCCCGCCAAAACACCAATAAACAAGCGGAAGCAGCAGCAGCAAGAGGAGCAGACGGAGGAGGAGGAGGGTGGGAGCGGGAGGGGGAATGTTGCCTCTCGTCTAACACAGCCCAGCCGTCCGCACTGGCAACAGCAGCGGCCACAGAGCCTCTTGCCACTGGCATCCTTGGCCATGGACAGATTGGTAAAACCGGGAACTGTCCCTGGGAACCGGGGACGTCTGATAACCCTACATTATACAGCTTTAGGAGCCAGGCAAATTGGCAGCTTTTTAACCAGGCCTTTGGCTGAGTGACATCTAATGCCCTCCTAAAATGTGGTGTTTTGTGCTTTTATGTTGTGACCATCCGGAGACATGTACGTGTAGGGAATAGGCACCAGCTAGGGGTCTTTGCCCGTCATAAAATATTTGAGGAGGCCACACATTGCGCAGATAAAATAAAAACAAACAAACCACCACGAAAGCTCACCTGTCTCAAGAATCTCAGCAGGTTGACATCAATAAAATAAACCAAAAGACAAGCAAAAGCTGTGAGGGGGAAGGAGAAAAAAGGGACAAGTTTAAATAATAAAAGTAAAAAATGAAATCAGAATCATAACAAGAAATTGAGAATATAAGAATCCACTTAACGCCTCGCCTAATCCTTCATCAACCACCACCAACTGCAGAGTGGGGGGCAAAGAGCCCAGCCAGCGGGGAGCAGGTCTGAGGGGTCCCATCCCTGTTCTGGTTCTCTCAAAGCTTGGCTTTCTATGGGAATGGCTCCCCATGCCTTGAGCCAGTAGTCTCTTCCTCTCCAGCAGATGCACAACCCCATCCCCCAAACCCCTCCCTGCCCCACTTCCCCATGGGGCTCCCCCACACCACCCATCACTCCCCAGGATGGCTTTGGCCGTCTCCTGCTTGGAGCACTTCAGGGTTCGGAGCCCCTGAGCTGAGCTGCCTGGCGGTTCTGAATCACCTCCAGCAGGTACAGCTGATCTTCCTCCAGCAGCTGAAAGGCTAAAGTCAGGCTGTCAGTTCCTCAGGGACACCCCAGGCCTTGGGGGCTAATCCTGGCCTCCTTCAACCAGAATGTGGCTCCCCAGGCTAACGAGATGGTCAATATCCAGTTCCACTCCACCCTTTTAATGTGGTGTTTTGTGCTTTTATCTTGTGCTTTTATGTTGTGACCCCCCGGAGACATGTAGGTGTAGGGAGTAGGCACCATCTAGGGGTCTTTGCCCCCCCTTAAAATATTTGAGGAGGCCAACCCCCCCCTACTTTTTGTGTTTTTTTCCAAACGCAACCTTTTACTCTTCCGAAACTTGCCATACAATTTCTCTTTACATTTGCCCTCTTAAAAATAAAAAATAAATAAATGCACAAAGGTCATGAGGGAGGAAAAATACACTTGATACAAAGATTGAACTCCAGTGACCAACATGTGGAAGGAACGTTCAATTTGAAGGGCAATGTTTAAAGGCAATAGGCATACCAAGCAGGGTTCATAAATTTATCTCAGGATCCCCTCTGGTCATGGATTCTCTTATAATACTAGCAAACTATCTAAAAAGACCATCCAAGCCTAACTCTGACCCCCACCCCCAGCCTAGCCCTAAGCCTACACCTAACTCTAAGTACTCTGTACAAAAGCAATATATACAAAATATTTACAAAATAGGCGCATATGTGCACAAAATAAAAAGGTAAAATAAAAAATATTAAACTAAAGAACAACAAATATAAAAATAAAAACAAACAAACAAACCACGATAGCTCACCCATGTCAAGAATCTCAGTGGACTGAAATCAAGAAAATCAACCAAAACAAAAGCAACAGTTGTGAGGGGGGAAGGAGGGCCTGAGCTGCTTTGTGCAAAATAAAATAAAGTGTTAAAATAAAATATAAATCAATCAAATAAAAGTAATAAATGAAATAAGAATCAAAACAAGAAATATATATATACACAAAATAGGAATGAATGTGCACAAAATAAAAATGTAAAATTAAAAAAGAACAAAAATATTAAAATAAAGAATGAAAACAAATCAAATTAAAACAAACAAACAAATAAATAAATAACCATGAAAGCCCGTGTCAAGAATCTCAGCGGGTTGAAATCAATGAAATAAACCAAAAGAAAAGCAAAAGCTGTGAGGGGGAAGGAGAAAAAAAGTTTAAATAATAAAAGTAATAAATGAAATCAGAATCATAACAAGAAATTGAGAATATAAGAATCCACTGAACGCCTTGCCTAATCCTTCGTCACCAGCAACTGCAGATTGGGGGGCAAAGAGCCCAGCCAGCGCAGAGCAGGTCTGAGGGGTCCAATCCCTTCCCCAAAGCCCCTCCCTGCCCCACTTCCCCAGGGGGGTCCCCCACACCACCCATCACTCACCAGGATGGCTTGGGCCATCTCCTGCTTGGAGCACTTCAGGGTTCGGAGCCCCTGAGCTGAGCTGCCTGGCAGTTCTGAATCACCTCCAGCAGGAACAGCTGATCTTCCTCCAGCAGCTGAAAGGCTAAAGTCAGGCTGTCAGTTCCTCAGGGACACCCCAGGCCTTGGGGGCTAATCCTGGCCACCTTCAACCAGAGTGTGGCTCCCCAGGCTAACGAGATGGTCACGAGAGGGTTCCACTCCACCCTTTTAAATTTTAAATGTCAAAACAGACCCCAACTTTCAGAGCATGTAAATCACATGAGTGGAAAGACTGCTGTGACACTCACAAAATTAGGACTACTTTTCCTTCTCCCACCTTTAAAGGTCTACATAACGAAACCGAATTGACCCAAGTCGGCTTTCCTCTGCCAAGCTTAACTTCCCTCTTCAAGCCAAAAGACAACACTTCCCCACGCCCGGACAAAACGCCCTGGCCTTTCATTCAGCGTAGCGCAGGGACTGACTGAACAGATGGCAAGATGCCTTCATCCTCAGAGACTTGGCAGATTCTTAAATTGCCGTGCAGGCCAGATTCACGACCCTGGCAGGCTGGATTCAGCCCGTGAGATATAGTTTGAGGACACCTGGTCTACACTGACGGGCAGCAGCTCCCCAGAGTTTCAGGCAGGGATTTCACCCAGCCCTTGCAGGAGATGTCAGGGGTTGACCCTGGGACATTCTGCATGCCAAGCAGATGCTCAAGGGCTCCCCATATTTCACTAGCCTTTCAACGTTATGCTATTAGCAACCGTGGAGATTCCACATGCCTCTTCCGAAAGGAGAACACTCACCTGATCAATTTAATTAATAATATTTTTTTTTTATTCATACCCGCACATCTGGCTGCGTTACCCAAGCCACTCTGGGCGGCTTCCAACAAAATATTAAAATCCAATAGTCCATCAAATATTAAAAGCTTCCCTAAACATAATGAAAGCAACCATACATTTTCAGTCCATTGAATTAGCAATTAAGCATTTATGGAAAGGGAAATGGCATACTTTTGTGTATTAAAAGGTAAAGGGGCCCCTGATCATCAGGTCCAGTCATGTCCGACTCTGGGGTTGCGGTGTTCATCTCGCTCTGTAGGCCGAGGGAGCCAGCGTTTGTCCACAAACAGCTTCCAGGTCATGTGGCCAGCATGAGAAAGCTGCTTCTGGTGAACCAGAGCAGCACACGGAAACACCGTTTACCTTCCCGGCGTAGCGGACCCTAGAATCATAGAATCATAGAGTTGGAAGAGACCACAAGGGCCATCCAGTCCAACCCCTTGCCAAGCAGGAAACACCATCAAAGCAATCCTGACAGATGGCCGTCAAGCCTCTGCTTAAAGACCTCCAAAGAAGGAGAGTCCACCACACTCCTTGGTAGCAAATTCCACTGCCGAACAGCTCTTACTGTCAGGAAGTTCTTCCTAATGTTTAGGTGGAATCTTCTTTCTTGTAGTTTGGATCCATTGCTCCGTGTCCGCTTCTCTGGAGCAGCAGAAAACAACCTTTCTCCCTCCTCTATATGACATCCTTTTATATATTTGAACATGGCTATCATATCACCCCTTAACCTTCTCTTCTCCAGGCTAAACATACCCAGCTCCCTAAGCCGTTCCTCATAAGGCATCGTTTCCAGGCCTTTGACCATTTTGGTTGCCCTCTTCTGGACACGTTCCAGCTTGTCAGTATCCTTCTTGAACTGTGGTGCCCAGAACTGGACACAGTACTCCAGGTGAGGTCTGAGCACAGCAGAATACAGTGGTACTATTACTTCCCTTGATCTAGATGCTATACTCCTATTGATACAGCCCAGAATTGCATTGGCTTTTTAGCTGCTGCATCACACTGTTGACTCATGTCAAGTTTGTAGTCTACCAAGACTCCTAGATCCTTTTCACATGCAGGGCCGTCTTAAGCACCTTTGGCGCCCTGGTGCCGTGGTGCGACGGATCCCTCCGCCGCCCCGTTTTCCAGCGCGACGGACAGGCAGACCGGTGGATGGTTGGGCTCAGCGCAGCGCGGCCGCCGCCAGCACTGCTGCGCGACGGGCGGGCGGACTTACCGCGTAGCGCTGCTGCCGATGGCGCTGCTGCGTGGCGGAGCAGCCAGCGGGCGGGCCGGGGCTGCCGCCATGGCGCCCAGCGCCACCCAGCCTGGCCGTAGAGCCGGCCCTGTTCACATGTACTGCTCTCAAGCCAGGTGTCTCCCATCCTGTATTTGAGCCTTTCATTTTTTTTTGCCCAAGTGTAGTATTTTACATTTCTCCTTGTTACAATTCATCTTGTTTGCTTTGGCCCAGTTGTCTAATCTGTTAAGGTCATTTTGAAGAGTGCTATGTCCTCTGGGGTATTAGCCACCCCTCCCAATTTGGTGTCATCTGCAAACTTGCTCAGGATGCCCTCAAGCCCATCATCCAAGTCATTGATAAAGATGTTGAATAAGACTGGGCCCAAGACAGAACCCTGCATAGCTGCCAAGTTATCCTTTTTTTTAAGGGATTTTCCCTTATGCTGAATAGGCTTCCTCGCGAGAAAAGGGAAAACTTGGCAGCTATGGAACCCTGTGGCACCCCACTAGTCACTACTCTCCAGGATGAGAAGGAGCCATTGATGAGCACCCTTTGGCTCCGGTCAGTCAGCCAGTTACAAATCCACTGAATAGTAGCATTGTCTAGCCCGCATTTTACCAGCTTCTTTACAATAATATCATGGGGCACCTTGTCAAAGGCCTTGCTGAAATCAAGATAGGCTACATCCACAGCGTTCCCTTCATCTACCAGGCTTGTAATCCTGTCAAAAAATGAGATCAGATTAGTCTGACATGACTTATTTTTCAGAAACCCATGCTGACTTTTAGTGATCACAGCGTTCCTTTCTAGGTGCTCACAGACTGTTTGCTTAATAATCTGCTCTAGAATCTTTCCTGGTATTGATGTCAGGCTGACTGGGCGGTAATTGTTTGGGTCCTCTATTTCCCCTTTTTTGAGAATAGGGACAACATTTGCCCTCCTCCAGTCTGCTGGAACTTCGCCTGTTCTCCAGGAATTTTCAAAGATTATTGCCAGTGGTTTATCTACTTGCGCTATTTATCTACTTGCACTTTGATGTGCTTTCGAACTGCTAGGTTGGCAGGAGATGGGACCAAGCAACGGGAGCTCACCCCATTGCAGAGATCCGAACCGCCGACCTTCTGATCGGCAAGCCCTAGACTCTGTGGTTTAACCCACAGCGCCACCTGGGTCCCTACTTTGGTATATTACGGTCAGGGCCGGCTCTAAGGCAGGGCTGGGTGGCGTAATGCACCAGGGCGCCAAGCTCCGGAGGGCGCCTGGTTGGGAGTCCGGGCTGAGCTGGAGCCGTCTGGGACTCCATGGAAGAGCCGAGACTCGGAGCTGATCAGATCTCGGAAAGAGCCCTGCAGTGCCTGAAGCTGCCACCGGGGGCGCAGGGAGCCCTCAGCTGCTTGGGCAGCATGAAAGGAAGGGGCGGAGTCCAGCTCAGCGGCGGGAGATTTTTTTTTCCTCTGCTTCCTTCTCTCCCGCTGCGCCGGCGACGTTTTCGGCGGCATCAGCGGACAGCCTGGGGCGGCGCAGCGCGCGCCCCCAGCACCGCCTCGACTCCGCCTGGACCACCGCAAAGAGCCATCTGGCCGGGGCTGAGCGCGAGCCCGTGGGGCTCGAGGTGAGGGAGCCGTGGGGGGGGGGGAGGAAGGACCGCACGGCCAGGCAGCCGGTCCAACGGCAACTCGTCAAGCGGCGGGAGCCCGGCTGGGGCCCCCGCGGGAAGGGCAGAGGCGGCCCCAGAGCAGCCACACAGGAGGGAGAGATTCCGCTGGGCGGGTGGAGGAGGCCGCTTCCCTTCGGGGGTCGAAGGCTGGGGGGGGGGGCGTTGTAGGCCCGGCCTCCGCCCGGCTGTGACACAGGCTTTGAACTGCGAGGAATGGAGCCTGTGGGCGGAGGCGGCGACCCTGCTCTGGCCCCGCATCTGTTGCGAACGTGGCGCCGAGCCCCGTTTTGCTTTTAAAAGGCTCTGGGCGAGACACGTGTGGAAGCGGTCCTTTGTACCCCTGGGGCACGGAGTCGTGTCAGGCCACCCCTGCGCAGGTGCGAATGATAGCGCCCGGTGAGGCAACTGGCTTTGTTGGCATTTCATTTAACAGGTAGAAAGAACGGCAGGTTGCTGTTGCAGACGGAGAGGGTTTATTACCTCAGTATGTGTTTTGGAGAGGGGGGAGGATCTATGTTTTACATTCAAACAGCAGATTTTTGAGGACCATATTTTCAAATAAATCCTCCCAATTTCCTTGTCACCATCTGACATTAGGCAATCTTCGATTGGCAAAAATCTGTCCATATAAATTCAAAGACAATTCTTACCAAAAGGTAATTCTTACCAAAACATGCATCTTGTCTTTCACTCCCCAAATGAATTCAAGGTGGCTTACAACCTACAAAAACACACACTCCGACACTTATAACCACCAACAAAAGCCAGTAATTAGGTAGGGCGATGGCAAATAATCAGTTGTCGCCCCCCCCCCCCCCGTTTTGATCCTGGGTACGCCCCGATCCATGTCCCTTCCTATTGTATAGCAGAACCATTTCTGACATCAGAATCAATGACAAAGCCTGCTTCTATGGAATTTATGCAAGCAAATCAGAGCACACATTGAAGTTTGAAGCTGAGATGCTGGATTTCTAACAAATTTGTTCATGAACCTCCTTCCTTCTTATGGAAAATTATTATCAGAACAATTGGTTGAAGGATGAACAGGAATTCTTTTGAGGTTAGCAAGATCCTTTGATGTGGATACCTCCAATAATTCTGCTTGTTTCTATGCTGTTTTTAATTTCACTTCCTCATATGTATGACAATGTGGTTGCTCTTTTCTAGTGTTTCCACTAAAGTAGGTCCTTGTACCAAAGCATCAGTTGCATCAAGGAAAACTGGCATGATCTGAATGATGCTGCCTCTGTTACACAACACAGTGTGACCTCATAACACCTTCCTTGAAACTATATATCTTACTAGAATTAGTAAAATGTGAGTTGATAGCCAACACATTGTGTGTCATAGTCATATCACTCTTTGGGAGATGTGATTGAATACAATTGCTTTCCATGATGAGTGTACATCAGTTGCTAACAAAATAAGAGAAGCACTTCTCTACAAAGTTTGACAGAGATTGCTATCATTTTGGTGACACAGAATGAAAAATACAAAATAAGATAAATTGGTATTTAGTCAATCAATAATAGTTCCCCAAGTGTTTGGGCTTTATTTATTTCTTCCTTAAGGACTGTCAGGGGTGATCAAATCATCGCCAGCATGACCAATAGGCATTTGGCCTTCCTGAATAGCTATAACTAAACCTTAGATTTTAAAACAGCATGCGGAGAGAGCTCATATATTTTTGAGAGCTCTGATGTGCATCTTTAGATAGAAATCCAGTGTTCATTTCCTCCATAGCCATACCTGTCTGGCTGAAGATGACTGGGAATATAATCAGTGCTTTTTTTCTGGGGATACTCAAGGGTTTGCAGTATCAGCACCTTCTTTCTAGAAGAAAAGCGCTGAATATAATTATTTTCATAAGTGCTTTGTTCATACAATAGGTCCCACACTGAAGTGATGCAGGAACAGGGTTTCCTCTGACTTTTATATTCTGTTTTCTTTGGTCAACATTCTACTAAACCTTGTCTAAACAGACTAACCTTTTCCTGTGATTCAGTAGACCTTCTTAATCATATGTACAGGGTCAGTTCACATGTGACAGTCATGGTACCACTCTTACCTGGCATCTTCTCTTAAGCCTCTCAATATTGTCTTAAATGCTACTGCCCATTTCATATTTTCTACTCATTGTTTAAAACTCTTCTCAGTTTTCTTGTAAGATTTGTTTGCCCAATGCTGCTGAATAATGCTCTTCTCGGTTCAACAGGGTTCCCCCTCTACTCTCTCCCTTCCACTACTTCCCTTCCCTTGGGTGCTGTTCCTTCCAGGCTCTGCCTGACATTGTGCACCAATCAGGATGAGAGGAAGAAGGTAAATTTCATTAGGACACAGATCTGTCACCTCCTGCTGAAGTGCCCTGTCTCAGGTGGGCTCATGGTGAAGCCTCCTCTGTCTTTTCTTCTTCTGATCATGTACATAGGAAGATAATTGTTAGTGCTCAAACATGATTTGTGTGGAAGGGGTTCACATATGTTATGTAATAAATGCATATATGAACCTACAGAGATTGTGATTAGTTTTGTTCCAGAATGTGTGGTTTTGACCTCTTAGAAATTCCACACTGCTCTCTAAGGGGGGCGCCGGAGGGATCTTCGCACCACGGCGCCTGATATGCTTAAGACGGCCCTGATTACGGTAGCATAAAAAGGGTGCATAAGAAACTATTACTCATTCATGATGAGAATAGGATTTATTTTTTATGAACTTTGCTTGGTTCCTCCTTGGTAGCCAGTGCAATGGTTTCAGCAGTGCTAGAACTCAGGACCCGCTGCCTTGAGGGACATCTAAGAGCAGTTTGGCAGGGGAAAGGTCTCCCTTGGGAGGTGGTGGACTCTCCTTCCTTGGAGGTTTCTAAGCAGAGATCGGACGGCCATCTGCCATGGATGCTTGAGCTGAGATCCCTGCATTGCTGGGGGTTGGACTAGATGACTCTAGGATCCCCTCCTCTCTCTCCACTCCTGAATTCGAGAAGGAGGTTCCTTGCCTCCTGCAAAGCGCTTTTCCCTGCAAGCTGTTCCTCTGATTTCCGGACAACAGAGGGAGATGCTCAGAGTCCAACGAAGAAAAAGGATATCTGGGCATTGGCGTAGCCAGGGGGGCAGCTGACCCCTAAATAAAATAATAATAATAAAAAGCCGAGGTTCTGCCAAGCGAGAGAGGGCTAAGCTCGGCGAGCTCGGCTTTGCAAGGGTTAAAGGGAACCGAGCTCCCTTCCTAGAGAGGACAGGAAGCAAGGAGGGGCCAGGGAACCGAGCTCCCTTCCTAGAGAGGACAGGGGGGGGAAACGACAGGGGTTAAAGGGAACCGAGCTCCCTTCCTAGAGAGGACAGGAAGCAAGAGGGGGGCCAGGTCCTCCAGAGCCAAGGCCCCTCCCTCTCCAGTCCTTTCCTGCAAGGAAGGGGGGAGTGTTGCTTTGGTGTCTCTCCTGCAAGGGCTGCATCGCTGTCCCCTCCTGGGATCTGGTGAGTCTCCTCTCCCCCCCCCGAGGGTGCAGTGGGGAGACGGTGGGGGTCCCAGGGCTGCAGCAGGGGAGGGTGCCTGGGGGGCCTGATCTGCTCGTGCGGGGGGGGGGGCAAAGCCAGGTCAGGGCGAGCTCTGCAACGCTCTCCTTCCTGGAGATCAGAGGATCCCAAACTCCCACGAAATCTCTCTTCTTCAAACAAAGGAGTCCCTAGGAGTTTTAACTCTGTGTGACATCACTCAGCGTCATTGCACAACAGAGGAAACATGTGCAAATGGTTTTCCAAAGCTGCTCGAGGAGGTGGGCTAGCCCCCCCCCCAAAAAAAACCACGTGGAGGAAGGAAGGAAAGGTGGGAGAGAAAGGCCAGGAATAAAGAGAGGGATCCCAGCACATAGTCTGGCTGCTGCATTGCAAACCAGTTTCCCAATCATCTCCAAGGGCAGCTCCACACGGAGGCCACTGCAGCAATCCCCTCGCACCCAGAGCATGGCATCCCAGGACCACATCCTCTCTGTCCCAAAGGAATTGTTGCTGGAAAACCAGGCAGAAATGGGCGCTGCTACTCACTGAGCCTCCAGGGACCTTGGCATCAATAGTTCTGTATTAAGCCATTAAGGAGTCTGTCTTGAGAGCGGCAGAGATTCCAAGTGCAATGAAAGAAGACAGAAGCAGGGGTGGGTGGGGGTGGGGAGCTACCTCCTTAGGACCCCCGGGTGAGGTCCCCCACTAGAGCTAAGCATCCATTTTTCACAAGATACAAATGATTCCCTTGTCAGTCAGTTCTGACTTCATGCATTTACTGGAAGGCAGCAGAAACCAGGTTGAAGGCAGCAGAAACCAGGTTAATTGCTAGAACGCTAGAGACTTATTTCTTCTCTTCTTCCTCCTTCTCTTTCTTTTCAAAAAGAGAGCTCATGGTCTGGGATCCGGTGCAATCCAGCCCTGGTTCCAAGCAAGACTCATCCATGCTTGCTCAAGGAACCATTTCCCCACCCCCACCCATGTCCTACAAATTCTGTAACAGAACAATGTATTTCCTTTGTAGGATTTCCTAGACTTTTTCATTACAACAGACAGAAATTGGCAGAAGACTAAAAGGGTTCCTTCCGATCTCTTAGAGCAGGGGTGGCCAACTTCCAGGAGACTGCAATCTACTCACAGAGTTAAAAACTGGCAGTGATCTATCCCCTTTTGGGGGGGTTCAGGTCAAAGTTGTTGAACTTTTTTTTAGGAAGGAAAGCCCTGTTTTTTGGGGGTTCACGTAAAAGTTGTTGAGCTTCTTTAGGGAGGAGGAAAGTGATGTTTAGCTTTTTTAGGAAGGAAAGCCCTGTTTTTGGTGGTTCAGTTCCTGGCTGTCCTTCCCCCGGAGATGGAGAGCTGGGTGAGAGAATGCGGAGCAGAGACCAGTTCCCAGGCCGTGGCCGTGGCCGAAGGTTTCCTCCTGAGTCAGGCAGAGGAGAGAAAGCAGGTGAGAGAGACTTTCCTCTGGATACTCCCCAAAGGCTCAAAACAGGACAGAGAATATCCCATAATGGTCAACTGATGGCCCATCCGTTTTCTGGGAAAGCATCCATGGAATGAGATCTCTCACCCTTGAAGTCTTTGACATTCTCTTTCTAATATTCTTCACCATTCTCTCTTTTGAATCCTTGTTTCTTTTTCAGGGAAAGGACCATTTTGCAGAAATGGAGCTGGATTCCTGTGAGGCAGAGAGGCCTCCGTTGGACACCAGAGAGAGGCCGCTGGGTAAGGAGGAAGGTGGTTATTCTCTGTTTGGTCTCATTCTGTTGGAGCTCCAAATCATCTGAGGGTTCTTTTCATCTTGTTTGGGGGGGAAACAGTTGGGAACAAGGGTCCAGAGGAGGGGAGATGTATTTCTGCACAACAAACATATGAAATGGGCACAAACTTCCAAACGCTCTCAGTAGGTTAGGAGGAAGGTGGTTTTTCTCCATTTGGCCTCATTCTGTTCTTTTCCCAACTCATCTGATGGTTCTTTTCATGTTGTTTTGGAGGGAGACAATTGGGAACAAGGGTCCAGGGGAGGGGAGATGTATTTCTGCACAGCAAACATATGAAATGGGCACAAACGTCTAAATGTTCTCAGCAGGTAAGGCTTTCTCAAAGGCCCATCTGTAGTTAGAGATGCCCTGTTTCACCTGTGAGAGAAGCAGGCACTCCTGGCGACCTGTTTACCTTTTTTCTCTTGCAGGTGACAGAATGATGCCGGCAAGACCTCATGATCCGTCTATTCATGGGGGCAGAAGGGAAGCAGCAGCTGTGGAACCAGATCAGGTCAGGGGAAGCTGCCTTGTGGGGACAGGGGCCGAGGGATGGAGCAATGTCATGGACTGGTTGGGCACAGAGGAATGGTGGGAGGATGCAGCCGGGGAACCAAGAAGGGAAGATGGCTCAGAGCCCAAGAAGTGGAGGTAGAAGAAGGATGGGTGGTCAGAGGGGGAAGAGGGAGAAGCCTGGGAAGAGGAGGTGTCAGAAGCTGAAGGGCTAACAGGGCTTAGTGAACTGGGAGACTCTGTGGCAGAATGCAGTCCAGAATCAGAGGCAGAAGAGGATGGAGGCAAGTGGGAGGAGGGAGGTCAAGAGGCACGGGTGAGTCAGGATAAGGAGGAGCCACCGGTGGCTCCCTCTCCTTTTGTCAGAAGCCACCCTCCCTGCTTGTCCCCAAGAGCCAGGAGACCCCCTGCATTGCAGGAATCTCTGCTAGATCATCCAAGACAGATGGCCATCCAAAATAGGCTTACCGTATTTTATTTGTAGATTGAGCACTGAATGCTAAATTTGGTTTCTAAGCAGAGGACAAATGAGGACAAATAGTGGCCTGGATTCACCTAATTAGCACCAGCCGCTGCAAAATGGGGGCTGCCCCCCATTCCTCCCTCTCGCCATACCCCCATGAACCCCTTGAATTTGACTCTAAGGCAGGCATGTCAAACCTGCGGCCCTCCAGATGTTTTGGCCTACAACTCCCATGATCCCTAGCTAGAAGGACCAGTGGTTGGGGAAGGTGGGAATTGTAGTCCAAAACATCTGGAGGGCCGCAGGTTTGACATGCCTGCTCTAAGGCATTGGGAGGGAACCCCCAGAACAGCTCATGAGGAGGGGAGAAAGTGGATCCATCCATCAGGCAAACTGGAATGCTTGTGTAATAATAATAATAATAATAATAATAATAATAATAATAATAATAATAATCCTATATAATAAAGTCCAGGCAAACTGGAATGCTTGTGTCTCTGCGTCCAGTCCTAGCCGCCCAGAGTGGCTGGGGGAACCCGGCCAGATGGGCGGGGTATAAATAATAAATTATTATTATTATTGTTATTATTGTGTCCCTGTGTCTGCGCTACTGCGCACGTGCCCCACGGACACAAGGATTGGACGCAGAGACTGGACGCACACACATGCACGCCCTCTCCCCTCCCTCCACCCCTCTGCCTACCGTTTACCTGCGGCCGCCAACCGCTGCTCCCGGCCGGACAAGCGCCTCGCTGCGGTTGCGCTAAAGCGCGAGGAGGAGGATGCTGCTTACTTTTTCTCCCCCCCCTACGCTCCCCCCCCCGGTGCCGTTTCCAGACAAGCCAGGCCAGGGCGGGGAAGGAGCCTCTCCTCCCCGGTATAGCGCCTCGGCGCTGGCTGAGGGTGGCAGGGCGCATCGGGGAAGCGAGGGTGGAGGCCGGCGGAGGTGAATGGGGGGAGGAAGGGCACCTTTGAGCAGCGCCTCCCTCTGTCCCTCCTTGGGTTGAGGTGGCGCGTCTGACTCAACAGGGGAGGGCGAAGGCGATGGAAAGTTTCTCCCCAGCCTCTGGCAGTGCGGTGCCTGCCATGCTTCTTTTCGCCACCCGTGGGCCGGCGGGCAGCCAGGCAAGGCCACCCTGCCCTCCTCTCCTCTCACTCGCCCTCGCTCGCTCACGAAAATAAGCCATACCCTGAGCCGCAAAAAAAGAGCAGCCCTGTTAGAAACAGTTAGAAAGGTGGCCGGAGCAGCCCTGCGTGGAGCGCCCCGGGCCACGGCAGCAGGAGGTGGTTTCAAAGTGCTACCCTACGGTACATAGGGGACCCTCCGGGGCCAGCTGACCGGACCCGGGGCCCTCAGCTCCCAGCCTCGCCTACTCACACTTCTTCTCCCAAACCAGCCATGTTGCTCACTGGCGCCAAAATACATTTTTTGTTATGTGCAAATGGGGCAGAGCGCCTTGTCGGCGCTTCAGCAGCAGCAACAGCAACAGCCAGTTCTGGGTGCTGAGCTGCGGCAGGAGGAGGAGGCGACTTGCCGGGTCAGCGCCCGGCAGCGCCGCATGGAGAGTCCCGAGCCTCTGGGATGCAGCAGTGCTCTGTAGCACTTTGAATCCTCCTCCTCCTGCCGTGGCTCGCCACCTGGAACTGGCTGCTGCTGCTGAAGCACCGACAAAGCACCCAGCAGTGCCGCGTGGAGCGCCCCGAGCCACGGCAGGAGGAGGTGGTTTCAAAGTGCTACTGCTGCATCCCAGAGGCTCAGGACTTGCTGACCCAGCAAGCCGCCTCCTCCTCCTCCTGCCGCGGCTCAGCACCCTCCCCGCAAACGCACAAGTGTGAGGTGGCTTTACGCACCTCTCCTAAAACCGACACCCGCTGCCTCACGCTGCGCAGGAAATGCTTTTTGCCCCTGGGTCCCTTCCCGCTCTTCTCTGGCGCCGAATCAAGGCGGCGACCCCCCCCCCCGCTTCCCTTTCTTTCTTTCTTTCCTTCCTTCCTCCTTTCTCCCTTTCTGTCTTCTCTCCCTCTTTCTTATTCTTTCCTTCTTTATTCCCTTCCTTCTTTCCTACTCTTCTTTCCCTTTTTCTTTTAGGGTCCAGTGTGCTTTGAAGATGTTGCTGTTCGTTTCACGGACGAGGAGTGGGCATTGCTGGATCCTGACCAGAGAGCTCTGCATAAGGAGGTTATGGAGGAGATTCGTGGGATCGTGGCCTCTCTTGGTATTCATCATATCGTCATATGTGCCTGGAAATTCGAAAAATACCTCTACAGTCATACCTCATGTTACGTCCGCTTCATGTTCCTTTTTTTCAGGTTGTGTCCCACGGCAACCTGGAAGTACCGGAAAGGGTTGCTTCCGGGTCTCACCGCTCATGCATGAGCAGAAGCGCCAAATCGCTCACGCATGCGCAGAAGTGTTTCCTGCACATGTGCAGATATGGTGCAGAGTTCTCCAGCACCCCCTATAACACCTGGGAACCTAACACCCCCACAATAAACAGTAAATTACATTTTTTTCTTTGAACAATCTTCCTCAAATTATTCCTTTTTCTACCACGATTGAGCTGGTCTGAACTGCCCAGGCCATCTCAAATGTCAGCTTGAGAATTGTTAGGAAAGATAAGTGGCTTCAGGTTTTCTGTTTTTGTTTTTGCTCCTGTCAGTCTTGGGTTGACCAAAGAGACGACTGACATTGGAGATGGAGGGGATGCCATGACTGGGCCAAACAAAATTCATCCCAGAGAAGAGCTAGGCTTATTGAATCTCAGGTAATAATAATACAGTGGTACCTCGGTTTACAAACTTAATCTTTTCTGGAACAGAACAGTTCTTAAATCAAGGTACCATTGCAGATATAATAATAATTTTTATTTATACCCTGGCAATCTGGCTTGGTTGTCCCAGCCACTCTGGGCGGCTTCCAACTTGATAACAATCACATAACACACTGAGAAAAGTCAACCTAAGCAAGTTGTGCTTCCTTTTTCTGGTTATTTGGCTATAACGTTTGATAGAATACGGGTAACTAAAAAAACTTTGTTGGATTGCATTCTTCTTTCTTTCTTTTTTTAATAATTATTTTTATTAAGGATTTTCTTGGGTTACAAAGGTAGTGCAGTGTCTCATGCATCATTTTTACACATCAATTTTACTTGTTGAGACATTATGAGGAAGGGGGGAAAGAGGTGGGTGGGATGGGGAGTTGGGTGTGGTGGATGGTCAATGTTTCTGTTTTTCTTGATATGTGTAGGGGTTCGGCGTCAGCGTCGTTTGTGCAGGTTCTCTGTTGTTTATTCGTGCTTCTCTGTTGGTGAGAGAGGTCGGGATTCATCTTAGGATGTGATTGCTCATTTGTGGTTGGCTGTGATGATCTTTAGTTTCTTGTGTGAGTGGGGAGGGAGGATGTTTTGATTAGGTTAGCCATATTGATTTGTATGCCGACGGTAAGTTTTTGTCGTTGTCTTGTTGGGCTGTATATGTGATGAAGGGGAACCATACTGGGGTGAAGGTGTCTTCTTCTGTTTGTCCCCGTGTCAGTTTCAGCTTACTGGTTAGTTTTTCTAGTAGGGCCGTTTCCCATACAACTTGGTACCATTGGTCCATGCTTACCCCTGACATGTCCCTCCAGTGCCTGGCTATGATGTTTCTAGTTGCTGACAATAGGTGGATTATAAGTTCTTTGTGATCTGAGTGAGCGTTGTTATCTTGAAAGATATTTAGTAAAACCAATTCTGGGGTAATATCTAGCACTTGCTTAGTTATCTTACAGATTTCTTGCATGGATGTCATCCAGAATGATTGGATTTTAGGGCACTCCCACCACATGTGGAGATATGTGCCTATGGAGGTGCATCCTCCAACATTTCAATGAGGTTCCTGAACGTATTAGTGCTAGTTTCCTTGGAGTCAGGTACCATCTGTAAGTTAGTTTCAACGAGAGTTCTTTTCTTTTCATTGATATAGATTTGAAGGGGGGTTTCGACCACATTCTAGTCCATTGGGTAGGGTTGATTTCATATCCTATGCCATCCTCCCATTGTCTTTTTAGGTTGTCCAAAGGGTCTGTGGGATTTTGGAGTAGTATTTTGTATATTGCAGATACCGTCCCTTTTCCATGTCCTTTTAACATTTGGAGGAGGCTTTCGAAAGTTGTCAGGGGTCTAGTTGCTGCCGATTTTACTGTTGGGTTATTTAGAAAGGCATGTAGTTGATGTTCTGCTAACCAGGGCATTGGGATGTCTTCTAGTTTGTCCTGTATTTCTTGTGTTGACAAAGGTTTGTTGTCTTGATAGAAGTCCATTAAGCGATGTAGACCTTTGGTTCGCCAGGTTTTCATCTGGAGGTTTTGTGCTGCATGATGGAACAAGGGATGGTAAGCCAGGGGAATTAATGGGGATGGGGTTGGAGATAGTTTACTAGTTTCTGCTTTCCATGCTTTGAACATGGTTTGTGTGTATCTGTTGAGGGTTCTGGGAATCTTCCTTAGTTTGTTTGGGAGGAATGGGTATGCTGTGGTGCAGATATTTTCAATTGAGTCCCTCTCCAGGTGTACCCATTGTTTTGTCTCATCTTCAAGTATATATGGGATTATATGGCGTATTTGGTTGGCGTTGTAGTATGTTTCTATGTTGGGGATTCCCCATCCTGCTGAGGTGGGGAGGTGAAGGTATTTGATGCTAATCCTTGGTTTTTTATGTGAGAAAATAAAAGAGTGTAATTTTCCCTGCCATTTACGAAGTTTGGTTGGGGGGATCCAAATTGGGAGGGTTTGGAATAGGTAGGTTAGTTTTGGGAGGGTGACCATTTTGACCATGGCTATCTTGTCTGAAAGAGTGAAACTCATACTGTCCCATCTCTTTAGGTCTTTGTTTATTTGTCGCCACAGGGGTTTGTAATTGTGGAGGTATAATTTATTGAGGTTCTGGGTTATTTGTACTCCTAGGTATCTGAATTTGGTGTGGCAAAGTTTTATTTTGGTGATATTAGTAAGTTCTTTTTGGATGTGGGGAGGGGTGTTGAAGCACATGGCTTCTGACCAACTCTTACCAAACTCTTACCAAAGTTTACTTGTAAGACCAAACTCTTGGTGGCGAGTTCTCTGATTAGGAAGGTTGCTGTATTTAAGGGGTCTGATGTTGTGACCATTAGGTCATCTGCAAACAGCCCTAATTTATAATTTCTGCCTTTTATTTCCACTCCCTTGATGTCTGTGGCTGCTCGGATTCGGATTGCTAGGGGCTCCAAAGCCAGGATGAATAGGAATGGAGACAGCGGGCATCCTTGTTTTGTGCCTCTTTGGATTGCTATGGTGTTTAAGTCCATATTATTAATTCTGCAGTTTGCTGAGGCTTGGGAATATATTTGTTTGAGAATTTGAAGGAAGTTGGGGCCAAATTTCATGTTAGTTAGTACTGCTAATAAGTATTTCCACTCTAAGCAATCAAAAGCTTTGAGGATATCTAGGGACATAATTGTCAGTGGAAGTTTGGTTGCCTTGCTGTGTTCGATTAAGTTTAGTAGTTTCCTGATGGGGTCTGTAATATTGCGACCAGGGACGAAACCGGTTTGGTCTGGGACTATTAAATTGCCTAGGAAGATTTTTAAGCGATTGGCCAAGATTGATGTGAATATCTTGTAATCCTGATTTATTAATGCGATTGGGCGGTAAGATTCTACTTTGAGGTTGTCCTTCAATGGCTTTGGGATGGAAACTATTTTGGAGTGATTCCATGTTTTGGGAATAAGCCCCCCTTTCATGATATCATTAAATAGGCGTATCATGTAGGGCATCAGGGGTTCTTTAATTTTTTTTATAGAATTCAGCTGTGAAGCCGTCTGGGCCCGGGGCTTTGTGTGATTTCAAGTTTTTAAGGACCGTGTCTATTTCCTCGGGGGTGATAGGGCTGTCCATGAATTCCTGTTCTTCATTGGTTAAAGTGGGCATGGTCAGTCCTGTTAGGAATTTTCTAATTCCCTCCTCAGTTGGGTTGTGGGAGGTGTACAGGTTGGAGTAGAATTCTGCAAATTCAGAAGTTATTTCTTTCGGGGGAAATGTTATGTTGCCGTCTTTTTTGGTGATGCAGTGTATTCTTGTTTTAAGTGCTTTTTTCCTGCATCTATTTGCTAATAGTCTGGAGTTTTTCCCTCCGTATTCATAGAAGCGCTGTTTAGAATATAAAATATTGATCATTGTTTTGTTGATTTCTAAGGAGTCTAATTCTCTTCGCTTTTGTTCTAGAAGTTTAAGTAGTTTTTTGGATCCTGTTTGTAACGTGATGAGAGGGCAATGATATCTTGTTCTATTTTGTTATTTTTTGAAGAGGTTTGTTTTTTAAGGAGTGCTTTCTCTTTTATGCAAGCTCCTCTGGTCACCGCTTTCATTGCGTCCCATAAGAGGGGAGTATTTATATTGTCTACATCATTCTCTTTAAAATAGTTTTGGAGAGTTTTTGTGATATTTGCTCTAATTTGGGTGTTTGTGGTTAGGATGGGACTGAAAGACCATGATGGGGTGGTTTGTGTTTCTCCACCTATTTTATCAGTGACTTCTACTGGGGCATGGTCTGTGATTTTGATGCTGCCTATGTTTGTTGATTCTACTAAGGGGATCAGACCCTGCGTGAGCAGGATGCTGTCCAGTCTGGACGTTGTACCGTGGCGTCCGGATTGAAATGTGTGGGTGGTGTCTCCCGGGTTGTGTTCGCCCCAAATGTCATAGAGACCCCTGTTTTTTAACATTTTTAGTAACTTGTAAGAGCCCTTAGTTGTTGGGGGGTTTTTGAGGAGGGTTACCTGTGAGTTTACAGGATGTGTGTTTTTCAGAGTTATGCCTTTCATATTTAAGTTAAGATCGCCTCCTAGGATTGCTTCCCCCTCAGAGAAAGAAAGGAACTTGTTTAGTGTTTTTTGAAAGAATTCAAGTTGTCTCGAGTTAGGGCCATATAATGAGCCGATTGTCAGTTTAATTTTGCCATCTAGTATTCCTTTAATGAAAATGAATCTACCTTTTTTGTCCTTTAGGACTGTTGTGGCGTTGAAATTTAGGTCCCTACTAAGTATTACAGCAACTCCGCGGGCCTTTCCTGAGCCTTGTGCTACCCATTGTTGACTAAAAAGAGGGTCATTCAGGAGTTTGTTCCCTTTAGGTGGGTTGTGTATTTCTTGTAGGAAGGTGATGTGTGGTTTCATGGTGTTTATGTATGAGGTGATACGTTTTCTCTTGATGGGGTTTCCCAGCCCCCTCACATTTAATGTGATTGCTTTCAAGCTAGCCATCTTTTTTATTTATTCTGTAGGGTGGTTCCTTGCCAACCCGTCTGGGTTGTCCTATGTCCCTCAGTTTGTGTTGTGTACTGAACCATTGGGGTTGCGCTGACTTATGGTGTGGTGGGTGGGGGTCCAGTGGGATTAGGATTAGAATCGGGTTAAAGGGTAGGGGGTAAGTTATAGAGGGTCTCCTATATGTAGTTATATAGGTGTTCGTTTGGGGTATTTTGGACCTTTTGACGATTAGCCGGTTGGTCCTGGGTCTCGGCTGATGTGAAGGGCTGTGCTCAGAGACAGGCCTTCCCCCTCGTTGTTTGCGATAGGGGATGTTCAGCGAGACGGTGTAGAATAGTTTTGTGATGTTAGGTTCGTGAGCAACGTTGCCAATGTTAATAGCAACATTACTGATGTATTAGAGTGTGTATATGTGTTGGCACGCTCTGATGCCACCATGTTATTGAATATGTATTATGTTTTAGCCTGATAGTGAGTTGTGTTATGGATGCTGGGGGAGTTGTTTTTCTCTTGTTTGGTATGGAAGGGATACTGGAGATATGAGTTGTGATTGATGGGGAATGTGATTAAGGTTGTTTGGACTGGTGTCGGGGTGGGGTTGGGATGGGGGTAGGATCTATGGAGGTGAGGTGTTGGGGGGATATTAATGCTGTTAGCTATGTTTAAGGCCTATGGGGAGGGGGGGAGGGGAGGGGAATCACCAGTCCTGCAGTTCGAGATGATTTCCGGTTGCTTCATTCAGCTGTGATTGTTGTTGTTGTAGGGTTGTTCCTCAGTGATGTTTTGGTTCGGTTGATCATGGTCTGGCGTCCTGTGGAGTATATTTGGTAGAATGATTTTGTGAGCGATGGTAGATGGTTGTACCGGCGAGTCTTGACGTGTTGCTTCTGTTGTCTCTTTCCCCTCTTTATTTCCATCCATTCATTTACTGCTGTTCCATTTTCTTGATCTCGGCTGTCGCTTGGTAGCTCTTTCTGTTGCCGATCCAGTGGAAGGTCAAGCCCAAGGTTCCTCAGTAGTTGTTGGGCTTCCGTTTCGTTGGTAGCCATGTACTGTGTTGTATCGGTTGCCACAATGAGATGGAAGGGAAAGCCCCAACGGTATCGAATCCCTTTTTGCTTAAGAAGCTGAGTGTATGGGCGTAGGTTTCTTCTCCGATTTAGGGTGTCTTGGGATAAGTCTTGTAGGACCAATATGGAGTTGTCTTTGTATTGGAGGTTGGTTGAGTTTCTGAGGCCGTTCCATATCTCTTCCTTTTTTTCGTAGCATGAAAAGCACACTATGATGTCTCTTGGGTGAGCATCAGGTTTTGGCATAACTTTTAGAGCTCTGTGTGCCCTCTCCAGATCGGATACCTTGAGTGTCAGATTTGGGATTGTATCTTTCAACCATCTTACAATTAGGTCTGCTGGGCTTTTCTCTTCTGCTTTTTCTGGAAAGTTGCGGAAGCGGATGTTGCAGCGTCTGTTTCGGTCTTCGATGTCTGCTTGTTTAATTCTCAGTTCTTTATTTTCTCTTTCCAGTTCGTACAATTTCTTATTCATACGTGCGGTTTCATCCTGGTATTGCTCTATTGTTGTTTCTTGCAGTTGATTCTTCTTTTCTAGAGCTTCCACTCTGGAGGTAAGATTGCTGATTAGTAGTTGTATGGGGGTCATTGCATTTTCCACTGCAGCTTCCAGTTTACTTGTCATCCTCTCTTCCATTTCTCTTAGGTGTTGTAATATTTCGTCATTTTGAGGAGGTGTTGCGGTCTCAATGTTATTTACCATCTTTTTAGTTGGTGACACCTTCATCTCCTTGGCGTTTTTGGTTTGAGGTTTGTTTGGCATTCTCTCGGAGTGGGACGTGTTGGGGTTAGGGATTATGGCGGTTATGATTTCTGGGTGTTGGGTCATTGGACTAGTCAGGCGTTGTTGATTGGTGGCTTCTGCAGAGCGTTTGGATTAAGCAATCATTTGTGTCATCCCTTGGCAATGTTATAAGAACTTCTCAGAGACTGTCGTATTCGCCTCAGCAGTGCTGTCAAAGTGGTGGTCAGGTACTCGGAGAGGCGGATAAACCAATGGACAGACAGACAAACAGGTGAAAGTAGACAAACAAACAAGCGAAAGAGGGGAGGTTCGATTTAGAGACGGACAAGCGAGCACTCCAGCGAACAAAGAGGGTGTAAAACAAAAGAAGAGGTGGGGGAATGAGAAGTGGGGTAGGAGGGGAAGATAAGGGGAAATTGAATAAAGGGGAATTGAGTATTTTGGAAGGGATTTAAAGAGAAGGGTTACATATTGGAATGAAGGAGGCAAGACAAAGACAAAACAAAGACAACCGTTTTCAAGGGGGGGTAATAGGGAGGAGGAAAGGCTTCCTCTTTGGAGACAGGTCAATAGACAGAGTAGATGAGGAGGAGGTTTGATCCAGAAGGGAGAAAGAGGGAACTGAAAAGGAAAGTGAGAAAAAGAGAAAAGGGATAGAAGACAAAGGTGGGGGTGGGAAGCAACCAGTGAGATGGAGATCAAAAACAAGGAGAGGATATTTGGGGGGGGGGCTGCAAAAGTCTATGAGGGGTTCCAAAGGGCACCTCTATGCATCAAGGAGGAAAAAAACAGAGCCAAGCCAAGGCAAAAGAGGTTGGAGGGAGAGGACGCCAGCTTGAAAATGATAGAAATTAAGCAAAAGGGGCCGAGAGCCTGGGGGGGGGGTCCCCGTCTTTGCTTTGTGCTGCGGTCCCTCAAAAGTCCAAAATGTACGGAAAGAAAGGGGGGTCTTGTGTCAAAAGGTGGGAGATGGAGGTGATAAATGGCAAGAACACTAAAAATATTAGGTAAAGTTTTTTGGTGTTATTTTTGTGTGTGTGTGTTTTCCCTTTCTTTCCCCTTTCTATTTATCTTCGTTTCCACTGAAGAAAAATTTAAAGGGGGGAGGGGAAAAGGGAAAGAAAAGAAAAATATAAAAAAATCCGCTGAAAATATTCAAAAATAAAAAATAAATTTTTTTATTCAAAAATAGACAAATAGAGGAGCAGGTTCAGGCTGGGCCTAGACTTGGAATGACGGCCTCAGTCTGCAATCAAAGCCTTTTCCGACAGGCCTTCCTTTAGACGTTGATCTACCCCAGTCTCATTAATGGACAGAGGGGGCAGGTTCGTGGGCTCTACCGGCCCCAGGGTCCTGGAAGGCCGGGCGATCCCGGCGCTATGTTGCAGCGGCAAGGGCTGCAAGGGCTCGGATCAGGTCCCTTCTCCTCGCTCCTTTTCTGTTGGGGGTGGCGGCGGCAGCAGCGGTGACAATGGCGGCGGCCACGAGGTCCGGGCTTACCTCCTCAGGACTCCGAGTCCCGGAGGCCAGGCGCTCCCGATTGCGGTTCGCCACGATCGGCGGGAGGGGGAGCAGGGACAGAGAGCCCCGACTGCTCCCCAATTGATCTGCCAGGCTCTCCCGGCGCTCGTGCGGTGGTGGCAGCAGCAGTTCCCGCCGGGTGTCGATGGCCGGACACCCGGCTTCTACTCACGATGATCGGGGGAGGGGGGAGCGGGGGCAGAGGGCCCCGACGGCTCCCCGATCGATCTGCCGGGCTCTCCCAGCACTCGTGTGTTGGCGGCGGTGGCAGTTCCCACCGGGTGTTGATAGTCGGACACCCGGCTCCTGCGATCGGCGGGAGGGGGGAGCAGGGGGCCCCAACGGCTCCCCGGCTGATCCACCAGGCTCCCCCGGCTCCTGTGCTGCGTTGGCAGCGGTTTTAACGGCTCCGAAGTTGTTCAAGCGGCTTGGGCACATCAGTGGCTCCTAGGAGCTCCATGGTCGCGTGCCGCTCGCCATTTTGCCATGCCGGAAGTCCGTTGGATTGCATTCTTGATTAAATTATCTTTCCATTGACATATAATTTTATGATATTACTCCAAAAGAAGTGTTGTGAGCGATCAACCCTCTGAAAAACACTTTCCCCCAAAACTCTTCCAGAAATTTTGAACACTACTATATATCAAACAAAGTAACATTCAACAACTCATCAGAATCTAATAATAAAAATGTTGGTTAATGATAAACAACACAGCTAATGAACACCTCCCCAACTGCCTTCAGTTCTTCTCCATTTGTTCCTGAGGCTCTAATCCCTTTTTTGTTTCCGTTGCAGATTGTGATGAATTGGAAATCGAGAACAAAGGTGACCATGACAAAATCTTCAGAGAGGAGAAGCCAGGTAAAAAATTGGAGTGTGCAGAAAGCTGCAGTCAGCGCTCCCATTCCACTTCCCATCAACAAAATCTCATCGGAAAGAAACTCTATCAGTGTGTGGATTGTGGAAAGAGCTTCAGTCAGAGCTCCAATCTCACTTCCCATCAGAGAATTCATACAGGGGAGAAACCCTATCAGTGTGTGGAATGTGGAAAGAGCTTCAGTCAGAGCTCCCATCTCACTAACCACCAAAGAATTCATACAGGGGAGAAACCATATCAGTGTGTGGAATGTGGAAAGAGCTTCAGTCACAGCAACAATCTCACTTCCCATCAAAGAATTCATGCAGGGGAGAAACCCTATCAGTGTATGGAATGTGGAAAGAGCTTCAGTCAGAGCTCCCATCTCACTAACCACCAAAGAATTCATACAGGGGAGAAACCATATCAGTGTGTGGAATGTGGAAAGAGCTTCAGTCAGAGCTCCCATCTCACTAACCACCAAAGAATTCATACAGGGGAGAAACCATATCAGTGTGTGGAATGTGGAAAGAGCTTCAGTAATAACTACTCTCTCACTTCCCATCAAATAATTCATACAGGGGAGAAACCATATCAGTGTGTGGAATGTGGAAAGAGCTTTAGTCACAGCCACAGTCTCACTTCCCATCAAAGAATTCATACAGGGGAGAAACCCTATCAGTGTGTGGAATGTGGAAAGAGCTTCAGTCAGAGCTCCCATCTCACTAACCATCAAATAATTCATACAGAGGAGAAACAATATCAGTGTGTGGAATGTGGAAAGAGCTTCAGTCAGAGCTCCTCTCTCAATAACCATCAAAGAATTCATACAGGGGAGAAACCCTATCAGTGTGTGGAATGTGGAAAGAGCTTCAGTCACAGCAACAGTCTCACTTCCCATCAAAGAATTCATGCAGGGGAGAAACTGTATCAGTGTGTGGAATGTGGAAAGAGCTTCAGTAATAACTCCTCTCTCACTTCCCATCAAATAATTCATACAGGGGAGAAACCCTATCAGTGTGTGGATTGTGGCAAGAGCTTCATTAAGAGCTCCAATCTCACTTCCCATCAAAGAATTCATACAGGGGAGAAACCCTATCAGTGTGTGGAATGTGGAAAGAGCTTCAGTCAGAGCTCCCATCTCACTAACCATTTAAGAATTCATACAGGGGAGAAACCATATCAGTGTGTGGAATGTGGAAAGAGCTTCAGTAAGAACTCCTCTCTCACTTCCCATCAAAGAATTCATACAGGGGAGAAACCATATCAGTGTGTGGAATGTGGAAAGAGCTTCAGTTATGGCTCCCATCTCACTTCCCATCAAAGAATTCATACAGGGGAGAAACCATATCAGTGTGTGGAATGTGGAAAGAGCTTCAGTTATGGCTCCCATCTCACTTCCCATCAAAGAATTCATACAGGGGAGAAACCATATCAGTGCATGGCATGTGGAAAGAGCTTCAGAGTGAGGCCCAGTCTCGCTAAGCATCAAAGAATTCATACAGGAGAGAAACCCTATCAGTGTGTGGAATGTGGAAAGAGCTTCAGAATGAGACCCAGTCTCGCTAAGCATCAAAGAATTCATACAGGAGAGAAACCCTATCAGTGTGTGGAATGTGGAAAAAGCTTCAGTCTGAACTCCTCTCTCACTAAGCATCAAATAATTCATACAGGGGAGAAACCCTATCAGTGTGTGGAATGTGGAAAGAGCTTCAGTCGGAGCAACACTCTCAATAACCATCAAAGAATTCATACAGGGGAGAAACCCTATCAGTGCATGGAATGTGGAAAGAGCTTCAGTCAGAGCTTGTCTCTCACTTCCCATCAAAGACTTCATGCAGGGGAGAAACCGTATCAGTGTGTGGAATGTGGAAAGAGCTTTACTTACAGCTGGAGTCTCACTACCCATCAAAGAATTCATACAGGGGAGAAACCCTATCAGTGTGTGGAATGTGGAAAGAGCTTCAGTCAGAGCTCCCATCTCACTTCCCATAAAAGAATCCATACTAATGTTGGAAAAACCATTGTACAGCTTTAGGAGCCAGGCAAATCAGCACCTTTTTAACCAGACCTTTGGATGATTGACATCTAATGCTCTTTTAAAATGTGGTATTTTGTGTTTTTGTGTTGTGTTATTATTTTGTAACCTTCCTGAGACCTGTAGGTGTAGGGAATAGGTGGCAGCTCTTGAAGGCATAAGGGTCTTCCCCCAAATAAACAGTGTGTGGAATGTGGAATCCATACAAAGGTCAGAAAAACCAGATTACCAGATTTTTTTCAATGAATCCAGGGACACTTTTGCAGCAACCAAGGGGTTAAAAGACAGTAGCATCTGGATTATTAGTAGGGAGCAATCTTTTGTAAACATATGTAGTTTACATGGCAACCAGAGCCAGGTTCCTTGGTTATGGGTGAAGGGTGGGGAGGGGGAAAGAGAGAAGGGGAAGCAAAATTAGGATGGGATAGTTGGAACTGAGGGAGGTGTGGGTCGGTAGGTGCGTGGGTTCAGGCCCCCCCTTTTCTTTTCTGGGATTCCTGGAAGCGTCACTGAAAAGGAAGGAACAAAATGGGGGGGTAGAGAGAGGTCGTCCCAGAAAAAGGCACATGAGGAATACAAACGGATAGATAACCAAAGCTATTTTAATATGAACCTCCTCTATTTTGGTGGGTGCGTGGGTTCAGGGCCCCCCTTTTCTTTTCTGGGATTCCTGGAAGCGTCACCGAAAAGGAAGGAAGGAACAAAGGGGGGGGGTAGAGAGGGGACAGAGAGTCAGGTCATCCCAGAAAAAGGCACATGAGGAATACAAACGGATACATAACGAAAGCTATTATAATATGAACCTCCCCTATTTTCTGTCTGACGCTTTAAGTAGAGAAAAATGCAATAGGGATACTGTGTGGGGAGAGGGTGGAGCCATTTGGCAGAGTATTATTTTTATTTACAAGCGAGGAGGTGGGAGGATGGTGTCTCCATTGGTCGGGCAATAAAAGCGCCCAGCCTTTATGACTGCCATCAGCGTTTCTTTCCTTGCATCTGCACCCCTCTCAAATTCGGACGTTTGGGAAGGAACATCATAAACCATATGCCGGCGCCCTCCACGTCTCCCCTCAGCCCTCGGGGCAAGGTTCCCGCCAAAGCACCAATAAAGATGTGGAAGCAGCATCAGCCGCAAATGGAGCAGGCGGAGGAGGAGGAGGGTGGGAGCGGGAGAGGGAATGTTCCCGCTTGTCTAACAGCTGTCTAACCCATAGCTGCCAAGTTTTCCGTTTTCTCGCGAGGAAGCCTATTCAGCATAAGGGAAAATCCCTTTAAAAAAGGGATAACTTGGCAGCTATGGTCTAACCTGGCTGTCCACACTGGCAACAGCAGCGGCCACAGCACCTCTTGCCGCTGGCATCTTTGGCCATGGACAGATTGGTAAAACTGGGAACTGTCCCTGGGAACCAGGGACATCTGATAACCCTACATTATACAGCTTTAGGAGCCAGGCAAATTGGCACCTTTTCAACCAGGCCTTTGGCTGATTGGCATCTAATGCCCTTTTAAATTGTGGTGTTTTGTGCTTTGATGATGTGCTTTTATGTTGTAACCATCCTGAGACATGTAGGTGTAGGGAATAGGCACCAACTAGGGGTCTTTGCCCCCCGCCCATAAAATATTTGAGAAGGCCACACACACACCTTTTTGTCTGTGTTTTTCCAAACGCAACCTTTTATTCTTCCGCAACTTGCCATACAATTTGCCGTCTTAAAAATAAAAAAATAAACGCACACAGGAGTGGAAAAAAAGATATAACAAAGTTTATATGGAATGGTAAGAGACCAAGAATAAAGTACCAGCTGCTAACAGACAGGAAAGGGGGAGGGGTTCGCTCTCCCAAATTTAGAGTTGTACCATGCGGCAGCGGGCATAGTCTGGTTAAAGGAATGGGTAACTTTGAAAAATCCAGAAATATTAGACCTGGAAGGAGTGGAAAATCGATTTGGCTGGCACTCTTACCTACCCAATACTTTACGATAAGGTTAAGGTCCACAAAGGTTTCCTGAACCACTTAGTAAGAAAATCATTATACCTGATCTGGGTAAAATACAAAGGAATTTTGGAACCCAGGATCCCTTTGTGGACATCATCAACAAACGTTATAACAGTTAAGACACTAAATATGGAGATAAAGATCGCCACCTATCAGGACTTATTGGAAAAGAAACAAAATGAGCTAATATTGAAAAAATATGAAGAGAGAAAATAATACCTTTCGGACTGGCTACAATACTTTCAAATCAATCATAGGTTTAATCAGGATAAAAAATTGGGCATTTCAAAGGAAAAATCAAAATTTGAAAAAGAACTAATACAGAATGATGGGAAGTACATTTCACGTATTTCACATATTTATGACCTACTGTTGGAATGGGAACTCAAAGAGGAGCAGGTTAAACCAGTAATGGTGAAGTGGGCCCAGGACCTTGGCTACAATGTCCTGATGGAGCAATGGGAAAGACTGTGGAGGGTGGATTTAAAGTTTACCGCCTGTTATAACTTAATAGAAAACATCTTTAAAATGATGCACAGGTGGTACCAAACACCAGAAAAGTTAGCCAAGAAGTATAAAAATAAATCTATGCTGGAGGTGCAATGCGGAAAAAGGGTCTCTAATACATATGTGGTGGAATTGTCCGGAAATATGTAGGTACTGGAATAACATCTATGAAGATCTTTAAAAAATGTTAAAATGCACATTTAGAAAAAGACCGGAAATGTTTTTATTAAATATAATACCAGAGGATATTAAAACCACAAAAAGAATATTGTTATTGTATGGAATTGTAGCGGCATGAGTCCTGGTCGCCAGAAATTGGGAAAACAAAAATGCACCCAGCATAATGGATTGGCAAACTTTAATGATAGAATATTTACAGTTAGCAAAAACCACTGGAAGAATAAGAGGACAAACGAAACAAAAAAACACAGAAGGAATGGAGGATGTTTGATGAGTATTTAAATAGTAGTGGTATACCCAGAATCCTAATGGCAGACTAAAGTTGAACCTGACTTTCTTAAGGGGGGGGCGAATGTAGATGTAAATTCAGAATTGTGTGATGAAATAAGGTTAATATGTAGATTACAGAGAGAATAATTGGAAGTTTTCACAAAGAAGGTGTGGATTGTACATATAGAGAGATGTAATGGTTTTCTTTTTGTCTTTTTTTTTGTATACAGATTGTTTGTTTGTTTTCTATATTAGTATCTTTCCTCCCCTTCTTTTTCTCTCTCTTTTTCTTTTTTCTTTTTCTTTTATTCTTTCCTTTTCTATTTTCTTTTTGTAAAATGTTATGAAAAAGAAGAATATGAAATATATGCATGTTGTACGTCTATGTTTTTAAAGAAAGAAATTAATAAAACTTCTTGTTTTAAAAAAATATATTTGTATTTTTATTTGTTATGAAATTCAATAGCCACAGCCACAATCTCACTTTCCATCAAAGAATTCATACAGGGGAGAAACCCTATCAGTGCTTTGAATGTGGAAAGAGCTTCAGTCGGCGCTCCTCTCACTTCATACAGGGGAGAAACAGTGTGTGGAATGTAGAAAGAGCTTCAGTCACAGCCACAATTTCACTTCCCATCTAAGAATTCATACAGGGGAGAAACACTATCTGTCACAGTGGCCGGAGTGGACTACTTCAGAGTAACGACGCTACGCAGCTCTGCATTTTATTCTTTTATTGGTGCTGCGTATTTACAGTGCTGAAGTCATTGCTATTTGCACGGAGTGATGTGGTCAGTCGGTTTCAGAACCTCCTAATGGCTTTTGGCGCGTCTTTCTCCAACACAAAAGCTTTGGCAGACCCATCCTCTTTCCCCTCCTCTTTCTGCGTAATTCCGGAGTTGGGGGGATGGGTCTCCCCCCCTTATTCGCCCCTTCCTGTCCCACCTGGGACCCTGGCTCCTCTACCTTGCCTGAGCCTCGGCCCCGACTTCCTGCTTCCCCACTGGCATCAGAACTCTCTCTGCTTTCCCCTGTGCTCGGGGATGGGCTTGAACTCAGGAGGGGAGGGACTTCGCGATATCCCCTGTCCCTCACATCCACCCCCCTCCCAAGCTCTCCTTCACCCCTCCCCAGGTCCCCCCCAGGTGTCGGTGACGACTGGAAGCCTAAGAACTCAGTACCTTCCGAGCCCGTTGGTGTGAACACCTCCCCCCAGTCCTGCGAGCCCCCCCCTTCCGCCTGGGAGGACGGGAATCCCAAAAAGTCGGTGGCGTCAGAGCTGGTAGGGGTAAAAATGTTCTGCCAATCTGCTCCTTCCTCTGACTGGGTGGATCTCGGTGACACCCATACCTCATCCTCTGGTTCCTCAAACTCCGCTTCCCAGCGCCATGGTGAACTGCTCTCCCGTGATTCCTCCCCCTCCCCCTCCCTTTCCATGTGCCAGGGCTTGGGTCTATGGGGAAAGAGGGCGTGAAATTCTTCTACCAGGAATTCCTCCTGTATCTGAGTGGCTGGGACCCATTCATTCTGCGACGGTGGAGCATCCTCCCATGCCATGAGGTACTCCAGGCCCCCCACCCCCCACCTTGAGTCCAGGATGGCCGTGGCCTCATTGAGTTGCTCCCTGCCTTCCCTCTCCCCCCCCTCCCTCAGGGGTTTGTTCGCTGCCTCGGAGCCTGCTGCTTTCCCTGTACGGCGACAGCAGCGATCTATGAAACACTGGGTGCACCCTCATGTCCTCTGGCAGTGCCAGCCTGTATGCCACCGGGTTGACCTGTTGCGTGACCGTGAAGGGGCCCAACCTTCTGGGCGCCAGCTTTTTGCACCTCCCTCTGATGGGAAGGCCCTCCGAGGACAACCAAACTTTGTCCCCCACCCTAATGACCTCCCCCGGTCGCCTGTGGCGATCTGCCCCCTTCTTGTACGCTTCCTTGGCTCTCTCCAGGTGTTCTCTGAGCTGCTGGTGCACCGTCTCCAGTTCCTCTGCCCAATCCTCAGCCTGTGGGCCCTCCTCCTCCTCCTCCCCCTCCCTCTCTGGGAAAGATCTGAGGTCGCGCCCGTAATTGGCCTTAAAGGGCGACACCCCTGTGGAGACGTGCACCGCATTGTTGTAGGCAAATTCTGCCAGTGGCAGGCGATCCACCCAGTCCGTTTGCCGCTGGCTGACGTAGCATCTCAGGTACTGCTGCAGAATGGCGTTGACCCTCTCCGCCTGTCCATTGGTCTGCGGGTGCCGAGCCGTAGACAAGCTGACCTCCACCTGCAGGAGGTTCATGAGCCGCCTCCAGAACCTGGAAACAAATTGGCGGCCACGATCCAAAATAACCCTTAAAGGTAATCCATGCAGTCGGAATACGTGGTCAACAAACAGTTTGGCTGTCTCTTCTGCAGAGACCGCCCTGGCACACGGTATAAAGTGGCACATTTTGGACATGAGGTCCACCACCACCAACACTGCGGTCTTGCCCCTGGAAGAAGGCAGATCTGTGATGAAGTCCATGGACACCACTTCCCACGGCCTGTGTGGTGTGGCTAAGGGCTCCAGCAATCCTGCTGGCGCTGCTCTGACCACCTTTGCCCGCTGGCAGGTGTCACAGCCCCGTACATAGTCTCGAACATCTTCCCGCACCCCTGGCCACCAGAAGTGCCTCATGACTAGGTGAGCGGTTTTGTCCCTCCCAAAATGACCCGCCGTTGGGTTGTCGTGCATCTGCTTGAGGACCGTACGTCTAAGCTGGGTGGTGGGCAGGTACAGTGCACCCTTGTAGAAAAGCAGCCCCCTGCGTGCTGCAAAGTCTTTTGCCTGCTCCCCCCCCTCTCAGTTCTCTGAAGATGCGGTTGGCAAATTCATCCGCTGCCGTCAGTGCTGTGAGTTCTGCCTCGCTCACCACTGCTGCTCCGCAGGACCATGCTGACGGGGGGAAAATGTGCCTGGGTGCCGGTGGCGCCTCCTCCTCCATGTACTCTGGCTTGCGGGAGAGGGCATCCGCCCTGACATTCTGCTCTCCCGGGATGTAGTGTATGGAGAAGTTGAAGTTCGCGAAGAACTCTGCCCACCGTATCTGCCGCTGGTTGAGCACCCTGGCAGTTCTCCAGAACTCCAGGTTTTTGTGGTCCGTGCACACCTGGATGGGGTGCTTGGCGCCCACCAGGAAGTGTCTCCAGTGCTGGAACGCCGTGTGGATCGCAAGAAGTTCCCGATCAAACACCGTGTAGTTTCGCTCTGGCTGGGTCAACTTCCTGGAGAAGAAGGCACAGGGTCTCCACTCTCTGTTGGCGTCCAGTTGCAACAAAATGGCGCCCACAGCTTTATCAGAAGCATCTGTCTCCACGCGTAGGGGCGCGTCCTGAACCACGTGGAACAGGTTCTGGTCGGAGGCGAACACCCTCTTGAGGCTTTCGAACGCTGCTTGCGCCTCTGGTGTCCACCTGAACTTCTGCTTGCCTCTCAGGCAGTCAGTGATGGGAGCCGTAACGCGAGAGAAGTTCTTGATGAACTTCCTGTAGAAGTTGGCGAAGCCTAGTAGGCGTTGGGCATCTTTGCGCGTCCTGGGGCTGTGCCAGTCCAGGATGGCCTGCACCTTGTCCTTGTCCATCGCCAGCCCCTTGTCTGACAGCTTGTAGCCCAGGAAGTCCACCTCCTTGGTGTGAAACTTGCACTTCTCCAGCTTCACATACAGGTGGTTCTCCTTCAGGCGCTGCAACACCTCCCTGACATCTTTCACATGCTGCACTGGGTCATCGGAATAGATAAGGATGTCATCCAGGAAGACCAAGCATTTCCTGAAGAGGAGGGACCCCAGGACGTGGTGCATGAAGGCCTGGAAGCATGCTGAGCCCCCTTGCAACCCGAAGGGCATCACCAGATATTCAAAAGAGCCCAGAGGCGTGAACATCGTGGTTTTCCATTCATCGCCTTCCCGGATCCTGATCAAGTTGTACGCCCCCCTCAGGTCTAGCTTGGTGAAAATCTTGCCCCTGCGTGCCGCTGTCAGGAGATCATCCACTCTGGGCATGGGGAAAGCCACTGGCTCTGTCACTGAATTCAGCCGTCTAAAATCCACCACAAGACGGCGCTGTTGCGTGTCTTTCTTGTCCACCCAGAAGACCGGGCTGCCCCCTGCTGCCTTGCTTTCTCTGATGAACCCCCGCTTGAGGTTCTTGTCGATGAAAGCGCGCAGATCCTCCAGTTCCTGGTCTGACATGGCGTACAGCTTGGCTGGGGGTATAGTTGCCCCTGGCACCAGGTTGATCTGGCAGTCAAAAGGCCTGTGTGGGGGTAGGTGGTCGGACTCCGCTTCGCTGAAGACCTCCTGCAGGTCCCAGTACGGCTTGGGTATCGCCTCACCCCCTTTGACGTGCATGGTGGCCACCGTGGCTATTGGAGGCCCCTCCCCTGGTTGGTGCTGCATGCAATGTTCCAGACAAAAGTCCGACCCAAACGTGATGCATCTCTGGTGCCAACTGATGGAGGGGTCGTGGCGCGCCAGCCAGCTCATGCCCAAGACGATGGGGGGGTCTGAGATGGTGGTGACGTTGAATGCCAGTGTCTCTGAGTGCCTTCCCACCGTCATTCTCATGGGGGGGGGGGTTTGATGAGTGATGGCCCCTCCCAGCAGCTCTCTGCCGTCAATGGTTGCCACGTGCAGAGGAAAATCCAGCTGCAGAAGCTGGATCTGGTGCTCTTCTGCAAAGTTTCTCGAGAAGAAGTTGGCTGAGGCACCACTGTCAATTAGGGCGAGGACCGTCAATGGATAGCCATTTGGGAGCGTGAGCGTCACTTCTAGAACCACTCCTGCTCTGGGAGGGGTGGGCTGGCTCTGCTCCTCTCTGTGCGGGTGGGTGGGCTGGGGCTGTTGTCTGCTGACTGTGCCTGGCTGCCGCCCCTTGTCTCCTGCAGCCAGGCTTTCCCGTTTCCCTGCTGTGGTGCTGCGTCAGTGGGGGAGGGCACAACCGTTCCCGCCTTTCCTTGCCACTCCCTGCGATGTGGGCAGTCTCTGACGAGATGCTGGGGGGAGTTGCAGAGAAAGCAATTCCCACCCCTTCCCTCCTTGCGTCTTGGCGCCGCTGGGGTTTGAAAAGCCCGCGCGCGCGCGCTATCAATCTGCATGGGTTCCTGGTCCTGGCTGGCCCCAGGCGTGGCTTGAAAGGGTTTTTGGGGGAGTGGCTTCTCCTGCGACCGTGGGAACCAAGCCCGCTTTGCGCGCGTTGCTTGCTTGTCGCTCCACCGGGATTCCTGTCTCACCCCCACCGCCAGAGCCGCTTTGCTCAGCTGATCCATATTACTGGGCTTTGGACCTCTCGAGAGCTCATCCTTCACCTCCTCATGCAACCCCAAGTAGAACGCCGCTTGCATTGGGGGTGACTCTAGTTCCCACCCCAATCTGTGCACCAGCATGGTGAATTTCGCCCAATACGCGCGAACTGTCATATTTCCTTGGCGTAAATTATGAAGTTCCTCCTTAGTCTGGTCCATATGACTATCGGACGAATACATCGTTTTCAAACCTTCTAGAAAAAGTTTGACATTCTTCATGCAAGGATTCTTTGTTGCGATTAACGGTCTTAGCCACTCCCTGGCTGCCCCGGTAAGGTGCTCCACAATAAACGCTACCCGGTGCTCATCATCAGGGAACTCATCGTGGTGCAGCTCAAGAGCATACACAATCTCAGTCTCAAAGCCCTGATATTCCCTCGGGTCTCCATTGAACTTGCTTACTAGGGTCCCGGCTCTCCTTCCTGGCAGCACTTGGACTTGGGGTGCCCCTCCCGCCTTGTTTTTCTCTGCATCCAGCTTGTTTTGGAGGTCTACCGCCACCGCCCTTAATTCCTGCTCTCTTTCCTGTAGCGCTCTCACCTGTTCTGCAAGTTGTAGCCGGTCGTCCTGGACCTTCTTAGTCTCTTCTTTAGCTGCCTTCAATTCCCCCTGCGCCTGCAGCGACAGCTGCTGCAGTTCTTGCTGGGCTTGCTCCGCGATCTGCCGCCATCTCTCCGCCTCTGACACGCTCATCCCGGCAACTCCAAAGTAGCCCAAAAAAGGATTAGGAGGTTGCTGTCACAGTGGCCGGAGTGGACTACTTCAGAGTAACGACGCTACGCAGCTCTGCATTTTATTCTTTTATTGGTGCTGCGTATTTACAGTGCTGAAGTCATTGCTATTTACACGGAGTGATGTGGTCAGTCGGTTTCAGAACCTCCTAATGGCTTTTGGCGCGTCTTTCTCCAACACAAAAGCTTTGGCAGACCCATCCTCTTTCCCCTCCTCTTTCTGCGTAATTCCGGAGTTGGGGGGATGGGTCTCCCCCCCTTATTCGCCCCTTCCTGTCCCACCTGGGACCCTGGCTCCTCTACCTTGCCTGAGCCTCGGCCCCGACTTCCTGCTTCCCCACTGGCATCGGAACTCTCTCTGCTTTCCCCTGTGCTCGGGGATGGGCTTGAACTCAGGAGGGGAGGGACTTCGCGATATCCCCTGTCCCTCACACTATCAGTGCGTGGAATGTCGAAAGACAGTGGTGTTCCTACCCCAGCTGTCACTAGAGCATGCGCACTAGAGCGGAACCTGGGGCGGCTAAACCGGGGGGCGGGGTGTCGTGATGTTGCACGCATGCGTATGGTGCTGCGTTGTGGGATAACTCTCCCCCCCTGATTCCCAAGCCTCACTCGGAGCAGCAGCACCCAGAAGAAAGACTCGCTCGCCGCAGCGGCAACTAGCTTCCAGCTGCCGCCGCGGTAATCAAGTCTTCTTACTGGCCTCCGCCTCGCCGAGTGAGACTTGGGATTTGCTGGGAGGGACCACCCCGCGATGCAGCATCGCATGACGTGTGATGCTGCAAGCACCCCTCAACAAGACCCCAACCCCAGAGTCTGTTCAGCCCCCTCCGCTTCTTGTAGCTGGAGTCAGTCTGGGCGCTGCCCTCCCAGGCCAGGTGGGAAAGGCCTGCCAGGCAGGGAGCAGGTCCTGCAGGACTCCCAGCAAGAAAACCTGGGAGGTGAGTCTTGGACAAAGAAGGGACAAGGGAGTTCCCTGTCTCCAAGGTGTGGGGCTTACCTTCTTTCAGATTCAGCTGTAAGCAGGCCAACTCTGATCGGGCCTCAGGTCGTCCAACTCCGGCTGAGCTATTACATTCTGCAGAGGAAATAAAAATCTGGGTCAGATGACAGTACAAAAACCCACCTTGGATGGCTGCACCCACTTTGGACCCAATCCCTTGTCCCAGAGGACCACCCTGAGCCCTGCAGCCTCCTGGGCAGAGGTGGAAGGGCAGCAGCAGGAAAGGGGGCAGGAAAAGCTGCTGGGCTCATCCTGGCATCCAGGAACACACACCGCATCATCTGCGTTCAGAGTTACTCAGGGATGTGCTATTGGGAGGATGGAAGCAACCAAAGAAATGAATACAGGAAGACAAGATACTTACGGTACTTTGAACTGGGAGAAATGCTGTTGGCGCTAGTTTCCGCTCTTCCCCATTGTCACAGAGGGCGTATCCTCGGAGGTCCTGCGGGAGGAAAGAGCCTCAGAGTCAGGGGCCAGTCTTGGGAAGTGCTAGGAGCTGTCTGATAAGGAGACAGGATTCCTCAGTGCAGGTGTGATGCCTTGTCCTGCATTTTCCTTTATTTAAATAAAACTTTCTGAAGTTGTATTTGTGTGTGTGTCCATTTGTAGACTCAGTAGGTGGTGCTGGGAAGTATTTTGACAGTTGCGGGTGGTACAAAGTCAATTTGACAGTTTTGATACAAACTGATACAAAGTTTAGAAACAAATACAAAAGTATAAAAAGAAAAAAACCGAAAGGAAATTGATACAAAGATTGAACTTCAGTGACCAACATGTGGAAGGAACGTTCAGTTTGAAGGGCAATGTTTTTTTTTTTTTATTGTTTAAAAATACACTTTATTAATAATAATTATTTACACATATAACATTAACATAAAGAAAAAGAAGTTAAGAAAATAGAAAAAGACAAAACTTAACAAAAACAATAACTTAAACAGAATAATATTATAATATATAATAATATTATAATATCTCTAAATCATAATTATAACATAACAAAAATAGAAAAACTGACATAAAAAAAACCTTAATCGTCAAACAGAACATAAAAGCTTATAATGGGATCAAATAAGAATAGACAAATCATTCTTTCCGAGGGTCATTGATAAATAAATAAATAAATTAAAATTGAAGGGCAATGTTTAAAGGCAATAGGCATACCAAGCAGGGTTCATAAATTTATCTCGGGGTACCCTCTCTGGTCATGGATTCTCTTATAACACTAGTTAACTATCTAAAAAGACAATCCAAGCCTAACTCAGACCCCAACCCCAACCACAGCCCTAAGCCTCCACCTAACCCTAAGTACTCTATGTACAAAATAAACATATAAATTTATATATATACAAAATAGGCACAAATGTGCTCAAAATAAAAAGGTAAAATAAAAAATATTAAACTAAAGAACAAAAAACCACAAAGAACAAAAATATTAAAATAAAAAATAAAAACAAAAAAATAATTAACCGTGGAAAAACTGACCCGTGTCAAGAATCTCAGCGGACTGAAATCAAGAAAACCAAAACAAAAGCAACAGCTGTGAGGGGGAAGGAAGGCTCTGAGCTGCTTTGTGCAAAATAAATAAAATAAAGTGTTAAAATAAAATATAAATTAATAAATGAAATAAGAATCAAAATAAGATATTTAGAATATAAGAATACACTTAACGCCTCGCCTAATCCTTCATCAACCACCACCAACTGCAGAGTGGGGGGCAAAGAGCCCAGCCAGCGGGGAGCAGGTCTGAGGGGTCCAGTCCCTTCCCCAAAGCCTCTCCCTCCCCCACTTCCCCATGGGGGTCCCCCACACCACCCATCACTCCCCAGGATGGCTTTGGCCGTCTCCTGCTTGGAGCACTTCAGGGTTCAAAACCCCCTGAGCTGAGCTGCCTGGCAGTTCTGAATCACCTCCAGCAGGAACAGCTGATCTTCCTCCAGCAGCTGAAAGGCAAAAGTCAGGCTGTCAGTTCTTCACAAAGGGAGGGCTTCTCCACATCCGAGAGTGCAGAGTGGGGGGCAAGGAGGGCAGGTCTGAGTCCCTTCTCTGGTTCTCTCCAATACTCACCCTGGGGAGGGATGTGCAACCTCAGCACATGTGCAAAGGGAAGACATGGGGACAGGTGAGTCTGTCCCTGAGCACCTGGCTAGGCTATTCCAAGAGTTTTCTCCTGGATTCCAAGTCCTACTACAAGGAAGTGACACTCCAGGCCTTGGGGGCTAATCCTGGCCTCCTTCAATCAGAATGTGGCTCCCCTGGCTAATGAGATGGTCAATATCTGGGTCCACTCCACCCTTTTAAAAATTTAAATATCAAAACAGACCCCAACTTTCAGAGCATGTAAATCATATGCGTGGAAAGACCGCTGTGCCACTCACAAAATCAGGACTATATTTCCTTCTCCCACCTTTAACGTAAACGTATAGGTAAGTATTACTATAGGGTGGCAATAACCAGGGCCAGAATAATCCTGGTCAGGCCACGCAGGCCCTAAGAGCAAGAGGAACTCCATTTTCTAAATCTCTCTGTCTCTGATAGAAAGTAAATTAGACAGCACTTCTCTGTTTGTACCTTTCTCTGTAACCCATTGCAAAAGGAAGTTAGCTTAACCGCAAGATGTTCTGTTCCATCTGAAGAGGATGTAGCCCGCCACAAACCAACCGCAAGTTCTAAGTAGGGCGCAACCACAATTGTGCCTGTAAAATTCCACATAGGCACGTGTATGAAAGTACCAGGTACATAACGCCACTTAGTGGAGTTAGGTAAATGACTTTGCATCTTGGGGTGCTCTCTCTTGATTGGTTGATGAAGTACTGCAGAAAGGCTGGCCTTCACTCTGTCAAAAAGGTATAAAAGCTCTCTGTACATGGACAAGGGGCGGGCAGAATGAGGAATGGTTTTTTCCCTACTGCTCCATATTGTTTTGCCGACAAACCAATAATAAATTGGTTCAACTGCCTGAGATTTTGTCTGGTCAATTTGGGAAGCCAGCCATCCACCTTACATTACTCATTTATGATGAGAATAGGATTTATTTATTTTGAACTTTACTTGGTTCCTCCTTGGTAGCCAGTGCAATGGTTTCAGCAGTGCTAGAACTCAAGACCCGCTGCCTTGAGGGACATCTAAGAGCAGTTTGGCAGGGGAAAGGTCAAAGGTCTCCCTTGGGAGGTGGTGGACTCTCCTTCCTTGGAGGTTTCTAAGCAGAGATGGGACGGCCATCTGCCATGGATGCTTGAGCTGAGATTCCTGCATTGCTGGGGGTTGGACTAGATGACCCCGGGATGCCCTCCTATCTCTCCACTCCTGAATTCGAGGAGGAGGTTCCTTGCCTCCTGCAAAGCCCTTTTCCCTGCAAGCTGTTCCTCTGGTTCCTCTGGAGGGAGACGCTCAGAGTCCAACCAAGAGCCTCACCCCCAAAAGGATATCTGGGCATTGGCGTAGCCAGGGGGGCAGCTGCACCCCTAAATCCCTAAAAAATAATAAAACGGCGAGCTCGGCTTTGCAAGGGTTAAAGGGAACCTAGCTGCCTTCCTAGAGAGAACAGGAAGCAAGGGGGGGGCAGGTCCTCCAGAGCCAAGGCCCCTCCCTCCCTGCCCAGTCCTTTCCTGCTTTGGTGTCTCTCCTGCAAGGGCTGCATCGCTGTCCCTTCACTCCTGGGATGATCGGGTGAGTCTCCTCTCCCCCCCCCCCAAGAGGGTGCAGTGGGGAGACGGTGGGGGTCCCACGGCTGCAGCAGGGGAGGGTGCCGGGGGGGGGGACAAACCCAAGTCACGGAGAGAGGAAGTCAGCGCAGAGAGGAATTGCTGCAGTAATTTTAAGCATTCCAGCTCTTTCCAGCTATCGCATTTGATCTGATAGTAAATAGCCATTTTGTATATCAGCTTATTGAACAATTGCCTATGGCTTTGATCACTCTTCAGATTGATGAAAATCTACTTGGTCTCTCTCTCTCTCTCTCTCTCTCTCTCTCTCTCTCTCTCTCTCTCTCTCTCTCTCTCTCTCTCTCTCTCTCTCTCTCTGCAGTAGCTACTTTCTCAACGTTCGTTTCCTTCCTTTGCGCGTCAAATCTGCCTGGCCTCTTAGCAGCAGGAAACGCTCCAGCCGATGCTTCCTTGCATGGTATTAAAGTAACTTCCTCATTCTCAGACCCCGTGGAAGTTACATGTTGTTTCCACCACTCTGCAAAGGTCTTGTTTAAACGGTTCAATCTGCCTCTAGCAAAAGTTCAGGCACTTGTTACGAGTTTTGGAAAAACAAAAAAGGAATGGGGAAAGATTCTGGACCCTGGGGGAGGTCCAATGTAAAATTAAATATCTTGTTGTTTTCTCTTAATAATCCTACTTTAAATTCAGACCAGCAGACAGGCATTTCTGCAAATCCCAGGACATCGAGCACCCACAGGTGTTTTCTGCCAGACCTGCAGTGGCCTGGCCCTGCGCCCCTGATCTCCTGGGGGCTATGCAGTTATTTTTACCCTTACAGGTCCCTTGTGAGTTCCACTTGAGTGTGTGTGGTCAGCCGTCCAATCAGCTGTCCAGCATGGCCTGGCATCAGGACCTGACCAATCCGATTCCAAACTTCCAGCTAACCCTATAGGAGATGCCAGAAAGGCAACTCCCAAGGGAGAGGAAGCGCTGTTGAATGCAGACCAGGAAGGAACCACATCTGGTTAGTTGGGGTAACATCAAAGTCCTTGTTGCCACCAGACAACACCAGCTCTCTCGAGCCCAACAACCAGAGATATCAGACTCACTATCTGCTGCCATACATCTGCTCAACTTACTGCAAACTATACAATGTGTTTCCTCATTTTTACAACTTTGCAAGGTTTGCCTTGCCCCCCACATCATGACCCTTTCTGCTCCAGATTACGTACTGCACCCCAGCTGTTGCAAGGTCTTTCCATAAATAACAAGAAAAGGGGAGACGGGATGGCAGATGCAGCGTGGGGGCACCCGCCCACCTCAGCATAAGACGCCACAGTGTGCCTAGCCGTCAAGTCAGGGAGGAGAGGGTCCAGCCAGGGAGGGGTGAGGGGGTCTGCAATGCTCTCCTTCCTGGAGATCAGAGGATCCCAAACTCATTTGGCCTTTCAGAAAAAGTGACTCCCAGGAAATCTCCCTTCTTCAAACAAAGGAGTCCCTAGGACTTTAACTCTGTGTGACTTCGCTCAGCGTCATTGCACAACAGAGGAAACACGTGCAAATGGTTTTCCAAAGCTGGACGAGGAGGTGGACTAGGCCCCCCCCCAAAAAAAACCACGTGGAGGAAGGAAGTTAAGATGGGAGAGAAAGGCCAGGAATAAAGAAAGGGATCCCAGCCCATAGTCTGGCTGCTGCATTGCAGACCAGTTTCCCAGTCGTCTCCAAGGGCAGCTTCACGCGGAGGCCACTGCAGCAATCCCCTTGCACCCAGAGCATGGCATCCCAGGACCACTTCCTCTCTGTCCCAAAGGGATTGTTGCTGGAAAACCAGCCAGAAATGGGTGCTGCTACTCACAGAGTAGGGACGTTGGCATCAATGGCTGTGTGTGTGTTAAGCTATTAAATGATGATGATGATGATAAAATACCCGCCTAAATTTCAAGGGAGATTTCTTTGGCCCCGCCCACTTGGCCCTTAGGGAGTTGGTCAGATACATACCTGGCCCACAGAGCAAAGAAAAAGGAACCCCACCCCAGGAGTCTGTCTTGAGAGCGGCAGAGAGTCCAAGTGCAAGAAAAGGAGACAGAAGAAGGGGGGTGGGGTGGGGGTGGGGAGCTTACACTAGAGCCAAGCATCCATTTTTCACAAGATACAAATAATTCCCTTGTCAGTCGGTTCTGACTTCATGCACTGACTGGAAGGCAGAATGAACCAGGTTGATTAATCTCACAGAAATCCCTTCAGTTGCCTCCACATTTTGCCTTGCTAGAAGGCTAGAGACTTATTTCTTCTCCTCTTCATCCTCTTTCTTTTCAAAAAGATAGCTCATGGTCTGCGATGTTGTGCAGTCCAGCCCTGGTTCCCAACAAGACTCACCCATGCTTGCTCATGGAACCATTATTTTCCCCTGTCCTACAAATTCTGTAACAGAACAATGTATTTGCTTTGTAGGATTTGCTAGCCAGCAGTTGAGGCAGTTCTGCTGCCAGGAGGCCAAAGGACCCCGAGAGGTTTGTAGCCGAATCTACCACTTTTGCCACCAGTGGCTGAAGCCAGAAAGGCACACGAAAGCTGAGATGCTGGACCTGGTGATCTTGGAGCAGTTCCTGGCTGTCCTTCCCCCGGAGATGGAGAGCTGGGTGAGGGAATGCGGAGCAGAGACCAGTTCCCAGGTGGTGGCCCTGGCCGAAGGTTTCCTCCTGAGTCAGGCAGAGGAGAGAAAGCAGGTGAGAGAGACTTTCCTCTGGATACTCCCAAGGGGCTACAAACAGGAGGGAGAACATCCCATAATGGTCTACTGATGGCCCATCCGTTTTCTGGGAAAGCATTCATGGAATGAGATCTCACACCCTTCAAGTCTTTGTCATTCTCTTTCTAATATTTCTTCCCATTCTCTGTTTTGAATCCTTGTTTCTTTTTCAGGGAAAGGATCATTTTGCAGAAATGGACCTGGATTCCTGTGAGGCAGAGAGGCCTCCGTTGGACACCAGAGAGAGGCCGCTGGGTAAGGAGGAAGGTGGTTTGTCTCCGTTTGGTCTCATTCTGTTGGTTTTCCAACTCATCTGAGGATTCTTTTCACCTTGTTTTGGGGGGCACAAACGTCCAATTACTCTCAGCAGGTTAGGCTTTCTCAAAGGCCCATCTGTAGTTAGAGCTGCCCTGTTCCACCTGTGAGAGAAGCAGGCACTCCTGGCGTCCTGATTACCTTTTTTCTCTTGCAGGTGACAGAATGATGCCTGCAAGACCTCCTAATCCGTCTTTTCATGGGGGCAGAAGGGAAGCAGCGGCTGTGGAACCAGATCAGGTCAGGGGGAGCTGCCTTGTGGGGACAGAGGCCGAGGGATGGAGCAATGTCATGGACTGGTTGGGCACAGAGGAATGGTGGGAGGATACAGCTGGGGAACCAGGAAAGGAAGATGGCTCAGAGCCCAAGAAGTGGAGGTGGAAGAAGGATGGGCGGTTAGAGGGGGAAGAGGGAGAAGCCTGGGAAGAGTAGGTGTCAGAAGCTGAATGGCTAACAGGGCTTAGTGAGTTGGGAGACTCTGTGGCAGAATGCAGTCCAGAATCAGAGGCAGAAGAGGATGGAGGCAAGTGGGAGGAGGGAGGTCAAGAGGCACGGGTGAGTCAGGATAAGGAGGAGCCACCGGTGGCTCCCTCTCCTTTTGCCAGAAGCCACCCTCCCTGCTTGTCTCCAAGAGCCAGGAGACCCCCTGCATTGCAGGAATCTCTGCTAGATCATCCAAGACAGATGGCCATCCAAAATAGGCTTACCGTATTTCACGGGTGTCAGACCCAAGGCCCGCGGGCCAAATGCGGCCCGCGAGACCTCGCCATGCGGCCCGCGAGACCTCGTCATGTGGCCTAGAGCGCCAGAATGCAGGGGGCGCTGAGCAGCCCGCCCGCCGCCCGCTGCCGCCACTGCCGCCGCCGCCGCCGCCCTGTGCTGCCTGGGGCCGACTCCCGCGTCTGCAGGGGGGCGTAGTTGGCCCCCTGCACCAGCCCCTCCCCGCCGCCGCATCATACCCTCTGCCAGCCAATAGGGCTCAGGGGGGCGGAGTCCAGCTGCAGCGGGAGAATTTCTCTTTGCTGGGCTTCCGGCGAGGCATCACGGCGCGCGCCACGGAGCTCCTGAGGGCAGCCAGCGTGTTCGCGCTGCCCAAAGGGCTCCTAAGCCACTGAGACCGCCGCCGCATGAGTGCCGGGGGTTCCTGTTGGACCCCCCCCCCCAGCTGAACAGAGAGAGAGAGAGAGAGAGATCGACCCTACTGCGCAAGTGCCATTCATTTCCATGGGAGTTCGCCCTGCAAAGCCCCCTGAAATGAATGGCGGCGGCAAGAGTGGGTCGTTTCCTGAGCCATTGAGCAAGGTTAGTGGCCGCTGGAGACGCAGGGAGGGAGGGAGGGAGGCTCTCAGAAGCAGCCGGAGCCCACCCGGGCAGATTAACCCTTGGGCTGCTGGGTACCATCAGCTCATTCACCCGCTGCCTTTCTTCCGCTGCTTTCGAGAGAAGTCCGGTTAGGCGGCAAGGCTGGAGTTGCAGGCTGATGCAAAGGAAGGGGCTTGAGGAGCTGGGGACGGGGAAAGAGATCTCTTAGAGATCTCTGCTGGCACCAGAGAGGGATGGCTGGTCGGGCAGTTTCAGCTCACGGAGGATTGTTTTCTGTTTGAGAAGTGGGGAGGCTATTGACAGGGAAGCGAGCGCTCACTTTCCCTCTGGAGAGCTCAACAGCTGCTCTCGGGCTGGCAGCGCCTTGAAATCAATTTTAAAGAGAGGGAAAGGGGAGGAGAACAAGCGGGGATGGATGGAAAGAAGGCGGGAGGGAGGGAGGGAGGGAGAGAGAGGAGGGAGGGAGGGAGAGAAGGAGGGAGGGAGGGAGGGAGGGGAGGAGGACAAGCCGGGAGCCTCTGAGGGGGAGAGCGAGAGAGCTAGGAGACAACGGGGAGCAGCCGCTTTGCAGCCGGCCTCAAGATCTCACATCTATACACTCTCCGATCGATGGCAAGGAGGGATAATATTTGTCAGCTGCAGTCCTCCCCCACCTTTTCCATTCTAACCCAAGAAGGGAGGGAGCTAATGTCTAAGAGGCATTTCCTCTCGGTTCCAAAAACAAAACAAGAATTAGCCCATTATAAAAGAGGAGAGAAGAACCCCGCAAGCGAGTAAAATCTAGTCAGAAAAGTTTAAAAAAAAGTTAATGCCTTGTGTTTGCCATATGTGTAATAAACAGTGTTTGGCAATATTTGTATGTTTTTTAAAAAAATTACTCTCTGTTACCAAAAATCATTTTTCAATAAATTGTACAATAATTGTACATTTGAATACCTACTTGCCATTATTCTGACTATGTTTTTGCTTTCAGAGCTAGTTATTACTTACATTATTACAAAAAACAGTAATAATTGAATGCAGTGACAATAATTTATAATAATAAAGAGTGGACACATAGTCCTACAGATACAACCGGCCCTTTGAGGGTGAGCAAACTGCTGATGCGGCCCCCCGATGAATTTGAGTTTGACACCCCTGCCGTATTTTATTTGTAGATTGAGCACTGAATGCTAAAATTGGTTTCTAAGCAGTGGACAAATAAGGGGAAATAGTGGCCTGGATTCACCTAATTAGCACCAGCCGCTGCAAAATGGGGCCTGCCCCCCATTCCTCCCTCTCGCCATACCCCTATGAACCCCTTGAATTTGACTCTAAGGCATTGGGAGGGAACCCCCAGAACAGCTCACGAGGAGGGGAGAAAGTGGATCCATTAATAATCCTATATAATAAAGTCCAAGTGTCTCTGTGTCGAGCCCCTGTGTCCTTGTGTCCGCGCTACTGCGCATGTGCCCCACGGACACAGGGATTGGACGCAGAGACTGGACGCACACGCTCTCTCTCCCCACCCCTCTGCCTACCGTTTACCTACGGCCGCCAACCGCCGCTCCGGGCCGGACAAGCGCCTCACTGCGCTTGTGCTAAAGCGCAAGGAGGAGGAGGCTGCTTACTTTTTCTCCCCCCCCTACGCTCCCCCCCGGTGCCGCTTCCAGCCAAGCCAGGCCAGGGTGGGGAAGGAGTCTCTCCTCCCCGGCGTAGTGCCTCGGCGCCGGCTGAGGGAGGCAGGGCGCATCGGGGAAGCGAGGGTGGAGGCTGGCGGAGGTGAATGGGGGGAGGAAGGGCACCTTTGAGCAGCGCCTCCCTCTGTCCCTCCTTGGGTTGAGGCGGCGCGTCTGACTCAACAGGGGAGGGCGAAGGCGAAGGCAAGTTTCTCCCCAGCCTCTGGCGGTGCGGTGCCTGCCATGCCTCTCTTTGCCACCCATGGGCTGGTGGGCAGCCAGGCAAGGCCACCCTGCCCTCCTCTCCTCTCACTCGCCCTCGCTCGCTCACGGAAATAAGCCATACCCCGAGCCGCAAAAAAAGAGCAGCAGAAAGCCGCCAAGCAACTGGGGCCTAGGGGGGGTAGAAAGGTGGCCGGAGCAGCGCTGCGTGGAGCGCCCCGGGCCACGGCAGGAGGAGGTGGTTTCAAAGTGCTACCCTACGGTACATAGGGGACCCTCCGGGGCCAGCTGACCGGACCTGGGGCCCTCGGCTCCAGGCCTCACCTACTCACACTTCTTCTCCTCAACCAGCCATGTCGCCCGCGCGCTTGCCGGTGCCAAAGTACATTTTTTGTTATGTGCAAATGGGGCAGAGCACTTTGTCAGCGCTTCAGCAGCAGCAACAGCCAGTTCTGGGTGCTGAGCCGCGGCAGGAGGAGGAGGCGGCGACTTGCCGGGTCAGCGCCCGGCAGCACCGCGTGGAGAGTCCCGAGCCTCTGGGATGCAGCAGTGCTCTGTAGCACTTTGAATCCTCCTCCTCCTGCCGTGGCTCGCCACCTGGAACTGGCTGCTGCTGCTGAAGCACCGACAAAGCACCCAGCAGTGCCGCGTGGAGCGCCCCGAGCCACGGCAGGAGGAGTGCTACAGAGCACTGCTGCATCCCAGAGGCTCAGGACTCGCCGACCCGGCAAGCCGCCTCCGCCTCCTGCCGCGGCTCAGCACGCTGCCCGCGAACGCGCAACTCTGAGGAGGCTTTACGCACCTCTCCTAAAACTGACACCCGCTGCCTCACGCTGCGCGGGAAATGCTTGTTGCCCCTGGGTCCCTTCCCGCTCTTTTCTGGTGCTGAATCAAGGTGGCCCCCCCCCGCTTCCCTTTCTTTCTTTCTTTCCTTCCTTCCTTCCTTCCTTCCTTCATTCTTTCTTTCTCCCTTTCTGTCTTCTCTCCCTCTTTCTTATTCTTTCCTTCTTTATTCCCTTCCTTCTTTCCTACTCTTCTTTCTCTCCCCTCTTTCCTTCCTCTCTCCCTCCTGCTCCCTCTTTTCTTCCTTCCTTCCTTCCTTAGTTCACTGTTCTAGCATCCGTTACTTTAACGGGCTTCATGATACTAGTAATAATAATAATAATAAAATTTTTATACCCCGCCATCTAGGCGGCTTCCAACAGAAGTATTAAAATACAATAATCTATTGAGCATTAAAAGCTTCCCTAAAGAGGACTGCCTTCAGATGTCCTCTAAAAGTCTGGTAGTTGTGTTTCTCTTTGACATCTGGTGGGAGGGCGTTCCACAGGGTGCGTACCACTACTGAAAAGGCCATCTGCCTGGTTCCCTGTAACTTGTGTAGGCAGAATGACTTGAAAAACAGAAGGTGGAGTACCCCCTATTTGCACAAAGACGAACACCCATAATTAAAACGCAGAATAAAATAAGCATCCAGAATTAAAATGTGCAGCAAAGCAATCCTATTGAAACACCGCTGCAATTTACAGGAAGGAAACAACAGAGCATTGTGTAGCAGATCATATTGATGCTGTCTCAGAGGAGGACATTTCCCTTTTTCTTTTAGGGTTCAGTGTGCTTTGAAGATGTTTCTGTTCGTTTCACGGACGAGGAGTGGGCGTTGCTGGATCCTGACCAGAGAGCTCTGTAGGAGGAGGTCATGGAGGAGATTCGTGGGATCGTGGCCTCTCTTGGTATTCAACATATCGTCATATGTGCCTGGAAATTCAAAAAATACCTCTACAGTAATACCTCATGTTACGTCCGCTTCATGTTCCTTTTTTTCAGGTTGTGTCCGGCGGCAACCCGGAAGTACTGGAAAGGGTTGCTTCCGGGTTTCACTGCATCTGTGCATGCGCAGAAGCGCCAAATCGCTCACGCATGCGCAGAAGCGTTTCCTGCACATGTGCAGATATGGTACAGAGCTCTCCAGCACCCCCTATAGCACCTGGAAACCTAACAGCCCCACAATAAACAGTAAATTACTCCAAAAGAAGTGTTTTGAACGATCAACCCTCTGAAAGACACTTTCCCCCAAAAGTCTTCCAGAAATTTTGAACACGGCTCCTGTGCAGCGTTGGCAGCGGTTTTAATGGCTCCGAAGTCGTTCAAGCGGCTTGGGCACATCAGTGGCTCCTAGGAGCTCCACGGTCGCGTGCCGCTCGCCATTTTGCCATGCCGGAAGTCCGTTGGATTGCATTCTTGATTAAATTATCTTTCCATTGACATATAATTTTATGATATTACTCCAAAAGAAGTGTTGTGAGCGATCAACCCTCTGAAAAACACTTTCCTCCAAAACTCTTCCAGAAATTTTGAACACTACTACCGTGTTTCCCCTTTTTAAAGACACCGTCTTATTCTCTTTTTTATTCAGAAAAACACACGGTGTCTTATTTTCAGGGGATGTCTTGTACCTTAAGGCCTCCTCGGAGGGGCCAGGCAGCTGGTTCGGGGTACTGCTGGGCGCTCTGTTTGGCGCTGCAGCAGCAGCCGGGTCCAGGAACCAAGGCAGCAGGCTGCTGGCTCAGCGCTCCGCCCGGCGCTGCTGGGTGCTCCTCTCTGAAGCGGCCGGTGGCGGGGCGGCAGGCAAAAGAAAAAAAAGGGGGGAAAGAGGCCAGGCCGCTGCGCTCTGCTCTGCAGCTGCCGGTTCCGATGGCGCGGCGGCAGGCAAAAGAAGAAGAAAAAGAGGCCAGGCCGCTGCACTCCGCCCGGCGCTGCGGAGCGCTCCTCTGCGGAGGCTCTAATCCCTTTTTTGTTTCCGTTGCAGATTGTGATGAATTGGAAATCGAGAACAAAGGTGACCATGACAAAATCCTCAGAGAGGAGAAGCCAGGTAAAAAATTGGAGTGTGGAGAAAGCTGCAGTCAGCGCTCCCATTCCACTTCCCATCAACAAAATCTCATCAGAAAGAAACTCTATCAGTGCATGGAATGTGGAAAGAGCTTCAGTCAGAGCTCCAATCTCACTTCCCATCAGAGAATTCATACAGGGGAGAAACCCTATCAGTGTGTGGAATGTGGAAAGAGTTTCAGTCAGAGCTCCCATCTCACTAACCACCAAAGAATTCATACAGGGGAGAAACCATATCAGTGTGTGGAATGTGGAAAGAGCTTCAGTAATAACTACTCTCTCACTTCCCATCAAAGAATTCATGCAGGGAAGAAACCCTATCAGTGTGTGGAATGCGGAAAGAGCTTCAGTCAGAGCTCCAATCTCACTAACCACCAAAGAATTCATACAGGGGATAAACCCTATCAGTGTGTGGAATGTGGAAAGAGCTTCAGTAGGAACTCCTCTCTCACTTCCCATCAAATAATTCATACAGGAGAGAAACCCCATCAGTGTGTGGAATGTGGAAAGAGCTTCAGTAGGAACTCCTCTCTCAATTCCCATCAAATAATTCATACAGGGGAGAAACCCTATCAGTGTGTGGAATGTGGAAAGGGCTTCAGTCACAACCACAGTCTCACTTCCCATCAAAGAATTCATACAGGGGAGAAACCATATCAGTGCGTGGCATGTGGAAAGAGCTTCAGTCATAGCTCCTCTCTCACTAAGCATCAAAGAATTCATACAGGGGAGAAACCATATCAGTGTGTGGAATGTGGAAAGAGCTTCAGAGTGAGCCCCAGTCTCGCTAGGCATCAAAGAATTCATACAGGGGAGAAACTCTATCATTGCATGGAATGTGGAAAGAGCTTCACTGATAGATCCTCTCTCACTTCCCATCAAATAATTCATACAGGAGATAAACCCTATCAGTGTGTGGAATGTGGAAAAAGCTTCAGTCTGAACTCCTCGCTCACTAAGCATCAAAGAATTCATACAGGAGATAAACCCTATCAGTGTGTGGAATGTGGAAAAAGCTTCAGTCTGAACTCCTCTCTCACTAAACATCAAAGAATTCATACAGAGGAGAAACCGTATCAGTGTGTGGAATGTGGAAAGAGCTTCAGTCGGAGCTCCTCTCTCACTTCCCATAAAAGAATCCATAATAATGTCGTAAAAACCATTGTACAGCTTTAGGAGCCAGGCAAATCAGCACCTTTTTAACCAGATCTAAATGTGGTATTTTGTGTTTTTGTGTTGTGTTATTATGTTGTAAGCTTCCTGAGACCTGTAGGTGTAGGGAATAGGTGGCCACTCTTAAAGGCGTAAGGGTCTTCCCCCGAAAAAACAGTGTGTGGAATGTGGAAAGAGCTTCAGCAATAGCTCCTGTCTAACTTCCCATCAAAGAATCCATACAGCGGAGTATCCCTATCAGTGTGTGGAATGTGGAAAGAGCTTTAGTCAGAGCTCCAAACTCACTTCCCATAAAAGAATCCATACAAAGGTCGGCAAAACGAGATTACCAGATTTTTTTCAATGAATCCAGGGACACTCTTTTGCAGCAGCCAAGGGGTTAAATACAGTAGCATCTGGATTATTAGTAGGGAGTATCATTTTGTAAACATATGTAGTTTACATGGCAACCAGAGCCAGGTTCCTTGGTTATGGGTGAAGGGTGGGGAGGGGGAGAGAGAGAAGGGAAAGCAAAATTAGGATGGGATGGTTGGAACTGAGGGAGGGGTGTGTGTGTGTGTTCGCCCCCCCCTTTTCTGGGATTCCTGGAAGTGTCACCGAAAAGGAAGGAAGGAACAAAGGGGGGGTAGAGAGGGGACAGAGAGTCAGGTCGTCCCAGAAAAAGGCACATGAGGAATACAAACGGATAGATAACGAAAGCTATTATAATATGAACCTCCCCTATTTTCTGTCTGACGCTTTAAGTAGAGAAAAATGCAATAGGGAGAACGTGTGGGGAGAGGGGGGAGCCATGTGGCAGAGTATTTTTATTTTTATTTACAAGCGAGGAGGTGGGAGGGTGGTGTCTCCTTTGGTCGGGCAATAAAACGCCTAGCCTTTATTCCTTGCATCTGCACCCCTCTCAAATTCGGACGTTTGGGAAGGAACATGATAAACCATATGCCGGCACCCTCCGCGTCTCCCCTCAGCCCTCGGGGCAAGGTTCCCGCCAAAACACCAATAAAGAAGCGGAAGCAGCAGCAGCAAGAGGAGCAGACGGAGGAGGAGGAGGGTGGGAGCGGGAGGGGGAATGTTGCCTCTCGTCTAACACAGCCCAGCCGTCCGCACTGGCAACAGCAGCGGCCACAGAGCCTCTTGCCGCTGGCATCCTTGGCCATGGACAGATTGGTAAAACCGGGAACTGTCCCTGGGAACCGGGGACGTCTGATAACCCTACATTATACAGCTTTAGGAGCCAGGCAAATTGGCAGCTTTTTAACCAGGCCTTTGGCTGAGTGACATCTAATGCCCTCCTAAAATGTGGTGTTTTGTGCTTTTATGTTGTGACCATCCGGAGACATGTACGTGTAGGGAATAGGCACCAGCTAGGGGTCTTTGCCCGTCATAAAATATTTGAGGAGGCCACACATTGCGCAGATAAAATAAAAACAAACAAACCACCACGAAAGCTCACCTGTCTCAAGAATCTCAGCAGGTTGACATCAATAAAATAAACCAAAAGACAAGCAAAAGCTGTGAGGGGGAAGGAGAAAAAAGGGACAAGTTTAAATAATAAAAGTAATAAATGAAATCAGAATCATAACAAGAAATTGAGAATATAAGAATCCACTTAACGCCTCGCCTAATCCTTCATCAACCACCACCAACTGCAGAGTGGGGGGCAAAGAGCCCAGCCAGCGGGGAGCAGGTCTGAGGGGTCCAATCCCTGTTCTGGTTCTCTCAAAGCTTGGCTTTCTAGGGGAATGGCTCCTCATGCCTTGAGCCAGTAGTCTCTTCCTCTCCAGCAGATGCACAATCCCTTCCCCAAAGCCCCTCCCTGCCCCACTTCACCATGGGGCTCCCCCACACCACCCATCACTCCCCAGGATGGCTTTGGCCGTCTCCTGCTTGGAGCACTTCAGGGTTCGGAGCCCCTGAGCTGAGCTGCCTGGCAGTTCTCAATCACCTCCAGCAGGAACAGCTGATCTTCCTCCAGCAGCTGAAAGGCTAAAGTCAGGCTGTCAGTTCCTCAGGGACACCCCAGGCCTTGGGGGCTAATCCTGGCCTCCTTCAACCAGAATGTGGCTCCCCAGGCTAACGAGATGGTCAATATCCAGTTCCACTCCACCCTTTTAATGTGGTGTTTTGTGCTTTTATCTTGTGCTTTTATGTTGTGACCCCCCGGAGACATGTAGGTGTAGGGAGTAGGCACCATCTAGGGGTCTTTGCCCCCCCTTAAAATATTTGAGGAGGCCAACCCCCCCTACTTTTTGTGTTTTTTTTCCAAACGCAACCTTTTACTCTTCCGAAACTTGCCATACAATTTCTCTTTACATTTGCCCTCTTAAAAATAAAAAATAAATAAATGCACAAAGGTCATGAGGGAGGAAAAATACACTTGATACAAAGATTGAACTCCAGTGACCAACATGTGGAAGGAACGTTCAGTTTGAAGGGCAATGTTTAAAGGCAATAGGCATACCAAGCAGGGTTCATAAATTTATCTCGGGATCCCCCCTCTGGTCATGGATTCTCTTATAACACTAGCTGACCATCTAAAAAGACCATCCAAGCCTAACTCTGACCCCCACCCCCAGCCTAGCCCTAAGCCTACACCTAACTCTAAGTACTCTGTACAAAAGCAATATATACAAAATATTTACAAAATAGGCGCATATGTGCACAAAATAAAAAGGTAAAATAAAAAATATTAAACTAAAGAACAACAAATATAAAAATAAAAACAAACAAACAAACCACGATAGCTCACCCATGTCAAGAATCTCAGTGGACTGAAATCAAGAAAATCAACCAAAACAAAAGCAACAGTTGTGAGGGGGGAAGGAGGGCCTGAGCTGCTTTGTGCAAAATAAAATAAAGTGTTAAAATAAAATATAAATCAATCAAATAAAAGTAATAAATGAAATAAGAATCAAAACAAGAAATATATATATACACAAAATAGGAATGAATGTGCACAAAATAAAAATGTAAAATTAAAAAAGAACAAAAATATTAAAATAAAGAATGAAAACAAATCAAATTAAAACAAACAAACAAATAAATAAATAACCATGAAAGCCCGTGTCAAGAATCTCAGCGGGTTGAAATCAATGAAATAAACCAAAAGAAAAGCAAAAGCTGTGAGGGGGAAGGAGAAAAAAAGTTTAAATAATAAAAGTAATAAATGAAATCAGAATCATAACAAGAAATTGAGAATATAAGAATCCACTGAACGCCTTGCCTAATCCTTCGTCACCAGCAACTGCAGATTGGGGGGCAAAGAGCCCAGCCAGCGCAGAGCAGGTCTGAGGGGTCCAATCCCTTCCCCAAAGCCCCTCCCTGCCCCACTTCCCCAGGGGGGTCCCCCACACCACCCATCACTCACCAGGATGGCTTGGGCCGTCTCCTGCTTGGAGCACTTCAGGGTTCGGAGCCCCTGAGCTGAGCTGCCTGGCAGTTCTGAATCACCTCCAGCAGGAATAGCTGATCTTCCTCCAGCAGCTGAAAGGCAAAAGTCAGGCTGTCAGTTCCTCAGGGACACCCCAGGCCTTGGGGGCTAATCCTGGCCACCTTCAACCAGAGTGTGGCTCCCCAGGCTAACGAGATGGTCACGAGAGGGTTCCACTCCACCCTTTTAAATTTTAAATGTCAAAACAGACCCCAACTTTCAGAGCATGTAAATCACATGAGTGGAAAGACTGCTGTGACACTCACAAAATTAGGACTACTTTTCCTTCTCCCACCTTTAAAGGTCTACATAACGAAACCGAATTGACCCAAGTCGGCTTTCCTCTGCCAAGCTTAACTTCCCTCTTCAAGCCAAAAGACAACACTTCCCCACGCCCGGACAAAACGCCCTGGCCTTTCCTTCAGCGTAGCGCAGGGACTGACTGAACAGATGGCAAGATGCCTTCATCCTCAGACACTTGGCAGATTCTTAAATTGCCGTGCAGGCCAGATTCACGACCCTGGCAGGCTGGATTCAGCCCGTGAGATATAGTTTGAGGACACCTGGTCTACACTGACTGGCAGCAGCTCCCCAGAGTTTCAGGCAGGGATTTCCTTCAGCCCTTGCAGGAGATGTCAGGGGTTGACCCTGGGACATTCTGCATGCCAAGCAGATGCTCAAGGGCTCCCCATATTTCACTAGCCTTTCAACGTTATGCTATTAGCAACCGTGGAGATTCCACATGCCTCTTCCGAAAGGAGAACACTCACCTGATCAATTTAATTAATAATATTTTTTTATTTATACCCGCACATCTGGCTGCGTTACCCAAGCCACTCTGGGCGGCTTCCAACAAAATATTAAAATCCAATAGTCCATCAAATATTAAAAGCTTCCCTAAACATAATGAAAGCAACCATACATTTTCAGTCCATTGAATTAGCAATTAAGCATTTATGGAAAGGGAAATGGCATACTTTTGTGTATTAAAAGGTAAAGGGGCCCCTGACCATCAGGTCCAGTCATGTCCGACTCTGGGGTTGCGGCGTTCATCTCGCTCTGTAGGCCGAGGGAGCCAGCGTTTGTCCACAAACAGCTTCCAGGTCATGTGGCCAGCATGAGAAAGCTGCTTCTGGTGAACCAGAGCAGCACATGGAAACACCGTTTACCTTCCCGGCGTAGTGGACCCTAGAATCATAGAATCATAGAGTTGGAAGAGACCACAAGGGCCATCCAGTCCAACCCCTTGCCAAGCAGGAAACACCATCAAAGCAATCCTGACAGATGGCCGTCAAGCCTCTGCTTAAAGACCTGCAAAGAAGGAGAGTCCACCACACTCCTTGGTAGCAAATTCCACTGCCGAACAGCTCTTACTGTCAGGAAGTTCTTCCTAATGTTTAGGTGGAATCTTCTTTCTTGTAGTTTGGATCCATTGCTCCGTGTCCGCTTCTCTGGAGCAGCAGAAAACAACCTTTCTCCCTCCTCTATATGACATCCTTTTATATATTTGAACATGGCTATCATATCACCCCTTAACCTTCTATTCTCCAGGCTAAACATACCCAGCTCCCTAAGCCGTTCCTCATAAGGCATCGTTTCCAGGCCTTTGACCATTTTGGTTGCCCTCTTCTGGACACGTTCCAGCTTGTCAGTATCCTTCTTGAACTGTGGTGCCCAGAACTGGACACAGTACTCCAGGTGAGGTCTGACCAGAGCAGAATACAGTGGTACTATTACTTCCCTAGATCTAGATGCTATACTCCTATTGATACAGCCCAGAATTGCATTGGCTTTTTAGCTGCTGCATCACACTGTTGACTCATGTCAAGTTTGTAGTCTACCAAGACTCCTAGATCCTTTTCACATGCAGGGCCGTCTTAAGCACCTTTGGCGCCCTGGCGCCGTGGTGCGACGGATCCCTCCGCCGCCCCGTTTTCCAGCGCGACAGACAGGCGGACCGGTGGATGGTTGGGCTCAGCGCAGCGCGGCCGCCGCCAGCACTGCTGCGCGACGGGCGGGCTTACCGCGCAGCGCTGCTGCCGATGGCGCTGCTGCGTGGTGGAGCAGCCAGCGGGCGGGCCGGGGCTGCCGCCATGGCGCCCAGCGCCACCCAGCCTGGCCGTAGAGCCGGCCCTGTTCACATGTACTGCTCTCAAGCCAGGTGTCTCCCATCCTGTATTTGTGCCTTTCATTTTTTTTTTTGCCCAAGTGTAGTATTTTACATTTCTCCTTGTTACAATTCATCTTGTTTGCTTTGGCCCAGTTGTCTAATCTGTTAAGGTCATTTTGAAGAGTGCTATGTCCTCTGGGGTATTAGCCACCCCTCCCAATTTGGTGTCATCTGCAAACTTGCTCAGGATGCCCTCAAGCCCATCATCCAAGTCATTGATAAAGATGTTGAATAAGACTGGGCCCAAGACAGAACCCTGCATAGCTGCCAAGTTATCCCTTTTTTTAAGGGATTTTCCCTTATGCTGAATAGGCTTCCTCGCGAGAAAAGGGAAAACTTGGCAGCTATGGAACCCTGTGGCACCCCACTAGTCACTACTCTCCAGGATGAGAAGGAGCCATTGATGAGCACCCTTTGGCTCCGGTCAGTCAGCCAGTTACAAATCCACTGAATAGTAGCATTGTCTAGCCCGCATTTTACCAGCTTCTTTACAAGAATATCATGGGGCACCTTGTCAAAGGCCTTGCTGAAATCAAGATAGGCTACATCCACAGCGTTCCCTTCATCTACCAGGCTTGTAATTCTGTCAAAAAATGAGATCAGATTAGTCTGACATGACTTATTTTTCAGAAACCCATGCTGACTTTTAGTGATCACAGCGTTCCTTTCTAGGTGCTCACAGACTGTTTGCTTAATGATCTGCTCTAGAATCTTTCCTGGTATTGATGTCAGGCTGACTGGGCGGTAATTGTTTGGGTCCTCTATTTCCCCTTTTTTGAGAATAGGGACAACATTTGCCCTCCTCCAGTCTGCTGGAACTTCGCCTGTTCTCCAGGAATTTTCAAAGATTATTGCCAGTGGTTTATCTACTTGCGCTATTTATCTACTTGCACTTTGATGTGCTTTCGAACTGCTAGGTTGGCAGGACATGGGACCAAGCAACGGGAGCTCACCCCATTGCAGAGATCCGAACCGCCGACCTTCTGATCGGCAAGCCCTAGACTCTGTGGTTTAACCCACAGCGCCACCTGGGTCCCTACTTTGGTATATTACGGTCAGGGCCGGCTCTAAGGCAGGGCTGGGTGGCGTAATGCACCAGGGCGCCAAGCTCCGGAGGGCGCCTGGTTGGGAGTCCGGGCTGAGCTGGAGCCGTCTGGGACTCCATGGAAGAGCCGAGACTCGGAGCTGATCAGATCTCGGAAAGAGCCCTGCAGTGCCTGAAGCTGCCACCGGGGGCGCAGGGAGCCCTCAGCTGCTTGGGCAGCATGAAAGGAAGGGGCGGAGTCCAGCTCAGCGGCGGGAGATTTTTTTTTCCTCTGCTTCCTTCTCTCCCGCTGCGCCGGCGACGTTTTCGGCGGCATCAGCGGACAGCCTGGGGCGGCGCAGCGCGCGCCCCCAGCACCGCCTCGACTCCGCCTGGACCACCGCAAAGAGCCATCTGGCCGGGGCTGAGCGCGAGCCCGTGGGGCTCGAGGTGAGGGAGCCGTGGGGGGGGGGAGGAAGGACCGCACGGCCAGGCAGCCGGTCCAACGGCAACTCGTCAAGCGGCGGGAGCCCGGCTGGGGCCCCCGCGGGAAGGGCAGAGGCGGCCCCAGAGCAGCCACACAGGAGGGAGAGATTCCGCTGGGCGGGTGGAGGAGGCCGCTTCCCTTCGGGGGTCGAAGGCTGGGGGGGGGGCGTTGTAGGCCCGGCCTCCGCCCGGCTGTGACACAGGCTTTGAACTGCGAGGAATGGAGCCTGTGGGCGGAGGCGGCGACCCTGCTCTGGCCCCGCATCTGTTGCGAACGTGGCGCCGAGCCCCGTTTTGCTTTTAAAAGGCTCTGGGCGAGACACGTGTGGAAGCGGTCCTTTGTACCCCTGGGGCACGGAGTCGTGTCAGGCCACCCCTGCGCAGGTGCGAATGATAGCGCCCGGTGAGGCAACTGGCTTTGTTGGCATTTCATTTAACAGGTAGAAAGAACGGCAGGTTGCTGTTGCAGACGGAGAGGGTTTATTACCGAAGTATGTGTTTTGGAGAGGGGGGAGGATCTATGTTTTACATTCAAACAGCAGATTTTTGAGGACCATATTTTCAAATAAATCCTCCCAATTTCCTTGTCACCATCTGACATTAGGCAATCTTCGATTGGCAAAAATCTGTCCATATAAATTCAAAGACAATTCTTACCAAAAGGTAATTCTTACCAAAACATGCATCTTGTCTTTCACTCCCCAAATGAATTCAAGGTGGCTTACAACCTACAAAAACACACACTCCGACACTTATAACCACCAACAAAAGCCAGTAATTAGGTAGGGCGATGGCAAATAATCAGTTGTCGCCCCCCCCCCCCGTTTTGATCCTGGGTACGCCCCGATCCATGTCCCTTCCTATTGTATAGCAGAACCATTTCTGACATCAGAATCAATGACAAAGCCTGCTTCTATGGAATTTATGCAAGCAAATCAGAGCACACATTGAAGTTTGAAGCTGAGATGCTGGATTTCTAACAAATTTGTTCATGAACCTCCTTCCTTCTTATGGAAAATTATTATCAGAACAATTGGTTGAAGGATGAACAGGAATTCTTTTGAGGTTAGCAAGATCCTTTGATGTGGATACCTCCAATAATTCTGCTTGTTTCTATGCTGTTTTTAATTTCACTTCCTCATATGTATGACAATGTGGTTGCTCTTTTCTAGTGTTTCCACTAAAGTAGGTCCTTGTACCAAAGCATCAGTTGCATCAAGGAAAACTGGCATGATCTGAATGATGCTGCCTCTGTTACACAACACAGTGTGACCTCATAACACCTTCCTTGAAACTATATATCTTACTAGAATTAGTAAAATGTGAGTTGATAGCCAACACATTGTGTGTCATAGTCATATCACTCTTTGGGAGATGTGATTGAATACAATTGCTTTCCATGATGAGTGTACATCAGTTGCTAACAAAATAAGAGAAGCACTTCTCTACAAAGTTTGACAGAGATTGCTATCATTTTGGTGACACAGAATGAAAAATACAAAATAAGATAAATTGGTATTTAGTCAATCAATAATAGTTCCCCAAGTGTTTGGGCTTTATTTATTTCTTCCTTAAGGACTGTCAGGGGTGATCAAATCATCGCCAGCATGACCAATAGGCATTTGGCCTTCCTGAATAGCTATAACTAAACCTTAGATTTTAAAACAGCATGCGGAGAGAGCTCATATATTTTTGAGAGCTCTGATGTGCATCTTTAGATAGAAATCCAGTGTTCATTTCCTCCATAGCCATACCTGTCTGGCTGAAGATGACTGGGAATATAATCAGTGCTTTTTTTCTGGGGATACTCAAGGGTTTGCAGTATCAGCACCTTTTTTCTAGAAGAAAAGCGCTGAATATAATTATTTTCATAAGTGCTTTGTTCATACAATAGGTCCCACACTGAAGTGATGCAGGAACAGGGTTTCCTCTGACTTTTATATTCTGTTTTCTTTGGTCAACATTCTACTAAACCTTGTCTAAACAGACTAACCTTTTCCTGTGATTCAGTAGACCTTCTTAATCATATGTACAGGGTCAGTTCACATGTGACAGTCATGGTACCACTCTTACCTGGCATCTTCTCTTAAGCCTCTCAATATTGTCTTAAATGCTACTGCCCATTTCATATTTTCTACTCATTGTTTAAAACTCTTCTCAGTTTTCTTGTAAGATTTGTTTGCCCAATGCTGCTGAATAATGCTCTTCTCGGTTCAACAGGGTTCCCCCTCTACTCTCTCCCTTCCACTACTTCCCTTCCCTTGGGTGCTGTTCCTTCCAGGCTCTGCCTGACATTGTGCACCAATCAGGATGAGAGGAAGAAGGTAAATTTCATTAGGACACAGATCTGTCACCTCCTGCTGAAGTGCCCTGTCTCAGGTGGGCTCATGGTGAAGCCTCCTCTGTCTTTTCTTCTTCTGATCATGTACATAGGAAGATAATTGTTAGTGCTCAAACATGATTTGTGTGGAAGGGGTTCACATATGTTATGTAATAAATGCATATATGAACCTACAGAGATTGTGATTAGTTTTGTTCCAGAATGTGTGGTTTTGACCTCTTAGAAATTCCACACTGCTCTCTAAGGGGGGCGCCGGAGGGATCTTCGCACCATGGCGCCTGATATGCTTAAGACGGCCCTGATTACGGTAGCATAAAAAGGGTGCATAAGAAACTATTACTCATTCATGATGAGAATAGGATTTATTTTTTATGAACTTTGCTTGGTTCCTCCTTGGTAGCCAGTGCAATGGTTTCAGCAGTGCTAGAACTCAGGACCCGCTGCCTTGAGGGACATCTGAGAGCAGTTTGGCAGGGGGAAGGTCTCCCTTGGGAGGTGGTGGGCTCTCCTTCCTTGGAGGTTTCTAAGCAGAGATCGGACGGCCATCTGCCATGGATGCTTGAGCTGAGATCCCTGCATTGCTGGGGGTTGGACTAGATGACTCTAGGATCCCCTCCTCTCTCTCCACTCCTGAATTCGAGAAGGAGGTTCCTTGCCTCCTGCAAAGCGCTTTTCCCTGCAAGCTGTTCCTCTGATTTCCGGACAACAGAGGGAGATGCTCAGAGTCCAACGAAGAAAAAGGATATCTGGGCATTGGCGTAGCCAGGGGGGCAGCTGACCCCTAAATAAAATAATAATAATAAAAAGCCGAGGTTCTGCCAAGCGAGAGAGGGCTAAGCTCGGCGAGCTCGGCTTTGCAAGGGTTAAAGGGAACCGAGCTCCCTTCCTAGAGAGGACAGGAAGCAAGGAGGGGCCAGGGAACCGAGCTCCCTTCCTAGAGAGGACAGGGGGGGGGAAACGACAGGGGTTAAAGGGAACCGAGCTCCCTTCCTAGAGAGGACAGGAAGCAAGAGGGGGGCCAGGTCCTCCAGAGCCAAGGCCCCTCCCTCTCCAGTCCTTTCCTGCAAGGAAGGGGGGGAGTGTTGCTTTGGTGTCTCTCCTGCAAGGGCTGCATCGCTGTCCCCTCCTGGGATCTGGTGAGTCTCCTCTCCCCCCCCCCCCCGAGGGTGCAGTGGGGAGACGGTGGGGGTCCCAGGGCTGCAGCAGGGGAGGGGGCCTGGGGGGCCTGATCTGCTCGTGCGGGGGGGGGGGGCAAAGCCAGGTCAGGGCGAGGTCTGCAACGCTCTCCTTCCTGGAGATCAGAGGATCCCAAACTCCCACGAAATCTCTCTTCTTCAAACAAAGGAGTCCCTAGGAGTTTTAACTCTGTGTGACATCACTCAGCGTCATTGCACAACAGAGGAAACATGTGCAAATGGTTTTCCAAAGCTGCTCGAGGAGGTGGGCTAGCCCCCCCCCAAAAAAAAACCACGTGGAGGAAGGAAGGAAAGGTGGGAGAGAAAGGCCAGGAATAAAGAGAGGGGTCTGGCTGCTGCATTGCAAACCAGTTTCCCAATCATCTCCAAGGGCAGCTCCACACGGAGGCCACTGCAGCAATCCCCTCGCACCCAGAGCATGGCATCCCAGGACCACATCCTCTCTGTCCCAAAGGGATTGTTGCTGGAAAACCAGGCAGAAATGGGCGCTGCTACTCACTGAGCCTCCAGGGACCTTGGCATCAATAGTTCTGTATTAAGCCATTAAGGAGTCTGTCTTGAGAGCAGCAGAGAGTCCAAGTGCAATGAAAGGAGACAGAAGCAGGGGTGGGTGGGGGTGGGGAGCTACCTCCTTAGGACCCCCGGGTGAGGACCCCCACTAGAGCCAAGCATCCATTTTTCACAAGATACAAATGATTCCCTTGTCAGTCAGTTCTGACTTCATGCATTTACTGGAAGGCAGCAGAAACCAGGTTGAAGGCAGCAGAAACCAGGTTAATTGCTAGAACGCTAGAGACTTATTTCTTCTCTTCTTCCTCCTTCTCTTTCTTTTCAAAAAGAGAGCTCATGGTCTGGGATCCGGTGCAATCCAGCCCTGGTTCCAAGCAAGACTCATCCATGCTTGCTCAAGGAACCATTTCCCCACCCCCACCCATGTCCTACAAATTCTGTAACAGAACAATGTATTTCCTTTGTAGGATTTCCTAGACTTTTTCATTACAACAGACAGAAATTGGCAGAAGACTAAAAGGGTTCCTTCCGATCTCTTAGAGCAGGGGTGGCCAACTTCCAGGAGACTGCAATCTACTCACAGAGTTAAAAACTGGCAGTGATCTATCCCCTTTTGGGGGGGTTCAGGTCAAAGTTGTTGAACTTTTTTTTAGGAAGGAAAGCCCTGTTTTTTGGGGGTTCACGTAAAAGTTGTTGAGCTTCTTTAGGGAGGAGGAAAGTGATGTTTAGCTTTTTTAGGAAGGAAAGCCCTGTTTTTGGTGGTTCAGTTCCTGGCTGTCCTTCCCCCGGAGATGGAGAGCTGGGTGAGAGAATGCGGAGCAGAGACCAGTTCCCAGGCCGTGGCCGTGGCCGAAGGTTTCCTCCTGAGTCAGGCAGAGGAGAGAAAGCAGGTGAGAGAGACTTTCCTCTGGATACTCCCCAAAGGCTCAAAACAGGACAGAGAATATCCCATAATGGTCAACTGATGGCCCATCTGTTTTCTGGGAAAGCATCCATGGAATGAGATCTCTCGCCCTTGAAGTCTTTGACATTCTCTTTCTAATATTCTTCACCATTCTCTCTTTTGAATCCTTGTTTCTTTTTCAGGGAAAGGACCATTTTGCAGAAATGGAGCTGGATTCCTGTGAGGCAGAGAGGCCTCCGTTGGACACCAGAGAGAGGCCGCTGGGTAAGGAGGAAGGTGGTTATTCTCTGTTTGGTCTCATTCTGTTGGAGCTCCAAATCATCTGAGGGTTCTTTTCATCTTGTTTGGGGGGGAAACAGTTGGGAACAAGGGTCCAGAGGAGGGGAGATGTATTTCTGCACAACAAACATATGAAATGGGCACAAACTTCCAAACGCTCTCAGTAGGTTAGGAGGAAGGTGGTTTTTCTCCATTTGGCCTCATTCTGTTCTTTTCCCAACTCATCTGATGGTTCTTTTCATGTTGTTTTGGAGGGAGACAATTGGGAACAAGGGTCCAGGGGAGGGGAGATGTATTTCTGCACAGCAAACATATGAAATGGGCACAAACGTCTAAATGTTCTCAGCAGGTAAGGCTTTCTCAAAGGCCCATCTGTAGTTAGAGATGCCCTGTTTCACCTGTGAGAGAAGCAGGCACTCCTGGCGACCTGTTTACCTTTTTTCTCTTGCAGGTGACAGAATGATGCCAGCAAGACCTCATGATCCGTCTATTCATGGGGGCAGAAGGGAACAGCAGCTGTGGAACCAGATCAGGTCAGGGGAAGCTGCCTTGTGGGGACAGGGGCCGAGGGATGTCATGGACTGGTTGGGCACAGAGGAATGGTGGGAGGATGCAGCCGGGGAACCAAGAAGGGAAGATGGCTCAGAGCCCAAGAAGTGGAGGTAGAAGAAGGATGGGTGGTCAGAGGGGGAAGAGGGAGAAGCCTGGGAAGAGGAGGTGTCAGAAGCTGAAGGGCTAACAGGGCTTAGTGAACTGGGAGACTCTGTGGCAGAATGCAGTTCAGAATCAGAGGCAGAAGAGGATGGAGGCAAGTGGGAGGAGGGAGGTCAAGAGGCACGGGTGAGTCAGGATAAGGAGGAGCCACCGGTGGCTCCCTCTCCTTTTGTCAGAAGCCACCCTCCCTGCTTGTCTCCAAGAGCCAGGAGACCCCCTGCATTGCAGGAATCTCTGCTAGATCATCCAAGACAGATGGCCATCCAAAATAGGCTTACCGTATTTTATTTGTAGATTGAGCACTGAATGCTAAATTTGGTTTCTAAGCAGAGGACAAATGAGGACAAATAGTGGCCTGGATTCACCTAATTAGCACCAGCCGCTGCAAAATGGGGGCTGCCCCCCATTCCTCCCTCTCGCCATACCCCCATGAACCCCTTGAATTTGACTCTAAGGCATTGGGAGGGAACCCCCAGAACAGCTCATGAGGAGGGGAGAACGTGGATCCATCCATCAGGCAAACTGGAATGCTTGTGTAATAATAATAATAATAATAATAATAATAATAATAATAATAATAATAATAATAATCCTATATAATAAAGTCCAGGCAAACTGGAATGCTTGTGTCTCTGCGTCCAGTCCTAGCCGCCCAGAGTGGCTGGGGGAACCCGGCCAGATGGGCGGGGTATAAATAATAAATTATTGTTATTATTGTGTCCCTGTGTCTGCGCTACTGCGCACGTGCCCCACGGACACAAGGATTGGACGCAGAGACTGGACGCACACACATGCACGCCCTCTCCCCTCCCTCCACCCCTCTGCCTACCGTTTACCTGCGGCCGCCAACCGCTGCTCCCGGCCGGACAAGCGCCTCGCTGCGGTTGCGCTAAAGCGCGAGGAGGAGGATGCTGCTTACTTTTTCTCCCCCCCCTACGCTCCCCCCCCGGTGCCGTTTCCAGACAAGCCAGGCCAGGGCGGGGAAGGAGCCTCTCCTCTCCTCCCCGGTATAGCGCCTCGGCGCTGGCTGAGGGTGGCAGGGCGCATCGGGGAAGCGAGGGTGGAGGCCGGCGGAGGTGAATGGGGGGAGGAAGGGCACCTTTGAGCAGCGCCTCCCTCTGTCCCTCCTTGGGTTGAGGTGGCGCGTCTGACTCAACAGGGGAGGGCGAAGGCGATGGAAAGTTTCTCCCCAGCCTCTGGCAGTGCGGTGCCTGCCATGCTTCTTTTCGCCACCCGTGGGCCGGCGGGCAGCCAGGCAAGGCCACCCTGCCCTCCTCTCCTCTCACTCGCCCTCGCTCGCTCACGAAAATAAGCCATACCCTGAGCCGCAAAAAAAGAGCAGCCCTGTTAGAAACAGTTAGAAAGGTGGCCGGAGCAGCCCTGCGTGGAGTGCCCCGGGCCACGGCAGGAGGAGGTGGTTTCAAAGTGCTACCCTACGGTACATAGGGGACCCTCCGGGGCCAGCTGACCGGACCCGGGGCCCTCAGCTCCCAGCCTCGCCTACTCACACTTCTCCCAAACCAGCCATGTTGCTCACTGGCGCCAAAATACATTTTTTGTTATGTGCAAATGGGGCAGAGCGCCTTGTCGGCGCTTCAGCAGCAGCAACAGCAACAGCCAGTTCTGGGTGCTGAGCTGCGGCAGGAGGAGGAGGCGACTTGCCGGGTCAGCGCCCGGCAGCGCCGCATGGAGAGTCCCGAGCCTCTGGGATGCAGCAGTGCTCTGTAGCACTTTGAATCCTCCTCCTCCTGCCGTGGCTCGCCACCTGGAACTGGCTGCTGCTGCTGAAGCACCGACAAAGCACCCAGCAGTGCCGCGTGGAGCGCCCCGAGCCACGGCAGGAGGAGGTGGTTTCAAAGTGCTACTGCTGCATCCCAGAGGCTCAGGACTTGCTGACCCAGCAAGCCGCCTCCTCCTCCTCCTGCCGCGGCTCAGCACCCTCCCCGCAAACGCACAACTGTGAGGTGGCTTTACGCACCTCTCCTAAAACCGACACCCGCTGCCTCATGCTGCGCAGGAAATGCTTTTTGCCCCTGGGTCCCTTCCCGCTCTTCTCTGGCGCCGAATCAAGGCGGCGACACCCCCCCCCCCCGCTTCCCTTTCTTTCTTTCTTTCCTTCCTTCCTCCTTTCTCCCTTTCTGTCTTCTCTCCCTCTTTCTTATTCTTTCCTTCTTTATTCCCTTCCTTCTTTCCTACTCTTCTTTCTCTCCCCTCTTTCCTTCCTCTCTCCCTCCTGCTCCCTCTTTTCTTCCTTCCTTCCTTCCTTCCTTAGTTTACTGTTCTAGCATCCGTTACTTTAACGGGCTTCATGATACTAGTAATAATAATAATAAAAAATTATTTATACCCCGCCATCTAGGCGGCTTCCAACAGAAGTATTAAAATACAATAATCTATTGAGCATTAAAAGCTTCCCTAAAGAGGACTGCCTTCAGATGTCCTCTAAAAGTCTGGTAGTTGTGTTTCTCTTTGACATCTGGTGGGAGGGCGTTCCACAGGGTGCGTACCACTACTGAAAAGGCCATCTGCCTGGTTCCCTGTAACTTGTGTAGGCAGAATGACTTGAAAAACAGAAGGTGGAGTACCCCCTATTTGCACAAAGACGAACACCCATAATTAAAACGCAGAATAAAATAAGCATCCATAATTAAAATGTGCAGCAAAGCAATCCTATTGGAACACCGCTGCAATTTACAGGAAGGAAACAACAGAGCATTGTGTAGCAGATCATATTGATGCTGTCTCAGAGGAGGACATTTCCCTTTTTCTTTTAGGGTTCAGTGTGCTTTGAAGATGTCACTGTTCGTTTCACGGACGAGGAGTGGGCGTTGCTGGATCCTGACCAGAGAGCTCTGTATGAGGAGGTCATGGAGGAGATTCGTGGGATCGTGGCCTCTCTTGGTATTCATCATATCGTCATATGTGCCTGGAAATTCGAAAAATACCTCTACAGTCATACCTCATGTTACGTCCGCTTCATGTTCCTTTTTTTCAGGTTGTGTCCCGCGGCAAACTGGAAGTACCGGAAAGGGTTGCTTCCGGGTCTCACCGCTCACGCATGAGCAGAAGCGCCAAATCGCTCACGCATGCGCAGAAGCGTTTCCTGCACATGTGCAGATATGGTACAGAGCTCTCCAGCACCCCCTATAACACCTGGGAACCTAACACCCCCACAATAAACAGTAAATTACATTTTTTTCTTTGAACAATCTTCCTCAAATTATTCCTTTTTCTACCACGATTGAGCTGGTCTGAACTGCCCAGGCCATCTTCAATGTCAGCTTGAGAATTGTTAGGAAAGATAAGTGGCTTCAGGTTTTCTGTTTTTGTTTTTGCTCCTGTCAGTCTTGGGTTGACCAAAGAGACGACTGACATTGGAGATGGAGGGGATGCCATGACTGGGCCAAACAAAATTCATCCCAGAGAAGAGCTAGGCTTATTGAATCTCAGGTAATAATAATACAGTGGTACCTCAGTTTACAAACTTTATCATTTCCGGAACAGAACAGTTCTTAAATCAAGGTACCATTGCAGATATAATAATAATTTTTATTTATACCCTGGCAATCTGGCTTGGTTGTCCCAGCCACTCTGGGCGGCTTCCAACTTGATAACAATCACATAACACACTGAGAAAAGTCAACCTAAGCAAGTTGTGCTTCCTTTTTCTGGTTATTTGGCTATAACGTTTGATAGAATACGGGTAACTAAAAAAACTTTGTTGGATTGCATTCTTCTTTCTTTCTTTTTTTAATAATTATTTTATTAAGGATTTTATTGGGTTACAAAGGTAGTGCAGTGTCTCATGCATCATTTTTACACATCAATTTTACTTGTTGAGACTTTATGAGGAAGGGGGGAAAGAGGTGGGTGGGATGGGGAGTTGGGTGTGGTGGATTGTCAATGTTTCTGTTTTTCTTGATATGTGTAGGGGTTCGGCGTCAGCGTAGTTTGTGCAGGTTCTCTGTTGTTTATTCGTGCTTCTCTGTTGGTGAGAGAGGTCGGGATTCATCTTAGGATGTGATTGCTCATTTGTGGTTGGCTGTGATGATCTTTAGTTCCTTGTGTGAGTGGGGAGGGAGGATGTTTTGATTAGGTTAGCCATATTGATTTGTATGCCGACGGTAAGTTTTTGTCGTTGTCTTGTTGGGCTGTATATGTGATGAAGGGGAACCATACTGGGGTGAAGGTGTCTTCTTCTGTTTGTCCCCGTGTCAGTTTCAGCTTACTGGTTAGTTTTTCTAGTAGGGCCGTTTCCCATACAACTTGGTACCATTGGTCCATGCTTACCCCTGACATGTCCCTCCAGTGCCTGGCTATGATGTTTCTAGTTGCTGACAATAGGTGGATTATAAGTTCTTTGTGATCTGAGTGAGCGTTGTTATCTTGAAAGATATTTAGTAAAACCAATTCTGGGGTAATATCTAGCACTTGCTTAGTTATCTTACAGATTTCTTGCATGAATGTCATCCAGAATGATTGGATTTTAGGGCACTCCCACCACGTGGAGATATGTGCCTATGGAGGTGCATCCTCTCCAACATTTCATGAGGTTCCTGAACGTATTAGTGCTAGTTTCCTTGGAGTCAGGTACCATCTGTAAGTTAGTTTCAACGAGAGTTCTTTTCTTTTCATTGATATAGATTTGAAGGGGGTTTCGACCACATTCTAGTCCATTGGGTAGGGTTGATTTCATATCCTATGTCATCCTCCCATTGTCTTTTTAGGTTGTCCAAGGGGTCTGTGGGATTTTGTAGTAGTATTTTGTATATTGCAGATACCATCCCTTTTCCATGTCCTTTTAACATTTGGAGGAGGCTGTCGAAAGTTGTCAGGGGTCTAGTTGCTGCCGATTTTACTGTTGGGTTATTTAGAAAGGCATGTAGTTGATGTTGTGCTAACCAGGGCATTGGGATGTCTTCTAGTTTGTCCTGTATTTCTTGTGTTGACAAAGGTTTGTTGTCTTGATAGAAGTCCATTAAACGATGTAAACCTTTGGTTCGCCAGGTTTTCATCTGGAGGTTTTGTGCTGCATGATGGAACAAGGGATGGTAAGCCAGGGGAATTAATGGGGATGGGGTTGGAGATAGTTTACTAGTTTCTGCTTTCCATGCTTTGAACATGGTTTGTGTGTATCTGTTGAGTGTTCTGGGAATCTTCCTTAGTTTGTTTGGGAGGAAAGGGTATGCTGTGGTGCAGATATTTTCAATTGAGTCCCTCTCCAGGTGTACCCATTGTTTTGTCTCGTCTTCAAGTATATATGGGATTATATGGCGTATTTGGTTGGCGTTGTAGTATGTTTCTATGTTGGGGATTCCCCATCCTGCTGAGGTGGGGAGGTGAAGGTATTTGATGCTAATCCTTGGTTTTTTATGTGAGAAAATAAAAGAGTGTAATTTTCCCTGCCATTTACGAAGTTTGGTTGGGGGGATCCAAATTGGGAGGGTTTGGAATAGGTAGGTTAGTTTTGGGAGGGTGACCATTTTGACCATGGCTATCTTGTCTGAAAGACAGGTAGGTAGCCGTGTTGGTCTGAGTCGAAGCAAAATAAAAAAATTCCTTCAGTAGCACCTTAAAGACCAACTAAGTTTATATTTTGGTATGAGCTTTTGTGAAGTGTGCATGCACACGAAAGCTCATACCAAAATATAAACTTAGTTGGTCTTTAAGGTGCTACTGAAGGAATTTTTTTTATTTTGTCTGAAAGAGTGAAACTCATACTGTCCCATCTCTTTAGGTCTTTGTTTATTTGTCGCCACAGGGGTTTGTAATTGTGGAGGTATAATTTATTGAGGTTCTGGGTTATTTGTACTCCTTGGTATCTGAATTTGGTGTGGCAAAGTTTTATTTTGGTGATATTAGTAAGTTCTTTTTGGATGTGGGGAGGGGTGTTGAAGCACATGGCTTCTGACCAACTCTTACCAAACTCTTACCAAAGTTTACTTGTAAGCCCGACACCATTGCAAATGTGTTGAGTTCTCTGATTAGGAAGGTTGCTGTATTTAAGGGGTCTGATGTTGTGACCATTAGGTCATCTGCAAACAGCCCTAATTTATAATTTCTGCCTTTTATTTCCACTCCCTTGATGTCTGTGGCTGCTCGGATTCGGATTGCTTGGGGCTCCAAAGCCAGGATAAATAAGAATGGAGACAGCGGACATCCTTGTTTTGTGCCTCTTTGGATTGCTATGGTGTTTGAGTCCATATTATTAATTCTGCATTTTGCTGAGGCTTGGGAATATATTTGTTTGAGGATTTGTAAGAAGTTGGGGCCAAATTTCATGTTAGTTAGTACTGCTAATAAGTATTTCCACTCTAAGCAATCAAAAGCTTTGAGGATATCTAGGGACATAATTGTCAGTGGAAGTTTAGTTGCCTTGCTGTGGTCGATTAAGTTTAGTAGTTTCCTGATGGGGTCTGTAATATTGCGACCAGGGACGAAACTGGTTTGGTCTGGGACTATTAAATTGCCTAGGAAGATTTTTAAGCGATTGGCCAAGATTGATGTGAATATCTTGTAATCCTGATTTATTAATGTGATTGGGCGGTAAGATTCTACTTTGAGGTTGTCCTTCAATGGCTTTGGGATGAAAACTATTTTGGAGTGATTCCATGTTTTGGGAATAAGCCCCCCTTTCATGATATCATTAAATAGGCGCATCATGTAGGGCATCAGGGGTTCTTTAATTTTTTTATAGAATTCAGCTGTGAAGCCGTCTGGGCCCGGGGCTTTGTGTGATTTCAAGTTTTTAAGGACCGTGTCTATTTCCTCGGGGGTGATAGGGCTGTCCATGAATTCCTGTTCTTCATCGGTTAAAGTGGGCATGGTCAGTCCTGTTAGGAATTTTCTAATTCCCTCCTCAGTTGGGTTGTGGGAGGTGTACAGGTTGGAGTAGAATTCTGCAAATTCAGAAGTTATTTCTTTCGGGGGAAATGTTATGTTGCCGTCTTTTTTGGTGATGCAGTGTATTCTTGTTTTAAGTGCTTTTTTCCTGCATCTATTTGCTAATAGTCTGAAGTTTTCCCCTCCGTATTCATAGAAGCGCTGTTTAGAATATAAAATATTGATCATTGTTTTGTTGATTTCTAAGGAGTCTAATTCTCTTCTTTTTTGTTCTAGAAGTTTAAGTAGTTTTTTGGATCCTGTTTGTTTGTAACGTGATGAGAGGGCAATGATATCTTGTTCTATTTTGTTATTTTTTGAAGAGGTTTGTTTTTTAAGGAGTGCTTTCTCTTTTATGCAAGCTCCTCTGGTCACCGCTTTCATTGCGTCCCATAAGAGGGGAGTATTTATATTGTCTACATCATTCTCTTTAAAATAGTTTTGGAGAGTTTTTGTGATATTTGCTCTAATTTGGGTGTTTGTGGTTAGGATGGGACTGAAAGACCATGATGGGGTGGTTTTTGTTTCTTCACCTATTTTAACAGTGACTTCTACTGGGGCATGGTCTGTGATTTTGATGCTGCCTATGTTTGTTGATTCTACTAAGGGGATCAGACCATGCGTGAGCAGGATGCTGTCCAGTCTGGACGTTGTACCGTGGCGTCCGGATTGAAATGTGTGGGTGGTGTCTCCCGGGTTGTGTTCGCCCCAAATGTCATAGAGACCTCTGTTGCTTGACTATTCCTCCATGGGAATGGGGAAGAGATAATCAAAGATTAAAAACAAACACACACTAGACACCATCTTCTTGACTTTTAAATTTCTGTCTTGGTGTATTATTTTAAAAGTGGAGGAGCATTGAGCCATGTAATTCCCCACAAAGCTGCAGTCTAATGGAAGTCCAGTTACCTGGACTTCCTGTTATCTGCTACTGGTGGGCTGGGTTGTAGAGAAAGGAGGACGAGGATAGCGATGGGTCTCTCTCCAATTTGCTTCCATGAAGCGCACAAAAGTGGAGCAGAGTGTGGAGCGCGAGCCGCCTTCTTCCACCGGGGCGAGGAAGCCGGGGCGCATTAGGGCCCTGCGGGAAAGCGGCCCAAGCAGGGTCCCTTTGTCCAGCTTGTCTGGGTCTTAAATACATACACCTTCCACCCAAAGCGAGAGATCGGCGGGGTGCAGAGATGCGTGCGTAAAAGCTCTCTCGGGCACTCTCTCTCTCGTAACTCCTGGGGTTTGCAGCAGCTGTGTTTGGAGGAGGCGTTTACAGCCCAGGATTCTCTCTCTCTCTCTCTCTCTCTCTCTCTCTCTCTCTCTCTCTCACACACACACACACACACACAGCGCCTAGGATCCGCTTTCCCTGCAACACTCACTTTAACTGACACAGTGATTACTTTCCACTCATTCGGAACGCCTTTCAAAAGAAAAGCGGGGTGCGGGGGGGGGGAACCTTGGCAGGGTGCAGAGATACATGCGTAAAAGCGCTCTCTCTCTCTCTCTCGTAACTCCTGGGGTTTGCAGCAGCTGTGTTTACATGGTGATTACTTCGGGAGAACTGCTGGAAAGATCCTGGAGATCCTCCCTCGATCAGTGCAGATTTTTTAAAAAAAGTTTATTCTCTCCTCTCTTAAACATCTCCCCCACCATCAATCTCACTCTTGCTCTCTTGAAACTTAACATACTCTCTCTGCCTCTCCTCCCCGCCCAGTCTCACTGCTGCTCCTCCCCATTTGCTGTAACAAACAAGTTTCTGGTTTGGGTTTTTAAAGTTGCTTTTGAAACCCCAGAATCATATCTTCTTGTTGTTCAGGAGTTCAAAAAGGGGTGCATGGTTCTCACACGCCCCCTGCTCCTCCACGGCATCTCCTCCCTGCTGGAGGAGCCGCCCCTCAGCGCTTGCCCGCCTCCACCATGCCGCGATGCATGGTGCCCGGAGCCTCCATCCAGCCAGAGGAGCCGCCCTCCAGCCGCTGCCCGCCCAGAGGGAAACGTGGGGGTGAGGGTGTGGGCGCTTGAGGAATCTGTGCACCACGGCGCCAGATAAGCTGAAGACGGCCCTGGCGCTCGACCGGCCAGCGCCGTCGCTGCTGCAGCTGCTGCTCGTCGCCTCGGACTCGGAGGAACGGAGGAAGTGTGACAGGGCGAGGAAGGGGAAGGAGCTGGGCGCACGCGCTCTCAGGTTCCACCGCCTCCCCGCCTGCGGGGCCCTGCGCCCCCTGTAGGACATTGAAGGCATTGCAGGGAAACGCCTCTGCAGCAAGCAGCAAGAGGAGGGAAAGCTGCGAGTGGCAAGCGGCGGGCGAACGGGCAGGCAAGCAGCGGGCAGGCAAGCGGCGGCTACACGGGCCACATGACGAGGTCTGGCGGGCCGGATTTGGCCCGCGGGCCTTGTCTTTGACACCCGTGTTATAGAGGGTCTCCTATATGTAGTTATATAGGTGTTCATTTGGGGTATTTTGGACCTTTTGGTGATTAGCCGGTTGGTCCTGGGTCTCGGCTGATGTGAAGGGCTGTGCTCAGAGACAGGCCTTCCCCCTCGTTGTTTGCGATAGGGGATGATCAGCGAGACGGTGTAGAATAGTTTTGTGATGTTAGGTTCGTGAGCAACGTTGCCAATGTTAATAGCAACATTACTGATGTATTAGAGTGTGTATATGTGTTGGCACGCTCTGAGGCCACCATGTTATTGAATATGTATTATGTTTTAGCCTGATAGTGAGTTGTGTTATGGATGCTGGGGGAGTTGTTTTTCTCTTGTTTGGTATGGAAGGGATACTGGAGATATGAGTTGTGATTGATGGGGAATGTGATTAAGGTTGTTTGGACTGGTGTCGGGGTGGGGTTGGGGATGGGGGTAGGATCTATGGAGGTGAGGTGTTGGGGGGATATTGATGCTGTTAGCTATGTTTAAGGCCTATGGGAGGGGAGGGGAGGGGAGGGGAATCACCAGTCCTGCAGTTCGAGATGATTTCCGGTTGCTTCATTCAGCTGTGATTGTTGTTGTTGTAGGGTTGTTCCTCAGTGATGTTTTGGTTCGGTTGATCATGGTCTGGCGTCCTGTGGAGTATGTTCGGTAGAATGATTTTGTGAGCGATGGTAGATGGTTGTACCGGCGAGTCTTGACGTGTTGCTTCTGTTGTCTCTTTCCCCTCTTTATTTCCATCCATTCATTTACTGCTGTTCCATTTTCTTGATATCGGCTGTCGCTTGGTAGCTCTTTCTGTTGCCGATCCAGTGGAAGGTCAAGCCCAAGGTTCCTCAGTAGTTATTGGGCTTCCGTTTCGTTGGTAGCCATGTACTGTGTTGTATCGGTTGCCACAATGAGACGGAAGGGAAAGCCCCAACGGTATCGAATCCCTTTTTGCTTAAGAAGCTGAGTGTATGGGCGTAGGTTTCTTCTCCGATTTAGGGTGTCTTAGGATAAGTCTTGTAGGACCAATATGGAGTTGTCTTTGTATTGGAGGTTGGTTGAGTTTCTGAGGCTGTTCCATATCTCTTCCTTTTTTTTTGTAGCATGAAAAGCACACTATGATGTCTCTTGGGTGAGCATCAGGTTTTGGCATAACTTTTAAAGCTCTGTGTGCCCTCTCCAGATCGGATACCTTGAGTGTCAGATTTGGGATTGTATCTTTCAACCAGCTTACAATTAGGTCTGCTGGGCTTTTCTCTTCTGCTTTTTCTGGAATGTAGCGGAAGCGGATGTTGCAGCGCCTGTTTCGGTCTTCAATGTCTGCTTGTTTAATTCTCAGTTCTTCGTTTTCTCTTTCCAGTTCGTACAATTTCTTATTCATACGTGCGGTTTCATCCTGGTATTGCTCTATTGTTCTTTCTTGCAGTTGATTCTTCTTTTCTAGAGCTTCCACTCTGGAGGTAAGATTGCTGATTAGTAGTTGTATGGGGGTCATTGCATTTTCCACTGCAGCTTCCAGTTTACTTGTCATCCTCTCTTCCATTTCTCTTAGGTGTTGTAATATTTCGTCATTTTGAGGAGGTGTTGCGGTCTCAATGTTATTTACCATCTTTTTAGTTGGTGACACCTTTATCTCCTTGGCGTTTTTGGTTTGAGGTTTGTTTGGCATTCTCTCGGAGTGGGACGTGTTGGGGTTAGGGATTATGGCGGTTATGATTTCTGGGTGTTGGGTTATTGGACTAGTCAGGCGTTGTTGACTGGTGGCTTCTGCAGAGCGTTTGGATTAAGCAATCATTTGTGTCATCCCTTGGCAATGTTATAAGAACTTCTCAGAGACTGTCGTATTCGCCTCAGCAGTGCTGTCAAAGTGGTGGTCAGGTACTCGGAGAGGCGGATAAACCAATAGACAGACAGACAAACAGGTGAAAGTAGACAAACAAACAAGCGAAAGAGGGGAGGTTCGATTTAGAGACGGACAAGCGAGCACTCCAGCGAACAAAGAGGGTGTAAAACAAAAGAAGAGGTGGGGGAATGAGAAGTGGGGTAGGAGGGGAAGATAAGGGGAAATTGAATAAAGGGGAATTGAGTATTTTGGAAGGGATTTAAAGAGAAGGGTTACATATTGGAATGAAGGAGGCAAGACAAAGACAAAACAAAGACAACCGTTTTCAAGGGGGGGTAATAGGGAGGAGGAAATGCTTCCTCTTTGGAGACAGGTCAATAGACAGAGTAGATGAGGAGGAGGTTTGATCCAGAAGGGAGAAAGAGGGAACTGAAAAGGAAAGTGAGAAAAAGAGAAAAGGGATAGAAGACAAAGGTGGGGGTGGGAAGCAACCAGTGAGATGGAGATCAAAAACAAGGAGAGGATATTTGGGGGGGGGCTGCAAAAGTCTATGAGGGGTTCCAAAGGGCACCTCTATGCATCAAGGAGGAAAAAAACAGAGCCAAGCCAAGGCAAAAGAGGTTGGAGGGAGAGGACGCCAGCTTGAAAATGATAGAAATTAAGCAAAAGGGGCCGAGAGCCTGGGGGGGGGGTCCCCGTCTTTGCTTTGTGCTGCGGTCCCTCAAAAGTCCAAAATGTACGGAAAGAAAGGGGGGTCTTGTGTCAAAAGGTGGGAGATGGAGGTGATAAATGGAAAGAACACTAAAAATATTAGGTAAAGTTTTTTGGTGTTATTTTTGTGTGTGTGTGTTTTCCCTTTCTTTCCCCTTTCTATTTATCTTCGTTTCCACTGAAGAAAAATTTAAAGGGGGGGAGGGGAAAAGGGAAAGAAAAGAAAAATATAAAAAAATCCGCTGAAAATATTCAAAAATAAAAAATATTTTTTTTATTCAAAAATAGACAAATAGAGGAGCAGGTTCAGGCTGGGCCTAGACTTGGAATGACGGCCTCAGTCTGCAATCAAAGCCTTTTCCGACAGGCCTTCCTTTAGACGCTGATCTACCCCAGTCTCATTAATGGACAGAGGGGGTAGGTTCGTGGGCTCTACCGGCCCCAGGGTCCTGGAAGGCCGGGCGATCCCGGCGCTATGTTGCAGCGGCAAGGGCTGCAAGGGCTCGGATCAGGTCCCTTCTCCTCGCTCCTTTTCTGTTGGCGGTGGCGGCGGCAGCAGCGGTGACAATGGCGGCGGCCACGAGGTCCGGGCTTACCTCCTCAGGACTCAGAGTCCCGGAGGCCAGGCGCTCCCGATTGCGGTTCGCCACGATCGGCGGGAGGGGGAGCAGGGACAGAGAGCCCCGACTGCTCCCCAATCGATCTGCCAGGCTCTCCCGGCGCTCGTGCGGTGGTGGCAGCAGCAGTTCCCGCCGGGTGTCGATGGCCGGACACCCGGCTTCTACTCACGATGATCGGGGGAGGGGGAGCGGGAGCAGAGGGCCCCGACGGCTCCCCGATCGATCTGCCGGGCTCTCCCAGCACTCGTGTGTTGGCGGCGGCGGCAGTTCCCGCCGGGTGTTGATGGTCGGACACCCGGCTCCTGCGATCGGAGGGAGGGAGGAGCAGGGGGCCCCAACGGCTCCCCGGCCGATCCACCGGGCTCTCCCGGCTCCTGTGCAGCGTTGGCAGCGGTTTTAACGGCTCCGAAGTTGTTCAAGCGGCTTGGGCACATCAGTGGCTCCTAGGAGCTCCACGGTCGCGTGCCGCTCGCCATTTTGCCATGCCGGAAGTCCGTTGGATTGCATTCTTGATTAAATTATCTTTCCATTGACATATAATTTTATGATATTACTCCAAAAGAAGTGTTGTGAGCGATCAACCCTCTGAAAAACACTTTCCCCCAAAACTCTTCCAGAAATTTTGAACACTACTATATATCAAACAAAGTAACATTCAACAACTCATCAGAATCTAATAATAAAAATGTTGGTTAATGATAAACAACACAGCTAATGAACACCTCCCCAACTGCCTTCAGTTCTTCTCCATTTGTTCCTGAGGCTCTAATCCCTTTTTTGTTTCCGTTGCAGATTGTGATGAATTGGAAATCGAGAACAAAGGTGACCATGACAAAATCTTCAGAGAAGAGAAGCCAGGTAAAAAATTGGAGTGTGCAGAAAGCTGCAGTCAGCGCTCCCATTCCACTTCCCATCAACAAAATCTCATCAGAAAGAAACTCTATCAGTGCATGGAATTTGGAAAGAGCTTCAGTCAGAGCTCCAGTCTCACTTCCCATCAGAGAATTCATTCAGGGGAGAAACCCTATCAGTGTGTGGAATGTGGAAAGAGTTTCAGTCAGAGCTCCCATCTCACTAACCACCAAAGAATTCATACAGGGGAGAAACCATATCAGTGTGTGGAATGTGGAAAGAGCTTCAGTTACAGCAACAATCTCACTTCCCATCAAAGAATTCATGCAGGGGAGAAACCCTATCAGTGTATGGAATGTGGAAAGAGCTTCAGTCAGAGCTCCCATCTCACTAACCACCAAAGAATTCATACAGGGGAGAAACCATATCAGTGTGTGGAATGTGGAAAGAGCTTCAGTCAGAGCTCCCATCTCACTAACCACCAAAGAATTCATACAGGGGAGAAACCATATCAGTGTGTGGAATGTGGAAAGAGCTTCAGTAATAACTACTCTCTCACTTCCCATCAAAGAATTCATACAGGGGAGAAACCCTATCAGTGTGTGGAATGTGGAAAGAGCTTTAGTCACAGCCACAGTCTCACTTCCCATCAAAGAATTCATACAGGGGAGAAACCCTATCAGTGTGTGGAATGTGGAAAGAGCTTCAGTCAGAGCTCCCATCTCACTAACCACCAAAGAATTCATACAGGGGAGAAACCATATCAGTGTGTGGAATGTGGAAAGAGCTTCAGTCAGAGCTCCCAACTCAATAACCATCAAATAATTCATACAGAGGAGAAACAATATCAGTGTGTGGAATGTGGAAAGGGCTTTAGTCACAGCCACAGTCTCACTTCCCATCAAAGAATCCATACAGGGGAGAAACCCTATCAGTGTGTGGATTGTGGCAAGAGCTTCATTAAGAGCTCCAATCTCACTTCCCATCAAAGAATTCATACAGGGGAGAAACCCTATCAGTGTGTGGATTGTGGCAAGAGCTTCATTAAGAGCTCCAATCTCACTTCCCATCAAAGAATTCATGCAGGGGAGAAACCCTATCAGTGTGTGGAATGTGGAAAGAGCTTCAGTCAGAGCTCCCATCTCACTAACCATTTAAGAATTCATACAGGGGAGAAACCATATCAGTGTTTGGAATGTGGAAAGAGCTTCATTAAGAGCTCCAATCTCACTTCCCATCAAAGAATTCATACAGGGGAGAAACCCTATCAGTGCTTCGAATGTGGAAAGAGCTTCAGTCAGAGCTCCCATCTCACTAACCATTTAAGAATTCATACAGGGGAGAAACCATATCAGTGTGTGGAATGTGGAAAGAGCTTCAGTGATAACTCCTCTCTCACTTCCCATCAAATAATTCATACAGGGGAGAAACCATATCAGTGTGTGGAATGTGGAAAGAGCTTCAGTAATAACTCCTCTCTCACTAACCACCAAAGAATTCATACAGGGGAGAAACCCTATCAGTGTGTGGAATGTGGAAAGAGCTTCAGTCAGAGCTCCTCTCTCAATAACCATCAAAGAATTCATACAGGGGAGAAACCCTATCAGTGTGTGGAATGTGGAAAGAGCTTCAGTCAGAGCTCCTCTCTCAATAACCATCAAAGAATTCATACAGGGGAGAAACCCTATCAATGTGTGGAATGTGGAAAGAGCTTCAGTCAGAGCTCCTCTCTCAATAACCATCAAAGAATTCATACAGGGGAGAAACTGTATCAGTGTGTGGAATGTGGAAAGAGCTTCAGTAATAACTCCTCTCTCACTTTCCATCAAAGAATTCATACAGGGGAGAAACCCCATCAGTGTGTGGAATGTGGAAAGAGCTTCAGTCAGAGCTCCCATCTCACTTCCCATCAGAGAATTCATACAGGGGAGAAACCCTATCAGTGCTTCGAATGTGGAAAGAGCTTCAGTCAGAGCTCCTCTCTCAATAACCATCAAAGAATTCATACAGGGGAGAAACTGTATCAGTGTGTGGAATGTGGAAAGAGCTTCAGTAATAACTCCTCTCACTTTCCATCAAAGAATTCATACAGGGGAGAAACCCCATCAGTGTGTGGAATGTGGAAAGAGCTTCATTCAGAGCTCCAATCTCACTTCCCATCAGAGAATTCATACAGGGGAGAAACCCTATCAGTGCTTCGAATGTGGAAAGAGCTTCAGTCAGAGCTCCTCTCTCAATAACCATCAAAGAATTCATACAGGGGAGAAACCCTATCAGTACATGGAATGTGGAAAGAGCTTCAGTCAGAGCTTGTCTCTCACTTCCCATCAAAGACTTCATGCAGGGGAGAAACCGTATCAGTGTGTGGAATGTGGAAAGAGCTTTACTTACAGCCGGAGTCTCACTACCCATCAAATAATTCATACAGGGGAGAAACCCTATCAGTGTGTGGAATGTGGAAAGAGCTTCAGTCAGAGCTCCCATCTCACTTCCCATAAAAGAATCCATACTAATGTTGGAAAAACCATTGTACAGCTTTAGGAGCCAGGCAAATCAGCACCTTTTTAACCAGACCTTTGGATGATTGACATCTAATGCTCTTTTAAAATGTGGTATTTTGTGTTTTTGTGTTGTGTTATTATTTTGTAACCTTCCTGAGACCTCTAGGTGTAGGGAATAGGTGGCAGCTCTTGAAGGCATAAGGGTCTTCCCCCGAATAAACAGTGTGTGGAATGTGGAATCCATACAAAGGTCAGAAAAACCAGATTACCAGATTTTTTTCAATGAATCCAGGGACACTCTTTTGCAGCAGCCAAGGGGTTAAAAGACAGTAGCATCTGGATTATTAGTAGGGAGCAATCTTTTGTAAACATATGTAGTTTACATGGCAACCAGAGCCAGGTTCCTTGGTTATGGGTGAAGGGTGGGGAGGGGGAAAGAGAGAAGGGGAAGCAAAATTAGGATGGGATAGTTGGAACTGAGGGAGGTGTGGGTCGGTAGGTGCGTGGGTTCAGGCCCCCCCTTTTCTTTTCTGGGATTCCTGGAAGCGTAACCAAAAAGGAAGGAAGGAACAAAATGGGGGGGTAGAGAGAGGTCGTCCCAGAAAAAGGCACATGAGGAATACAAACGGATAGATAACCAAAGCTATTTTAATATGAACCTCCTCTATTTTGGTGGGTGCGTGGGTTCAGGGCCCCCCTTTTCTTTTCTGGGATTCCTGGAAGCGTCACCGAAAAGGAAGGAAGGAACAAAGGGGGGGTAGAGAGGGGACAGAGAGTCAGGTCGTCCCAGAAAAAGGCACATGAGGAATACAAACGGATAGATAACGAAAGCTATTATAATATGAACCTCCCCTATTTTCTGTCTGACGCTTTAAGTAGAGAAAAATGCAATAAGGATACTGTGTGGGGAGAGGGTGGAGCCAATTGGCAGAGTATTATTATTTTTATTTACAAGCGAGGAGGTGGGAGGATGGTGTCTCCATTGGTCGGGCAATAAAAGCACCCAGCCTTTATGACTGCCATCAGCGTTTCTTTCCTTGCATCTGCACCCCTCTCAAATTCGGACGTTTGGGAAGGAACATCATAAACCATATGCCGGCGCCCTCCACGTCTCCCCTCAGCCCTCGGGGCAAGGTTCCCGCCAAAGCACCAATAAAGATGTGGAAGCAGCATCAGCCGCAAATGGAGCAGGCGGAGGAGGAGGAGGGTGGGAGCGGGAGAGGGAATGTTCCCGCTTGTCTAACAGCTGTCTAACTCATAGCTGCCAAGTTTCCCGTTTTCTCGCGAGGAAGCCTATTCAGCATAAGGGAAAATCCCTTTAAAAAAGGGATAACTTGGCAGCTATGGTCTAACCTGGCTGTCCACACTGGCAACAGCAGCGGCCACAGCGCCTCTTGCCGCTGGTATCTTTGGCCATGGACAGATTGGTAAAACTGGGAACTGTCCCTGGGAACCAGGGACATCTGATAACCCTACATTATACAGCTTTAGGAGCCAGGCAAATTGGCACCTTTTTAACCAGGCCTTTGGCTGATTGACATCTAATGCCCTTTTAAAATGTGGTGTTTTGTGCTTTGATGTTGTAACCATCCTGAGACATGTAGGTGTAGGGAATAGGCACCAACTAGGGGTCTTTGCCCCCCGCCCATAAAATATTTGAGAAGGCCACACACACACCTTTTTGTCTGTGTTTTTCCAAACGCAACCTTTTATTCTTCCGCAACTTGCCATACAATTTGCCGTCTTAAAAATAAAAAAATAAACGCACACAGGAGTGGAAAAAAAGATATAACAAAGTTTATATGGAATGGTAAGAGACCAAGAATAAAGTACCAGCTGCTAACAGACAGGAAAGGGGGAGCGGGCATAGTCTGGTTAAAGGAATGGGTAACTTTGAAAAATCCAGAAATATTAGACCTGGAAGGAGTGGAAAATCGATTTGGCTGGCACTCTTACCTACCCAGTACTTTACGATAAGGTTAAGGTCCACAAAGGTTTCCTGAACCACTTAGTAAGAAAATCATTATACCTGATCTGGGTAAAATACAAAGGAATTTTGGAACCCAGGATCCTTTTGTGGACATCATCAACAAATGTTATAACAGTTAAGACACTAAATATGGAGATAAAGATCGCCACCTATCAGGACTTATTGGAAAAGAAACAAAATGAGCTAATATTGAAAAAATATGAAGAGAGAAAATAATACCTTTCGGACTGGCTACAATACTTTCAAATCAATCATAGGTTTAATCAGGATAAAAAAATGGGCATTGCAAAGGAAAAATCAAAATTTGAAAAAGAACTAATACAGAATGATGGGAAGTACATTTCACGTATTTCACATATTTATGACCTGCTGTTGGAATGGGAACTCAAAGAGGAGCAGGTTAAACCAGTAATGGTGAAGTGGGCCCAAGACCTTGGCTACAATGTCCTGATGGAGCAATGGGAAAGACTGTGGAGGGTGGATTTAAAGTTTACCGCCTGTTATAACTTAATAGAAAACATCTTTAAAATGATGCACAGGTGGTACCAAACACCAGAAAAGTTAGCCAAGAAGTATAAAAATAAATCTATGTGCTGGAGGTGCAATGCGGAAAAAGGGTCTCTAATACATATGTGGTGGAATTGTCCGGAAATATGTAGGTACTGGAATAACATCTATGAAGATCTTTTAAAAATGTTAAAATGCACATTTAGAAAAAGACCGGAAATGTTTTTATTAAATATAATACCAGAGGATATTAAAACCACAAAAAGAATATTGTTATTGTATGGAATTGTAGCGGCAAGAGTCCTGGTCGCCAGAAATTGGGAAAACAAAAATGCACCCAGCATAATGGATTGGCAAACTTTAATGATAGAATATTTACAGTTAGCAAAAACCACTGGAAGAATAAGAGGACAAACGAAACAAAAAAACACAGAAGGAATGGAGGATGTTTGATGAGTATTTAAATAGTAGTGGTATACCCAGAATCCTAATGGCAGACTAAAGTTGAACCTGACTTTCTTAAGGGGGGGGGGCGAATGTAGATGTAAATTCAGAATTGTGTGATAAAATAAGGTTAATATGTAGATTACAGAGAGAATAATTGGAAGTTTTCACAAAGAAGGTGTGGATTGTACATATAGAGAGATGTAATGGTTTTCTTTTTGTCTTTTTTTTTGTATACAGATTGTTTGTTTGTTTTCTATATTAGTATCTTTCCTCCCCTTTTTCTCTTTCTTTTTTCTTTTTCTTTTATTCTTTCCTTTTCTATTTTCTTTTTGTAAAATGTTATGAAAAAGAAGAATATGAAATATATGCATGTTGTACGTCTATGTTTTTAAAGAAAGAAATTAATAAAACTTATTGTTTTAAAAATATATATTTGTATTTTTATTTGTTATAAAATTCAATAGCCACAGCCACAATCTCACTTTCCATCAAAGAATTCATACAGGGGAGAAACCCTATCAGTGCTTTGAATGTGGAAAGAGCTTCAGTCGGCGCTCCTCTCACTTCATACAGGGGAGAAACTGTGTGTGGAATGTAGAAAGAGCTTCAGTCACAGCCACAATTTCACTTCCCATCTAAGAATTCATACAGGGGAGAAACACTATCAGTGCGTGGAATGTCGAAAGACAGTGGTGTTCCTACCCCAGCTGTCACTAGAGCATGCGCACTAGAGCGGAACCTGGGGCGGCTAAACCGGGGGGCGGGGTGTCGTGATGTTGCACGCATGCGTATGGTGCTGCGTTGTGGGATAACTCTCCCCCCCTGATTCCCAAGCCTCACTCGGAGCAGCAGCACCCAGAAGAAAGACTCGCTCGCCGCAGCGGCAACTAGCTTCCAGCTGCCGCGGCGGTAATCGAGTCTTCTTACTAGCCTCCACCTCGCCGAGTGAGACTTGGGAGTTGCGGGGAGGGACCACCCCGTGATGCAGCGTCGCATGACGTCTGCGTAGACACGCGACGCTGACGTGTGATGCTGCATCACGGGATGCCCCTGCCCCCGTTACTCCCAAGCCTCGAGTGGCGGATGGCAGCCAGCAGCATCGAGGCGGCCTCTCCGTGATGGCGGCCACGTTGGCCGCCGTCGATGGGTGCGGAAGGGCCAGGGCGCACTGCCCCCTGCAGAGTGGAGCTCGGGCGGCACCCCCCCGCCCCCTGTTGTGTTGCCCCTGTTGAAAGAGCTTCGCTGATACCGTAGCTCCAAACTCACTTCCCATAAAAGAATCCATACAAAAGTCGGAAAAACTATTATACACCTTTAGGAGCCAGGCAAATCAGCACCTTTTTAACCAGGCCTTTTGCTGTTTGACATCTAATGCCCTTTTAAAGTGTGGTGTTTTGTGTTTTTATGTTGTTTTTTTATGTTGTAACCATCCTGAGACACGGGGTAGGGAATAGGCACCACCTCTTAAAGGCCTAGGGGTCTTTGCCCACCCCCCAATAAAATCTTTAGGAGTCCACCCCCCAGTTTTTGTGTGGTTTTTTTTCAAACGCAACCTTTTATTCTTCTGCAACTTGCCATACAATTTTTCTTTCAATTTGCCCTCTTTTTTTAAAAAAAAAAACACACACAGGCCATGAGGGAAACAAAATACAAGAAAATATAAACATGGACAGGTCCCATCTTTGCAGGCCAAACATAAAAGTTGCCTTAAAGCAGGGTTTCCCCAACCTGGGTCCCCAGCAGCTCCTGGACTACACTTCCCATCATCCCTCCCCATTGGTCCTGAGCACCCCAGAGCCAGCTGCTTTGGCCCAGATTTTGAAGTCGTCCAGCACCAGCAGTCAGGGAGTCCTGAACTCCGCCTGTGAGACCAGCTCTGTCAGCTCAGGCAGGGAGACCATGGAGGGCAAAGTAAGCGGGAAGCACCCCTGCTAGCAAGCACCCCTCAACAAGACCCCAACCCCAGAGTCTGTTCAGCCCCCTCCGCTTCTTGTAGCTGGAGTCAGTCTGGGTTATGCCCTCCCAGGCCAGGTGGGAAAGGCCTGCCAGGCAGGGAGCAGGTCCTGCAGGACTCTCAGCAAGAAAACCTGGGAGGTGAGTCTTGGGCAAAGAAGGGACAAGGGAGTTCTCTGTCTCCAAGGTGTGGGGCTTACCTTCTTTCAGATTCAGCCGGAAGCAGGCCAACTCTGGCTGAACTACTGTCATCTGCAGAGGAAAGAAAAATCCAGGTCAGATGATGCTATGAAACCCACCTTGGATGGGTGCAAGAGAGCACAGAAGCACCCCCAAGCCAGGAAGGAAGGGCCTCCCTCTGTCCTGGGCCCAATCCCTTGTCCCAGAGGACCTCCCTGGGCCCTGCAGCCTCCTGGGCAGAGGTGGAAGGGCAGCATCAGGAAAGGGGGCAGGAAAAGCCTCTGGCCTCATCCTGGACCCCAGTATTCCAAGAAATGAATGCATGAAGGCAAACTACTTACTGCGAACTGGGGAAAGCTTTGGGCAAAGGACAGCAGTGCAGAGATGCAGCTGGCCGCCAGGTTTTTGGTCTCCCCGCTTTCTTCAACGGTGTCGCTTTGGAGATCCTGCGGGATAGAAGAGCGTCTCAGAGTCAGGCCAACTCTGAGCCAAAGCTTTTTCTCCACACTTGGAAAAGGCTGCTGCACTCTGGGCAACTCGTAAGTGTCATCAGGACACTTCCATTGAGTATCTGGAGGAGGGTGGCAGCATTGGGGGCCTCCGTAAGGGGACCCTCCAGCAGGCAGTGGAACTGACCCTTCAGATCCTTTGGGAAAAGAGAGAAGAGAGGTTAAGTCCGGGATGGAATTACGTAAGAGCCAGGCAAAGACAAGCTCAAGACAAAGGACCTCCCTCCCTGTGCTGATGATCCTCAGGCACACAAAGAAGTCCCTCAAACATGCAGAGCAGAGGAGAGACGTCAGCTCCTTCCGGGGGACAGCCAGAGGGTGGCTCCGACCCCAAAGGCCAGGCTTGGCTTTCTGCTGGATCGGCAACCCCATGCCCTAAGCCGGCACAAGCCCCTCCCCAAAGCCCCCCACCTCACCATGGGGGTCCCTCACACCACTGGTCACTCACCAGAAGGGCATCCGCTGTCCGGTGCTTGGACACCTGAAGGGTGTGGAGGCCTCTCAGGGCAGCTGCCTGGCAGCTCTGTGTCACCTGGAGCAAGGAATCTAGCTCCCGCTCCAGCGGCTGAAACTGCAAAAGTCAGGCTGTCAGTTCCTTGCGAGGGGAAGGCTCCTCTTCATCTGAGAGTGCAGAGTGGGGGGCAAAGAGCCCAGGCAGAGGGGGGGGGCAGCTCTGAGGGATCCTCTCCCTGCTCTTGTTTTCTCCAATACTCACTATTGCTTGATGGAAGAAAACCCATGGCACATCTACAAAAAGAGGAAAACATGGGGACAGGTGAGTTCATCTCAGAGCACCTGGCCAGGTTCTTCCAAGAGTCTTCTCCTGCACCCTGAGGTGCCCCCCTGGCCCTTCGGTGTCCACACTTCCTCACCTATCACCACGGGCTCCTCTGCAGCGGGGCCACCCTGTTCCTCCACCGGCAGCTGAACAGGGCCCTGAACCACCTGAATCTAGATCAGAGAAGCAGAGGGGAGAGAGGGGTTCAGGAGCCCCAGTGTTTGTGTCTGTGCGGGGGGCCGAGAGAGGAAGGTGGTGGAGTCTTCCTTGGAACCAGAGAGACCCCCATGAAGGGGGGAAAGGGCGATGGCTTTGGGCAGCTGGGGAGATGGCAAGATGGAGCCAGGCAGAGGTGGGCAGGACTAGGAGGACCTGGGAGAGCAGGGTTCGAATCCCCACTCAGCCATGAAGCTCCCTGGTGGACCTTGGGCCAGCCTAGCCAACTTTGCAGGGCTGCTGTGAAGAGAAAAATTGGTGGCAGGGAGAACCATGAAGGCCACTTTGAGCTCCTGGGAGGAAAGTGGGCTAGGAATGTCCTAGTAAAAGTGTATGATTAGAGGGGAGAAAAAGGGGGAAGGCAGGGAAAGAGTGTGGAGGAGCTGAGCTCTCTGGAGAAGATTGGCCAGGTCAATTTCCAGAGAGCCAGGGATGTGCAGGGGACCCCAGGATTCACCCCCTCCCCCAACCCAATAAGACAAAGAGAAAGGGAAGGAATCCTACTTACAGCCTGCCCATTTCTTCCAGGAAAAAATCCCACCCTCCTCTCTAAACTAGCTATCTGAAATGCCCATCCAAGCCTAACTCTGACCCAAACCCCGTGCCTAAGCCTAAGCCTAACCCTACCCCTCTATGTACAGAAGAAATATATACAAAGTAGGCACAGATGTGCACAAAAATGTAAAATTAAAAATATTAAAATAAATAATAAAATAAAATAAAATAAAAGTGTTAAAATAAAAAAATAAATGAAAATAGATCAAATGAAAGTAAGAAATGAAATCAAAATCAAAATAAGAAACTGAGAAAATAATCAACTAAACACCTTGCCTAATCTGCCAACCACCACCTGCTCTCTCCTCTACCTGCCTCACTATTAACCCACAATGGCCACCTGCAAGTCTGTGGCTTTTAAAGGAGAAGGAAGAGATGTCACAAAAGAGGGTGGGTCCTTGTCACCGTGGCAACCCCCCACCACACCTGGACCTGGGCCTACATGGCCCCTCCCGAGAAGTGATGCTCCTCCTTCAGAACTCAGGGGCACCTGCTGTTCCGGCTGCAGCTGGGCTGCATCTTCCTTTCATATCCTCCTTCCGGCAGCCCCATTTCCAAAGGGAGACCACCCCCACATCCTTCAAGGCAGGCTTTGCATCTCCATAGCGCAGGATTGGAACATATGCTTTGCATGCAGGTCTTCCGCCCTGGGCGGTATCTCAAGGTGTGGTTGTCCTCCTCTGGATACATTCCAGCTTGTCAGTATCCTTCTTGAACTGTGGTGCCCAGAACTGGACACAGTACTCCAGGTGAGGTCTCACCAGAGCAGAATACAGTGGTACTATTACTTCCCTTGATCTAGATGCTATACACCTATTGATGCAGCCCAGAATTGCATTGGCTTTTTTAGCTGCTGCATCACACTGTTGACTCATGTCAAGTTTGTGGTCTACCAAGACTCCTAGATCCTTTTCACATGTACTGCTCTCAAGCCAGGTGTCACCCATCCTGTATTTGCGCCTTTCATTTTTTTTGCCCAAGTGTAGTACTTTACATTTCTCCCTGTTAAAATTCATCTTGTTTGCTTTGGCCCAGTTGTCTAATCTGTTAAGGTCATTTTGAAGTGTGATCCTGTCCTCTGGGGTATTAGCCACCGCTCCCAATTTGGTGTCATCTGCAAACTTGCTCAGGATGCCCTCAAGCCCATGGCATTGCCCAGCCAGGGGAAGAGGCCAGGCCCTTCCGAAGATGCACATGGGGTGTGCGGGTGGAAGAGAGAGAGGGGTCGTGGTGACGGGTGCCATCACGCGGGAGGAAGATGACATCACACAGCGGGGGGGGGACCAGAGAGAGAGGTGTCGTGACATCTGGGGTGAGGAATGAGGCTGGAGTGAATAATGGGGGCACTGAGTAGAGGAGGGCCATGCCTTTGGGGAGGATGAATGGGTCAGGGTGGGGTGGGGGGATTTAACAGAACACGCATGGTTTTTTGGGGGAAATGATTGCTTTCTCTTTCTGAGCCACAGCATCGTGTCGCTGGGAACAGCTAGTAATGAAGAGAATTCTGTAAACAGATGCACTGTATGTTGTCTCAAATTGTTATGTCAAGTCATTATAAAGTCAGCCAGCAAATATTTCCTACGTCTCTCGAAAAAGGGAGGAATTCTCATTTTTCCATGCTGCGTCATACTAACAAGCGCCATCTTGTTTCTTCTTTTATCTTCATCAAGTCCAAGTCCATCAATCGCCTCCGTAATCCAAACACCATGATGAGAATCTCTTTGAAGTCCGAGCTTAAACACCAGGGACTGTGCAGTTCTGCATATTTTTCCTCAATCTTCTTCAGCCCAGACTATGTCTGTTTATTGTCCAAATCTAATTATTTTATTAAACATATATTTCCAGCTTGTGAGAGTGACTTCGGAGAGTGCCAGTTGTGCCGTTCTCTAGGACCCAGCGTCCTTGCCACTTGAACCTTGATGCAAGCTGACAAATCCTGGACAATCTGCAGGTCTACAAAACAGTCCTCCCCCACTCTGGGGAGTCTGCCAGGGCTCGTTACCCCCATATCAACCCTTAATTACCGGCACGGCTGAAGTCCAATCATGTGGCAGTCAGCCACTTCTCACAGTCGGAAACCGGAAGCCTCACAATATCGTTATTCTTGCCACGAGTCTTCACAATATTCAGCCTGATCTCATTGACTTATGATAAGATATCTTTATTAGCATTGTCCCCTTGTGGGAACAACGAAATTACTCGGTTGCTACATCCACTCAGATAAAGCATTCCGCATAATCCAAAATTACAAAACCTAATTAAAAACAGTAAATATAATACAAATAACAAGTAAAATAAGATGACTTCAAAGTCCAGGCTTTCCATTTAAGGCCAAAATCGCTCTAGAGAGAAAATAATAATAATAATAATAATAATAATAATAATAATAATAATAATAATAATATGTTATTTATACCCCGCCCATCTGTCTGGGTTTCCCCAGCCACTCTGGGCAGCTTACAACAGAAAAATGAAATAAAACAATTAAACATTAAAAGCCTCCCTAAACAGGGCTGCCTTCAGATGTCTTCTAAAAATCTGGTAGCTGTTTTTCTCTTTGACATCTGATGGGAGGGCGCCACCACCGAGAAGGCCCTCTGCCTGGTTCCCTGCAACTTGGCTTCTCGCAATGAGCGAACCGTCAGAAGGCCCTCGGTACTGGACCTCAGTGTCCGGGCAGAACGATGGGGGTGGAGACGCTCCTTCAGGTATACTGAACCGAGGCCATTTAGGGCTTTAAAGGTCAGCACCAACACTTTGAACTGTGCTCGGAAACGTATTGGGAGCCAATGTAGATCTTTCAATACCAGTGTTATGTGGTCTCGGCGGCTGCTCCCAGTCACCAGTCTAGCTGCCGCATTCTGGATTAGTTGTAGTTTCTGGGTCACCTTCAAAGGTAGCCCCATGTAGAGCGCATTGCAGTAGTCCAAGCGGGAGATAACCAGAGCATGCACCACTCTGGCGAGACAGTCTGCAGGCAGGTAGGGTCTCAGCCTGCGTACCAGATGGAGCTGATAGACAGCTGCCCTGGACACAGAATTGACCTGTGCCTCCATGGATCCAGCAGAACTAGGAAACAGCTCTCACCCTTGTTCCTAGCCCGCCGAATATCATTAACCAGTGCGACCAAGGCAGTTTCAGTCCCATGATGAGAAACTGTTCCTGAGACGGCTCGTTCTTGCCTGCATAGTTCTATATCTCTGTCCCGATGGCAGGAGCTGAAAGAAATGGTGACCAGGGTGCGTTGGATCTCTTGATATGTCTAGCGCTTTTCTATGGCACCTGGTGGTGTAGATTTGTTCTAAGGTGGAGAGTGAGCAGCCAATAATGCTCTCTGCTGTTTTAATAATTCTACACAGCCCTGCTCTGTCCTGAGACGTACAGCTTCCGTACCAGACACATAAACCGTACGTGAGCACGCTCTGTATGGCACAGTGATAGAAGGCAAGCGGCAGCTTTTGTGGAAGATGGTTTTTCCTTAAAATTCTCAAAAACTCCGGAACAGATCCTCCTGTAACTCAATGCCTGGAAATCTAAACGTTGTTACCCTCTCCACACAAATTCTGTCAATCAAAAGTGGCTGGACTTGCTGGAGGAAGGAGACAATGCAAGACTGTGCTCAGTGGTTGGCTGGTGTCTGTCGGGGACTAAAGCAAACAAGATGAATTTTAACAAGGAGAAATGTAAGGTACTACACTTGGGCCAAAAAAAATGAAAGGCACAAATACAGGATGGGTGACACTTGGCTTGAGAGCAGTACATGTGAAAAGGATCTAGGAGTCTTGGTAGACCACAAACTTGACATTAGTCAGCAGTGTGATGCAGCAGCTAAAAAAGCCAATGCAATTCTGGGCTGCATCAATAGGAGTATAGCATCTAGATCAAGGGAAGTAATAGTACCACTGTATTCTGCTCTGGTCAGACCTCACCTGGAGTACTGTGTCCAGTTCTGGGCACCACAGTTCAATAAGGATACTGACAAGCTGGAACGTGTCCAGAGGAGGGCAACCAAAATGGTCAAAGGCCTGGAAACGATGCCTTATGAGGAACGGCTTAGGGAGCTGGGTATGTTTAGCCTGGAGAAGAGAAGGTTAAGGGGTGATATGATAGCCATGTTCAAATATATCAAAGGATGTCATATAGAGGGAGAAAGATTGTTTTCTGCTGCTCCAGAGAAGCGGACATGGAGCAATGGATTTAAACTACAAGAAAGAAGATTCCACCTAAACATTAGGAAGAACTTCCTGACAGTAAGAGCTGTTCGGCAGTGGAATTTGCTACCAAGGAGTGTGGTGGAGCCTCCTTCTTTGGAGGTCTTTAAGCAGAGGCTTGACAGCCATATGTCAATAATGCTTTGATGGTGTTTCCTGCTTGGCAGGGGGTTGGACTGGATGGCCCTTGTGGTCTCTTCCAACTCTATGATTCTATGACTGGTAGAGTGGAGAGCAGGGAGTTCAGCAGTAGGTGGTGCCAGAGCCAGGGACAGGCAAAGCCAAACAATTATAGTTTTGCCCCCATCCTCCTCCTCCCTTCTGTGACAATAGGAGGAAGCTGATAGGCAGGTGCTGTGTCTTACACAAGTTGATTGTTAGAAAGACAGCAGGCAGAGACTGGCTGAGGTTAGCGGAGCCCTGACTCCTTTGCCTTAATAGATCAGCCCCCAACAAAGTTTCAAATCTATCTGGCGAACCCAATTTTTCCCACAGGCATTACATACCAGGAATTCCTTTTTTTTTTGTGGCACTTCAATGTTTTATGGAAACTTTTCTCCTGCAAACACGCCTTGGCTAACATGCTCAAGTCGATGTCAGCACGAATGTTTGGCTTGCACAGCTGTATTTTCACAGACTACTGTTGAAAGAACAGGAAGCTATGAAAGGAGAACTTTTGGGGACTTTCCAGGCATATAGTTGCGCAGCGCCTGACGGGTAAATGGGCAGGTTTATGCAGATTGCACACCAATGGTCGTCGAGCAACTGGGCAGATGGCTGAGAAATTGACAAGGTGGGCAGAATCCACAATTCTGGAGGATAAACTGTGCATCAAGAGGCTGCTTAGCAGGACAACAGAAGCAGAAACGTTACCAGAGTGTATTTTGGGGGATTTGAAACGGTGCTCATTTCAAAGAGGACGTGAACATTTTGAGGCATCCATGTGCTCTCCAACAGCTGAAAAGGCATCCAAAATCATAACCTGGCTCTTTCTGAAGAATCTTGTACAGTCGTATCTCAGGTTTCGAACATACTGAATACTCAAAACGGAATACTCAATTACCTGCAATGTTATTGTTTTATCTTGTTCTGATGTTCTCCGTTACTATAATATCTGATACAAGACATAATGGGATGCCAGTAGAACCTTGCAATGGAAAGTCGGAGGATGCCTTGCTGCTACGAACAAGGGGAGGCAAGATCTCCCAGCCGGATGCCAGCACCCTAACCCTAACCCTAACTCTAACTGTAACCCTAACTCTAACTCTGACCCTAACCCTAACTCTAGCCCTAGCCCTAACCCTAACTTTAAACTTAAACCTTAATCTAACTCTAAACCTAACCCTAAACCTAAACCTACACACATTATCAACGTAGTACCGAGTTTGAACAAAGCTACCTGCACTTTGATGAGCGCCATCTCATTGAATCCATACCATGCACAAGAAGCCAGCTGAGAGCCGACGGAAATCCTAATGTCAGACTTCAGCATTCCCTTTGAGAAGAGAAAAACAGCCCACGGAAGCCAAGAAGATCAGCTCTCCAAATGTCCTTTGCCAGCAGATGCGCTCAGGGAAAGGAGGCTGGGACCCTGACTATGATGTCCACATTGCCGGTATGCCGCCGTTTCCCCTATAGATGGCGCTGTGCCCAACGGAGGAAGTGACTCATGCTGCTGTTCTCGACTGTTCTTTTGCAATAAAGATACTTCTCTGTTAAGCAACCCTTTTTGGCCTGGCTTCTTCTCTGAAATAACCAGACACTAGTAATGAGTGCTGAAAATAATGCCAAGGTACTGTATATTCCTGCGTATAAGACTACTTTTTAATCCAGGAAAATCTTCTCAAAAGTCGGGGGTTGTCTTATACGCCGGGTCGTATTTCTTATACGGCGAGTATATCCCAAACTCTATATTTTTTTATTTTTTATTTTATTTTAAAAATATCTTTATTTAGTATCCAACATAAAATACAAAGCAAGGAAAAATAACATAAATAAACAAAATAAACACAACATAACACAAAATACGAAATTATACAAAATTATACAAAATCAAGAAGAAAACATATGAAGAAAAATAAAAGAAACACCAAAAGCAAACCACAAACAAACATAAAACAAAGTAAATTTCCCAGTTTTCCATATTAGTTCCCTATTTACAAATCATTTCAACTATGCTTTCCTCTTATAACTTTAATTCCTTATTTCATGTTTCAATTTTTCCTAAACCCATAATAAAAACTTGTACGAACTTATTCGAAGCAGATCGTAACTCTATATTTTAACTGGAAAGGATGGGGGTCGTCTTATACGCCCAGTCGTCTTATACGCCAGAATATACAGTATTTTGTCGGAAAAGCCAGCCGGCAATGGTGCAAAATGAGTTGAGACAGAGAGAGATCCGTAGATGCAAAAGGTAAAACAGAGAAGTGCTGAGAAAGTGCCGAGAGAGTGCTGAGATTTCTCCCAGCCCCAGCTTCTTTATTAAGCATTCTCCCCTCGTAAAATACATTAACCTTTAACGTATACATCACTCATGCCAACAAGGAAGATGTGTAAACAGACAGACTGGCGCCAGTGGTCCTGTGGTCCTGTGGTAAATCACTTGATGGATTACCCCCCAATAAACCTGTGCCTTGTACAGAGTATGTCATTTGTACATTCCCACAGTATTTCACATATGGCAACCAATGCACCCCTTGGGTTTCAGATAGTACATGGGTAAAGGTCCAGTCGTGGACGACTCTGGGGTTGCGGCGCTCATCTCGCTTTACTGGCCGAGTGAGCTGGCGTACAGCTTCCGGGTCATGTGGCCAGAACCACTAAATGTGGAGTTTATGGACCAATGAGCACTTGCCTCAAAAGGGCACTTTTGAAACAGGGCAATAATGGCTTAAATCAGAAGGGTCAGAAGATGGCATCTCTCTTACCATATCCCTAATGAAATGATCAAGCATCCCATATTTTATGAAGCCCTCTTTGTGCACAAATCACATTCCCCCCCCCCCAAAGGCTGGTGTTTTCACATCAGCAAAGCTGCTAATAGCTTGAAACAAGCGCACTGCCGTTTCTGCTGTATCTAAATGGTCGTTGGAGGTTAGCGTCTCAATAAATATGCATGCACGTTTAGGGATGTTTGTGCAGGCAATCTTTTTCCCAAGGCCGTTATTAGCATTTATTTATTTATTGGGCTTATTAGAGCACAAAGGGAACACAGTCAGAATGCCGTAGCTCAAAAAATATATTCCGGAGACAATTAACACAGGAAGGGAAGCCAGAAGAGGAAAACATTTCGGATGGCTTTGCAGCCTCTCACTTAATAATAAAATAATAATACTTGATTGGGAGCATATGCATATGCAGTATTCAGAGGCATAGACCACTTCCAACAAAGCTTTTGCGTGTTTGAAAGGGTTCACCTGAGTTCAGTGGATCTACAACAATAAGCTCAGCTCCCGGTCACTTGTCTAGCTGCCGCATTCTGGATTACTTGTAGTTTCCGAGTCACCTTCAAAGGTAGCCCCTTGCAGAGCGCATTGCAGTAGTCCAAGCGGAAGAAAACCAGAACATGCAGAAATGAATGGGGTGCCACAGGGTTCTGTCTTGGGCCCAGTCTTATTCAACATCTTTATCAATGACTTGGATGATGGGCTTGAGGGCATCCTGAGCAAGTTTGCAGACGACACCAAGTTGGGAGGGGTGGCTAATACCCCAGAGGACAGGATCACACTTCAAAATGACCTTAACAGATTAGACAACTGGGCCAAAGCAAACAAGATGAATTTTAACAAGGAGAAATGTAAGGTACTACACTTGGGCAAATAAATAAATAAATAAAAATTAAAGGCACAAATACAGGATGGGAGACACCTGGCTTGAGAGCAGTACATGTGAAAAGGATCTAGGAGACCACAAACTTGACATGAGTCAACAGTGTGATGCAGCAGCTAAAAAAGCCAATGCAATTCTGGGCTGCATCAATAGGAGTATAGCATCTAGATCAAGGGAAGTAATAGTACCACTGTATTCTGCTCTGGTCAGACCTCATCTGGAGTACTGTGTCCAGTTCTGGGCACCACAGTTCAAGAAGGATACTGACAAGCTGGAACATGTCCAGAGGAGGGCAACCAAAATGGTCAAAGGCCTGGAAACGATGCCTTATGAGGAACGGCTTAGGGAGCTGGGTATGTTTAGCCTGGAGAAGAGAAGGTTAAGGGGTGATATGATAGCCATGTTCAAATATATCAAAGGATGTCATATAGAGGAGAGAGAAAGGTTGTTTTCTGCTGCTCCAGAGAAGCAGACACGGAGCAATGGATTCAAACTTCAAGAAAGAAGATTCCACCTAAACATTAGGAAGAACTTCCTGACAGTAAGAGCTGTTCGGCAGTGGAATTTGCTACCAAGGAGTGTGGTGGAGTCTCCTTCTTTGGATGTCTTTAAGCAGAGGCTTGACAGGCATATGTCAATAATACTTTGATGGTGTTTCCTGCTTGGCAGGGGGTTGGACTGGATGGCCCTTGTGGTCTCTTCCAACTCTATGATTCTACTAAACTCATGCTGCTTTGCTGAGGGGAGATGGGTAACCTGGAGCTCACCTATTATGAGTCCATCTCCCTACAACGGGAAAACGATGACTTCACTTTTGGTGCATCTGTGGGGGTTTTTTAACACCTTGCGCTAACAAGTCATCTAAAGGAGCCAACTCTCTCAAGCTCTGCAATGCAGGAATCTCAGTTTTAAAATCCATGACAGAGGGCCATCCAACCTCTGTTTTGAAACCTCCAAGGAAGGAGAGGACACAACCTTCCACTGTCAAATGGTTTTTGCCCTCAGAAAGTTCTTCCTTGTGTTTAGCCAGAATCTCCTTTTTTACGTTCTACATAGGGCTGCCTCTAAAGACGGTTCGGAAACTTCAGCTGGTGCAGAATTCAGCGGCCAGTTTGCTCACTGGAGCAAGACGGTTTGCACATATTACACCGATCCTGGTCCGACTCACTGGCTAACAATTAGTTTCCAGACCCAATTCGAAGTGCTGGGTTTGACCTTTAAAGCCTTAAACGGCTCAGGACCGCAATACCTCAAGGACTGCCTCTTCCCAGATGAACCTACCCAGACCGTGAGATCATCTTCTGAGGCCCTTCTTTGTGTGCCCCCTCCCCGAGAGGTCCGGAGGGTGGCAACATGAGAACGGGGCCTTCTCTGCAGTGGCTCCCCGTCTGCGGAATGCTCCCCCCAGGGAAGTTCGCCTGGCGCCTTCATTACACACCTTTAGGTGCCAGGGGAAAACGTTCTTTTTTAACCAGACCTTTGGTTGATCTGTTTGACACCCTATACCCTTTTAAAATGTGGCTCTTTTCAGGGGGGGGGGGAGAGTGTTATTGGGTTGTTGTTTTATTCAGATTATATATGTTGTGATATTTTATGTGAAACGCCTTGAGGGTGGAATAATAGCATAAATAAATAAATAAATAAATAAATAAATAAATAAATATTATTTTTTATATTACAATACAATGATTCATCAAAAATTAAAAGCTTCCCTAAACAGGGCCGCCTTCAGATGTCTTCTAAAAGTCTGATAGTTGTTCATTTCTTTGACATTTGATGGGAGGGCATTCCACAGGGCGGGCGCCACTACCAAAAGGGCCCTCTGCCTGGTTCCCTGCAACTTGGCTTCTCGCAGGGAGGGAACCGCCAGAAGGCCCTCGGAGCTGGACCTCAGTGTCTGGGCAGAACGATGGGGGTGGAGACGCTCCTTCAGGTATACTGGACCGAGGCCGTTTAGGGCTTTAAAGGTCAGCACCAACACTTTGTTTTTTTTTAGAAATTTTTTTTTTTTAGAATTAAAATGAACTTTATTGAGTTATACATTAAAAAATACACTCACAGTCACACCAAAAAAAACACAAATATCCAAAACATAACTTAGAACAACAAAATTTCAAACATAACAAAAAATAAATAAACAAAAATTAGGAAAACAAACTTTTCATGAACATAATCATAATCATATCCGTAAATCATAATCATAACCATAAATCATAATCATAAATTAAATCATAAATTATAATTATAAATTAAATCATAAAGAACATGAACATAGCACCAACACTTTGAACTGTGCTCGGAAACGTACTGGGAGCCAATGTAGGTCTCAGCGGCCACTCCCAGTCACCAGTCTAGCTGCCGCCGCAGTCTGGATTACTTGTAGTTGTAGTTTCTGGGTCACCTTCAAAGGTAGCCCCACGCAGAGCGCATTGCAGTAGTCCAAGCGGGAATATAAACTCAATAAATAATAAAATAAAATAAAATAAGAATAACGATTCTCATTTGAATTTGTTGGTTTGGGTATATATAACTCCCCTGACAGCATCCTGAGCGCAAATAATCACAAATGCACCGTAAATGGACTTCTGCAGCACGCACGCACACATAATCTGGAGCAGTGGTTCCCAACAAAATTTTATCGAGGACCCCTCATCAAGCCGCTATTGTGACAAGGACCCCCATTAATTCCTAATCCTAAAATTAAAAAGTGAGAGCCAAATTAAGAGTCTTTTTATATTTTATATTTTTAACCAACGGTCCATTTTTAACTACGCGAACTGTAGCTTCTGCGAAAAACAACGCTTTGTTTACAAACACTACTGTTTTGCAAAGAGGCAGCGCGCGCCAGGGAGGAGGGAGGGGAATGGAGAAGATAGGGTACCTGCGCAGTAGCGCACAAATGAAGCTGACGCGCGCAAAGCATATTGGGGAGGTGAGCATTAGTAGAATGCGTGCGCTGCCTCTTTGCAAAACAGTAGTGTTTGTAAAGCGCCACCTAACAGCATACAGCAGAACTACTGCCTCTATCTAATTCTAGTTTTGCGCTAGACTCTGCTCATGCAGGAAGCGGCCAAAACAAAAAATCTGTTATCATACGAAATATATCTAATATTTTTTTTTATTCTAATAGCATCTTGCGGACCCCTCTGGCATAGCTCGTGGACCCCTGGGGGTCCGCAGACCACCTGTTGGGAACCACTGATCTGGAGAATAGCTGTGGTGAACTAACCCACAGCAACGCACCATGGAAAACATCACCAAGGGCGGAAGGCTGTCCTGTCAATGCGCAACGCCCTCCTTCCCTCCTTCCCTCCTTCCCATCGGCAAATCCCCCCTGCTCTTCCCCGTTTGAGGAGTGGATGCAAGCGGCAGATGTTTGTGCCCAAAATGAACTGGACTTGCTCTTGTTTGGTCCAGCGAGTAATGGCTCCCGCAGGGTTTCATTTAAATATTGCATGCCTGTTGCTTTATTAAAAATTCACACAAAGGGGGCTGCGCCACATTCTTGGAGGCTACGAGCCACAGCGTGGCACACTTAAATGACTGCTGATCCTCCTCGGTGCCTTTGCCAGGGAAAACATCCCTGGAGGCATGGTTCTTTGCTGGTAGCGGGTTTCTTAGCAGTAAATATTTGTATTAGGAGAAGGGGATCCTATCTACGAGAGGTCATGTGTCTCCCCGCCGCCCCTCCCTCCATTGCACAGGGTGTTGGTGTAACGGACTGGTCTGGCTTGCAACAGAAACCCCAGGGTGGAAAGTGTTAAACCCAACCTCCGTGTTGAGTGACACATTCCATTCCTGAGGGGCAGGACTGCCTTGAGTTTAAAAGGAATGGGGAGGAGTTATTTCAGTGGATAGAGTTGAGAGGGGTTTTGGGAGCCGGAGCGTGTGGGTAGTAGTAGGAGATATGAGAGTGTTTTTGGAGAAGTTTATTAGAACTATATTATTCAGCCAGTGTTATCTGTAACTAAGAACATGATATAAGAGCTGATACGCATGAAACCATTACGCATTTTACATGTCCTCTAGATTAATAAAGCTTTCTTAAATGTTACTTTGAAAACGGATGTGCCTAGTTATTCCAGTGAAGTATCCTAACTCAAGAGGGTGGTGACGGTAGTGAGGAGGTTAGACTAAACCTGAGGAGCAGGAAAATAGTTTAAAACCTCAAGGTCAAGCCCAGGGAGGACAAGTGCCAGGAAGAAGGTGCCACAAAGTAGCAACAGGCTGCTGGGGTGAACCTGGAATCCTGACTGTGAGCACAAGGTGGTTCCTGATACACTTGCCGGGAGTTAAAAGGGATACTGAGCCACGTTATTGGGAGAACTGGAACTGCACTTCGATCACTAGCAGACCCCAAACCTAAACAGGCAGTTTATTTGGGCGCAAGAAGGATAGGTGGGTTGTTTGTGAAATAACCAGTTTCCTTCAACACTCTGCTAGTGGCATAGAAAGGGAGGCACATCACATTGGTGGGATCCGCACATATTAGGTGGGATCATCTGAAGTTTTAGTGACAACGCCGGGATTGTCGAATTAATTGGTGACAACGTCCTGGGTTTGTCGCAGCTGGATAGACAGGGCAACGAGATCTGAGAATCACAGAATTGCAGAGTTGGAAGGAACTTCAAAGGTCCTCTAGTCCAACTCCCTGCAATGCAGGGATCACAGCTAAAGAATCCCGGACAGAAGGCCTCTCCTTAAAAACATCAAATGAAGGAGGGTTCACCACCATCAGAATCATCCACATGCTGGAGAGCTTTCCCACGAGTCCTGGGGAGGTCTGAGGGGGGCCCTGGGGAAGACCCCTGCCATGCTCTATGGTGGCTCCCCCGGCCCCACCCCCCGTCACTTTCCTTCTCTACTGCTCCTTTCCTGTGCTATCATTTTCTCCCAAGCCTGCCATTATTTTGGTTAATTAACTCTCTTGCCTCAGCTTTCCAAGCAGTGCTGGAATCCAGAAAAGGGGAACTCCTTTTCTTTCCCCCACTACTATTTAGAGGGGCTGGGTGCACCCCAAAGCATCTGGGCCAATGAAGCCGGCAGTTGTGCCTAGAACTTTAGGGATGGGCAGCAATTTGTTGTTGTTTTTGGGAAGGGGTCAGCAAACCTTTTCAGCAGGGGGCCGGTCCACTGTCCCTCAGACCTTGTGGGGAGCCCCGGATTATATTTTGAGGGGGGAGGGAATGAACAAATTTCTATGCCCCACAAATAACCCAGAGATGCATTTTAAATAAAAGGACACATTCTACTCATGTAAAAACACGCTGATTCCTGGACCGTCCGTGGGCTGGATTTAGAAGGCGATTGGGCCAGATCCGGCCCCCGGGCCTTAGTTTGCCTACCCATGTTTTGGGGCATCTGTCTGTCTCAAAGGATAATGGAGTGAGCCTCCGGAGGTGAAGCCAAACCACTAGGGAATCACAGCGCCTGCTGTGGCTGGATAAACTCGTAACTGCTGCCTCTTTCAGTGTTTTTGCTCAGTTAGCAGCTCCAGAGTGACCTCTCTGGGGCGCAGGCCTGGACAGTGTGTATAGAGGTCCTGAGCTGCCCAGATGACAAGACCCCCTTCTCATCCTCGCCGATGTGGTCAAAAGGAAAGCAGAACAAGATGTCAGGTGACAGCTTGGCTGCCGGCACTCCCGGAAGGAGGCATACAAGACGCCATCCAACCTCCTTAGGGAATCCAGTTTGGATTTGTGTAGGGTTTACTCCTTAGTCTTTTCTTCTCCCGAAGAGATTCCGCAAGGTAGCAGAGGTTTTAGGATCAGAATTTTCCTTCTCTTCGATGGGCTACCTTCCCAGGTTGGCAAGCCCCACCTGCCCCTCACTGCGAGAAGAGAGATTACAGGGAACCAGGCAGAGGGCCTTCTCGGTAGTGTGGAACGCCCTCCCATCAGATGTCAAGGAAATAAACAACTATCTGACTTTTAGAAAGCATCTGTTTAGGGAAGTTTTTTTTTATGTTTGTTGCTTTATAGCAGGCATCCCCAAACTTCAGCCCTCTAGATGTTTTGGATCATCCCTGACCACTGGTCCTCTTAGCTAGGGATCATGGGAGTTGTAGGCCAAAACATCTGCAGGGCCGCAGTTTGGGGATGCCTGCTTTATAGTGTTTTTAATATTCTGTTGGGAGCTGCCCAGAGTGGCTGGGGAGGCCCGGCCAGATGGGCGGGGTATTATTATTATTATTATTATTATTATTATTATTATTATTATTATTATTTACAGCAGGGGTGGCCAACTCCCAAGAGACTGCGATCTACTCACAGAGTTAAAAACTGGCAGTGATCTACCCCCTTTTTTGGGGTTCAGGTCAAAGTTGTTGAGTTTTATTTAGGAAGGAGGAAGGCCCATTTTGGGGGAGTTCGGGTCAAAGTTGTGGAGTTTTTTTCAGGGAGGAGGTAAAAAAGGGAGGAGGTTAAGCTTTTTTTAGGGGAGCCACAGTTCACCTTCTTTGGGGGGATCCAATGATCTACCAGTGATCTACCGCAGACGTCCAGTGATCTACTGGTAGATCACGATCTAGCTGTTAGACATGCCTGATCTACTGCAAGCACAGAAACTGCCTCCTTGACCGTTGGACCCACTCTTGGTTTTGTCCGCTCCATCCCCTGGAGCTTGACTTCGCATGCAGGGGAAGTCCCTAACTCACCGAAGGTTTGAGACGTATTGGCTACCCTCACCTGGTTTAGCTGTCTAGTCAAAGCCTTTCCCATTGGTGTGGCCGCATTTTGGCAGCTTCCAGGAGTCACAGGCGAGAGCTGAGTGGGCAAACTGGCAAACCCCAGAAGGAGCACAATGTGTCTCCCATCAGAGGTACCACGAATCCCCTAACACCCCATACATATGGACAGCAGTATAATGCAGAAATGTTTTCAATAAATTATCTTGTACTTAAGGAGCCGGTGGACTGGAATTGGCAGCCAGCCTTGTGGTCTGTGACCCCCTAAAGCAGGCTGTAGTCCACAAATACCTTGTACCCTCGTAAGGTTTAAGGTTCCACAATACCTTGGTCAGGGCTGGATTTTGTTTTGGTGAAGCCCTAAGCTACTGAAGGTAATGGGGCCCTTTATATGTCCAGCTGTCAACAACAAATGGTTGCTGTTTTTGTGTGTGGAATATATGCTATGTGGTAATTTATGGACCTCATAGGTATCTCAAGCCATTTGCACATGTTGCCATACAAGCAGTCCCTGCAGAATGTAGGCACCCTATATATAGAAAGGAGCAAACCAGTGATATGTTAGGGAGCAGGCTAGCAGGCGGGGCCCATGACTTACATCATAGGAGCCTACACAACACAAAACACCTGTTGCTGTATGTAGGTTTTATTTTATTTGTTTTTTTAATCTTATACTAACTATCCCCTGCCACGCGTTGCTGTGGCTCAGTGTGTTAACTTGAAAAGAAAGGAAATAGAAAGTTTATCTTTCAAAGTTGTAGAATATCATAATACTTGTGGGTGGTGTTGTAACATGGAGGTGGTCAGGGGTCCCGAGGTGGGAGTTTTGTGTGGGGGTGTGGGGGTTAGTGGGGAAGTTGACACAGTGTAAAGTTATAGAGGTTGGGTCCGACATGCCATGTCTTATGTGGACACTCCTCCGTGGAGTGGAAGGGACGTCAGGGTCCGAGCCAGGCCTGGGGTCATGGTGGCGGCCTGGTTCTCGGGGCATGGGCTCCGTCTACAATGGGGCTTGTGGGATCTGGCCTGGTTCCTGGGGGGTCGGACATGGGTTCTGTGGGGCTGGTCTGGTTCTCGGGGCATGGGGTTCATTGGTGACGGGGTCTGGGGAATCCGCTTGGCTCCCGGGTGGCATGGTTCCATCAGTAGTGGGGTCTCCTGGGTGGCCTGGCTCCGTCGGTGGCGGGGCCTGTGGGGCGGGATGGTTCTTGGGGTGTGGTGTGATCTCTGGGGTGGCCTGGCTCTGTCGATGGTGGGGCTGTGGGGCCGGGTTGGTTTACAGGGCACGGCGCGGCCTCTGGGCGGCCTGGCTCTGTCAGTGGGGGGGGGGCCTCCTGGGCGGCCTGGCTCCATTGGCGGTGGGGCCTGTGGGGCTGGGTTGGTTCTCAGGGCACGGAGCGTTCTCTGGGGCGGCCTGGCTCCATCGGTGGCGGGGCCTGTGGAGTCAGGCTGGTTCTCAGGGCGGGAGAGGCCTCGGTGAGGAGGCAGGAGGAGGAGGGGATGGGATTATGACGTCTGTTCCTTTGACGTCCACTGGAGGGTGCTATTTTTAAAAAAGACAAATTCATGTTTTTACCTGTGGCAGGTATGACATCTGTATAATCTAAGGCAGGCATCCCCAAACTTGGGCCCTCCAGATGTTTTGGACTACAATTCCCATCTTCCCCAACCTCTGGTCCTGTTAGCTACGGATCATGGGAGTTGTAGGCCAAAACATCTGGAGGGCCGCAGTTTGGGGATGCCTGATCTAAGGTTATGGAAATACTCAGGTACTGTATTTGAATGGAATGTTGTGTCCAAATTTGAACGTAATTGGTCAAGCGGTTTCGGAGAAAAGTGGAATATAACATGAAATGTACATCCACTTTTTTCTCCCTTTAATTTTTTTTGGGGGCCCCAGAGCCTAAGCTATAGCTTGTTTAGCTTATACGTAAATCCGGCGCTGACCTTGGTGTTTTTGCTGTAAGACTCGAACACGTTCACCAGTCACTTAACTTAACGCATCTTGCAAAATAAATTTATTCTTCCCCTTAAAAAACAACCTCTTGCAGCAGTTACTGCGTAATCCGTTAGGGTTAACAAGACTCTTTCTCCCCATCTCCTCCAGGATCTGACATCCTTTGCTCCTTGCTGCCTCCTAGAGTATTCTTTGTCCATGAACCACCCAAGCAGATGAGAAGACTACATTACCCAGCATATGAGGAAACCTTAAATTAGGAAAATTGGGTGGGTGAGTGGGGGGAGCAGAGAGTGAAAGAGAAAGCTCTGCGACTCCCTGCATCCCAAACAACCCTCCCCTCTGCTTCTAAGTGGATTATTCCAACTACATCTCCCATCGGGCTCTGCTCGTGGGAAAGCGCCCGAGAGCACGTCGGGTCTCTCGCTCGCAGCTGCTGCGGACAGACGGTCCATTTTATTGCATTTCAGTGCCCGGCTCCGAAGCTCATTTTGAGATGCTTGCAAGCGGTGCTCACAGTTGCAAGGAGGGCAGCTCGACCTCGCTCCTCTGCCAGAAAAGAATAATGTCTTATTTATTCCTCCAGAGCCGCACACGGGCATCGTTTTGCAATGCTTGCAGCAGGTCCCAAACGATGGAGCCTCCGTGCAGTTCATTTCTCTCCCCGCAAGGCATTTTCAGCTCCTGGAACATTAAAAGGTGAATAGTTTTCCGCCTAAGCTTTCCCCAGGTCTCACCTCCACAACAATTATTTTTCCCCCAGACGTTGTTTACCATGCCCACTTCGCAAGGCTCGAATAACCCGTCCTTAGCTTCCACGCGACCAGGCAGCTTTATTATTATTATTATTATTATTATTATTTATTTTATTTTATTATTTTGCATTGCATCCTCCGATTATTAGTAGAATGGTTCTCATTGCATGCTTTGAGCCGAACTGTGGAGTCTTTGGTCTGAAAAGCGGCAGGGAGAGAACAAACAAACCGCTCAGACACGTAATAATAATAATAATAATAAATAATAATAATAATAATAATAATATAATCGATCTGCACAGAAAACAATAAAAGTCACGTCCTTTATCAATTCATATAAATACGAACAATATTTTCCAATAGCACTTCCTAAAAGCCAAGTAGAGATGTAAAAGATGTACAATAATGATAAAAATATGGAGAAATGTCCGATCTCTCTCTCCGGTCTTTTTAGCTCCGAGTGAATACCCATTTTTATTATTCAAGTAGCCTTTTAACTGTGTTTTAAATCGGACTTCAAGCAATTTTACGCAGCCTCAGTGCAAAGAAGTTTGTGGCTGCCTTTCCTTGCTAATTTTCTAAACAACAACAACAACAACAACAACAACAACAACAACGTTATGCTTTTCACATTTTAAGGCGCCCAGGAAAATCCATAAAGACGGCGATCGCCATCACCGTGTTATTAGCTGTCCCAGCAGCTATTAATAACTCAGCCGTCTGTGATTAACCTACTACAACTCCCAGCATGCCCCTTCCTCTCGCCTCCCCTTTCTGCCGAAGCCCAATAGGGGGAGGAGGAGGAGGAGGAGGAGGAGACGCCTCGGCGACTACAACCCCCGAGATGCCGCGCGGCGAAGCGGGCGCCTCACGCGGCTGATCCCTGTGCGCGCGCGGCGTGCCGGGATCTGTAGTCTCGCCGCCTTCTCGGCTCTCGCAGCGGTTCTCCCGGCTGCCGGCTGGCGCTGGCCCCGCCCCTCCTCCCTCCCTCCCTCCCTCCCTCCCTCCCTCCTCCCTCCCTCGCCCGCCTCAGACAGGATCCTCGGCGCTGCGCTCCCTCACAGCCTCGCTCGCCCGCCGATCGCCCACAAAGCTCCGCGTCCTTGGCTCCCTCGCAGAGGCCTCCTGCTCCCCCCTCGACACCGCCGCCGCCGCCACCGGCGGACGCTGCTGCTGCTACTGCTACCGCGAGAGGAGGCTGGAGCCCCGGAGCACCGCCGACGAGGAGAAGCCGGAGGCGACGAGGACGAGGAGGACCCCAGCTCCCTGACCCGCAGGTGGGAAAGGGGGAGGGGGGCGCCGCCGCTGGACCCCCCCCGAAAACCCCTCAACAACAACAACAGCCTCCCCCTCCGCGCCGTCGAGTTCCCCTCCCCCCTTCGCTGGGGGGGAGGGGAGCCCCTCGAAACCCCCTCATAGCCCCCCATGGGCCCTCCCTCATAGATCCCCATAGACCCCCTCATAACCCCCCTCGATACCCCCCCCCATAGAGCCCCTCGGTAGCCACCCCTCATAGCCCCCCCTGGGCCCCCTCAGTAACCCCCCCCTCGATGATCCCCATAGACCTCCCTCATAGATCTCCATAGACCCCCTCGATATCCCCCCATAGAGCCCCTCGGTAACCACCCCCCTGAGACCCCCTCATAGCCACCTTGAGTTCCGTCAGGGAAAAAGGTGGGAGATATAATATGATAATATATTAAATATGTATAATATATATATAATATAATGTAATATCTATATCCATCTATCTATCATCTATCTATTGCCCCCTTAGCCTCAGAGAGTGTGGGAGAGATGGGAAACCCTAGCAGGGTCAAGTGTAAGGGGTCTTGTAGGTGTTCTTTCCCTTTTTCTGTGCCCCCCTCTGCCAAGTTCTTGCAGTTGTGGGGGGCTTGGTGTGTGTCTGGGAAGTTAATGTGGGGACGGGCTTGTTAGTGGTTTTATTATTTCTGGCCTGCAGTCTCAGGGTATTGGTGTGTTTAGGGGGATACCGAGGATGCTGGTGGTGTGTGTGTGTGGGGGGGGTATGCACAAGAGAGGGCTCAAGGCAGTTTTTTTTGGGGGGGCAGTGCAGAATCACTGAGGAGGGGCTGCCCCAGAGTGCTTGCTTTGTTAAGGTTAAAGGATTGTTTTTTGGGGGGAGGGGCAGAAGCAATTTGTGCGTGCACATGCATGTTATGTATGTATGTGTATGCATATATATATATGAGAGAGAGATTGTGAACTCTTATTAATTTGTATGCACCCTTTAAAAATATTTTAGCAGGGGGATCTGGGAAAGAGATTGCCATGCTGTGTGAGGACAGGGTTTGTGGGTCTGCATTGGGACCCCTGACCTCTAGTGGCATGAAGGGTGGGGAAAATTGTCAGGAGTGTGTAGTAGGGGTTCATTTGTGTGTTGATGGCTTAGTGTGGTGTGCGATGTGGAACATGCAGATGAAGTTTGTGAATCCTTTTGTGTGTTGGGGGGGATGGGACGCGGCGGCAGTGCAATGGGAAAATCCAGAATGGTTGACTGAGAACCAGAGAGGCCCCAGGTTCAAATCCCTGATTAGCCATGAAACTCGCTGCGTGACCTTAGGCCAGCCTTTTGGCGCACACCTGCTTCACAGGGTTGAGGATCAGATGGCAGGGAGAACTGTGCCTTGAGTTCCTTGGAGGAGGAGGAGGAGGAGAATCAGGATATCAGTTTAAAAAGGATGGAAATCTCAAAAGGCCTTTACAGTAAGCATTGGGGGACATAATATGTTAGCATTGGGTAGGGTCAGGAAAGTAAAAGGATACTGATCTCAGTGGGGGTTGATGTAGATGTGATACAGGGTTTGGCAAGATGTTTGGAATCGGGCACTTCCACGGGCTGGATGTCTTAGAGAGTGGCAATATCCCATGGGCAAGATGGCTTTTACGGGTGGCATTGGTGTGCCTGTGATAGGGACGGAGGAAGCTAGCTACATGTGCCCCTTTCCCTGTGAGAGTTAAGGGTTGGGACGAGGCAGGTGATGGCAACAGGCATTGAGGCAATGGGAGATGGTGAAGGGCATTGGCTTGGTGACACAGGGCACTGGTATCTGGTGTAGCATAGCAGGAATGGGAACGCGGTGTGCTGGTACAGGGGTATCACAAAAGCCCTGGGTTTGGGGAAGGGGAAATGTGTTTGTGGGTGAGACAAAAGGGATAATTAAATGGATTTGGGATAAATTCTGGGTGCTTGTTGGGCGTTATCGAGTAAAAGCAAGATGGTGATCCATTGCCCATAAAGGCTTTAAGGTAGATGGCTTTAGAACATGATTAGTACAGGGCCATAGCATGGCATGGGGAATCTTTCTAGGTGCTTAGCAGGATGGACCAGGAAGCGCTGTGGGGGAAATCGTGAAGGGATGGATGCAGCATACTTTGGAGGTGGGTGAGGGGGATACTGTATACCAAAAGCCAGAGTGAGCATCATAGCTGCCAAGTAATCCCTTTTTTAAAGGGATTTTCCCTTATGCTGAATAGGCTTCCTCGCGAGAAAAGGGAAAACTTGGCAGCTATGGTGAGCATATGAAAGGAGTGCACGGGAACTAGGGATTGCAAGCCCGCATGCCGGCAAGAGGTTTTGAAAGAATTCCAGCATGGTGCCATGAGTGAACTTGATCATGGCACTATTATAGGCACGAGGGGTGTGGCATAAAAACATTGGCCACTGGGAGAGAATGAAAACTGGTGAGGCAACTGGGTAGGCATATCATGTTTCCTGTCTTAATGAAGCAGTTGTTTAATATGATTGTTGAGGCAAAGGGAGTACGGTGAGGGTAAATTGGGGTATTGCTGATGGATAGGTAACAGGCAAGTGAGGGTAGCGAGATAACATCTTGATGGGAGGGCCTGTGATGGGGTATCTAAACTTGCTCACATTCAGCATGTATATCCTGCTACCAAAGGTTAATATTTGGGGAAGAGATTGGGAGAAATTGGCGTTCGAAACTCCCACCGCTCTAGGTGCTTTTTGCGACAGGGAATTTCATTAATGTGAGCAGTTTCTGAGCTCTGGGCACAGTACTGAGCCTAAGATTTCAGATTGAAACTGCCACTGCTGGAAGAAAAGGAGGACCTTTTTCTGCCTCCCCACATCCATTCACCCTCTGAAGACTAGAGAAGGGACCCTCATTAGAATACTAGGGATATGGGCAGGGGAAGGACTCGACCATGTGAAAAATGAACATAAGATTTTAGCTGCAGATCATTCATTTTCAGCTTTGTATTCTTGTTATAAAAAGTGTGCATAGACACTCCATTGCAGTGCCCATAACCTAGGTTTAAGGTGCCATTCAGTTTCTAACACTGGCAAGAATGCTTTTTGGAGTGAGGGTGGGAGTGGCAGTAGGGAGAGGACCAAATTACAGGAGTGGCTGTGAAAATAGGGAGCATGTAAAGATGGCATACATCCAGCTGAATAGTGATCAGCGCAGTGTAATTTTGCCCATGCCCCCTCAAAAGTGCCCCTTGAGTTTGGTGGGACTTACTGTCACCTAAGCGTGTATAGAAAGGTAAAAGTAAAAGTACCCTGACCATTTGGTCCAGTCGTGACTGACTCTGGGGTTGCGGCGCTCATCTCGCGTTATTGGCCGAGGGAGTCAGCATATAGCCTCCAGGTCATGTGGCCAGCATGACAAAGCCGCTTCTGGCGAACCAGAGCAGCACATGGAAACGCCGTTTACCTTCCCGCTGTAGCGATACCTATTTATCTACTTGCACTTTGACGTGCTTTCGAACTGCTAGGTTGGCAGGAGCTGGGACCGAGGAACGGGAGCTCACCCCGTCACAGGGATTTGAACCGCCGACCTTCTGACCGGCAAGCCCTAGGCTCTGTGGTTTAACCCACAGCGCCGCCCGCATCCCTGTATAGATAGGATTGCAGCCTAAATATATGCTTCTTCAGCTGAGCTTCTGCAGCAATGTTTCATAAGCATAGTACCTCTTAAGTGTCATGAATGTTCAATGCAGAGTATTGGAATGTGCATAGTTAGAGAATGACTCCTGCTATGCCAGACTGATCTGTGATGAGGTGCTGTGGGAGTTACATGCATTTTAGGCAGAGGAACACTGCATTTTGCAAGAGCGTGGGGAAGGTAAGAACTGGGATTCTAATTTGCCTCCCCTCCTCTTGGGAGCTGGAAGGAGAATTAAGAGCACACATATACTTGCTTAGCATCACTGCAGTTCCTGAACAGCAAATACTCTGAACCTTTACTACCACATCTGAGCTTTGCAAAGGGCAACTCTTCGGGCTGTGCAGAAGGATTCTTTTAGAGAAACCGGGGAATGTGTGTGTTCTGCAACGTTCCTTTTTTTTTTTTGGACATTGTGTGGATGGTAGTGACCATATAAAATAAAAATTGGCATCAGTATATTTGCCTAAAATGTAACCAAGGCTGTCCTTGTACGTACTGGGAAAAGCAAATGGATGGGTGTTGTGTAACCCTATGTAGTGGGGGGAATGAGTATGGTTTCTGCCTTGTCTTTAATGATGTGCTGGAACCCAAGCTTTGGATTTGATGTGATTGAAAATGTCACCATGTAACATCCGTGGGCAGAAAGCAGATATATTGCAAGACTGAGAAATGTTCAGCTGCATTAATTTTCTATCATGAATACAGGCTGGAATGGGGATAAAAGGTTTTTTATATTTAAAGAGATTGCTGCAAGAGTTCATTTATTGGGACAGCAATAATAAGGGCAATTAAGTTTATCATTATATTGCAGATTAATAGTGTTGAGGTGAAGGTAGTCCTGTGTTCACTCTTCTTTGTAAACAGTCGTGAAATATGGCAAAAAAACCCAAACCTATTCATTGCTGAAAGGCTTTTTTGCTTTAGCAGTTCCTCCCACCCCTGCCCTGTTTGGTGATAAGCATTCAGGTTATAGCTTGTATTTCCTGTTGATTGAATTTCATCCAGAAGGAATTCAGTTTGTGCTGAAAACTGTCAAATGTGGAAAAATGAGCAGGTTGAGTTTTTCCTCTCATCTGTCTCCCTGCCTTCAGACAAAGGCATGTTGTGTTAGCCAACGAGGGGGAAAGGCAATTGGTTCCATTTATGTTTTAATCAAAATATGATTTCAGATGCAGCAGAGTATTTGTTCTCACTGAGAAGTTGTGATGGTGAAAGGAAGGGCATTTCTTCAAGAAATGCAGATGATGAAAGCATCTTAAGGGAAACATTTTGCTGGGCTTGATTGAATCAACAGTGTTATTTGGTGATGAAATGTTAACTGTGAAGTGGCTGCTGATTATTGTCCGGTTAGAGCCAGAGGGGGGACTGTAATGAGGCAGGATACAGGCTGCAGACCAAAAATCATTCTGCCATCAAATCACATCTTGGTCATTAAATTTTTTTTTGTCAATTGCCACCTTTTCTGCAATATCTGCCTGGTTTATTAAATTATACATATTAACTACTTACAGATGTTGGAACATGTATTTCAGTTACTAATGAATTCATAGAGAAATAATATTTAATACAGTGGTACCTCTACTTACGAATAACTCTACTTATGAATGTTTCTACTTACGAATGGAGCTCCGTCCGCCATCTTGGATGCGGTTTAGATAGAATTTTTTCTACTTACGAATTTTTAGATAGGGTTGCTTCGACTTACGAATTTTTTCTCCCAATGCATTCCTATGGGATTCGACTTACAATTTTTTTCGACTTACAAACGTGCGTTCGGAACGCATTAAATTCATAAGTGCTAATCTAGATAATTACTTTTAACTCCTGTTTGAATCAATGGAATTTATTCCTGGTGATAACATGACTTACGATCACAATACTCTTGGGAAGGGGGTATGGTTGGGTAGTACATCTTGAACCCAGGTTATCTGGTTCAGTAGCCTTTGTGCAGTTCCAAGCAGTTACCCTATAACAGACTGCTAAATACTTGACTGGGTTTTTTGAGGGGCTTCATTTTGCACCTGGAAGCAATTCACTCATTCATGGCTGGTATTAGCTGTTGATAGTATAAATTCTGCCAGCTAGCAGACCTCCAGTCTCCTTTACTGCCCTGCTTTCTCTGCTTGCATCTGCGAGGCTCCAGCTATTTCTGGTCTTTGGTGTTGCAGTCAGCCTTTCATATTTTCTGAATGCAAAGAATCAATCCCAAGCTGTTTCCTATGTGATAGTGCATAGAAGGACCACTTTTCAGGACCCTGACCCTCTGTATATAGACATTGGACCTTATGATTCACCTTCTATTGCAGTATGCCTCTTGGCCCTGATCCTGCAAGACTGTTCATACTCTTGGCCTCTAGCACAGGGGTAGGCCCGTGGACCGGATGCTGCCCAATTGCCTTCTCAATCCGGCCCATGGACGGTCTGGGAATCTGTGTTTTTAAATGAGTAGAATGTGTGCTTTTATTTAATATGCATCTCTGGGTTATTTGTGGGGCATAGGAATTCATTCATATTTTTTTAAAAAAATATAGTCCTGCCCACCACATGGTCTGAGGGACAGTGGACCAGCCCATGGCTGCAAAAAGGTTGCTGACCCCTGCTCTAGCAGATTAACTGTCAGGATAGCTAACTGATTTTAGTAGTAGTTACAGGTAGGTAGCCGTGTTGGTCTGAGTCGAAGCAAAATAAAAAAAATCCTTCAGTAGCACCTTAAAGACCAACTAAGTTTTATAGTTAGTCTTTAAGGTGCTACTGAAGGAATTTTTTTATTTTGATTTTAGTAGGTTGCACCTGTAGCAGTAGGTACTCTGCTGTGTCCTGTCATTGTGCACTGGGATTTCCCCCCTTCTTCCCCAAGATCTGCTCCAGAACAGATTTTGGGCGCAAGCTGTGGGGGTGTAGGGGAAACATTCCTTTGTGAAAGCAGAAATCCTTGAACTGTCGAAACGACAGGCTTAGTACTACCGTATATTGGATTCCACCCAGACTGTGTTTATAGGCTTGAGCTGCAATCATTAAAATAATAGAGGTAGTGTTACCGTATTAATGTATATGTTTGTCACATTTACATACTGCTTTTTCACCCGTTTCCATTGAAAAGAGTGGGCACACTACAAAGTGACGAGAAAGGGAGGAGGAAATTAAAGCAAACCCATGCCATGGACACTGAGGGGAGAATTCAAATAGCAGTTTATTTTATTTTATTTTTTCTCCAAGGTGGTGAACATGCTTCTCCACCTCCCCATTATATCATCACAACAACCCTCTGAGGTAGGATAGCCAAGACAGTGACTGGCCCAACGTAACCCAGTGAGCTTCATGGCTGAGTAGGGATTTGAACCCTGGACCTTGTATTCTCCACCCCCCCCCCAAATAATAATACTGGAGTAAGCAGATTCGGGGGACCCAGGTGGCACTGTGGGTTAAGCCACAGAGTCTAGGTCTTGCTGATCAGAAGGTCGGCGGTTCGAATCCCTGCAATGGGGTGAGCTCCTGTTGCTCGGTCCCAGCTCCTGCCCCCCTGGCGGGAAGGTAAATGGCGTTTCCGTGCGCTGCTCTGGTTCGCCAGAAGCGGCTTTGTCATGCTGGCCACATGACCCCGGATGCTGTCTGCGGACAAACACTGGCTCCCTCTGCCTATATAGCGAGATGAGCGCCGCAACCCCAGAGTCGGACACGACTGGCCCTGGTGGTCAGGGGCCCCTTTACCTTTTTAAGCAGATTTGAAGGGGAAAATTTTGTTAGATGAATAATTTGTTACTAGTTTGCTAAGAAATAGTGCTTGGGAATAGCTTAAATGTTAAATCTGAGCAACAGCACAGTTATGATGTGAAATGTCTATTTGATTATTTTTCTCTAGTGAGGCTGAATAATGCACCTGTCAGCCTCTCTGTTCAAATGCTGCTGTGTCACTTGTTGAATTGAGCTTTGACTAAAGTACATCTAAAAAGAGAAACTCCCCGTAATGAACTTTTTGTGTGTGAAATATATAATGGTTGGTATGCCCCCCCTCCCCCCAAAAGAGAGAACAGTATTGATGGCCCTCTATACTTTCCCGACAATTGAGAAATCCCAATGAGGAATAATTGCTGTTATCCCAGAACACAAAACATCTCTTAGGCAACAACCCAGGATGTTTTAGAAAATTGTCCCTGTTCTGACTCCCTGCAGTATTTCGGCTCAAGCACAGCAAAATTTCATCCACTCTAATCAGTCTTGGAAATGCAGGTAAGCCCTGAAATGGCCACAATTGCAGAGGCACCCTGCTTAGGCAGGCTGAGTGTATCCTTCAGCCTAACAATTGTTTCTGACTCATTTTAAAAAATGCTACAATCATGGCTGGATTTTTGATCTTCTTTCATAAAATGCTGGGTGGCTGGAGATGATGAGCTTGTTAAAAGGGAAACACTGTTTATGTGCTTTCCCTCCCAAGCGCTCTGTCTGCCCTTCAGTCCAGTTTACAATCTTCATTTGTCTTCACTTAATGCCTTTCAGGCTTGATTATATCTGCTGGAGCTCTTGATTTGAGCTCTTTTCCAATCCTTTTCTATGCTTCCCAGGTTTTCCATTCGGAGATATTGCTAGACCGAGATCTTGTTTGGTTTGTTGGCTGGAGGTTGGCTGACCCTAGGTTTTGTGGGCACTGGGTAAACTTGGCCCTAATTCAGGCTAATATGTTGACTACAAACAATACTGTACATATTGTTTGTGATCTTAACATAAAGGTAAAGGGACCCCGATCATTAGTTCCAGTTGTGACCGACTTTGGGGTTGTGGCGCTCATCTCGTGTTATTGGCTGAGGGAGCCGGCATACAGCTTCCCAGGTCATGTGGCCAGTATGACAAAGCCACTTCTGGCGAACCAGAGCAGCACACGGAAACACCGTTCACCTTCCCGCCAGAGTGATACCTATTTATCTACTTGCACTTTGACGTGCTTTCAAACTGCTAGGTTGGCAGGAGCTGGGACCAAGCAACAGGAGCTCACCCCATCACAGGGATTTGAATCGCCGACCTTCTGATCAGCAAGCCCTAGGCTCTGTGGTTTAACCCACAGCGCCACCTGCGTCCCACGATCTTAACATGAGGTACTGTTTATTTGATGAATCACTTCCCATTGAAGCTTGAAGTGATTTCATAGTAAAACAGTTCCACTCAGTGAAGGGTGGGGCCGTAGAAATTACATTTTAGAAATGTGTCTATCTTACATATAGACTACATAACTTCTGTTTGGTTATTGCCTGTGGAGTCTGTAGCAGGAAAACGTTTTTCATTAGGATGACTGTGACCTTTAAGCAACAAATCTTACAGGGCTGTGTGAGGACAAGACCTGTCTCTCACCCCAGATAGTGGATGCCCTCATCCTCTCTGATAGGAATCATGTGTGAGCCTCTGCATGTGGACAGATGCATTCCCCCCTCCCCGTCCTAGCAGCTATACACACCATCCCTATATGTGTGCGCGTGCGCGCACTCACCCCACTATAATGACGAACGTTTTGCTAGTCCTTAATTTTATTAACAAGCATTTATTTCCTTCCTCTAAATGACAACTTGGGGAAAATAGCAGGGAACTTGGTCTTCACCCTAAATCAATATTTACTCGATTGGGAAAAGCATAGACTCGAGTGGTACAGGTTAGTGCTGTGTCATTGGTGTTGGCATTCATGCTTACTGAGAGCGCCTAACATTCCTGAACAGAAGTATTAACAATGTTGTTGTTTAGTCCTTTAGTCATGTCTGACTCTTCGTGACCCCATGGACCAGAGCACGCCAGGCACACCATCTCATCCTCTGTCGTCCCCTTCTCCTTGTGCCCTCCATCTTTCCCAACATCAGGGTCTTTTCCAGGGAGTCTTCTCTTCTCATGAGGTGGCCAAAGTATTGGAGCCTCAGCTTCAGGATCTGTCCTTCCAGTGAGCACTCAGGGCTGATTTCCTTCAGAATGGATCGGTTTGATCTTCTTGCAGTCCATGGGACTCTCAAGAGTCTCCTCCAGCGCCATAATTCAAAAGCATCAATTCTTCGGCGATCAGCCTTCTTTATGGTCCAGCTCTCACTTTCATACATCACTACTGGGAAAACCATAGCTTTTACTATACGGACCTTTGTAGGCAAGGTGATGTCTCTGCTTTTTAAGATGCTGTCTAGGTTTGTTATTGCTTTTCTCCCAAGAAGCAGGCGTCTTTTAAATTACGTGACTGCTGTCACCATCTGTAGTGATCATGGAGCCCAAGAAAGTAAAATCTCTCACTGCCTCCATTTCTTCCCCTTCTATTTTCCAGGAGGTGATGGGACCAGTGGCCATGATCTTGGTTTTTTTTATTTTTATGTTGAGCTTCAGACCATATTTTGCGCTCTCCTCTTTCACCCTCATTAAGAGATTCTTTAATTCCTCCTCACTTGCTGCCATCAAAGTTGTGTCATCTGCATATCTGAGGTTGTTGATATTAACAATAGGAATGCAGTTTGCCCTTGAAGTGTGGTGGTTCCTGTCTAGTGTCGTGATGAGCTTAGGTTTTCTTCCCCCACCCCCGAGAAAAAAATATTGGGACTACATAAATGTGCCTTGAGTATGAGACATTGTTAATCAGCCCTTGGTAATTAAACCCAAGCAATTCAGATAGCAGAATGCTAATTAACAAATCCCCCCCATTAAGCTCGACAATTTCAGAAAGAATGCAAAGTCAGCCAGAGTAAGCTTTCAGTAACTTTTACTAACTTCCCAAGCACATGTGAAATTTGGCTGTGATCTTCAGGGTTCATCCCACTTCTCCACACCCCAGGGGCAGGAACATCACTCTCAAGGCATTAGAGTCTGAAAGGGGGCTTGTGGGTCTTAGGGAGCCTGGGGCCAGGTGACTGGTTGCAGGGAAGCAGCTTGTTGTTCCGGATGATAGCATAACTTCCACAGCTTCCTTTCACTGAAGGGCCGATAAACTCTTAAGGTGATGATCACTTCCACTGTAGTGTCTCTCCCCTCTTTGAATCCCTGTGATGACAAAGATACACCACAGGTGTTCCCTAGAGAGCCAGGAATAACAGGCTGTTGCATTTAGGAGGTACCAGCCGATCAGAAGGTTGGCAGTTCGAATCCCCGCAACAGGGTGAGCTCCTGTTGCTCGGTCCCTGCTCCTGCCAACCTAGCAGTTCGAAAACACGTCAAAGTGCAAGTAGATAACCGCTCTGGCGGGAAGGTAAATGGCGTTTCTGTACACTGCTCTGGTTCGCCAGAAGCAGCTTTGTCATGTTGGCCACATGACCTGGAAGCTGTACACCGGCTCCCTCGGCCAATAAAGCGAGATGAGCGCCGCAGCCCCAGAGTCGTTCGCAACTGGACCTAACGGTTAGGGGTCCCTTTACCTTTACCTTTAGCCCTTCAAAGCAAGTTGATTTTGACTCTGTCAAGGACTGCTAACTGGACTGTTGAGAAAATTGTACAGTAGCATGCACAGTTCTTCATGTATCTTCAGGTGCTACTGATCGGAAGAAGTGTGCATGCCCACGAAAGCTTATACCCAGAACATATTTTATTTTTTATTTTGACTGTGTCAGACCAACATGGCTACCTACCTGAATGTGAACTGTTGAGGAATAGGATACTATTTTTGTTTCACATTTCTCCTAATGAAATCCATATTTTGGTTTTTTTAGATCTGCTAATTGAAAGCCATTAGGTGCAGGTTTGAGACTGCTTGGAAAATACAGAGAACAATAAATTGCCGTTATGTTCAAGGAAGGATTTTAGGTTAGATTTTTTTAAAAAAAAATAGTTAAATGCGTGTCTTAATTTAGAAATGGGCCTTTCAAAGCAGCTGCTGAAAATAACTATGAAAGGTACCTAAAATACAAAACACTAAAATTAGCATAAAAAATAATGTTGCAGATAACAAAAATGAAGTGGCAGCCACAGCGGCACAATCATATCTTCCCTTGGCCTTTTGCTGTTAATTGAAATGGAAGTGAAAAATAGCAGAGCTTCAGATGTCAGACTCTTTATTTGTTTTATAACACTTGTATCCTGCCTCTTGGTAAGCTCTAGGCAATTCATGACAGGAAAAAAGGATCCCAATATAATTATTAATAACTCTTTAATTACATAGGAAACCATAAATATAACACACCAAGTTAATTCTAGCACCCTGTTCCAAAAGCAGCAGTAAAGTTTGAAACCTCTGCAATCTCCAGACGTTAAGCAATGTCAATGAGCTTTATACAGGTTCCTCAATGAAAATACTGAGGTAAAATTTTGCAGCTCAACTCAGGGGCCACTATGAAGAAGGTCATGCTAATTCCCATCATGGTCCTTGTTTCTCTTAAAGTTAGTACTTGAGCAAGCACTTGCTAAATTATCTTATTCTCCTGCGCAGGGGAGGCCTAAGAGGTCTGCAAGCCTCAGGCCAATATGATTATTTTGACCACGTAGAAATCCCTTACCAGCAAGGTTAGTGGTACCTAATTTGAGTAGTGTTTTTCCTAGGGATTCGTAAAACTATGAACATTTGACCAGATCAACATTTCCCCCCAGGCTCATTGACTCTGTACCCCATAGGACTTTGCCTGCTTATCTTTATGTCTTAATAAGCTTTCTATTTTTATCTCTCTGGGGTATTGGTCTGTGTAGTCATGTAAAGCCTCAAGCCAGTTAATTTGTCCATAATCCAGTTAAGAAGACGTTCTTAAATTTAAACAAGGTTAAAAACTAATTGCCTGATCCTGCCATGTTAATAGAAGCACCTCAGGGTAGATTTTCCCATAAGCAGACCATCCGCTTTATCAACAGTGATATATTTGCCTACCCATTTGTTTTAGGTTATAATGAGTTCCAACGTACAAAATTAGCACCTACATATATAGTGGGACGCAGGTGGCGCTGTGGTCTATCAGAAGGTCAGCGGTTCGAATCCCCGTGATGGGGTGAGCTCCTGTTGCTTGGTCCCTGCTCCTGCCCACCTAGCAGTTCGAAAGCACGTCAAGGTGCGAGTAGATAAATAGGCACCTCTGTGGCTGGAAGGTAAATGGTGTTTCTGTGCACTGCTCTGGTTCGCCAGAAGCAGCTTAGTCATGCTGGCCACATGACCCGGAAGCTGTCTGCGGACAAATGCCGGCTCCCTCGGCCAGTAAAGCGAGGTGAGCACCGTAACCCCAGAGTCATCCACGACTGGACCTAACAGTCAGGGGTCCCTTTACCTTTATCATAAGTAATATAACAATAGAGGTATCTGAGTTTTCAAAATCCTAGTGTTTATATTGGATTAGAGAAACATATTTATTTATTACGTATGTGCCTTACCCCCCCTTCACCCTAGAGAAGTCAGGGTACAACAGTTCAAAATGGGTACTCCTGGCAACCTGAAACCACCTGGGCTTCAGGGACAGTACTGCATCAAAGACCACCCCAAATAATGACCCTGTTCAACCCTGTCCATACCTAGTAGCATTTCTACTTCCTGTACTTAAGAACCCCAAATACATAGCACATCTACCTTGTCTGGATTCAGCTTCAGTTTATTGGCTCACATCCAACCCATAATTGCCTCCAGGCCATGGCTCAGCAGCTCAACCGCCACTCCTGATTCGGATGGAACAGGTAGATCTAGGTGTCATCAGCATATTGATGGTGTGCCTCATAAAAGTACATTGCCCCGCATAAAGCACATTGGAGTGATCCACCCCGAAATTACTAGGACATGAATAGCTGTGGCTAGGCAATCTGTATCCAACAGGGGTCAAATGCACACCATGGCATGTGGAATTGTGGATCCCTTTTTACGTATATGAATCTCTCGTGTCACCGGTGAATGTACCAGCTGTGGAAAGCAACACAGAGACTCTTGTCTTAGTCCTACAGAGAGCAGCGAAATTGTACTTGCTCTGAAGGGAGCAAGCACAGCTTCCCAAGAGCCCAAATGGGGAGTTGGTAGCCATGTCCCAAGAGATCTTGGCTGTCTTCCTGTCTGCCCAATTCCCTCAGCCTGACCCCTCTGACTTGTTCACAAAACAACTGTGATGGAGGGACTGATGAGATCAGAATCAAGATGTCCTTTTGTATTTACTGAACTTATTAAAAAGTTTAAAGTGATATAATCTCACTTTGTAATTATTTTATTACTAAACTTTATTATGTGGGCTCTATAGATTTCTTGCACTTGGTTTTGTACTGCACAATTGCTATTAATTTTGTAATCTGTATCACACCGTTAGCGTCACATCTGAGTGCATTAACAAATCATAGCTGAATTAAGCCCAAGGAAACAAAATGATAATTGTTTTCAAATGGGATAAGTGATTCCTCCAGCCCTTCTTATCAAAGTTGATAATGCCCTCCCAGATATCCTCGAAGGCAAATTATGCAGATGTATCATAACCCAGAAGACTACCAAATGTAGTCTTAGCATATTATAATGTGGAACTGATAATGAAACAGAAGTCTTTCCATTGAAAATGCCTTGGCATTTCAGTGTCTCTGATCAGCCCCAAATGTAGCAAGCTGCCATTTGCAAAACAGCAGTACTGCTATGAACCGACTTTGAGCTACCTGATAAACAGATGGGGACAGGACAGCTGAAACTGCTCTACCAAACCCAAGAGTTTGAGCTCCCATTCTCCTCCTCCCAGAGTGATTGCGCATCGCCACTTAAATGTTCACTCTGTATTTATCTAGAAGGAGTGACTTTGAGTCATAGAATAAAGTGTAAAATAAAAACATTCAGTTGTTGGTGCTGTGCAAACCCTTGGGAAATAGCCATAAAAAGCTTTGCCTGGCACTGGAATGATGACAGTGGTGCCAGGCAGGCCTCCCTGGAGAGAGCATAGATGATGATGATAATTTATTATTTATATGCTGCCCATCTGACAGGGTTGCCCCAGCGACTCTGGTCGGCTTCCAACAAGATGGGGAGCTATTATAATAATTAATAATAATAATTTATTATTTATACCCTGCCCATCTGGCTGGGTTTCCCCAGCCACCCTAGGCAGCTTCCAACAAAATATTAAAATACAATGGTCTGTTAAACATTAAAACCTTCCCTAAACAAGGCTGTCTTCAGATGTCTTCTAAAAGTCTGGCAGATGTTTTTCTCTTTGACATCTGGTGGGAGGGCGTTCCACAGGGCGGGTGCCACTACCGAGAAGGCCCTCTGCCTGGTTCCCTGTAACTTGGCTTCTCGCAGCGAGGGAACCGCCAGAAGGCCCTCGGTGCTAGATCTCAGTGCCCGGGCAGAACGATGGGGGTGGAGACGCTCCTTCAGCTATACTGGACCGAGGCCGTTTAGGGCTTTCAAGGTCAGCACCAACACTTTGAATTGTGCTCGGAAACGTATTACAGAAAAGGACCATAATCTTGTTGCTGTCTCCCAGGCCTCCCTTGGAGGTGATGTGCAGAGATGGGCCTCAAATGGTGATCTTGGAGTCTGGGCAGGTTCCACGTTGTAGGTCAAACCAGCACTCTGAATAGGGCCCAGAGAACAGATTGTCAACCAGTGTGGGCCAGAACTAGTGCTAAATGTTCCTGCCTTCCTGTCCCAGTTACCAGTCTAGCCACCATGTTCTAATCCAGGCACCCCCAAACTTCGGCCCTCCAGATGTTTTGGACTACAATTCCCATCTTCCCCGACCACTGGTCCTGTTAGCTAGGGATCATGGGAGTTGTAGGCCAAAACATCTGGAGGGCCGCCGTTTGGGGGTGCCTGTTCTAATCTATGCTATAATTTCTGAACTCTCTTCAAATGCAGCTCTGCATATAACACATTGCAGCAGTATAACCTAGAGGTTATTTGAGCATAAACAATTGAAGCCAAGATCTCCCTGCTCAGACAGTGTTGCAGCTGGGTTACAAGTTGGCTCTTTTTCCAGACTTAGAAATTCTATCTTATGAAAACACAGACATTGATACAGTAAAATAAGCCCTTACCGTTGCAGATGCTGTGTCATAAGAGGCTAGTTTATGTATGTTGCTTTGCGATTTTTCTTCTTCTTTCCCATGGACTATATCTGCACATCACAAAGGGAGTAATAAGATGGAGGTTTGAACTGCAATTTCCTAGAAATTGCTCCTTCTGGTAAACGATCATTCAGTCTAAAACCGTTTGCTGCAGTGGATGGAATAATAAATACAATACCGGTAATGCTCTTTTATCTTACAAATAGTTGCTTAAATGGGTTGCTTGTTTTTAATGATAGTGTGATCCACAGGACTCATAAATGCCTGTGATTTTATTCTCATGGAAATAGCTCGCGTATTTTGGCTCAAAAGTCTCCTGTTGTGGTTAATTTTTATAATATGCTAGCTAATCTACTCTTTTTATCCTCTGCAGATCTAGTCTAGTGTTTCCCATATGGTTTGGTAATTAGCCCAACACACAGTCCATTCTCTCTTGCTTTCCGCTGCCAGGTGGTTACTAGGTAACTGGCTAGTCTCCCTGAGTAAGAATTCATGATAGCCCTGTGATTAAAAGGCTGAGTTGCAATTTAGAAATGTGTGTTACCGTTGCTCTTGGGAAGACATGAAGAAATATTTGCCAATAGCAAAGGCCACCTTATATATGTCGTGACCTATATTGCTGCAGCAACTTTGCATAATTGAAGTGTCCTGCTGGTGCCAAATTATGGTTGATAAAGCTGTTAGGATAGACCTACCCTTTAATCCACTGTCTGGACTCTGTGAAAGGGCCAAGAGGTGGCCAGGAGAATACCTGTGCCGCTATCACAGCTTGCTAGAAAGACTTAAAAAACCTATGTGTTTCTGAAAAAGCTCTAAAAATTTCTATATTTTAAGAGCCTTCCCAGCTGTTGTGGCAAACCACTGCAGGAGCACAGGTGATGCCTGGCCACTTTGCCCATAATGCCAGCCTCTGGAAAGATCATCTTGGCCTTTTTGCAGGGAGGTGGTGAAGAAGCTGTCAGGACAGAGGTGAGCTGAGCAGCTGCTGTGGGTGGGAGTCTGGCCGAGTGATGAGTGAATGGGTGGCAGGTTGGGCCAGTTAGGGGCCCTAGGACCTTCAGCAAGTGCCCTCTGTGACTGAATGCCAGTCCTGGTCTTGACACCTCGCCATTGTGAATTTTCCCTGGAAGGTGATAATAGGGAGTTGCTCATAAAAGGTTTTCTGGAGAGGATTTTCTAAGTAGACAGAGAAGTTACTTCCTTTCATGTTTATAGGGTGGATTAAATAAATGTTTATCTCCTGTGCTCTGCATGATGTGTTGGGCTGCAGCTGTTCTGGGTGTGCCTTATGTATTCCATTATCTAGCCCGTAAGCATCTGACAGCAGTCGAGGCAGCTTAAGTCCTGAGTGTTTCAAGAATTATGTCCCCGAGATACTTTCTCCTGCAAGTCTCTTCCATATCTCAAAGTACTGCAAGCTTTGAACGGATCATATTCCTTGCCGTGTCTGAGATTGATGTTGGATGCTGTCTGATCTGTTTGTTATGTAGGGGGAAAAATCTAAGACTCTTTGGTTGTATTTGGTAGGCGTGTGTAAAATATGCATGTATAAGTGTGTGTGCAAGCTGTTTAGTGCATTTTAATGAAACACGGGAGTTGCCTGTTTTTGTTTTTTTCAGAATAGGGTGAGCAAGAAGTTAGGAAATGTTTGTATAAAGGAATGCTAGGGATTTGTCTCTCAGGTTAGGTGCCTAATGTTTGCGTGCCACTTGTCCCTATTCATATTGATTGAGTCGAGCTTTTTCACGTTTTGGGTGTTTCAGAATCATTGCCTTGTCTGAGGTGTTTACACAGTGGAAGAACAGGGTGATGTAGGTTTGCTTCAGAGGATGTGTAAGTATCTTACTCCTCTTCCTCTGTATATGCCAGTAACAATTCAATTTTTCCTGTGCTTTCTCTTATTGTAGCAAAAATGGCACCACACACAAATAAGAAAATGGTATTGGAAGAGGTGTCAGGGTTTGCAGAATACAAAGAAATCTGCAGGCAGGGTGGGGGTAACCCCAAGGAGGATGAACTGCCTCATAAAACAGCACCACTATAACTCAAATGGTGTGGGGTTTTGTGTGTCTGGGAGGGAAGAAACTGTCAGTGGGGAGAGGCAGGAACTGGGATAGAATGGAGGAGGGGAAAAAATAGGACATCCCCTGAAAATAAGCCATAGTGTTGTTGTTTTTTTGAGGAAAAATAAATATAAGACAGTGTCTTATTTTTGGAGAAACATGGTAGATAAACAAATCAAGAGCGGCTAACCCACAGCCCTCCAGATGTTGGACTGCATCATCTTTGGTCACTGCCCATGCTAGCTGGAGCTGATCCAAGTCCATTTGGAGGGCCACATCTTAGCCAGTTTCCAGTATCCTGGAAAAGCGCTTAGCAATCTGGCCATAACCGTCTGGAGCAAACTACCAGTCAACATATTATTGCAGGCCCCCCTTGCAAACTTCCTTGTAGTCAGGGCCATCTTACCCATAGGTGCTAGGGGTGCGGGGCTCTCGGGCACGAGAGTTTAGTGGGGAAGAGCGCCATGACGGGCTCTTTTGCTGTGGGCGGCTCTACGCCGCGAGTTCAGGCAAGCCAGCGAGATACTGAGGCGGCTGGCTGGCTCCGCCCTCCTGCACACCTGGGACTGGGCAACCAGGGGGGGGCGCCGGGCAGATGTTTGCACCCCGGCGCCGCAAATGCTTAAGACAGCCCTGCTTGTAGTGGTTGGTTGTATGATCATTAAGATTATTTAAGTGTGCCTGTATCATTGTTTTACCCCCTGGAGCCTAGGGAAGAAGGGGATGCTGGAGATTTATATAAATACATAAAATTAGATTATCTTTTGGGGGCTCTCCATTCCTTAGAATTTCCAGGGCCAAGCAACAATTCCTTCTAGGCAAGTAGCTTACCAGTTCCTTCCTAATCTACTACATGCATCCATGGACCACAATGCAGGAAACTCAGGCATCTAATGAAGGGCATTCTAGTCCATGAAAGTCTGTGCCATAATAAAATTTGTCTGACTTTAACATGCTACGAGACTCTATTGTGGCTTCAACAGACTAGGACAGTCTGTTGTCTCTCCCTCTGGAGATTACATTGTCTATATCTCAATGATGTGGCTTATTTTTTATTGGTCATCGCAATTATTTTGCATTGAATTCCTTGTGTAGCCTATTTAGCAGCTGAACATTGCTGAGAGAAATACAAGCCTCTCAAAAGAATTGCCTTCACAGAGTACTCCTCCTCTGGAGTTAATTGTGTGCCACCTTGAGTGTTTTTAAAGAGGAATAATCTAGTCAGCTGTCTTGGGCTCTGGTTGAGATATCCACATGTGTATAGGCTTGTGGAGGACTTCCTTATTAATTAGGAGTGCCTCTTTGGTGTCATTACCTAATTGGGTGCCACAGGAGCTTGATGCAACAAGTAGTGCTCTTAATTAGGGGAGGGGCCATAGCTTAGTGTAGAACATCTGCTCTGCACGGAGAAGGTCTCTGATTCAGCACTCGGCATCTCTTGGGTATCAGGACATGGAAGAATGAGACACTGGAGGACAGCTGTCAGTTAAGGGAAACAATATTGGCTTAGAAGGAACGAAATAAAAATAAAAAATTCCTCCCAGTAGCACCTTAGAGACCAACAAAGTTTGTCATTGGTATGAGGTTTTGTGTGCATGCACAAGAATCTTCGTATCTGAAGAAGTGTGCATGCACACGAAAGCTCATACCAATGACAAACTTAGTTGGTCTCCAAGGTGCTACTGGAAGGAATTTTTTTTGTTTTGTTTCGACTACGTCAGACCAACACGCTTTGTGAATAAGTCTGGAAAAGTTAATAGCATGCACCATTTTTACTAGTCCTTTTATAGACAGAGCAGAATTGCAAATTGTGTACAACACGGAAGTTAATTGCCACTTTATTCACTCGGATGAAACCCTTCTGGGATGGGATGGGTAAGTGTGTGGCTAGGCATTAAAGGGGAGGGGAAGAGGGGAGGGGAAGGGAGGACTAAGGATGGGAAGAACCAGAGTCTGATTCTTATAGCTAAAATCAAAGATTCCTCCTCACCTGCATACAATTCCTTATGGCTATTACGTGAGTGCTTAACTGTAGTAACTTGTATACCATACCTCTAGCTGAGAGTACACTGTCCTGGACTGGATCCTTTGATGACCACCTGCTAGTGCTGCTGTTTAATTTTATTATGATTGTGTGGTTTTATTTTTAGCTATTTTCCCTTATGATGTTGCAAATGTGTTGTTGTAATATATTGTTGTAAGTCAGCTTGCAAGGAAGTTTCCCTGAAAGGCTGGATGTAAATTTATTAAATTAAGAAATAAATAAATTTCACATTGCAGCAGAAAGTGGCAGAGCTAGTAAACAAGTTTACAAACGTGGTTTTCTGTTGTACTCATGACAGTGCTAGAGGGAAATTTATATAGATGGGTGGTTTGTTTGGACTGTACAAACAGAGGCCCCTAAAGGGATAAGATCTCTCTGTTCTGTGTTTTATAAATAACAGATTGAAAATACATCTAGTGCTTTATTGGAGCTGGGGTTTTGTACTTGCAGGTGGAGGATGAATTAATAATTACAGAGAAAATTGTGATTTTTTTTTATTGTCTCAGTAATTTATAATCCTGGCATGGCACACTTTAAAATATTGCTGAGAATGCATAAGGGATAATGATGCCTAAAACCATCAAATAATCAGTTGAGAGAAAGAGCCTGAGGAGATCTGTGTGCAGAAAACATTTGAGTTCCAAAATGAGGTTCTGATTAAGAGGGGCGACTTAATGGATTGGCATCTTTTATGGATGACAAACTTTTCTTTCTACATCATAAACTTAAGCAGTGGAAATGGTAGCATGGTTGGAAATTCGTTGTGATGAGCAGAGAAGACACCTACAGCTCTGTTAAAAGTTCAGAATATTAAAAGACAAGGGAGATTTTATGGTTGTGTTGTGCAACTATTTCATCTTAAGTAAAACACATGTTTTATTTAAACATTGGACTGCCCCCCCCCTAGTCCCCTTCCCTTTTTTGCTTCAATTGTGTGTTCACGGGTTGCATTTACATGCAATGCTAAATCATGTTTAGTGTTAAAAAGATGAGGCTGTGTGTGGGTTGCGTAAAATTCAGAGTGGATCCTATGCTGTAGGATAGGTATGGGAGTTGAGTCCCTGACCTAAACAAACACATAATATAATATTGAAAATGAAGCTGTCTCTGTACACATCGAATGCCATTATTAAAACAACAGCAAGTCCTAGAAGAAAAGTGGCTGAGCATGTGTGTGAGAGAGAACGTATTTCTGCTTTGGCTGCATTTCTTTCTCTGTCACTGGAATGTGACCACTTTGTGTAAAACTGCAGTCAGTGTATCTTTTCATGAACACATAATAACATGGTCTTTTGAAGTGCTGTGTTCTGATGAACAGAATGGCCTTAGCTTTCACCTGTGGAGATTTCTGCTGCCACAACCGTCTCCTGGTGCAGATGGAAAATAAGAGCTGCTGAAGAGCAAATAATTTGGTACAACATTCATTCAGCCATAGTGTGCATTGTCTTGCAGCCCACATCTCATGGGCTCATTATTTCTGGGAGTATGGGGTAGTGACCACATGAAAGTTAGCAATATCATTGAGATGGGCAAATTGGAATGGCTTGGAAACAAGTGGTGCTCTTCCCTCAAAAGTCAGAAAAGATTTGTTTTTCTGAGCCAGTTTTTCTCTGGGAATTGCCCCCCTTAAACCCCTTCCTCTCATCCCTTTAAATTATACTTACTGAGTGAATAGAAGAAAGGAGGAGTTCAGATGTTCTTATTTCCCTCTCTGGTTACATGCGGTGGATAAGCTTGGAATTCTTCTCTGGTTGGGATTTTTTTTCCAAGCTGGAGAAGAATTTGGGAGCTTGTGAAGCTCTCCTCTCCTTTGAGGTAGGTTTTTAATGGGCCTCAGAGCTCAAATCTGAGCCAGAGCTTTGGCAATTTTTTGGACACCTCTAAATTTTAAGGACCCAGGAAGAGCCTTCTGGATCAGACGCCTAATCCAGCATCCTGTTCTCATAGTGGCCAGTCAGATGCCTGTAGGAAACCCACAAACAGGATCGAAGCACAAGAGTAGTCTCCTTCCCATGGTTTCCAGCAAGCACTAGGACCTCCAGTTGTGAAGGTAGAGCATAGCCAGCCTGGCTAGTACACAGTGCATAGTATTCCAAATGTGGTTACACCATAAATTTATATAACAACATTATGATTTTGTCAGCTTTATTTTCAGTTCCTTTCTTAATGATCCCTGGCATGGAATTTGCTTTTTTCAGAGCTGCCACACTCTGAGACTGATGTCAAGTAGACTTCTTATTTATTATAACATTTATATCCCTTTCCTCATGGGAGCTCAGGATAGTGTATTTGGCCCCCTTCAATTTTAATCCTCCCCATAACCATGTGAAGGAGGGTTAGGTTGAGAGATAATGGCCCAAGGCATAGCTGCCAAGTTTTCCCTTTTCTCACGAGGAAGCCTATTCAGCATAAGGGAAAATCCCTTTAAAAAAGGGATAACTTGGCAGCTATGGCCCAAGGTCACCCAGTAGACTTCAGAGAATCAGAGAATTGTAGAGTTGGAAGGTGCACCAAGCAATGCAATGCAGGAATCTCAGCATGCGGGGGGTCCCCCCCATCCAGTTTGAAACCATATTGGGCACTGCTTAGCTTTGCAAATGTACTAACAGTTTTCTTACGAGGAATTCAATGGTTCTGTGATTTACACCCAGGTCTCCCCAGTCCTGGACCAACACTAACTACTACATTTACATCTGGCATCTGTGATTGCCACGAACCATCCCTTGGCTCCAAGTCAGAACTGGCAATCTCTTCGAAACCATGGTTCCCATTTCTGGTCCTGAGGCAGGTTATGACACTGGGGAAATTGGGTCACAGCACAGGGACAAGATAATGCACAGCACTTGTCTTTTAAATACCCTTATTTAAATACCTTTTGTACTCTTGGAGAACAAGTATATTATGGTGAATATTTTTAAGATGTGAACTAGGAGGATGAGAATTATTTTGGATTAAAGAGAATGATAGTTTTTCAGCCTCAGTCAGCAACTCAACCACTTAGCTTCCTTCCCAGTTGCTAAGTTTTGCACTCAATTTGATGCTTGCATTCCCCACCCCCCAGTCCTGCAACTTTGCTTGGTTTCCAGGATTCTGAGCTGCATGTGTTAACATGCAAATCATCTGAAGTCACTTTCCATAAAATAGACTTTTATCTCAGTTAATATGTCCCCTGGGTGTGTCACCTCTTCCCCTATGGTATTATATATATTTTTTGTTCCCATGCGTGCTCTTCTTCCCCACCCCCAAAAGGAGTCCCTTTACAAATGCCTTTTCATCCTCCTCAACGTGCCAGCCTGCTTCTACCGGCTATAAATCTAGCCAGACAGCATCTGTGGGAAAAGTACACATCCTCAGACTCTTGCCAATAATTGTGTCCACATCCTGCAAGTCGAGAGAGGGATTTCATTTAATTGCAAAACTCCCCCCCCAAAAAAAGCACAGGTGAAGAAACACAACCAAATCAAATATCCTTCCAGTAACCAAAGTTTATTACTGCCCCTGTGGAAGGTGGGGCTCAAAGGTTCAGTTGTGTTGAAGCACAAGATCCCCCTCAGTCTTAAGTTCTCCTAGTTTAAAAAGAAAGGGGAGGATCAAACTTGGATTTGAAATTCAGTTAATGTTTCCCAGTGAATTTATGCCACACAAAATACACACCCAGAATGGCTTGCACTTAATCAGGGGTAGGCAAGCTAAGGCCCGGGTGCCGGATGCGGCCCAATCACCTTCTCAGTCCGGCCCATGGAGGGTCCGGGAATCAGCGTGTTTTTACATGAGTAGAATGTGTCCTTTTATTTAAAATGCATCTCTGGGTTATTTGTGGGGCATAGGAATTCGTTCATTCTCTCCCCCCCCCCCCAAATAGTCTTACTCACCACATGGTCTGAGGGACAGTGGACTGGCCCATGGCTGAAAAAGGTTGCTGACCCCTGCACTTATACTATTGCTATTATTATTAATAATAATAAACAAATGTATATTTCACAGTATAAAGCCTTCAAAATGGTGTGCAGAGTAAAAACAATAAAGCTGTAAAACAATAAAATCAATTCAACAAACTAAAACAATAAAACTGTGCATACAAACTCTAAAAACGATGAAACAGTTTTATCAGATATAAAATTGATCTTTCACAAATGGCTGGGTTACACCTCAGGGAATACCTTTGTAAACAAACATGTATTCAGTATATACCTAAACACCATCATGCGAGGCACCTGCCTGAAAAGCCTTGGTTTCTTGCATAGGCTAATCCAGGCACCCCCAAACTTCGGCCCTCCAGATGTTTTGGACTACAATTCCCATCTTCCCCGACCACTGGTCCTGCTAGCTAGGGATCATGGGAGTTGTAGGCCAAGACATCTGGAGGGCCGCAGTTTGGGGATGCCTGGGCTAAATGTATCTCTCAGGCTTATGGTACCGTGTTTCTCATATTATAAGACATGTCTTATATTAATTTTTTCCTCAAAAAAACACAACATGGCTTATTTTCAAGGGATGTCTTATTTTTTAATAAAGTGCACGCGGGCGCTGTTTCCCGGGCTTGTCAAGCCCAGCAAGGAGCTCCCGCCGATCTTCGGTGACAGGCGGGGGTGGGGGGAGAGCGGAGAACGATCTCCGCTTTCCCCCCCACCCCGCCCGTCACACAGCAAAGGGCCGAAGATCGGCGGGCGCTGTTTGCCGGGCTTGTCAAGCCCAGCAAGGAGCGCCCGCCAATCTTCGGTGACAAGCGGGGGTGGGGGGAGAGCGGAGAACGATCTCCGCTTCCCCCCCCCCCCGCCCGTCACACAGCACAGGGCCGAAGATCGGAGGGCGCTGTTTGCCGGGCTTGTCAAGCCCAGCAAACAGCGCCCGCCGATCTTCGGTGACAGGCGGGGGGTGGGGGGAGAGCGGAGAACGATCTCCGCTTCCCCCCCACCCCCGCCCGTCACACAGCACAGGGCCGAAGATCGGCGGGCGCTGTTTCCCGGGCTTGTCAAGCCCAGCAAGGAGCGCCCGCCGATCTTCGGCTCTGTCCCCCGATGCGCTACGGCTCGGGGAAGCAGGCAGGGAGCTCCTGCTGGGTCCCGCGGCTTCGCCTCTCGCTCGGTCGGGGCTTTGCGATAGTGCTTATTTTCGGGGTATGTCTTATTTTTCACCAACCCTTTGAAATCCTGTCATGGCTTATTTTTTGGGGATGCCTTAAAATATGAGAAACACGGTACTCTGAGTTCCCCATAGAGTGGACAAGGCGACAGTCCCTTGGATAGCCTCATCCCAAGTTGTTTAGGACTTTTGATTGCTAAAAGCAGAACCTTGATTTGTGGCCAGTAACAGACTGGCAGTCATTGTGACCAGTTCACTAAGAACTGTTGAGCTTACTCAGGAGTATAGTCAGGATTTTGTATAGTGAGCCTGCGTTGATTTGAAAATATGGTAAAAATCCATACCCCTTAATGCTTTTTGACAACCTGGTTGTGATGACAAACAGTGTTAAGGAGCAACCTGCCGATTAGGTAAATTGAGTGATGGGTCCTAATTTGTGTGAAGGGATGTGAGATGTTGCTTCCTTAAACAGTCTTGGCTATGAAAGGCAACAAGGAGTATCATGCAGGAATTGGGATTTTATTTATTTATTTAAAGCAAGAGAACCCAGAAGACAAGGTTGGATGATAGGGGTGAAACACTGTCTGTGGCCAATGGCCACATATCTGTACATTTCTCCTTTTGTGCCTTCTAAAATCACTAGGCTGCAGGCATTGCTGCCTCCCCACTGTAAGAGGAAATAACCTTCCAGCAGGCATGGGGGAAGAATCGATTGAGAAGGGGTGTGTTGTGTGTGTGTGACAGAGAGAGGGGGGAGAGCCTGCATGCCAGCTAGTTTAACAGATTTTAGCATCAGCCTCTGCCATGAGTTATGGGATGGGGAGATACTTGCCCATTTCAGTTCATCTTATTCTTAGCTCTCAGAAATGCATAGGTTTCCATTCCTGCTGCGTTAGTGATGAACCTTCATTCCGACAAGAGAGAAAAAAGGAAGCTCTGAAAAACAGCATTTTTCTGCCACCCATTAACATATGAAGCATAGCTACTGACAGGCACCACAGGCTATTCTTACGTTCTTATGTAAGCTCGGGAACAAGGTCTGTTTGTGGCACAAGAAAATCCCCCCTCTGAAAAGGAGACTCTTTCCCCTGGTGACACAAGAGTTGGGTGATGGATCGAGATGTGCAAGGGATAGTGGTAGTGTGCATGATGGGGGTGATATTAGAGGCTTAGGTGAGCACTGTCACTCAGCTCTCTGGAGATGGTCTAGGCGCTCCTTCTCTTTGGCCTGCTTATTTTTGTTTTGTCTTTATGAGTGCATTCAGATTATGTGTTTATGTGATTAATGTTGAAAACAGCCACATTTGTGTCCTCTCTGGTGAGCTTTGATGGGGCGTTTTGCTGGCTGCTGCTAGAAATAGCATGTTGGACTAAATGAACATTGGTCTGAGTCTGCACAAGGCTATATGGAATCCCCCCAGGCCCCGAGTAATGTTGGAAAATGTCTGGAATTCTCCCAGGTTGCTGAGCATCACCTAGAACCTGGGTGGCCAGAGTTGCAAAATCAACTTTGAGTCACCTGCTGAAGACTTCATAAGGCTAAGAAACAGAAGACATGCAACTTCTATTGATGTTCTTCTCTCCCTGTGAGTCATCTCACAGTCCTTTCTCCTGGGGGATGCGGGTGGCGCTGTGGTCTAAACCACTGAGCCTCTTGGGCTTGCCGATCAGAAGGTCGGCGGTTCGAATCCCCGTTGCTCCTGTTGCTCTGTCCCAGCTCCTGCCAACCTAGCAGTTCGAAAGCACACTAGTGCAAGTAGATAAATAGGTACCGCTGTGGCAGGAAGCTAAACGGTGTTTCCGTGCGCTCTGGTTTCCGTCATGGTGTCCCATTGCGCAAGAAGCGGTTTCGTCATGCTGGCCACATGATCTGGAAAGCTGTCTGTGGATGAACACCAGCCCCCTTGGCCTGAAAGCGAAATGAGCGCCGCAACCCCATAGTCGCCTTTGACTTAAGCGTCCAGGGTTCCTTTACCTTTACCTTTTACCTTTCTCCTCCTCCTCCTCCTCCTCCTCCTCCTGCTGCTGCTGCTGCTACTACTACTACTACCTCTGCTCTCCTAATGAATCCTCCTTCACTTCTTAATCCATTCTTGACGGTGTCATTTGTAGCCCATTCTGACAGTGTTCCTCAGCAAGCCCTTTGTAACTTGATTAAACACCAACTGAATGATCTCCTTTAACAGCTAGATTTCTGTCCATGTATCCTCGTGCTAAGAGGAAGGCACGCTTGGCAAATCCACACTGTGATCAACTCCCGCCCGGATCCACTGTGGAAAGACGTGTGGATCCAGAATTGGCCTCCGCAGTCACTTACGGACCCATTGTTAAAATTGTGTTTATGGAGGACAATCTTACTCGGCTACAAGTGATTGCCAAAGAAGAAGAATCTTCATTCATGCCCACCTCTGTGCTTTTGCATGTGTTCTCTCTTTCACTGCAATGCACCCAGCTACATATTCAAATATGTATCCTGAAACTACAAGAGTGACAGGTTATGCATTACTTCATGATCTTTCACATAAACTTTCATCTGAATCACTTAGTACTGGGCTATTCAGGTAGTTTGTTCCAAGAGTCTTGGATGTAAGCCTGTGTCCCTAGTTGCCTTCGCAAATGTGTGCGCACATTTGTGAAACAAACTTAATAAAATGAAGTTGAATAACATTAGAGATGACTTTCTGAAATTAGGAATGCAACTTGGAATGAAGGTGCCTGAAGGGAAATATGCCAAGACATTACAGAGGGTTGATATGATGGTGTTTGCCCAGTCTGTTGCCTGTGTTTGTGTTACTCCTTGAAAATGTTGTTTGGCAGGTTGTGTACATGTGCATGATTTGGATTTTGGGAAGTCTTTGGACTGTCGACAATACAGTACCTAGAGTCTGGGACGCGGGTGGTGCTGTGGTCCCTCTTCAGCTTGCTGATCGGAAGGTTGGCAATTCGAATCCCCGCAACAGAGTGAGCTCCTGTTGCTCTTTCCTAGCTCCTGCCAACCTAGCAGTTTGAAAGCACGCCAGTACAAGTAGATAAATAGGTACCACTCCGGTGGGAAGGTAAACGGCGTTTCCGTGCGCTCTGGCAATTGTCATGGTCCTCTGTGGGCCAGTAGCGGTTTCGTTCAGCTGGCCACATGAGCTGGAAAACTAACTGTGAACAAACGCTGGCTCCCTCGGCCTGAAAGCAAGATGAGCGCCGCAACCCCATAGTCGCCTTTGATTGGACTTAACAGACCAGGGGTCCTTTACCTTTTTTTTACCTGGAGTCTGTTAGTGCAGGTGCTGTGATTTATCTTTGTCCCATGTTAAGCTTTTTTTTTGTTAATAGCTGAGACCTGTCCCACTACACTCATATCTGAGAATATCTCTTTTATTTTCCATATCATATTCATTTTACTGGAGTTAGTTTTGGACATAATTTGGTTGGTTGAATAGTGAGGTGCTTTTTTAATAGCCTTGATTTTGAGGCTGAAGATAAACGTGGGCTTTGAAGCAAGTGATCTTGGCCAGGCTGCTTCTTTGATGCCTAATGAACTTTCCGCCAAAGATTATTTCCACCCCCCCCCCCACCTCCCAGACGTTTTTTGTTTTGCAGGAGCCTCTATGATACTGCTTTTATATGGGAATTTGGGAAGCAGCTACTGGGCTGTCACCCTCTGGTCAAAGTTTTTTTTGAAAATAAGTTTTTTTTTAAAAAATACTGGCAAGGTTCTCCTGCTTTTAACAGTTGTATAATAAATTTTGCAGCTGAAGCTTTTCCCATTCAGTCATGAGGAAAGTTTCATCTGTTGGCTACATGGGGAAATAAGCTAGTAAGGCTACAACTAAAAGGCATCAAAATGCTCAAGATGGTTCATGTCAGGTGCTGCCAGCCTGGTTTTGAAAAAAGACTTTGCTTCATGCTTTTGCTGTCATCCACACTGTTAGGTAAATTTAACTAATCTCTCTTCGCAGGGCTATGTCTTACAACAAGTTATGGGTGTGTTTTCACCTCTTCCTTTGTTGTTTGCTGTTTTAGAGTTGTGGAATGCTGTGAAGACTTCCGTGGCCCCCACATTCATAGACGAAATACGTTTGGGACTATTTTCCGCTGAAGGATATATTTCATCTATAAAAGGTAACAAACTCTATCCTTACTGCTTCAACAGACTTCATCTTTGTGCGGAATTTCAATCAGTTTTTCTCCAGATCCTAAAGCACACAATAGAACATATCTCTGCTGAGAAGGGCCTTGTAAAACTCTGGTGTTAACTGGGCACTTTGCAGAGATTTTGAGATTCTACTATGCAATAAGATTAAAACATTTTAAGAACCTAAGGAGAGCTGGGCTGCTGTCCAAGTTCAGCATCCTCTTCTCATTGTGCTCAACTAGGTGCCTACAAGGCAACCCCGCAAGCAGGACAAGGCAGCTCTCTCGCTCCTTGTGACTCTCAGCAACTGGTATTCAGATGCATACTGTCTCCAAAAGTGGGAGTAGAACGTAACCAGCATGGCTAGTAGCCGTCAATAGCCCTCTCTTCCATGATTTTTTCTTAAAAATATAAAGCGATGTAGAAATGAAATGAGTAACAGTAGCAATCTTATTTTAAAGCCATCTAAGTTGGTCACCAGCGCTGCCCCCAGTGGGAGTGAGTCCCATAGTTTGGACTTTGTGCTGCTTAAAGAAGTACTTTATTTTATCTGTCTTGAATATTCCAACATGCAGCTTCATAGGATGTCCACGAGTCCGCTTGTTACGAGAAAGGGAGGAAAACTCTGTCCGTTTATTTAAGGATTTTGAAAAACGAGGGTGATATAAAAACACAAAAATACATAACATAGTGACAAACAAAACAATAGCCCACCCCCAGTTTAAAAGGCCATAGATGGTTTTAATTATCCATAGGCCTGGCAGAAGAGGCATGTTTTTGCCAGGCACCTAAATGTATTTCACTTGGGTTTTTTGTGAAGCTCGGGAGACCATTCTCTGTGGATTTGAGATTTTGAATCTGTGAACTGAATTGAGCGTCGTTATCTTTCTATGTACTCAATTGTACTGAAATGAGCGTCGTTATCTTTAGGGACCCAGGTGGCGCTGTGGGTTAAACCACTGAGCCTAGGGCTACATTAACCCTGTGAACTGTGAATCTGTGAACTGAATTGAGCGTCGTTATCTTTCTATGTACTCAATTGTACTGAAATGAGCGTCGTTATCTTTAGGGACCCAGGTGGCGCTGTGGGTTAAACCACTGAGCCTAGGGCTCAGAAGGTTGGCGGTTCGAATCCCTGTGACGGGGTGAGCTCCCGTTGCTTGGTCCCAGCTCCTGCCCACCTAGCAGTTCGAAAGCACGTCAAAATGCAAGTAGATAAATATGAACCGCTACAGCGGGAAGGTAAACGGCGTTTCCATGTGCTGCTCTGGTTTGCCAGAAGCGGCTTTGTCATGCTGGCCACATGACCTGGAAGCTATATGCTGACTCCCTCGGCCAATAATGCGAGATGAGCGCCGCAACCCCAGAGTCGGTCACGACTGGACCTAATGGTCAGGGGTCCCTTTACCTTTACCTTTATCTTTCTATGGTTGGAGAAGACCTCTTGCCCAGGGATGGGCCTGTTGTAGATCTTTTGCTCAGCAGCTCACAGATGCAACGGAGACACCCTTTGTGTAGAGAAGGAATTGTCTACATTGCGTTTAGGAAACATAAAAGAGAAGGTGGCCTCAGCTGGTGGGTGACTTGGCATGAAATAAATAGGTTAGGATCAGAAAGTGATTTGGAAAATAACAGGAAGCCAGTGGAGCACTAGTCTCTACTGGGGGATTCTGACACTTGCTGCTAGGCAGATGGTTGAACATCATATCCTAGAACGTCATCTATGGGAGAAGTAGGGGACCAGTGTTCCTCCAGACAGTGCTGGACTCCAGTTTCTATGAGCCTCTACCAAGTTATCCAGTGATCAGGGGTTATGGGAGCTGTGGTCCAGCCAAGTCTGGAGGGCCACAGGTTTCCCACCCCTGATGCATGGCTTTCTGGTATTGGGGGGACGGAGTGCCTGGGCTTTCTCTTTCTTCTTCTCTGCAGGGGAAATGACTTCAGCTTAGCTCATTGGTTTGCTCTTCAGATCTTGCTCCTGAGCCTCTGTAGATCACATGATTTTGTATCTACTGCTCGGCATGAAACCAAACCCTCTGAACAGCAATCTCGCTGCGAGAAGCCAAGTTACAGGGAACCAGGCAGAGGGCCTTCTCGGTAGTGGCACCCGCCCTGTGGAACACCCTCCCACCAGATGTCAAAGTGGAAAACATCTACCAGACTTTTAGAAGACACCTGAAGGCAGCCCTGTTTAGGGAAGCTTTTGATGTTGAACAGACCACTGTATTTTGTTGGAAGCCGTCCTGAGTGGCTGGGGAATAAATAATAAATTATTATTATTACGGTATTTTTCTATGTGGCTTTTGAGCAATTTGCTTTGTGATTTTTTTTTTCCTTTTGAAAACGAAACATTTGAAGCATAAGATTGTCTGATAGGTTTTGGCAAGGATTGGGAGAAGACTTGAGTACATAAATATCTTCTCAAATCTAGTGCAGAATGAAGGATGCCGAGAGGCCTTATTGAATAGATCCTGGTGGGTGACCAGCTTAGTGATTTCCTATTTCCTGGAAAAGTGCAACAGGCTTCTCAGCAGTGGGAAATCTTTAAGTGGCTGCGATGAGATTAGAACAAGAGGTTTGCTCGCTTGTACCTGCTTTTTCATGGTGCCTTCCCACTGAGCATGTCCTACATAGCTCTGCCTTCAAAAGCCTGGCTGGAAGTAGCAGCTCTTTATTTCTGATGTATAATTTACTGTGTTTTTCCTGGCGCGGCAGCCTTGTTTGTACTGGTAAGTGTGTGTTCTCTGCGTACAGCCTGCTGACAATTTTGTAGGCTTAACATGCTGTGCTTGAATATACCTAGGTCTTTGTGAAGTGCTTTTGAATCACAAAGTTGAGTTAATAAGCTGGGTCGTCTTAGCCCATAAACGCTTCCTGTTTTCTTTGGCCTTACGTTCGTTAGATACTGAAATTGCAAGTCTGGTTTCCTTCAGGATAGTCCCATGGACATCGTATGACAGAGCTATCTTAGTTAAAAAAGGGGGGGAAACCACGAATTCTCTAAATTAAAATCCAAAGCCAGCCTCAGAACGAGGTTTTGGGGCTCCTTATAGCTTGTCATTCTGGTTTTGTGGCGTTTTTTAATGCCAGGCTGTCATGAAATCTGAAAGTTTCTGAGCCACTACAAATTATTGTGATTAAGTGCCTCCTCCAGACATGCCCCATAAATGCTGTGGGTCAAAGAAACAAGCCTTTGTTATTTAGTAAGAGGCAAATTAAGATTTCAGCTTTCTTGGCAAGTCCTAATTTAAATTTTAGACAGCTTACGTGGGAGAGCCACTGAGACGCGTTGCCTGAGAAAGACAAGCAAATGCGGCAGTGCCTGTGAGAGATGGGTGAATGCTGAAGCTTGAGTCAAGGGTGGGGAGCCTTGTCCCACCTGAGGGCCACATTCCCTTCCAATGAAGCTTCTGGGGGCCGTATGCCTGTAGCGGGCAGAGGCAAAAAAGTTGGTGGGGGATGTGATTTGTACAGTAGACTGTATTGCATCCATGCATAATTCAGGTTTCTACACCCACCCGCCCCTTTTCATCAAGGCAAGCAAGAACCCTTATCACGTTATGAGAATACATTCTTGCCTGGCAAAAGCACCTGAAGTTGTGGAAAATGACCTGTGTGGCCTTGGGATACTTCCAAGGCCTGACTAGAGAGGCCTGGAGGACTGCATTTGGCCTCTAGGCCTGAGGTTTTCCACTGCTGTATCAGTAAATAAACCTATCTGTCTGGGAACAAAGCAGCAGAGCAGGCAGGAGAGACTTTTGGAACACTCTTGGCATCTTCTGTGGATTTTTAGATTGCTCTTTAGGGCTAAGTTTTGACCTGGATTCGCATTCCCATCACTAAGTGGTTTGGAGGCAGGTGCAAGTAGCTAAAGGTAAAGGACCCCTGGACGATTAAGTCCAGTCAAAGGCAACTATGGGGTGGCGGCGCTCGTCTTGCTTTTCAGGCCAAGGGAGCCGGTGTTTATCTGCAGAGAGCTTTCTGGTTCATGTGGCCAGCAGGACTAAACCGCTTCTGATACAACGAGACACCGTGACGGAAACCAGAGCACACGGAAATGCCCTTCACCTTTCTGTGTGGCGGTACTGTACCTGTTTATTTGCACTGGCATGCTTTTAAACTGCTAGGTTGGCAGGAGCTGGGACAGAGCAACGGGAGCTCACCCCATCGCTGGGATTTGAACCGCCAACCTTCTGATCGGCAAGCCCAAGAGGCCCAGTGGTTTAGACCACAGCGCCACCCGCACTGTGCATGCTCACGTAGGCAGACACAGCACCTAACTTACTCCCACATTGAGTTTCTTGGCGAGAGCAGGATGAACTAAATACTCTTTCATAATGTATTTTTTTAATAGGTAAGACAATAATGGATATAAAACAGGAATCATCTCCAGGCTGACCTCTGTGGGGAATTGTGTTCTTCCTGATCCTTTTATCAGGAAACGCCGGGGATTGAACCTACATGCAAAGCTTTGCCATTGACTCATGGTCCAACCAAGAAAGCTTATGGCCTCTTCACACACACACACACACACACACACACACACACACACACACACACCATGCAGCAGTACATCCATCTTTTATTCCACAGGGAAATGAGGCCAATCCCAGCTTTTGGGTTTGAATATTCCTATCACATGTCTGTGAGTACACCCACCCACCCACCCACCCACCCACCATTTTTTAGCTATACGTGTAAAGAATTTTAGGTATCTGCATTAATGTGTGCCAGCAACCTTAACGATTTGTGTTAGGATATTTTGGGAGGTGTGTGAAAGAGACAGAGCAGGTAAGCTGTTCAAGCTCAGAGTGGATCAGAATACGCTTTGCTCAAAAGTGGACTTTGAGGGGGGGGGGCTTAAGAAGAGAGAAAGGAAGGCTGCTGTAAAGAGACTGGAATTAAAGGCCGAGACAACTGGAGGAATCTGAAGTAAGCAAGAAGGGATGTAAGGGGAAGGAAGGGACACAGAGGTGGAGAGGCTTAAAAGTAAGCTGATGGGGAATGACACGATCAAAGCAGCAGCGGAGAGGTGAGCTCAGAGGCATTCTGAATGGATTAGAGATGTGGGAAAGGCAGGAGGGAAGACCAGGCAGAGAGGATGTTGCAGTGGCAGAGTCAAGAAGAGGTTTGAGCGAGGGAAAGGATCCATTTACATGGGCAGTTTTCTGAGAAAGCTTGGGCTGGAGGAAACATTTCAGATCTCTGGGTTCCAGCAAGAACTTGTAAGATGCTAGGGAAGGAAGAAGCCATTTAAGGTTGCTCCAGGAATGGTCCAACCAGTGAACCGGTTCAGGACAGAAGGAAGACAGACAAAGGGAATATCTGTGGTATGGTATGAATGGTGCCAGTACTGAAGGGACACCATTGCTTTTGGTTAATTACTACAACAAAATGAAGAGATGCATGTGGGTGATGAGATGAATTTTCTCTTCTCTCCCCTCCCCATTCTTTCTAAATTGCCCTTCTTCAGAAAGCACCCAGGACAATGCACATTAAACGTATGAACAAAGTATAATAAAACAGCACTAAAATGCATGCATGAATTATATCTGTAGTAGATCAGTTAAAACAGAAATACATACAGTACAGTGATAAATAAGAAGTGTATTCCTCACCAGCAGACTGCAAGATCGTGGGCAGCTGCTGTCAGTTGGTGCCTGCTACCCAACAGTACCTAGTCATTTCCAACTAATTCCTTTCCAGCTACCTGAGCCCAGTCTTGCCAATCTTCAAACTCAATTATCCAATGGCTCTGGAAGTGCATCTGTCTCAGCCCCACACCTCTTAACTCACGGTAGTTGAGGGGACTGAACTTGGGGTACCATGCACATGTACAGCAAGGATCCTTCCCATTCCTCTTTAACCGCTGGATGTAAAACAAGAGGTTTAGAACTAAACCAGAAAAGTATCTAGAAGAGCTGATTTGCATGCGAGTCAGTTCAGTGGAGTTTTGTGGGGCATGTCTTAGTAGATCAGGAACATTCTAAAATAAATTTTCTAACCATTATGCATTCCATATAGTAGATGAGATAGTCTTTGAAATTGCTCTCTATTTTTAAGCCTTAGGGCTTTTCGGTGTAATTTCCGCTGTCAGTTCAACATTCTTAATTGTTGTGGCTCCTAGGTAGGAATATTGGGGTTTTTTGCAGACCTTTTCTTCAGTCTCCTAACAAAGTAGCTATTGGAATTTTGCCAGGTTATTAGCCCCAAGTGTCTTAGCTTTCACATGTAAGAAGGAATGGTACTGTCAGGTATGTTTAATCCCTATTTTTAGCAGACAAAGAAATTAGTTCTGTCTAGACTCGAGGGCTCTAAAGTTGCAGCTTTTAAGGAGTGCCATAATTTGGGGAATCCCCTCTTCTCAATCTACCTTCTGTAAAGGGGCTTTGAGCTGCCAAACCTGTTCTGTCTGTATTAAGGCTCTGTATCTTACATATTTAATAAGAATAATTTATTCTGCCTTCCCACGTAGCAAAGCTGCTTTTAAGGCCACTAATAACAATGGCTCTGGAAGCTACCAACATGAGTTTGACCAAACTGCGGGAGGCAGTGGAAGACAGGAGTGCCTGGCGTGCTATGGTCCATGGGGTCACGAAGAGTCGGACACGACTAAATTACTAAACAACAACAACAAAAACATACCAGTGTTTCAACATTCAAACAACTAAACATGTGCTTACATACACACACACTCCAGCATGGCAGATAATTAAAACATCAGAGCTGTCGTAAAATATGTTGTTTAGTCGTGTTTGACTCTTCGTGTTCGACTCTTCGAAAGCTTCTCCCAACACTCATCTTTCCATAGCAAATTATTTCAAATGATGTAAGAGGATAGAGCTTGTTGCTCCCGGTTCTGCTCCGTTGGAATGGAGGAGCAGGGTTCTGTTTCTGCTCTTTCTCTGCATCTTTTGCAGACACTAGGGAAGCCTGGCTAGTCTGCCAGCTGAGTGCAAAGCACCCCTGAAGTGTTTGACTCCCATTGCTGTGACTTTTGGCATTCAAGTCAGAAGGGAAAGGGGGAGAGTCTGTGTGTGTCAGTGCCTCAGCACTTACTTGCCAGCCTCTATGCTTGCCAAAGGGGCAGAGAGGGAGAAAGCACAGCTGGCTGCCGGCCTGAGAGTCCTGCTGTGTTTCCTGATTGGGAAGCTCAGCAGGGTACATCTAGTGATTGCCAGGGGGGCTGCAGCCGGCCTGTGTTGAGTTGTATACCTGGCTACAAACGCTGCAAGAGCACTGCTAGATGTGCTTCGCGGTTCCAGCTTCCTGTGTCCAATGGTGTGTGCTCAGATTATTGTTATTTTATTTATTGCTCACCCTTCACTGCAAGGCCCCATTAAAAACAGTTGAAAACACATCCACAAGCATATTGGCTATGATTCCTGGAAGACCTGCTTCCCTGCCTTGCTGGCCTTTTCCCACCTGGCCTTGCAGAGTAGGGCCCTGACTGACTCCAGCTACAAAAGCTGAGGCTGCTGGACAGACTCTTGCTGTTCTGTTGCATAGGGATTTTTGTTGGGGAGGGGTTGTTGCTGTTACTGATATAAATTGATATTCATCCATTGATGTTTGAATTGATGATTTAATTAATCAGTTTACGATGCCTTTATTTTGTATCTTAGTTATGATTTATGCGGAAACTGTTCAGTTTGGTTGTGTACTTTTTGATGTTTTATTGTTTCACGACTAATTGTCGTGTTTGAAATTGGCATGTTTTTTCATGTCGTAAGCCTCCTTGAGCGTGGTTTTAACTGTGGAAAGGAGGCATACAGATAAGATGATGTACATGTGTAAAAACAAGATGCATCTTATGAGCCCCAAAGCAGCTCACAAAGGCAACAACCACCTCCTTTTTGTCTGCCGGCAACTGGTATCCCATCACAGGTATGATGGAATATGAGGGGAAGCTGACCACAGCATGTGCCAGGGAGCAGTTTGCGATGGGGTTGGTGAAGGTTCCAGAGTGCCAGCTCAGGAGGTGGAGTAGCCCATTTTACCAGTTACTTGAACTCGTTGCTTTGGGCCTCAAAGCCCAGCTGATGCAATGCAATCTCTCCGAAGGAAAGTGTTTGGGGGGCTTATATCCGTTCCGTTGTCTCCTGCCGGGCTGCCCTTGGTTTGAGCATTCGCTTCCTCCCGGGCTTGTGTCTCTTGTCATGTCAGTGCAACATCCTCGGTGTTCCTTTTTCCCTTTCAGCTCCGTGAAGGAACGGCCAAGCTGTTCTCCTCAACGTCGCGTTTGTTTCCTTCCAGAGAACCTCGCTGTAATTCAGTTATGAATCATTGCTTTATTTGTCATGTCAAGCTCCAGGAGGATGCTTTAAGTGCTTCTAGTCGGCAGTAATTTGAGGCACTCTGCCAAGCTGTGTTCAGCTGTTGTCAGGCCTGGCAGTGGCTGCAGCTGATATGGCGATAAAGACACATTCTGACTACAGATGAGTTTGGTTGCTGCCTGCTCTGCTCTGTTCTCCCCCTCCTTTTTTTTGTATGTAGCAGGCAATAAGTGCTAATTAACAGGCATATGAATTGGTGCGGCTTATCCTCTGGGATTATGGAAATGCTGGGAGCTGGGAGAATGATAGTCCTCTGTATTTTATAAAATGGCATAAAAATGATTGTTTTCCCCCCGGTGTTATTTCCTTCACGGAACTCTTTTCTTTCAGCTGAAAAAGTTGTCAGCGTAATGTATGTCTCTGGAGCATTTAGTTTTCAAAAGTATTCAGAGAGAAAGAGCGTTTATTTAAAGCATTTTTACCTCGCTCTTCAGCTTAAAGAATGGTCTCAGAGTTGCAGTCGAAAGGACCCTACACAAAAGAAGGAAAAGGGATTGTCCGGGTGGAGGAAAGCAGAAAACTATTTCTTAGTTACAGAGTTAAGAACATAAGAGCCTGCTGGATCAGGCCAGTGGCCCATCTCATTCAGCATCCTGTTCTCACAGTGGCCAACCAGATGCTTGTAAGCAGGACCCGAATACAAGAGCACTCTCTCCTCCTGGGGCTTCTAGCAACTGGCATTCAGAAGCATTGACAGCCCTGTGGAATGGCTGCTGTAGATGACAGCTGAAGGGAGGAGCCTGATAGAGCTGACCTTCCAGCTGAGTGAATGGAGACGCCCTGCAGTCCCGTATCGCTCGCTTTCCTGGAGCTTGATGGAGCTGCTGCTGTAGATAATTTCTTTCCAAGAAAGCAATTGAGCACAATTTAAGGGAGATTTCAGGGTTCTTAAACAAACAAACAAACTCACCTGAAAGTTCATCTGTGCACATCCAGATGCTATGCTTAGGTGACAAGCCCCCTCTGAATTTGCTGGCCAGAACGATTGCCTTCAGTTTGGTGTTTAAAGGGCAAGTTGTTCAGAAAAGAACTACAGTTCTCATGGGGCCTAACATTTTACTTGGAAAGAAATAATCTCATTACTACACCAATATCTGTGTTTGCACCGTGTAAAATTGAATGATTATTCTTTTGTGCTGTGTCCTTGTAATTTGGTTCTGTCGTCTTAATTTCAAAATCATAAAATTTTAAACAGGTCAGCTATTTTTATTTATTTATACTTGATATAGGCTGGAGGATGGTAATGCTTCTTAAATGCCCAATATGATAAAAGGATAAGGAAGAGAGGGCCGCATGGGTTTATGCAGATGGTAGAGGCCTTTCGGCAGCAACTATATATGATTTGTATAAACTTCACAACCTTAAAGATGCGTTAGTAAACAGCAGTGGTGGCAATTGACTTCTTACTTTAAAGAGCTTGGGAAGCCCACTCCCCCGACAAGTGTCTTGCGCAAAAGTTGTCCCACTGATCTTTGTGGCTAATAATCAATGTACAAATGGCAGACCAACCTGAATCTCGGCCTGGATAGTTTTCAGCTCGGGGTTGGGGCTTGAAGGTCCTATGCTGTTGACTAGAAAAGGGTATTTGCACCCAGCCTGGCCGATACAGAAGCCATGTGGTGATTCTAGGCCACATACCCTTATACTCTCCTGTGCTTGAAATGTTCTCCAACTGCTTTATACTGTGTACAAGGCTGGATCCCAGCCTCAGATTCCCAGTTGCAAGCGCCAAGCTCTCTGGCACAGCAAGATGTGCACACAGCATAAAAAGGTAAAGGAGCCCTGGATGGTTAAGTCCAATCAAAGGCGACTCTGGGGTTGCGGCTCTCATCTTGCTTTCAGGCTAAGGGAGCCGGCGTTTGTCCACAGACAGCTTTCCGGGTCATGTGGCCAGCAGGATTAAACCGCTTCTGGCCCAATGGGACACCGTGACGGAAACCAGAGTGCATGGAAACACAGTTTACCTTCCTGCCGCAGCAGTACCTTTTAATCTACTTGCACTGGCGTGCTTTCGAACTGCTAGGTTGGCAGGAGCTGGAACAGAGCAACGGGACCTCACCCCCTTGTGGGGATTCGAACCGCTGACCTTCCGATCAGCAAGCCCAAGGGGCTCAGTGGTTTAGACCACAGCGCCTCCCACGTCCCTAACACAGCCCAACTGTCTTCTGTTGTGGGAGGAGGATATAAGCAGGTTCACACTGAGGGCCAGGCTGGATGTGATAGAGCAGCCCCGTTCTCCATTCATGATTGTGCCTGATTCATGCGTAGGACAGGGTGAGGGTGAAGTCTTACTCAAAGCTCAAAAGGGGTTCCCCTGCCTTACTTTCCTTTGTTCCCTCAACCTTAGGCTCTTTCTTTCAGCCTGGATCTGATACCTGAACTGAAGCTAAGCCTAGAGCAGAAATTATCCAAAGCAGCAAATCATAAGGAATTGAAGGCGGAGTAGAAAGACAGTGCTGTCCTTATGTGACCCTTTTGATGCTGCAGCAAGATTCCCTCATTTTATAAGCAAATAGGGCAGATACAGGGCTTTTTTACAGCTGGAACCCACCAGAATTCAGTTCCGTCACCTCTCAGGTGGGTGCCATTGCTGTTATAAGAGAACATGGTGGGCTCTGGCACTCCTTTTTCTAGAAAAACAGCACCGGGCAGATGTATTCATAAAGTGATGCTGTATTATTATTATTATTATTATTATTATTATTATTAATAATACCCCACCCATCTGCCTGGGTTTCCCCAGCCACTCTGGGCGGCTTCCAACAAAATATTAAAATGTAATAGTCTATTAAACACTAAAAGCTTCCCTAAACAGGGCTGCCTTCAGATGTCTTCTAAAAGCCTGGTAGTTGTTTTTCTCTTTGACATCTGGTAGGAGGGCGGGTGCCACTACCGAGAAGGCCCTCTGCCTGGTTCCCTGCAACTTGGCTTCTCGCAGCGAGGGAACCGCCAGTTGCCCCCTCATCCCTACTGCATTGTCCCTTAGCCTTCTGTTGCATTGAAACTGCCCACCGGCAATACTCTGGGGATTTGACACTTCATTTAGCAGGCATTAAGGGCATGCGCAAACAGCATATTTACTTTGGACTACTCATGTAGTTAACAAATCAGTCATCACCCGTGCACCCAAAATATAATGGATTAGTCTTCGGACTTGGAGGATACATAATTTATAAACTTGCCTTGTAGAGTGTTTCGTGAAATATGAGCTATTCTTCTCCTGATTACCTCATCAGATCTCCTTAAGCTTTGGGTGGGTGATGTGCCATGTCCAAATGACACAGATGCTGCTTATACAATCGCTCTGTTTTGCTGTATCTGCTGTTAGTGGAACAAGAACACTGCTGAATGGTTGAGAATTCTGCAGTATCATCACACTATTGCTTGTGCAGTTCTAAAGAGATCTCTTTTCCTTCCCTCCATTTATCTGTTTAACAAAATTTATGTATCACTGGATTGTAAGAGCAACGGTCACATGCAAATAGAGCGTAAGTGTGTCAGGGGGATGCCTGGATTGTAGTTAAGTGGTATATGAATGGTTTAAATACATAAAACAATAAATACATTTTTTAAAATCTTATCTCAAAGTGATTTTTGCATAGACCCACACACAATCTGCTAGTGCTGTTCTTGTTGAATGCAGGTTCCTTTTTTCCACAGCTGGAATGTTCTTCGAAAAAAGTGCTTGTAATTAAGCCTTGCATTGGTTTTGCCCCTAAGCGTTATAGCATTGGCTTTGTGTGCCTGCCTGTCAATGACCATGTTTATTTTATTTTGGTCTTTTTTGGGGTGTGTGTGCTCACTTCTATAGAAGAAGAAGAAGAAGAAGAAGAAGAAGAAGAAGAAGAAGAAGTAGAGTAGTAGTTTAGGTTTGATATCCCGCTTTATCACTACCCGAACGAGTCTCAAAGCAGCTAACATTCTCCTTTCCCTTCCTCCCCCACAACAAACACTCTGTGAAGTGAGTGAGGCTGAGAGACTTCAGAGAAGTGTGACTAGCCCAAGGTCACCCAGCAGCTGCATGTGGAGTAGCGGAGACGCGAACCCGGTTCACCAGATTACGAGTCCACCGCTCTTAACCACTACACCATATAAGCAGTGACCTTATATGTGGCAGGCTGGGAGACAGTTGGGAAGGGCGGCATATCCAGACCCCAAAGAGGCCGCATTCTGCGCTTATTTCCTGCTGCCTCTTCTCTGGCTTCCTTTTTCTCCCCCACTGCAGGGGTCAGGTGGTGGGGACAGCTGTGGCGGCAATGCCTCCTGCTTTGCCTTAAGCGGCAAAATGTCCTTGGCTGGCTCTGGTTCCAGGTCTTCCTTTTCCTTCCTCGCCCACAACAAACACTCTGTGAGGTGAGTGGGACTGAGAGACTTCAGAGAAGTGTGACTAGCCCAAGGTCACCCAGCAGCTGCATGTGGAGAAGCAGAGACGCGAACCCGGTTCCCCAGATTACGAGTCTACTGCTCTTAACCACTACACCACACTGCCTCTCACACTGGCTGAGGAGAGCTCATATTGTTGATTTTGCTTGGGTAAAGGATTATCTGGTGTCAATTAATGTTTCTCAGATTACAGCTTTGCACATTTGTTCCTGTCCAGTAGCAACTGATGGGCCTGATAGATACCGTGTTTCCCCTTTTTTAAGACACCGTCTTATAACTTTTTTTCCTCAAAAAAACACACGGTGGCTTATTTTCAGGGGGTGTCTTTTTTTTAAAGTGCTGGTACAACTGGGTCCCACTGGCTCAGGACACTCGGTGCTCTCTTCCGCGCACATTATAAACACCACACTCTAGCCTACTGTGCTATCCAGGTTTTGCTGTCAACCAGGCTGGCAGCAGCTCTCCAGAATTTCAAACTTGGGGGTACCTGGGGGTTAAACCTGGGATCCTTCTGCTCCCCGGGCTCTCTCACGCCGGCCGAGGAATGAGGAGGGAGGCCGTGACCCGTCCCGCTCTGAGATGCTTGTGAGGGAAGCGCGAGGGGGACGAGGCTTGGGCCCATGCCCCTGGCGCGCGCGCGCGGCTGAATGACGAGCCGAAGCAGAACCTTTTCTCTGTGGGGGGGGGAGACGCGCGCGCGCGCAAACACACACACACACACACACACACACACACACACACACACACACACTGAGAGAGAGACACGCACAGGGAGAGAAAGAAAGAGACGCGCGCACACACACACACACACACAGAGACGCACGGGGGAGAGAGAGAAAGAGACGCGTGCACACACACACAGAGAGAGACGGACGCACGGGGGAGAGAAAGAAAGAGACGCGCACAAACACACACACAGAGAGAGACGGATGCACGGGGAGAGAAAGAAAGAGACGCGCACAAACACACACACAGAGAGAGACGGATGCACGGGGAGAGAAAGAAAGAGACGCGCACAAACACACACACAGAGAGAGACGGATGCACGGGGAGAGAAAGAAAGAGACGCGCACAAACACACACACAGAGAGAGACGGATGCACGGGGAGAGAAAGAAAGAGACGCGCACAAACACACACACAGAGAGACGCACGGGGGGGGAGAGAGAGAGACGCGCGCGCGCACACACACACACACACACACACAGAGACGGACGCACAGGGAGAGAAAGAAAGAGACACGCGCACACACAGAGAGCGTGCGGCTGCAGCACACACAGAGAGCGTGCGGCTGCAGCGCTCACGAAGCAGCGCTGCACTTAGGGGAAGATGCCCAGGGAGGGGGGCTGCGGGGTCAAGGCAATGCGTGAAAGGGAGGGATGGCGAGGAAGAAGTGGGGAGTGAAGTGATCGGGGCTTTAACATGCCCGCACGTGCAAAAGGGAGGCTCGGAATATGGAGATCGGTTCTGGCTGCTTCTCTTAAAGTGCCGCAAGTAACGAGCCTCTCTCTCTTTCCTCCTGCCGCTCGTGCCCTTGGTGCTTCGTGCGGCGCTGCTTCACGCTTTGTCAGCGCTGCAGCCGCCACCGCTTCTGGGCACCCACCCGACCCCGCAGGCTTCCTCCTCCTGCCGCGGCCGGCATTGCAGGAGCTGGGTCCTGCTGGCTGGTGCTCCGTGCGGCACTGCTGCACGCTTTATTGGCACTAAAGCAGCCACCGCCGCTTCCGGGCACTGACCCGACCCGGCAGGCTTCCTCCTCCTGTCGCGGCCGGCATGCTGGGTCCTGCTAGCTGGTGCGGAAGTATGGCTTATTTTCGGGGTATGTCTTATAGCTCTCAAATGGTTAAAAACCCTGCCATGGCTTACTTTCTGACTACGTATTAAAAAAGGGGAAACACGGTATATAGCTCTACTTTCCTGAGTGCTAGTCAGGCAAATGCTCAATTTCACAGAGGTATTTTTTAAAATGAAGTTATGCAGTATCAGTTGAAGAGGAGATAAACGACTAGACAACAGCAACAACAGTGGTACCTTGGTTCTCAAACTTAATCCATTCCGGAAGTCCGTTGCAAAGCCAAAGCATTCCAAAACCAAAGCATGCTTTCCTATAGAAAGTAATACAAAATGAATTAATCCGTTCCAGGCTTTTAAAAACAATCCCTAAAACAGCAATTTAACATGAATTTTACTATCTAACAAGACCATTGATCCATAAAATGAAAGCAACAATCAATGTACTGTACTATAAAATAAATAAGACAGTAGTGTAGATGATAAAAATGAAAATTTATTTATTTTTCTTCCCTGCATTGATGATAGCCATTGTTTGGATGGGGGGCTTTTATCCATTTCTGCAGTCACATAATCACTCAGTCAGTAGCTGAACTGGGTTCCACACAGTCACAAAAACAAATTAACCAAAAAAGCCTCCAAAACAAAAATGCAAAATAAATAGCAAAAACAAAAGCACCAAACTTAATCCGTTCCGGAAGTCCGTTTGACCTCCGAAATGTTCAAAAACCAAGGCGCAGCTTCTGATTGGTGCAGGCGCCCCAGATCCTGTCCTTCCAGTGAGCACTCAGGGCGGATGCGGCACTGCGGGTTGCAAACGCTGTGGGTTGCGAAAGTGCCTCTTGCACGGATCACGTTTGCAACCCTAGCATCCACTTTATCTGACTTTTAGAAGACATCTGAAGGCAGCCCTGTATTGGAAAGTTTTTAATGTTTGATGTTTTAGTATGTTCTGATATATGCTGTGAGCTGCCCAGAGTAGCTGGGAAAACCCAGCTAGGTGGGAGGGGGTGTAAATATTATTATTATTATTATTATTATTATTATTATTATTATTGGTCTAGTTATGCTGGCCACATGACCCGGAAAGCTGTCTGTGGACAAACACCGACTCCCTCGGCCTTAAGCGAGATTAGCACTGCACCCCATAGTCTCCTTTGTCGACTTAACCATCCAGGAGTTCTTTACCTTTATCTTTTTACCTTACCATTGATTAGAAGAGGGTTGTATACTTTTGATAACATCAGTGCCATTTTCTGAAATCTAGTGAGATTTCATCTTTTGAAAGCATCATAAGAAATCATTTTGTTACATGCCTTAAAATGTTGGGACTGAGAGTGGTAGAAATTCAGATAATTCTACTGTATGCAGGCAATCCAGATCTTTTAGTTCCCATGTTTCCTCTCCAAAGATGTTAAATGCTTAAAGGTACACATCCAGCTACTTGTTTCCCTATGGCAAATGGATTGCCTTAGGGTGAAAGTAAACTGTTGCCCTTGGAAATCTTTTTAATTACCTCCAGATAGCCTCCAGCCATGTTAAAAAGAATAATCTTTTTCTTGTTTTTAAGATCTAGAGCTTAGTAAAAATTAATACCTGATTGTAACTTTCATCATAGATATCTGAGTATCTAATCTTTAGAGTTAGTACTTTTCCAGACACTTGTTTTCGGAGAGGATAACATGACTTACGGTACCTCTTAACACTGTCCTAGTCCTAAGGGCCTGTTGTCTTTGTCCATGGAGTTTTCTTGGCAGGGATACTGGAGTGGCTTGCCAGTTCCTTCTCCAGGTGGATCACGTTTAGTCAAAACTCTCCACTATGACCTGTCCATCTTGGGTGGCCCTGCATGGCATAGCTCATAGCTTCTCTGAGTTATTCAAGCCCCTTTGCCACGACAAGACATTGATCCATTGAAGCTGAGGCTCCAATACTTTGGCCACCTCATGAGAAGAGAAGAATCCTTGGAAAAGACCCTGATGTTGGGAAAGATTGAGGGCACAAGGAGAAGGGGACAACAGAGGACAAGATGGTTGGACAGTGTTCTCGAAGCTACCAACATGAGTCTGACCAAACTGCGGGAGGCAGTGCAAGACAGGAGTGCCTGGCGTGCTATGGTCCATGGGGTCACAAAGAGTCGGACACGACTAAACAACAACAGTCCTAATGGTGTTCAATGTCCATTAAATGGGAGGAAGCAGAGCTGTGTGTGTGTTGTCTGGGGGGTGGGGAAGGCTAAGCACACATTGTCTGATGTAAAAAAGGAAACAAATTGGGAGGCTATTTTAAAATAGCAAAAACAGGCTGGGCAAGGACTTGTGGCATTGGTGACTGTCCCCCCTGCCGGAAAACATTGCAGCAGTTTCAAATTCCGGGATGAGAATTACCTTTTGCCAGTAACAGCAGTTACCAAGAAATCAAATGTTTTCACTTCTGTTTTTCAACTTAGCATGGTTTGATATGAGTAAACCAAGAGCTATGGCTAGCCTCAACTATGACTTAGAGCAGACTTTCCCAACCAGCAATTTAACAATCAAGGGCGATACATTATGTTATGGTTTATTTATATACTGCTTTTTGGCCTTAAATTCTTCAAAGCAATCCTACAAAAGAAAAAAGCAATAAAACGGGTAGTGGGAATTCCTATCATATTTGCAGACACCACAGAACTGGGAATGATATTTCACATCTCAGAAGAGAACAACAATAAAATTCAAAATGACCTGGATGGATTGGGTAATTGGGCTGAAACTAACACAATGAAATTCAACTGAGACTAATGCAAAGTTCATCACTTGTATGGGCAGAGGGAGGGAAATGCTCAGGCATAGGATGGGGGGCACCTGGCTTGGCGCAGTGGTCTAAACCAGGCATGTCCAACAGGTAGATCGTGATCTACCGGTAGATCACTGGACATCTGCGGTAGATCACTGGTAGATCATCGGCTCCCCCCAAAGAAGCTGCACAACTGTGGCTCCCCTTAAAAAAGCTCAACATTTTACCTCCTCCCTGAAAAAACTCAACAACTTTGACCTGAACCCCCAAAAGGGGGTAGATCACTGCCAGTTTTTAACTCTGTGAGTAGATCGCAGTCTCTTGGGAGTTTGCCACCCCTAAACCACTGAGCCTCTTGGGCTTGCTGATTGGAAGATTGGCAGTTTGAATCTGCACGATGGGGTAAGCTCTTGTTGCTCTGTCGCAGCTTCTGCCAACCTAGCAGTTCGAAAACATGCCAGGGCAAGTAGATAAATAGGTACCACTGTGGCAGGAAGGTACTGTTGTTACTGAGCATATTTTTTAAAGATGTGGAGTTGCCGATGAGAAAAGCCCCCCCCCCTAGTCGGACGGAAGGAGTCCTGGACGCGTTCGGAGGATTTATGAGCTGTGACGCACTTTGAATTGGAGCAGCGACCTGAAGCTAAGTTCAGCTATAGGGCAAGGAGATCCATTAATTTACCAAGAGTTTATGGTTTGATGTTTGGGTCTTCTGCCTGGAAAAGCTGTAAATTTTATAAAGATCGTTAATCTTCATGGCTATGAGAGAAAACGAAAGTGATTTGAGCTTTTTAAGATGGCGCTGCTTCGACGCAACAGGGAGCTCCAGACTAAGAAGATTTATGGGGAGGCTGGACTGATTAACCCACACAGGAGAAAGAACATTTGTGAAACCTTGTTTGATATTTATCTCAGCAGCTGGGAAACAATCGGTTGAAAGTGGAAAACATCTATGTGACTGTAAGGGGAAGATCTGGATTATTATGAACTTGGAGGACGATTTGAACTTTAGAAAAAAGACGGCAGTGGACGGTTGCGAGGAATCCCCAATTTCTTGAAGCATGGGAACCCAAATAAAAAATTCTTTAGACGATTTGGCATAACATTCGGTTTGATTGATATATATATGTGTATAATTTGAAATAATGAATGTGATATAATTGGTTTTAATTGGAAAATTAATAAAAATATATTTTAAAAAAAAGGAAGGTAAACGCTCCAGCTTCCTTCACAGTGTTCTTTTGCACCAGAAGCGGTTTGGTCATGCTGCCCACATGAGCCGGAAAGCTGCCTGTGGATGAAAGCTCCCTCGGCCTGAAAGCGAGATGAGCACCGCAACCCCAGAGTCGCCTTTGACTGGACATAACCATCCAGGAGTCCTTTGCCTTTGTTCTTGTTTAGTCGTTTAGTCGTGTCCGACTCTTCGTGACCCCATGGACCAGAGCAGGGGTTCCCAACAAAATTTTCTCGAGGACCCCTCATCGAGCCGCTATTGTGACAAGGACCCCCATTAATTCCTAATCCTAAAATTAAAAAGTGAGAGCCAAATTAAGAGTCTTTTTATATTTTATATTTATACGTTTTTTACAGTTACAACAGAGTACTCCATCAGTATACAGTTAGTTTTAATTTTCAGTTCTTAATGAGATGAACCACTTTTTAACCAATGGTCCATTTTTAACTACGCGAACTGTAGCTTCCGCGAAAAACAACACTTTGTTTACAAACACTACTGTTTTGCAAAGAGGCAGCGCGCGCCAGGGAGGAGGGAGGGGAATGGAGAAGACAGGGTACCTGCGCAGTAGCGCACAAATGAAGCTGACGCGCGCAAAGCATATTGGGGAGGTGAGCATTAGTAGAATGCGCACGCTGCCTCTTTGCAAAACAGTAGTGTTTGTAAAGCGCCACCTAACGGCATACAGCAGAACTACTGCCTCTATCTAATTCTAGTTTTGCGCTAGACTCTGCTCATGCAGGAAGCGACCAAAACAAAAAATCTGTTATCATACGAAATATATTTAATATATTTTTTAGCATCTTGCGGACCCCTCTGGCATAGCTCGCGGACCCCTGGGGGTCCGCGGACCACCTGTTGGGAACCACTGGACCAGAGCATGCCTTTGCCTTTACCTATATGAAAAGGCTTTCAAAATTCCAGTTAGTCAGAAGCAGAGCACAAGTTAGCATTGATGCGACTGCATAAAAAAAGGTCTAATGAGATTTTAGGCTCCATGAATAGGACCATAGTTTCCAAGTCACTGGAAGTAATAGATTCCCTTTATTCTTTACAGTCCAATTTTCTCAGGAGTACTGTGTCTAGTTCTGGGTGCTGCACTTTAACAAAGATATAGACAAATTGGAATTGATTCAGAGGAGGGCAACTAAGATGGTCAGCGATATGGAAAACCAGCCCTATGAGGAAAGGTTGAAGGATTTAGGATGTTTACCTTGGAGGGGAGAAAATTGAGGAGCAGTATCTAACACTTTTCAAATCCCTGAATGGCTACAATGTAGAAACGGACAAAGGTTTATCCTCCACAGCTTGAAGGTCAAGACTAGATGTAATAGGCTTAAATAACAGAGAGTAGATTTGGCTTGAATGTGAGGAGCAATTTATTGATGATAAAGAGCAGTTTGAAAATGGAATCAATTGGCTAGGGAGGTGTTGGGCTCTCCCTAACTGGAGGTCTCCAAACAGAAGATGCTCTTGTTATGGATTTCCTGTACTGAGGTTACTGGGGTTAGACTAGATCAACCTTCACCAACTTGGTGTCGTCCAAATGGTTTGGACTACAACTCCCATCAGCCCCAACCATCACTGTTGTTTCAGAGTTGAGGACAGAGAGAGGGGGAGATACCATTCAGAAGTCATCTGCTTGTGTGAACAATGTTAGTGTGGGAGCCCTAAACTCACAGGGTTTTTTGTGTTTTTTTGCTGCAGTATACTTGCACTCTTTAGCATACTGCCTGTATTCTGGTGCCAGCAGCTGGTGTGTGTGTGTGTGTGTGTGTGTGTGTGTGTGTTAGTGCGTGTTCCAGGTGAATGGAGACCCATGCCAGTGCAAAGTCTTGCCCATATGATCACATCTACAGGCAAAATACCGGTACTGTAGTAATAATTCTATATTTAAATCGTTAACCTAACACATCTTATGCTCATTAGATTGTCTCCAAACAAAAGCCTAGCTATAAAACATGAACTATCATGGATCAGAGGTATAACATGAAAAAAATTATGCAGAGGATAATTAAGTCTTTCTAGACACAATTATTCCTTTGGCAGCATGTGTGAAAGACTTGGAGTAACCTATTGATTCTAATTATTAAAAGCAACTGAATCACTGAATTTTTCTAAAATTGGCTTCTGCTAATGGGGATTAATATGAAATTAAGCCATTATATTGAAAAGAAAAGAAATTGACCCCCATTTGTGCATAGCATCAGAATCTTTGATTTTTAAAAATCGCTGTTGAATTTTTATCACGTGTAGCATTGAGGACTTTGCTGAAAATGATAATCCAGGGGGTCAGCAGCCCTTTTCAGCTGTGGGCCAGTCCACCATCCTTCAGACCATGTGGTGGGTCAGGCTATATTTTGAAAAAAATATATGAACGAATTCCTATGCCCCGCAAATAACCCAGAGATGCATTTTTTTTAAAAAGGACACATTCTACTCATGTAAAAACATGCTGATTCCCAGACCATCCGAGGGCCGGATTGAGATGGTGATTGGGCTGCATCTGGCCCCCGGGCCTTAGTTTGCCTACCCCTGTGATAGTCAGATCTGTGAACTAATGATATTTTGGTGATTTTTGATGGTGGTACGATTTGGGGATGCTATTTTCACTGTAGTGTGGTTCATTGCTGTTTGACAACGAGGCAGATCAGCTCTTTTCAAATTTCAGATAATTCTTTGGTAGGAGTGTTCCAACAGACCTTACGTTTTTATAAGGCTTGTAAATAGCTGTTCATCTCATCACCTGTGGCAAGGAAATATCCCTCCAATCTCACCTTTCCTTAAAAAATAATAATGTTTAGGGTGTGTTTGTTTGTTTGTTTGTGTTCATTGATTGGGGAAGCGTCTAAGATGGTTTGATCCACTCTCATGGCCTCAGGTCATGTGCCTCTCTATGTGTAGATCTCCATCCTGCCCCTTATATATAAGACCTGCAGTCTCACAAGACTATACAACTATACAACATGATTCCAGGGGGTCTGAAAAGCATCATTGGAAGTGCGGTGTTTGGGGTGAGAAGCTGTTCCAGTGGAATCTGACAAGAGAAGGAATAACACGATTTGAAACTTAACTCTTACATTACGTACTGAAGCAAACCATCTCCCTGTTTTACTGTGAGAGCATTAGCTTTGTGCTAAGTAGTAAAAATGCAGTGAAACATGTGGATAAAGGTGTCAAATCTTATTCATGAGTCTCTCAGATCTTGAAGAAGAAACACACTACCACCCCCCTTTTTCCCCTCCCAAACTATATGCACCAGTACAGTACAAAATATTAAATGGTACCCAAAACTCTTAGTTAGAGGATGGATATGTTAGGTCATAGCGGCAGGTGGGGTTGTGGGTGAGGAAGAGGAAGAAAGGAGGCAAGAGGAACCGCTGGGAATGCATAGTGAAAGGTGAGAATGTCACACAGGCAGCTCATGGGGCAGGAAGCATTTAATAATCTAGGGTGAAGTACAATTTTTAAAAAGATGCTTGGAAAGGACCATCTGTTTTAGAGTTGCAAAATGAATATGCCAGCTCCCAGACTCGCTAGAGGGCCTGCTGTGGAAATAGGGGAGTGCTTTACCAGGCTATGCTATGATGTGTGGGTGGCCTGAGGAATGGTGACCTGTCCAAAGCCAGCCTAGAGAGCTTTGTGGCTGAATCAGGATTTGAACCCAGATCTTCCAGATATAATATTCTACTTGGTGATAGCTACTGTCCTCTTGTGTGAAGAGGGACAGACTAGACTATTTTCAGGCTTGAATGTTGTGGGAAAGGGTAGAGAGGGCTTGGGGTTTGTTTCTCTGTGCTTGACTTCATTATCTTCCAATCTTCTGATGCATATTTAGCAATCAAACCTTCAGGACAGGCATTGTATATTTTATGTTTGTGGACTGTAACGTTCCTTCTCCTAAATCCTTGGAATAGGCTGCAGGATTGCTGAACTGACCATCCCATTGACACTACTGCCATTCATTGTATCTGTGTGACAAAATAGGCTCCAACTTGGACTAGTGTGTAATTATAAATACCCAATCACTATGCAATTTGCTTTTAATTATTAAATCAAGAGATGGAAAACTATCTAATACAGTTAATAATTCTTCCTATAGAGCACTTCTAATTTCTATTAGAAATAGGCCCTGTCAAACAAAATTATAGCACTAATAATACTTCATTTATATATAGTTCAAAAAGTACCTGGTATGGTGTACAGCATAATCAGGAAATTATATAATATAAATCATTAAAAAGTACAAGTGCAACTAGCAGTCCATTTCTAAAAGCAATAACAAGGAACATAAAATGTGGCTAACACTTAAAAACAAAGCAACAACTCAACAGCAGCAAGGGTAAAAGATGTTACACATTTAAAAAGTGGAAGCAATAAAATGGGATGTTTTAATGTTTTAAATGCCTGCTGAAATAAAGGGTCTTCAAACTGCTTTATCTGTGCATAACTTACCCTAATTGCAATTTTACAAAATTATGCTTAGGCTGTTGTTGTTTTTTGGTTACCTCTTTACAACTCAGACATTTTGTAAAACTAAAGCGTGGAGTGATGGATGTTTGGCTGCACAGCTGTAATTCCATGCAAAAAATGTGGTCCACTGTAAGCTGGGGGACCAAGTGGTATGAGATCCAAAGGAAGATGGCTGTTGGTCATTCAGAGGCTGCAGGACCTTGGATAGCTCCAAGGCTGTCATCTTGCCTGTGTTCATATATACTTAGCTAAGCCCCACATTCTCAAGACTGTGGGCTGCCTCTTAGGGCTTGGAACCTGGCACTTCTTTTGAGGGGGGGACCTCCAATGTTCGGGGTTGTTTGTAAGATGGGCCTCTGGTTGATAGCTTGGACATGCAGGAGATACCAGCTAGGGATGCTTGAGGAATTCTGACGTGAACAGGCCTGATCCCCAAATCCCAAAACACAATTATCCTTTGAATTTCACACTTCTCTAGATTTTGTAGTGCAGTGAAGCGGCCAACCTCAAATGGTGGATTTGGAGCAGTATGGGGCACAGCAAAATTGGAGACCGATTTAACCGATGGAGCATGGTTGGCCAGGAATCTCCCCACTGAAATGAACCAGAGTTGTGCAAGAGTAGGAAATCATCCTGGTGGATTGTGAAAGAGAAGGAGCAGCATTTATTTTCTTCTTTGCACAGCCCTGGTGTCAGGCTCTGAGAATCAGCTATGCCACACTCCTTGGAACTTTTCCCAAATGGTCTAAAAGCAGAGAGGCAACTGCAGCTCTTGGTGATTGCTGAGCATAGCTTCCATTTTATCACGCACAGCTTTTGAAGCGCACCATTGTTCAGTGAGGCGAGAGCGTCCGAGTGACACTGCAGCCACTTAATAGCGTGGAAAGTTCAAGTTGAGTATTTAGAGTGCTTCCTTTCCCCTTTCTCAAGGCAGATCCTTCATATCCACACACCCCCTCCTCCTCTCACCCCCTTTGACTGACACACGGGCCATTGAGTGATGGCGCGACCTCTGTTGTGTTGCTATTTACACTTCGTCTGAAGTAATTTCCTTTGCCGGCGACTGCAAAGATGCGATAGGAGAGTAACCAAGTTATGGGGGACAGGTTCCTTGGAGGTTGCTCAACAGTAGAGGCCTCTTAGGCTTGTGCTGCTAGAATTCTTGCTTCTCTGGGCAGTTTCTAAGCAAAAATAGCACTGGAGCAATTCTACTGTACTGTATGTCTTTTAGTCCTGTCTTTTCTATTATATTTAGTCTCGCTCTGCACGGCCAGGGAAAAAACAATGCTGTCCAGGGTTGTAAAGACTGTGGAGAGAATAACTGGTTGCACTCTTCCCACCTTGGACCAAATCTATGCTTCCAGGTGCCATAAGAAAGCTGCAAAGATAGCACAGGATAGTGCGTACCCCGGAAATGATCTCTTTCAGCTTCTGCCTTCTGGAAGAAGGTACAGGGTTATGAAGACTAGAACTAGCCGCATGAGAAACAGTTTCCATCCAAATGTGATTTTGGTATTAAATGCAGTGTAAGGTAGTCATTATGGGGGTATATTGTATTTAATTATGGGGTATCAGAGTCTGGGGGTGGGCTAATCAGGATGGGATAGCAGGCTTGTTGGTTTTCAATGTTTGATGTAGAGTTTTTTCCATTTTGTTCTGTATGGGACAATAAAGATTATTTATCTAACCTAGACAGCATCTTAAAAAGCAGACGTCCGTATAGTTAAAGCTATGGTTTTCCCAGTAGTGATGTATGGAAGTGAGAGCTGGGCCATAAAGAAGGTTGATCGTTGAAGATTTGATGCTTTTGACACGATGGGAATGGACAGACAACACACAACTAAAAGATAGATAGATTGTTGTTGTTTAGTCATTTAGTCGTGTCCGACTCTTCGTGACCCCATGGACCAGAGCACGCCAGGCACTCTGGTCTTCCACTGCCTCCCGCAGCTTGGTCAAACTCATGTTGGTAGCTTTGAGAACACTGTCCAACCATCTCGTCCTCTGTCGTCCCCTCCTCCTTATGCTCTCCATCTTTCCCAACATCAGGGTCTTTTCCAGGGAGTCTTCTCTTCTCATGAGGTGGTCTCATGAGGAGCTTCAGCTTCAGGATCTGTCCTTCCAGTGAGCACTCAGGGCTGATTTCCTTCAGAATGGATAGGTTTGATCTTCTTGCAGTCCATGGGAGTCTCAAGAGTTCAAAAGCACCAGTATTCAAAAGTATCAATTCTTTGGCGATCAGCCTTCTTTATGGTCCAGCTCTCCCTTCCATACATCAATCACTATTGAGAAAACCATAGCTTTAACTATACGGACCTTTGTCAGCAAGGTGATGTCTCTGCTTTTTAAGATGCTGTCTAGGTTTGTCATCACCTTTCTCCCAAGAAGCAGGGGTCTTTTAATTTCGTGACTGCTGTCACCATCTGCAGTGATCATGGAGCCCAAGAAAGTAAAATCTCTCACTGCCTCCACTTCTTCCCCTTCTATTTGCCAGGAAGTGATGGGACCAGTGGCCATGATCTTAGTTTTTTTTTATGTTGAGCTTCAGACCATATTTTGCACTCTCCTCTTTCACCCTCATTAAGAGGTTCTTTAATTCTCACTTTCTGCCATCAAAGTTGTGGCTGGAATTGTTGGGTGTTCATAATTCTCAGACTTTGTTCACTGTCTCTATTATGGTAGATTTCTTTTTTTTTTTAAAAAAACACCACTTTATTTTCAATGCAAAATTACAACATAAAATATAAACAATATGTTATTTCTAGTTTTATACCTTTTATAACCATTTCTTCATTCCCTTGATGAAATATACTCAGAGTCATAGAATCATAGAGTTGGAAGAGACCACAAGGGCCATCCAGTCCAACCCCCTGCCTAGCAGGAAACACCATCAAAGCATTCCTGACATATGGCCGTCATATGTCCTATAGTGACTTCATGCTCTTTATTGCAGCTTGTAAAACAGTGATAGATATGCCCCCCAAACCTCAGGCTTTTATATACATTATTTGCACAATGAGTCCTGTCTGACTGGCTGATTCTGCTTCCCTCTTGGAGCCTGATTGGTCTTTTCCTACAGGCCAATCAGTTGTTGCATTCTACGATCCTACCAGCCTAATAGGCTGATTAACTTCTTCCTGGAGCCTGATTGGTCTTCTCCTGCAAGCCAACCAGTTGTTGCATTCTAGGATCCTACTTGCCTATTGTTCTAGGATCCAGCTCAGTACATAACACTTGACCTTGCAAACTTCATTTGTTACATACCAGTATGTTAATTCCAGAACAATGTTTTTTAATATACTCTTTAACACAATCCCATTCTTTTATTAATTGTTGATCTGATTGTCCTCTTAAGACTGCCGTTAACCTTGCCAAATCTTTGTATTATGGTAGATTTCATGAGCCCATGAGCTGAGGATTGGAGGATCACCATGCAGACCAATGACAATGGCACTTTATGCAAATTTTTTGCTTTCCTGGAATCTAATAAAGAAATTTTGGGGAATTGTAATTGCATGTGGATAGGTGTTTCTTAACTGTCAATTTTGGGAGGAGGGGGCGTGACTGTTAAATTACTTTAGCATTGCATTTGTAGCATAGAAGTATCCATGGTATTTCTTTTTGAGGTTATTCCTTTTTAAATCAAAAGACTCTTATCTCCAGCATTAAAAGATTCTATCTGTGAAGCACTCTGGTGGAGAATTTTAAATTCACACCAGTCAGGAAATTGAGACTTATGGTCCCTGCGGCAAAAGTAACGGCCACAGTGCATACATATATTACGGTGTAAACTTAATGGCTCTATAAATACAGTAGCAAAAAAAATACTGCAGACGGGCAAGAGTGCCAAGCTGCAAATGCCGAGAGGACCATAAACTTGGCATGTGTGATGTGTAAATCTTGGGCTGCAATATTGTGTGGCGGATGAGACTCACAGGCAGGGAACACACATTCTTCCAGTTGCGAGGGGAGGCTTTTTGCAAATATTCATTGATTTGGACTGTTGGAGTCCCTTTCCTGGCCATCCTCTCCACCCCCAAGTTCTTTGCTTTTTTTTACAGCCTCCATCTTTTCCTTCTTTAGAGGGCCGCTAATACAATGCTAACTTAGAAGTGGCAGGAAAGCTAATTAATTAAGCACTAATTGTCAAGCCAATTGTTGCTAGGCTTAACATTTGACTTGTTTACTACCTGGAAATAAAAAAGGAAAAGAACTAATGATCTAACAAATTGCTCATCGCTCATAAATGTCCACATTGTTGTATGTATGAATGATAAGTGAGCATCTTTTTTCCCCCTTTTTCTTTTAAAGGCAATCCAGAAGTGGTGTAAATGTGATGGGTATGATGTTTAAAATTGTCTTGGTAGCCGTGGAGACAAATGGTTTGCCTAATAAAGCTTAATGACTGATTTTTCCCTCCACTAATCAGAGCTAAGAATGTGCTTCATTAAGATAATTAACTGAGTAGTTGCTTAACTGTCAGTCCTAGACACAAATTCCCAGGTTCCTTGCTTTCCTCTAAATAAAAGCCAGAGGAAAAAAAGATCCTGGCTCCCTTTAATCATATTTATTAGGCAAAAGGGTTATTATTATTTTTTTTAAAGGCAGTTCTCTGCCTGGAGCTGCGACATTTCAGATAGTACGGAACATACTGTTGGTGTGCCAGCCAGAAAGAATATTTTAGTTCATACGTTGGTCTGGCAACAGAGATACATTTGAAGCTAGCTTGTTGTTATGTAGAGCTGATCTGCACCCAGCCAGGCATTTAACACAAGTAGGCCATCAAACCTTGGCACTTCCTCAGTGCTGCCAAAGCTTGAACTATAGAGCGGAGCCCAAAGCTCTACTCAGGATGCTCCCTGGATAGTTGGTTTAAATCTATCTGGAAATCTGCATCTTTATGTGATTTGATTATGTGTTCCACTTGTACCTTCTCTCTCTCCCCCCCCCCCCAGCTCTGGTGGCATAGATACCTATTCTGACCTTTTAACCATAGTTGGACAATTTGGGGATCATTCTGTTAAATCTGTTTGCTTGAGAGCTCACCTCCCTTCCATGGTGTGTCACATCTACGTTGCAGCCATGGTTATCACTTGCCAGATTCTTTCCTAACAATGGCTTGCCAGTGGGATTGTGGAGCACTGAAACCATGATACGTGACAGAATTTCCACCAATCCCTGTTTTCCCCTGGATATTTTAGAATAATAATTGGTGTAAGTGAAGGCACCAGGCGAGTCTCCCTGGGGAGAGCAGTCCACAAATGGGGAGCCACCCATTCTAGTGTTGCCACCCTCCATTCCTCTAGTGGAGGGGGCAAACAAAGAAGGGCCTCAGGTGATGATGGCAGGATCTGGGTTTGTTCATATTGGGGGAGTCAGTCCTGGAGGTATTGCGGTTCTGAGCTGTTTAAGGCTTCATTAGGTCAAAACGAGCACTTTGAACTGGGGCCAGAAACTAATTGGCAGCCAGTGCAGTCAAGTCAGGATTGGTGTAATATGCTCAAACTGCCTTGTCCCAGTGAGAAAATTGGCCACTGAATTCTGCACCAGCTGAAGTTCCGGAACAATCTTCAGAGGCCGTCCCACATATAGTGCACTGCAGTAGTTGAGTATCACAGCTGTGCAGAACCTCAAGCCCAATGCTCCAGCTGCCACACAACAATAATAGTAGTAGTAATTGTAATAATAATAATAATAATAATAATAATAATAATAATAATAATAATTTATTTATTATTTATACCCCGCCTATCTGGCTGGGTTTCCCCAGCCACTCTGGGCGGCTTCCAACAAAATATTAAAATACAATAGTCCAGGCATGTCCAACAGGTAGATTGTGATCCACCGGTAGATCACTGGATGTTTGTGGTAGATCACTGGTAGATCACTGGTTCCCCCAAAAGAAGCTCAACAACTTTGGTCCTCCCCCCAAAAAGCTCAACATAGTTGCCCTGCACCCCCCAAAAATGGGGCTTTCCTCCTTGCTAAATAAAGCTCAACAACTTTGACCTAAACCCCCCAAAATGGGGTAGATCACTGCCAGTTTTTAACTCTGTGAGTAGATCGCAGTCTCTTGGGAGTTGCCCTTCAGATGCTAAAAGCTTCCCTAAACAGGGCTGCCTTCAGATGTCTTCTAAAAGTCAGGTAGTTGTTTCTTTCCTTGACATCTGATGGGAGGGCGTTCCACAGAGACGGTGCCACCACCGAGAAGGCCCTCTGCCTGATTCCCTGTAACCTCACTTCTCGCAGGGAGGGAACCGCCAGAAGGCCCTGGAGCTGGACCTCAGTGTCCGGGCTGAATGATGGGGGTGGAGACACTCCTTCAGGTATACTGGATAAATGTTGCTTTATGATATGGGTATGATTTATTTCCTGTGATATGAATCTTACACTCAGTGTACAACATGCACCTGTGGCCCAAACATTGTGGGGGTTTTTTGGCCTCAACTCCCTGATCTGTCCTTTGGCTTGGACTCCCCCTAGTGGAAGAGGGGACTTGCTCTTTCTGATTTCTCCCAAGTACCATTTAATCGCAGTAGTGAAAAACTCATTTCTTGCAATTCTTTCGCTGTAATTAGGAGGAAAGGTAAGTCACCCGTGAGAATAATTTAAGAGAATTAAGTGAAGGCTCCAAAACTTGAAAAACTGAGTAAGCTGTTGTATTTTCGTAAATACTTATCTTTGCAACTCGTATGTCATGAATCATAAACACAGTCCTTACCATCCTAATGTGAGGGTGGGAAATACTTTTCTGTATTCACTTTCTCCCCTTTCTCTTTCAGAGTGTTCACGTCTTCCACAATGAATCCAGTTTACAGCCCCGTTCAACCTGGGGCTCCTTATGGAAACCCTAAGAACATGGCCTATACAGGTAAGGTTGCTTATATTACCATGCTCAGAGGACTAGATCCCACGCAGGTGATGTGCCTTTTTATGGGATGTACCATTTCAGATGGAAGGTGGCGGCTAATCATACAATGCTCTTTAATACCCCCACCTCCACTCTCTGCATGTAGAAAGCTAGATGGGATGGCAGGTCTAAGCTGGGTTTTAGCCTTGTGAAGTTCTCTCTCTCTCTCTCTCTCTCTCTCTCTCTCTCTCTCTCTCTCTCTCTCTCTCTCTCTCTCTCTCTGTGTGTGTGTGTGTGTGTGTGTGTGTGTGTGTTTTGCTTTGTACATTTGTTCCTGAGAGCAGCTTCTATCGGCAGATTGAAGTGGTGTAGTTCAGATACAGGTTTTCCACGCAGCAGTGTGTATACCAGGCAGCTGGTTAATTCAGATAAGTTTAACCAAGTTTTGTTGTTCTTCTGGGATCTTGTTGTTGTTACCCCTGGAGTTTCCTTCAACGCACCAGCTTTTGTTTGATAAGACTTCTCTCCTCAGGCATGTTCTAATGTGATACTTCAATTTGTGCTTAACATTTGGTATGTCTACCCTATGGGATCTAATCACTTATCTTCAGTCTGCACGCCTTGAAAAAGTCAGTGGTTTCTCTCTCTGCTGATGACTCCTTCCTTCTGCATAAATAACTCTCTGCAGGTTACAGTGATGAACTTTGCCATGAGTTACCACTGATGTAACCTGTGAATATTGCACAAGAAAACTCATTCATATGTTAGCAATTACACCTGCTGAAAATACAAAATGTAAAAAAGCCCCTAATGCAGTTATTTAATGCAGGTGGTTTCTTGTTTTAGTTTCATGTCCATGCCTCTCAACTTTATAAAGATTTCCTCATTAGGGTTCCTTAGTGAAAAACACAGATGAAAATTCCTGTAATTATTGGAAGTTGTTTATGTTCTGCAACTGTATTGATGAAGTCTTCCAGTTTGCGAACGTTTTTCGGAAGCCGAACGTCCAACGCGGCTTCCGAATGAGTGCAGGAAGCTCCTGCAGACAATCGGAAGCCGCGCCTTGGTTTTCGAACAGTTTCGGGAGTCAAACGGACTCCCAGAACGGATTAAGTTAGAGAACCCAAGGTACCACTGTAATAGAAAATGGGGCCAGTATCTATCTGTCCTAGATCTCTTTGTCACTTTGCAGACAGGAGTGATACTCAACTGTTCTGGGATGCTTCTCTTCCTGCACCAGTTGCCACAATATAACAGACTATTGTAAGTCTACAACAGGGGTCCCCAAACATACCTGGCTTTGGGCTGGTTGCGCGATGGGCCGAAGGGCGGGGGAACGCGCTCCCATACACGCACGCACTTGCTTTTTCTGGCGCGGGTGGCGCTGGAAATGGCTTCTGCGCATGCGCAGACATCATTTCTGGCGCACTTCCGGGTCGGCGCGGTGACGGAAATAGCTTCTGCGCATGAGCACAAGCTATTTCTGGCGCCGCACCAACCCAGAGATGGGTAACCGCACCGTGGCACGCCGGTAAGAGTGGGCGGTGGGGGTTGGCGGGGGCCACACAATTGGCTTGCGCGGGCCGCATCCGGTCCCTGGGCCTTAGTTTGGGGACCCCTGGTCTACAACTACCATGCTGTAGATCTTGAACGAAGCTGCCGTGTGTCCTACAGAGCCTAGTTGTTTTGTTTGGAAGTGTCTTCATTCCTGCTACTGCAGCCGGTAGCAAGAGACTGTCTCTGAAAAACCATCTCAGTAGGAAGTTAGGAAGATGGGCATTTTGACCAACGCCAGTTGGCATGCAGGGACCTAAAATATGAGCTGAGCATCTAGTGCATAGAAAGGTGAAGGGATGGGGCAGCTTAAGAGGTGCAGATACCTGGGGAGAGAGACCTGAGGAGGAATGATGTGATGGCTGGTGATCCATAAGAATTGCATAAGAGGCAAACCTGCAAAGGACCTGGAAACAGAACAATATATTGGAACAGACAGAGTGTTCCAGCAGAAAATCAGGAAATGGCTATAAGGGAATAAGAGTTCAGGAGAGGCTGAGAATAAGCATTCATGTCATGTCTGAGCTTGGTTCTTTGTGTGTCTTTGTAATATGCATGAAGATAAATGTTGTTTAATAGCATTAAAATATGTTGCCTCCTAAACATAGAAGACAAGCTTATGGGGCTGTGATAATCTAATGTGTTCTGTAGGCAGCTGTATAAAAGAGATGCATTTAAAACTTATTTCAGACTCATGGGGCACAATTGGAAAATAGGAAGTTTTGTCTGTGGCCTTGGCTGCTGAAGGAGCAAAGGGCTTTATTTGCTAAAATAACAAATAGCCCTGTTCCATTTAGACTAACCAAGGTGCCACAAGACACACCTGTAGTTGACAAAAGGAGCACTCAGTCTCCTGGCATTTGTAAATACTTGTTTCCTCTCAAGTGATGCAGTATACATTTTGTTCAGCGTTTTCCATGATTTATCTTCTTCTGGCTGAGGTTGTATCTTGTATAGCCTTTTTTAAATCTCCTTATTTCAATGTGCTTTCTCCTTCAAATTCAGCATTATTACTCATGCTGAATCTATATTGTGAAATAGTGTGCAGCCAAATGGCTGGAACGATGCTGAAATGTTGACTGAGCCTTACGTATTGGAATGGGTTGTTGCCCTCCTTTTGCATGACTGCAGTTTAGGGAAAATGTCAAGCGCCTTGGCTTTATTCTGCCTGCATGTCAGTGACAGGTAACTGCTCTGTCTGTCTTAACATCCGATGAATCAAATGAGCTATATGACTTGATTTCACCAAAGTGTTTTATTTGAGCCACCTCGTCTTTTGAAAGGGAAGGCTGCAGTTTCAGTAGCTGTTGGTCCAAATAAAAGGCATTTACTCACTTTCAGGACCAACACTGTTCCGGTGACATAGACCTGCTGAAAACCCTAGCGCTGTATCTAATTTGAATTGATTTAAAATAGATAAGCCCCGCCCCCAAAGCAGGGATGGAGAAGGTGGTATCCTCCAGATCAGGCTTGGGCAAACTCTGGCCCTCCAGATGCTTGGGACTACAATTCCCATCATCCCTAGCTAACAGGACCAGTGGTCAGGGATGATGGGAATTGTAGTCCCAAACCTCTGGAGGGCCGGAGTTTGCCCATACCTGCTCTAGATATTGTTGGACTGCCATAAACTCCGCCCAACATGGTTAATGGCTCAAGGATAGTGGGATTTGTAGCCTGGCAACAGGTAGAGGGCCACATCTGTTGTATAGGATGTACAGTCCTCATATGATGGCTAAAGAGTGATGCTCCAATTCTCAATATAATGTACAGTATATACAATTGGTAAGCTTATCACAGCTTAAATAACCCCAGACAGGATGAGACAACTTCACAGCTAGTTGCCAGGCACTCCGGGCACCCCAGGCACTCCGGTCTTCCACTGCCTCCCGCAGTTTGGTCAAACTCATGTTCGTAGCTTCAAGAACATTGTCCAACCATCTCGTCCTCTGTTGTCCCCTTCTCCTTGTGCCCTCCATCTTTCCCAGCATCAGGGTCTTTTCCAGGGAGTCTTCTCTTATCATGAGGTGGCCAAAGTATTGGAGCCTCAGCTTCAGGATCTGTCCTTCCAGTGAGCACTCAGGGCTGATTTCCTTCAGAATGGATAGGTTTGATCTTCTTGCAGTCTATGGGACTCTCAAGAGTCTCCTCCAGCACCATAATTCAAAAGCATCAATTCTTCGGCGATCAGCCTTCTTTATGGTCCAGCTCTCACGTCCATACATCACTACTAGGAAAACCATAGCTTTAACTATACGGACCTTTGTCGGCAAGGTGATGTCTCTGCTTTTTAAGATGCTGTCTAGGTTTGTCATTGCTTTTCTCCCAAGAAGCAGGCGTCTTTTAATTTCATGACTGCTGTGATATGATAATATTTACAGTTTGATCATAGAATCATAGAATCATAGAGTTGGAAGAGACCACAAGGGCCATCCAGTCCAACCCCCTGCCAAGCAGGAAACACCATCAAAGCATTCTTGACATATGGCTGTCAAGCCTCTGCTTAAAGACCTCCATAGAAGGAGACTCCACCACACTCCTTGGTAGCAAATTCCACTGCCGAACAGATCTTACTGTCAGGAAGTTCTTCCTAATGTTTAGGTGGAATCTTCTTTCTAAACATTAGGAATATTTACAGGTGTGGAAAAGAGGCTGCTGTTGATGCTGTTTGCCATAGCATACAACTCTGATGTTATATCAAAATGTCGGTGCGGGTAGGGGTGGGGTTATTGGGTTGGTTTTATTTTCATTATGTATTTTGTGGTTTTATATTTTGATTTTATTCTGTGAACCGTCCTGAGACCTCTGGCTTTAGGGCGGTATATAAATACATTTTTTTAAAAAAAATGTGCAGTGTGTATAATGCTATAATATAGAGGGTGGGATGTAAAACTAGGTCAGATCTGCACAACTTGGCGTACTGCATTGGGTTGGCAATAAGCTTGAGGACACCAGTGAAGCAGCGCAAGATGCAAGAGGTATGTCCCAAGGCTCCCCTACTAATATCACAAGATATTACGTTTGGTGCAACTTAAATTTAGTGCAGCTCTTGGATTCCACTGACTGAGCCATTTCTGATCTGATAGCTTCATCGGCATCCTCTGAGACAGCCCAAGGCATTTCATATGCTGGCTTTACCAACCTGAAATTAATATACAGTACACATATATAAAGTTTGTATCCTTTGAATGAGTTACCTATGAAATATGTTGGGAATAGAGGATGTTGTGTCTGTATGCACCTGCCTTCTCCACTCACAATGTTCCAAGGGATCCTTGAGCTTACCCTTGGGGTCTTGTGATGCAGTCAAATGTCACAGCTATGTACCTTTGGCTAACACGCTATGATATGGGCTCCTCGCTCAATCTTTCCAAGATTATGGAATATAAAGGTGGATTAATGTAGAAGCCATAGCAAAATGTTTTTAGGTATGTTAGTATTTGGTTCCATTTTGTATTTTTCTATATTCTGCTTCTATTTTATTATTATTATTAATAGGGAGTGCTTCAGTGAAAAATCTGGGAGGGGGATATTTTGGAAAAAATATATATAATAAGAATAATATTGGAGAAAACTGGGTATCGAAACCTGCTTAACCTAAGTCATATATCCCAGTTTCCAGCGGCCCTTTAAAGTACGCTTCACGCAGAGTATACACAGTCAGAAGTTGACTTGGCTAAGAAAACACCACCAAGAGTGTAGGGTATTATTTCCCTTATATGAAACCCCTTACTAGCTGTATACAGTATACAGTATACAGATGAAAATACAAACGATTGGGTTTTTTAACTGAAAAACAAAGTGACTCTAAAGCGACTTTAAACTAAAGATAAATGCTTTCTCTCTTAACAACTTTATCTACCCACATTCCAACCTTCAAACCATTCCAAACCTCCCACAAACTCCCACATAACTCCCATTAAACTACCCAAGAATTAACAGCAAACTAGCTTTATAACTAAACAACTCTCATACTAAGATTCAACTAAGGAATCTCTTAAACTGAGTGTCTCTCTTACTAAGATTCAACTTGGAATCTCTTAAACTGAGAATTAAATCACACTGAGAGATATTTAACTGAGAGAGTGATCTACTAAGAGATGCAGAAGGCTTTCTGGCAGAGCCTTATATACAAGGAGCAGAGCCCACACCTGTGAGCAATTAACAGAAATCACCGGCACCTGTTTCTCTTAAACAGACAGTATTTACATTAGACCGGCTCTAAAGTAACTTGACTATTCAAAAAATCCAACAGGATATGCTTTGATAAAGTATTGTGAGCAGTTACAGAAAATAAAACGTGATGCATGCAAGGAAGCAAGCAAGCTCTCTCTCTCACACACACATACATTTTTATATGAGTTTATGTGAACATTCCATGTTTGCTGCTTCAGATATTTGAAACAAGCACCATTTGAAAGTTTAGGTTTGTGCATGGAGCCCTTTTCTTTCCTGCTGGACCCCGATTTGGATGAGCCCGAAGCTCCATCTTCATCTTCCCATTCGGCAAATATTCTGTGGAGTATCAGCCATTCTGTTACCTAATTCTATTGCCATGGATTTGTGGAGGGCCAGAGGACTAACCTCATCATAATGAACTCAAAGGTGCTCCCCAGGGCATCCCATAATATAATTTAGCTCTCCTAGTAAGAGCCGCAATTTGATCTATTTCTCTTTGCCATTGAGTGGCGATAGTAATTAAATAGTGATGTTTTGAAAAATCAGCAGAGGTAACTTAGCTGGATAAAGCTTTCACCAATAAATGCACTCATAATTTTTTCCCTGTTGATGAAGTGTCTCCTTGATTCAACAGGAAAAGTATATTGACAGGGCTAGAAAAATAATTCTAGTGTCTAGGCAGTGCCGGCATCAATCTTTCATGCGCTCAACTTGCAGAAGCTTGAATAAATATTTCAAAGTAGTAAGACTCAGCGTTCAACTTCTACGAGTTCATGCACCTGGGATTTTTCCAACCTTGCATATTGAGCAACTATGAAGTTCTTTTCTTTTTACATTGCATTAATGAGTGTGTGTGGCATTTAAAGAAATATCCCAGCCTGATATTTGAACATATGTATGTATTGATGATTTCACTTGCTCTAGGTAGTGAAATGATAGTTGTAATAGTGGCGGCAGTAGTAGTAGTAGTGAGTGTGTAGTTTTTACTATTAGTATTATTTATATGCCACCCATCTGACTGGGTTGCCCCAGCCATTCTGGCCAGCTCCCAGCCAAACTTGAACTTGAGCCTACTATTTGAGCTTCTTTTGAGCAAGTCATGATCTCTCAGCCTAATCTATGTTGTGAGATACCTGTAAATAATCAGAGCCCTGTTTGATCAGACCAAAAGCCTATGTAGTTCAGCCTTCTTTTCTCACAGTGGCCAACCAAAGGGAACCACAAGCCGTCTTTGTGCAACCCATTATCTTTCTAGAAAGCGTGGGCCAAATTTCCACCGTGGGTGGTTTTGTTTGTCTCTGACCAGTGTCACACTCTGGCTCCTTGGCACCAGAATATATCCCCCATAGGAGAAAATGCAGGATTTAAGAAAGGGAAGATAACAAAGGTTTATTCAGGAGCGGTATGTTGAAGGCTCCTCTTCAAATGTCTGCTAATTTCAGCTATTTGCAGTTGTAGGTTTATTATTTCTTCCCCCCTCCAGTGGCTGCAATCCACCTGAAGCATCTTTTGTTTTCACTAGCAGAATGGGAGAAGCAAGAGGGTTGAGGTTTGATAGGTGGGAGAGTCAGCCTGCTAGGAAGTCTAGGAATGAAGCTGCTGGCTCTGTTGAGTGCTTTTGAGCAAAATTGTATGGAATTGAGGGACCAAGTGAATGTGCATTTCAGCTAATCAGGTACCCAAATGACCTTTATTTGCCCTGTTAGAGGTCCCAGGGAGAGATGGAATCGCTTGAAAAGGAAAAGGAAGGCAAATTCAAACACGGAAATGCTTAACAAGGTCCCCAGGAATGTAAGTGAAAGCACAAAAGGCAGGAAAACTTAGATGTTGCCAGTGTGAGAACCCATACACAGAGCACTGATGAATCAATTGAACCACTAGAGTCTTTAGATGTTTGTCTTGGCTGCCCAGGAGGCAAAGAGTTGTCACAAGAGTGGCTTTTATTTTAAAAACCATGAAACAGAAAACTTCAGGATGGAGGAGAATAGCCCAGGCACAAAATATATCAAAAGCTCTTCATGTCCTACCATACCATTTTTCTTGCATGGGGTGAGCTAAATCTGAATTACAAAAGGGAACAGAACTATATATTTTTTTGTTGTTGCCTAAAGATCGCTCAACATTTTAATGAAAAAGACTCCCCTTTATTCATATGAGAAATATCTGTGCTGTTATCGTAAGACTGTCCATGCTGGGCCAAGGCAACAGTCCACATAATCAGCCACATCAAGGGTTTTCGTAACTCTAGGCCGGGTGACAGTTCCTGTCCGTTAGCAAGTCCCCAGAATTCTTAAAAACCAGCATTTTGGAATGACAAAATTCAAATTAGCAAGGGGCGGGGGAGGAGCACAACAGCACCAATGGCAGCAAGAGCAGGCAGAGGACTGGGAAGGAGGTCTTGGAAAAGTAGCATGTGCTACCATCAAACAGAGACACATGCCATTCCCATAAGCAGCAGCTCCCACCCACCCCGGTCAGGCTTGGGGCCTGGTTTCATTATAGGCTGCAGCCGAGGGTCATGTGGGCCAGAGGCAGAAGGCATAGTCATGGATGGGCTAGTGGTCAGACAGTGGATTTGGCAAACAAGAGGAAAGATGCAATCAAAAGCATACTTGTGGTCTAGCACCAGGCTGGGTGAACAAACACCTAAGTTCTAGACCAGGCTTCCTCAACCTCGGCCCTCCAGATGTTTTTGGCCTACAACTCCCATGATCCCTAGCTAGCAGGACCAGTGGTCAGGGATGCTGGGAATTGTAGTCTCAAAACATCTGGAGGGCCAGGGTTGAGGAAGCCTGCTCTAGACTATGGTCTGAAGGCCCATGAAGCTAAGCAGGCCTGGATGGGCGAATGCCTGGGAGCCACATGTGCTATAAACATACAAATAACATGGAACAGTAAAGTATAAATACATTATTATAGTATTTTTGCAAATGCATATGAAACAAAATTACCAAAGTGTTTTTTGTAGAAACATATACAGAAATGTGAAATATATGAAATATATATATATGCGTCTCAATAAAATATATTTAACAAAACCAAAATAAAAACGACACTTAAAGATGGTATGAACCCCCTCCTCCAAATTGAGAACAATAAAAACCTGATCAATAAAACTCAAAATGTCGTCTTTAAAACCTTCTCTTTAACAATATATGCAGAGATAGCTAAATCACAATCATGAAAATAAACAGACAACTTTTAGTGATGCATTGAACCTATTATATAAACTGGAATCAGCTGTCTGTGCAGTCAGGTACTACTAATGAAACCCGTTTTCTGAAGATGAGAGGTTATAGCAGGTGCATTGTTTAAGCTAAATGGAACGGAATGAAGAGAGGATTTTAACCACTTACTGGTATAAAGTACCTAGGACTAGATAAATAGGTGGTATGTTAGAAAACCTGGAAACAAGTAGCAGAGGAGAAACAATGAAGGAGAAAATCCTATATGTGTGTTCACAGCAAAGGGAGGAAATCCACTTCATTGCTTCACCAGCAATTTGACAGCCAGCTGATGTACATTTTTAATGGTCTCAAGGACGTGTGGTGATTAGTGTGGTGACACTCTCGAAATGCACCACCAGAAGAGCGCCAGATCTACAAGTGCAGATGTTGCCAGTGTTTTCAAATGTAAATATTTCCACATGAGCATTTGATGGCATAAACCAATGAGGACAGCCAAAAGTAGTAAAGTTTTTGTGCATTTTAATGGTCAGCTGGACTACTGAATGAATGCATCCTGTTGGTGTATTCTGAATCGAAACAGTTTCCACTCTGGCGATGTCCGTAAGGTGCCAAAGTGGGCTGTTGAACTATGCACGTCATTACAAACCGACCAGTCTTTGCAATTCCTGGCTCTTTTATAAGCATTTAGAGGTTTCTTTTCATGGCTGCTACATTGCGCAGCAAGTGCCAAAATTTATATACAGTATATATATATAGTGCACCGCAAAGATTTGCTTACATAATCAAAAGTTAAGCTGCAAGTGACTGACTCTATTCTGGGCACTTTTTGTAGCTTTCTGAACCAAGCACATTCCTATTTGAGCTCAAAGCTTTGGATATGGCTGGTGTAATTATGTTCTTCGAATAGTCTCTGCTCAAAAGAGAAGCCTGTACTTGCAAGGCCCCTGCGCTGAAATCTCTTAAATTAGCACAGTTACATCTGAGTGGAAGGAATTGCCCAAAAGGGAAATTCTGGCTAATCATAATATGGTACAGATAGCTGTCAGATCTTAGATGGACATTTCTATCTGTTTACTCCCTGTGTAGTCCGATGCTGAAATACACTTCTTTAATCAGTCCCTTCAATTGAGAGAGCAAAACATCTGAATTCCACTGTTGAACTTATTGTTCTCTATTTACTTCTCTTTTTTGGCTAGAGCTTGGTGCTAGTCGATAGGCTAAATCCATGCCTTGGTTGGGTTCAGATCACCAGTTCAGGATCTTCTGCAGACTAGAAGGCTAGAAACGTTCTCTTCTTACCACAAGAGAAAGGCGAGGTGCTTAGGATTCAGGGGCAGATTGTGCAAGTTCCAGCTTGGTGACATTTGTGGAGAATTTCAGCCTCATTGACCTTGATTCTCTTTAGCACACGGGAGTGCATTTTTGCATCTGTTGTTCACAGCGTTACAAACCTGCGCCTTAATTCTGGTTTGCAGTGTAACTTTCCAAATGATTTCCCAGGGGAATGTGCTGTGCTGGTGGCCCCAATTAAAACAAAGGGTAAGATGGAAAACTGCTGGCTCTTCTGCCTTCTGGTGTTCAAGCAGTCTAATCCTCTGCTTTTAATAAACAAAACAAAAATATTCTTTGAGGATCTTACAAGGGCAAGCACATTGTGTTCCGTTGCTCCTTTTTAATGATAACTTCACTATGGATGACTCACAGCTCTGATGTTTCACAGGTAAAAGCCAGAGTAGAGAGTGTGTGTGTGTGTGTGTGTGTGTGTGTGTGTGTGTGTGTGTGTTCCTTGTCTTGAGGATGGCTTTGAGCAGGGTCAGGCAATTGTTTAGTCTCCCCAGCCAACAAATCCAGTCACTTGTCCAGTCGCTTTGTACTTGTTCCTTGATCTCAGGCCAGTTTTTTGCTGATATGATCAGCTACTATATTGACCCTTCCAACTCTACAGTTCTGTGATTCTATGAATTGATGATTGTAATGTATTAGAGCAGGGATCAGCAAACTTTTTCAGCAGGGGGCTGGTCCACTGTCCCTCAAACTTTGAGGGGGGTCGGACTATATTATGGGGGCGGGGATGAATGAATTCCTATGCCCCACAAATAACCCAGAGATGCATTTTAAATAAAAGCACACAATCTTCTCATGTAAAAACACCAGGCAGGCCCCACAAATAACCCAGAGATGCACCGTTATGCAATATGAAAGGACACTTTCAAATGTTGATTGACATCGTTCTTTTGCAATACTCTAAGGAAATGGAGTCTCTGTTGGGCTTTCTTAACCACCTGGGTTGTATTGATTTTCCAAGTAAGGTCTTCACTGAGATAAACTCCTAGGAATTTAAAGGAAGAGACTCTCTCTACACAGGCCTCCCCGATGTAAAGCGGGGCTAGTTCTCCTCTCTTCCTCCAAAAGTCCAACACCATCTCCCTTGTCTTGTTGATATTAAGGTGCAAGTTGTTCCCTAGGCACCTGCAGGTTTGGTATGGAAGAGCAGTCCAAAGTTTACTTCAGTTCAGTTTGGATGTAGACTTACTAGTCAGTGAAAGCCAGGCCTCAAAAGACCCTTCTCTGTGCATATCAGGTGAACATAAAGGTAAAGGTAAAGGGACCCCTGACCATTAGGTCCAGCCGTGACCGACTCTGGGGTTGCGGCGCTCATCTTGCATTATTGGCCGAGGGAGCCGGTGTACAGCTTCCAGGTCATGTGGCCAGCATGACAAAGCCGCTTCTGGCGAACCAGAGCAGCACACGGAAACGCCATTTACCTTCCCGCTTGGAGCAGTACCTATTTATCTACTTGCACTTTGAGGTGCTTTCGAACTGCTAGGTTGGCAGGAGCTGGGACCGAGCAACAGGAGCTCACCCCATCGCAGGGATTCGAACCGCCGACCTTCTGATCAGCAAGCTCTAGGCTCTGTGGTTTAACCCACAGCACCACCTGCGTCCCATATAGCAGGCCTTTTACCTTTACCTTTTCAGCAGGTGAGCTGAGAGTGCCAGTGGCCACTAGGAGCAGCATTGGCAATGTCAATGGGAGCCTCAGGCTTCCTATAGAGCAGGGGTCCCCAGACTTTCTGCGCGGCGGGCCGGTGCCCGCCGCGCCGACTGCGCGGTGGGCCGGAGGGTGCGCGCGCAGCGGGCCGGAGGGCGGGGGAGTGCGCGCCCGTGCGCATGCGCACACGCACACGGGCGGGAAAAAAATCGCCAAAAATCGCTTGTGCGCATGCGTATGGGCCTCCCCCGACCCGGAAGTGCACCAGAAATGACCTCTTCCGGGTCGGGAGAGGCCCATACGCATGCGCACAAAGGATTTTCGGCGATTTTTTGCCGATTTTTTAGATCGTCGCTGCGCCGCGCGCCGTGAGAGCGGGCGGCGGCAGCGGGCGGCGGGAGTCGTCGCGGGCCGGATTGGAAGGCCGATTGGGCCGCATCCGGCCCGGGGGCCGTAGTTTGGGGACCCCTGCTATAGAGGAACAGCAGATCATATATTTGCTAGGGGCATGCAGTAATTGGATTCATTCTTGGAAAAGGGAGCATTCTTGCCTCTGGTAATCTTCTTTTTCAAATATTTTTATTGAGATGACAGATTATGAGTGGAGCAACGCTCGAAAATATACACATTCTCATATACAGTGTTAGAAACAGATATGAAAGCTAGGAGCTAAATGGCACCTTAAACCTAGGTTATGGGCGCAACAATGGAATGCCTAGGCACATTTTTTAATAACAAGAATACAAAGCTGAAAATGAATGAATGCAGCTAAAATGTTATGTTCATTTTTCACATGGTCTAATCCTTCCTCTGCCCCCCCCACTAATATTCTTAAGTGGGTCTCTTCTCCAGTCTTCAGAGAATAGCTGGAAGTGGGGAGGCAGCAAAAGGTCCTCCTTTCCTTCCACTCTGCAGTTTTAATCTGAAATTTTAGGCGCAGTACTGTGCCCAGAGCTCAGAAACGGCTCACGCTAATGAAATTCCCTGTCGCAAAATGTGCCTAGAACAGGGGTCAGCAAACTTTTTCAGCAGGAGACTGGTCCACTGTCCCTCAGACCTTGTGTGGGGCTGGACTATATTTTTTTTAAAAAAAGAAAAGAACGAATTCCTATGCCCCACAAATAACCCAGAGATGCATTTTAAATAAAAGGACACATTCTACTCATGTAAAAACACGCTGATTCCCGGACCATCCGTGGGCCGGATTTAGAAGGCGATTGGGCCAGATCCAGCCACCGGGCTTTAGTTTGCCTACTCATGGCCTAGAACAGGGATTGGGGAGGCTCGGGAGTCATGGGCAGGCATTACAGTTTTGCCCAGGAGGGGCGCAAGGCGTGTGGTTTCTCTGCCGGGCAACTTGCAAAGCCTTTCTTTCGCATTCTTCAACCCCCCCCCCCACCTCTGTTTCTGAACTATCTTCTCTCCAGCTGCATATTACTCCAGGAGAGCAGGGTGTCACGTTTCCCAGTGACATTTAATGAAATCCGGGGACATTCCGGGGACATAATTTTTCTGGGGACAGATTTGCAAATCCTGGGACTGTCCCCAGAAAATGGGGATGTCTGGTAACCCTAGGCTAGATGGGCCATTGGCTTGTTCCAGCAGACTCTTTATTTTGTTCTTAAGTCTAGGCTTTATTTCACCCGGGTCAAAGACCCAGTTTGGCACACTCCCATGCACATTTGCGTATACACACACACACACACACACACACACACACACACACACACACACACACACACACAATGGCACCCCTCTGGAGGCTTCAGCCAGGGCAAAAAACCTGGCTAGCCCCTCGCCCCGTAGCTATGGCTCTGCTTAAAGCTCTTGCCAGGCTTTGTTTTCGTCCATCCGGAGCTGTGTGTGCTTTAAGAGCAGTAAACCTCTGAAATCTGCACCTCTACAGTCTTTAGACTTCCATGAGTCATACACAACAACTTTCTTCCCTGCAAAATGTAGCATTAATAATAAATTGGCTTTCATCTGTCCTGATTTGCATATTCTTTTTTACAGGCAAGGGACTATTTTCTACCTGAAGATATAGGAACATACTGTGGAAGTTAGGTCCTGCATGAGACTTGATTCTTCACACACACACACACACACACACACACACACTTGCAAGACCAGTTTTGGAATCTTGAAAATTGGCTCTTTGACCATCCTTCATAAAGAGGCTGTCCTTTACTGCGCTTGCACAGTTTGTAGATTCCATGAAGGAACAAATGATAATTGGATCCTGCTAGCAGTCTGCTGGAATTACTTCTAATCTTGCATTCAGGCAGGCTTAGCAATGAGCAATTTGGGTAATGTTTGCATTGTCTGTTTCTATGAGCAGTGAATTAGGATTTTGTATTTGGAAGGGTGTATATTAAATATTGAATTTTTCTCCTCCCCAGGTAGACAATTATTATGATTTTTTTACATTCTAGGCAGGCATTATAATTTTGTTGAAAGCAGGGTGGATAAAAATCAATGATTTTTTTTAAAAAATAAAAAAATCCATTTTTTTAAAATTTAAATCGGATTTTTTTGATTTAAATCGATTTTTTGATTTAAATCGGATTTTTTTTAAATAAAATGCTTTTTGAGGAAAATATTTTACCATCCAAAGGTTATTCCATCATGAAATAAAGATTAGTTTTTTTAATTATGTAGAATAAGGTTGTATATGTTTAATTTTGGGGTAAATTAATTCCATTAATCCATTCACAATGTCATGCTCTTCCAGAGGTTTTTGTAAGATTATTGGGCAGTTTCTCTGCCTACAAGATATTATCACAGATGCTTGGTTTACTTTTGCAGTTCTCAAAACTGAATTTGACTCAACAGAGATCACATGCCTCTTCTTCACAGCAAAAATGTTATAACATGAACAGAGTTGACAAAAAGACCTTAATCCTATTGTTTTACAAACCTATGAATACAGAAACAACCCCTTCAGTGCTAAGTTTCAAGAAGTTCAGTGAATAGAATAGAAACAATATTTTTTTGATTGTTTGGAGTGGACAGTATTTAAGTTTTTCATGTGTAGGCTGGGCTGACAGTCTAAGTTGTTTTTGTTTAGCCAAATTAGTTAACAAACATGGATGTTTGTTTAAGCAAATAACATATGCTGTAATGTTATTGTTTCAGTTGAATAAATCTATTTAAATTGTTATTATTAAGGTAATGATTATTTTTCTCTTTCCTAAGTACAACAGTAAAGTTGTCCAAATATGAATGATTAACTTATTAAACTGGGGATAAAAAACTAATATGAAAAGTTGTTATTCTAAAAATCTTCATCTACTTGCATATTAAAGTTATACCAGCAATAATTAGTCTTTATGTAGAAAACTATGATTTAAATCAAGCCTTACTGACTAGTGATTTAAATCGTGATTTAAATCGTGATTTAAATCAGTTTGATTTAAATCAAATCCACCCTGGTTGAAAGGTCAGCTTTTATGGATGGAAATCTGATCCAGTGCTGGCTAGTAAAGCCTCTGTTTACAAGTTGTCAAAAGTAATTCTTTTGACTAAGTTGCCCCATGCCAGCCCCTGAAGTTGTGTGGTGCCCTCATGCCTGTAGCTGGCCAGCCAGATGTTTGCATGGGGCACACAGGACAGGCACCGCTCTCCTCCTTAAACCCTCTACCTTTGTTGTCACAAGGAAGAAGGAGCCGAGTGAAAGCTTCCTTTCCTTGCCCTATCTTAATTAACCCTTTTGCTATTTCTCTTGGTCCCAGAATTCTACTCTTTGCCTTGGTTGGAAAGAAGGCATCGCCCACAACTTTTTGTTTCTTTGATTTGCTCTGAGTGTTTCAGCTTCAACCATGAAAGAGGATGAATGTTGTGGGGGTGGGGAGCAGGCTATCATTGATACGCTTTAGATTTATACACAATTCACGGAATTTGACTTTCTATAATTGTTTGTTTCATTTGCACAGAGCATGCACATCCCGCCTAGAGTATTCTGAGAAACCAATTTCCTCCTGTGCTTTGCATCAGATTTCTGTGCTGCACTGTAATGCAGATCTAACTATTCTGAAATGTAAGCTTTGTGCTGGATGACTTAGCATGCTGGGCCTGGCTCATCTGTCCTGGGCCTCAAAACTGCCACCTGCCGGTCCAATCCATTGCTGCCGCCACCTCGAGTGACAATCCTGTTTGTGGCACCAACATTTCCGAAGAAGGGGACAGTCACAGGTTCATTGCAGGAACTGGATTGTTTATTTTTAACACAAAATTATGTACTGCTTGATTGTAAATAAAACCTCCAATCCATTTACAAAAAATGACACAAAGATTGAAATTGTAAATAAAAGCCTTTATTTATTTTTTAAAAAAGCAGATATATTTTAAAAAATCAACAGTTAAGCTAAAACAGTTTTTAAAACAATTCTAATCCTACATTTCTGGATAGATTTGCCTAAACCAAAATGTTTAGGCAGGCCCCACAAATAACCCAGAGATGCATTTTAAATAAAAAGGACACAATCTACTCATGTAAAAACACGCTGATTCTCGGACCGTCCATGGCCCACGGGCCTTAGGTTGCCTACCCCTGCTTTAGCATAACCCAAGTGCGTCTGTGTTTCTCTCAAAATCTGGAGGACGTGCAAGGCTTGATTTTGCTCTGAAACATTCTCCCCGTGTCCCTTTCTCTCCCTGTGCTCTTGCTGGCTTTCGTCCTCATTTCATCTAACCCAGTACTGGCCTGGAATGTTAATGCATTTGCAGCCAGAGATGATTTATCAGTTCCCAGAGCTCTGGGCTAGGACAACAGGAAGAAAATATTGTCTCAATGAGCTTGCTTGGCACTGTTCAAATACACGAGTCCGGAAAGACTTTCCAGTGCTTTGGCCTCCACCAGTTTTGCATTGTGCCTGGTTGAAAGGAAGCTTTCTCAAGAGGGTGTTTGTCTCTAGATTCAGCACTAACCTGCCATCATTTTTTTAAATGCAAGAGGTAAATGGCAGGCTCTGTTCCCAGACCCAGAAGCCCTCATCTCAGCTGCACTTGGTGACCCCTCCAACTCAACACAAGCACCTGCTATGCTGCTGGTTTTGTGCTGAAAGAGTTCCTGGAAACAAACCCTGGTATTTCATATTGCCCATGTGTTCAGGAAGGGCAATAAAACCGAAGCATTTGTTTTTATGTCGTGCTACTTAATGATGATTAATCCCTCTTCCCCCTCCAGCTTTGCTCAATTTGGAATGGGGTTAGGTAAAAGGATTTTTGGAAGAAAAACAAAAACATCCCTAGCAATAAAATGGTTCATTCTTTATTTCTGAGCCTATTTCAAAGTGTTGTATCCAACTAAGTTCTGCTTAGAATGGACCCGTTGAAATAAATGAATCTAAGTTAGTCACTTAGCAACTTCAACGTTCTTATCAAAATGGTGGCAGACAGGGAAGCTATGCAGCTGGGCCTTTGTTAGGCCCTCAGCCTTTTTGCACCAGCATCCTGGGCTCAAGGATCCATAAGAAATGTGGCTCCTGCGTGGAGATTTCCGTCATGGATTCTTGTGCCCAGATGCTGCTGCAGCAGCAGTAGTGCCGAGAGCGTAACTGAGCGGCTCTCTCTGTCCTTGGAAGGGAGGGGGAAGTTGCCACAGCAGTGGAGAGAATTAGATGGCAGCAACCAAGCCCGGAATGAACTGTGTTTGGACTCAGTATGTAACAATTCAGGGAGGCAAAACCAGCAGCTTTACCATTCTAACTCCCTTGTATATCATGCATGTCCAACAGGTCGATCGTGGGTTCCTGATTGTTCGGCCAAAATAATAATAATAATAATAACAATAACAACAACAACAATAATAATAATAATAATAATAATAAAGCTCAACAACTCTGGGTCACCCCCCCCCCCAAAGCTCAACAACAATGGGTAGATCACTGCCAGTTTTTTTAAATAGTGGGAGTACATCGCAGTCTCTTGGAAGCTGGACGTGCCTGTTGTATATGAATCTCGCCCAGGAGCGGTATGAGGAGCAGACTGTGATGTTGGCTTCACTCAGTGCTATTTCGCTGGTGAAACTGCCGGCACTCCTGAGTCCCTCTGCTAGCGGTGTCCACTGGGGGGGAGGCAAGAGTTCCTGCCCGATCCCCAGTTGAGCGGTGCAAACAAGCTGCATTATCCCAGACCGTGAGCGCCTGGGTGAAACCGTGTGCAGAGGCCAATGGATCTTGTTTTTCTAACATCACGGTATATCATGTTTGGCTGGCGATACACTGTGATGTCGAAAAGCTGATATCGACCAGCCCTACTCAGCACAATTGCTAGTGCTGCTTATAAATTTCAATCTGAACTGATTCAGATTGGAACTGTTGCAAGACAAAATAGGTTCATCTTAAATTGCAGTGGAACCGAGCTATTTCAAAGTTCTCTGGCTTGATCTAGCATTTCATTTCTCACATAGAGCCCTGCTTCTCTGCCTACCCCCCCATGTGTGTTCAATGAGATTGCTTAAGAAATTTCACTGAAAAAAACCAAACACCCAGTGATACTTGAGCTGAATTTTCATTATAATGATTTAGTCCATAAAGCTATTTCAGCCCCATAGAAATGAGAGCACCTTAACCTGTCTTATCCTCTATGAAGCAGTTCTTGTAGCTGGGCAGTTTACAGCTTTGCGTTTGACATTATTGCCTTCCCTGTCCTCTTGAGGATTATATTTCTGCCTCTCATTTATTAAATGCCTTACATGTTGTAGGAATGAGCATTCTCCTCCTCTAGGGAGAGGGATTTAGCTGCCTCTTTTATTGGGGTCCCCAGGAGGTAAAGTGCATGGTAATAACCATCAGTGGGAGGTGATAGCAGGAAGACTCATGTTAGCTTAAGGGAAAGAAAGAACCACATGTGTGGCACTCATATGATGCTGTCTGTCTGTCTTTGATCATTTGACTCAGTGCTGCTTTCGCTTCAGCCCCTTGCTATCTTTCCCCAGGTAAGGACCATTTCCTGCTTTCCCCCCTGCTTTTTTATTGTGATCAATGGGGTGCAGGCAAGGAATCTGCTCAAAAGCCACTGAAATTTTACAGGCTGGTTTTATTATTGTTCTAGATTCAGGTAGGTAGCCTTGTTGGTCTGATACAGTCGAAATATATAAAAAAATTGTCCAGTAGCACCTTAGAGACCAACAAAGTTTGTTCTTGGTATAATAAGCTTTCGTGTGAATGCACACTTCTGTACATGAAAGCTTATACCAAGAACAAACTTAGTTGGTCTCTAAGGTGCTACTGGACAATTCTTTTATTTTTTATTATTGTTATTTTGAAAGCAGAATAGCATTACAGTGGTATCTCGGTTTAAAAACAGCCCTGTTTATGAACGCTTCAGTTTATGAACTCCGCAAAACCGGAAGTACTGTAGTTTCCCGGTTTGCGAACTTTACCTCGGTCTAAGAACGGAATCCGAACGGTGCACCGGCGGCAGGAGGCCTCATTAGGGAAAGCTCGCCTCGGTTTAAGAACGGCTTCGGTTTAAGAACGGACTTCAGGAATGGATTACGTTCGTAAACCGAGGTACCACTGTACCCAGTTTAGCAGGTTGTTTAACTTGCCTTCATTGCTTACTACTTCACATTCAAAGAAGGAATCAAGAGAATTTGTAACTGGTGAATCATGTAAGCCCCAGAGCACGGCAGTCTAGGACTGGATGCTGAGCTTTCCACAGTCTAGAAAAGTTGCTAAAGTATGGAGATTACAGAGTAAAATTAGGGAGACCTGAATTTGGGTCTCACCAGCAATTATTCTTGTGTGTCAGGTTCTCTCTCCTTCATACTGGAAGGTGAAGGCATGCCAATTTTTCTGTTGTGGTATCAGCATACTGTTTTGCTTGCTCATCCCAGTTCTTCCCAACAGACTGGCACGGGTATAAAAACTCTTACCATGATGTTTCAACGTTAGTAATGGTACTTAAGCAGTTATCAGGGGGACGGGAAGAAGAGAGAATCCAGCACAGGGCTGCCATTTTTAGTTGAGTGTAGCATTTGGGCTCATCCCCATCCTATGGCTTTGGCCACATCTCTCTCTCTCTCAGCCTTTGTTTCCTATATGCAAAATGGGCTCTTGCAAAGGCAAAGGCAATAAAGTCTGTAAAACACCTTGTGAACGATAAATACTACACAAATAATATGAACAGTAGGTGTAGGCACTTAAAGCACAATGATTTCTAAACAATTTCTATTAGGAACAAAGCCCAGTGGCTTTGTTTTGCTTTCTCAACACTGTAAATCCATTCCGCCAAGTGTCTCAGACTAAAATCTGAAAGCGTAAACATGAAGTAGGAACAAACTGCTTTCCCATTAATCTTCAAACTTTGGTTAGCATGACAACAGGTCACAACTCTTCTATTGCCATGACAATTTGCTGTGAGATTGTTGAAATGTCAAGCCATCAAGTTATTTTTAGTTTATTTGCTCTTCTCATGGAGACCAACTTCGACTGAAGTTATGAAACAACTTCATTTTAAGCACTGTGAAAGATACGGTATTGGCAGCAAAAAATCTCCCATGTCATTGGTGTTCCTCTCTTTCAAGTGATGGGCAGTACTTTAGAGCTAATTTTCTCAATTATTGGTAATGTAATGGCTTTGGTCCCTGGCCTGAATGGTGAGAGAAGATTCTGTAGTGTTAAATGTGTGGTTTGTACCTAAGAGAAAGGGAGATGAGTCAAAAGCAGGAACCTTTAGGAAGAGGCGGCTCTGAAATACTTTCTGTGGCATTCTATGCTTTCATTTACTTTCCCCCCATTTATGCGTGAACGTTTTGCAGACACATACACTTTGCATATGCCTTTTGTGTGCTGCTGTTATGGTGGGGACCAATGCATCAAAAAGTGGGTACAGATTTAAAAGAATTAAGTTATATATACTGTAGATAAGTAGATGCACTCACTCCACTTTGAAATATCTTTGGTTAGAAAGCTGATTCGAAAATGCGCTAAAAGTTGTTATTTGTTCAAAATAAATTACAACGGGCCCCCACAGTCTGATTGGTGGCAAGCATTATGATAATGTTGTCTACTTTCATCCAGTTTTGCCAAAGCTTCCCTAAATGCTCACATTTCAGATATCACTTTCTATATCAGTGTCTTCAAGTGAAAGCATTTGTTCAGCTTCACATGCAAATGTTTAGCATTTTTTAGAAGAAAAGTCTTTGTCCATGGAGTTTTCTTGGCAGGGATACTGCAGTGGCTTGCCAGTTCCTTCTCCAGGTGGATCACATTTAGTCAAAACTCTCCACTATGACCTGTCCATCTTGGGTGGCCCTGCATGGCATAGCTCATAGCTTCTCTGAGTTATTCAAGCCCCTTCGCCACGACAAGGCATTGATCCATGAAGGGGATCAATGGTCCATGGGGTCACGAAGAGTCGGACACGACTAAACGACTAAACAACAACAACAACAACAACAGAAAAAAGTGGGACCTGAAACAAATTGTCTCTGTGTGGGGTTGTTGTTGTTGTTTAGTCGTTTAGTCGTGCCCGACTCTTCGTGACCCCATGGACCATAGCACGCCAGGCACTCCTGTCTTGCACTGCCTCCCGTAGTTTGGTCAAACTCATGTTCGTAGCTTCGAGAACACTGTCCAACCATCTTGTCCTCTGTCGTCCCCTTCTCCTAGTGCCCTCAATCTTTCCCAACATCAGGGTCTTTTCCAAGGATTCTTCTCTTCTCATGAGGTGGCCAAAGTATTGGAGCCTCAGCTTCACGATCTGTCCTTCCAGGGAGCACTCAGGGCTGATTTCCTTAAGAATTGATAGGTTTGATCTTCTAGCAGTCCATGGGACTCTCAAGAGTCTCCTCCAGCACCATAATTCAAAAGCATCAATTCTTCGGCGATCAGCCTTCTTTATGGTCCAGCTCTCACTTCCATACATCACTACTGGGAAAACCATAGCTTTAACTATACGAACCTTTGTCGGCAAGGTGATGTCTCTGCTTTTTAAGATGCTGTCTAGGTTTGTCATTGCTTTTCACCCAAGAAGCAGGCGTCTTTTAATTTCGTGAATGCTGTCACCATCTGCAGTGATCAAGGAGCCCAAGAAAGTAAAATCTCTCACTGCCTCCATTTCTTCCCCTTCTATTTGCCAGGAGGTGATGGGACCAGTGGCCATGATCTTGGTTTTTTTGATGTTGAGCTTCAGACCATATTTTGCGCTCTCCTCTTTCACCCTCATTAAAAGGTTCTTTAATTCCTCCTCACTTTCTGCCATCAAGGTTGTGTCATCTGCATATCTGAGGTTGTTGATATTTCTTCCGGCAATCTTAATTCCTGCTTGGGATTCATCTAGTCCAGCCTTTCGCATGATGAATTCTGCATATAAGTTAAATAAGCAGGGAGACAATATACAACCTTGTCGTACTCCTTTCCCAATTTTGAACCAATCAGTTGTTCCAGTTCTAACTGTAGCTTCTTGTCCCACATAGAGATTTCTCAGGAGACAGATGAGGTGATCAGGCACTCCCATTTCTTTAAGAACTTGCCATAGTTTGCTGTGGTCGACACAGTCAAAGGCTTTTGCATAGTCAATGAAGCAGAAGTAGACGTTTTTCTGGAACTCTCTAGCTTTCTCCATAATCCAGCTTTCTCCATAATCTGTGTGGGGTGCTCCTGTTCAAAATGACAGACAGCCCTCACTTTGTACCATTCATTCAATTTCACCTCCAGTTTTCTCTCTGCTCCCCATCAAGCCCAATCAGCATTCCATGCTCCGTGAGCATGTTCAGTTTTCATTGACCTGTTCCCCCTCTCTCCCTGGTGGTTCTTAAGAGTTTTTTGTGCTTCTGTAAACCTTAGAATTCCTCCAAGCTTGCTGATACATCCTGCCCGTGTGTGTGTGTGGGGGGGGGTTCATTTTGGCTACATCAGTTTTCACCCTCTGGTACTGTTAGATCAAAGACACAGAAAAATCCTGCTCCAATGCAAAGGGAAAGTACTGCACCTGCAAGATACAAACGACACATTGCCGCATGTATTCTGTCGCTCTCCAGTAACCAGTGAAAATAAAATGGGATGTTTTACAGACATCTGAGACACTCAAGGGGATAATTCCGTCCGGCATTTAATTGAGGAATTTCATGCCGCTACAATGGAATTTAATTTAGATTTACAGCCTTGTTAAACGCGCAGCCTTTCTGTTGCTGATTTTATAGTGCCTTGTCAAAAAGGGTCTGTTCCATGACCAAGTGGGATTCCTGTTGGTTACTGTATAAATGCAGTAGCCGTAAAATCAGGGCTGCATTTAACCACTAAGGTTAGCTCTCTCTCATCCCACTTTGTAACCTGCCTGCCACCCTTGGATGGGGCCTTTTCCATTGGCATGGATTGCAGTGGCTGCCAGCTCTCAGTCTTGCTCACCATGTTTCCTTATGATGATGAACATGTGTGCAGTGCATGTATGCAAGGGAAGCATAAAGAAGTGGAGTAGCCAAGCCAGAGGTATTGGTGGTGGCTAAGAGTGTAGGAGAATTGCGTCCTGCTATAAGCCCCTTGGGCCAAACTGATGTTCAGTGCACCTTTGCATTTAACACCCTGTTGTGTTAAGATACAAATTATAATTATCGTTACTACTGCATGTGTGCTGGGGAAATTTAGCTCCATCCCCCAAGCAGTTTTTTTGCATTTTTTAAAGTCCACATCGAATGGATATACGTACACATTTAACATCATATCTAGTTTGGACTCAAGTGTGATTTTCAATGGGTGCAAATTCCTTTTTGTTACTTAGAATCATAGAATCATAGAGTTGGAAGAGTCCACAAGGGCCATCCAGTCCAACCCCCTGCCAAGCAGGAAACACCATGAAAGCATTCTTGAAATATGCCTGTCAAGCCTCTGCTTAAAGACCTCCAAAGAAGGAGACTCCACCACACTCCTTGGTAGCAAATTCCACTGCCGAACAGCTCTTACTGTCAGGAAGTTCTTCCTAATGTTTAGGTGGAATTTTTTTCTTGTAGTTTGAATCCATTGCTCCGTGTCCGCTTCTCTGGAGCAGCAGAAAACAACCTTTCTCCCTCCTCTATATGACATCCTTTTATATATTTGAACATGGCTATCATATCACCCCTTAACCTTCTCTTCTCCAGGCTAAACATACCCTGCTCCCTAAGCCGTTCCTCATAAGGCATCGTTTCCAGGCCTTTGACCATTTTGGTTGTCCTCCTCTGGACATGTTCTAGCTTGTCAGTATCCTTCTTGAACTGTGGTGCCCAGAACTGGACACAGTACTCCAGGTGAGGTCTGACCAGAGCAGAATACAGTGGTACTATTACTTCCCTTGAAATTGCAATAGAAGTAACAAGTGTCTTTGTACTTAAACTTGCCTATCTGTTCTATTTCCTTCATTCACCAAACAGGGAGTTGACTTTTCTGGAGCCCCCCACCCCAGAACAGTTTAAATTTGACAATGAAAACTTACTTCAAAGAACAGCTTCTGTTTCACAAGATTATTGTCTGGATGGGATTCAGAAAGAAGTGGCATTTGCTGATCTCTGCGCCTTTTTATTGTAGCCAAAAAGCAGCACTTGGCTCACACTGCCATAGCATCTCTTGCCAGCAGAGCCAGCCAGACCTCTTAATCTATGCAGGAGCCCTTGGGGAAGGTAAAAATGTTATTTACCCCAGGGAAGTAGCATGCAGTCTTAAAGGTGGATTGCCAGGACTCCTGGGTTTAATGCTGTAAAATGCACTCCTTATCTGGATATTGAAACCTGAATGGCTGCATGATAATTTGTGGTTCAGGCCCCTTTTGTCCCTTCAGTGGTTGCACAACTGATTTATCAGTGACTTTCCCCATCCCTCTGAATAATCAACCTGTAAAATGAAAGTACGGCTGCTTGAAGATGCTCGGGTCTTCTACGAAACACCATATTGTTATTATTTCCAAGCTTGTGCACTGTTATTAAGCAATTCCTGAGCATTATCTTAAAAAGTATACATTTACTGACCTCTAGCGACAACCTGCATCTCATGGAAAGACATTTTGGGATGAAGGATGTGTGGAAGTGGAGGGGAACCCAGTCTGAGACCCTTGTAACTGGAAATAATTGATCTTGTCTGTCAAGCCACACTTCTGATCTTGTAGTAGTTCATTGTTCGTGTTTGCTTATATGCAGCATAACAAATAAAGCGTTATAAAAGACAACAAATTCTGAACAGCCTCATAAGAAAATATCTGTATAATTGCTTCAGTTAAAAAAGAAAGTGAGAAAGTAGCAGTTAAATCCCTGGCTCATAGGAGAGGAGGCAGTCTGATCTGTGAGGTGTTTGTGTTGCATTGCATGCTCTGGTTATCTCCCGCTTGGACTACTGCAATACGCTCTCCGTGGGGCTACCTTTGAAGGTGACCCGGAAACTACAACTAATCCAGAATCTGGCAGCTAGACTGGTGACTGGGAGCAGCCGCCGAGACCATATCATACCAGTCCTGAAAGACCTACATTGGCTCCCAGTACATTTCCAAGCACAATTCAAAGTGTTGGTGCTGACCTTTAAAGCCCTAAACCAGGGCTTTCAAGGACCGGGTGCGCAGCCTGGGAGTCATTTTGGACTCATAGCTGTCCATGGAGGTGCAGGACAGTTCTGTGTCCAGGGCAGCTGTCTACCAGCTCCATCTGGTACACAGGCTGAGACCCTCCCTGCGAGAAGCCAAGTTACAGGGAACCAAGCAGAAGGCCTTCTCGGTGGTGGATCCCGGCCTCCTCCCATCAGATGTCAAGGAAATAAACAACTATCTGACGTTTAGAAGACATCTGAAGGCAGTCCTGTTTAGGGAAGTTTTTAATGACTGATATTTTAATGTATTTTTAATCTTTTGTTGGAAGCCGCCCAGAGTGGCTGGGGAAACCCTGCCAGATGGGCGGAGTATAAATAAATAATTGGAGCTGAGGCTCCAATACTTTGGCCACCTCATGAGAAGAGAAGACTCCCTGGAAAAGACCCTGATGTTGGGAAAAATGGAGGGCACAAGGAGAAGGGGACGACAGAGGATGAGATGGTTGGGCAGCGTTCTCGAAGCTACGAACATGAGTTTGACCAAACTGTGGGAGGCAGTGGAAGACAGGAGAACCTGGCGTGCTTTGGTCCATGGGGTCACGAAGAGTCGGACACGACTAAACAACAACAACAAATTATTATTATTATTATTAATAGAATAATGCCAGCCTCTATGCTTCATTCCTTGTAGGGAGCTGTGGCTACTTGGATGGTGAGAGATATGGGCGGCTGCTGGAGAATTATCAGGAGTAGACTGGCATGCCAATACAGCCCCCCCCCTCCACTCTTCCAAATTAACTGTTAAATAAAGCTTGTTCATTCCAAGAGCTATTTTTGTAACATCAGTCTCTTCAAATGAACACTCAGTTAATTAATATTGAAGTGCATTCAAAAAACCGGGGGGGGGGGACTGTTTAGGTAAATGGGTGTTTTGGTCAGTTGCATGCTTGATATCTCTGCAAAATACACAGGCATCTGCAGATCTGGCTAGCAATTTAATACTGCTTTTTCTTTTTCTAAAAAAACATTCCTTCCTTGCTACTGAAATTTCAAGACGAGCTTCTTGCAGCTGTAAACATTTCCATGTGACAGCTGGTTAGAGCTGAGATATTTCTCCTGTAGGCCAGTGTGCACATCTGTGCTGGCAAATGACATTAGCTGACCCCCCCTGGTGTTAGTTAGCATGGTGTGTAGCTTCAGCTGTGCAGCATTCACACTATAACGCTGCAAGGATTCTGGAAAGCCCCGTGACTTGACATCCTCATCACCTTCTTTGCCATGCTTTTTGTGGGCTCTCCTCCTCAACACTGTCCGGGTATGTGACACTGACATGCCAGTTTTAAAATCATTATCCTGATTTTAGTTTGCTAGGCATCAGGGTGGATTTGATTTAAATCACAATTTAAACCACTAGTCAGTAAGACTGGATTTAAATCATATTTTTTTACAGACTCTTTCTTGCTGGTATAATCTTAATATTTACAACTGGGAAGAAGAGCCTGGAACCATTGAACTCTTATTAGTTGACTGGCAAGCACTTCAAGGTCTCGCCAAGGACTTACAGATCCCACTTACTATTTCCACCCCCACCCCCCTTTGGATTTGCGTCTACATTCAGGTTCCTATTCTGTACAGTCAAGTGTCAGTGCAGTTGTTGGAACCCAGTGGGATTGGGAAGAGGTTGCCTTCAGCACTTGCCTCAAGTCTGAGTTGCACAATTATTCCACAAAGATCCCAAGACTTGTGGAGGATTCTGCTCACAAGGTTGCACTTTCATTTTTACTGCTTCACACTTAGCTACTTGTGCAGATCTGTTCCACTCTAAACAATCTATTCATGGAACCTCTTGAATCTTAACATTTAAGAGGTTAGGGGTGGATTCTGTGTACATAGATTTGCAGAGGAACAATGGGATTAAGAAGACCCTCTTGTCTCTCCTTGCTGTTTTTTGGAAATCTGCATTCAGTTTCCTGTATTTTTCCCTATCTCCCTTGCATTTTGCTTGCCTCCTCTCCTCCGCTATTTGTAAGGCCTCATTGGATAGCCATTTTGCTTTCTTGCATTTCCTTTTCCTTGGGATGGTTTTCGTTGCTGCCTCCTGTATAATGTTACGAGCCTCCATCCATAGTTCTTCAGGCACTCTGTCCACCAAATCTAAATCCTTAAACCTGTTCCTCACTTCCACTGTGTATTCATAAGGGATTTGATTCAGATTGTATCTTACTGGCCCAGTGGTTTTTCCTACTTTCTTCAGTTTAAGCTGGAATTTTGCTATAAGAAGCTGATGATCTGAGTTACAGTCAGCTCCAGGTCTTGTTTTTGCTGACTGTATAGAGCTTCTCCATCTTTGGCTGCAGAGAATATAATCAATCTGATTTCGATGCTGCCCATTTGGTGATATCCATGTGTAGAGTCGTCTCTTGTGTTGTTAGAAGAGAGTGTTTGTGATGACCAGCTTGTTCTCTTGACAGAACTCTATTAGCCTTTGCCCTGCTTCATTTTGAACTCCAAGGCCAAACTTGCCAGTTGTTCCTTTTATCTCTTGATTCCCTACTTTAGCATTCCAATCCCCTGTAATGAGAAGAACATCCTTCTTTGGTGTCATTTCTAGAAGTTGTTGTAGGTCTTCATAGAATTGGTCAATTTCACTTTCTTCAGCACCGGTAGTTGGTGCATAAACTTGGATTACTGTGATGTTAAAAGGTCTGCCTTGGATTCGTATCGAGATCATTCTGTCATTTTTGAGATTGCATCCCATTACAGCTTTTGCCACTCTTTTGTTGACTATGAGGGCCACTCCATTTCTTCTACAGGATTCTTGCCCACAGTAGTAGATATGATAGTCACCCGAACTGAATTCGCCCATTCCCTTCCATTTTAGTTCACTGATGCCCAGGATGTCGATATTTATTCTTGTCATCTCATTTTTGACCACATCCAGCTTACCTCCACTCATGGTTCTTACATTCCAGGTTCCTATGCAATATTTTTCTTTACAGCATCGGACTTTCCTTTCGCTTCCAGGCATATCCGCAACTGAGCGTCCTTTCGGCTTTGGCCCAGCCGCTTCATCAGCTCTGAATCTACTTGTACTTGTCCTCCGCTCTTCCTCAGTAGCATGTTGGACGCCTTCCGACCTGAGGGGCTCATCTTCCAGCGTCATAACTTTTATATGCCTGTTGTCTTTGTCCATGGAGTTTTCTTGGCAGGGATACTGGAGTGGCTTGCCAGTTCCTTCTCCAGGTGGATCACGTTTAGTCAAAACTCTCCACTATGACCTGTCCATCTTGGGTGGCCCTGCATGGCATAGCTCATAGCTTCTCTGAGTTATTCAAGCCCCTTCGCCACGACAAGGCATTGATCCAGAAGCAGAAGACATCAAGAAGAGGTGGCAAGAATACACAGAGGAATTATACCAGAAAGATATGGAGGTCTCGTACACCCCAGGTAGTGTGGTTGCTGACCTTGAGCCAGACATCTTGGAGAGTGAAGTAAAATGGGCCTTAGAAAGCACTGCTAATAACAAGGCCAGTGGAAGTGATGATATTCCAGCTGAACTATTTAAAATTTTAAAAGATGATGCTGTTAAGGTGCTACACCCAATATGCCAGCAAGTTTGGAAAACTCAGCAATGGCCAGAGGATTGGAGAAGATCAGTCTACATCCCAATTCCAAAGAAGGGCAGTGCCAAAGAATGCTCCAACTACCGCACAATTGCGCTCATTTCACACGCTAGCAAGGTTATGCTTAAAATTCTACAAGGCAGGCTTAGGCAGTATGTGGATCGAGAACTCCCAGAAGTGCAAGCTGGATTTCGAAAGGGCAGAGGAACCAGAGACCAAATAGCAAACATGCGCTGGATTATGGAGAAAGCTAGAGAGTTCCAGAAAAACGTCTACTTCTGCTTCATTGACTATGCAAAAGCCTTTGACTGTGTCGACCACAGCAAACTATGGCAAGTTCTTAAAGAAATGGGAGTGCCTGATCACCTCATCTGTCTCCTGAGAAATCTCTATGTGGGACAAGAAGCTACAGTTAGAACTGGATATGGAACAACTGATTGGTTCAAAATTGGGAAAGGAGTACGACAAGGTTGTATATTGTCTCCCTGCTTATTTAACTTATATGCAGAATTCATCATGCGAAAGGCTGGACTAGATGAATCCCAAGCCGGAATTAAGATTGCCGGAAGAAATATCAACAACCTCAGATATGCAGATGACACAACCTTGATGGCAGAAAGCGAGGAGGAATTAAAGAACCTTTTAATGAGGGTGAAAGAGGAGAGCGCAAAATATGGTCTGAAGCTCAACATTAAAAAAACCAAGATCATGGCCACTGGTCCCATCACCTCCTGGCAAATAGAAGGGGAAGAAATGGAGGCAGTGAGAGATTTTACTTTCTTGGGCTCCTTGATCACTGCAGATGGTGACAGCAGTCACGAAATTAAAAGACGCCTGCTTCTTGGGAGAAAAGCAATGACAAACCTAGACAGCATCTTAAAAAGCAGAGACATCACCTTGCCGACAAAGGTCCGTATAGTTAAAGCTATGGTTTTCCCAGTAGTGATGTATGGAAGTGAGAGCTGGACCATCAAGAAGGCTGATCGCCGAAGAATTGATGCTTTTGAATTATGGTGCTGGAGGAGACTCTTGAGAGTCCCATGGACTGCAAGAAGATCAAACCTATCCGTTCTTAAGGAAATCAGCCCTGAGTGCTCCCTGGAAGGACAGATCGTGAAGCTGAGGCTCCAATACTTTGGCCACCTCATGAGAAGAGAAGAATCCTTGGAAAAGACCCTGATGTTGGGAAAGATTGAGGGCACTAGGAGAAGGGGACGACAGAGGACAAGATGGTTGGACAGTGTTCTCGAAGCTACGAACATGAGTTTGACCAAACTGCGGGAGGCAGTGCAAGACAGGAGTGCCTGGCGTGCTATGGTCCATGGGGTCACGAAGAGTCGGACACGACTAAACGACTAAACAACAACAACAACAATGGGATTAAGGTTTTTTCCTCAACTCTGTATGTTCATTTTATAACATTTTTCCTGTGAAGAAAAGGCATGTTATCTCTGCAGACACAAATTCACACTTTCGAGAACTGCAAAAACAAGCATCTGTGATAATATCTTCTCGTTAGAAAAAACTGCCCCAAATAATCTTACAGGAACCTCTGGAAGAGCATGACATTGTGAATGGATTAATGGAATTCATTTACCAAAAAATTTAAACATTGCATATAAAGCCTCATGCTACATAATTAAAAACAAATCCTTATTTCCCAAGGAATAGCTTTTGGACTATAACGTAACTTAAATAGAAAACTATCTTTAGAAAGATTTTTCCTCCAAAAGCATTTTATTTTTTAAAAAATCCAATTTAAATAAAAAAAATCTGATTATTTTTTTAAATTAAAAAAAAAACACCATTGATTTTTATCCACCCTGCTAGTCATGGAGCAGTATGATCCTGGATAAAAGGGGGGGGACGGACACATTTTTTCACTGTCCAATTGATCTTGTGGTGGTGGAGCTGTTCTCTGATAGGCATCTCTTTGTCTCTTCAGCTTATTTTGTTTGGTGCCTTTCACCAGCTTCTTCCGATGACTCCTTGGTCTCTGCATCTGGAAAGTCATCCTGTCAGATTGAGAGGGGATGGGGCAGCCCCTTACAAAATTGCCTGTGGTTTCTTCTCTCGCACAAAGCTGGAATGTGTGCAGAGGAGGGCAACCAAGATTCTAAAGGGCCTGGAAACTAAGCCTTATGAGGTAGTTGGATGCATTTAACATGGAGAAGAGAAGACTAAGAGGTGATATGATAAAGGTAAAGGTAAAGGGACCCCTGACTGTTAGGTCCAGACATGAATGACTCTGGGGTAGCGACGCTCATCTCGCTCTATAGGCCGAGGGAGCCGGCATACAGCTTCCGGATCAAGTGGCCAGCATGACTAAGCCGCTTCTGGCGAACCAGAGCAGCACACGGAAACGCTGTTTACCTTCCCGCCGGAGCGGTACCTATTTATCTACTTCCCCTTTGACGTGCTTTCGAACTGCTAGGTTGGCAGGAGCAAGGACCGAGCAATGGGAGCTCACTCCGTCGCGGGGATTCGAATCACTGACCTTCTGATCAGCAAGCCCAAGGCTCAGTGGTTTAGACCACAGCGCCACCCGCGTCCCAGGTGATATGATATGATAGTCATCTTCAAATATCTGAAGGGCTGTCGCATGTAAGATGGGACTACCTTTGAAGCTAGAGGACGCTCTTTCATTGGAGGTATTTAAACAGAGGTTGGATGGCCACTTGTTAGGGATTCTTTGGTTGTGATTCCAATTTGGACTAGATGGCCCTTCCAACTCTACAGAAGGTTGGGGAAGGCTGCGTGAGTAGCTCCTGTAATGCTGAAGAATGAGGCTTTCACTGATGGAGCCAGGGTTTTTAAGGAAGCAGGTCTGCTCTTTCCTTGCCACTGCTCACCACACCAAGTTTACTGGGCCTCAAAGATAACAGATTATCCAGTGTCACCTGAACTGGGATTCAAACACAGACCCACTCAAATCACAATCCAGAAAATTAAATTAGGCTGCATTTAAAGCGCATTTGAAGCAGATTTCCCCCCTCCCAGTAGTCTGGGAACTGTAGTTTACTCGCAGAGCTACAATTCCCAGCACCCTTAATAAATTACAGTTTCCAGAATTCTTTGGTGACAGATGGGGAATGTGCTTTGAATGTATGGTGTGAGCACAGCTTTAGGTGTGTGAATTCCTTCGGTTTCCTTTTTACAACCTGCGTGTTGAGAAAGGGTTTGCCATGGTAACAGTCAGGATTGGGGCGATCAAAGGGATTCCTTCAGGTGAACTGGTGCCGGGGGTGTGAAATCGTGTCCTCTTGACGATGCAACCAGATATTTTAATGAAAGGGGGACATGGATGCAGAGATCAGTGGCTTGAGGTCCTCTTAGATAATAAGACAGGCTGAATTAATGGTGGCAGGAGGGCTGACTTACACTTGGCTCTTTCTCTAAAGATGAGGTGCCTTCCTTTTGCTTTCAAAGATTGTGCTTTATCTCTCTACAACAGTCAAGAGCAGATTGCATGAGGGTTTTTTTTAATGTCTTGCTTATAATCTCTCAACGTACATCAAAATGGCTTTTCACCCTCCTGAGTGTTGAGCTTTTGCATTCATATATTAAAGGCTAGAAACGCAATATGCTTTCTCCCTCCGCCTCCCCAGCCCGGCTTTGATCTATAACCTTGAAAATGTAGATTGCTTCCATTGATTTTTCTTTGTTTTGTTTTGTATTTTCTTGTGCGTTATCTGTCGGTGGAGTAAAGTGGCTACGATCTAAAATTTGCTTTTGAAGCTTCAACAGCGTTGTGTGAACATACAGTGTTTTGAGCAGCGAGCAGTGGAGTCAGAATGAATTAAGGTAATTTTGTGCCAAGGCTGTGTTCTCCGCTATGGAAGAAGCAATACAATCTCTGCCTGAAGGAGAGTTAATATTTTCTACATTCCGGCAGAGTGATGCAATAATGAGCTGGTGAATGAGCAGAGTGAAAGTCATGGAGTCAAAAGAAGACAGTTACAGGCGCACGCTTCCAATGGCTGGTGTAGAAAGGATATAGGAGATAACCAACACCACTCTTCTGTACGTGTATATTACATATAAGATGTGATATCTGACCCAAAAATCACATCTTTGTCTGGCCTGTTGATTAAACTATTTGACATAATATTTTAGCTTCTTGTGAAAATCTAGCTGATCGTGTTATGGCAGAATGGATAATGGCTGCATAATCTCTTCTTTGTATATAATTCTCTCTTTCCCTCTTCCTCATTAGTGTGTGTGTGTGTGTGTGTGTGTGTGTGTGTGTGTGTGTGTGCGTGCGCGCACACACACACGCACAGAGAAACATATATTACATGAAGAGGAAGTTCCTGGAAATGAAGCGAATCCATTACCTCTCCACCATTTGAAGAGGGGGATTTCCATGCCTTGCAGCATGTGACCTGCAAACAGGCGGCCTAACAGCAACTCTGATTAGTGCAGGCTCGTGTGGCTGACTTGCCATTTGTTGAGTTACTTCATTTAACAGTATTCATATGCCACTTGATTGTAATTAAACCTCAAAGTTTACGGGCTAGATTCAGCTATATAGTTGCACTAGTGCAGGGGTCTGCAACCTGCGGCTCCGGAGCCGCATGTGGCTCTTTTACACCTTTGCTGCGGCTCCGGAGCGGATACGAGGGGAGGAGGCGTCTGAGCCATGCGCCGCCTGAGCCATGCGCCGGCACCCGCCCCGCCCGCCAGACACTCGCGCGGTGCCCACCGCCGCCGGAGCACACAGCTGCGGCGGCGCGCTGGGCGCCTGCGCCCCGCACGGCACCCGCTGGAGTCCACAACTCCGCTGTGCGAAAAGGACGCAAGGTGACGTTAGCAGCCCGGGGAGCGTGGTCAGCCCCCTCCCTGCATCAGCCCCTCCCCGCCGCATTTCTGCAGCCAATAGGGCTCACGGGGGGCGGGGGCGGAGTTATTTATTTTTTTAAACGGGCGCGCTTCTTCCCGCCCAGCAGCAGAAAAGGCTTGCGGGCTCGGAGCGCGTGTTTGCTGCTGCTGCTCCTGCCTGCGGCCTGCCTGTGGCCTCCTGCCGGCCTGGTCAGGAGATTGAGGTAGATGTATTAATCAATGGGTTGATTCAATATGAGGAAATTTTATAAGTTCACTTGATGGGAGCAACACACATGAAACCATACAGGTGTCCTAATAAGGGAGTCAGAGTTTTGCCCATTCCCAGTAATCAAGGCAGCCCAAACCCAAAGTTATTTTTATAATGACGAGGATGACATTGGGCCCTCATTATTAATTATTATTTACATCAGGCACTGATTATGATTTATGGTACACTGGGGCCCTGATTAATTTTCTATGGCATTTTGGGGCATTGATTATTGGGCATAGCAAATTTTGCTATGGGGCCCTCTGATTTCTAATTACGTCCCTGTTTTGTGGCTCCCAGTTTATTTTTTTTCTTCGGAAATGGGTCCAAGTGGCTCTTTTTGTCTTAAAGGTTGCAGACCCCTGCACTAGTGGGAGCCTTCGCAGTGAGTCCTGCTACTGCACGCAGTAGGTCTTTCCTTGCTCTCCCCCGCCCCCCCACTGATCCCCGCCAAGTGGCTGTGGAAGGGTCAAGAGAACTCAGAGGAGAACATTCCAAGTGCGACATTGAATTCCACCCAATAACTATCAATAAAAGACAGCTAAAAACAGGTATTTAAAAACCATTCCATGCTTATTAAAATAAACAGTAATCTATAAACATTATAGACACATGTAACTTCTGCGAATAGCCTTGCCTAACCCAAAATGTTTGAAGCAGGTGCTGGAAAGAGTCTTCTTCTTCTTAGGTGATCACTCATAGCCAAGTAAGATTGTCTTTTTTTTTAAATATATTTTTATTAATTTTCCAATTAAAACCAATTATATCACATTCATTATTTCAAATTATACACATATATATCAATCAAACCGAATGTTATGCCAAATCATCTAGAAATTTTTTTTGGGTTCCCATGCTTCAAGAAATTGGGGATTCCTCGCAACCGTCCACTGCCGTCTTTTTTCTAAAGTTCAAATCGTCTCTCCGAGTTCATAATAATCCAGATCTTTCCCTTACAGTCACATAGATGTTTTCCTCTTTCAACCAATTATTTCCCAGCTGCTGAGATAAATGTCAAACAAAGTTTCACAAATGTTCTTTCTCCTGTGTGAGTTAATCAGTCCAGCCTCCCCATAAATCTTCTTGGTCTGGAGCGTCCCTATTGCGTCGACTCTCAACACGAAGCAGCGCCATCTTAAAAAAAACTCAAATCACTTTCGTTTTCTCTCATAGATTAACGATCTTTATAAAATTTACAGCTTTTCCAGGCAGAAGAACCAGACCTCACACCATGCATAGACTCTTGGTAAATTAATGGATCTCCTTGCCCTATAGCTGAACTTAGCTTCAGGTCGCTGCTCCAATTCAAAGTGCGTCACAACTCATAAATCCTCCGAACGCGACCAGGCACTCCTCCCATCCAACTAGAGGGGGGCTTTTCTCGTCAGCAACTCCTCATCTTCAAAAAATATACTCAATAACAACAGTTTATAAAGTTCAACTCACACAGTCTTTTGCTTCTCTTTCACTCCAAACAAGCCAGGACATCACGTCTTGGGAAGGTACGAAGTAACTCATATGAAAAAAAATAAAAAAGACTCGCTTCCCTTATCGCTCCGTCCCCATCAATCCTTCTTCCAGATGAAATACAGCCTTTAACTCCTCACCCTCAGCAGCATAGATTTCTCGGCAGTAAACAGCGCTTCTGCCCCTCCTTCTGAAGTATGTCCATAGATTTAAGCCTAATTATCTTCTTTAATCATGGAAATCCCCGCCATGCAGATTAGCGTCCGGGAGTCCTGGCCCTCGTAAGTGCTTCAGCCCAAGCTCCCCCCACTCCATAAACAGTCGGAGTGGGTCTGGGGGCATCGCGGGCCAGCGGCCCCTCTCCGTAACCCCCGGAGAGGGTAGGGGATTGCCATTTACTCCCCTAGCAACCGCCAAATTCCTTACGAAGGTCAGAGGGATGGAAAACAGGTCCGCCATTCCTGCAGGCGGAAACCGGAACCCCCATAGCCAAGTAAGATTGTCTTCCATGAACACGCTCTTAACGGTGAGTCCGTAAGTGACTGTGGAGGTCAATTCTGGATCCACACGTCCTTCCACAGTGGGGACATAGATTTCTTGGATGGAGTTGATCACTGTGAGGGTTTGCCAAGTGTGGCTTCCTCTTAGCATGTTTCTCCCTTTCGTCCTGAGTTTGAGTGTCTTCAAAGTCCATGACACCTTTGGTAAAGGCTGTTCTCCAGTTGGAGCGCTCACAGGCCAGTGTTTCCCAGTTGTCGGTGTTTGTACTACATTTTTTAGATTTGCCTTGAGAAAGTCTATTAATCCCTTTTGTTAACCACCAGCATTACGCTTTCCATTTTTAAGTTGGGAATAGAGTAGTTGCTTTGGAAGACAATCACCAGGCATCCAAACAACATGACCAGTCCAATGAAGTTGATGTTGAAGAATCATTGCTTCAACACTGGGGATCTTTGCTTCTTCCAGTATTAGTTTGCCTGTCTTCCCAAGTGATGTGTAAAAATTTTTGGACACCATTGATGGAATCTTTGAAGGAGTTGGAGATGACGTTTATAAGTGGTCCATGTTTCGCAAGAAGGATAGGTGGGTTGTCTGTGAAACAACTAATTTCCGTACCGTAAGGTTGGTAGTACAATAGCTTTGTTAAGCATTTTGGTTTCCCTGTGAATGTCCCGGTCCTCAACACCCTGCACTTCAATTGGGAGAAAGCAAAGGCACCTGCCTGATGTCTTCTATCTGAAATCCTTTTAACTAGATACAGGGCCTGCACATCATATGTAGCTGTTACATTCCATGGATGGAATGAATACGCAAAAGTACCTATACTCAAACCACCACCCTGGAACTATCCCTATGTGACCATCTTGCCTTACCAGATAGTTTGTAGGACCCCTTACCATTAGGTCCAGTCGCGGACAACTCTGGGGTTGCGGCGCTCATCTCACTTTATTGGCCGAGGGAGCCGGCGTTTGTCCACAGACAGCTTCCAGGTCATGTGGCCAGCATGACTAAGCCGCTTCTGGCAAACCAGAGCAGCGCACAGAAACGCCGTTTACCTTCCCGCCGGAGCGGTACCTATTTATCTGCTTGCACTTTGACATGCTTTCAAACTGCTAGGTGGGCAGGAGCAGGGACCAAGCAGCAGGAGCTCACCCTGTCGCGGGGATTCGAACCGCTGACCTTCTGATCGGCAAGCCCTAGGCTCTGTGGTTTAACCCACAGCGCCACTCGCATCCTTGCTTACTCGTATCCAAATTGAGTACTTGGAGGGAACTTTCCTCCTGCTATATGTTTCAGGGTGGGATGAAGCAAAAAGTTAATTTAAAATACAGTAGTAAGAATTTTTCTTGTTTGTACAGAACATTTCTTCCACGTACCTCTGTGAAAGGCAGGCAGACATGTTGCAGTTAGCAATCGGAATAACACTACAAAAATGTGAAGTATGTTGCAGAAACGTAAATCACTGGAACCTGCATTCTCCATTCTCCTCTCATCTTTTTGGAACGCACTCCAAATAATTTGTAGCTACTGGGAGTGTGTGATATTGGCACAGCTCAGCAGAAGGCTTCTGCTAAATTCTTCCTGGTGTTCCAAACTATCAGGAGCAGTAAATTTAGTCTTTTGAGAAAAATGAATACCCTTCCCCGCCAAGGAATAACATTTCTTAAAGGTTAAGTCTATCTCCAAAGATATTTAATCTGCTTTGATTTATTCTAGGGCTTCCATCTTGCAAAATCTGTACTTCAAAATTTTCCAAACAAACAAGCAAAAAAGAACAGAATTAAAAAGATTTTACAATCTTCATATTGAAAATAACTGGGTATAGCATGAGATGTAAAAACCCTATCCTTCTGAGGGGATGCCCCGGAAGCTATATGGGAGAACAGTCAGCATTTCACTGTTAATCTCTTTAACATTGTCTGTGCCAAGAATACTCCTCCATGGCTCCTGAGGTACGTGACAGCTATCACCCAGTGACTAATACCCCCTTTATAGGCAACATGCTGGAGAGAGTGATGGCAATTCAGCTGCAGACACTTCTGAAAGAAATCAATTATCTGAACCCAGTCCGATCTCTCTTTTTGGTCAAAGTTCAGCATTCAGACTGCTGTATCCTGTTGGTTCTTTCCCTCCTTCCCTTCCCTCTTTTTGCACAATGGCTGCTGATGTCACAGTACCAAGTTGGGGAAACACTAAGACTATTTATTACTTACATGATGCCCTCTTCTCCCCTCCTGCCACCCCTCTGGCATCTCAACTGTGTTTGAGTGTTAAATATAATCTGTGTTGCTTCACTGACCACTGTGCAAGGTCCTTGTAGCATTCGCATCTACACCTGTCCACTTAACAATAAAACTATCTTCTATTTTTAAACCTCAGCGGCACAACTCCATCTCCTTCATTACTTGAAAGTCCAGGCTCAGCTCAGAACTAAAAATAGGTTTATCTCTTTGGCGATCACTTGTAGCCGAGTAAGATTGTCTTCCATAAACACGGTTTTAACAACGAGTCCGTAAGTGATTGTGGAGGCCAATTCTGGATCCACACGTTCTTCCACAGTGGGGACATAGGTTTCCAGGCGGAAGTTGGATCATCACGCTGAGGGTGTGCCAAGCATGCCTTCCTCTTAGCGTGTTTCTTCCTTTCAGCCTGAGTTTGAGCATCTTCAAAGCCCATGACACCTTTGGTAAAGGCTGTTCTCCAACTAGAGCAATCCCAGGCCAGTGTTTCCCAGTTGCCAGTGCTTATACTACATTTTTTTTAGTTTTGCCTTGAGACAGTATTTAAACCTCTTTTGTTGACCATCACTTTCCATTTGTAAGTTGGGAATAGAGTAGTTGCTTTGGAAGACGATCATCAGGCATCCACGCACAACATGACCAGTCCAACGAAGTTGATGTTGAAGAATAGGTTTATACAGTTAGAACACTGTGGGTTTCCAATCCTTGTTTTGAAGCTCACATGATTGAAAATGCCTGCTATTGTCATGGCCTTGGGACTGAGGTATCAGGCAGCAGTTGAGAGGTGGGGTCAGACGTGCTCCCCAATCCTTCCCACATAGGATCCTCTGCTTCCGATCCTGTTGCCCCATCTGCTAACACCTTAGAAAGTACCACAGCACTCTGAAGAGTGGAACTTTCCCAGAAAGCTAGAATGCCTTGGGGTAGTGTTTTTCAACCAGGTCCCCACTAACCACAACCTTCACCCACAAGAAGGAGCTGGTAACTGGAAAATAAGGTGCAGGTCCTTTAAGATGGCTGGTTGTAGCACTAAGCGGGGGTTGAATCTCCAGAAGTACCTTAGCTACAGGGTTGCTATCAGTGGCCTTGAACTGGTACAAATAATATCTGGGACAGCATCTGCAGTGCTGCAGTGGAGACAGTCAGGTTGTGTATCCCCAGAAGTGACCAGAGGAGGAGTGACTAATGGGAGGAGTGCAGACAGAAGAAACCGTAGCAGCAAAACCGGACACCTTCATCTCCCTCACCTGCAATAAAACATGTCTCTCCCGTATCAGTCTCTACAGCCACAGCAGGCGCTGTAACTCTCCCAAAGGTTTGACATAACCCAAGAAGGTGCACTCCTCCATTGGGACAGAGGCAATCCATTTGCAGTGCTGTCCAGGGTCCTGAACCTGCCTTGCTCCAGATCAGCTCTAGCTATCGCCACCTCCCCTTGCATCTTCTTGGAACCACCATCATCCTGGAACAACAGAATCTCTGATGGATCAGGACACCGACCACATACTAAGACATTCCTTTTCCATGAAGTATCTAGCTATGTAGTTGGTTTGCTTTGGTCCCCCCGATTGTTTAAAAGATGAATAGTCTTGCCCAGCAGAACTAGATAGCTTGGTGTTTTTTTAAGTATAGCAACCGTATTTTGCAGGTGATCTAAAAGCAATAAAATGATACAAATAGTGATATGACTGTTTTTTTAAAAAAAACAGAAGCAAGAAAATCCTCTGATACAGGAGGAGGAGTTTTTTGGGGTGTGTGTTTTAAATTCTCTCTGCCTTGCCTCCCCCCCCCCGCCCAATTCTTCCACCATAAACATATAATTTATTCCTCTGTTTCTGAACGGTTAATTGGCCTGGCAAAACCAGAGAGCCCTCTAAGCTTTCACCATCTCAGGCATGGCTTTAGTCTCTGGCTAGTCTAGCTAGCTTGATTAGATACCTTTATAGAGCTTTTCCAACTCTTGGATTCTTGAATATCCCAATGTGAAATTCAACTGCTGCCTGGTACCTACGTCAATATGAACAACCTTTCCAGAGATTTCTCATGTGTCCGTCTACTTCCTCCATCTAGAGATTCAGCAAATACGGTTCATGTTCATAGCCTGATTTATGGGCAGTGCAACCCCCAGGAGTTGATTGGAGCTACTTGCTGCAGTAAATTAGATGTTGAGCCCTTCAGGGCAAGGTCTTGGCCTCTCATGCTTTTGTAGAGTGCCCAGCGCACTTTGCTGATCTGGAAAATGGCTATTAATTAAGCATGCAGAACACTGCAGCAACAAGGACTGTTGTCAACCATTTCTTTGTGGGTCAAGGACTTATTTCTCTTGGTTGGAAGAAGGTGTGCATGCAAATATAATCTTCCCCACCTCTTTCACTTCTTCTTAAAGACTTTTTGGAGTAATAGGAGTTGGAGATTTCTACTACAGTGGTACCTCTGGTTAAGAACCTAATTCGTTCCGGAGGTCCGTTCTTAACCTGAGAAACTGTTCTTAACCTGAAGCACCACTTTAGCAAATGGGCCCTCCTGCTGCTGCTGCACCGCCAGAGCACGATTTCTGTTCTCATCCTGAAGCAAAGTTCTTCACCCGAGGTACTATTTCTGGGTTGGCGGAGTCTGTAACCTGAAGCGTTTGTAACCCAAGGTACACTGTACTTCAGACTTTAAATTATGACAGCCAAGTGCCGCTGGTGGAAAGGTCTAAGTTGGCTTTAGCATGAGGAATGTTTTTGGACACCCTCTAGGGACACAGATCCGACATTAGCTCCTTTCCCTGAGGTTTATAGAGGAGAACTTCACAGTGGGTTGCATTCCTTGTTAATTAGTGGAAGAAGATGTGCCATTTGAATGTTCTATCTATTCCATACATAGTGATGTATGGAAGTGAGAGCTGGACCATAAAGAAGGCTGATCGCCGAAGAATTGATGCTTTTGGTAGTTCTTGAAGCTACCAACATGAATTTGACCAAACTGCGGGAGGCAGTGCAAGACAGGAGTGCCTGGCGTGCTCTGGACCATGGGGTCACGAAGAGTCGGACATGACTAAACAACAACAACAACATCTCTGACCCCACCGTCCTTGTGCTCATCTTACAGGTGTGCTTGAATTCACAAGGGCTTGCATAGAACTTGCCAGTGGATTGTACCCATGGGCCAGAGCTGTTAATCTTCTACTCTGCCCCTCTTGACAACCTCTGAGATTCAGCTCTGGAGGCAGCCACTTAGTTCACCTCATGCTGAAACTATCTTCCGGTAAAGGGTTAAGTACAGGTTCTGCTTTGTACTTTGGGAGAAATTATATGCTATACCGGGGTAGGCAACCTAAGGCCCGGGGTCCAGATGCGGCTCAATCGCCTTCTCAATCTAGCCCGCAGACGGTCTGGGAATCAGCGTGTTTTTACACGAGTAGAATATGTGCTTTTATTTAAAACCCATCTCTGGGTTATTTGTGGGGCCTGCCTGGTGTTTTTATACGAGTAGAATATGTGCTTTTATTTAAAATGCATCTCTGAGTTATTTGTGGGGCATAGGAATTTGTTCATTCCACACCCCCCCCCCAAAAAAATATAGTCCAGCCCACCACATGGTCTGAGGGATGGTGGACCGGCCCACGGCTGACAAAGGTTGCTGACCCCTGGGCTATACAGTACTTGACCTGCCTTGCACTTGATATTTCATCAGTATTGAAATTGTGTCATTTTTGCCCTGTGTTTAGATAAGATGCTGGCAAATCAGTTGTGAATCTTGGGCTGCTGTGGCTCATTTGTATGAGAGCTATTTTTATCATATAATTGTAGAGTTGGGACTCCAATGGTCATCTAGCCAAAATCCCTGCAATGCAGGAATCACAGCTAAAGAATCTCTGACAGATGGCGATTCAACCTCTGTTTAAAAATCTCCACCACCTTCCAAGGGAGTCCGTTCCACTGCAGAACTGCTCTTAACATCAGAAAGTTCTTCCTGATGTTCATTCAGAATCTCCTTTCTTGCCATTTGAATCCTTTGGTTCGGGCCCTGCCCTCTGAAGCAGCAGAAAACCAGCTTGCGCCATCTTCCATTTCACAGCCCTGGGTATGGTCTTGCTGAAGGTACGCACTTCAAAGTCAGGTTGATTTCCGTGGTGCAGATCGGATATGTGGTTAATTTTTTGTCATTGGAATCAATAGGACAAATGCTTAACTTTGACTGGATCACGTCACGTACCGGTATATTTTCCTTCAAGACACGACTGGCTCTTCTTGCAATGCTGGGACACAGCTGCAGAATTCACCTTCATAAGAAAATCAATAACAAAGCTTGTCTTAGTTTGTGTGTGTTAGAATGTTATTTAACTATCCAAGCACCTCTTGCACTCTTATTTCTTCTTTTTTAAGTACTCTTCCTCCTCCATGCCTCACTGGTCTTTAAGGAAAGAATATGTCTGTAGTGCTCAAGCTTTATATCAAAGCAATTTCGCTCTTAAATAGAGACGTTAGGTTTCTCAGACCATCCTAATAGGTTGGATAAGTTTCATACCTCCTTGCTTAGCAGGATGAAGTAAGGCTTAACCAAATCAGCATTGAGCAAACAATATATGCTTCATTCATCAACATAATGGATCCTTCAAATGTGTGCATGCCTTAGAAGCAGAGGCCCTTTTGTTCTTAGCAAATATATTTACTTTGCTTCCAAACAGCTTTCGAGATAAGCCCCGGATTTGCTGTGTTTCTTTTCCACACTCGCTTTGAAACTGCATGCCCACGACAAAGACACATCCCCGGCCAATGATTTTATCCTGTTTTTAAAAGCAAAGATGGCTTTTGTTTCACTGAATGCCACCTCCTGCACAAACTTTAAGTGTTAGGGGGGGAAATGCTTTGAAAGCTACCACTCTATGTATGCCTCAGGTCCAGGCCACTAAGACGAAAGACCAACCAAGGATGGAGAAAAGTCTTGAACCTATAGTAGCAAAATTTCTAATTAATTTTGAGTGGAGAGCTCTGAATCTTCCATGAACAAAGTTTATTTTTTAAAAAAAAAATCTAGAATCCTGGTGAGACAGGACCTCCCTTTTCAGAAGTTGGGTTGATTAATCCTTGGCATGACTTGTTTGTTTATGTAAAGGTAAAGGTAAAGGGACCCCTGACCATTAGGTCCAGTCGTGACCGACTCTGGGGTTGCGTGCTCATCTCGCATTATTGGCCGAGGGAGCCGGCGTACAGCTTCCAGGTCATGTGGCCAGCATGACAAAGCCACTTCTGGCAAACCAGAGCAGCAAATGGAAACGCCGTTTACCTTCCCACTGTAGCGGTCCCTATTTATCTACTTGCATTTTGACGTGCTTTCGAAATGCTAGGTTGACAGGAGCTGGGACCAAACAACAGGAGCTCAACCCCGCCAACCCCGTCACAGGGATTCGACTGCGAACCTTCTGATCAGCAAGCCCTAGGCTCAGTGGTTTAACCCACAGCGCCCCCTTGGTCCAGTGATGAGTGATCAGGATGAGGGCCCAGTAAATCGGACAGAGGGCACTGAGTGTTCTCGAAGCCAACCATTTCTAGTCTGTGCACAGTTCCTGATCCATGATGAAGGGGATTCTAGGAAAGTGTGTTCAGGTGAGGTTGGGCTGGGCTGGGCTGGGCTGGGCCAAGTTTTGTGGAGAGGGCAGCGGGGCAAGAGCTGGTTGGCAAGCTGATGTTTAAAGGAAAATATGCACTGACTGATATCAAAGCTAACCTACATGAGCAAATCCCCTGGAGGAAGGAAAACTGGATCACAAGCAGTCACTGAGGCCACCATGGGGTCCTGGCATACCCAGTTGGACTGCAATTGCTCTCTTATTTAATACAGTAAAAAGGTAAAGGGACCCCTGACCGCTAGGTCCAGTCGCGGACGACTCTGGGGTTGCGTGCTCATCTCGCATTATTGGCCGAGGGAGCCAGCGTATAGCTTCCAGTTCATGTGGCCAGCATGACAAAGCCGCTTCTGGCAAACCAGAGCGGCACATGGAAACGCCGTTTACCTTCCCGCTATAGCGGTTCCTATTTATCTACCGGCATTTTGATGTGCTTTTGAACTGTTAGGTTGGCAGGAGCTGGGACCAAGCAACGGGAGCTCACCCCGTCACGGGGATTCAAACCGCCGACCTTCTGATCAGCAAGCCCTAGGCTCAGTGGTTTAACCACAGCGCCACCTGGGTCCCTTTTTGTTCGTTTATATACTTCATAATTATTAAAATGCTTATCCTGAGATAAGACAATTGGGCTAATCGACTTAGAATTTCCGAGTTCATCTTAGATGACTCTTGAAAGTGGCTGATAAATTGGGTACCTTCCAATCCTCTGGCAAGGAGCCAGCTTGAATGACAACACGGTTATTCCACGTTACTGCTACGTTTTGTTTGAAACATCAGCTGTGTTTCATTGTTGATATGACAACTTCCAGCATGGGACCTTTTCAGTTTCCTGTTTAAATTTACATGCAAATGCCTTATCAGGCTTGGCCATGTCAATTTGGGCACGTTTTACAGCTCATAGAAAACTTGATGCTCATATGTTCCTACGGTACATGAAAGAGGAGGTTGTTCACCTTTGCAAGATTGACAACATTAGCATTATTTGGTGCTTATTTTCATTCAATGCCTTTCTATAGAACATGGAAGATTATGGAAGATTACGCGGGTGGCAATGTGGGTTAAACCACCGAGCCTAGGGCTTGCCGATCAGAAGGTCAGCAGTTCGAATCCCTGCGACGGGGTGAGCTCCCGTTGCTCGGTCCCTGCTCCTGCCAACCTAGCAGTTCGAAAGCATGTCAAAGTGCAAGTAGATAAATAGGTACCACTCCGGCGGGAAGGTAAATGGCGTTTCCGTGCGCTGCTCTGGTTTGCCAGAAGCGGCTTAGTCATGCTGGCCACATGACCCGGAAGCTGTACGCCGGCTCCCTCAGCCAGTAAAGCGAGATGAGCACCGCAACCCCAGAGTCGTCCGCGACTGGACCTAATGGTCAGGGGTCCCTTTACCTTTTACCTTACTTGCCTTTTATAGATAGTGTTGTACAGGAATTTAAGAGTCTTCTGCTTTCATTACTTTTTTACGTTGTGATTAAGTCTCATCATTCAAAGTGGATGTAGTTCATCATATAAAATATATGGAAAGCACAGGCAATGACATTATTATTATTTATTAAATTTATATACCGCAGGTGTAGGGCAGTTTTATAATAGTAATATGCCATCTCACAGCACCCTTGGGACACTGTGGGGCAAGTTTGATTAACCTGACTTTTACAGCTAAAGATGCTGCTGAAACAGTCATTGTAAAAGCCAGATTCTGGAGATGTCTGCACCAGTGTTAGTTGGCTTGTTCTGTCCCAGTCAATGAACAACTGTTTGTTTTCTATTATTCCATTTATATCCTGCCTTTCTTCCATCATGGAACTCAAAGCGGCAAAAACACAGTCAAATCTAGTTAAACCCCATGTCCCATTTAACTGCAGAATTCGCCTTGAAGGATTTCAGGTTAAAAATCTGAAATAGAGGCCACGATCAAAGAGATTTAACCTGCACATTCAACCAACGCGTTCCAGTTCTCAGCTGCAGAAAGGGGAAAGAGCCCATGAATGTGCCACATTTTGGGAACTGCGGCTGGCAATCCATGTGCTCGTGATCAGAAAGACAGTGTCAAGTGTCCAACTCTCCTGCTCATCCCGCTGTGAATGTTGAGCTGAATTACTGCTGCGTACAAGAAACTCTGCAGGACAGAAGACATTATACAAATAATAAGCTATTACATTACTATTTATCTGGAGAAGCATCAGTCAATTATTTTACACCCAGTGCTCATGAATGCATGGCCACTAACCCAGTGTTGACATTTGCACAATCTGAAAAGCCTTCCATTGCAAGTAGAGCTGGCCGACCCCTTCCTAATTACTCGTGCTAAGTGATGCAACATCAAATATGAACCAGGAGATTATAGCCCCATGACTCTGTCATTTCCTTGAGCTGCAGAAAACTGCTGCAGACACGATCTTCTGCTTACTGCTTCAGCTCAGCTCCCAGCGATTATTAATAGTCTTAATTAGAGAAAGAACCCCACATCTGCTCAGTGCCAGGGGTAAATTCAAACCTGAGACAAAGAAAATGATGCCCAGCTCCGCTTTGGTCGGCTCACTGAGCAATGGGCTTATCGTAGGGTGTTCCCCAACACCATGTTTCCTAAGTGTCATGACAGCCGGAGCTGCTACAGCACCTTTCCTCAAATTCTCTTCATCCAAGTCACCACATTGGCCAATATTGACAGGTATTTCTACTGCATTGCATGGAAGGTCAGAAACTGTTTTCGTTTTTGGCCCAAAGAAGCAAGCAAGAAGAGATTCCGATGAAAGAAGAGTGGCAGATGAAGTTCATGGACTATGCCAAGTTGGCAAAATTAACCAGGAGAATTCGGAACCAGCAGGACCAAACCTTTCCGAAAGACTGGAACAAATTTATGTTGTATTTGAAAGACAGTTGTAAACAATTAACATCGTTAGTGGGGTTACAAGAAGTTTTGTAAGGTTAAATGTATCATTTATTATTAAGGATTATTTTTAATTGATTATCTAAGAATAAGATTTCAGGGTACAGTAATAATATTAACAAAATGCAATAGGTAAAGGTAAAGGGACCCCTGACCATTAGGTCCATTCGTGACCGACTCTGGGGTTGCGCGCTCATCTCGCATTATTGGCCGAGGGAGCCGGCGTATAGCTTCCAGGTCATGCGGCCAGCATGACAAAGCCGCTTCTGGCAAACCAGAGCGGCACATGGAAACGCCGTTTACCTTCCCGCTGTAGCGGTTCCTATTTATCTACTTGCACTTTGACGTGCTTTTGAACTGCTAGGTTGGCAGGAGCTGGGACCAAGCAACGGGAGCTCACCCCGTCACAGGGATTCGAACCGCCGACCTTCTGATCAGCAAGCCCTAGGCTCAGCGGTTTAACCACAGCGCCACCTGGGCGCAATATCAGAGTATAAACAAGAAAACCATTACCGGTAGTTGAGGAGGAGGGAAGTCTCAGGCTGAGATGGCCAATTGGTTTTTATATATTCTATGCAAGATGGATGCTATGTTAACAAATATTTGTAAAACTTAATAAAAATTATTATTAAAAAAGAAAGAAACTGTTTTCGTTTTAACCATTCTATCAGCCCTGGGCTCTTCCCAGTGGAAAGATATAGTTAGGAATTGGATTCATTTTTCTCCATGCACATGAGCATCCACGAGACTCTCCTCTCATTCTATTGTTAATATATTAATTATAGGTATTTAAACCAAACCCAAAGACCCGTTTAGTCCAGCATCTTGCTCTTACAGTGGCTAATGCGATGTTACGAGAAAGGGGGGAAAAACGAAATGTTGTTGAACTCTCAGTTGCCATCAACCCCAGACAGCTGGGCCTATGGTCAGGGTTGATGGAAGTCCAAAACATCTGGAGGGCTCCATGTTGGAGAAGGTTGACCTAGAAAATCTGTCCCATGCACAGACACAGAATTCATGAGTAGTGCACCCAGCAGTTTGGTACATATTGGTAGCAGGGCCCAAGAGGAAATATGCACTGATTTAGACTAGTGGTGGTTTTTGGTCCTGCTGGGACTTCTGCTTATCTGTGCAACAGCTAATTTTATTAACTAATAATAAGTTTATTAATATGCATTCTATTTGCCTCCTTAAGTTTCTAGCCTGTCGTCTTTCCTCCCCCCCCCTTTTTTCTTTTGTACTGTAGTTGGAACTAAATGAAATAGAGAGTTTTCTACTTCAGTGTCAACTTTTACCCAAAGGGTCATAAGGATTTGGCCATGTGCTCTTGGCTATCTATCAGCATTTAGAAGCCGTTAACCTCCCTTGATTGATAAGGTCACATTCTTTATAAATTCATCAAAGACCAAGCTGTGAGACACTGATGTATTACATGAATGGGAATAATCGCACAGATGGTGGAAGACTGGAAGTGAGATTAAAAAAAAGGCAGTATTATTTTCCCCCTCTCGAATTCTGTCCTTCAGAATTACCAATCTGCTTAAAACTGAGCAACCTAATGAAATTTCACACCCACTCAATTTAATCATGGAATACTCGTGTGGGTTTTGATTCAGATAAAAACGGCCTCCAATATTTGGTAACACTTTCATTAAAAATGCAGGTTTTAAAATATATCTTAGAGACACACGAATACCTATTGACTTTCATGTACAAGAGCCTGGGGATGAAGGAGGTATTCGTGGGTATACTGTAAAAGTATAGATTACCTTATTTCCTCCTGTAAATACACCTAGCGCACTGTAAGATTGTGGTTAAGACAGTTTTTTTGTTTTGTTTCCTACTTGATTTTAAGGGCTTGGGCTGGAGATGCAAGTTGCCTTTGTTGCAAGTTTTTACTGCAGGTTAATGTTGACTCTTGATGCTTTTTGTAACCTGCATCTCAATTGTATTGCCTTCGTTATTAAGTGGAAACAACTATATGCAGAGTGTAATGCAAGGAAACTACTCTGAAAGCTCTACTGTATTGAAGAATGGCAGGATTCCACACGGCATCTTACCAGCTTTGACTTATCCTGTAGGTCTTCTGTCCAAACTGTACATCTTCTTGGGGAACAGCACCTAGAGCTACGATGCGCTAAAACAATGGCTTGCTTCTTGGATTCTCTCTCCCTTTTCCAAATTTTGCAACGCCTCTAACATGAGCTTTAAACTACTCATGAATTCTAGCCTGAAATCAAGATTACCCTTCGATTTTGCTTTCTTTGAATCTGATTTTCATGTCTTTGAGGTGAGCAGCTCTTAATTCTGCCATTACCTTTCTGTGGTGGTTTTCCTTCAGTGTGTGCGAATCGTTTTGATATTGTTTTTTATGAGTACTATACCCTGTCTGTCTAAACCACTGAGCCTCTTGGGCTTGCCGATCAGAAAGTCGGCGGTTTAAATCCCAGTGACGGGGTGAGCTCCCATTGCTCGGTCCCAGCCCCTGCCAACCTAGCAGTTTGAAAGCATGTCAAAGTGCAAGTAGATAAATAGGTACCACTCCGGCGGGAAGGTAAACAGCGTTTCCGTGCACTGCTCTGGTTTCGCCAGAAGCGGCTTAGTCATGCTGGCCACATGACCGGGAAAAACTGTCTGCGGACAAACGCCGGCTCCATTGGCCTGTAAAGCGAGATGAGCACCACAACCCCAGAGTCATTTGCGACTGGACTTAACTGTCAGGGGTCCTTTACCTTTACCTTTATGTGTACTATATGGCTGCTGATGGCAAGTTTGGGACTCTGGTGCAAAAGTACAACGAAAACAGCCACAACATGATGATAATGTGAAAGGAAATTTCCAGAGGGGGAATGTAAAAACAAGAGAATAAGCAGTGTTATTATAATAACGTTACTAACTTAACTTTAAATGCATGCAGTTCTGAGTGCATATCTCAATTTCAGAGTTACTGTTCACAAAACCTCTCCAGTTAAAGCAAGGGTCACTAAGCTTTTGGGGTCTGTGGACACCCCTGCAAACTGTTATTGGCACAAAACACACCCTGCAACCAAGCACACAACACAACCTATTATACTGGCCACAGGATGCTTACAGTATTTCAAGACCAATTTCACTGGTGGGAGGGAGGACCATGTGAGTGCCAGGGAAGGCCCCCGAGGGTGCATGTGTACCCATGGGTGCTGAGGTTAAAGGCACCCACATAGTAAAGCTGGGAGAAACCTCTTCCTGAAACTTTGGAGAGCATTTGCCATTCTGAAGGAAATGAGCCCTGAGTGCTCGCTGGAAGGACAGATACTGAAGCTGAGGCTCCAGTACTTTGGCCACCACATGAGAAGAGAAGACTCCCTGGAAAAGACCCTGATGTTGGGAAAGATGGAGGGCACAAGGAGAAGGGGACGACAGAGGACGAGATGGTTGGACAGTGTTCTCGAAGCTACGAACATGAGTCTGACCAAACTGCGGGAGGCAGTGGAAGACAGGAGTGCCTGGCGTGCTCTGGTCCATGGGGTCACAAAGAGTCGGACACGACTAAACAACAACAACAACAGCAACAAAAGACCAGATCTGTAGAAACAATCGTTGTACAGTAAAGGGCAACTGAAGAGTTTATGCTGAAGAGGACTAATGGAGAGTTGTTGATCAGAAGCCCAGAGTTCATAAGCTTCCCTGGGTGCCAGTCTATTATGCTGAATAGAGATTCTTCAGGCAAAATGTCCACATTCTGGGCACCAACCTATGCCAGTTTCCTTTTGTTTTGTATTACCTTTCTGTCTTGAATAGAATTTCTGAATGTACCTTTTTCAGTTTTGATTGCTTCGTTAGCTTCAAGAATCTCTTTATTACTCTCCAGATTTCTAATCCTCCAAAGACTATGGGTGGGGAGTGTAGGAACTGTCTCAGCATTTCATATGGAAGTTAATTTCTGATTTCCATATTAATAAAACATAGCTTTATCTTTTTATTTCTCCATAATCCTTGCAACAACAGGGAGAGAAGATTATACTGAATATGTTGAAAAAGCAATTAGAAGGCTGCATGCAAGAACTTTAAAAGGGGAGGGAAGAGACATGAAATTTAGCGACAGTTTTAAATGTTGGGTTCAACAGGCACTGCCTGTAAGACAGAATGAAGAACTCCTTAGAGTGCAGGTGTTTGTAGCCATGGTCATCAAAAATAGGTTTCAAATGGCCTCAAGCTATTATATGGCCATTGCATTGGTTTTTGTATTGCTTTGAATATTATATTTTTTTTGTGTGTGTAAAAACCAGCCATGTGGGTGTGTCTCCACTTTTCTCCGAAGAGTCGGACACGACTAAACAAGAACAGAATGGTGAAAAACTTGAGCTAGTGCTGGGGGGGGGAGATATCAAGATTTGTGGGTGTGGCCTTAAAAATTCTGGGTTGGAGGGAGGGCATAATTTGATATGCTTGTGCAAATAGGACTGCATATCAAGGGTCCTCTGATGTGGCTTGTGTGTCTTCAGGTTGCGTTCTGTCTTCTATGTGTTGGAACAACAGTTGAGTTGTGTGGCCAAAGTTCCCGTTTTATTTAATATGTGGGTTTTGACTTCTGACTATTGTCTTCATGACTCTGTGAATAAATGCAGCTTAAAAGGAAAAGGAAATTCAGAAGCTGAAGAAATTGTGTTGTTTTTTTAAAAAAATCCTCTAATTGCAGAAGTATGATTCACTAAAATTTCTACTGTCCTCAGACATGTGCCTTGATGATTTATGTAAAAATTTATGTGCCTTGATGATTTATGTAAAAATGATGCAGCCAGCATGTCGCCATAATTATTCCTTTATAACTCATGGATTTACTGTTGTTTATTTGTGAGAAAAACTGTATTATGGATTGCCAAATCATCCTACAGTACTTGTAATTCTTATTAAAGTGGCATTTGTACCCAAGTGGACTGCTTTAGGCTGGAATCTTGGGTCATGTTAAGCTATATAGCATGGGTAGGCAAACTAAGGCCTGGGGGCCGAATCTGGCTCAATCGCCTTCTCAATCCGGCCCGCGGACGGTCCGGGAATCAGTGTGTTCTTACATGAGTAGAATGTGTCCTTTTATTTAAAATGCATCTCTGAGTTATTTGTGAGGCATAGGAATTCGTTCATTATCCCCCCCCCCAAAAAAAAAAATAGTCCAGCCCTCCACAAGGTCTGAGGGACAGTGGACCGGCCCCCTGCTGAAAACGTTTGCTGACCCCTGGAAAGGATTAACTGCTGAAAACAGGAGACTGGAGAGAGAAAAGAATCTGGGAGTCTGTGTTGATCTGCAGCAGGAGGGCAGGTGCCAATATCAGACTGAAGAGAAGCTCAGTACAGCAGTCTTTGTGCCTGCAACAACTGTGAGGAATCCTTGTGTACTCAAGGGTGCTCTTCAGCCAAAGGAATGCTCATGGCAGATAGTTCACTCCTTATTGTCAAAGCAGATAGTTTCCATGGCTTCAAATGAGTACCTATGCATGCATGCCTAGCATCAAGGCAGCTAAGTCCCAGGTCTGCTCTCTGTGGAGCAGTAGCAGCGACAGGGGGCCATGCCCCCCCCCCGGCTATGTATCTTCCCGCGTCAGGCTGCAGCTGGAGACTACACCTTCATGGAAGCAGCCTCTGCTCTTCCCGCTTCAGTCCGCTCTTGGTTCTGGGACACAGTTGTGCAGGAGAGGGTGAGGAAGCATCCAGCCCTTCACTTGCCTGGTCGGCCTCTTCCTCCTCTTCCTCCAGCTGTGAAGCTTCCCCTGCCTTTTACTCTTGCCTCCTGGCTGGTACAGGTGCCCACAAATCACTGCCCCCCCTCTCCAGTCAGACTCCAGCCCCCCCCCCCAGTGTGCACTAGTCAGCATCCTGCAAGTCCCTGGCACTTTATATAACGCAGCAGAGTGGGGAGATCTAAGGTCACAGGATGGGGCCAACTGCGGCCATCCAGGGCTCTGTGTCTGGACTCTCACCAGCCCTGCATTGCACCCTGTCTGTTTGCCAGCCTGTGTCAATTTTGCAGGTGTTTCTCCCCATCCTGCTTTTAAATCACAGATTTAAAAGAAGTATTTAAGTATGCATATTTATCGCAATGTAACACATTCCTAAATGTAGAGCTGCCATACGCCCAGGTTTTCCCGGACACATCTGGGAATTGGGCTGCAAAATGGCATCTGGGTTGGGTTTTTTTGCTGAATCGACAAAATATCCGGAAAATTCCAGATGTATGGCAAGTAGGGTGATTTTTCTATGTTAAAAAAAAATTCCCCCAAAGCCCGAAAACTTAAAACTTAGTTTTTAAAGACTTGTAGATGAGGAAAGATTATTGTGCCATTTTTTAAAAATAAAACATGTTTAGGCTATACATGGGCTATTACAAGATGCGGAGGTATGTTTTTAAAAATCTGTATACCATTTTTATCCTTTAGTAGCCATTGACCTTTCATCTGGATTTTCTTTTTAGTGGTTGCGTGTTCCCCTTGTCTGCCTGGCTGTATAACAGAAACACCAGCATACAGCAAGGTTCAATCCCTTGACATCTCCAGTTATGACTGGGAGAGACCCCTGCCTGAAACCATGGAGAGCTGTTGCCGCTCACTGTTGAAAATACAGGGCTATATGGACAATTGGTTTGACTCAGTGTAAGACATCTTCCTGTGTTCCTATGCAATGTATAACTACCGGGAATGGTTGTAACATCTGCTTTGCATTCAGTAGGTCCCAGGCTAGGGCTGGGCGATATATCGTCCCAAACTGGTTTGAAGTCCATTTCATGATAATGGTTTCATAATTTTCTGACTTGGCAATATATCACATATCATGATGTGTGTGTGTGTGCTATGCAAAAATCACAATGCAGGAAAAACTGTGAAGCCAGCCAGTGCCCCCAAAACTATTATAAGGAAAATACTGCTCCTTTTCCCTTATGGGGTATCCAAGAGCCCGTATAGAGTCCTTAAGTAGGTCCCCTGTCAGAAGGAGAAAATAACAGAGGCCAACCAGAGAATATTGAGAAGCAAAGCATAGTAAGCCTGATCTTTATTAAGGTAACTGTTGCAATAGGGGGCTCACAGGCAGGAAGCAGGAGGGACCCAGAACAATAGTTTGGAAGCCCTTATATAGACTTTTGAAATTTATGAACATATGATTTATATATGTGTAACCTTAGAATTCCTGTTACAGGTAGGTAGCCGTGTTGGTCTGACATAGTCGAAACAAAATTAAAAAAATTCCTTCCAGTAGCACCTTAGAGACCAACTAAGTTTGTCATTGGTATGAGCTTTCGTGTGCATGCACACTTCTTCAGATAATTCCTTAGAATTCCTGTAACAATTCCTTTGTGACTAAATGTTTGTTTTAATTAAAACTTTAAAATGAACAAATGCTAAACTAACAGTCATCTACGTATGTTAGTATTTTAATACTTGCGACTTCTGTTATTTTGAGCAAGGGCTTCCTACTATTCCAGCCCATGATATTAGACTTTACTTTTACTGTACTGGATTCTTCTGCAGACACAGCTGTGTAGCTTTGCCAGTCGAGATACTGTGAATTCCCCAGTTCCCTGAAGCATCATTTTGATTCTGGCCCAGGGACCCAGGAGAGAAGCATTAAGCCTTTTTAACAGTCTAAAACTGGTTTTGCTAATATTCCATGCACGCTCCATCTGCTTTTGCCTTTGTCGAAAGCTAATGGATTTGAGAGCAATTTGCTCTGCTGGTATTAGTCCAGAACCATCCAAAATAACATATGGACCGTCTGAAGTTAATTAGGGTGCAGAAATTAAGCACCTAAAGGTGAAAAGTGATGTGGTCTTTTAAACCTTCCTCTATGAGGATATGACCACACTGCTCTTGATGCACAGAGATGTTGTTTTATAATTGCAGAATTTGTCCACAGTTGTTTTGAGGAATATGCATGCTTCCCCTGCCAGAGTGACAACAACTTGCGACTTCAGGGAGTGTGTGCTGGCTCCCACAGCCTGCCCGTATGGCATGCTGCAATGCTAAATAGCAGTTGCCTGACATTTTCAGTGGAACAGGCTGTTATATTACAATTGAGTTTCTTCTTCTGAAGAAGAGGCATTGCAGACTACCAATGTGTTGTCTGTATTTCATTTGTGGCGAGGATGGGGTCTGAATTCCAGGGCTCTACATTTTGACAGGCCTAACTTCTCTTCTTTCCCCTTCCCGTACTGGAGGGTTGCTGTGAACCAGGATGGAATTAGACACGAGAGCAGTCAGAGCAGGGAACCCACTCGCAGTATGAAACCAGCTTTTGCAGAATGTGTTAACACGTACCAAGTGCTGTACCAGCATGTCACTACTGGTTTTCCCAGTAGTGATGTATGGAAGTGAGAGCTGGACCATAAAGAAGGCTGATCGCCGAAGAATTGATGCTTTTGAATTATGGTGCTGGAGGAGACTCTTGAGAGTCCCATGGACTGCTAGAAGATCAAACCTATCCATTCTTAAGGAAATCAGCCCTGAGTGCTCCCTGGAAGGACAGATCGTGAAGCTGAGGCTCCAATACTTTGGCCACCTCATGAGAAGAGAAGACTCCCTGGAAAAGACCCTGATGTTGGGAAAGATGGAGGGCACAAGGAGAAGGGGACGACAGAGGACGAGATGGTTGGACAGTGTTCTTGAAGCTACCAGCATGAGTTTGACCAAACTGCGGGAGGCAGTGCAAGACAGGAGTGCCTGGCGTGCGATGGTCCATGGGGTTACGAAGAGTCGGACACGACTAAACGACTAAACAACAACAACCAGCAGGTTACTTCCCCATGCTAAGGAGATAGATGTCGTTCCTTAGACTTGCCCAATATCCTAAGCTGGAAGCAGGTTTTGCTACTGTATTGGCCCAAATATAAGCTACACTTCCCTGCCCCCCCAAATTCCGATGGTGAAAAGTTAAAGTGTGGCTTATATTCGCGACCTTATGCCACCAGCAAAGCAGCATGGCTTGCCCCTCGCCGAGAGCAGCCTGGGAGCATGAGGCAATGGCGCGCAGCCCACCCACCACTCCCAAGCCTCTCCTACGCCAGCTGAGAAGGGGGAAGGCCGACAGCAAAGTGATGTGGCTCTACCCCCCCCAAAAGCAGTGCGGGGCAATGTCGCCCGTCCCGTCCGCAGCTCCCAAGCCTTCCCCAAGCCGCCAAATTTTAAATGTGTGGCTTATTTGTGGGTGCGGCTTATATGCGGATGCCTGATGATCGTCTTCCAAAGCAACTACTCTATTCCGAACTTAAAAATTGAAAGCGTAATGCTGGTGCTCAACAAAAGAGGTTTAAAGACTCTCTCAAGGCAAATATTTTAAAATGTAGTATAAACACTGACAACTGGGAAACGCTGGCCTGCGAGTGCTCCAGTTGGAGAACAGCCTTTACCAAAGGTGTTGTGGGCTTTGAAGACACTCAAACTCAGGACGCAAGGGAGAAACGTGCTAGGAGGAAGGCACATTTGGCAAATCCACACCATGTTCAACTCCTGCCTGGAAACCCATGTCCCCACTGTGGAAGGACGTGTGGGTCCAGAATTGGTCTCCACAGTCAGTTACGGACTCATTGTTAAAACCATGTTCATGGAAGACAATCTTACTCAGCTACGAGGGATCGCCGAAGAAGAAGAAGAAGAAGAAGAAGATATTTGGGCCAATATGGTATTTGTGGTTAGAAGAGAAGGCAGTTAGTGCTAACCAGGTTCGTGTTGGTGTGCCGTAAGGAAGCTGCTCTGAAGATGGCTTCCATCCCCAATGCTGACTTTCAGGATTGGCAGGGGACCACTGTTACAACTGCACTGGAGTGTGAGTAGTAAAGTAGACCCCTGACTGTACAGGCATAGTTTCCACTGACAGAGAAAATGAAATGAAAAAAGAGGGAAATGGTGTGGATCAAAGCTGTGCAGGTCATCAACGTACAATCTCAGCAGCGCTGTCTGATGGTCCGTTTCCTTGCAGGCTCTGACTGATGGGAGTTCTTGGGCTGATTAGAATCAAAATGGGTTCAGGGGAGGAAGGGGAAGACTTAATGTGCTCATTATCTGCCTAGGCTTCAGAAACGCTGTATTCTTGGCCTCTCACTTTACACTTCCTTCAAAAGGATGGAGGTTTTTTTGCACACTTCCTTTCATGTTGAGCGAATCAACATAGATTTAACAGGTAGATGAAAGAGATAAACAAATATTGTTTATAGCAGCCTTAAATTCTGGCTTGAAAGAGAATTCTGTCTTCAAAGGCTGACTCAATTAATGGGCAATCTTTCTGGATTCGGAGGTCTTGCCATTCACAGGCATCCCCAGCCCTCCAGATGTTTTGGACTACAATTCCAATCATCCCTGACCACTGGTCCTGTTAGCTAGGAATCATGGGAGTTGTAGGCCAAAACATCTGGAGGGCCGCAGTTTGGGGATGCCTGATATAGATGATAGAATCATAGAATTGTGAAGTTGGAAGGTACCCCCAAGGGTCATCTAGTCCAACCTCCTGCAATGCAGGAATCTCAGCTATACACAGCTATAGCATCCATGAAGGAGAGTCCACCACCTTCCAAGGGAGACCGTCCCACTGTTGAATGCCTCTTGCTGCCAGAAAGTTCTTCCTGGTGTTTAGTCAGAATCTCTGTTCTTGTAACTTGAAGCCATGGGTTTGAGTCGTACCTCCCAGAGCAAGAGAAAGCAAGCTTGCTTCATCTTCCACGGGACAGCCCTTTCGGGGAAACTAGTATTGCGGTTCCATCCAACTGGGTGAGCTGCTTCTGGTCCTGAGCTACAGGGAATGTTTGGGGAAACCCCATTGCAGAAGAGCAAGAGGGACTCAACCTTCAGCAGAAGAAATTCCAGATAACCATAGAACACAGCAAGGGTTGCAAATGGGAAGAGGCCCTATCACATCTGCCAGTGGTGAGTGTTCATCTTCCCTCCAGTGAGCTCTCCTTTGCTTCAGTTGAAAGCTCTGCTTGTATTCTGAGCTCCTTTTGCATGAAAAGCCACGCTTTTATTGAATACTAGCTGGCCATGCCACGCATTGCTGTGGCATTGTTTGTTAAATGGTGGGTCAGAGTCCCCCTTCAGATTCCTCAGACCGTCAGAGTCCCCCCCTGTGTTATGTTTAGATAGGGGGATACCTGTGTCTCCCCACACTCTGTAGCGACCCATCCCAGGGAAGGTCTTAGTTATCCCTGTCACCTATTGACAGACCCCCCCCCCCAATCAGGGAAGGACTTGCCTATCTGTGTCCTCCATTTTGACCCCCGAAACCCATTGAGGGTTGAGGGTAATACCGATTGAGGGTAATATGGAGGGGGTGGGGTGGGGGTTTGGAGGGGTGGTCGGGGAGGTGGCCTGGTCCCTGGGGGTCGTAGGATCGGCGGTGGAGGGTCCTGGGAGACGTCGGGATCGGCGGGGGCGGAACCCGTGGGGGTGTGTGTGGAGTGGGCTTGTTCGGGGTGGGAGGAGGTAGTGGGAGGCAGCGGAATCGGCGGGGGCGCGATCCGTGGTGTGTGTGTGTGTGTGTGTGTGTGTGGAGTGGACTTGGTGGGGAGGGGATCGCTAGTATGTGATTTCCGGGGGGGGGGGCGCAGGACTCTGGGGAGCGGCCTGGTCTCGGATGTGCGATCTCCGAGGGGGGCTTGGTTCCCTGAGGAGCGGCTTGGTCTCGGGGCAGTTTGCTCTCTGTTGGAGGCGTGGTCTCCGGGGCGTGAGGGATTGTGGGAGTATGTTTGTCCGTTGTTCGTTGAATGTCCACTGGAGGGCGCAAATTTTTTGACCACAAATCCAGGTTTTTACCTGTGAAAGGTGTGTCAGCTGGTCAGTGTAAGTGCATGATTACCTGCTCACATGTGACTCTGAGGTTGTGGCCAAATTTCAGGACGATTGAGTAAGTGTGGGGAGGAAAGTGGGGAATAACACACATGCACCTTCACCATTTTTATATACATAGATACACCATGCTAAACGTTCGCAAAGCGTCCTGCACTTCAGGCCTACTGTATTTGGCAAAACTGATGCCTATTTTGTTTAGAGCTGCAGTTATCAATCCATTCTTTTTTAAAAAGTTTGTTACCTTGATTCCTTATTTTTCTTTGAAGTTTTGCCATTTCTGCATATCCCATAAGCTTTTGTATTCATTCTTCTTTTGCTGGGACTTCTCCTTTTTTCCATTTCCTAACACTATCTACTCTGACTGGCAGCAGTTCCCCAAGGTCTTGGGCTGAGAGAGGCCTTTCACATCACCTGCTACCTACTCTTTTTATTAAAACAAATAAATGCTGGAGCTGATGAGGTCTGAACGTGAGAAAGGCATGTTCTCTCTCTAGCTTCACATCATTGTGCTGGGGAGTAGATTTTGTTGGACTTGAACAAGAGACCCAGGTTCAAGCACCTGAGCTCATGAAGTTGTCTGCTGCACTGTGCCGTGGGTCGGTCAGTTTCCTTTCTGACATAGATCTATAAGCAATAATGCGTGACCGTCCCTGGGAATCGAAAAGCAAGACGAATGCAGGGGAAGAAGAATTGATTTCATGGCAGCATGGCTGCCTTTTCGCTTACCTATTTCTACCAAAGTAATTACACCCGATTCGCTATGTGTGATAGCATCTCTGGGTACCGTCTCCGCTTTTGTTTTGCTCCACATGTTGTAGTTGCTTGCATGCGACCCTGCCAGTTGTAAAGGGCCTGTCTGTGTATCTCCTGCGTCTTTCATCTGAAGCACACTAGCAAGTGCTAGCTGGACATCAGAGATTGGTCAGCAGCAGCTCACACTGCTGTAATGTGATGGAGATGGTTGTTATTATTTAACTTATTACCTGCCTTTCACCCGAAGATCCTGGGGTGGTTGACAACAATTAAAACCACCCAATTCAACACAGTTTAAATCAGAGGTTGGCAAACTAAGGCCCGTGGGCCATATGCGGCCCGCTGGGCTCGTTAATCCGGCCCACGAACCTTGCAGACCCTGCCGCCCGCTCGGTCAGTCCCCCGTGGTAAACCGGGGTGGAGCCTGTCTTCCGTGACACGGCTTCTGGTTGGCTGCAGGAACTCTTGCAGAAGCCGCGGACGCCTTTGGGCGGGCGGCAACGCCTCCACTCCACTTCCACTTCCTCCTGCTCAGCTCTTCCCGCTCGGCTGCTTCCTCCCGCTCGGCCGCCTCAGTGGGAAGGAAGGGGCAGCGCCCAGAGGCGGCCAATCGGGAGGAAGTGGACGAGCAGGAAGAGCCGAGTGGGAGGAAGCAGCGGTGGCATGGAGGCTGCCTCCACCACCCAGGCCAACAGTGTGGGCTCTGCACCTCGCTGATACAGAGTATGACAACACTGCTGAACAGAGGCGGTGGCGGGGGGATCCTTTCGGGAGGGGGGGTGCTTTTGGGAGAGAGTGGGTCTGGCCCCCCACAAGGTCTGAGGGACAGGGGACCTGAAAAAGTTTGCTGACCCCTGGTTTAAATCAACTAACAATCACCAAAATAGGATGCGTCCTAAAAAAAGAAGAGTATTAGGTATCAAGGCCAGGTAGAGAGTGTTCCTGAAACCTTTCTTTGGAAGGAGTCCTGGGCAGCAGACAACAAGCAATGAAAATATTAAAAGGAAAAAGAAAACTTTAATGCATCTTTAAAAAGCAATCCCAATACTGAATGCAGAGTGGGGAAGATCTCTGCTATGAGGCTTGCTGAGAGTGAAAGCTCTTCAGCTGGCACTGAAAAGACAACAGAGATGACACCTGTCTAATATTCAAGGGGAGGAGATATTAGGTGCCATGACACTAAAGACCAAATTCCCACATTGTTTGGAGCGGACCTCCGTTGTTTGCTGGAGGCCCTCACTTGCAGAGCACAGTGATCTACTGGGTGTATAAGAGGTGAGCTGATCTTCCATGGTCCCAAGCAGTCTAGGGCAGGCGTCCCCAAACTTCGGCCCTCCAGATGTTTTGGACTACAATTCCCATCATCCCTGACCACTGGTCCTCTTAGCTAGGGATCATGGAAGTTGTAGGCCAAAACATCTGGAGGGCTGCAGTTTGGGGATGCCTGGTCTAGGGCTTTGGCTGTTCCAGCTGCAGCTCTCCTGTGGATTCAGCTCACGGCCGTTTCAGCTGTGCCGCTTCCCCCCCCCCCCCGGGCAGTTGTCACCCAGCCCTATCAAGGGTGGCAAACCATGTCCTAAGGCCCTGCGCAACTGAGCTTCACTTTCACTGGGGGCGGGCCTTGGGACGTTGCGGTGGCGTCAGGGACGGAACCCTCGGAGGGAAAGCTCTCACGCCACTGCGGTAACATCTAAAGGGCACTTTTGTTATGAAATGCTTAGAGGCAAGGGAGATGGATGTGATGTGTAGTAAAAAGACAGCAGTGAATTAGTCATCGTGGCAGTGCCTTTGCCTTTCCTTTAAAGAAGAGAAGCAGCAAAAAGAACCGCCCCCCCCCCGATCCACAGTCGAGAGCTTCGCATGAGAAGCCAAGTGTGGATTTCTTCCTTTGACTTGGCTGTGTCCTCATTAGAATTCTGTGTGCCGTTGCTGGTTCTATAAATAACACTCAAAGAGACGTTTGATTGCCAGAATCCTGTGCACCCCACAGCCTCCTCAATGGCATGGGCTTTACATACTATTAGCGAATCCTTGGCATCGCCGGCATTAACTGCAACCATTTTTAATTAACCTGATTTAGTAGCAGAATTGCAACGCTGATGAAAATGAGAGGTTGGAACAAATACTTATTTATTCCAGCACAGTGGTAATGACTGTTGAAATAGATGGTTCTAATTAACTTCAAGGAGGAGGCTTCATAAATTTATAAAGGGGAGGGGGGAAAAACCCAGGCATGTCCCATAGCTACTCAGATGCCCATGCAGTTGGGTAGAAGAGGGGCACTTCCTGCAAGCACTTCTGAGGGGCGGGTGATTGCTTTCCTAGTTGTCCAGTGGCTACATTTTAATAGGTCTTGGGGTTTGTCTACTCACCTGAAAAGTGCATTGGTTATCGGTCAAGAAAAACTGCTGGCGGACTGGGCACTTTGAAGAGCATCGCCTGTCCCTCTACAATATGCCCCTTTTGCTGCTTCCACCTTTCAGGGGAGCAGAACCAGGAGAGCCACACTAGTTCAGCATTGGGACTGAAAACATCTGGCTCAGGGGTCAGCAAACGTTTTCAGCAGGGGGCTGGTCCACTGTCCTTCAGACCTTGGGGGGGGCCGGACTATATTGGGGGGGGGGGATAATGAACAAATTCTTATGCCCAACAAATAACCCAGAGGTGCATTTTAAATAAAAGGACACATTCTACTTGTGTAAAAACACGCCGATTCCCAGACTGTTCGCGGCCGGATTTAGAAGGTGATTGGGCCGGATCCGGCCCCCGGGCCTTAGTTTGCCTACCCATGATCTGGCTGCTAAGGATAAGTGGTGATGGGGGGATGTTCTGGCAGCAGGGAGAAGAGTTCATTGTAACTTCTTCTTCTTCTTCTTCTTCTTCTTCTTCTTCTTCTTCTTCTTCTTCTTCTTCTTCTTCTTCTTCTTCTTTTCCTCCTCCTCCTCCTCCTCCTCCTCCTCCTCCTCCTCCTCCTCCTCCTCCTCCTCCTCCTCCTCCTCCTCCTCCCTCTCTCTCTCTCTCTCCCCCCCCCCCAAACCCTCCAACATCCTTTGCCTTTGAGGGCTTTAGCAGCAGTTATGGCTGGAATATTTAGTAAACTGGGGAAGGGACCCTGAAGAACAACGCCCCCCCCCCCCAAGCATGGTTGAATACTATCAGCATCACTTGGGTTTCTGGATTCCTTCGGGCCAAAAAATTATATGTAAAGTGTATTATTGCTGTTTTCCTGTATCTATTGATGTTTCTTAAATCACAGGAGTGAGGGGTGGGGTTTTTTTTTTGGAGGGGGGAATCATAATGAGGACCATTGTGTGTGTCTGTTGGTGAGGGGGTTAGGAAAAATGGGGTAGTTAATACTTTCCCCCTCTGCTCAGTCCTAATGAAAATCCCCTTTTCACAGCTGCTATTTCTCCCTAGGAGAAAAATTCACCATTCTGATTTTGTTATCATGAACCGCTTGTGAGAACTATGAGGGTTGAAAAGATGTATACAGGTATAATGAAATAAATAAAAAATCCTCATTTTTTGCACACGGAGTATTTTAGAAACCGGGGGCAATTGTCAGGTAAGGGGCTATTTGTATGTCTTTATGTTTAATTGCCTTTTGGAGAAAGCAAGGAGGTGGTGCAGAATCTGAGTCCCTGGCTGGTTCTCCTGCTGACCTTTTATTGCTTTTAATCGCTGCATTCTCTCTCACTGCACAGATATTTGCTGTTTGACTTTCCCCCAGCTAAAGTACCTCATCTCTCTTCTCAGGTTATCCTGCTGGATATCCCACGGCTGCCCCCACCTACAACCCAAATATGTATCCGACCACCAGCCCTGGCTATGCCCCAGGTAAACAAAGCTTTCTATTTTTCTGTTAGCCACATTTGACGGTATGTACTTCCGTGTTTGTAAGCCACATGTTGTGGCTCTTGTGTCTGTGTGTTTTTCATCAGATCTTTCATTCAGCACCATTTACAGACCTGCCATTATCAACATGTCTTTTTTTACAAAATGGAACATTTAGCAGGCCGCTATGAAGTCTGTTGCCAGGTGCTTTCTCAGTAAGAACTGCATGCACTATGCAGGTTGACCAAGTATACATGCCAATGCTGCCTTGTTTCTTCAATTGCTGGTCGATTGTATTCTGAAAATGGGAAGCAGAAATGGACAAAAGATAGATACAGTGGTGCCTCGCTAGACGAAATTAATTCGTTCCACGGGTCAATTTGTGTAACGAATTTTTCGTCTAGCGAGTCCCAGTTTCCCATAGGAATGCATTGAAACTTAATCAATGTGTTCCTATAGGCTCTGGGGGACTGGCAGCGGCATGCAACGGGGCTTCGGAGAAGGTCTCCGAAGCCCCGTCCGATATCGGCTGTGTACAAGGCGGCAGGGGGAGAAGCTCTCTTCTCCCAGCCACCACCTTGCCTGCCTCCCCCAACACGGAGCGCAACTTCGGAGGTCTCCAAAGTTGCACTCCGTGCCAGCTGTGCGCGGCGGGGGCAGGGGAAGACCTCCCGCCGCCGCCTCTCGCCAGCCTCCGCGGACACGGAACGCAACTTCGGAGGTCTCTGAAGTTGCGCTCTGTGTCTGTGGTGCAGGGCGAGAGGCGGGGGCGGGTCCCGCCGCCGCCTCTCGCCTGCCTCCGCCGACATGGAACGCAACTTTGGACACCTCCGAAGTTGCGTTCTGTGTCGGGAGAGGCGGCGGGAGGTCCCCCGCCCCCGCCGCGCACAGCTGGCACGGAGCGCAACTTTGGAGACCTCCGAAGTTGCGCTCCGTGTTGGGGGAGGCAGGCAAGGTGGTGGCTGGGAGAAGAGAGCTTCTCCCCCCGCCGCCTTGTACACAGCCGACATCGGACGGGGCTTCGGAGTCCTTCTCCGAAGCCCCGTTGCATGCCGCTGCCAGTCCCCCAGAGCCTATAGGAACGCATTGCGCCTATAGGAACGCATTGAGCCAAGGGGAAGACAGGCAGGGGCAGCCGCACCACTGCGTTTTGGCTCCGCCCCCCCTGGCAAAGGAAGATTAGCTGTCAGCTTCCCTCGCTGACAGCTGATCTTCCTTTGCCGCTTTCTATGGCCGCGCTTCGTAAGACGAAGCGGCGGCCATAGAAAATTTTGTCATCTTACGAATGCCTCGCGCAAAGCAAAACTCTTTCGTCTAGCGAGTTTTTCGTTGTGCGAGGCATTCGTAAAGCGAGGCACCACTGTAGATAGATAATCTTTATTGTCATTGTCCCATACAGAACAACGATATTGCAGTTGAGAAGTGCCATAATTTGGTGGTGGTTCAGTGTAGACAGCCAGATAGACCAATGGTTTGGGTCAGTACAAGGCAGCTTCCTTAGTTCCATGATCTAGCTTCCATTGATGTGGGGGGTCTACCCCCCAAAAAAGGAGTTTAAGAAAGGGTAAAGATTGGGAACCACCGACACTAAGCTTTAAATTACAGAGGTCCGGAAATATGTTGTTGCCTGCATTATTCTTGCACATTCCATCATTCCTACAACCTTACTGATAAGTCAGGTGAACTGAATTACTCAAAATGTATTCTGATTTGAAGCTATATACAGTAACATTTTTTTTTAAAAAAAAACTTCATTTGGCCCATTTGCGTATGAGAACTTTCTAAAAGGTGAGCGCCTTTCCTCCTGCAAAGGTGCGTTTTAAAAGGGAGATCGAGATTTTCAGGGAAATCACCTAATCTCACCTTCTGGGATTCTGAAACATTTAAATCTCTTTACATTTTCTTCTTTATTATATGGGGTTTTTGTTTCCTATATTTCTGTGCTTGCTGGAAAGAGATGCAAAGCAATTCATACAATATTGATCAAACAAACTTAACATGAGCCTGACTGTCAGGAAATCTTGTTCTAACCTTTTAGCCCAGGGGCCCAAAATGTGTGTGTCAGGAACTTTGCAGGCAGAAGGAATGTTTGATAAAATTGCTTATATTTTAATAAAAGATGGGTAAAGAATCCTTCCACCTCCAGCAGCTCCCTTAATTAAAACCTAATAATGTATCTGTTCCTCACTAGGTTTCTTGTTTTCTGTGGAGGGTTTTTTTTTTGGGGGGGTGGGGGTGGTATCTGCTTTGCGATTTCCATATAAGTGAAGTTGTACATTTAATTTCCACAGGGGCCAGTTCCTCCTAGATCCATTTCGATTAATAACACAGCAGATGATAATGCAGGTCACCCATTATATCAGCTCCCACCCAGAAGAGATGTTTGCTAAACTCCAACCACAAAATTGGCTGCGATTAGCTTGAGATTTCCTTCTCTCTCCATTGCACGTGCTCCCCCCTATTTGATACTGCATCAAGATGCTTGCTTTGAAGGGATGCACTGAGACCTTTGGCTTGTTGCTGCCTTTCTTCAGGCAAGGCCACCATAGTAAGCGCAGGGCACAAGCCAAGTAGTCTCCATCCCTGACATAATAATAATAATAATAATAATAATAATAATAATAATAATAATTTATTTATACCCCATCCATCTGGCTGGGTTCCCCCGCATCTTCCAGGAACCTCCTTGTTTGCTTCCTGCATTTCTGATACAGTCTTCAGTCTGCAAACCATGCTGGTATCCCCCCCCCCACCCATGCTGGTATTTTTTTTTCCCTACCAGCGTTGTAAGATTTTTCTTTTGAGGCAGGCACTTGGGGCCAGAATTAAGCTTTTAATTGGGGGTGAGGATTTGTGACATGTTGTGCTTAGCGTGGTGTTTATATATTTGTATTGCACCCTAAGCCCTAAGGAAGGAATATACCCAAAGTTGAAATAAATTGGCTTATTTGAACTTCTGTCAAGGGCTGTTAGGGCTTGGGGAGGAACATGCTTGTCTAGAGTTAACTCATTAAAAATACCTTTGCCTGGTCCTCGTTTGACTCCTGGTGAGCAGTTCCATCTGTGATTGATGTGGAGCTTCCACAATTGAATGCGATTTACCTGAAATCGGTGCTTTACTAGAATCTCGAAGGCCCCTTGATGCTTCTTTAGAGGCATTCATTAACTTTATTTATTAATTTGTTGCCTTTATATCCCACCTTTTCTCCAAGGAGTTCAAGGTGGCAGACATGGTCCTGCCCCCTCACTTAATCCCCTCAACAACCTGTCACGGCTAAAAATTGGCTGCTGTTTCTTTAATGCTAAAAGAACTAAGTCAGCATGAGTCAGCGGCCTACAATGACTCATGCAACTTTTCACTTAATTGTACCTGTATATATAGAATGGTCAATGTTAGTGGTTGGTAGTTGGGTTGATTGGTTGGTTGAAGGGTAAAAAGCTGGTTGCGTTTGATGTGTTGGTCGTGGTTGGAGAAGTTTTTGTTTTTGCAATAAAAGCAGCATTCTGCAAAGTACTCTTTTTCAAGGACTCTTTGTGCCAACTAGGGTCCGAGGATCAGGCAAAGAAGGCAAAGGAGGTCAGAACATTTGTTTTTTCCAAACCACCGACAACCCTGTTAGGTAGGATAGACTGAGAGGAAGCGACTGGCCCAAGGTCATCCAGCAAGCTTCATGGCCAAGTGGCAATTTGAACCCTGGTCTCTCCCAGCTCCAAATCTGACACTCTAACCACTACGCCACAATGACTCTGAATTTACACATAAAGGTAAAGGTAAAGGACCCTGACCATTAGGTTCAGTCGCAAATGACTCTGGGGTTGCCCGCTCATCTCATTCTATAGGCCAAGGGAGCCGGCGTTTGTCTGCAGACAGTTTTTCCAGGTCATGTGGCCAGCATGGCTAAGCCGCTTCTGGCGAACCAGAGCAGCACACGGAAACGCCGTTTACCTTCCCGCCAGAGCGATACCTATTATCTACTTGCACTTTGACGTGCTTTCGAACTGCTAGGTTGGCAGGAGCAGGGACCGAACAACAGGAGCTAACCCTGTTGTGGGGATTCGAACCGCCGACCTTCTGATCAGCAAGCCCAAGAGGCTCAGTGGTTTAGACCACAACGCTACCCGCGTCCCTTCCTGTTCCACCAGCATTTCTTGCTAAAACTGGGCTGCCAGTTGTCTTGTGGCTATTCAGCTCCACCTTCCAAACCAGCCATCAGCTCAACTGCTGTGATGTCCTGGAATGTTATTTCTTACAGCTAAGAGGACATTATCAGCAAGTTGTGAGAAACGAGGGCAGTGGAAGAGCAGTTTGTCTGGAGAAAACCTTCACTCGGGGTTTAGGGGGATGACGTTACAGGTTTTGGACAGATAAAGGAGCTTTGAATATGGGGGGACTATAATGAGGTGGGGGGAAATGATATTTGAGTGTGGGTGGCTGAATTTCATATATTGATTTTTAACTAGCCAGCCAAAATCTTTGTCTGCAGGTCTCTAGTGGTGTATATCTCTATTTCATTCTCCTTGCTATGTATAAACAAAGGCAGTTGCCTTACACGGGACTATTTAAAGAAAGCCATGCATGAAATAACTTCTTCCCCAACTGTTCTACATTTCAGACTTTTTGCTCTATTGAATTTCAGCTAAGTAGTATTTTATTGGTGTCTCAAGCTTGTTCAGTTTTGGCAAGCGAGTCACTTGAAGGTCAGGCAGGGCTTTATTTCCTTGAAGGAACTGTTGTGATGTTGAGATACTCAACGCCTTTGCAAGAGATCTAGCTGCCATTTTGCCAGCCTGGCCCCTGTCTTCTGCTGTGTTGGGAATACTGAGATTGGGGAACTCACTCCAGAGTCTAGAGTTGCGAATGGATGGGTGGAGGCATCGGAAATGAGTTGGTGGGCTAGGCATAGCAGTGAATCAGGATTTTTGGGGTGGGGAGGGAAGCAAAAGAGAAGGGCTGTGGGATGGGAGATGTTACAAGGCTCTGATGTGTGTGGCTTCAAGCAGTCTTCCCCCACTTTGACAGCCTCCAATTGCCGCCAGCCCCAGCCAGCACGGCCAGCACTCAGGGATGATGGGAGTTGTAGTCCAAAAGAACCTGGAGCAGGGCACCAGGTTGAGGAAGGTTGACCAAGAGCAGAGATGGGTAACCTGCGGCCCACCAGGTGTTCATTTATTAGTTAAATTTATACACCGCCCTTCATCCAAATATCTCAGGGCAGTTCACAGAATAAAATACGAAATAAAAATGTTGTTGGACTACAATTCCCATCATCCCTAGCCACTCTGATAGGAGCTGGAAACTGACAGCGTCCAGAGGGCCACAGGTCCCATCATCCCTGGCTAAGGGGACAAAGGGGTTGGCCAGAGAGGAGGAACTGTTTAAAAGTAAAGGGGCCCCTGACCATTAGGTCCAGTCGTGACCGACTCTGGGGTTGCGCGCTCATCTCGCATTATTGGCCGAGGGAGCCGGCGTATAGCTTCCAGGTCATGTGGCTAGCATGACTAAGCCGCTTCTGGCGAACCAGGCGGAAATGCCATTTACCTTCCCGCTGTAGCGGTACCTATTTATCTACTTGCACTTTGACATGCTTCCGAACTGCTAGGTTGGCAGGAGCTGGGACTGAGCAATGGGAGCTCACCCTGTTGTGGGTATTCGAACCGCCGACCTTCTGATCGGCAAGCCCTAGGCTCTGTGGTTTAACCCACAGCGCCACTGTTTAGCAGGGAATAATTTTTCCCCAGCCACTCTGGGCTGCTCCCAACAGACTATTAAAACATGATGAAACATCAAACGTTACAAACTTCCCCAAACAGGGCTACCTTCAGATGTCTTTTAAAAATAGGATAGCTCCTTATTTCCTTGACATCTGATGGGAAGGCGTTCCACAGGGCGGGTGCCACCACCGAGAAGGCCCTCTGTCTAGTTCCCTGTAACCTCACTTCTCGCAATGAGGGAACCGCTAGAAGGCCCTCGGTGCTGGATCTCAGTGTCCGGGCAGAACGATGGGGGTGGAGACGCTCCTTCAGGTCTACTGGGCCGATGCCATTTAGGGCTTTGAAGGTCAGAACCAACACTTTGAATTGTGATCGGAAACGTACTGGGAGCCAATGCAGATCTCTCAGGACCGGTGTTATGTGGTCCCAGCGGCCGCTCCCAGTCAACCCAGATCTGTTAATGTGGCCCATTCTATCAAAACGGGCTGTTTTCTTCTAGGAATTCAGACAAGTTAGTAAATGAAACTCGGCCACTTTCTGCTATGCTATACTCTGCGGCTGCATTTCCTGTACTCTTAGTGTTCCCCTTCCCTGCTTGATGTGAACTATTACCTTCCCCTAAAAGAAGCACCGTCTCTGGACCTTCACCAGGTATCCCCCACCTTCAGAAATCAGGTGGTCAGGGATTGGGCCTTCTCTCTGGTGGCCCCTCCCCATTTGTGAAATACCCTCCCTGGAGAGCCTATGAGACTCACTTTAATGACAGAGTGCCAGGTTGAAACATTTTTTTAAAAAAATCTGCCGAGCATTTGATGGATGATTTGTTTTGTTACTACAGTGTGGTGGAGTCTCCTTCTTTGGAGGTCTTTAAGCAGAGGCTTGACAGCCATATGTCAAGAATGCTTTGATGGTGTTTCCTGCTTGGCAGGGGGTTGGACTGGATGGCCCTTGTGGTCTCTTCCAACTCTATGATTCTATACTCATCTGCTCAGTTTTAATGTAGGATTTAACCGGTGGGGGAGAATTTTATTTTTGATGTTTCATTCATTTTTATTCTTTGCAAGCCATGCTGAAGTCTTTAAAAAAAAACCACAAAACTGGAAGGCAGCACATAAATTTTAAGTAGAATGAAATGCGATGAATTCATATTTCTGATGACTGCTGTTCACAAAGGGCAGCTTCACACATGCACGTTTGTTGCACGACAGGAGCTGCAAAAGCAAGTGATAACTTCCATTTGCGAATGGGCAGTCCCAGTAGATACACATAGGAGACACATAGGATTTACACGTCGCCTCAGATACCATCATTTCCAGCAGGCTCAGCTGAGCAGCCAGTCATGAAATGATGGGCATGCAAACTGCATGATCAAACCACAGTCCTGAAGCAAAAGCTCCTCGTGTTTTTCAGTGTATGGGAGGTAGTTTTGCCGCGGAGGATAGCTGGCTGAAAACAAGACTGGGAGGGCATTCGAGTCTTTGCTTTGTGCATGAAAGGAAAGCACAGCCAGTCAGAAAATTGAAAACAAAACAAACACACACCCTAGTGGATGAATACACCAGTGCTTGAATTGCACTCCAGGGAAGCCTACAGCCAAGGAGAACATTGTATGCAACAACAACAACAGCAACAACAAAAAGGTGGCATTTGCACAAGCAACATCCTGACCACAATCACAGTACTGATGGATGTGCTTCCAGTGGGGAGGCTTGCATTTTCCAGACAGGTAATGTGGCACATGCTGTGCTGGGAAAATGTTATAACCCTTCCCTAGGAACATTGCTCAGGACCAGCATCTGAGCTATGTTCATGTTCACTGCAAAACACTAATGTTTCAAGATGGTTCTCAGAAGCCAGGGCCATACTTCCTCCCCACTATATTTTTCCCTCCGTCTGTCTTCAAGCACAGCCTTGAGAAGAGCTCAAAAAGCTTTGCCGACAATAGAGATCAAACCTGTGAAAAGCCAGCTTTCGCTTATGTCTGCCTAAGTGAACGAAGGAGCACTCCCTACTCCCTTCCGCATCTCGTGAGCCCATCTTCTCAGAGCTGCCCACCTTGTCTCTTAACCTCCTGTTTCTCCTCCTGTTTCTCGCACCCTTGTTGCATCTCCCTACCATGCCCTTAGTGAAAAGCCCAGAGACCATTAGCAAATCCACTACTGTTGGGGAACACAGAGGGATGGGAGGAGGTACGTAGAAATAAATAGGGCATTTCTCCAGAATTGCACTGTGCATTACTGCTTCAAAGGGGATGGGCGCGCCATCATTCAAGTAGCAGTTTAGAAAGATGGGAGAAGAGAGACGAGAAGGATCTGGAAGGGTGGCGGCGCGGAACATCGCTTTACAGGCACTTCTTGGTTGTTTCTGTAAAATGGTGAGTTATTCACCCATTTCCGACCACGACATTGATAAATATTCTTATGCCAAGTATGAAGCTTCCTTTTGCAAAATCATACCATTGGCCCATCAGTGCTTCAAGCGGGTGGCGCTGTGGCCTAATCCACTGAGCCTAGGGCTTGCCGATCGGAAGGCTGGTGGTTCAAATCCACGTGACGGGGTGAGCTCCCATTGCTTGGTCCCAGCTCTTGCCCACCTAGCAGTTTGAAAGCATGTCAAGTGCAAGTAGATAAATAGGTAAACGGCGTTTCCGTGCACTGCTCTGGTTCACCAGAAGCGGCTTAGTTATGCTGGCCACATGACCCGGAAGCTGTCTGCGGACAAATGCCGTCTCCCTCGGCCTATAGAGCGAGATGAGCGCTGCAACCCCAGAGTCGTCCGCGACTGGACCTAATGGTCAGGGATACCTTTACCTTTTATGCTTCAAGCCAGAAGTGGACCACATTTTTTTTCCTGTTGGGGGGTGGGGATGGACACATAGCAGCAGGGGACCAGGCTGGAGTCAAAAGTGGATGAGGTATCTATTTCTTTCTGGCTCCTCTGGCTCCTCTTCCTCCTCTCTTTCTGCTTTCCTTTTTCTCCCTTCTGCTACCACCTCCCCCCCTGTTGTCCCGCCCCTTGCCACCCTCGTGAGATTAGCCCAAGGGCGGCATGTATACCCCGGGGACCACAGGTTGCCCACCTGTGCTTTCAGCGGAGATGGCGACACCCAAAACTGGCACCATCACGTCGTAGGCCTTGCTGCTTCTCCTCCGTGTTCCCAGTGCCTGCAGGAGAGGCAATGGATGGCCCCCTTCCATGTCAGGATAGGAATTCTTGTGATGGATAGAAGCAGAGAAAAAGAGAGCGAGAAAAGTGGGGGGCTGCAAGTGCGGAGGAAAAGAATAGTGTGAAGGTGGGCGAGGAAGAAACTGACCTGCCCCCCCCACTCAACCATCTCTTCCTTTTCTCAGTGTCCACTTTTGCAAAATATTCTGGATCTTCCTCTTCCCACCACAGGCAATTTGAGCCAGCATCCTAGTTTCAGATCCTCACTTCTCAGACAGCCCCAAATCAGCCACAACCTTTAATCGATGCCTCAGGCAACTGCTTATAACAATCACCTGCCGTGTAAGAGAAAATTATTTTGAACCAATCTCTCAGAACAGGTTCAGCTGTCCCTTTATATGCCTTATGTCGCTGCAGTGAAGGGGAAGGCTGAAAAAGTGTTTTGTTTTTTGTTTTTTACAATGGATGCTTGCACCTTCTTCATTGTGATTGCCCCCTCACTGTTTGTCCCATTTGTAACATCTTCTCTTCTGTCTTCACTCAAGCTACACTTCTGATGAAACAGGCCTGGCCTCAGACATCAACCTCTTGTGCCACTGAGGGTACCTTTCACCTCCCAGTGGACACTGGGACCGAGAACAGAACTTACCAAGCATCAGCAGCAGCATTCAGTAAATAGAACTTTATACTTCTGGGGATTTTTTTTTCCTGGTGGTTTTTTCCTTATCTCTTTCTGTGTGTGTGCGTTAGGGCGATGACTTTTTTACAACCTCATTTCCCTGTATCATAATTTGATGAGCTTTCATTAAAGATTAGATACTTTCAAAGAGATTTGATTTTAAAAAACCTCACGCACAAAATGATTTAAAAAAATTATTTATCAGTTTTTTGACCATTTTTGAAGTCACTGTAAGCAGATATAAAATTGAACCCAAGCTTTAGAGTCACATATATACAACATTATATAGGGTCATCGAACACACAAGTAAGCTTTTTTTAGCTGCAGTAACAGTATAGACACCACTAGAGGACGATGTTTTGCTACCTCTCCTGTAGGTTCTTTTCCCAGCATGTCCGGCAGGGTCTGCTGGCTGAGTTTTGAGGTCCCAAAAAGGGGCTTTTACCTTGCGCAGGTGTGACATTGTATACCCTATGTTGCTAAGAACACTCCCCATTGTGGAATGTGGTGTTCTGTCCAAATTTGATACAAAATATATATAGAATTGTTAATACAATTTTATGAAATTGTAAAACGGCATACAAAAATTTTTAAAACGGTTTGTGCGTGACCTTTTTAAATATTTCAATGGAATATACCTCATTTTAGTCATTAATAGGCAAAAATTCATCCATTTGTGCTGCAGGAAATAATTTTTGAGAAAAAAATATGAAAAAGTCATCACCCTAGATGCGTCTGTGTTTCTTTCTTGATTTGGGAGGGGATTGTATTGCCTGCTTTGCATTTGTTGTTGTTGTTATTATTATTATTATCATTATCATCATCATCATTATTTTTGCAATTAGAGTTGCCAGGTCAGGAGCAGCCCAGAACTCTGAGTTTTCAGGGCTCAAGCCTAGCGAGAGCTCCCAGGTCACAGCATGCTAAAAATCAGAAAACGCAATACAGTTATCAAGCCACCTCCTCCCATTTTGGCGACAGGAATTTGGACGGCATTTACCTTCCCATCGTGCGCTGCTCTGGTTCGCCAGAAGCGGCTTAGTCATGCTAGCTGCATGACCCGGAAGCTGTACGTCGGCTCCCTCGGCCAGTAAAGTGAGATGAGCGCCGCAACCCCAGAGTCGTCCGCAACTGGACCTAATGGTCAGGGGTCCCTTTACCTTTAGCTTAAGAGAAACTTGCCAGACTGGATTTGCCCCCTACATTCCAGGCAGTTTTATTAACTGGATTTGCAAGTGAAAAGGCAATTGGAAACCTTTCCCCATCTCCTTCCTCCTCCTGCAGAAGAATATTTGAGGTCATTTTGGGAGAGTCAAAATGGCTTCAAGATTGTTCTGTTCATGGGTCTGCCATGTGAGGGCACCCCAATTTTTTACAGCACAGTATTGCTGTGATTCAGATCCCATAATGGTTTGCCTGTGGCGAGATCCATGTGGTGCTCTGTCCTATGAGGAATGCAACATGGATTCTGTTTTGCAGGCATTGCACATTCAGTTTAGGGTTGCCAGGCAATAGTGGTATTGAAGCTCAATGGATCTTCTTCTTCTTCTTCTTCTTCTTCTTCTTCTTCTTCTTCTTCTTCTTCTTCTTCTTCTTCTTCTTCTTCTTCTTCTTCTTCTTTTCCTCCTCCTCCTCCTCCTCCTCCTCCCCCTCCGCCGCCTCCTCCTCCTCCTCCTCTTCTTCTTCTTCTTCTTCTTCTTCTTCTTCTTCTTCTTCTTCTTCTTCTTCTTCTTCTTCTTCTTCTTCTTCTTCTTCTATCATTCTTCTTCTTCTTCTTCGATCACTCGTAGTTGAGTAAGATTGTCTTCCATAAACACGGTTTTAACAATGAGTCCGTAAGTGACTGGAGGCCAATCCACACTACCTTCCGCAGTGGGGACATTGGTTTCCGGGCAGGAGTTGAACACAGTGTGGATTTGCCAAGTGTGCCTTCCTCTTAGCACATTTCTCCCTTGTATCCTGAGTTTTGAGTGTCTTCAAAGCCCATGACACCTTTGGAAAAGGCTGTTCTCCAATTGGAGCGCTCGCAGGCCAGCGTTTCCCAATTGCTGGTATTTATACTACATTTTTTTTATTACCGACCTGATAAGCCTAAACTGGCTCCCATCCAGATAGCTTTTAGCTATGCTTGGAAATTTGGTTGACCAATGCAACCTTATAGGTCTTTCTCTCCCCCCCCCCAATCCACAAAACCCCATTGCTTGCTAATTATTCTCTGTGCGATAACCTTCCTGTGGTTTTGTGTTGACGTCCCAGATTGCTCTTTTCAGGCAAGGTTGCCGCTTTCTATTTTTCTGCATGTTTGCAAAGAGCAAGTCCTTCTGTTTTTAATAGGAGCCGAGCAGATGCAACGCTTCTGTCAATAATGCAAATGGGTCTGTAGAGAGAGCAGAGGTGCATACAAAGCTATCGGAGAAATCTCTGCTAGGCTAAGGTGACCTTTGGTGGTACAGGACAGCCTAGTCTCTGCAAGGAGTTCAGAGATCTCCCTTCCCTACTCGCTCAGCTTGCTTTCAACTCTCCCCTGCCACTTTGACCCTGTTCAGCAGGTGTGGCTGCTTAAAGCCGAGTCCTTTGTCTAAAGGGGGCTCCTGTTCATTTCAGATGTGAAGGAGAGAATAAGGCCGGCCTGGTGCTGTGTGTTTGCTTTGCTTGCAGGCTAAGGCAGACCAATTAACGACTCTGCTTGCAGCCTCCTCCTGCCAAGTCTGTGTGCCTGGAAACATAAGTGTTGGAAGGGTGCCTGTTTTTAATCACACAGAGTCTGCCGCCGACAAAACCCGAGTCCTCAAATAATGACATTGGGTGGCATGCATGTCGTACCTGGGAAAAACATCATGCCAGATGCCTCTGGTAGCTGGCCTGCGCTCATATTCCCCAGGCCATCTGGAGCAGCTTTTGCAATATTTACAGTGGTACCTTGGTTCTCAAACTTAATCTGTTCCAAAACCAAAGCGTTCCAAAACTAAGGCACGTTTTCCCATAGAAAGTAATGAAAAACGGATCAGTCTGTTCCAGACTTTTAAAAACAACCCCTAAAACAGCAATTTAACATGAATTTTACTACCTAAGAAGGCCATTGATCCATAAAATGAAAGCAATAATCAATGCACTGTTCTATTAAATAAATAAGACAGTTTTGTAGATGATAAAAAATAAAATTATAATTTTTTCTTACCTGCACTGATGATAGGATTTGGATTGGGGGGGGGCTATTATCCATTTCCGCAGTCACACAATCAATCAATCAGTTGCTGAACTGTGATCCGCACAGTCACAAAAACAAATTGTAATCGAAAAAGCCTCAAAAACAAAAACACAAAATAAATAGCAAAAACGTCAAACTTAATCAGTTCTGGAAATCTGTTTGACTTCTGAAATGTTCGAAAACCAAGGCACAGCTTCTGATTGGTGCAGGTGCCCTGGAAACAATAGCCGACAGCCGCATCGGACATTCAGCTTCCCAAAAATGTTCAAAAACCGGAACACTTCCAGGTTTTCGGCGTTTGAGAAGCAAGGTACCACTGTATTTAGAAAACCAGCCCTCCCCTCCAGTGCAGTGCAATAATAAAAAAACCGAACCCATTTGACAAAAGAAATAAAACAGCGCTGTGAGAATGAAAGCAGTGAAACTATGGGCCTTCTCTGTCCCTGTGGTCTGCATTGCATGGCTTTAACTTAGGAATGGGGGGTGGTGGTTGGTGAATGTGTGTGGTTTGAGAATCCAAATACGGTAGCCCACAACTTGATTTGGTTTCATCGGGGAAGAAGTGGGCTGAAAGAGAACCGTTAACTTCTAGCAAGTTTGAGGACCCAGTGCTCTCCTCATCCCGGGATTCCAGTAGTGTTGGCAAATACCTGTCCCAGGAATGTGACTGGAGAGTGGTATGGAAATACTTAGGATAAATAAAATAGCAGGAGTGGTAGTTCGGCAACATCTGGGCCAAAGGTCCCCCCCCCATTTTTTGTGGGGGGTGACGATCAGGGTGGACTTAGGAGAGAAGCTGTGCAGCTCAGGCACAAACCATGATCCCAAGAAACATGAAGCCCATTCTCTGAGCCTAGAGCAGGCATCCCCAAACTCGGCCCTCCAGATGTTTTGGGACTACAACTCCCATCATCCCTAGCTAACAGGACCAGTGGGCAGGGATGATGGGGATTGTAGTCCCGAAACATCTGAAGGAACAAGTTTGGGGATGCCTGGCCTAGAGAGTTGGTTTTTTCATCCCATGCTGCTCACCAAATGCTCTTCAAACGGTGGAGGGAGGTGAAACTAGTTTGTGATATATATCACTGAGCCTAAGGGGCAAGCGGGGGGTCGGGGGGGGGTAGGAGGGAGAAGCCAAACTTGCACCTGGGCTAGCACAAGCTCCCCCTGTTAGCCTAAGCAGTCTTTGGATCCTAGTAAATACCTTGTGGTAGTCATTGTACTAAAATAACAATGCTGAAAGCTCAGTGCCCAAGTGCTCCGCTCCAGTCCTGGCTGCATGTGGAGTTGCACAAAATCCCACTTGCAATCCTAGTAATCACCGAGGTTCTGATCCTGCCCCTGTTCTTTGCCACTCGATACACCATTATTTGGCCTTTGTTGTGTTAACCTCCGTATAAGCCCCGTGCCGTGTGGAGAGGTTGCAGCAGCACCCACTCTGGGTTCCTAAGTGGTTTTTGCCTTGTCTTCTAATTATGCCGTTGATGGCACACACTGCAACAGATGCTTTGTTAAATACCTCTGTCTTGGAATAGCCCACTCAGTTCGTTCCAGGATGCTAATAGCACCTCCCTGACAATGTGCAGCTGCGCTCAGAGAAACACTGCCCGTGTTCATGGCGGCAGGATTAATCCAGCCTGAGAGGCTTCTCATGCCCAAAATCTCAAAATTGGTTTGTTAATGCTGGGTCTAACTCTGAGGTCAGTGAAAAGGAAGGCAATTATGTGCCTCTTGGAGGAAATTACTGTATTTGTCATCTGTTTCCTGCAGTTCAGTGTTCTTTTGCCTCACCATCAGATTTTGGATGAATTTTTGCATTTGCACAATTGAGCACATAATGGACGTGAGCTGGACGCCTTCGTCAACCTCCTGGGGGGGGTGGAAAGCAACACTTACCTAATTTGGGGCACATTTCAACTCTTGTTAGCTGCTGTATTGCTACGAAACAACATTTTGTGCTTTGGGCCTCTTTTTTTGAAGAACAGTAACAATCGCATTCTTATGGATGCAGCAGTTGCTGGGGGTGGGGTGGGTTTGAAATGAGACCTGTCTCTTTCTGACGAACCCAGAAACAAGCTAGGTGGTTGGTGAAAATTGCTTAACCTCCCAGATTGATGGCCCTTGCTTTTTTGTTTCTCGACAGGGTATACCTCTGGAACGCCCTACAAGGTCCCTCCCACCCAGAGCAACAGCGCACCTCCTCCATATTCTCCATCTCCAAATCCTTACCAAACCGCTATGTACCCCATCCGAAGTGCCTATCCGCAGCAGAACCTGTATGCCCAAGTGAGTACAACCGGCAGCCGCGGCGATGTCAAAACAGCAAGAACAAAAACAAGCGCCTAAAAGCAACCGCTGTTTTGTAACTCTGCTAATCTAAGCGTAGAAAACGAAATTTAATTTATTTGGAAAAAATCTGAACGTTCTATGTCATGCCTGAAACATGGTGATCTGGCAGACCTCCCTTGGGAGGATATTCTGTAATGATGGTGCCATCATGAAGAGCACAAGAAGAGCGCTGTTGGATCTGAACAGAGGCCCAGCTAGTCTAGCATCCGTTTATCAAGAGTGGCCATTCAGATGCCTCTTCTGGGAAGCTCTTAAGCAGGAACTAAGCCAAGAGCCCTCTCCCTACCTATAATTCCAAGCACTCAGTGTTCAGTGCTGGAGCTAGTCCCCAGTCATCATGGCTAGTAGTCAACTGATAGTTTTATCCTCTGTGAATGTGTCCCTTTAGATAGGCCTCCGAATCAGCTAGGGTGGCTGCTGAATTTTTGGATGACAAAGGGGGGGGGTCAAAGGTGTGCTAAAAGAGGAAAAGAAGACTGCAGAGAAGCTGAATGAATTCTTTGCATCTGTCTCCACAGTGGAAGGTGTAGGGGAGATCCCTGTACCTGAGCCACTTTGTTAGGAAAGGGAAGCCTCGGCAACTGAGGCTAATAGTTAGAATCATAGAATCATAGAGTTGGAAGAGACCCCAAGGACCATCCAGTCGAACCCCCTGCCAAGCAGGAAACACCATCAAAGCATTCTTGACATATGCCTGTCAAGCCTCTGCTTAAAGACCTCCAAAGAAGGAGACTCCTCCATGCTCCTTGGTAGCAAATTCCACTGCCGAACAGCTCTTACTGTCAGGAAGTTCTTCCTAATGTTTAGGTGGAATCTTGTGAGATGAGATGAGATTCCTGGCCTCGTTGACTAATTGAAAAGGAACTGATCCCTGGGTCTGGATGGTATTCACTGAAGACTCAGAATGTGAAATTGCCTATCTTTTAACAAAAATGCACAAACTTGTCCCTAACATCAGCCTCTATGGCTGAAGACTGGAAAGTGGGCACTGTATTGCCAGTTTTTAAAAGGGGTCCAGGGAGGACAATGCTGGAAGTTGCAGGCTGGTTAACATATTGCGGGAAAGCTCATGGAAAGCATGGTTAAGAATAAGTTACTAAACATGTAGAAGGAGAAGCCTTGCAAAGAAGAACAACCCTGGCTTCTGCAAGGCGAAGTCCTGTCTTCCTCACTCTTTGAGAGTGTCAATAAGCATACTGATAGAGGTGATCTAGTAGGCATTTTGTACCTCACCAAAGATTCCTTAGTAAGCTTAGCAGTTAAGAGATAAGAGCAGGCATCCCCAAACTGTGGCCCTCCAGATGTTTTGGCCTACAACTCCCATGATCCCTAGCTAACAGGACCAGTGGTTGGGGAAAATGGGAATTGTAGTCCAAAACATCTGGAGGGCCAAAGTTTGGGGATGCCTGGATAAGAGCATAGGCTGTCTTACAGATCAGTAACTGGTTGGAAGCAGGGATGGAGGGATATAAGAAGTGGGGTTCCTCAAAGATCATTTTTGGTGCTTTTTAATGTTACCTGAATGACCTGAAGTTAGGTGTGAACAGTGAGGTGGCCAAGTTTGCTATTGATGCCAGTTTGTTCAGGGTGATAAGAAAAAAGAAAGGGAATGCGAGGAGGATCTCTCCAAACTGGGTAAACAGGCATTAAAATTTCAAATGGGATTCAGTGTCAGTAAGTGTGAAGTGATGCACACTGAGGCAAAAAATATCCTTACAGCATATATATATATATATACACACATAATGAGGTCTGAACTGGGGATGGTAGCTCAGTGAAAATGTCAACCCATAATGCAGCAGCCTTGGTAAGGATCATAGGGAAAGAAACTGAGAACAAGAATGCCGGTATCAGAATGTTGTGGAACGCTTGGGTGCAATTCCATCGCATAGGATATTGTAGAGCTGGAAAAGTTCCATAAAAAGGCAACCAAAATGATGAAGAAGTTGGAGCAGTTAAAATACTCGAGTCTTTTTATTGTATAGAAAAAGGTAATTCAGGACATGATAAGAGATAATTTGTAGTGTGAAGAAGATGCAAAGAGGTAGGTTTTCTCCCTTTCTCATAACACTGGAACTTGTGGACATCCAGCGAAGCTGAATTTTGGAATATTCAGGAGGATTCAGGCAAAAGGAAGCTGTTCACACGCATAAGAGAACCGATAGACAAACAAACCACTTTCCAAAACACATAGTAGATTGGAGGAATGCCAAACTTGCTTTGCCCTTCCTCTTGCTAAATGAAGGATGTGCTGCTCTGCTACATCCACTAAGACATGGCATAATCTGGGGTGTGCAGAGAGATTACTTACATGCCTTTTGGAAGTATCAATACAAATTGGAGCATAACTGTTTTTCCCGACAAAAAGGTCTTTGACATGCTCCTTGTAGGTGTGATGCACAGTATAGCTAAACAGTGGTGCTATCACCTAATGGATGGTCACTGTACAAAGATTAAAAACAGCAGGCCCTGCCCACAGACATACAATTGAAAACCAGATTAAATTGAATTGAATGAGCCAAGTGACTTGAGGACTGTGTGGCCGTGTCCGAAACTCCCGTTGTTCCAGGCGCATTTTGCGACAGGGGATTTCACTAGCACGAGCAGTTTCTGAGCTCTCGGTGCGGTACTGCGCCTAAGATTTCAGATTAAAACTGCAGAGTGGAAGGAAAGGGGGACCTTTTTCTGCCTCCCCACTTCCAGCCGCTCTCTGAAGATTGGAGAAGAGACCCTCTTAAGAAGATAAGGGGTGGGTGGGCAGGGGAAGAATTAGACCATTTGAAAAATGAACATAATATCTTAGCTGCAGTTCATTCATTTTCAGCTTTGTATTTTTGTTATAAAAATAGCGCACCTGTTGTTGTTGTTTAGTCGTTTAGTCGTGTCCGACTCTTCATGACCCCATGGACCAGAGCACGCAGGGCACTCCTGTCTTGCACTGCCTCCCGCAGTTTGGTCAAACTCATGTTCGTAGCTTCGAGAACACTGTCCAACCATCTTGTCCTCTGTCGTCCCCTTCTCCTAGTGCCCTCAACTTTCCCAACATCAGGGTCTTTTCCAAGGATTCTTCTCTTCAATAGACATTCTATTGTTGCGCCCGTAACCTTGGTTTAAGGTGCCGTTTAGCTCCCAGCTTTCCTATCTCAATTTCTAACCCCGCTATGTGCTGATGGTCTGTCCTACATTGTTGCCGATTTTTAAAAAAGCCAACCTCTGCTTAAATGTAGTTCTCCTCCCCTACCCCCTTTCCGAACAGGGAGCGTATTATACACAGCCAGTGTATGCGGCACAGCCTCATGTCATCCACCACACCACCGTGGTCCAGCCAAACAGCATCCCATCTGCTATTTATCCAGCTCCCGTGGCTGCCCCAAGGACTAACGGCGTGGCCATGGGGATGGTAGCTGGGACCACCATGGCAATGTCAGCAGGTGAGAACTAAATGGAAACAAACCGTGTCCTGTTAACCATTGCAGTAGAACAGCCTTTGCCAATGTGGCACCTTCCACGTGCCCCTTGTGGGACTAGCGCTCCCATACAGCACAGTGCCACCTTGGGCAAAGGCTGCAGTACAGCTTGTATGAAACCAGAACTGTGTTGTCCTGTTTGCAACTCCTAAACTGTATTTGCGGATCTGTCTCTGTCTGCCACAGTTCCAGGACATTGCGGGGAATTTGGATTTCTAAGCAAAACCCTGCCCAAAGTTTCTTTTCTTGTTGCTGTGAAAATATTATTGGAAAGCTGGCAGCCGCATGAGACCCCCTGAACCCGGAGTGGGTGGCAGAATAAGATTTCCAACAGTTGGGTGTTGGACTTAAACTTTCTGGACTCCTCTTGTCTCCCCATGACTAGTAAAAAGGATAAAATTATAAATGATCAGGAAGAGATGCTAATTCTGTGGAATGGCATCTCACCAGCCAGCCCTTAAGCCCATTTCGGCTGTTTCTGCCCCTCTTTCTGGAAGGATGAGCCTGGAACCAGGACAGCTGCCAGAACCAGAATACTCTGTTATACAACTCACCACACACACGCCTATTAAAAGTGCATCGGCATGCCACTTTGGGCTCCAGGTTTGGCTGAAAAGTGGGGTGCTGAGAAGACAAATTAATCCCATTTAAAAAGCAGAACAGATGGTGTGAAATTTGGAGAAATCGTGCCAGTGCATTCGATTGCTGCAAGATTTATTCGGCTCACAGGATTTAGCTTTTCCGAGTGCAGAATTCAAATAGGCCCCACCGACGGGAACCAATTCCTTTTAAGAGCTTCTTCATGCCTGCTCCCGAGTCCCTCTTGTTTTGTTCCCAGTCCTGCATGGAACTGTAATAAACCAAAGTTCTCCCAATACACCCCCAGATCACCTTTCCTGTTAAGCTCTTGGTTTCAACAAAGCGAGGCGTTTTGCTCTGCTGGAACTCTTTGATTTGCTTGCCGCGCCTTCATAGAGTTTTAAAGCAGTGGACTCGTAATCTGGGGAACCGGGTTCGCGTCTCCGCTCCTCTACGTGCAGCTGCTGGGTGACCTTGGGCTAGTCACACTTCTCTGAAGTCTCTCAGCCTCACTCACCTCACAGAGTGTTTGTTGTGGGGGAGGAAGGGAAAGGAGATTGTTAGCTGCTTTGAGACTCCTTCGGGTAGTGATAAAGCGGGATATCAAATCCAAACTCCTTCTTCTAGTTGACCCCACCCCCCGATCAGTGGATGCTGCAGCTACAGTGTCCCTGACAGGTGGCTGCCCAACCTCTGCATAAATGCCTCCAGTGTCCAACTGACCTTGTTTGACCTTGCCTGCCTTGCTACCCTCAGTGTCTGTTCATTGGCTAGAACATGCTGCCTTTGCAGGGCAAGCCAGTGGGATTGGTGGTCATTCAGGAGTCCCTCAGCTAGGAGAACAAGCCAGGGTTCACCCAGGACCACGATTTCCCGGTTGTCAGAAAGAGTAGCGTTGTGCAACAGAGAGAAAGCTAGCACCCTCCCCACCCCGCCGGCAGCCCCTGTCCTGATGGAAAGATGGCGAAGCAGGTTTCTGTTCTGAAAGCGCCCTGTCTGGGTGTGTGTGTGGGGGAGGGTAAGCTGGGCTCTAAAGTAGATGGAAGCCGAGAATTGACAGCCGAGCGACCCTTTCAAAAGCACCCTTCCCATTTGCGGGGAAACGGCAGCTCTTGAAACGTCGCCAGCAAACCTCTCGATGCAGCTTGGGGGGCGGGCAGGGCAGCACTCTGCAAAAAGAAAAGCATTCATTGAAATGTACGCACATTGTGATGTCGCTAACTGTGCAAAAATGACTGAGACCAGCAGGACGGTTAAGCTGAAGTAAAATGGCCTCCTTTATCTGCCAGCTCCTGCCCCGCCCCCTCCTCCCCCAGTGAAGGTCTATTTGTTTGGTTACAACTCGGGTGCATCTTTGCACATGGTCGGAGGTAAGGGATCGGATATTCTGCATGGCCTGTTCCAACAGGGGTGCCCAGGGATTTCATCTGTGCCATGCTGCATCCTCGGGCGTAATTCCCCAAGTTGGACCCTGGAGGGCAAAGATCAGCCGCCCGCCAGCCCCGCAGGAGGAAACCTTTGTGTCACACAGGCCTGTGGCTGCTTCTGCAGTCTCCCCACCCCACCCTCCACCAGGAGCTTGGTCCACAGGTGTGCGAACGCTTGCAAAGGATTCATGCTAGGGAGCCAATCATACAATCCTAGGGTTGTCGAGGGGAAGGGATGCCACGGGTCACCTGTTCTCTCCCCCAAGCCGCACGTGCCAGGGAAATCGTGCTCCCACTTCCTCCGGGGCCCTGGGTTCAGAATCCGCTTCTGACACCTGCTTGAGGGGCCGGGATGCAGCGCCTTGTCCCCCCCCCTCCCGCCTAACCCCTTCTCTTGTTGTTGCAGGCACTTTGCTGACCACCCCTCAACACACTGCCATTGGAGCACATCCAGTCTCGGTGCCAACGTACAGGGCTCAAGGGACCCCTGCCTACAGCTACGTACCTCCACATTGGTAATCCCATTGGTCAAGCCACGTAAGTCATTGCAAACGTCTGCAAGGGCACCCCTCCCCACAAGGTTGCAGGGAGGGGGGTGGGCTGCATTTGGAATGCTTCCCTAGAGACCAGTTGGCCATAATCTGATATCGGAGACTGTAGTCCCAAAAGGCAGCTTCCCCAAATGAGACCGAAAGTCCAAAACACAACATTCGCTTTTGTACTTGCATCATGGGCTAAGGGTGAGGTCAGGAGCCAGCTTTTAAGTGGCTTCTCGCCAGGGTGGATTTGATTTAACTAGTCAGTAAGACTTGATTTAAATCATTTTTTTACAGAAAGACTCATTCTTGCTGGTATAATCTTAATATTTACAACCAGATGAAGGTTTTGTTTTTGGAATAATAAGTTTTCAGAGTAGTTTTTACAGTTGTATGAATAATTACTGATTTGGTTATACTATTAGAAATACATAGACTGATAATTATGAAGTTATTGTGAGGTTTAATAAGTTAACTGTTTATATTTGGACAGCTTTTCTGCTGTACTTTATTCAAAGGAGAAAAATAACCATTTCCTTAATAACAATTTAAACAATTTATTTAACTAAAACAATAACATTATAGCATATGCATCCATGTTTGTTAACTGATGTGCTTAAACAATTTTTTAAAAACTTAGACTCAGTGGTTTTAGCACACATGAAAAACTTAAAACAAATCCTTATTTCCTGATAAATAGTCTTTGAAATATAATGTAACTTAAATAGAAAACTATCTTTAGAAAGATTTTTCCTCCAAAAGCATTTTATTTTAAAAATCTGATTTAAATATTTAAAAAAACAATTTTTTTATTTTTTTAAAAAAGAATCAATGATTTTAATCCACCCTGGTTCTCACATTCAGGGTTTCAAAGGAAATATTTGTCTGTACGTGCAGGTGGTGAGGAATTGCTTTCCCCACAACCCAGCAATGAGAAGCAGCACAAGAACCATTGCAAGGCAGACGAGAGGAGGCCTGAGCCTCCCTTTGCAAAATGTCTCCCTCGGAGGCATTTTCAGACGGCTTTCAAAAGAATTCCACAGTTCACAATTGGATAATACTTTTAGTAAACCCAAGCCCCCCCCCAAATAAACCTGACTATTTGGTTAGTCCTTAAAAAAGCCTTGCTCAACGGTGAGTTTGGGAGTTGTAGCTTTGCTGGTCTATAAGGAGTGGGGAGACCATGTTTGCTTGCCTTCAAAATGGTGGTGTCTCCAGTTGCCAAATGGAGACTCATAACCATAGTTTGATCTTGTGGGGGTAGGCACCTTGGGTGTGAATTTGCGGCACTGTCCTAAATGCTTCGGTTCTTCTTGCAGATCACATCTGACATGCAAAACTCCTCTGAGGTTGTTAAATTGAGCCTCTGCAGAGAGATGCACCTGCACTTAGCTGGGGTGGGGACCCAGCCTCGGAGGCAAGGGTGTCAATTGGGGGGCAGAAGAGTGAAATCTGCAAAGTGCTGGGTTCCTGATGGGAGAGATTTGAATCCAACCTTGGCTGTCTCTGCGTTGCTGCTTCTAACTTCCGTCCTATCGTTTTTTTCTCTCTCTTTCTCTTTCCGGCAGATCTGGAGTCAAAACATTGTATGCAACAACTCAAGTCTTACATGGGTGCTGGAGCAGCTGTCGCCAGGCACCAAGTCTGTTAGCAAGAACAAAAACAAAAGAAGTGCAAGGGTCACTTTATGCATTCTGTAGGGTTTAATTTTTTAATTCTTTTTTTTTTTAGTTGATTTTGTAAAAGCCACTTCCTTGCCATAGCCCCATTCTCTCGCTGCCACCGCCTTTCTCCTCCCCAGTCCGCCCCCTCTGAATTGTTTCATGCCGCCCACTGATGCTGAGCAATATTCGTGCTTTTGAATCCCCCTCTTTCCCCCCTCCCACCCCCCAGTCTTCCCCTTCCTCTCCCCCCCCCCAGTTCCACGCCGCATGTGTCTCCTGATGTCATGCATTTCACCCAGAGTCTAATTTTGGTTTTTTTAATACTAGCAAAAATGATTGACTGGTGATGTTCAGGGTTTCAGAGTGAAAAAGCACAGTGCTGGCAGGCTAGCAAGCTTCTCCACCCCCCCACCCCCCTTTTCAGTTTCATTAATATCTACCTACCTATCTGTCTATATCTGTATCTTCAATTGTTCCATCTTCCACAACATGACACGGGAAAATTGGCGTCTTCCAGATAAGGTGTCGGAATTAGATTTGCAGTTCATTATCTCTGTTGAAACGTGGAGCTCATTCCTTCATTTACAGGAGCAGGCAAAAGGATGGACATGGGCATGTCAGGCCACCCCCGCCCCTTGTGTCACAGGAAGCAGGAAAGCTGCTAACTATTCAGAGGGTTGTTGTTTTTTTAAAACCTGGGTTTATTTTTAAATTGTGACACCCCCCTGTCTTCCCCTGCTCCACAGGAAGAGGCAATGGAGGCTTGGCTGTGTGTGTGTGTGGACGGACTTGCATACAAGCATAGAACCTTAAGTGAGCAAGAGTCCTTCTGTTGGTGTTTATGGCCACCTGGCCGTGTTCTGGATTCAGAGAATGATTGGGAGCTTGGTGGGGAGATCAAGTGAGAGAGTCTGGCAAGTTTAACGCTTGGCGTACAGGCAGGGAAGTTGGGAAGAGAGGGGACGTGTTTTTTTTTAACCCGTTGGGCTTCAGCCGTTGCTTCCACAGAGCGCAACAAAGGAGAGGCTGAGCTGGCCTCTTGTTTCATGGCCGGTCTGCTCAGTCAAACTAAGTGAAGTGGTGTTTCAAAAAAAGGAAACCTTCACCCCACCCCTCCCTTTTGGCTTCTCTGGTTTGCCGCATGCTGAAGCATCCGAGGCATTGGGAAGTATCCGAGGCATTGGCAGCTCCCGTTTGGGGCACTCGGTTTTTACCACGGATTCGCACAAGACACATTCCCGGCATGCCAGTTCGGTTGTGTGAATTGGCCCAAGGATGCGTGGAGCCGGCTGCGTCTGGGGAGCGTGTGTGTGGCTTCTTTTGAGCATGAACCCAAATGAATGCAACTAACCGCGGACGTGATTGGAGAGGTGAAGCGAGGATCGCTGTGGGTCTGAAGGTGGAGGAGGGCAGTTCCTTTGAATTTTCATTTCTGAAGTGTGGGGCAACTCGGCGGAAAGGTTGGCTGCCTCCTAGTTGGGATGGCTGCCCACAGGGCAAAAAGGGTGGGCAGCAGGCCAGGCAGAAGGGACAGGCCGGGCCCATCGCGATAAGGGCGGTCCAGAGCGAGTAAGGTTTAAATATGTGATAGCCCAAGCAAGGGAGGTTGTCTGGAAGTGCTAGTCACAGGTCAGGCTCTTCTGCTGTCACCAGGTGGGGTGGGCAGAGCGAGGACAGTCGGGGGAACGTAGCAAATTTTGGAGAGATGCATATGCAGCTGGACATTGAGCAGAACTGCCGCTCCAGCATTTGTTTGCTTTCTACAGAGATGAATTGAGCTAGGATTTCCTCTGCTCCACCATGTCCTCTAGGCTCTTTAAAAGGGCACAGGCCGCAACAGGCTGGTGTGCCATCGCCCAGCATCTCTGAAGTTTTAGCCTGGGTCCCTTTGTGCCGTGTGTGTGTGTGGCGCTGTGGTCTCTCTGGGCACATAAGGAAGCACTGGTAGGGTGTGTGGCTGGGTGGAAAATCTACTCCTCTGGCAGGATTGGGTTCTAGGCTTCCTGGGAACACCCTGGGAGATCTCCGTTCACCTGGGTTGCTCCCGGGATCATCTTCGTCAGATTAATTGCAGCCCTGGCGTCATGTGGCTTCTGATGAAAGGTCTCTGGGGAGAGCATTAATCGGAAGGGAGCGCCTTTCCAACACACAGGGGTAGGGAATGTGGTGCCCTGTGGGCGCCCATCAGCTCCAGCCAGCCTGCCCAATAGAGCTGCCCCCACTCTAGAGAAGTAGCCGGGCTAAAAGGCATCTGCCAAAGGAGAGTGAAAACGGAATAGTTTAAATAGAAAGCTGTCAGAGAAATGGTGTGGTGGAAGGGAAACAATGTGGACGGTGTCACCTCGTGATTCCAGGTAGAGACCTCTGCTGGGTGGTTAGATCTGTGCCCAGGAAGCAGCCGTTGGTTCCTGACAAGTCAGCATCCTGCCTTGGTCCCTGGGTGTTGCTGGAGGCAGATTCTGGGAGCGGTGCAAGCTTCAAGTGGCTGGAGGTCGGCTGGGACAGAGCTTGCAGCCCCGGCAAGGAGCCCAGGCAAACAGCTGAAGCAGAGCATGGTTTGCCAGCTAGCACATCTCCCAGTGGGACAGTGGGACAGGCTTGGGAGTGCAGCGGGCAGCCTTGTGGCTTGCATCTGGGACATGGCAGGGCGGTGAGGGCAGTGGGTCTCAGCGCTCCACAGGAGACAGCAGTATGAAGCCAATAGACAGCCCTAAATGAAAAGCCTGCTAACCTGCGCCATGAATCACCTGCAGCCAGAAGGAGTTAGAGACACCAAAAGTGAGAGGGTGCAAATGTTTCAGGCTGAATAAACTGGAATGGATGAGGGTGTGTTTGATCTTCACCTGGCTGTGCTGCTGGGCTCCAAGCAGCGTCTCTGTCTTGCCTCAACCTGAAACCTTTTGTGCAAGGCCTTGTGCTTTCTCAGCCCCCCTGACCAGCTGCTGCTGAAGCTGGAGCTGTCGCCCTGTGTTAGGTAAGAAGGGACCCGTAGAGCTGCGTAAGCGAAGAGCACCCAGGAGACCCAAATGTCCACTTCAAAGCCTCCGTCTTCTGAGCCAGAGTACCAGGCGGGCAGGGCTAAGGGGAGCCTCTCTATAGGCACAGTTCCTTGGGGCTCTGCCCTGTTCACCTGACACTGGCTGCTCCATACAGAATGGTTCCTGGCTTGTGCCAGATGTAAAGCACAAGAGCCTCGTTGCTGTCGGCGACCTCTACGAAGGCTGTGAAAAAATCGGCTGTGAGAGTTTACCGGGGGCCTCTTTGGTCCTTAATGCGTCTCTTGTGGTGTGCGGAACAAAGGCAATCATTTTTGAAAACTCTGGTCCCAGTCCCCCCCCCCCGCCCCGCTAATCATTGTGGTTGTTTCATTTAATGTACAGAGCTGTGAAGCAATTGCCCCATCCCGCCTGCCCACCACCCACCCCCAATTTTTGGAATCCTTTCTACAAACTTACCTTGGGGCCAACTAACTTGTCTGGGTGGTCCAGGGTGTGTGTGTGGGACCCTTCTGCGCTGGAGAAGGAGCTGTGCCAAATGGGGCTAGCTGCAAGCCAGGCTCCCTAATCCTGCCACCACCCCTTTTCTTGGGTGCCGCCCCATTCAAGAGCAATAGAAATACCAGTGCTTGGGAGGCGCTCTGGGCACAGGGTGCTGCCCTGCAGGCAGCCCTCTTTGTACCTTGGCTATTTCTACACTTGGTCCGTATAAACGTGACTTCTGGCATTATCGGCCCAGCAATCGGGAAACATTTCATGATTTACGTTTTATGGCCAAGCAGGGAAATGAACCCGTCTTACCCTACACTGAAAGGCAGGAAGCGACTATGGATCCTCCCCTTGAGATGGATCCTAGGCTTGGAGGGTCTACGCAGGGCTGAGAAATCACTGGAGAGCCAAATTCTACCCCCTAGAGCCACATGGCCTGCTTGTTCTGCGCAGGTTGTTGTGGATGGTGGCGGTGGGGGTTTATATTTTTAACCAATGGCCCCCGTTTTCAGCCTCTTTCTACTTTCTGCTCCTCCTCCTCCTCCTCCTAGCAGTACCCACTGTGAGGCCGGTGGATCTGCTTGGCTGCAGATGAGACTTCCTGAAAACCGGGCCTTACAAAGGCAGCTCAAAGTAATTAGGAATGTTTAGCTAATAATGCAAGTAATCTTTGGAGTTTCTTTTTGTATATAGCTGTATAAAGTTAGAGCCTTTGAATCTTGGCTGGAAAGCATTTGGGGAGAGCAGTGCTAGGTTGGGGAAGGCAAGAGGGTCAGTGAAGGGCCAGGGAATTAGGTCTGCAATGAAATTGTGTGTGTGTGTGTGTGTGTGTGTGTGTGTGTGTGTGTGTGTGTGTTAGCCAGATGCCATCTTAGGGCAGTCCCTTTTGCTGCTTCTGTTGGCTCTATATTGCAACATCACCTTTATTTATTTTTTGCATTTAAAGAATCCATTGCACCCTCTCCCTTTCCCCGTGAATAATGAAACCAAGAGAATGTTGTGACGATCTCCGCCAACGCTAGTTCCTGCTGTAAAACTGACCCCGCAGAATAACCTTCACTTTACAATCATGTACTTGGAAATGACTGATCCACGAAAGAATGCATATTAATCATTGTACTGGCCCAAACCCACCTCGGAGTACCCCAGAGGTGCCTCCCTACCGCGACTCCAGGAAAACGGAACAGTGTGTGCGAGTATTTGCTCCTGTATTTTATGAACCATAATAACTTAGTCAATTTTAATTTTTTTTAAATTTTTTATTTGCAGTTCAGATATGTAATTTAAAAGGCGCTTTTTACCATAAGTGTTATTTAAGTTTTTTTTTAATGATTGATGTTTATTATTCTTCACTAGAGGAACTTTATGGTTGAACTGGTTGGAAGCTTCTTCAAGCTACAGGGAGCACTTCAGAACACAAGTCTGTGGGCTTTCGCTGATCAACAGGAGTTTGTTGGGTGGCTCCCCCTACGAAAAGAGAGAGAAAAAGAGGAAAGAGAAAGGAAAAAAGTACTAGTGATTTTTTGAAAACACCCCCCACACACACAACCCACACCCCTACCCCTAAATAGACCAGGATACAATAGTCCCAGCTGCTAATTCTGAGATGTGAATTTAGAAGACCATCATTAAGTGGCAATTGCAATGATCCTATGTTGGGCACTGTGTAGTATTCTTGAGGGGTGCTTGTATCCATGAGAATCATAGAGTTGGAAGAGACCACAAGGGCCATCCAGTCAAGCAGGAAACACCCATCAAAGCATTCCTGACAGATGGCTGCCAAGCCTCCGCTTAAAGACCTCCAAAGAAGGAGAATACTGGCACCACAATGCCATCTGAACCTAGTCAGTCTCCTAACAGCACCCCTACCCTGCAAAAAAAACCTGGGCCTTTCCACACCCCAAAATACCTATGTATTATTTTTAGTAACCCACTATTCCTCTGCGCCGTCCCTTGGCATTGCAGCAGTATCCTTTCCCCCATTTAATGCCCGGGGGTCCAAACCACATAAGGACCACTGCAAAACAAGGAGGAGCTTGGTGCTGGGGCCATGTCCATGTTCACCTTGCAAAAAAAAAAAGCTTGTATTTTGGATGCTGACAAAATGTGGTTTCCCTGGAAGGAAAATGCCCAGATTTCCTGCAGCAGCAAGCAGTTGTGCATCGATTGCATGCCCACAGACAAGACAGTCTGGAAAAGGGCGTCCTTTGTCAAATCAGTAACGTCCCTGAGCCCAGTCCCAACAGACATGCACACACAGGGCTCCTATTGTGGGCTATGACAGATGGATGTTTGCGGAAATCTTGCTCGATTGCATGCAGTGCGATCATAGACATTCCCATGGGAACAGCAGAGCTGACTTTCCGAGCAAACCTCCATCTCCTTGGCAATTGTTTAGAAAGATCTCCCCCCCCCCCTTCCAATTGCTTTAGTGCCGTAGACAGTTTAGTTCAGGTGAAGTTAAATCTCTGCACCTTTTATACATCTTTTTGAAACACACGCAAAAACCCTTGAACTAGAAATTACCTTTCAAAGAAACAAATCCACCAGCTTAAAATAGCAATAAGGACCATGAAATATCATGTGGTTACCTTTCTAAAAGCTTTCAGGCAATTCATTCGATAGAGAGAATTTGGGGCAGAGCCACTTACCTTGCACCCGGTTTGCATTTCCTATCCAAAGCTTTGTGGGACCATTCTGGTGTGACCTCTATTTGTTATGCCAAATTTTGTGTCGACATTCCTTTTAAACAAACAAATGAAACCACCATAGGTTGAGATTGTGTTTGTCCTCACTTAGTATTCTTAGGGCTTCGGATCGACCAGCAAAGGTGACCTGTGAGGATCCGGTCAATGGGGCAGAGTTGTTCATCGAGTGGGTCGGATGTCTTTTCTCTGCCATGGGCTACGACAGCCTTCCAGAAGTTTTGGGCCAGAGTTCCCGCCAGTGCTATGTGAGTTGTAGGCCACCGGGAGTGGGGAGGCTGTGCTTTGCGGGGTCATTCTCAGTAATTTTCACGTGTTTCCCTCTAAGAAGCTCAGGCCATGTTCCACTTTAATCTCACAGCAACCATGCGAGGTTGGCTGGTCTGGCCAACAGTAACCTGCGTTTTGCAGTTGAGTGAGGATTTGTAGGTGAGAAGACTGCACCCAACAAATGAGGGGAACATACACTTGCTGCTTAAAAACCATGCAAAAATGCCCAGCGCCTGCTTTTGAGGTTTCCAAAGAGGGGCCACATCTGGGTTTCCCTCCCCTTTTGCGGGGAGAGGGGCAGCTCCTGTGAACCGTGAATAGTTCCATCCTATTAGCGAACCCAGCAGGCACGAAGGGCCCGTCAACACTTCCGCTTGTCCGTAATTAGTACTCGGGGGCCCGAGAGGGTGGTTTCCCCCCCACCTGGGCTTTTGCCGAGAAACCCCACAGGTAACTGCTACTCGGAAGAAACGCCAATTGGGTTTTTCTGCCGATTGGCATTGCGGGTTTTCCCCAGGGAAAGTATGAGAGCCAAAAAGAGAGAGAGCCTGTTGGGCCCCTTCCTGGAAATCTTGGGGCAAATGGAACCTCTGCTCGCTATTTGCCCCGCCAAGCTGTCTCTCCTCTCCCACTGCCCTCACCCACTTTGGCCTGGCACCTTCCTAAAAATTGATAACTGCTTCCACCTTTTGCTTATGCAAAGGGAAGGCTTTTGGGGAGGGGAGTTCTTATCATGTCACTTCTGAGCAAATGTAGCCACCAATAAAACCCCAAACATCTCTTCCCCTCACCCCCCAGCCTTTGAATGGTTTCCATAGCCCGTGGCAGAGAACTTTGGCTCCTAGAACGTTGACTTTTTGGGAGGGCAGGTGGAGACAAGAGATTCTATTTGCTTCTTTGTTTTAAAATAATAATGATAATTATGGACTCCGCAGGTTGGACAACCTGGTTTTTAAATTTTCATTGGAAACGGAACAAAAACAAAAACAAAATTAATAGTCTTCCAAGTTTTAAATCTAAGGACTTAATGGGCACAGAGAGAGGAGCCTTTGAGATTTAAGTCAGAAAGCCCCACAGCCTCAACTTGTGAATATGAAGTGTAAATCTGTATTATTATTATTATTATTATTATTATTATTATTATTATTATTATTATTATGTTCTGAGGATCAGCTAGTGATCTCCCTGAGACAAATTTAAGCCAAGAGTTTGTAACTGTATGATATTTACTGTAAGATGTAGAACATTCGATAACTATTAAAATGTTTCCAAAAAAAAGGTGGCCTTGAGTATCTTTCAAGAATATTTTTTTCAACCTGTTTTTATTTTATTTTATTTTGCTTTAAATTACCCGGGATATTTCTCCAAAGAAACTAAAAGCGGCTTACAAGCATGAAAGAAGCACCACCCCTGCAGAAACCAATAGGCCTTCAAATTAGGAAGTTAAAACTTCCCCACCTCTCTGTGCTACGACCATCTCGCCCATTGGGCTGCTGGGTAGACTGGGTAGCATCCGCCATGTTTATTCTTTTATCTCATAAAATCAGAAATGCCCCAATAGCAGAGTCGCTGCTTCAAGCGGAGATTTGGCTCTGTGGCTTCACTTGGGCACACCAGCCTGCAAATAAAGAGGTCTGCCTTAAACCAGGGAGGAACAGCAAATAAAACGCTGCTGTCAGACAAAATATTATCTACCGGGCAGGTAAAAAGCCTAATCAGAATTGTAGAGTTGGAAGGGACTGCCAGGGTCATCTAGCCCAGCCCCCTGCAATAGCAGGAGTCTTCCGCCCAATGTGGGGCTCGAACCCACAGCCCAGAGTTTAAGAGTCTCTTGCTCTTCTGCCTGAACTTCCTGCAGGAGGAACTTTCTGACGCTGAGCCGGGAGGCGTTGGGCTCTCTTTCCTTGGAGGTTTCCAAGCAGAGGTTGGGTGTTCAACTGTCGGATTCTTTAGCATTGCAAGGGGTTGGGCTGGATGACCTTTGGGGTCGCACCCAGCTCTACAATTCTGTAAGAGCAGAAGCAGGGGGTCCTATTTCTCTAGGCAAGATTGCCAAGCAAAAAGGGCTCAGAGCAGGAGTCTGGGTTTATCATCTCACAGCAAGCGCCACCTGCCGGATCATCGGGGCCAGTGCACTCTACCATTACCAGAGGGTAGGTAGCCATGTGAAGTCTGCTACCGCACAAACAGCCAAAGAGTCTTGTGACGCCCTAAAGACTTGCACATTTGTTACGCTAGGGTCTGCTTCATCGGCTTGTGCCGCAAGACTCTAACGTGGTTTTGGAAGTGGGCCTGCTCAGGGACGGATTTAGGTTTGATGAGGCCCTCAGCTACTGAAGGTAATGGGACCCTTTATATTTCCAGCTGTCCTTTGTCAACAACAAATGGCCGTGCTTTTTGGTGTTGAATATATGCTTTATGGTAATTTATGGACCTAATGTGTATCTAAAGCCATTTGCACATGTTGCCATGCAAGCAGTCCACTCACACAACACAAACCTAGGTTACGAGTAGCAAGTATCAATTACACAGAAAGCGTAACCGGCTGCTGTAATCAAACACTAATTTATAAACATATAACGCGGAATAACTTCAATCACTAATTTATAAACGTATAACACAGAATAACTTAAATAACACAACCATAAACGTCCTATCACTCGTGATTCAATCCAACATCAGTTCAATGTATTCAGTCATATGTTGTAGTTCATATTGGGTATCCATATGACATATAAATTGGTTCAAAAGTACTTCCAAATGGATGTGTAATACTTAAGATTTTTGTTGTTGTTCACCACTACCAGAAATATATATAGTTTGGAATATACGGTGCCTGACGATGTCAGTTATCTTAGTGTTTTTAAGTGTCAGGTGTAACTTCAGCCTGAACACAGCAGAGTTTGCGCAGGTGGTAACTTAAATGACTAGATGTTTGGACGCAGAGTAAACTATATACAGGATTTATTAAAATAAAAGAAATCCAGAGTTTCTATGTACAACTTTGGAACTCAAAAACAAAGTAAAATAAATCCTTTCCTCTCCGTCTTTCTCTCTCTCACACACAACCGATACAGCACCTCTCCTCCTACACTGACCACACTCACCAACACCACACACTGTGCTAGCTTTCTCTGATAACAGGTCTCAGTGCTGATCTTAACCAATGAGAGTGCAGTTACTATGGCAGAAGTAGACCTTGGCTTTCTGCCCAGTGTTAATTGCTTGTTCTAGAGTTGAATGTGTGAAGAAGCAATCTGATGGTTTCTCATGCTACTAATTTAGCAAAACCCGAACAAGTTAGCGGTTATTCCACAGAATGGATTGTCCAAGCGCGGTGACAAGTATAGGTGGCAGTGGAGCATCCAGGTGAAGACGAGACGTATATATGAAGGTGGCAAGGGAGTATCCAAAAGCAAAAAGTATCCAAAAGCAAAATTGTATATTCTTCCTTATCAATTTGCAAGCAGTCCATGCAGAATGTAGGCACCCTATATATAGAAAGGAGCAAACCAGTGATATTTGAGGGAGCAGGCTAGCAGGTGGGGCCCATGACTTTCATCATAGGAGCCTACACAACACAAAACACTGTTGCTGTATGTAGGTTTCATTTCATTTGTTTTTTATATATTGGAAATGTACATCCAGGTTTTTTTCCTTTAATTTTTTTTGGCAGCCCCCAAGAGAGTGGGGCCCTAAGCTATAGCTTGTTTAGCTTCTACGTAAATCCGGCACTGGGTCTTCCCACTCGCCTTGCATGCCTTAAGGGAGCCTTCCTATCTGAGCCCCCTCACCATGGCCCCCTCCACCTCTTCCCCCATTTCTAATGTAACACTAATGGCTCAACAAATGAAACTGATCTGTAGAAAATGTAACTTGAAAAAAGAGATATTGCACATACTTTTGTAAACCAAGAAATCTCTAATAAAAAAATACATTAAAAAAATAAAATTGGGGGTATGCTTAGCCTGCAGAAAAGGGACACGGATGGTGCTGCGGTCTAAACCACAGAGCCTAGGGCTTGTTGATCAGAAGGTCAGCAGTTCGAATCCCCACGACGGGGTGAGCGCCCGTTGTTCGGTCCCAGCTCCTGCCCACCTAGCAGTTCAAAAGCATGTCAAGTGCAAGTAGATAAATAGGTACCACTCCGGCAGGGAGGTAAACGGCGTTTCCGTGCGCTGCTCTGGTTCGCCAGAAGCGGCTTAGTCATGCTGGCCACATGACCCGGAAGCTGTACGCCGGCTCCCTCGGCCAATAAAGCGAGATGAGCGCCGCAACCCCAGAGTCCTCCGCGAGTGGACCTAATGGTCAGGGGTACCTTTACCTTTAGCCTGGAGAAGAGAAGAGAAGACGAAGAGAGGATACGATAGCCATCTTTTAACAGGTAGGTAGCCGTGTTGGTCTGCCGTAGTGGAAACAATACAAAAAAATTCCTTCCAGTATCAACCTTAGAGACCAACTAATTTTGTCACTGGTATGAGCTCTGAAGAAGTGTGCATGCACACAAAAGCTCATACCAATGACAAACTTAGTTGGTCTCTAAGGTTCATACTGGAAGGAATTTTTTTTATTTTCTTTCATCTTTTAACAATTATTTATTGGTTTTTATACAAACAGAAGAACCATTAAACACCCAGCAATGAACATCTCATGATGTTTGCCCTATCCGTTCACTTTAGACATCAGCTTACAAATTCAGTATTCATATTAAAACATGTCACTTAAGGTAAACCACCCCCCAATGAGAATATTGAGCGGTTGTTTGCTCATTAACATAGTTAAAGAATGAGGTCCATGTTACTTGGGGGGTGTCTCACTTCGTTAATTGCCCTCCTGTTTCTGGTGAGATGCTCAGACATTGCTGTATCCAGGATACTATTTTCCCATATGTTCAGAGGTCTTTCGGACGGATTCTTCCATTGTTGAGCTTTTGCTAATTGTGCACGTGATAGCCGTTTTCAAATATCCAAAGATCTCTCCCATGGAAGAGAGGGGATGACCTGAACCAATGGATTCAAACTACAGGGAATGAGCATTAGTTTAGATCAGGCTTCCTCAACTTCAGCCCTCCAGATATTTTTTGGCCTACAACTCCCATGATCCCTAGCTAGCAGGACCAGTGGTCAGGGATGATGGGAATGGTAGTCTCAAAACATCTGGAGGGCAGAGGTCAAGGAAGCCTGGTTTAGATGAGCCTCGGTATCCCTTCCAACTTTACAATTCTCTGATTCTAAGCACGCCATCAAAGGAGCTGCTGCTGGTCATTCATTGGGAAATGATTTATAATGAAATGAAAAGAATGTTTAAGATAAACTTTGTCCATCATTCTGCCCGGACACTGAGGTCCAGCACCGAGGGCCTTCTGGCGGTTCCCTCGTTGCGAGAAGCCAAGTTGCAGGGAACTAGGCAGAGGGCCTTCTCGGTGGTGGCGCCTGCCTTGTGGAACGCCCTCCCAACAGATGTCAAAAAGGAAAACAACTACCAGACTTTTAGAAGACATCTGAAGGCAGCCCTGTTCAGGGAGGCTTTTAATGTTTAGTAGATTATTGTGTTTTATTCTTCTGTTGGAAGCCGCCCAGAGTGGCTGGGGAGACCCGGCCAGATGGGCGGGGTATAAATAAAAAATTATTATTGTTGTTGTTGTTATTATTATTATTATTATTATTATTATTATTATTATTATTATTAGACCAGAAGCCTTTTTGCTAGGCATTACAGGACAAGTCAAAGGAGAAGAACAAATTATGTACGCTACAACAGCGGCTAGGATATTACTAGCCCCAAAATGGAAAGATGAGAAAATGTCAACCAAAGAAGAATGGAAAGAAAAATTGAACTATGCGGAGATGCTTACCGGAAAACTCAGAGATAAGGACATTAGAGATTTCAAAAAAGATTGGGAACCATTTATGTCGTACTTACAGAAATGTTGTAAAGAAAGAAGTGGACTCACTAGCAGGGTTTGAGTAACCGCTTACAATTAACAAAGCAGATGTACAGATTAAGACGTAATAATCGGATAAAATTAAAGTGCAAGAGGTAAGCTGAAAACAATTAGGGTATAAAAATGATAAGAACGGAACAATATTCAACTTAAAGCAGGCATCCCCGAACTGCGGCCCTCCAGATGTTTTGGCCTACAACTCCCATGACACCTAGCTAAGAGGACCAGTGGTCAGGGATGATGGGAATTGTAGTCCAAAACATCTGGAGGGCCAAAGTTTGGGGGTGCCTGACTTAAAGAATGTGATATTAAGGTAGAATAAAACAAGCAGGAGAAGTTAGTATGTAAAGAACCAGAAGGGGCAAATTGAGGGAAGTCGGGGGTGGGAGAATCTGGGAATTGTATCTTTCCTTTTTATGAGATAATGTTATTGTGATGAATATAAAAGGGAAAAATTTAATAAAAACTATTTACAAAAAAAGAAAAGAAAAATGTATTATGGGAAATGGGGAGAGCTATTAAAAGTTCATGCAACCCCATGATAGGGGTTCCTACTCTGTGTGTTTGAACCTTGTTGGAACAAATAAAGATCAGATCTACTGACCACTGTTTGCTGCTGCTGCTGCTCCCCCCCCCTTTTTTAAAGAGCTGCTGCTGGTTTGCCCCGAAAGTTTGATGTCCTCTGGAGAGCAGGGATCACAGATCTGTGCAGGAAGACTCCTGGGCCATGTCCAGAAAGTGGTGGTGGGGGGGATGAGTGTTCAGACCCCTGGGCTCTCACTTGTGAGGTGCCTCAGAGTTCTGTCCTCTCCCCCATGTTTTTCAACATCTATATCAGCGATGGGCAACCTTTTGAGCTTGGTGTGTCAAAATTCACCTAAAAACCGAGCATAACTCGGGTGGTGTATCACTTTGAGAGAAAAAAACCACAATTTCACAATATTTATAGTTTAAATAACAAAAATGTATAATTGTAATATATAACTGTATTTAATAAACCAAAAACTAATTATTTAACCTAACCTAACCAAAAACCCCATATTTATCACAAAATGCCCAGAGTTGTTGAGCTTTTTGGGGGGGCTGCTGACCAAAGTTTTGGAGGTTTTTTGGGGGGTGCAAACGTTGCTTTGCTTTTTTGGGGGGGGGTGCCCCAAAGCTGCTGTGCTTTTTTGGGGGGGGGGAGAGAACAGAAATAAATGACGAATAATACCTTCGCTGGAACTAACATGCAGCACCGACATAGTCTGCCAAAGCGCCAAAAAAACCCCAGCACAGAACGGGTTAAAAAACGAACACTGTTACACCCAATCATTGGCAGACTATGATTGGGTGTAACAGTGTTCGTTTTTTAAGCACCAGAAAAAACAGCACAGAAAGGGTTAAAAAACCAATCTCTGGCTACCAGCAGCAACAACAAAAAAGGATCCGGGTTTTAACAGCGGAGACAAGCTGTAGTGTGAGGAGAAAAACAACAACAGCGTGAATGGGCCAATGGGGCGCGTGCCAGCAGTGAGGGCTCTGCGTGTCACGTCTGACACGCGTGTCATAGGTTCGCCATCACTGATCTATATGCAGCCGCTGGGAGAGATCATCAGGGGGTTTTGGGCTGGGTGTTCATCAGTATGCGGATGATACCCAGCCAGAGGCGTCCTTCCCATAGGGCCTAGTGGCTCGTTGCGGCAGGGCGCCGGCCTCTCAGGGGGGCACCCCAGCATTGGCGGGGCGCAATGAGTCACTAAGCCCTATGGCTCTGCCGCCTCGGCCGCGGGAATGCCGCTCGAGGGGGCGGTCTCTGGTGGCGCACGGAGCAGGCGGGGATCCAGCCCGCCCGCCAGCAGCCCGAGGGTTAACCACGGCCAGCGAGCGAGACACGCGGACGAGCAGACAAGACAGCCTCCGCAGAAGAGGCTGGCGCAGAGTCCACTGCTTTACCTTGCCGAGCCCACGGTGCCTGGGAGATGGGAGCGGCGCTGGCTAGGGGAAGTTCCGCCGCTGCCTCGCTCGCCTCCGGGAAGGTGAGTTGTGGACACTGACTCCCGGACGAGCTGCCCGGTGGGGACGGAGCGAGTGCTCTCAACGCTGCCCTCAGCAGCCGGCTCCGGCTCTCTTCCTCCACCGCCACGCCTTCACTTCCCCACAGAGAGAGGGCTATGTATGGAGTGGTGGTGTGTGCTGCTCCGGCTGCCGCCCCTCTTAGGTCAACGTTTTCCAAACGGGGCAGGGGCGGGACCTTTGCGCCACGGCGCTGGATGTGCTTAAGACGGCCCTGTACCCTGCTCTACCCCTCTTTCAAATCAGAACCAGTGAATGCGAATGCGGTGAAGGTCCTGTGTGAGTGTCTGGAGGCGGTTGGAGGATGGATGGTGGCTAGCAGATTGAGGTTGAATCCTGACAAGACAGAAGTACTGTTTGTGGGGGATAGGAGGCGGGCAGGTGTGGGGGACTCCCTGGTCCTGAATGGGGTAACTGTGCGCCTCTGAGAAGCCAAGTTACAGGGAACTAGGCAGAGGGCCTTCTCGGTAGTGGCACCCGCCCAGTGGAACGCCCTCGCACCAGATGTCAAAGAGAAAAACAACCACCAGACTTTTAGAAGACATAATAATAATAATAATAATAATAATAATAATAATAATAATAAATTTTTATTTATACCCCGCCCTCCCCAGTCAAAAACCGGGCTCAGGGCGGCTGACACCAACAGAATTACAATAAAACATAAAAACAATTAATTAAAATACAGATTAAAATACAGTATTAAAATTTAAAGTGCAGCCTCATTTCAAGTAGGCCATAAATCCAAGCCATGAGGGAGGAAAACACAGGGGGCAGGCTGAGTCTAACCCAAAGGCCAGGCGGAACAGCTCTGTCTTGCAGGCCCTGCGGAAAGATGACAAATCCCGCAGGGCCCTGGTCTCCTGGGAAAGAGCGTTCCACCAGGTTGGGGCCAGTACTGAAAAGGCCCTGGCTCTAGTAGAGGCCAATCTAGCCATCTTATGACTCGGGATCTCCAGAATATTATTATTTGTGGACCTTAAGGTCCTCCGTGGGGGCATACCAGGAGAGGCGGTCCCGTAGGTACGAGGGTCCCAAGTCGCATAGGGCTTTAAAGGTCAAAACCAGCACCTTAAACCTGATCCTGTACTCCACCGGGAGCCAGTGCAGCTGGTAAAGCACTGGATGAATGTGATCCCGCGGCCGGGACCCTGTAAGGAGCCTCGCCGCGGCATTCTGCACCCGCTGGAGTTTCTGAAGGAAGCCCTGTTTGGGGAAGCTTTTAATGTTTAATAGATTATTGTATTTTAATATTCTGTTGGAAGCCGCCCAGAGTGGGTGGGGTATAAATATTATTATTGTTATTGTTGTTGTTGTTGTTGTTATTATTATTATTATTATTATTATTATTATTATTATTATTTGCAGAGGAGAGGAGGCTGAATTGGTCTTCTGCCCCCTGGGGGTGTGGATGCTGGGATTACCTGGGAAGGTGTTAAGAAGCAAGGGGGAGGAAGCACTGGAGGTGTGACTATCGGCCTTTGAAAATCTGGCATCACTGGATCAAGTTGACCAGCTTTGTTGAATTCTTGAGGCTACAAAGCTTCGATTGGATTTTGAATAAATGTGCAATTAATGGTTACCATTTTGAATCTTGCTGAGTTACTACCTTCCTTAGTTAGTCGTGCAAATCACTATTCTGAACAGTGCTTTTCATAGGGTAGGGTATGGCGTTTATGGAACCAAAGGTTTGGTACCCTGAAAAAAGTTTGGGAAGCCCACACATTGGCCACACCCCGGAATTGATTGAGAGTAAGGCCAGAGGGAATTGGCTTCCTTTGGCATGCCTGGACCCTGGGAGAAGGTGGGGCATTCTAACCTAAAATCTGTTTGTGTACTGTTCCCTAAATTGTTAATCTCTTGTTGATCCACTGCTGTTAGTGGGATAAATATCACTGCTTGCACATACCCTAGGAGTCTGGGATAACCAGCATCATATAACCAACATGCTTAATAAGTAATGCACAAAGGGGTTAATACCATAGAGTCCACTGTCCTGCCAGGCTTAGCTAAATCCACTTCCCCCTCAGCTAGGGAGGAACTAGGTTATACCCAAGAAGCTCAGTCTGTGGGGAGGTCTGAGCTGGTTGCTCTAAGCTCAGACTGCAGCACTCTCACGAACCACTCTTGATTTCCTATACCAATAATTTAGGAACTTTGACCACTTTGACTAAGTGAAGTTTTGCTTGACTTACGTATGGAAAAGCACAGGAATCCGGCCTTTGAAGAGTTTGTAAGTAAGCCATTTTAATTTACTAAAGGTGTGGTCTCTTCCTGTGCTGGGGGCAGAGGGGACTATTTTGGAACTGAAAGGCACTTATTTAAAAGATCTGTCAGGTTGTGATCTGTCTCTGCCTGTTTTGTGACTTTAAATCTCTGCTGGGGTTCTCTCACCAAAGAGTAAAGGTAAAGGTACCCCTGACCATTGGGATGTAGACTGATGGTCTACATCCATCAGTCTGATCAGTCTACATCCCAATTCCAAAGAAGGGCAGTGCCAAAGAATGCTCCAACTACCGCACAATTGCGCTCATTTCACACGCTAGCAAGGTTATGCTTAAAATTCTACAAGGCAGGCTTAGGCAGTATGTGGACCGAGAACTCCCAGAAGTGCAAGCTGGATTTCGAAAGGGCAGAGGAACCAGAGACCAAATAGCAAACATGCGCTGGATTATGGGGAAAGCTAGAGAGTTCCAGAAAAACGTCTACTTCTGCTTCATTGACTATGCAAAAGCCTTTGACTGTGTCGACCACAGCAAACTATGGCAAGTTCTTAAAGACATGGGAGTGCCTGATCACCTCATCTGTCTCCTGAGAAATCTCTATGTGGGACAAGAAGCTACAGTTAGAACTGGATATGGAACAACTGATTGGTTCAAAATTGGGAAAGGAGTACGACAAGGTTGTATATTGTCTCCCTGCTTATTTAACTTATATGCAGAATTCATCATGCGAAAGGCTGGACTAGATGAATCCCAAGCCGGAATTAAGATTGCCGGAAGAAATATCAACAACCTCAGATATGCAGATGACACAACCTTGATGGCAGAAAGCGAGGAGGAATTAAAGAACCTTTTAATGAGGGTGAAAGAGGAGAGCGCAAAATATGGTCTGAAGCTCAACATCAAAAAAACCAAGATCATGGCCACTGGTCCCATCACCTCCTGGCAAATAGAAGGGGAAGAAATGGAGGCAGTGAGAGATTTTACTTTCTTGGGCTCCTTGATCACTGCAGATGGTGACAGCAGTCACGAAATTAAAAGATGCCTGCTTCTTGGGAGAAAAGCAATGACAAACCTAGACAGCATCTTAAAAAGCAGAGACATCACCTTGCCAACAAAGGTCCGTATAGTTAAAGCTATGGTTTTCCCAGTAGTGATGTATGGAAGTGAGAGCTGGACCATAAAGAAGGCTGATCGCCGAAGAATTGATGCTTTTGAATTATGGTGCTGGAGGAGACTCTTGAGAGTCCCATGGACTGCAAGAAGATCAAACCTATCCATTCTTAAGGAAATCAGCCCTGAGTGCTCCCTGGAAGGACAGATCGTGAAGCTGAGGCTCCAATACTTTGGCCACCTCATGAGAAGAGAAGAATCCTTGGAAAAGACCCTGATGTTGGGAAAGATTGAGGGCACTAGGAGAAGGGGACGACAGAGGACAAGATGGTTGGACAGTGTTCTCGAAGCTACGAACATGAGTTTGACCAAACTGCGGGAGGCAGTGCAAGACAGGAGTGCCTGGCGTGCTATGGTCCATGGGGTCACAAAGAGTCGGACACGACTAAACGACTAAACAACAACAACACCCCTGACCATTAGGTCCAGTCGCGGACAACTCTGGGGTTGCAGTGCTCATCTCGCTCTATAGGCCGATGGAGCCGGCGTTGGTCCGCAGACAGCTTCCGGGTCATGTGGCCAGCATGACTAAGCCGCTTCTGGCAAAACCAGAGCGGTGCATGGAAATGCCGTTTACCTTCCCGCCAGAGCGGTGCCTGGCCGGCCGGCCCGCCGCACAGCTGCGCGCGACGCCCACCCGCCCACTGCGCTGGGAAATGGGGCGGGAGGGCGCCGGAGAGATCCGGCGCACCACGGCGCCAGAGGCGCTTAAGACGGCCCTGAGGGAATTCTTTCTGTACATACCTTCCCTCTTTGAATCAGCAAGGCATGGGTGTGCATTGTAGGAAGGTTATGACTCAGACATCCAAACTGGAGTCCCAGGTTTCCTTGCGTGGATGGGGGCCTTGGGCCAGAACAAAATATAGGAATAATATCGTTTAAGAGTCTAGACACTGAACCTGGCCCAAGTGTTTGTTATTTATTTATGTATCATTATTTACTCAGTTGCATTTATATCCCATTTTTTTCTCCAAGGAGCTCAAGGCAATGTACATGGTTCAAGTTTCTCCTCTTCTCATTTAATCCCTACAACAACCCTATGAGGTAGGTTAGGCTGAGAAGCAGGGACTAGCCCGAGGTCACCCAGTGAGCTTCATAGCCGAGCGGGACACCACACTGGACCTTGATTTAATTAAACTCGGGAAATTCAAGCCCAAACACTTTGCATTTACACACACACACACACACACACCAATATTTGGACCTGAGAAATCAGCTTCCTATCATTGCTAATTATGCCCAGTTGTTGACTTTGTATTAGCGAGGCTGTAATGTCTGGCATACCCAGCAGAGGGCGCCCACCTACCATCCATTGAGAGCACCTGGGGGTGTGTGGATTCCGTTATCCGCTTTCCTTTTTTTGGAAGGACAGGCTAACCTATGACAAGGAGGGATGTGTCATCCTCACTGATCACAGCCTGTCATAAACCATCCAGGGGATTCTCCAATAAACTGATGGCTTGGTCTGCTGTTAGCACATGGGAGAAGACTCACGGGACTAAATTAGGAAAGCTAGGCACAAACACACCCTCCCTGTCGCTAGGAAATCCAGGATTTGCCCTGCCAGCATATTGAGCCTGTCGGCTTTGAAAGGCCCACCTCACTCCCCGTCAGAATATGAAATCACCTTGCCGACAAAGGTCCGTATAGTTAAATAAAAAATTTCCTTCAGTAGCACCTTAAAGACCAACTAAGTTTTTATTTTGGTATGAGCTTTCGTGTGCATGCACACTTCTTCACGAAAGCTCATACCAAAATAAAAACTTAGTTGGTCTTTAAGGTGCTACTGAAGGAATTTTTTTATTTTACTTCGATCCAGACCAACACGGCTACCTACCTGTAACCAGACGTATAGTTAAAGCTATGGTTTTCCCAGTAGTGATGTATGGAAGTGAGAGCTGGACCATAAAGAAGGCTGATCGCCGAAGAATTGATGCTTTTGAATTATGGTGCTGGAGGAGACTCTTGAGAGTCCCATGGACTGCAAAAAGATCAAACCGATCCATTCTGAAGGAAATCAGCCCTGAGTGCTCCCTGGAAGGACAGATCCTGAAGCTGAGGCTCCAATACTTTGGCCACCTCATGAGAAGAGAAGACTCCCTGGAAAAGACCCTGATGTTGGGAAAGATGGAGGGCGCAAGGAGAAGGGGATGAGAGAGGACAAGATGGCTGGACAGTGTTCTCGAAGTTACCAACATGAGTTTGACCAAACTGCGGGAGGCAGTGGAAGACAGGAGTGCCTGGCGTGCTCTGGTTCATGGGGTCATGAAGAGTCGGACACGACTAAACGACTAAACAACAACAACAAAAGTCTTTTTTTTTGCATAGGGTTTGCCTGACTATTGAGATCAGGCCCCCTTTTTGTTTATTTGCATTCCCCGAATGCCTGTGTTATAAAAACTGCTCCTTTCCCATTATCCAAAAGCCTGTACACTATAGAGTCCTTAAGTGGGTTCCCTATCGGTAGGAGAAAATAACAGAGGCCAACATATATTGAGAAGCAAAGTGACTAGTAAGCCTGATCTTTATTCAAGGAACTGATGCAACAGGGTCCCCACTCACCACACACAGGAGGGAGGAGAACCCCGAACAGTGGTGCACAAGCCCTTATAATAGATGTTTGAAATTGCCCACCGTGTAGCCCAAGACCACCACCACCCCAAAGCATCATACATACATCACAGAAGGAAGCGGGTCTACAGCAGAAATCCTGCCTGCCAGGATACCTGATAGTGGTCACTGAATGCATTACCGGGGCAGCCTGGCCATTCTTTTGCGATGGTAAATACAGTGGTGCCTCGCTAGACGAAATTAATTCGTTCCACCGGTCTTTTCTTATAGTGAAAAATTCGTCTAGCGAATCCCATAGGAATGCACTGAATTTTTTTCGACCTTTTTTTTGCCCATAGGAACGCATTAATTGAATTTCAATGCATTCCTATGGGAAACCGCGATTCGCTAGACGAATTTTTCGTAAAGCGCATTCGTCTAGCGAGGCAAGCTCCGCTTGAAAAATCCTTTCGTTAAGCGGAAATTTCGTTAAGCAGGGCATTCGTTAAGCGAGGCACCACTGTACTTTAGTTCCTGAATCCAGGTCACAGGCCCACCCTATTCATACACAAATACTCCCTTAAGGCAGGATTTGTAAGCAAAAGACGATGAGGGAGGCTTTTCCCATTTCCCCCTCTTACTGCAGAGGTGCATTTGAGGTCAATTTGGGAGAGTCCAAATGGCTTCAGGATAGCTCTCCAGTACTATTTCAGACATGTGGTTTATATATTTATGTATGTGATTGCCTTGTACTGTACATTTATATTTGAGACCTTAGAATTCTTATATAACACCTGTTTTTATTTGGTTTTTATACTGGTTTCATGTTGTATTTTCATTTGAAATAGATTGTGTACTCATTGTTGCACCACTTAAGATTTTTTTTTAAGATTATTAAACCAGCTTATAATTTTATTTTTAAATCCAAGCAGAGATGGGACTGCACCTTGGGACCTTCTGCCTTCAAAACTCTGCCCCTGAGCCCTTTTGTGACCTGACCTCGGCTCCAGTCCTTCTCGAGAGGAGGCAGAGCTTGAAATTAGGCTGCTGTTTTGGAAGGAGTTTGCTCAGAGTCTCACAACTGGCCCCGCTGAAAAGATTTGCTTTGGCAATAATAAATATCTCCCTGTAAACAAACAAACAAACAAACAAATAACAAAGAGCCCTTTCAGTCTACTCCCTTTGGGACTGACCCAGATTTCTATTTTAAATTCCAGAACAGCCTAGAAAACGGGACACCACAACACCTGTGTAAGTAACTCTTTCATTACCTGCGTATGTTAACAGGTCGAGAGAGACAGAGAGAGGCACATTCCCCCCCCCCCAAATCTAACATATGATATAATAGGGACATTTTTCTTTGTACAGATTGGCACTGTATTGAAGTGTTGACTGGATTTCAGTTAACCAGTTCGGCAGATCTGTAATACAGTTTACATTTATTTAAGATAAGATAAGATATAAGGTAATCTTTATTGTCATTGACCCCTTGCGGGAACAATGAAATTACTCGGTTACCACATCCACTCTTCGACCCCCTTCATGTGCTCTTTTAGCGTTTGCTGCAAATACTGCAGAACTTTGCAGTTGTTCTTCAAGCCCACCTTTACGTCTAACTATGCAAGAAGATCAAACCTCTCCATTCTGAAGGAAATCAGCCCTGAGTGCTCACTGGAAGGACAGATCCTGAAGCTGAGGCTGCAATACTTTGGCCACCTCATGAGAAGAGAAGACTCCCTGGAAAAGACCCTGATGATGGGAAAGATTGAGGGCACAGGGAGAAGGGGACGACAGAGGACGAGATGGTTGGACACTGTTCTCGAAGTTACGAACATGAGTTTGACCAAACTGCGGGAGGCTGTGGAAGACAGGAGTGCTTGGCATGCTCTGGTCCATGGGGTCACGAAGAGTCGTAAACGACTAAACAACAACAAATGCAATAAGAGATTCCTGCTTCACATAAATGTCAAATAATGGGGAATGGCTGGTCAAACTGAAGCAGGCAGGAAGGGGAGAAAGAGGAGAATGGCTTTTCGTGGTAGACCATCTGTGTTGCAGGACGACCCAGGATCCAGTTCCTTACGCCATTGCCAGGCCAGGGCTTCCTGGAACCAAGGGGGGCTGCTGCCAGCTGGTGTAGGTAATGCTGATCTAGATGGACTCAATGGCCTGGCTGCATTTAAGGCAGCTTCCAGAGTTTCTCTGTTAGCCTGGGCTGGAATTAAACACCCATCACCCCCAACCCCTGGCTGTGCTTGCCGGGGCTGATGGGAGTTGGAGTCTGCAGCATCAGCTGGGCACTGGTTGGCAACATCTTCTTCTTCTTCTTTGGCGATCCCTTGTAGCCAAGTAAGATTGTCTTCCAAAAGAGGGTTTTAGTAAGTGACTGTGGAGTCCAATTCTGGATCCATACGTCCTTCCACAGTGGGAACATAGGTTTCCAGGCAGCAGTTGATCACGGTGTGGATTTGCCAAGCGTGCCTTCCTCCTAGCACATTTCTCCCTTGTGTCCTGAGTTCGAGTGTCTTCAAAGCCCATGACTCCTTTGGTAAAGGCTGTTCTCCAACTGGAGCGCTCGCAGGCCAGTGTTTCCCAATTTTTGGTGTTTATACTACATTTATTTTAGAGAGAGGCTTTAAATCTCTTTTGTTGACCACCAGCATTATGCTTTCCATTTTTAAGTTCCAAATAGAGTAGTTGCTTTGGAAGACGATCACCAGGCATCCGCACAACATGACCAGTCCAACGAAGTTGATATTGAAGACTCATTGCTTCAACACTGGTGATCTTTGCTTCTTCCAGTACACTGGCATTAGTTCGCCTGTCTTCCCAAGGGATGTGTAAAAAATTTCGGAGACACCGTTGATGGAATCTTTCGAGGAGTTGGAGATGGTGTTTATGAGTGGTCCATGTTTCACAAGCATACAGTAAGATGAAAATCGTGAAGCTGAGGCTCCAATACTTTGGCCACCTCATGAGAAGAGAAGACTCCTTGGAAAAGACCCTGATGTTGGGAAAGACGGAGGGCACTAGGAGGAGGGGACGACAGAGGACGAGATGGTTGGACAGTGTTCTCGAAGCTACGAACATGAGTTTGACCAAACTGCGGGAGGCAGTGCAAGACAGGAGTGCCTGGCGTGCTATGGTCCATGGGGTCACGAAGAGTCGGACACGACTAAACGACTAAACAACAACAACAGCTTTGTAAACAAGCATTTTGGTTTCCCTGCGCATGTCCGGTCCAGCCTGGCCTGAGGTCACTTGGAGGACAGGTGACGCAGCCGCTGCCACCCAGCAATTCCCATTGTGAGGCAGAAGCGGAAAAGCCAGGCGCAGGCCAGGCCCAGAGTGCCACGCAGCTGCGGCCGGTTGCTTGACGTGCATGCAGTCGAGCTAAATATAGAGAAAACCTGCGCCAGGGCAAGGTCCCCTTCAAAACCTCCAGCTCTGTTCAGAAAGCAGCAGAGTCAGCTGAAGAGCTCGTTCTTTTTTTAGAAAGGGGAGAGAATGCCCAGAAAGTTGTTGCTACTGCAGCTGCTGCTGTGTTTTATTTTGTTTTGCTCCTGGCTCTTGCTGCAGCTTGTGGCTCCGCTGGGGAGGGGGGGGACTCATGCAATCTGGGTTGCAGCAACTGCAGAAGCAAGAGGGAGCTGGGAGCCAAGGGTCCTGGGCTCTTTAATAATAATAATAATAATAATAATAATAATAATAATAATATTTATACATACATACATACATACATACATACATACTTACATACATACATACATACTCTGCCCATCTGGCTGGGTTTCCCCGGTCACTCTGGGCGGCTTCCAACAAAAGATTAAAAATACTTTAAAACATCAAACATTAAAAACTTCCCTAAACAGGCCTGCCTTCAGATGTCTTCTAACATCAGATTTCCTTGACACCTGATGGGAGGGCGTTCCACAGGGCGGGCGCCACCACCAAGAAGGCCCTTGATGTCTGCAGACAGCCACATACCCTTAAATCATATTGCTGTACTGTAGTATGATGAGGCTTGATTTTATAAGCCTTTATGAGACTCCTGCTTTGCACCTGGAAGGATAAACACTCACCATCGTTAGGCAGTGGTGTGAAAATCTCACTGCCCTTCCTACCTTGGAATGTATTTTCATAGAGGCATCAATTTCATGCAGAAGCCTATCCAGTCTTTTGGATGTATTGACTTCTGTGTTTAAATGAAAATGGGAGTATTGATGTTTATGGAGCTTTTAATGGGAGCTGATGGGTTGCGCTCTCTCTCTCTCTCTCTCTCTCTCTCTCTCTCTCTCTCTCTCTCACACACACACACACACACACACACACACACACACCACACAAACACCCATTTCTACCAACCTTACTGTATGCTTGTGAAACATTGTTGTTGTTGTTGTTTAGTCGTGTCTGACTCTTCGTGACCCCATGGACCATAGCACGCCAGGCACTCCTGTCTTGCACTGCCTCCCGCAGTTTGGTCAGACTCATGTTCGTAGCTTCGAGAACACTGTCCAACCATCTCGTCCTCTGTCGTCCCCTTCTCCTTGTGCCCTCCATCTTTCCCAACATCAGGGTCTTTTCCAGGGAGTCTTCTCTTCTCATGAGGTGGCCAAAGTATTGGAGCCTCAGCTTTAGGATCTGTCCTTCCAGTGAAACATGGACCACCTATAAACGCCATCTCCAACTCCTCGAAAGATTCCATCGACGGTGTCTCTGAAAATTTTTACACATCACTTGGGAAGAGAGGCGAACTAATATCAGTGTACTGGAAGAAGCAAAGATCACCAGGGTTGAAGCAATGATTCCTCAATATCAACTTTGTTGGACTGGTCATGTTGTGCGGATGCCTGATTATCGTCTTCCAAAGCAACTACTCTATTCCGAACTTAAAAATGGAAAGCGTAATGCTGGTGGTCAACAAAAGAGGTTTAAAGGCTGTCTCAAGGCAAATCTTTAAAAATATAGTATAAACACCGACAACTGGGAAAGACTGGCCTGCGAGCACTCCAGTTGGAGAGCAGCCTTTACCAAAGGTGTCATGGACTTTGAAGATGCTCGAACTCAGGACGCAAGGGAGAAACGTGCTAAGAGGAAGGCACGCTTGGCAAACCCTCACCGTGATCAACTCCTGCCTGGAAACCAACGCCCCCATTGTGGAAGGACGTGTGGATCCAGAATTGGCCTCCACAGTCAATTACGGACGCATTGTTAAAACCGCCTTTATGGAAGACAATCTTACTCGGCTACGAGTGATCGCCAAATAAGAAGAAAGTTAAAAATCATCTTTACCTGTTTGGCTCCACACCTGTCTTGAATCATTAACATGATAATTATTACCTACTCCTTCCATGACCAAGGAGCTGCAGGGCAGGTCACAACAATGTAAAACGCAACATTTGAAACACGTTAAAACAAATTTGAAATGGCATGTCGGGTGTAGGGCAGCTGTGTGTGACCCAAACAAATCTGGGGCAAATTTGGCCCAAAGCCTGGAGACTCCTAAGCCCTGTACTGAGGGCCAGGTGAGAGCCTCAGAGGTGTTTGGCCTTGGATTTTAGGAGAGAGGCCCATTCTTCCTGGTCTGGCAACCTTTTTTTGGCCTCCCTGGCAGCTCCCCCCAAATCAGTGAGGGGTAGGTTTCCCCTAAGCAGCAGAAACAAGGTGGGTGGGAAGGGGGAAAAAACCACAGCAATTTTGCTTTCAGGATTGCATTTATTTATCAATGTACAGAAACGAAACCCACAGGCTTCAAAGCCACCATTGGAACCCTTAACATAAGACTCCCCCCCCCCCAACCTTCTCTCCCCGACAAAACACCACAAACCATCAATAAAATAAATAAGACAAGGGGCAGAGATTGAGCTGGGGGGGAGAGGGCTGGCTGCTTTGAGGGGGGCAGAAGTTCCCCCTCCTCCCCCTGCTTCGCCCACATAAATAACATTTTGATGTAGAAAAAAATTAATAATAATGACAGATAACAGGGGAAAAAGCTGTATTGGCTGATGAGCTGGGTTAAGAGAAGTAGAGTGTTTGTAAACAGCTGGACGGAAACAGCTGGAATCTGCCAGCCTCTGCTCCACAGGCCAGAGTATTTGCCCAAGGCGTTCACAGCTCAGGGGTGAAGGAGCAGTGGCATGCTTAGCAAATGCTGTTTCCACAAGCAAGGGTCCTATCCATTTGATTCCTAAAAGGTGCCAGGGCTCAATCTGGCTGCTAGATGGCCTCTACGACCTGGAAGTTCAAACTGCACCCACCCCTGCCCGCTTTCAGTTCCTTTGTGGGACTTAGGATGGCAGTCGGACGAGACCCCCCAGAGTCATCTAGTCCACCCCCAGGTTAGCAGTAGAAAATCGAGACACACCCTATTTCCTAGCCTTGCCGTTTTAGGAACCCAAAGAGAGCATGTTACTAAGGTGCTACCTGCCCCACACAATGAGGTCTAGCAACCTGGCCAAGCTCATTAGGGCACCTTTAGCTTGTACACATTGCCCAAGGGTAAGTTTGAGCGTGCCCACTACATTTTTATTTTATGTTTTGTTGATCTCATTGGCTCTTGTTTGTAGTCGGAAGCTCATATTTAATGCTTGTCCTGCTCTTTATTTTAATCCAAAAGTGGGATCTTCTAAATCAAGAGAAAAATAAAGAACATGGAACCAGAGACGGAATTCAGTTTCTGGAGAGGTTGGCATTGCTTCTCCAGAACGACAGAACCCTTTTCTTTCTTTTCAAGAGCAAGTGTCTAGTCCTCATTGCTGTCAAAGTTTGGGAGTGCCTGCTAAGAAGCCAGAGGGGATTCTTAAACAAGACGTCCAGCACTCTCTCAAGCCCCCCCCTTCCCTTGCACCTGGCCCAAGCAGTATGAATTAATTTGAGGAAGAGGAAATTGGAATGAGCTGCATTTTTATCCCGGTCACCGTTTTCTCCATGCAGAACCTTTATTTATTCAGCATCACTAAATCCACACACATATGCGTGCACTCTCTGGTAATGCAGTGGTGGGGAACCCATGGCTCTCCAGAGGTTGTTGGAGACCCCCACCTCCCAACTGCCCCAGCTAAAATGATACAGGGACAAATGGGAGCTGGAATCCAGCCCTGGCCAAAGTGGTCTCTCCCTTAGAGAGAGGGGTTGCTCTTTTCGGAAAAGAGAGAGATTCTTCGGTTGCTGGTTTCTACCTGCAGAAGCTGGGAGACTAAGAGGAGAGGAAGAGTGCTGTGTACTCCTGCTTGTGAGCTTTCTAGAGGTGTCCAGGTTGCAGGGGGTCAGACTAGATGACCCCTTAGGAACCTTTCTAACTCTTACCATTGCAATGATTCTGTGCCTGCAGACAGGAGGCTGAACTAGACGCAAGTACAGGTGAAACTCAGAAAATTAGAATGTCGTCGAAAAGTGCATTTATTTCAGTAATGCAACTTAAAAGGTGAAACCAATATATGAGATAGATGCATAGCATGCAAAGGAAGATATGTCAAGCCTTTGTTTGTTGTAATTGTAATTATTTGTCGTTAGGCGGCTCAATTATAAATGGAATGCAATTAATGAAATGTAATAGCGATTATTATTATTTTGTATCATTGCAACTATTTGTTTTATCACTGTGGAATTTCCAAAAGAAAGCATTTGTAAAAATTAAAAGAAAAATTAAAAAATAGTAAGTTGCATTACTGAAATAAATGCACTTTTCGACGATATTCTAATTTTCCGAGTTTATCCTGCATTCCAGAAATGTTTGCACAATCTTGGGAGTTCCCAGGACCAAGGCGACGAACCCAGGTGCCTTAACAGGTGACACGAGATGAAAGGACTAGGTGGGATGAAAGCAAGACCTTACCTGCACATCTATCCCCCGGGAGGAAAGACAGGAGTCTGTTTTCCCACCTTGTGGAGAGTGCTGCCCTTCCCAAACACGGGAACAACGTTTGCTCACAGAGTTTGGTTCCCTTCGAACTCTACCATTCTACGATTCGATGGGCATGATCCACAAGAAAGGCTCTCCTGCACCAGCCCCACCGACGTGACCGGGAACCAGACAAGCGCTCGGGCTTACAACCCTATGTACGCGCTTACTTTGGTGTAAGTCCCATTGAACTCAGCAGGGCTTCCTGCTGAGCAGACAGGCGTTGGGTGGCAGGGTTAATGGTGTTTGCATGGAGGGGCTTCCCAGTGGATCAGGCCCCAAGGGTGTTTCCAGACACACACAAAAACAAGCGCTATCTCTCTCGGTCAGTACCAGGAGAGCAATAGATTGCTCTCTAAATAAAGCAGTCCCATTAAAATGAGGGCTACACGAGGGAGGCAGGAGCCAGACCACACCATTGATGCTTGCATCCTGCACTAAGCTATCATAATAGCTACTTAGGGGGCAGGTGGGGAATCGTAGGGATGAACGCTCCCCACTCCCCCAGCGGCAGAAAGGAGTGCTATAGTGTCAAGTCTAGGACCTGGGAGAACAGGGTTCGAATCCCCACTGGGTGACCTTAGGCCAGACCTACCTCGCAGGGTGGTTGTGAGTCTAAAATGGATTTGAGACGAACCATGTTTGCCATCTTAACTTCCTTGGAGGAAAGGCACGATATAACTCAAAGGAGCAAAGCAAATATTGCTGGTTTGGTGCCGAGAAAACCCCACGCCCGCACAACTAGATCCCGCGTAGGAGCTCGGGAAAGCTAAAAAACTCTTCCCTTCTAAAGCATCTATTTCCTCTGCGGCGGAATTTGGCCCTGTGTTAAATGGCATTGTCTATAGAGGATATTCGCCTCTGAGAAACAAAAAACCCAAAAAAACTATTATTTCACTGTTCAGAAGCCTACCCAGCCTGGCTGGCACTAGAGAGCTGATTCCATGCCATGTAAACAAAAGCGAACACGTAGTGGTATTCCAAGTTTGGCGGCCAAAAGGAGTCCCTCCCTCCCCCCCCCACTGCGTTGCTGCTCCCCTTAGGTCCTTGCGCAGGGGGGTAAAAAGGGCAGAGTCTTTGCAATGCCAAGGGTGTCCTCCGGAGTTCCTCTCTCCAGGTGGCACAGACGGCGTTACACCCATGGAGGTCCTGCCCCATGGCTCTGCTCCAGGATGCTGGCGGTTTCCCAAGAGCGGGGTGGGGGGGAAACGAGGGCCGTCCTTCACCTTCTTCAACGCCCAGCGCTCGCAAGCCTCGGATGGTGGGCTGTTTGGCCTGAGGCCTCCCCTTGATCAAATGTCCCATCTCCGTCGCGGCAGCTTGGAGTCAGATGATCACCTGCAAAGGTGGGAGAAAGGATGGTGAGGTCGGTGGGAGGCCCTCCTTGAAATGGTACTTTGCACAGTCGTGCCTCGGAATCTGTTCCCGAAGTCCATTCGACTTCCGAAACGTTCGGAAACCAAAGCGCGGCTTCTGATTGGCTGCAGGAAGCTCCCGAACTTTCGGCTTTTAAAAGAACGATAGAAAACCGGAACATTCACTTCCAGTTTTCGATCGTTCAGGAGCCGGAACGTTAGACTCCCAAGGCGTCCGGGAGCCGAGGTACGACTGTATATGCTAGAAATCTCTAAAGCAGAGTTTCCCAAACTTGGGTCTCCAGCTGTTTTTTGAACTACAATTCCCATCATCCCTGACCTCTGGTCCTGCTAGCTAGGGATGATGGGAGTTGTAGTCCAAAACCATCTGGAGACCCAAATTTGGGATACACTGATCCAAAGGGCAGAGCTTGAATGACCATTCCCTGCCCCTTATATATGCCATCAGTGTGTGTCATTTTAGGGGGTGAAACTTAATTTTTGCAAATTTCTTCAGTGAGGGGGGTCTTCAAATATGTTTACGGGTGTGAGGGATTCAAATCTGCTATTATTTTTGTGATTGGACAGCATGTAGCTTGGCAGGTCTACGTTTGGTGAAGAAGCACACTGCTTTCGGAAAAACCAAATAACTTTTATTTCAACTTCTGAAAATGTTAGGCAATGCTCAATAATAACTAAAAATGATATTAGTATATAATAAACCTGCAAGCACTTGGCAATTGTTTCCAATGACTTGCATGCAACTTTACCTACAGAGCAAACCTAAATTATATTTATTTCACCAAAATACCTTTTGAATCACGTGACAACTTTTTAGCACCCTTCATTTTTGGAATTTCAAAGTTAAAATATTCAACATGCCCTAATATATTTATTTCTCATACAAATACTGAGGCATATGATTTTCCAGTGCCACCAATATAAATAGATGTCTGGCTCCTAGAACCTTTGTTCTCAATAATAATGGAACTCACAAGTGGAGAATACTATTATTTTTATCAATCGTTATTATTTGTAAAGAGAATCTTTGCATGAGTTATTAATACTTTATTTATTATTTGTATAGCCCTTTGGATCTGTGCTATAACATTGTACTTTTGTCCCTCCAGGCTGTGGCGCTTTATGGTTTAAACGCCTGACTCCTCATTTATTTTCTTTATGTTCTGCTTGCAACTTTTTGGGCACACAAATTAACATTCAAAAAAGAAGCCAATGCGAGAAGGTCCACAGAGGACAGGAAAGGTGGAGAATAGGGAAGAGCTGAACAGATTTGCCTCGCAGGTCACCCTGAGCAACTTGAACATCTGAATATTCGACAAGCATTTCCCATTAGAGGATTTTGCAGCACCCGCCAGTCTTGGGCAGCTGACATGCAAAAGTACATTTTCCCGCTAATTCCACCCCTTCATTTAACTCCTTTACAAGGCAGCTGAATCTACTTGCCTTCCACCCTGAGACTTTTACTGCCCTCATCCAATACCATATTGCAAAAATTGAAACGCTGTTAAATTTTACATTCTGTTTTATTTTTTTTAAAAAACTGTTTCCAGAGGAAGAAGAAGACAATATTTTTTTAACATCGACATGCAGCCTCTGGGGGTTTGGGCTGGGTGTTGATCAGTATGCGGATGACACCCAACTCTATCTCTCTTTTAAATCAGAACCAGTGAAGGCAGTGAAGGTCCTGTGTGAGTGCCTGGAGGCGGTTGGAGGATGGATGGCAGCTAACAGATTGAGGTTGAATCCTGACAAGACAGAAGTACTGTTTGGGGGGGACAGGAGGCAGGCAGGTGTGGAGGACTCCCTGGTCCTGAATGGGGTAACTGTACCCCTGAAGGACCAGGTGCGCAGCCTGGGAGTCATTCTGGACTCACAGCTGTCCATGGAGGCGCAGGTCAATTCTGTGTCCAGGGCAGCTGTTTATCAGCTCCATCTGGTACGCAGGCTGAGAACCTACCTGCCCGCAGACTTTCTCGCCAGAGTGGTGCATGCTCTAGTTATCTCCCGCTTGGACTACTGCAATGCACTCTACGTGGGGCTACCTTTGAAAGTGACCCGGAAACTGCAATTAATCCAGAATGTGACAGCCAGACTGGTGACTGGGAGTGGCCGCCGAGACCACATAACACCGGTCCTAAGAGACCTACGTTGGCTCCCAGTACGTTTCCGAGCACAGTTCAAAGTGTTTGTACTGACCTTTAAAGCCTTAAACGGCCTCGGTCCTGTATACCTGAAGGAGCGTCTCCACCCCCATTGTTCAGCCCGGACACTGAGATCCGGCGCCGAGGGCCTTCTGCCGGTTCCCTCATTGCGAGAAGCAAAGCTACAGGGAACCAGGCAGAGGGCCTTCTCGGTAGTAGCGCCCTGTGGAATGCCCTTCCATCGGAGGTCAGGGAGATGAACAACTACCTGACATTCAAAAAACACCTAAAGGCAGCCCTGTTTAGGGAAGTTTTTAATCTGTGATATTTTAATGTATTTTGGTATTGGTTGGAAGCCGCCCAGAGTGGCTGGGGAAACCCAGATGGGTGGGGTATAAATAAATAAATAAATAAATAAATAATAGGCTCTTGAAGACCCCCCAAGAGCCCACCACCTCTTGAGGCAATTCCATTCTGGACTTTGCTTCTTCCCATCAAAAAGCTTCTCCGAATCTCCAGCCAACATCCACCCTCCTGCAAGTAAACTCCACCTGGAAGGTGGAACAGCAATAGCTCCCTCCATCAGAGAGCTGCTTTCTATTCGCCTAGAATGGTGCCCGCAGGTAACCCGCAAAGGAGAAAACAAAGCCCAGCAGAGCCCTGCTCTCCGAAGCACCAGAACTGAAGAAGTTAACCAGAAGCAAAGCTACATGGGACTTGGCAGCTGACCCATCACCCCTGAAAAGCTGGCGGCAGGGAGATAGAAGCTGACGGATTACCTTCAGATAACCAGGTTGCTCTCCCCGAGCCTAACCGTGAACGGACTGTCCTGGAAAACGAACGAATGAGGCTGCCGTCAGAGCTGGTGTCTGTGTGCTCTCCCCGCCCCTCCCCACAAACAGGTCGAGGATCTGTGGCTGCAGCACAGGGCCAGATTTACGTATAAGCTAAACAAGCTTAGGGCCCCACTCTCTTGCCCCCCCCAAAAAAAACTGGATGTACATTTCCAAAATATAAGATAAAAAAACAAATAAAATAAAACCCAAATGCAGCAACCGTGTTTTGTGTTGCGTAGGCTCCTATGATGTAAGCAATGGGCCCCGCCTGCTAGCCTTCTCCCTAAAATATCACTGGTTTGCTCCTTTCTATATATAGGGTGCCTACATTCTGCTATTTATAATTATTAGTAGTGTGCATCCTATATTTACACCTATTATTATTTCATAATATACAAAGTTTCTAGAGACAAGATCAGGAGTCTTTGTAAATTGTGTTTCTAAAGGAACTTTTGTTATTGCCAAATGCCCATGTGTTTGCATTATTAAGTTTGTTATGCATAAAAAAATCATTTTAAGTTAGAGCTTAATCATCATTTCACTATTAATATGCTTCTTCTTAATGGTTTTTTTCAGTTCAGCAATTACTTTGGTAAAATACATATTTTGTTGTGTGCAAATGGTATTAGATACCTAGTAGGTCCATAAATTACCATATGGCATATATTCAAAACAAAAAAAACCAGCAACCATATGTTGTTGGCAAAGGACAACTGGGCCTATAAAGGGCCCCATCACCTTCAGTAGCTTAGGGCCTCAGCAAACCGAAATCTGGCCCTGCTGCAGCGCAAGGCATGTCCCACATGAAGATGCCTTGCACACGAGCCAGACCTCTGGCTCCTCTAGCCTGGTATTATCTGTTGCTTGGATAGCTCAGTTGGTTAGAGGATGGTGCTTATAACGCCCAGGTTGCAGGTTCGATCCCCGTACGGGACAGCTACATATTCCTGCAATGCAGATGGCTGAACTAGGATCAAGCATCCCCAACCTTCGGCCCTCCAGATGTTTTGGACTACAGTTCCCATCACCCCTGACCACTGGTCCTGTTAGCTAGGGATCATGGGAGTTGTAGCCCAAAACATCTGGAGGGCCGCAGTTTGGGGATGCCTGAACTAGATGATGCTCAGGGTCCCTTTCCAATTCTACGATTCCTAAATTGTGGTGCCCAAAATCGGTCACAGTATTCCAGGGGTGGTCTGACCAAGGCAGAACAGAGTGGGACTATTAATTCCCTCGATCAGGACACTAGACTTCTGTTGATGCAGCCCAGAATATCATTCGCTTCTCTCTCTCTTTTCATCCTGCAAAAGGCTTTAGCAGTGTTCAAGGATGCATTTCTAGCCAGACATACACTCTTAAGGAGGGCGAGAATCTGGATCAGTGATGGGCGGGGCCTGGGGAGAGGAGCCGGGGCCTGGTCAGCCAGTGTGGCATGAGGACAGTCATGAGTGCCAGGCAGGGAGACTTGGAGGCCCTCATTTGGGCACTGTGCCTGTGGTTCCCAACCCCTCATTTGTGATTTAATGGTTAAAGTTAAAGGTAAAGGGACCCCTGACCATTAGGTCCAGTTGTGGACGACTCTGGGGTTGCGGCGCTCATCTCGCATTATTGGCCGAGGGAGCCAGAGTACAGCTTCCGGGTCATGTGGCCAGCATGACTAAGGCAGAGCAGCGCGTGGAAACGCCATTTACCTTCCCACCGGAGCAGTACCTATTTATCTACTTGCACTTTGACGTGCTTTCGAACTGCTAGGTTGGCAGGAGCTGGGACCGAGCAACAGGAGCTCACCCCGTTGCGGGGATTCGAACCACCAACCTTCTGATCGGCAAGCTCTAGGATCAGTGGTTTAACCCGCAGCGCCACCCGTGTCCCTTATTTAATTTAATGGTTACTTTGCTTTAAAAGGGTGTTCAAGCCAATCTGGGGTCAACCAGCCTTCTACGACTTAAGAGTCTGCACTCAGGGCTGTCTTAAGCATATGCGGCACCGGGGTGCAAAGATCTGCCCAGCGCCCCCCCCCCGGTTGCCCAGCCCCAGCGTCTCACTGGCTCGGTCGTCCCCAAACTTGTGGCACAGAAGAGCCCGCCGCAGCGCTCTCTTCCCTAGACTCAACTCTTGGACCCCGGACTCTCGGCCTGGCGCCCCTGAGAGCCCGGCGCCCGGGTGCCCCACACCCCTAGCGCCTGTGGGTAAGACGGCCCTGTCTGTACTAATGACACTCTGCACGTGGTCAGAGGGACTGAGCCAGCATCTGCTTAGAAAGGAAAAAATAATTCTAGCTACAGCTATCATCAGAAGGGAGCTGTTTCTTGTGAGGTCCAAAAGGGCTATACTGTATAAGGTGATGCTCTGTGTATCCAACACCTCCATCCAGGTGTGCAGGGGAGACCGGCATTTGGAACTCAAGTCTGGCTGTGAACCCTCCAAGGACAGAAGCTCATCATGAAGAGATTTAGGAACCTTGCAGAAAGCAGCTGACACCATTCCAGAGAGAGAGAGAGAGAGAGAGAGAGAGAGAGACGCAGACATAACAGCGTGCCTGTCTCATTTTTAGCCTCTCTCCATTCAGCTTCCTTGGACTTGCACCCCCAGCCTGAAGCTAAGACTCCTCTTTGCTGCTCCGGAAATTGCACGGCATTTAATTTGTGCGATAACGCTCCTAACGGTGTCACGGGCTATTCAGCCTGGCAAAGCTCCTCGCTCTCTCTCCCCCTCTCCCCAAGCATCGGCCTTAGTCATCTCTTGTTTCACAAACTAGGCTGTCTGTGGCAAACGTCTGCCGGGAGGCTGCCACAGAGTTACAGGGCTGCTGGGTCACCTACTTCTGCCTGCCACAGTGAAGGTTCTGGTCAGCTCATGAGGTTCTGGGCTTGGGAGGAGAGCTGGACCTTCCCGGACTTCCCTGGAGCAAGGACAGGCATAGGCAAACTCGGCCCTCCTGACGTTTTTGGGACTACAATTCCCATCATCCCTGACCACTGGTCCTGTAAGCTAGGGATGATGGGAGTTGTAGTCCCCAAACATTTGGAGGGCCGAGTTTCCCTATGCCTGAGCAGGGAGCTCCCTTCTTTCTCCTTGTTGCGCTTCTCTGAGGTTTTAAAAAGTGGCCCTCACAGGCCTTGCCATCTGGCCTTTGGGACCCTCCCCAGGCCATGCCCCTGCACATATTTTTGTTGAGTTTGAAGAGCAATGGCTTAGAATGGGGTTTCTGCACATGCAGAAACTCAAACCCACCCAACCGCTCAGTTGGTCGAGCAGAAGACTCTAAATCTCAGGGTTGTGGGTTCGAGTCCCACGTTGGGCAAAATATTCCTGCATTGCAGGAATCCTTTGGTTCTTTGATTCCTACTGCGCAAAGTTAAGATTTTCACCTACTTTTGCCTCTTGCGCCCAGCATGTGGGCCACAGAACCTTGTCCAGAAGGCAATGTGGCCCCCAGCTTAATCAAGCTTCCTTGGCTCTGATCTACGCCACCAATGGGGAACCCAGGGCCCTCCAGGTATTGCCACTGGTCACACTGACTGGGGATAAATGGAAGTTGGGAGTCCAACAACTTTGAAGGGGGTTGGACTAGATGACCCCAGGGGTCCCTTCCACCTCCACAATTCATTCTATGGTTCTATGACACTTGGAGGGTCACAGGTTTCCTGCCCCAGGGGATCAAGACTGGGGGTGAACCTGGGCTCCCACCTTACTTGGAAATTGAGATGAATATGATAGGCCTCTTCTGGCTAAGGAAATCTCATCTCTGTTAGCCACAGTTTAACTGTTCCCTCCCCAGGCTGCTATTTGCAAGGGGGGGGGGGAAAACCCTCGGTTGGCTTCTTTCAAGATAGATAGATATGTCGTTAAAGAAGGTAACTATCAACCTAGCAGTTCGAAAGCATGAAGTGCAAGTAGATAAATAGGTACCGCTCCAGCGGGAAGGTAAACGGCGTTTCTGTGCGCTGCTCTGGTTCGCCAGAAGCGGCTTAGTCATGCTGGCCACATGACCTGGAAGCTGTACGACAGCTCCCTCGGGCAATAATGCGAGATGAGCGCCACAACCCCATGGTTGTCCGTGACTGGACCTAACGGTCAGGGGTCCATTTATCTTTATCAATCAATCAATCAATCAATGACACACAAATACACACAAAATTTCACCAGGATTCTAAATTCATATTAGTTTCACCTCCTGCTCCCTCATAGCCCTTTTTAAACGACCCTGTCATTCTGCGCTCCTCTCTCCTCCCAAGCCATTTTAAAGCATTTTTTGGCTTCCTGCGTTTCTGCCTTTTAATCTAGAGGCTGCCTCGAGGGACTTTTCCTCCTTGTTGCCAAAAAGGAGGGCAGAAATAGCCTTCTTAAGTCAGACCAGCTTCTCTCAGAAAAGAGCCTCACAGGCTCTAAGGACCTCGACCCAGAGAGCGCGTGTTTGGCGCTAGAGATTTCCCAGACTCTCCGACTCACCTCTTGCCGGCCATCTGCCGTCGTAAGCCATTTCGGCTTCACTCCATTGCTGACCAGTGGCTTTTCCTCCGGGACGAGGCAGGCGTAGGGGGGCTCGGCGGGCTCGGCCCCCACACTCTCTGAAACGGTTTTCACTTCCGAGGGGCTGGGCTTCTGCTCGGGGATACGAGCCACGCGGAACCTGGCCCAAAAAACAAACAACAAATGGTGTATCTTATCTTGCTATATACATAGAAAGGTAATGTGGTTGTCACGCTCTGCAGTTTGTCAGGTAAAGCAGGGCCGGGGAGCGCAGCAAGCAGAGTCAGCAGCCCCTTGTCTGTGTGAACCAGGGGTGAAACTAGGCTTTATTTCACCCGGGTCAAAGACCCAGTTTGGCCAAAGACCCACCCATGCACATTTGTGTACACACACACACACAGGCTGGGAGCCTCAATGGTGCCCCTCTGGTTTGTATATATAGAAAGATATATAGATTTTTATATATATACTGAGTTCTAGGGAGATCATTCCAGAGACAGGGAGCCACCACCAAAAAGGCCCGTTCTCATGTTATTTTTCCTAGGGTGGGAAGCATTAGGGAATTTAGAGCTGCCTTTGGGAGGAAATGCAGCAGAGCCTTGTAGCTTCGAGACCTGCCTTTGCAATCTTAAGGACTAGCAACTTGACTTGAACAAAATGGCAACGGTAGTTTTCGGGACACCAAGTGACTGAGCTTTGTACGGTTAGAATCACAAAGCATGAAGCAGTCTGTTCTGAGACTCACCTGCCCACGGAGAGGATGGTGATCTCTCCTGGCCTGCCAGCCTTGCTTCCGGGCTTTGCGAGCTTCGCGGTGGCGCTGCCAGGCGCGATGGAGGCGGCAGGCGCGGCTTCCGTCGAGGGCAGCACCTCCGGCCACTTTTTCTGGCTGCACCGAGTGCAGGAGGGGCCCGAGCGGGTGGCCAAGCCTTGGACTGTGTGGAGGTGGTGCTGGTGCCTGCAGATGTGGGGCAAATGAGGCAGGAGATGCAACCTAGGTGGGGGTAGGGAGGTGAGAGGGAGAAAGACCACCGTTAGAGGAGAGAACAGAGACCCCCCCAAAGGGCACCCTACAGGTTCACCACCGAACTTGAACATGTTACGCCAGTAATCACTCCATCAACTCCTTCATGGCAGAGGGGGTTGGACTGGATGACCTTTGGGGTCCCCTTCCATTTCTACAATTCTAAAGTTTTATTCCTCACAAGAGGTTCAGCTTAATGTTATATCCTTTTTCGGTGTCCTTTTTCGCCCTATTCCTTGATGCGCTGCATCGTGGGCAAAAAATGTAATGGGTGAATCTGCTTGTTGAGAATCAGGAATATTATTATTATTATTATTATTATTATTATTATTATTATTATTATTATTATACCACCCTTCATCCATAGATCCCAGGGCAGTTCACACCATAAAAATACAGGATGATGCAGCAGCCAGAGTTCTGCACTAGGGTGAGAGAGGAACTGGGTCTAGTCCCCAGTCATGATAATCCCTGGGTGATAATAATAATAATAATAATAATAATAATAATAATAATAATAATATCATCACCCAGGGAGCTTCTCACAGGATATGTACAAAACAACACACAACCATGCAAACAATACAGAGAGCATATTCAGTCTAAACAAACAAACAAACAAATTACTGAGATGCAGTTACATTTAGCAAAGTTTAAGATGAGTCTGAATAATAATAATAATAACAATAATAATGATGATAGGCAGGCAGTGGGAGAGGAAAGAGATCCAGATATCTTGCTTTTATATAATCGACTTTTTCTTTTTTTATTCTGTGTATATTGGGGTCACGAAGAGTCGGACACGACTAAACGACTAAACAACAACAACATATTGCAATGTTCTTTTGTTGCTATGGGCAATGGCTGACGCAAATAAAGTTTCATTCATTCATCCTTGCTTTTTGTAATTTTGTATTTTAGCTCGTTTTTAAAACGCTGGTCTATGCCTGAGCAAAGGAAAAATCAGCCTTCTTACTTGTTGACGGGTTTGTAGACGGGCTGCATGAGCTGCTTGCTGTGATAGTCTTTCAACATCTCCTCCAAGACTGCGGCGTTCTCTGTCGGCAGCAAATGAGAGGGACAAGGAGGGGAAACAGAGCAGAGCCATTGAACGGGAGGCGAAAAAGGAGGAAGAAGAGAGTCACTGTTCCAACACGAAGCCTAGCAAGCCCACTAGTCCTCATTAAGGTGGGCGACCTCATTTTGGCTTGTACAATTTCGGACAGTAGGGGCAGGGCCGGATTTCGGTTTGATGAGGCCCTAAGCTACTAAAGGTAATGGGGCCCTTTATATGTCCAGCTGTCCTTTGTCAACAACAAATGGCCGCTGTTTTTTGTGTTGAATATATGCTATATGGTCATTTATGGACGTCATAGGTATCTAAGGCCATTTGCACATAACAAATAGGAGCCTACACAACACAAAACACTGTTGCTGTATGCAGGTTTTATTTTATTTGTTTTTTATCTTATATTTTGGAAATGTGCATCCAGGTTTCTTTCCCCTTTAATTTTTTTGGGCCACCCCCCAAGAGAGTGGGGTCCTAAGCTATAGCTTGTTTAGCTTGTACGTAAAACCGGCACTGGAAAACTCCCTTGTATCCCTTTAAGAGAGAGAAATTCAGCAATTTCAAGCATCCCTTCGGAAGCAGCAGGACTTGCATAGAGAGTTACGCAGGGTCAAATCCTGGGTGCATCTAGCACAGCCCTGGCTCTCCCGGGTTCCAGGATGTCTTTATTCATGTCTTTATTCATCCGATGTCTTTATTCATCCCAGGTGGATTCTTATCTCATTATGCATGATCAAGCTTTCTTTAGCGCCTCAGCCCTTGTCCCCCCCCCCCAGGACCAATTGCAGTCATCAGCAGTCGTTAACAGCCATCTACAGGTTTACCACTCCCATCAGCCCATCACCCATTCCCATCACCCCCACCCCCCACCCTCTGAATATACATAAGGGTTTGGTGGATTCTGTTTCAGTGTATCTGACGAAGTGTGCATGCACACGAAAGCTCATACCAAAATAAAAACTTAGTTGGTCTTTAAGGTGCTACTGAAGGGTTTTTTTTTATTTTGCTTCGACTCAGACCAACACGGCTACCTACCTGTAACTTGCTAGTGCAAGTTAGAAAGGGTATTAATAAACAATATATCCTCTCCTGCCACCCTGAACATTCCCACACATGCAGGCAGAGGCTCTGGCACTGAGCTATGACCTTTGCCAATGAACGGGACTCAAAGCAGAGGGACTTGGACCACCCATAACGAACAGATAAACCAAAGGTCCCTCCCCCCCTCTTTCCTGCGCAAGGCTCACCTTTCTTCTCTGTGATCAGACGCACCAAGACCCCGATGGTGTCTTCATTGGCATCTTCTATTCTGTAGGCAGGACTATTCCCTAAGGAGAAAAGAACGGACGGGTGGGGTATAAATAATTTATTATTATTATTATTATTATTATTATTATTATTATTATTATTATGCCATTTTGACTCCCAGGTTGACCTCAAATGTTTCTTTGCAGGAAGGAGGGAGATGGGAAAAACATTCCAGTTTTCTTTGGATTGTAAGGTTTTACACCCCCCTTTTCATACGCAGTCTGGCAAGTGTCTGTTGGGCTGAGCACATTATCAATATGTGTCATGAGCTTTGAAGACACTCGAACTCAGGACACAAGGGAGAAACGTGCTAAGAGGAAGGCACGCCTGGCAAACCCTCACCATGATCAACTCCTGCCCAGAAACCGATGTCCCCACTGTGGAAGGATGTGTGGATCCAGAATTGGCCTCCACAGTCACTTACGGACTCCCTGTTAAGATCGCGTTCATGGAAGACAATCTTACTCAGCTACGAGTGATTGCCGAAGAAGAAGAAGAAGAAGAAGAAGAAGAAGAAGAAGAAGAAGAAGAAGAAGAAGAAGAAGAAGAAGAAGAAGACAACATGTGCAAGAGATTCAGGAAGTAACGTACTGACCATCTCCAAGGAATGATCAGGCTACCCAGAAAATGAAATCAAGTAAGGCTTTATCAGGTATCCTGGCAAGCAGGAATCATAGAATTATAGAGTTGGAAGAGACCACAAGGGCCATCCAGTCCAACCCCCTGCCAAGCAGGAAACACCATCAAAGCATTCTTGACATATGCCTGTCAAGCCTCTGCTTAAAGACCTCCAAAGAAGGAGACTCCACCACACTCCTTGGTAGCAAATTCCACTGCCGAACAGCTCTTACTGTCAGGAAGTTCTTCCTAATGTTTAGGTGGAATCTTCTTTCTTGAAGTTTGAATCCATTGCTCCGTGTCCGCTTCTCTGGAGCAGCAGAAAACAACCTTTCTCCCTCCTCTATATGACATCCTTTTATATATTTGAACATGGCTATCATATCACCCCTTAACCTTCTCTTCTCCAGGCTAAACATACCCAGCTCCCTAAGCCGTTCCTCATAAGGCATCGTTTCCAGGCCTTTGACCATTTTGGTTGCCCTCTTCTGGACACGTTCCAGCTTGTCAGTATCCTTCTTGAACTGTGGTGCCACATTTCTTAACAAAGGAAATGTGGCTGCATATTATTATGCATTCTGGGTTAGTGACTGCAGAAATTGCTTTCTTCGTTGCGCTTACACTGTTCTCGATTATATTACTCGGTTTTATTATTAGATGCTGCGCCGCTTTGGGTACTTTTAGTAGAAGGGCGGGATGAAAATAAATGATCCAAGATGGTTTATTAAAATGATCCAGGCAGCAGGATTTAAACCACACTGCCTGTGCCCAGTGCTCTGACATCCTGCCCCATAGAGGCTCGGGAACGAGGCCTGAGAGGGACAGAGTTTACAGTAGGCGCAGTTCTGTTGCTTTGTTGCGGTGGGTTTTAAAATATAAAACGAGTGCGGAACTTGCAATGAGAAAAATGTTGCTTCTGGTCAGAGTTCCAGCTTGCTGCAGTGTTTTCCAGAAGACAGGCGTGTTCAACTCACACATAGACATGCGATGCCAGGAAATAATTGAATGAATTGATTTAAACTGCAAAACGGCCCCTAGAGAGTGAGGGGAACTGCAAGAAACGGCACTTTGGGGCACTGGTCTATCTCTGAATCACAGCCAGGCTCTTTAGGGTGCCGGTTTACCCCCCCCCCCATTGTCGCTGCTTCCACGTCCTCCAGCGATGAGGAATACCGAGAGCCACAGTTGACACTATTCATGCCAGTCCCATAAGTGCTGCTGGTTTTTAAAAAGGGTTTCCAAGAGTTTCCAGAGTCTTAGAGGGCATTTAAAGGCTTTTCAGATGGTGTTCCCCAGCAGACATGATTTTCCATATGCGCACCGGCCCCATTATCATCAGTAGCTTTGTTGTTGTTTAGTCGTTTAGTCATGTCCGACTCTTCGTGACCCCATGGACCAGAGCACGCCAGGCACTCCTGTCTTCCACTGCCTCCCGCAGTTTGGTCAAACTCATGTTCGTAGCTTCGAGAACACTGTCCAACCATCTCGTCCTCTGTCGTCCCCTTCTCCTAATGCCCTCAATCTTTCCCAACATCAGGGTCTTTTCCAAGGATTCTTCTCTTCTCATGAGGTGGCCAAAGTATTGGAGCCTCAGCTTCAGGATCTGTCCTTCCAGTGAACCCTCAGGGCTGATTTCCTTAAGAATGGATAGGTTTGATCTTCTTGCAGTCCATGGGACTCTCAAGAGTCTCCTCCAGCACCATAATTCAAAAGCATCAATTCTTCGGCGATCAGCCTTCTTTATGGTCCAGCTCTCACTTCCATACATCACTACTGGGAAAACCATAGCTTTAACTATACGGACCTTTGTAGGCAAGGTGATGTCTCTGCTTTTTAAGATGCTGTCTAGGTTTGTCATTGCTTTTCTCCCAAGCAGCAGGCGCCTTTGAATTTCGTGACTGCTGTCACCATCTGCAGTGATCAAGGAGCCCAAGAAAGTAAAATCTCTCACTGCCTCCATTTCTTCCCCTTCTATTTGCCAGGAGGTGATGGGACCAGTGGCCATGATCTTGGTTTTTTTGATGTTGAGCTTCAGACCATATTTTGCGCTCTCCTCTTTTACCCTCATTAAAAGGTTAGGTCAGTAGCTTAGGGCCCCATCAAACCTAAATCTTGCCCCGCACTTGGCAGCCCTTCTTGGGCTGAGTCCTTTTACCCTGCCCATAGCAGAGTGGAACAAGCAGAGCAGGACCGACCGACACACAGCAAAGAACACAAAGGAGATTATGGGTATTTAGCTTTAAAGAAGCAAACAAGACACTCCCCCGATACAACCAACGCCTTCGGAACAGGCACGTGCCTTGATGCACCACAAAAGCTCTGCTTCTGGCAGAGTTCCCAGCCAAGGGTGGAGCTGCTTATAAGCAATGTCTAGCAAGAAGGGTGCAGGATTTGCACCCAAGATGATCATGCAGCCTGTCCTTCTTGCCACACCAGAAGGAAACGGATAAAGCCACCTTGCATCGAGCCACCTCATCTAGCCCCAGGGTACGATCTGCTCCGGCAATGACCCTATTGTGGGTCTATTCTGCAACAGTTCACTGATGCAATAATAACAGTGCCCACCCCATTTCCGAACTTAAAAAGGGAAAGCGTAATGCTAGTGGTCAACAAAAGGGGTTTAAAGGCTCTCTCAAGGAAATTAATAATAATAAAAAGTAGTATAAACACCAACCATTGGGAAACACTTGCCTGCAAGCACTCCAATTGGAGAACAACCTTTACCAGAGGTGCCATGGCATGGGTAGGCAAACTAAGGCCCGGGGGCCGGATCCGACCCAATCGCCTTCTCAATCCGGCTCGCGGACGGTCCGGGATCAGCGTGCTTTTACATGAGTAGAATGTGTGCTTTTATTTAAAATGCATCTCTGGGTTATTTGTGGGGCATAGGAATTCATTAATTCACCCCCCTTCAAAATATAGTCCGGCCCACCACATGGTCTGAGGGACGGTGAACCGGCCCACGGCTGAAAACGTTTGCTGACCCCTGTGTCATGGGCTTTGTAGACACTCGAACTCAGGACGCAAGGGAGAAACGTGCTAAGAGGAAGGTACGCATGGCAAACCCTCACCGTGATCAACTCCCACCCGGAAACCAATGCCCCCACTGTGGAAGGTTGTGTGGATCCGGAATTGGTCTCCACAGTCACCTACAGACTCACTGTTAAGACCGTGTTTATGGAAGACAATCTTACTCGGCTACGAGGGATTGCCAAAGAAGAAGAAGAAAGAAGAACAACAGTTCATTGGTGGTGGGATTATACTTGAACATCCACACATAATTTGCCATTACTTGTTCTGCAATGCTTCCCACATGACTAAGAGGTGACACAATAGCAGTGCCGCAAGGCATGATGGGGATCAGGAATAACCAAGATAGGCATAATATTTCGCAAGGACCAAAAGTAACAATACAGTCAAACCTCGGTTTAAGTATGCTTCGGTTTGAGTACTTTCAGTTTAAGTACTCCGCGGACCCGTCTGGAACGGATTAATCCACTTTCCATTACTTTCAATGGGAAAGTTCGCTTCAGGTTAAGTACGCTTCAGATTAAGTACGGACTTCCGGAACCAATTACACTCATACTTCGGGTTAAGTACGCTTCAGGTTGAGTACTCCGCGGACCAGTCTGGAACGGATTAATTCACTTTCCATTACTTTCAATGGGAAGGTTTGCTTCAGTTTATGAATGCTTCAAGTTTATGAACAGACTTCCGGAACCAATTACACCCATGCTTCGGGTTAAGTATGCTTCAGGCTGAGTACTCTGTGGACCCGTCTGGAATGGATTAATCCACTTTCCATTACTTTCAATGGGAAAGTTCGCTTCAGGTTAAGTTCGCTTCAGGTTGAGTACAGACTTCCGGAACCAATTGTGTACTTAAACCGAGGTACCACTGTATGGTTAAAGTAAACACCACACACAGGAAGAAGAAAGGAGAACTTCGCTTGAGGAACATAAATTATTACATGTGTCAACACAAATTGAAGTTAGAACACTGTAGCTGTTTGTATAAAGGATTATTATTAAGATTGGATTGTAACTGGATTGAATAACAGTTTGGAAGCAGAATTAAATGGGAATTATTATACCTTGAATAATAACCAGGCAGAGGGCCTTCTTGGTGGTGGTGCCCACCCTGTGGAACATCCTCCCATCAGATGTCAAGAAAATAAACAACTGCCTGACTTTTAGAAGACATCTGAAGGCAATCCTGTTTAGGGAAATTTTTAATGTTGGATGTGTTATCATGTTTTTTTATATTCTGTTGGGAGCTGCCCAGAGTGGCTGGGGAAACCTGACCAGATGGGTGGGGTGTAAATAAATAACAAAACTCTCTCGCCTTAATAGCTCCCTGAAAAGTGCATTCTGCACCGCTTGCAAAATGTAACGATCTGAAATACAGCGAGTGCCAATGGAGATACCCTGATCATCAGCCAGAGGAGCTCACATCCCGCCTTGCATAGCTGCCAAGTCTCCCGTTTCCCCCGGGAAATCCCCGTTTTTCCAGCTGTTCCTAGCTGAAAAAACAGGGTTTTTTTGTTTTTTCCCGGTTTATTCTGGCGCGGCGGCCATTTGGGAACTGGGCAGAGCATGCTCAGAAGCGACTTTTGATGCTACGCTCTGCCCAGTTCCAATATGGCTGCAGCGCGACTTCTGGCGCGGCGGCCATTTTGGAACTGGGCAAAGCAGCATCAAAAGTCACTTCTGAGCATGCTCCGCCCAGTTCCAAAATGGCGGCAGCGCTACTTCCGGTCTGCTATTTCTGGCCCGGTCCCTTATTTCTCTGACAGCAACTTGGCAGGTATGCATCCCGCCCTGGCCCTGCCCTGGCTCACCGTTCCTCTCGGATTTGGCCCCCTCCTCGTCCGTGTCCTTGTGGGCGGTGCAGTGATAGCCTTTCTTCATCAACAGGTTGCAGAAGAGGATCCCTAGCAGGCCCATCACGCAGAAAACCGGGACAATGGCCAAGACGGCGTACTGGGTGGCGCTCTCCTCCGGCTTCCCCTCTCGGGTGCTGTTAGCAGCCGCCTTGTTGTCCCGCCTCTGCAGAGCCTCGGCGTTGCGTGCCAGGCGGGTCAGCCACTTCCTGGATCCTGAGAGGGCAAAGAATTGGGAGGAGGGGTTGGTGACATCAAGAGATCAACCAGAACGTACCACCAGCCATGGGGTGACCCCCCTCCCTGTCCTTGGCTCCAGCTCCGACAACTGTTGGGCTCCCTGCCTTCTGCCATCCCAGTCCAAATGGAAGCCAGGTCCCATGGCCTTAATGGATTTGAACTTTGCCTTCCAGGTCTCACAGCCCATTTCCAGCTTCCCTCAACAATTCCCAGATCCTCCCTTTTCCTTGATGCTCGCATTTCAGGGCCCAGGGACATCCAACTCTCTACTCTCTACTCACAGTGTAAAAAAAACTGGCCGTGATCTACCCATTGTCGTTGTTTAGCTTTTTTGGGGAGGCCAAGATGGTTGAGATTTTCTTTAGGGAGCAAATGAATGAATGGAACTGAATATATGAATGGAACTGAATATATGAACGGCGTAGGGCGTGCAATCAAATTAAAACATCCTTTGACATCACATCCTGGTTCTTACCTTCCAAGTCCCAGACTGCAGAATCTGGGACCGGCAGCTGTGTGACACCGGAAGTTGCGTCGACGTAACTTCCGGTGTCGCTTTGCCCTTCTATGGGCACCAAAAATGGCCGCCGCCGGCTTCGAAAGTCACTTGTACGCATGTCAGGAAGTGCGTCGACGCAACTTCTGGTGTCGCTCCGCCCATCTATGGGCACCAAAATGGCTGCCGCCAACACCGGAAGTCGTGTCTATGCACTTCCGGACATGCGTAGATGCGACTTTTGAAGCCGACGGCGGCCATTTTTGGTGCCCATAGAAGGGCAAATTGGAAAGAAAACGAGAGACGAAGTGATACGGGGGACCACCAGGAAAAGGTAAGTAAAAACGGGGTTTCCCCGGGGAAAACGGGGTACTTGGCAGCTATGTCCTGGTTGTTCCCACTTAAAACAAAATCCACATTTCACCTCAAGATCATTTCTACAACCTGCCTTTGCCACACCAGGCATGCACGACGGATGAATCAACCACAGGTTATCCAACCTTCGGTATCAGCAATTATTGCCACGATCTGCCCTGCAGAAATTCCTGTTGCAACATATGTCTGACTAGCCGTAATGCTTTTGCACCTCGTGTTGTAAGGAACCTGTTCTGGTATTTGACTACACAGAGGTGGAAGCGGGAATCCCAGGGCTTGGAATTTCCTGCCTTTCTACACCACCTTGTTCAGAGATAATAGGTTTCAAAAAACCTCGCAGACCCAAAGTTTTCACATGCACTGAGACATGCTGAAGTGTCCCACAGAGAACCAGCCTGATTCACTATAATCAACTTTTCTTCATATGACACAAGAGAGAATATCAGGTTGTAATTAATCCTTCACAAGCCATCCAGTTCCACTCAGTGCTCTGTCAAATATACACTCTGTTGTCTATTTTAGGACCCGCCCTATTTTCGTGATTCTAATTTGTTTGTTTTTGTCGATGTATTTTGAACTGTGGTACCCCACCCTGGGATCTTAGGGTGAAGGGCAGGTAATAGAAAAATAATAATCAGAGAGAAATAGACAAAAACCAGAAATTTGCAACTCATCCTTGGGACTCTTGGGTTTTTATTTTTAAATAAATATATTTGCATGTCACATTAAGGCAAGTCATGACATGGTATCACTGCATGGAATATTCCCACACTGCCGCTTACATGGGGAAGGGATGGATCTGGGGCAATGACATCGTGCCCCACATTTCAACGTAACACAACTTTCCCAGGAAGAGAGGAGAGAATGAGAAAGAAACAGCAGGTGGCTTGCAATTTCTTGCCTCTCCCTAAGAAGACTCTGAGGCTCTTTCAACTGCTGTAATATTTATTAGTACGCTCATACTCTGCCCCTTAAATTTCATTTATTGCTTTGGAGATTTTTGTAAACAGAGCTACCACCGTGGTATACTAGATAAAATGCAAACGATTACAAGTTCAATGAATGAAAAGTGGCAGAACTATTTCTACAATTTTATCCCCATTATTGCATAAAATCATAAAAAATTGTCAAGTTGGAAAATACCCCAAGGGTCATTTAGTCTGACCCCCTGCAATGCAGGAATCTCAACTCGCAATCCCCCATCCAATGACTGGCTCACACTTCAGGGAAAGCCTTTTTAAACAAAAATGTCTTCCGTAGGTAGCTAAATATCACAATGCTTGTCTTATTCCAGCTGGCAAATGATTCCAGAGGGCTGGACCTGCAACACTAAAAGCCTCTTTTCTAGGACAAGCTAAGCACACCTCTGGGGAATGTGGTACTCTCAGCAGGGCCACACCTGAGGAGCACAGTTGCTGGGGAGAGCATCTTTTATGTCACTTGGTTCCAAGTCGTCCATCAAAGAACTGAAGGTAACCCAGGTGATCTCCCATCCAGGCCCTGAGCTACTTCACTTCGGCAAGACAACTATACCTGCAGACCATGCCCAACCAGCTCTTTCCCTATCCAGCTTGAATGGAAATAAAACGTTTCCTTTTTGCACCTCCGCCATCTTTTGCTCTCACCTGAGCATCCTGGAAGGCCTTTGGGGGCAGACAAACAAGGCAGGCAGGTGGCGTTCGGGTCTGTCTCACCTTCGGGGCTGTAATATCTGTGGATGGAAAGAAGAGAGAAGTTCAGGTTAAAGGCTGGTATCTCAGAGATGCCCTAGAGACATCCCACCAGGACAAAGATCCCCGACAGGTCCCCTCTAGCCTTTGAAATTTCTCAGTTGCTTTCACTTAAGGCGATGACACCAGCCTTTGATATTTCCGCGCATGCGTCATGGAAACAGAAATTCACAAAGAATAATAACAAACTCCATTCTATACTTTCAGGCCTTGATGTTTTAAACACTAACGATCAACACAATTGTGCTCAGCAGTTTTTTCCGGTACAGGAGGGTCCGCGTCATGAATTAATTAAATTTAATGTTACAAACTCCAAAGAATTCGCTAATTTCCAGGAAACTCAAAAACATCGCAAAGCAATTAAGAAGAGAAAGCCCCAGCGGGGGGCGGGGGGCACACCAACAATAACAATATTTCCTTATCCAACACAGATGCAGATTGGGATAAAGATCTCCACTTAAGTGCTGAAAAGGTAAACACCTGTCTGATGCGTAACAGCAGGGAGTTCCAAAAGGTTTCAGCGCTACCGGATTAAAGGCTCTGGTACTACATTGTATGGAACAGGCTTCCTGATGAACAGTTCCAGGGTGTGAGCCTCTATGACCTTCAAATATGGGGAGTGGCAAGAACGAATCAGATCATCCCTACTGCTTTCACCCAATTTTTAGTGCTGAATCAGAACGAATGGCAACCGGGTTTTCTGCAAACTGCAGTTTGCTGCGGTTGAGTGCTAAGTGGCTGGGCAAAGGCAGAACTGCTCGGGCCTGTGTGTCGAAAGCACGTATGAAGCAGACAATTATTTGGACCCGTGCATGCTAGGCATGGAACCAGCATAGCCCCCGTGGTTAGGAATGTAAGAAAAATCCTGTTGGGCGAGACCAAAGGCCCCCACTTAGTCCTGCATCTGAAATCCACAGTGACCAAATGGGGAGCCTGCAAGAGGTCTCTCCCGCTTCTGATTCCCCGGCAGTGGCATAGCGTGGGTTGCTGGGAGCAGGGCAAGTGGTCTCTCCCGCTTCTGATTCCCTGGCAGTGGCATAGTGTGGGTTGCTGGGAGCAGGGCAAGAGGTCTCTCCCGCCTCTGATTCCCCGGCAGTGGCATAGCGTGGGTTGCTGGGAGCAGGGCAAGAGGTCTCTCCCGCCTCTGATTCCCTGGCAGTGGCATAGCGTGGGTTGCTGGGAGCAGGGCAAGAGGTCTCTCCCGCCTCTGATTCCCCGGCAGTGGCATAGCGTGGGTTGCTGGGAGCAGGGCAAGTGTTGCACTCTCTGGTGGACTGGGCAGCTGGGGTACAGGTACGGAAGGTGAGCAGAGTCCGCACCTTGCGGTCCGCACCTCCATCCATCTGCCCACTTGACCAACCTGCTTACCGTTGCGCCCCCCCCCCCAGCTGCCAGGGCTCTGTGCCTGTTGTGTGGGTGCCTGATTGTACCCCCGTAAAAAAGGTGTGTTCAGGTCACAACCCCCTTGCTCCCCGGCAACTGGTATTCAGAGGTCTACTGCCTCTGACACTGGAAATATTTTACTCCATGGCAACACACAGTCTTATTTCCTATGGATTTCTCTAATGCCCTTTTAAAGCAATCCCTCTCCTAAAACGGCTCTGGGCTTGTAGCCATCAGTGGCGGATTTACAGGTGAAACTCGGAAAATTAGAATATCGTCGAAAAGTGCATTTATTTCAGTAATGCAACTTAAAAGGTGAAACCAATATATGAGATAGATGCATGACATGCAAAGCCAGATATGTCAAGCCTTTATTGTCATTGTAATTATTTGTCGTTAGGCGGGTCAATTATAAATGGAATGTAATTAATGAAATTTAATAGCGATGTTTATTTTTGTATTATTGTAACTATTCGTTGTATTACTGGGGTATTTCCAAAAGAAAGCCTTTGTAAAAATTAAAATAATAATAAAAAATAGTAAGTTGCATTACTGAAATAAATGCACTTTTCAACGATATTCTAATTTTCCGAGTTTCACCTGTATGTATGAAGCGTCTCTTGGGGACCCCCAAAATTTTAAAGGATAAAAACAACTGGGTGTACATTTCCAAAATATAAGATAAAAAATATATAAAATAAAACCTACATACAGCAACAGTGTTTTGTGTTGCAAGTCATGGGCCCCGCCTGCTAGCCTGCTCCCTAAAATATCACTAGTTTGCTCATTTCTTATGTGCAAATGGCTTGAGATACCTATGAGGTCCATAAATGACCATATAGCATATATTCAACACAAAAAACGGTGACAATTTGTTGTTGACAAAGGACAGCTGGACATATAAAGGGCCTCATCCCCCTCAGTAGCTTAGGGCCTTATCAAACCTAAATGTGGCCCTGGTTGCCATTATCCTCACTTTGTGTTCTGCCGCTGAACTTATAGAATCATAGAGTTGGGAGAGACCACAAGGGCCATCCAGTCCAACCCCCTGCCAAGCAGGAAACACCATCAAAGCATTCTTGACATATGCCTGTCAAGCCTCTGCTTAAAGACCTCCAAAGAAGGAGACTCCACCACACTCCTTGGTAGCAAATTCCACTACCGAACAGCTCTTACTGTCAGGAAGTTCTTCCTAATGTTTAGGTGGAATCTTCTTTCTTGAAGTTTGAATCCATTCCTCCATGTCCGCTTCTCTGGAGCAGCAGAAAACAATCTTTCTCCCTCCTCCCTTATAAGTCACAGCAACAGAAAAGTATCCCCTAAGTCCCACCCGATAACTGCAGGATTCCCGTGTGGCAAAAAGAGGAGCAAAGTCTTAATCTTCAATGGGGGACAGAGTGAAAAATCCCACCGAGGATGCTAGAGGATAAGGAAAGAGGTCAAACCCGGCAAGGGTGGCTGGAATCTCCTTTTCCACTCTCCACAAAATCGACACGGGGAATTTGGATTAATCAGCAGCCTGGAGTGAGCAAAAACGTGACTAAGGGGGTCACCTGGTTTCTCCCTCCTCCCCTCTAGCTTTAAGCACAGCAGGCTGAGTTCAGCCAAGAGCTGTCAATGAGTCACTGATCCCCACCCCATCACTTCCTCCTCACTGGTTTCCCGTCAAGATGTTGGGATTCCGGCTCTTCCTGGTACGTACACAGTTGTCCAGTTTTGCAGACTGCGGGATTTCGGAAATGTTGTTTTGCTGCCTCTCCACAAGGACTCGCTTTGCGGGCGATCATAAACTTCAGGTGTGCCCTACCCTGATAGCATTCCCCGCTAGGGATGGGAGCCTCTCAAAATTGCCTCCTTCTTGCTTCCTCCCCCTGTCCCAGTTCTCATTGTTGCAAAATTGGCCCAAAATATACATTTCTGCAAGCACTTCTCATTCATTCTCTCTCTCTCTGTGTTTTTTGTATGCTGTTTTCACACACACTCCACCCTAGAATATGCATTTTCATTCACATTACTTGGCTGGAGAAATGCACTGGAAAATTAGGAGAAAGTGCAAATTTCAAGGGATGCCTGCGTTTCGATGCAGGCAAAGTCTGAAGAGGTGTCAATTTAGCAAGTATGCCTTTTAAAAGTGAAGCGGATTTCTGTCCCGCCCCGACTTCCAACCAAGTCACTGGGAACCAGAGCCACAAAAATATGCACACCTGTGCTTGCTACCTTTCTCCGATACTGAACACACCAGGTACTGTCTAAGACTGAGGTCCAGTGCCAAGGGCCTTCTGGCGGTTCCCTTGGTGCGAGAGGCCAAGTTACAGGGAACCAGGCAGAGGGCCTTCTCGGTGGTGGCGCCTGCCCTGTGGAACGCCCTCCCAACAGATGTCAAAGAGGAAAGCAACTACCAGACTTTTAGAAGACATCTGAAGGCAGCCCTGTTTAGGGAGGCTTTTAATCTTTAAGGAATTAGTGTATTTTAATATTCTGTTGGAAGCTGCCCAGAGTGGAGAAACCCAGCCAGATGGGAGGGGTATAAATAATAAATAAATTAAAAAAAGAGGACCCCAGTCGCTCCTCCAAGAGAATTGCTCTGAAAATGGGGCTATACAGGGGGGGGCAGCAGCCCAGTTTTCAACCCATCTAAACATATTATTCTCTCTCTGATTCTTGCTTGAAATGCCCCAAGCCATCCCAGGGACCGATGACTCCCTGCCTATTGAACTTCAGCACTGCTGTGGTATCAACTGCATCCAGACCTCATTTTGCACTCACACCCCTCTCTACCTGCATTCCTGCGATCCTTATCAGAATCAGCTGATCTCCCCCAGGAATGTTGCGCGTTGAGACTGGACTGAACAGCAGGCCACTAAGCCCTGGGGTATCGGAGGGTCCTCTACTCACCAGTCCGGCCTGCTGTACAATCTGGATCGCTGATTTTTCGAACTGGGCTCTTTGGAAACTGATTACAGACTTAAGAACGTGAGACAAGCTGGGAACGGTTGGCTCCCAGGTGAATTAGGAAGTTTAAGATCCTCATAGCTTTTGGAGCATATGTACTCAGGCACTGCATAACAAATAATAATAATAATAATAATAATAATAATAATAAATACCCCACCCATCTGGCTGGGTTTCCCCAGCCACTCTGGGCGGCTCCCAACAGAATATTAAAAACACGATAAAACATCAAACATTAAAAACTTCCCTAAACAGGGCTGCCTTCAGATGTCTTCTAAAAGTCAGGTAGTTGTTTATTGCCTTGAAACCTGATGGGAGGGCGTTCCACAGGGCGGGTGCCACCACCGAGAAGGACCTCTCCCTGGTTCCCTGTAGCTTTGCTTCTCGCAGTGAGGGAACCGCCAGAAGGCCCTCGGCGTTGGACCTCAGTGTCTGGGCAGAGCGATGGGGGTGGAGACACTCCTTCAGGTATACTGGGCTGAGGCCGTTTAGGGTTTTAAAGGTCGGCACCAACACTTTGAATTGTGCTCAGAAACGAATATGGGCATTTGCACAGAATGAATATGAATATGAATGAATATGGACATCTGCACAGAAAACGCAGGCAAGAGTTAAGTCACGATAGAAGTATAGCTGCCAAGTTTTCCCTTTTCTCGCAAGGAAGCCTATTCAGCATAATGGAATTTCCCTTAAAAAAAGGGATAACTTGGCAGCTATGGATAGAAGTATGGGGCGTTGAAAACAGGCTTAGCAGGACCATCAAGGGCCAAATGAAAACAGATTCAGGGGCTGCTTCAACCAGCTGTTGCTAAAAACGTAAGAAGAGACTGCTGGATCCGGCCAATGGCCCATCTAGCTCCACAATCCTGTTCTCACAGTGGCCAACCAGAGACCTGTGGAAAACCAGCAAGCAGGACATGAGCACAAGAGCAACTGTCCTTTCCTGTGGCTTTCAGCAATTGAAGCCTTGCTTGCCTCCAGCTGTGAAGGCAAAGCATTGGTCTCCTGGCTGGTAGCCATCGAAAGCAGTCTCCTCTGTGAGTTTGTCTAATCCTCTTTTTAAAGCCATCTAGGTTGGCAGGCATCCCTGCTTCGCACGAGAGCAAGTTCCGTAGTTTAACAAAATGCTTAAACATTTTGGTGGTCATCACGGCCTCTTGCGGTTTCTTGACAAGACGGCTGACGATCATAATTTTCAGGGAAGGTTGCTTCAACGCTCAGTTGCCAGCTTTCCTCCACATTGCAGAGCCACATGGAAAAACGCATGCATGCTCAATTCATGGGGTGGGGAGGTGATTGCCCCCCCCAATGCTCTCCCCCTCCTCTTGCGCCGAATCCTTAGCAACGCACGGCAGTTCCTTGCAGGATACGTGTGTGTTCCTTGGCAGACATACCGCGCTAGTTACCTCGAGTCGTCGGCTCTGCACTCGCTTTTCTCCGGAAAGGTTGACATTTGGAAAGCAACCCAGGGCAGACATGGCGTGCCACGGCCGGCAAAGGCGGGCACCACCCAGAAGGCAGGAGTGCTCGCAGAGCACATGGCTTGAGGTTACTCACGCAAGAAAGCCAAGCAATCATCTCTATGCTACTGGGTCTGAGGATCTTAGACCAGAGATAATCTACATCCCATGATCCACTCCCAAGGTCCCCTGGAGGGGCCTGCATCATTCAATGCTTCACTGGTTAACACCCAAAAATGTACAGGGCTGCCCTCAAGAGGCACCCCCCTTCCAGATGCAGAAGGCAGCTTCCGCATTCGGAAAGGTCATTCCGCAATATGTGGAATATGCACATCGTCCCTGCTCCATACCTGCCAAGTTCCTCTCTGAAAAATAAGGGACCAGACCGAAAGTAGCATAGCGGAAGTAGCGCGACGGCCATTTTGGAACTGGGCAGAGCAGCATCAAAAGTCGCTTCTGAGCATGCTCCGCCCAGTTCCAAAATGGCTGCCGCGCCAGAATAAACCGGGAAAAAACAAAAAAATCTGTTTTTTCGGCTGGGGACAGCCGGAAAAACGGGGGTTTCCCGGGGAAAACGGGAGACTTGGCAGCTATGCCCTGCTCATGGAACCATGGCTGAGAGGAGCCAAAGGTCACATGATCTCCATCCCTGGTGTAGACAATACAGTGGTACCCTGCTTCTCAAACGCTTTGGTTCTTAAACTCCGAAAACCCGGAAGTGTTCCAGTTTTCGAACGTTTTTCAGAAGCCGAACATCCGATGCGGCTGTCGCCTGTTGTTTCTGGGGCAGCTGCACCAATCAGAAGCTGCGCCTTGTTTTTTGAACATTTTGGAAGTCTAATGGACTTCCTGAACGGATTAAATTTGGAGCTTTTGTTTTGCTAATTATTTTGCATTTTTGTTTTTGAAGCTTTTTGGATTAATTTGTTTTTGTGACGGTATGGAACCCAGTTCAGCTACTGACTGACTGATTGATTGTGCGACTGCAGAAATGGATAAAAGCCCCCCATCCAAACAATGACTATCATCAGTGCAGGTAAGAAAAAATAATAATTCTAATTTTTATCATCTACAATACTGTCTTATTTATTTTATAGTACAGTACATTGATTATGTACTGTGTAGGACGCGGGTGGCGCTGTGGGTTAAACCACGGAGCCTAGGGCTTGCCAATCAGAAGGTCAGTGGTTCGAATCCCCGCGACGGGGTGAGCTCCCATTGCTCAGTCCCAGCTCCTGCCAACCTAGCAGTTCGAAAGCACGTCAAAGTGCAAGTAGATAAATAGGTACCGCTACAGCGGGAAGGTAAACAGCGTTTCCGTGCGCTGCTCTGGTTCGCCAGAAGCAGCTTAGTCATGCTGGCCACATGACCTGGAAGCTGTACGCTGGCTCCCTCGGCCAGTAAAGCAAGATGAGCGTCACAACCCCAGAGACGTTCGCGACTGGACCTAATGGTCACGGGTCCCTTTACCTTTATATTATTGCTTTCATTTTATGGATCAGTGGTCTCGTTAGATAGTAAAATTCATGTTAAATTGCTGTTTTAGGGGTTGTTTTTAAAAGTATGGAACGGATTAATCCATTTTGCATTACTTTCTATGGGGAAGGGCGCCTTGGTTTTGGAACGCTTTGGTTTTGGAACAGACTTCCGGGACGGATTAAGTTTGAGAACCAAGGTGCCACTGTATTGACCTGGATAGACCAATGGTCTGATTCGATAAAAAGCAACTTCACCTGTTCCCCGAGCAATGGATTCAAGCTACAAGAAAGAAGATTCCACCTCAACATTAGGAAGAACTTCCTGACAGTAAGAGCTGTTCGGCAGTGGAATTTGCTGCCAAGGAGTGTGGTGGAGTCTCCTTCTTTGGAGGTCTTTAAGCAGAGGCTTGACAGGCATATGTCAAGAATGCTTTGATGGTGTTTCCTGCTTGGCAGGGGGTTGGACTGGATGGCCCTTGTGGGTCTCTTCCAACTCTACGATTCTATGATGATGCCTCTTTGCTGAATGGAGGGTGGACGGCTGTGTGGGTCTAGCAGTCCCCCTTTTTTGCATCTCCTTTTATGAAAAGTATGCCAAGATTCAATCCCTGGCATCTCCAGGTGTGACTGGGGAAGACTCCTTGTCTGAAACTCAGAAGAGCCACTGCCAGTCAGTGGAGGCAGCACTGAGCTACATGAACCAAGGGTGCCAACTCAGTGTAAGGCAGCTTTCTGCTTCCTCCACCTGATTCCTGATTTGGGGGAAGGGCTTTGCATGCAGGTACAATCCCCAGCCTCTCCAGGTAGGACTTGGGGAGACTCACACTACCAGCCACCCCACAAAGCCCCTGCCAATCAGTGCAGACAATACTGAGATAAGGCAAAGTCCTCTGTTACTGAAATCTGGCTCCCAGTAGGTTCCCCGCAAGGAAATGGATCGATAGATAAAGGAAGTAATTCTTTACGCAGCGCACAATTAATCTCTGGAACTCACTGCCACAGGGAGGCAGTGTCGGGCACCAACGTGGATGGCTTTCAAAGAGGACTAGACAAATTCACAAAGAAGGCCTTTGCCAGGATGGCCCTGCTCTGCCTCCCCAGTCAGAGGCAGCAACGCTGCTGGAAACCGCAGCAGGGGAGAGGGCTCTTGTGTTCGAATCCTGCTTGCGGGCTTCCCACAATGGGCCTTTGGTTGGCCCCTGTGGGAACAGGATGCTGGACTTGTGGCCTGATCCTGCAAGCTCTTCTCCTGCTCAGGGTCAGAGGACCCGAGTTAAAATCCAAACCTCTGCCACAATTTCACGTTTGTGCAAAACTTTATTTTCCGAGTCTAGCGGACACGCAGACGTGTTGCCAACTGATTCTCGTACAAGGCTCGGTGTTTGCCGGAGAGGTGCTCCGCTGCCCCCGGCGAGGGAGGGTTTGGCGCAGGTGTGTCTGCCCTGCAAGAGAACAGACGGTAAAAGCTATAAGCAGCGTTACCCGGGCATGCAGTCCCCGCACAAGGCGTCTGCCGCAGCTGTTCCAAGGCTGGCGTGGACCCTCCTCTTGCCTTCGCAGTGGGTATGCGGCGAGCAGAATTCCAGCCCGTAGCTGGAAGAGAAGGATCCCTCCGAGCAAGCCTTGCAAATCATCCCCAGTCCTTTCCCATAGCCACATGTCTACGGTGGGAAATCAAAACAAAAAGCAGAGTTAAGATGCCCCAAGCTCAACCAGGAAGGGGGCGGAGTTCCTTATACCTCACTTCCCTTCCAGCTGTTGGGACTGACGTCTGCGGCTGGGATGCCGCAGAATCTTCACGAAAGTCCCAACACTCATGAGACGGGTGAGAGGGTTCCCTATTAAAAGGCTGGATTCTGGGCTTGGACGTTGCAAATAGTGAACAAAATGCACAAGATTCCTCCCTTGGGGGGTATTCTCTTTTTGCTACTGGCCTTCGTAGTGGGAATTGGCATTTGAGACGGAGAAGCAGGAAATCAGATTATGGCAAAAAAGAGAGAGAAGGAGCGGTGTTGAGCATGGTTGAGCATCAGCTCACAGCCAGTGCGCAACCGAGCTGCACAGGGGGCAGGTTCTGCGGAGATATACAGTTCCTGTTAAATCGATGCATGCATTTGCAGCAGGTTTCTGTATAATCTAAAGGTCTAGACCAGGCATCCCCAAACTGCGGCCCTCCAGATGTTTTGGCCTACAACTCCCATGATCCCTAGCTAACAGGACCAGTGGTTGGGGGATGATGGGAATTGTAGTCCAAAACATCTGGAGGGCCGAAGTTTGGGGATGCCTGGTCTAGACTCTAAAGCAGGGTGGATAAAAATCAATGATTAAAAAATAATAATCAGATTTTTAAAATTTAAATCACTTTTTTATTTTAAATCAGATTTTTAACATAAAATGCTTTTGGGAGGAGAAATCTTTCTAAAGATAGTTTTCTGTTTAAGTTAGATTATAGTCCAAAGGCTATTCATCAAGAAACAAGGATTTGTTTTAAGTTTTTCATGTGTGCTAAAACTCAGTCTAAGTTTTTTTTAAATAAACATGTCTTACCACATCAGTTAACAAACATGGATACATATGCTATAATGCTACTGTATTAGTTAAATAAGTACAGTAATACCTCGGGTTACGAACGCGATCCGTTCCGGATTGCAGTTCGTAACCCGAATAGTTCGTAACCCGAACGCGATGGGCGCCGCCATTTTGCGCATGCGCAAATCGCGCGATCGCGCGCGCGCGCGCCGACGCACGCACGCGCGGCGAAAACACTTCCGGGTTTGCGCAGTTCGTAACCCGAACTGTTCGCAAACCGAGGTGGTCATAACCCGAGGTACGACTGTAGTTTAAATTGTTATTAAGGAAACGATTATTTTTCTCCTTCCAATAAAGTACAGCAGAAAAGTTCTCCAAATACAAACAGTTAACTTATTAAACCTCACAATAATTTCATAATTATCTGTCTATGTATTGCTAAGAGTATAAACAAATCAGTAATTTTTGATATAACGGTAAAAACTATTCTGAAAATTTATTATTACAAATATGAAACCTTCATCTGGTTGTAAATATTAAGATTATACCAGCAAGAATGAGTCCTTCTGTATAAAATTTTTTTTAAATCAAGTCTTACTGACTATTGATTTAAATCAATTTGATTTAAATCAAATCCACCCTGCTCTAAAGGGACTGCAACCATCGGGAAGAAAAATAAGCGGCAGTTAATAGAGAAGGTCCTGTTTATAGAAAGGCACATTGCTTCATGGCTGTCTTGTTTATAGAACACAGCTGCCCAGAGTTATGAGAAAACAGTGCTAATGTGGCTGCATTTTGGAAGCAAATGCTTAAAAAAAGAACAGCCACAAAATGTGGCCCAGCATGCTTTGCCAGAGAAAGGCCTTTTCAGCTTTGAGAAGCTCCTATTCTGAGAACGAAATGCATGCTGCAACATAAAAACAAAAATTGTGAGTGTAAAACCTTCAGGCTGTAGCTTTGTCTGACATGTCTAATTGCCCATGGTGAGGTGAAAACATGAATAGAGAAGAATACTCATTCGGCAGCCAAAACCAAAAGAGGAACATTTTCTAAATTATGCCATTTCCCTATATGAACCTGGTACTGCACTGCCTTTTAAAATAAAATAAAATAAGAATGCATGTCGAGGCAGCGGCATGTTTTGTGAACAGAGGCTCTAAAGGGCCGCCTTCTCTCGGCATTGATAAATGTTGTTGCTGATTCGGTGCTGAGCTGTGCTGCCTGCAGAAATTACGCAAATAATTGCGTAATTTAGAGGAAATATAATTCAGCAACCCCTTTATATAATTCAGAACCAGTAGGCTTTGCCACAAGGTTCTCCCCAGCCCCGCAAGAGCAGCATCAAGTATCTCCAAGAGTATATTCAGATCCATAGGGACTAGAAACTTTGATTTTAAATGGATGAATGAAAACAAAAGCACCCGTTCAGCACTGATTGCATCTGGGCTGCGGAGAGAAGAGGCCAGGCATTCGGAAACATCTCAGATAGGTTTGCTTACCCTGTCTGGCTCCTCTCCCGGAGGACACCCTTCACAAGGGACACAGTAGCCTTTGGAACTCCAGTACTCTTGACTGCCGCATGCTTGTGCCTGATGCCAGAAGAAGGCCTGAAAAAACCAAAAGGGAGAGAATTTGGCACTCTGACGTCCACATATCTTTTTTTACATTTTCAACAATGGAATCATAGAATTGGAGTGTTGGAAGGGAACCCAAGGATCATCTAGTCCAGCGGTCGGCAAACTTTTTGTGGCTTGGGCTGGTTCACGGTCCCACAGACGCCACGGTGGGCCAGAGTGCGCATGCGTGCGTGCATCCGCACATGCGCAAATGCTATTTTCAGTGCTCCTTCCGGCACGGAGGAGGCGTGCAGCCAATGGGAAGCCGGCCAGCGTCAGAGAAGGCGGTGGTCCCTGCTCTGCTCCACGCCGGTTTAGCGTGGTGCACGGGAGCCGACTGAGTGGGCAGCGGGGTTCCATGGGCCAGTTAAATGACCCACATGGGCCGCTAGTGGGTCCTGCAAAGCAGGAATTGCAAACTAAACAATGTATTATTTTATTTTTTATTCTTCTTCTTTTTGTTCTTTATTATGTGTGTTATGTTTTTTTTGTATGTATAAAAATAATAAAAATTATCAAAAAAAAAAAAAGAGAAGCTCCAGAGTCTGTCTTGCATGCAATGAAGTCTTCAACTGCTGTGCTTGTGTGTTTTTATAAGTCTCTGCTGCGAGCAGATGGGAAAAAGTTCCTGCAGGTGATGCAAAAAGATTGGGAATTTTCTTTGCCTTGCATAACCTGGATTTGGCTTCCTGAAATGATGGACTAGATGCCTGCCCTCCCAAGTCCCCATCTTTCATTTGACGAGAGGCACGGGGAAAGTTCAAGGCAGGGAAGCTTACAAAAAGGAAGAATTGGAAGCAGATGCTACAGAGCCAGATAGCCGGTGCCAGAACCTTCAGTTGCAATAAATATATAAAATTACAACATAATTAAAAGCAAAACCAGCCCATACAAACCGCAGTGAAAGGGCATCATAAAAACCACAGCATGCCGGGAAATAGAGAATGAGCTTAGGGAGACTTTGTACGAACTGCTTGTTCAAGAAAGTATCTCTCCACGCCGAGTACAGTGAAACTATGGAATTTGTTCCGAAGGATTAGACTGATTCAGGGAGGATAGTGCTCTCTCTTGCTGGAATATGAGATGGCCCATCCGCAATGGCATTCCGCCGGCTCTTAAAGATGCATCTGTTTAAGGCAAGCAGTCCCCTGATCTTCTGACCTGAACTTCCTGAGCTAGCTGTTTTCATTGCTGTAATTCTTATCCTCTTCTAATGACTCGTTTCCACTGCACAATTTAATGACGTATGGATGGAATTGTTTTACTGTGCATTTTAATTATGGCAGATACATTTCTAATATTGGTTTTACACTCGTAAACCACTTTGAAGCCATGTTCATAGAATCATAGAGCCGGAAGGGACCCCCGAGGGTCATCTAGTCCAACCCCCTGCAAGGCAGGAATCTCAGCTCAAGCATCCATGACAGATGGACATCCAACCTCTGCTTAAAAACCTCCAAGGAAGGAGAGTCCAGAGCCCAATGGAGACTGTTCCACTGTTGAACAGCTCTTACTCTCAGAAAGTTTTTCCTGATGTTTAGTCGGAATCTCCTTTCTTGAAACACTCAAAGCCATGGGTTCAAGTCCTACCCTCCAGAGCAGGAGGCAAAGTAAGAAATATGAAAGTAGATGAATTACTGCTAAGGCTATCAATGGCTACTACCTTCACTGTTGGAGGCAGTAAGGCACAAAATACTAGTTTCTGAGAACCACAAGTGCTTTTCTTGGCCCACAGCCAAGGACCATAGCAAGCATGAGTTTGGGAACTGGAGCATCATCACTGATCTCCACAAATTGCAGCTTTGCAGATCACAAAAGTAAACTTTTCATTCTTCTGACTCAGTTAAAAAAACACACACATCATGAAAACAAAACAAGACCCAGAAATGCAGCAGTGGCACAAATTTGGAGGAGGAGAAAGCGGCAATAGGGGGTTGCCTTGCATGGGGTTGGACTAGATGACCCTCAGGGTCCCTTTAACTCTACAACTCCAGCTTTGAAGATGCTCGGACTCGGGACACAAGGGAGAAACGTGCTAAGAGGAAGGCACGCTTGGCAAATCCACACCGTGATCAACTCCTGCCCGGAAACCTATGTCCCCACTGTGGAAGGACGTGTGGATCCAGAATTGGCCTCCCTGTGAAGACAAGTGTTCATGGAAGACAATCTTACTCGGCTACGAGTGACCGCCAAAGAAGAAGAATATAGGGGAGAACTCTTCGTTGGGGAAGTCAGTCTGTAATATCATCAGCAGGTGAAATCCAGAGTGCAACACAAACCATGAAACAGGAAGGATTGGAGATGGTCTTAAAGGCCCCCACATTCTGCAGATATCCAGATGTTCTTGGCCACCTCCCTTCTCCTGATGCCTGAGTATCTCAGAGCTCTTAAAGATCTGGCAAGAGCCGACTCACCGCCAGTTTAAGATGACAGAGCAGCCCCCCCTGGCATAACGACTGCCCAGGCAGCATTTTAGCACACGTGGCAATGTGGGTTGCAGTTCAGACCTGCTCATTGTGGCTTTGTTTTGTTTCCTTCCCTTGGAAAACTTCCCCTTGTTGGCCCGGGTCCCGTACACTGCCTGCCCCTCCCCCCGCCAAATCAGGAGTCTATTTTGGGAAAGAGGGCGAGAGCTGGCCATTCCCAAGTGGGGTTTAAGTGCAAAGACTTCAAAGGCTTCAAAGAGACTTGGCCGCTGGGTCTTCCTGGGTTCCCTTCAAGGCTACCAGCTGGACCTGTCGTGCCCAAGCTGTCTGCCAGGGAACATTTATGGGTCAGGAGGGAACTGCTGGTGCTACGATAAATCTTCCCAAAATTAATCATGAGAAGCTCCTGGAAGGACAAAGTGTTTGTACTCAATGCATTTCTTGACCTGGTGCCGAATCTTTCCTTAGGACGGGTAATGGTCCCCTTCTCTGTCTTGGGTATGAGTGGTGGAGATGCAGCTGGCGTGTGGGCTGTGCCAGAGGAGGGTGGCTAATGTCTCTCTGTATGAGTCACTGCTCTGTATATTGGAAGAAGCAAAGATCAACAGTGTCGAAGCAATGATTCTTCAATATCAACTTCGCTGGACTGGCCGTGTTGTTTGGATGCCTGATGATCGTCTTCCAAAGCAACTACAGTGGTACCTTGTTTTGAGTCCGGGATCCGTTCCGGAGCCCTGGACATTTGATGAAAGGCACGCTCAACAAAGCGACACTCTGCGGATGTGTGTGGAGCGGTTTGCGCTCCTGCGCATGTGCGAGCGGCAAACCCAAAAGTAACCCAATCCGGTACTTCCAGGTTTGCCGCGGACGGTAGACGGGGCGGACGGTCGCGGAGGTATTACTGTACTCTATTCTGAACTTAAAAATGGAAAGTGTAATGCTGGTGATCAAAAAAGAGGTTTAAAAACTCTCTCAAAGAATAAAGTATAAACACTGACAACTGGGAAACACTGGCCTTCGAGCGCTCCAATTGGAGAACAGCCATTGCCAAAGGTGTCATGGGCTTTGAAGACGCTCGAACTCAGGACACAAGGGAGAAACATGCTAAGAGGAAGGCACGCTTGGCAAACCCTCGCTGTGATCAACTCCCACCTGGAAACCTGTGTCCCCACTGTGGAAGGACGTGTCGCTCCAGAATTGGCCTCCACAGTCACTTACGGACTCACCTTTAAGACCGGGTTTATGGAAGAGAATCTTAATCAACTACAAGTGATGGAAGAAGAAGAAGTACGAGTCACTGCTCTGTGCTAGCCTCCTTTCCAGAAATAGGGGGGAAGATAGTGTGGGGAAAGGGGGTGGCAGAAAGAGGGGGCATGAAAATGAAATGGCAGAGGGAGAGGGAGAGGGAGGGAGGGAGAGAGAGAGAGGGAGGGAGAGAGAGGGAGAGAGAGAGCATGTAAAGGCAGGGTTAGGAAGAGGGAGAGAGAAAGGGCCTCATCTGGCCTCATCTGGCTCTGGTCCTGTCTGCCTCTGAAAGATGCTTTCCAAAGGAATGAGGCCCTAATCCAGAAAAGTTCCCTTGTCCTTGATTTATCACAGTAAAGAGCCAGTAAGAAGCCTGGTAGGTTGATAAGCAGCTCCCTTGCTTGGCTGATGTGGATTATCCACAGGCAGGGAATCTTTGATTCCCTCCTCCCTCTGCCAATAGACAATCCCATTCTCAGGCTTACTACCAATCTGGGTGTGTGCATAAGGAGGGGGAATATTTGCAAAGCAGCGGAGGCGGAGATTGCCGGTGGAAACACTGTAGGGACCACTTTTCCTGCACTGCACGAGAGGCAACAAAGTCAAGTCATGCGGGATAAATCACACTTACCATCAGGAGGATGAAGGCTGAGCAGAAATTCAGGGTCCTCTTCATCTTGAGGGGTTCGGTTTCAAAGCAGCCACAAAACGAAGCTGTCGGGGGGCAGAGAACAGAGAGTTTAATGAGAGAGGTCCAGACTTTTATACTCTCCTCCGAACAGGCTGTGTTCCCAGCTCTCTTTAATGAGCTTTGTTTACCTCCATCCCCCATACAACTCTGTTTACCCCTGCAAATTACAGTCAATTGCACAGGAAACTTATCAGCTGTGATTTAAACTAAAGAGAAGGAAACGGGAAATGTACAGGCTTCCTCCCGCAGTGGGAGTAAAAAACGCTTCCCCTCTTCAGTTTATTTATGTGGGTTCAGGTGCTTTTGAAGTCATTCAATGTCTCAGAGTCTTCCAGTTCTGAATGAAAGCTTCTCTGCCAAAATGCTGATTGCAAGAGAAGAGCTGTGCTGGATCAGACCAAAAAAGCCTGACGGGTCCAACATCCTGTTTCTCACAGGGGTTAACCAGATGTCTACAGGATAGCCTGCGATCAGGACTTAGGTGCCACAACGGTGCTCTCCCCACACTCGGGATTCCCCGCCGGTGCTGGCATTCAAAGGAATACTGCCTGCAATACTGGGAGGTACTGCAAGGCCATCGTTGCCCAATCCTCAGCGAGGCTTCCAGACTGCTGCTACTTTCAAGTAGGATTCGTCAAGTTGCACATTCAAGTTGTGCAATGGTTTATGGGAGAGGGCTTGCAATTCTCCCCCCCAAAAAAGTCCGACTTTTTTTTAGATCAGGAAAGAGAGTTGCACCGGAAAGCACGGGATAACGCTTGCTTTGTCACATCATCTAACCTCTCCACAAACATCGTAACATCTCCGTGCAAGCAAATCGAGTGTTCCATAGATGGGGTCTCTGGAAGAAGCCTTCATCTAATCCAGGTGTGGAGGGCCTTGTTCTCCCCAAATGTGGATGAAATACAAACCCCATCGCCCCCTGGCTATTGACCATGCTGCCTGGGGCTGCTGGGAGTTGCAGTTCAGCAGCATTTGGAGAACCAAAGGTTTCCCACACTGGACCCAATCCTTTTACAACAACAACAATTTTATTATTTATACCTCGCCCATCTGGCTGGGTTTCCCCAGCCACTCTGGGCGGCTCCCAACAGAATATTAAAAAACACAACAAAACTTCAGCCATTAAAAACTTCCCTAAACAGGGCTGCCTCTAGATGTCTTCTAAAAGTCAGATAGTTGTTTATTTCCTTGACATCTGATGGGAGGGCGTTCCACAGGGCAGGCGCCACCACCGAGAAGGCCCTCTGCCTGGTTCCCTGTAACCTCGCTTCTCGCAGGGAGGGAACCGCCAGAAGGCCCTCGGAGCTGGACCTCAGTGTCTGGGCTGAACAATGGGGGTGGAGATGCTCCTTCAGGTTGAGGCCATTTAAGGCTTTCAAGGTCAGCACCAACACTCTGAATTGTGCTCAGAAACCTACTGGGAGCCAAGGTAGGTCTTTCAGGACCATCATCGCATCTTGAGGACCAAATCCCCGAATTCTACCCCGTGCTGCATGAACCAGCTTTTTCCTTTGGTCGGTCCTGAATATTCCAACATTTATGCTTGTTGGATGACCCCACTGAGTTTTATGAGAGAGGGAGGGAAATCATAGAATCATAGAGTCGGAAGGGACCCCAAAAGGTCATCCAGTCCAACCCGCTGCAAGGCAGGAATCTCAGCTAAAGCATCCATGACAGATGGCCATCTAACCTCTGTTTAAAAACCTCCAAGGCAGGAGAGCCTACAGCCACCCGAGGGAGACCGTTCCAATCGTCCTCAAGGCTGCAGAAATGAGCATCAACGCTCAGGAAAGAATAAGGTTTGCATTTGATTTCTCTAGTATGGCTCCGGTGCTTTGCAGTTCCCTGCCTTCCCCTACAGCAGGCACGTCCAACAGGTAGATCGTGATCTACCGGTAGATCACTGGACGTCTGTAGTAGATCACTGGTAGATCACTGGCTCCCCCCAAAGAAGCTCAACAACTATGGCTCCCCTAAAAAAAAGCTCAACGTTTTCACCCTGCAGCCCATCAAAATGGCGCTTTTCTCCTCCCTAAAAAAAAAAACCACTCAAAAACTTTGACCTAAACCCTAAAAAACCCTCCTCCTCCTCCCTGAAAAAAAGCTCAACACTTTGACCTGAACCCCCCAAAAGGGGGTAGATCACTGCCAGTTTTTAACTCTGTGAGTAGATCGCAGTCTCTTGGGAGTTGGCCACCCCTGCCCTACAGTGTAGCAGAAAAATCCTGCTTAAGCAAACTCATGCAGACCCGCCTAATTTGCACTTCCTCCACAGATCACAGAATGCAGCTTCTTCCTGGTGCAAATGCACAGGGTGGCTGGTGTGAGGATCCAAAGGGTGCCAAGCTGGCAAAAAAAAACATATCCAAGTTTCTAAAAGCAAGGCTGAAAGTAGGACTTAGCAAAAGTCTCAAGGGCTTGACGGATTCCCTCCGGGGAACAGTAAGTTCCCATTATAGCGCCAATGGCAAATTCTCCAGCCTCCTCAAGATAGCCAAGCTCCCTAAAGTCACCTCCAAAATAATTGCACACGAAGCTCTCGAAAACCGTCCGCCGCTGCCGCATCTGAAAAGAACTTTGCGACATTAAAAGCGACCTCGGCCAACCCAGCGGCTGTGAAGAACGATCCACGGGAGGCTAATTGGGCCGAAAGGAGCCCACAATGAAATGACCGCGCATTCATTTAATTTGATCGATTGGCTCCCCCGGAGGAACATCCCTCCCCCCTTCGCATCTGCCACACTTTGAGCTCACCCAGACAAGGCTCTGGGTGCCAGGAGTCCCTGGCACCGCCTGGAGTTGCAGCCTGGGAACAGGGCCAGGAGCTGAGGCCGGCTTGACTGTTATACAAACTGAACGCTTGTCCCAAGTGCCGCCTATTGGATACACTGCAGGCAGGAGCGGTGCCAAGGATGGTGTCAAACGGCTTGAGTGTCGAGTCCTGAGGTGGTTACATACTGCTTGTACTGAGGATGGAAAGCAGGTTTGTCTAGAGTAGGCAAAAGGGTCCTGAGCCTTTTAAGGCTTTCTAGGTCAAAACCAGCACTTTGAATTGGGCCCGGAGACTAATTAGAATCATAGAATCATAGAGTTGGAAGAGACCACAAGGGCCATCCAGTCCAACCCCCTGCCAAGCAGGAAACACCATCAAAGCATTCTTGACATATGCCTGTCAAGCCTCTGCTTAAAGACCTCCAAAGAAGGAGACTCCACCACACTCCTTGGTAGCAAATTCCACTGTCGAACAGCTCTTACTGTCAGGAAGTTCTTCCTAATGTTTAGGTGGAATCTTCTTTCTTGTAGTTTGAATCCATTGCTCCATGTCCGCTTCTCTGGAGCAGCAGAAAACAACCTTTCTCCCTCCTCTATATGACATCCTTTTATATATTTGAACATGGCTATCATATCACCCCTTAACCTTCTCTTCTCCAGGCTAAACATAGCCAGCTCCCTAAGCCGTTCCTCATAAGGCATCGTTTCCAGGCCTTTGACCATTTTGGTTGCCCTCTTCTGGATACGTTCCAGCTTGTCAGTATCCTTCTTGCACTGTGGTGCCCAGAACTGGACACAGTACTCCAGGTGAGGTCAGACCAGAGCAGAATACAGTGGTACTATTACTTCCCTTGATCTAGATGCTATACTCCTATTGATGCAGCCCAGAATTGCATTGGGTTTTTTAGCTGCTGCAATTGATAGCCAGTGCCGTCGGGCCAGGATTAATGTAAGATGAGCAGCTGAGACAGATGCGGAAGGAAGTTCTTAAGAGAAAAAATGAATAAGGAATTAACTTGGATATGCTGTAGTAATGGTAAGATACAAGGAATCACAGATGAGGAAGGAAGGGAAGCAGATATAAAGAATATATTGGATGTGTTAAAAGTTTTATGTATGTTTGCTGTAAAAATGAAAATTGCTGAATATTTTTTTTTAAAAAAAGAAAGAAAGGTGAAGTAATGTATGATTATGAAGATAGTGTTGAGGATCATTACTGCATGATGATTTGCTGTTTAAGTGTCAGGGTCCCTTAAACAAACAGACAAACGGTATCCGAAGCCGAAACTCTGGTGCACAAAATAACACTATCCCAGGAGAGCTTGTTACCTTGAAACCAGCAGCTAGCGTTTCCCTGCAGAGGTGAAATCTAAGGAAATTAGTCCGCCCCCCCAGCGCAGCAGCCCTGCCGAGGAATCCCAAGACAAAAGGTAGATGCTCGGGTTTACAGCCGATGTCCTTAATTAGGCTCTGTCCAAGGAAGCTTGGATGCTTAAGCACATTCAGGTGTCAGGATAAAAGCAAAGGCTGCGGACAGTCCTAGCCTACAGGGAGGAAAGGCCACGCTTTACCTGCGTCACAATGGCATCCTGCCAAGGCTGCCGGAAACACCACAATTCCAGAGAGGTACATGCAGGGGCCAAGGGAAAGATGCCCTGCTGGCTTGTTTGGAGGGGTGAGTTGAGGAGAAAGAGGGAGGAATCAAGGGAGACTTTAGTCCTACAGTTGATGAGAACACTGCTGTTCCTGTCTTCTGCCCTAGGTGCTGTACGAAACGTTTAAACCTTGCATTTCCCATTGACAGGCTGCACAAAGCAATATCCATCTCCATCGACATTTGGTGTTGAATTAGAGGACGTGGGTTTTAAAACATGGCAAATTGCTGAGCCTAGCACTCACACGCCCTGATCAGTGAGCTCGTCTCCAGGGGGCATGTTATTGGCCCCCTGTCCTGGTGGCACTGTGGGTTAAACCATAGAGCCAAGGGCTTGTTGATCAGAAGGTCGGCAGTTCGAATCCCCACAACGGGGTGAGCTCCCGTTGCTCGGTCCCAGCTCCTGCCAACCTAGCAGTTCGAAAGCACGTCAAAGTGCAAGTAGATAAATAGGGGCCGCTCCGGCGGGAAGGTAAATGGTGTTTCCGTGCGCTGCTCTGGTTCGCCAGAAGCGGCTTAGTCATGCTGGCCACATGACCTGGAAGCTGTACACCGGCTCCCTTGGCCAATAAAGCGAGATGAGCGCCGCAACCCCAGAGTCGGACATGACTGGACCTAATGGTCAGGCGGGGACAGTCCCTGGATTTAGAAATCAGTCCCCATACAAAATCCCTCTATTTAGTGGGAAGTTGAAAAGTGTCCCAGGATTCATGGGGGGGGGGGAATCTGGTAAATTTAGTTAAGGATTGCAGCCAATGTTTTCAAAAATATACAGTATTTATAGCCCAAAAACACATACACTCCAATGCAATTGCCAGAGGGTTGGCCACTGTGTTGTACAAACAACCATATCTTATGGCATCTGAAAGATTAGTAGATCTGTAATGGCACAAGGAAGTTTTCCTGGACTCGAGTCTTCTTGATCAGATTAATAATAATAATAATAATTTATTATTTATACCCCGCCCATCTGGCTGGGTTTCCCCAGCCACTCTGGGCGGCTCCCAACAGAATATTAAAAACACAATAAAACATCAAACATTAGAAACTTCCCTAAACAGGGCTGCCTTCAGATGTCGTCTAAAAGATACAGAGTTATCTTCACTGACCTTTCCCCCCTTTGCCTGGTCACCTAGAAACTCTTCTTAGTCACCCCAGGCGAGTAGCTATTTGCAAGCCTGATTGACTGTGGAAGTCAGGAAAGGATGCTGGGTCCTAGTTTCCATGTAGCAATGACACTACAGTTGCCTCCTGTGGCCAAACAGGTTGAGTGCAGTATGCGGCCCCGGGTAGGGGAAGCTTTTAATGTTTGATGTTTTATTGTGCTTTTATATTTGTAGGAAGCAGCCCAGAGTTGCTGGGGCAGTCAGATGGGCGGGGTACAAACAACAAAATTATTACGATTACTCCTTTTCGAAAGAAATCTCAGGTTGACGTCTTAAGTTGCCATCTGAATGAGGCACTTATCTTTCTTCCCCCCCTTGCACTAAAGCAGAACTCTGCCTCTGGCTGTTCCCGCTGCCGCCTCCGCCCTAACACATTCCTCCTCTATTAAGCCTCGGGACTTCACCCCTTCCCTCATCATACTATCGAGCCAGCCTTCCGCCATCTGTTTTGTACTACAACTCCCATCAGCCCCTTGGCTGAATCTGCTGGGAATTGCCATTCAAAACAGGAGGGGGGGACACCAGCCAGCAAAGGATGTTACAAAACCTTAGAGAGGCTCAACATAGGACATTCCACTCCTTCCTATACTTGCCCGTTTCCCGACATTCCGCGGCTACTGAGCATGCTCAGTCCTCATGGGATCATTACGGGGTGGTGGTTTTGCCCCCCCCCAAAAAAACTGCACTTCTGCAAACCTCAAGCATCACCCGAGCTTTTGAGCACAATCCAGCTGGCGCTCGCGACCTGAGCCCAATGTTAAGAGGGAGCAATGCCTGCACTGGCTCCACCTCCTAGGCACAACTGCAGCCTTTCTAACCACCCCCCCCCGGCCCTCCCTTGAGGGAGAAGGGCACAGATGGCTCCTTTGTCGCCGATGCAGAAAGCGAAGCCGTGTGCGCAGGAATGAGTGGGCCGCGTCATTGTTCCCAGGAATTCTCCCACGACAAAGCCCCTTTGTTAGGAGGGGGGGAAGGGACCCCCCAGAGAGGCTACTGGCAAGCTCCGGAGTGCAAGGACAACAAGCATCAACAAAACTGGCCAGGGGCCAAAATGGATCAAGTACCAGTCTTCCAAGCAAGTGCCAAGGGGATCAGACAGAATCAGAACAGAGTAAGTATTTCAAGAGGGGGCTTGAATGGGTGCCCTTTAACACAGGAATTTGTTGAGCAAGTCAGCCGCCACCGGGAAGCTGTTCATAGAATTGTAGAGTTGGAAGGGGACCCCAAAGATCATCCAGTCCAACCCCCTGAAATGCACAGCTAAAGTACCCCATCAGCTGACCACCCAACCTCCAAAGATGGAGAGGCCACCACCTTCCTACTGTCGAACAAATCTGAGTTATTCTGAGTGTTATCGGACTCTCCTTCCTTGCCACTTGAATCCATCGGTTCAGGAGCAGCAGAAAGCAAGCTTGCTCCATCTCCCTTCAGATATTTGAAGAATGGCTATCATATCCCAACTTAAAAATGGAAAGCATAATGCTGGTGGTCAGCAAAAGAGGTTTAAAGACTCTCTCAAGGCAAATCTATTTTAAAAAAGTAGTATAAACACTGACAACTGGGAAACACTGGCCTGCAAGCGCTCCAGTTAGAGAACAGCCTTTACCAAAGGTGTCATGGACTTTGAAGATGCTCGAACTCAGGACAAAAGGGAGAAATGTGCTAAGAGGAAGGCACGCTTGGCAAACCCTCACTGTGATCAACTCCTGACCGGAAAGCTATGTTCCCACTGTGGAAGGACGTCTGGATCCAGAATTGGCCTTCACAGTCACTTACGGACTCACTGCTAAAACCCTGTTTTGGAAGACAATCTTACTCGGCTATGAGTGATTGCCAAAAATGAGACCATGCATAGTCTTCTCTCTCTGGGCTAAACACACCCAAGTCCCTCAACCGTTCCTCATAGGGCTTGGTTGCCATAGTTCTGGCTTGTTTGCCTAGATGGTGGCTGCCCGCCTGTTCTTGCAGAGTTGCCAAGCAGATACCCCAATGGGAAAGCCCACAAGGGGGACCCTTCCCATCTTGTAATTCCCAGCACCTGGAATTTAGAGGCATACTGCCTCCCACGGTGGAAGGAAGACATCATTACTAGAGACTTGGTGGCACAATCTGTGCTGTAAAATAAAACCACCGTTGTGTCTGTGTTGTGCAAAATGGAGAAAGGGGGCACACTTCTTGCCAAACGGGATTAAAGTCTACATCAACCATCCCCCCCAAGCTGGTGCCCTCAAGATGTTTTCGACTACGATTCCCATCATCCTAGACCATTGGCCATATTGGCTGGGGTTGGTGAGAGTTGTAGTCCTATACCCACCTGTGAGGGCACCAGGTTGGGGAAGGCTGTTCCGGCGAGGGCCGGAGAGGGTGCGAGCAAATGAAAGGGCTTGGAGGAGAAAGTCTGGTGGCCATGAAAATGCCAAGCAGGTGAGGCAAGGCTGGACTTTACTGAAGAAACTGGAACGTGTCCAGAGGAGGGCAACCAAAATGGTCAAAGGCCTGGAAACGATGCCTTATGAGGAACGGCTTAGGGAGCTGGGTATGTTTAGCCTGGAGAAGAGAAGGTTCAGGGGTGATATGATAGCCATGTTCAAATATATAAAAGGATGTCATATAGAGGAGGGAGAAAGGTTGTTTTCTGCTGCTCCAGAGAAGCGGACACGGAGCAATGGATTCAAACTACAAGAAAGAAGATTCCACCTAAACATTAGGAAGAACTTCCTGACAGTAAGAGCTGTTCGACAGTGGAATTTGCTACCAAGGAGTGTGGTGGAGTCTCCTTCTTTGGAGGTCTTTAAGCAGAGGCTTGACAGGCATATGTCAAGAATGCTTTGATGGTGTTTCCTGCTTGGCAGGGGGTTGGACTGGATGGCCCTTGTGGTCTCTTCCAACTCTATGATTCTAAGAATAGGGTTGCCAAACTCATAGAATCAAAGAGTTGGAAGAGACCACAAGGGCCATCCAGTCCAACCCCCTGCCAAGCAGGAAACACCATCAAAGCATTCTTGACATATGCCTGTCAAGCCTCTGCTTAAATTAACAGGGGGGAGGGGCCAACACTCCCCAGGGACAACAGAGGGAAGGGTATCCTACCAAAACACAGGGATGAGCCGGGGTGGAGGGAGGAGGGGCAGGATACGTCATGGATCGGGACAGGGTGGGGAGGAGGGAATCACAGGAAAGAACCACAGCAACGTGTGGTTGGTTCAATAGAGGACAGGACTTCTGTGCCTTTAATTGCCCTGCTCTCTTTTGAGTCTGGAAACCTTAAAGAGAAACCAGCAGACCCTTTGTTTAATTTCCAAGCAAAGGGTCTGCTGGTTTCTCTTTAAGGTTTCCAGACTCAAAAGAGAGCAGGGCAATTAAAGGCACAGAAGTCCCGTCCTCTATTGAGTCTGGCAACCCTACTGAAGAATTGAGTCTTAGTCAATTCTATGCAAACAGAGATGACGACGCGCTTAATTTAGCAATCTCAGAATCCTTGATCTTTAAAAACAAAATCAAAGCTAGGTTTCTAGCCCTCATGCTACAAATGTACAGCTCAAAGCAGCCTTCCAAATGTTTCGGACTTAAGCTCCCATCAGGTTCAGTCATCCTGACCAATGGCCACAGTTGAATCATGGAATCATAGAACTGTAAAAGGATGATGGGAGTTGTAGTCCTGCTTTAACTTGTGTGGGTAACACACCGTAAAGCAGGCATCCCCAACTTCGGCCCTCCAGATGTTTTGGACTACAATTCCCATCTTCCCCGACCACTGGTCCTGTTAGCTAGGAATCATGGGAGTTGTAGGCCAAAACATCTGGAGGGCCGCAGTTTGGGGATGCCTGCCGTAAAGTCTCAGAAACCAAGGAAGTAATTGAATACAATCTCACATTACCACTGGGTGGGACCTCTGGGGCTCTGCTTCGAATTTTGCCTTAGTATACCAGGGGAACATTTACAGAACAGATTCACGAAAACTGCCACCAGTCTAAAGCCAGTGCCCTATCTCCTTCTCCCACCCCTCCAAAGTTTAGCTCACATTCCCAAGATTCCTCTGGCAATTCCAGGGTTGGTGCCACACTTTTGCAGAGATGGGGAACAGCTGAGAGTGATGAGTCACTGCAGGGAAAAGACAAAAGCGCTGACTCATCAGGCCCGCCCTGCCCCACAAGGAAAAAGTAGGTCAGCTTGATGCAGAAGTTTGAGGCGTACATGGCTAACACTGCCCCCATTTCCTTTTGCTACCGCACCACAAAATTTCCCTCTTGCGGGAATAGTCTCTGTTTCCCAAAGATTTCAGAGGGTACACCCTACTCTGAATTGAGGGGTGCTTTCTTTGGCTTATCTATCAGTATATTTTGCTTTAGGATTGTTATAAGAATTCTGAGGTCTCAAATATAAATTAAATGTCCATAAATGTACAAGGCAAACACACACATAAGTATATAAACCACGTATCTGAAATAGTTCAGGGGAGCAATCCTGAAACCATTTCAACTCTCCCAAATTGACCTAAAATATTTCTCTGCAAGGAGGAAGGAAATTGGAAAGCCTCTCCATCGTCTTTTGCTTACAAATCCTGCCTTAAGGGCGTATTTGTGTATGAATAGGGTGAGCCTGTGACCTGGATTCAGGAACTAAAGTATTAACCATCACAAAAGAATGGCCAGGCTGCCCAGGTAATGCATTCAGTGACCATTATCAGGTATCCTGGGCAAACTGTGATGTATGTATGATGTTTTGGGGGGTTGGTCTTGGGCTACAGGGTGGGCAATTTCAAGAGTCTATATAAAGGCTTGTTCTGGGTTTCCCCTCCTCCCTCCTGTGTGTGGTGAGTGGGGACCCTGTTGCAACAGTTCCTTGAATAAAGATCAGGCTCACTAGCCACTTTGCTTCTCAATACAGTCATACCTCGGTTTAAGTACGCTTCGGTTTGAGTACTTTCGGTTTAAGTACTCTGCGGACCTGTCTGGAACGGATTAATCCACTTTCTATTACTTTCAATGGGAAAGTTCGCTTCAGGTTAAGTACGCTTCAGGTTAAGTACAGACTTCCGGAACCAATTGTGTACTTAAACCGAGGTACCACTGTATACAGTCATACCTCATGTTGCGTCCGCTGCAGGTTGCGTTTTTCCGGGTTGTGAATTTGGCGGACCCAGAAGTGTTTACTTCCGGGTTCCGCCATGTGTGCATGCGCAGCAGTGCTCTATCGCGCATGCGCTCTATTGCCACTCAGGTTGCGGACTTTTCGGGGTGTGAACGGCACCCCGGAATGGATTGAGTCCGCAACCCGAGGTACCACTGTACTCTGGTTGGCCTCTGTCATTTTCTCCTACCGATAGAGAACCCACTTAAGGACTCTATATAGGCTCTCGGATAAGGGGAAAGGAGCAGTTTCCCCCCTTATAACAGGAAAGAAAGAACAGCTTTGCAAGAAAAACAATTTTAACGGGGGAAACCTGCGCAGAAAAGGGCCAGCCTCCCTTACCACCGCAGCTCCAATGACTCAGGAGACCCCCAAAAGCGACTAGCTTGACTCCGAGATGAGAATCCCGGGCTGTTTCTCCCTGTCCTTTCGCGACATCAGGCACTCTTGCTCAGTGTTGCTAAAACACAACCGAGCCCTTCTCTGTGAAACTGCGCATGCTGTTCTCGCAGCAAAGCTTTCTGGCAAAAGCAGGATTAATGGTCCTAAGTGGTTGCTAAGGGCATCTCCTGCCGTCTGGCTGAGGAATCAGAAGAATTTCAGTGTTTGGATTCGCCAGAGCCAGCAACCCGAAAGGCAACTGACAAAAGAGCTTTTGTGTTGTTGTGGTGGTGGCCAGAGGCCCCCCCCCTCAAACCTGGAGTGAGCCCTACAACTAAGGCTACCACCTGGGAGACCAGGGTTCGAATCTCCACTCATTCGTGAAGCTCACTGGGCGATCTCGGGCCAGTCCCTGCCTCTCCCCCCTCAGCCTACTTTGCAGGATTGTTGTGGGAATAAAATGGGAAGAAGAACGATGTTGAGCTCCTTGAAGGAAAGATGGGATCCAAATGTAATCATTCTTAATTAATAATATTGGACAGGATTGTTTGATGCGATGATGGAGCCCGGTCAGCAAGTCTCTGATCTGTGACAATTGTTTCGCACGTGCAAGCCATCGGTTGGAGTTGAAGGAGTTCACAGCCTGCCACCCCTCAACTCTCCTCGTCCCTGGTTCCATAATTCAGCACAATAAAAGGGGGTTTGCCTCTTTAGCTCACAGTGCAAGCTATTTATTGCAATTCTTGCATCCTCTGCGCTATGCTAAAAATGTCCAACTGCAACGGTCTCCAAGCAGGCAACCACAGAAATATTTATAGACCACAAAGTCTTCTTTTTATAAAGTACCTGCTCCTTGAAACCCTAGGAATCTGCGTGGAGCTGACTTGGTTTAACCCCCGGAGTTGCTTAGCATATTCTTCACTTTTATTTTTGCAGTGGGTAAGTGGGGATTTAAACAAACTAAAGTTTTACTTGTGTACAGAGGCTGTTTGCAAGCAAAAATCTAAAACTATGATACAATAAGGGTGTTGCGGCAATTGATTAGCTCTTCCTTTGCAGACCCCCTGCCTCATAGAAATAGGCAACAGAGGGGGAAGAGAAAGTAGACAATCAACAGTAAACCATGGTTTGCTTGGGATTCTGAATCGGACTGATGAGACATGAAACTAGCAGCTCACTTCACTGTAAATAATGTGCACCAATAAAAGTTCCTGAAAGACAAGCATGTGGAGGGTCGTTACTCAAGAGTAGTCGCAAAAACCCTGACAATACATTTGTAACCTTGGTGCAAACCAAGGTTTTGTGTGATGCCCTGTAAGCGGTTAGTGCACTGTAAGCGGTTAGTGTGTTGGTCTAGGGCAGTGATGGTGAACCTATGACACGCGTGTCAGATGTGACACGCAGAGCCCTCACTGCCGGCACATGTGATGGCCCATTCACGCTGTTGTTGTTGTTGTTGTTTTCCCCCCATTTGTTCTCCCACTCCTCCTCACGTAAAACCCCCGGGTCCTTTTTGTTGTTGTGGCTGGTAGCCAGAGATTTTGTTCGGCAATTGGTCTGTTTTTCAATTTGCTGAGTCAGTGGCTGTTTCTGATTTAACCCTTTCTGTGCTTTTTTGGGGGGGGCGCTTTGGCAGACTATGTCGGTGCTGCGTGTTAGTTCCAGTGAAGGTATTATTCGTCATTTATTTCTGTTCTCTTTCCCCCCCCCCAAAAAAAGCAAAGCAACTTTTGCGCCGCCCCCCCAACTCCAAAACTTTGGTCAGGGAGCAGGGAGCAGCAGAATGCTGCAGTTATATATTACAATTATACATTTTTGTTATTTAAACTATAAATATCACGAAATTATGGTTTTTCTCCTCGAAGTGACACACCACCCGAGTTATGCTCGGTTTTTTGGTGAATTTTGACACACCAAGCTCAAAAGGTTGCCCATCACTGGTCTAGGGCCTGAAAGACCAGGGTTCAAATCCCCACTCAGCCACAAATGAAGCTCACTGGGTAAAGTTCGCTCAGTCAGTGTCCCCCAGACTAACCGACATCTCAGGATTATTGCGAGAATAAAATGGAGAGGTGTGGGAGGGAAATTATGCATGCCAATGTGCGCTCTTTGCTAGTGACAGTAACGAGAGCAGTAATAAAGTCTCTGCAGAACAAGTGTTGACAAATGATGTTTGCATCCCTCCAACCAGCCCTAACATTTAGTGCGGGCTGGAAGAGAGGCTGTTTTTCTCTCTTGCAAGACGACACATCTGACACAAGCAGACAAGACAAAGAGGCAAGCAGTGATGATGGGAAGAACTGTGCTTGCCGCTGTTTGCCTGATGATTAAAACTCACGTTCCTTTAGAAGCGGAAACAAAATATTGCCACCCAACCTTTCTAACACGCTAACCTAGAAATAGTCCTGATGCTGACCTGACACACAGAAATCAAACGGACAATTACTTCTCCTGGTTGCAGAGAGGAAAATTCTCTCCCCCGCTCAGCTTATCTCTATGTCCAGGAAAATTAATTAGCCGCTGAGTTTTTGTAAGCAAGCCAAGGTACCGTAAAGGCCCAGGAGCCAAGCCGATAAAAGGCAGCTGAGCCACAATTAACTTCACGGTTCTAATCCAGAGGTGGGGAACTCAGGCCCAGGAGCCAAATGCGGCCTGCGTTTGCCAGGCTTCTCTCTTCAGCTTGCAGGATTTTCCTGATGTCCCATATCCTGCCTCCTGGCTTGCTCTGCCTTCTTCCCCGTTCGACTGCCTGGAGTGGGTCCTCGAATTAAGGAGATCTCCCATCCAGACCTGATTAGCCTAATATCATCCCACACTAAAGGATTCCTTCTTACAAACTGCCACCGGTTCTTGGAGGAGAGCAAAACATGTATCTTCGGCTGGGGTGTCGTTTGTAGCACCTTAGAGACCAACTAAGTTTGTCATTGGTATGAGCTTTCGTGTGCATGCACACTTCTTCAGATACAAAGATTCTTGTGCATGCACACGAAAGCTCATACCAATGACAAACTTAGTTGGTCTCTAAGGTGCTACTGGAAGGAATTTTTTTTGTTTCGACCATGTCAGACCAACACGACTACCTACCTGTAACATGGTAAATACTTTAAGGGACACCTTAAAATATTGACTATGTGTGCCTTTTTCTTTTCACCAGGTGTGAAACCTGATCATTATGCGTTCAAGCCTGATTTGTTTATAGGGTGATTAGACCAGGCTGATCTAATACTTTGGCCACCTCATGAGAAGAGAAGACTCCCTGGAAAAGACACTGATGTTGGGAAAGATTGAGGGCACTAGGAGAAGGGGACGACAGAGGACGAGATGGTTGGACAGTGTTCTCGAAGCTACCAACATGAGTTTGACCAAACTGCGGGAGGCAGTGCAAGACAGGAGTGCCTGGCGTGCTCTGGTCCATGGGGTCACGAAGAGTCGGACACGACTAAACGACTAAAAAACAACAGACCAGGCATAGGCAAACTCGGCCCTCCAGACGTTTTGGGACTACAACTCCCACCATCCCTAGCTAACAGGACCAGTGGTCAGGGATGATGGGAGCTGTAGCCCCAAAACATCTGGAGGGCTGAGTTTGCCTATGCCTGGATTGGACAGTGCCCGCTATCCGTTCTGATGATGTGTCATCAAGCAAGTGTTATCGCTTTCCTTAATCAACCTGAATTTGCGATCCAATCACGCAGGTTGGAAAGCCCCAATACGGAAACAGGAAACAGTTGACAAAGGGACAAATCTGGCGCTCCAAGGCAGCTACTCTAGTCAGGGAACTCCGAGGCCGTGCCAAGGGAGAGTCCCCTTTAGCGCCCAGGAGGAGAGAGAGGTCTTATTTCCCAGAGTCAGGGCACACACAGCTATGCAGCAAGAACAGAGTCATCTTCACACCCTTGCAAGCCCAGCAGATCTCTTATTGGGGGGAAAAGAGGGCACGCTCGATCTCCGCCGTTGCTCTGCAAAGGCACGCCCAGATGCGATTTGGGTGGCACTTGCTGGGGCCTGAAAGAGATAGCCGCAGGCTCCAAAAATAAGATCTCCAGGATTGGCTGGGTGGCTAAAAAGTGACACAGACATGGTGCGAATGGCAGAGTTGGAAGGGGATCCCAAAGATCCTCTAGTAGTCCAACCCCCTGCAATGCAGGAAATAGAAACATCATGGTAAACTGGGTGGGAAATTGGGGGGGGAATAGACATTATGTATTGAATAATATATGTTAAACTTTTGAAAATTCAATAACATTCGTTATAGAAATGCAAAAAGGAAAAAAGAAAATGGTTGAAAAGAGGCCATTCGGTGTTATGCTTCCAAGCAGCTAAAGAACCAAAATGGGTCTCATTCCAGCTACAGCAGATGATCAATATTGCCCTACTTAGAGATGGCTTTCATGTGAGCTTTCATTCAAAATGAGTGAGGAATGGATCATGCAACAACCACTCTAACATTGTGTATGCCATCAAATGCCAAAAGTGCCCTTCAGCTCTCTATATTGGACAAACAGGCCAAACCCTACTCACCAAAGGATAAATGGACATAAATCTGACATCAGGAATCACAAGACAGAGAAACCAGTAGGAGAACACTTCAATCTCCCAGCACATTCTATACAAGATCTCAAAGTAGCTGTCTTACTACAAAAGAATTTCAGAAATAGACTGGAAAGAAAAGTTGCTGAATTGCAACTTGTCACCAAGCTTAAAACCACGGAGAGACCTGGTTTGAACAGAGACCTGGTTTGAACAGAGACGTTGGATTCTTATCTCATTATACACGATAAAGCGATCTTCAGCCATCTCACCCCTTGCTTTTTCTTGCAAGACCATTTGCAGTCATTTACAGTCGACAACAGCTATCAGTCAGTCAATCACCCATTTCCACCACCCTTCTGAGTGATACCCCTCCCCACCCTTTCTCTACATAAAAGCGTCTGGGGACTTCTATTTCAGTGTATCTGAAGAGGTGTGCATGCACACGAAAGCTCATACCAAAATAAAAACCTTAGTTGGTCTTTAAGGTGCTGCTGGAAGGAATTTTTTTATTTTGTTTCGACTACGTCAGAACAACACGGCTACCCACCTGTAACTAGTATTGAGGATGGGATGGCATATAACCACCCCGATACCCTTCCTAAGCACAAACCATCACAAATATACAATGAAAAAGGATGTTTGGAGGGCCCCCAAGTCATACTGCAAGTTCAGCAAGGCTTACTCCCCGCCACAAGTGCATATTCACAGGGTCTCGGTGCAAGATAGCCAATACATACAGTAGCTTTTGCTTTGAGCAGAGGGTTGCCAACTGACCAGACAAGACGGCAGCCTGGCCTGCTCTTGCACCTTTAAAACAGAAGCCAGGTCTTCAGAAGTCTGCAAGCAACCTTCCAGCAAAAAGATGTGTTTTTTTTTTAATCTGCTGAAATGACTTGGATGATGGGCTTGAGGGCATCCTGAGCAAGTTTGCAGATGACACCAAATTGGGAGGGGTGGCTAAAGCCCAGAGGACAGAATCACACATCAGAATGACCTTAACAGATTAGACAACTGGGCCAAAGCAAACAAGATGAATTTTAACAAGGAGAAATGTAAAGTACTACACTTGGGCAAAAAAAAAAAAAAAATGAAAGGCACAAATACAGGATGGGTGACACCTGGCTTGAGAGCAGTACATGTGAAAAGGATCTAGGAGTCTTGGTAGACCACAAACTTGACATGAGTCAACAGTGTGATGCAGCAGCTAAAAAAGCCAATGCAATTCTGGGCTGCATCAATAGGAGTATAGCATCTAGATCAAGGGAAGAAATAGTACCACTGTATTCTGCTCTGGTCAGACCTCACCTGGAGTACTGTGTCCAGTTCTGGGCACCACCTTCTTTGGAGGTCTTTAAGCAGAGGCTTGACAGGCATATGTCAAGAATGCTTTGATGGTGTTTCCTGCTTGGCAGGGGGTTGGACTGGATGGCCCTTGTGGTCTCTTCCAACTCTATGATTCTATGAAACATCTCTGCGGGAAAACTGCTGTTAAAAAACACACATGGACAGAAGTAGGGGCCGGCTGAAACCTTGGCAACACTGGCCCATCCACCGGTTGACACAGGTAACATCAGTATTAAGCGGGTGGAGAGAGAGAGAGAGAGAGAGAGAGAGAGAGAGAGAGAGAGAGAGAGAGAGAGAGAGAGAGAGAGAGAGAGAGAGAGAGAGAGGGACTATGGATGCCAAATATAACCAGCTTTCCAAAGTATGCGATTAACAGCCTCTGCTGGGAAATAACGAACATTAGTGAGTCAGAGAGAGAGAGTGTTGTCAAGCTGGCTGAGTTACCCGAGATTAGATAATCAACTCTAATGTGCCAAACACTGGAGCTTTTATAAGAATCTTCTTTTAAAACTTTCTGCAAGAAAAGGAGAATCAGGCCTCCCTCCCTCCCCGGAATAAGACACACCAATTATCACCCGCACAGCCTGCCAGAGGATGGCAGAAAGAGCTTAAATATAGAGGTGAACATGGAGAATGGTCTCTACGTTTTTCTTGGTTTGGGGCTGATGGGAGCTGGAGAGCTCCAGGGTTTTTGGGGTGTGTGTGGGGCTGGGGGCTGGGTGAGGAGATGGTTGCTCTGGGCCTCCCCTTCCCATCCCTAGAATCACCTTCCTCCAACCATGGCCAAACTTGCTGTTTGGGGACTACAATCCCCATCATCCCTGACCATTGGGTCCTGTTAGCTAGGGATGATGGGAGTTGTAGTCCCTTAACAGCTGGAGGGCCAATTTTTGGCCATGCCTACGAAACCTGACCCAGAGCAAAGCCTTTTTTGCGAGAAGCAGGCCACAAAATCCCCCGGCTAAGCAGGAGATGGCGGCGCCCAGGAGAGAGGCTGCCACTGGGGGAAAAAAATGTTGATTTAATTTAAACAGAGACAGGAACACTTGGACGCCGAAACGGCTGCAGAAAAAGAAACAACTTATTCACTGAGGGTTTAGGCACAGAGGAGAGTAATAGCCAGAGCTGCCTTGCCAAATTATTTGAGCCAGTGGCCTTTTCTAGCCCCACCTAGCACAAATGCCAAAACACACTTCATGCCATCACAGAGTAAGTAAATGACGTGCAAGGAACCTTTGACCTTCCAGATGTTGTTGAACTATAATTCCCATCACCCCTGGACCATGCTTGTGTTAGCATTTAAGCCGTGCCGGGGGCCAGTGGCTGGGCTGATGGGAGTTGTAGTTCAGCAACCTCTAGAGCTGGCATCCCCAAACTTCAGCCCTCCAGATTTTTGGACTACAGTTCCCATCATCCCTGACTACCTGACTACTGGTCCTGTTAGCTAGGGATCATGGGAGTTGTAGGCCAAAACATCTGGAGGGCCGCAGTTTGGGGATGCCTGCTGTAGAGGGCCAAATGGTTCTGGACCCCTGAAAAAAAGCCTTCTGCAGACAAGAGAAGACATCTTCAAGCAAAGGATATGCCCCCAGTTTTCTCCAACCTGGTGCCCTCCAGATGTTTCGAAACTACAACTTCCACCAGGCTCAGCCAGCCCAGCCATGCACACTTCGCAATATTACTGATAGATCAAGGTTTGTGTTGGTCTATGGCAGGCTTCCTCAAACTCTGCCCTCCAGATGTTTTGAGACTACAATTCCCATGATCCCTAGCTAACAGGACCAGTGGTCAGGGATGGTGGGAATTGTAGTTCCAAAACATCTGGAGGGCCGAGTTTGGGGGGTGCCTGCTCTAACCCATAGGCAGACTTGGCCCTCCAGATGTTTTGGAACTACAACTCCCATCATCCCTGACCACTGGCCCTGCTAGCTAGGGATCATGGGAGTTGTAGGCCAAAAACATCTGGAGGGCCACAGTTTGAGGAAGCCTGGTTCATGGCAAGCGGGGTGGTGGTGGGGAGAATTATCCAGGTTATTTCGTTTCCCCGCAACCAGTCTTTTCAAAGTGGGATTGCTTTTGCTGCAAATGGGAGAAGAAAACAAACAAGAGGATAGACATCTCGCACATAAGCAGCTGGCAAATGGTGGAGGCAGACAAAGGAAGAGGGAATTTTCCTGAACTTTGAAGAAAAGAGCGACTTTGAAACAAAAACAGCAGGATACGAGGATGTGATGAAGAGGAAGAAAGATCAACAGCAGGTGTTAAAATAGCCACTTTGGGCGGACAGAGAGAGACTCTCTTTAAAGTTGGGAAAGAGAGTGTGGAGGATGGAGGAGATAAGAGGATGAAGTTATAAACATGGGCTGCAGGATCACTAATGATTTCAGGGGGAAAGTAAGAAAATTAGTTGCACGCAGTCACAGTTCCTGGGTAGAATCTGTACCCAAATCTGGTCAGCTGGTCATTTGGGCAAGCTGTAAAAACCTCAGAAGCTCCCAGCAGCACATAAACTGTTTGCCCATCAAAACGGGCAGAATAACAGAAGCATAGAGAGCGGGAAGGAACTCCAAGGGTCATTTAGCCCAGCCTCCTGAAATGCAGGACTCCCAACTCAAGAATCCAGCTTCTGTTTAAAAACTTCCCATGAAGGACAGTCCCCCAAATTCCAAGGGAGTCTGTTCCACTGTTGAACAGCTCTTACCGTCAGAAAGTTCTTCCTAAGTTCTATTCAGAATCTCCTTTCTGGACATTTGAATCAACTGTCTAGGGTCCTCCCCCTCCTGGAGAACCAGGAAGCAAGCTTGCGCCCTCAGCCATTCAGCTATTTGAAGAGGGCTAACCATCTCGCTCTCCTCTTTTCCAAGCTAAACATCCCCAGCTCCTTCAACCGTTCCTCATCCGGCTTGGTTTCCAGACCCTGGATCATGTTACTTGCCCTCTCTGCACACATTCTAGCTTTTCAACATCCTTCTTAAACTGGGGTGTGCAGAAAAAGAGAGAACCCAGATCGTCTTGGGGATAAAGCCTAATTTGAGGAATTGTACAAAACCCAAAATATGTTCAGATGTTCCAAATGTACAACGGGCAACACAGCAGCATTAGAACCATAGCACTGTAGAGTTTGAAATGACCCCGAGAGTCATCTAGTCCAACACCTTGCAATTCAGGAGTCCCAGCTAAAGAATTCCGGAGAGAGATGCTCACCTGACCTCTGCTTAAAAACCTCCAAGGAAGGAGGGTCCACTGCCTTTCAAGGTGTAGTAGTAGTAGTAATAATAATAATAATAACAACAACAACAATAATTTATAAAAATTTATTATTTATACCCCACCCATCTGGCTAGGTTTTCCTAGCCACTCTGGGTGGCTTTCAACAGAATATTAAAATACAATAATCTATTAAATATTAAAAGCTTCCCTAAACAGGGCTGCCTTCAGATGTCTTCTAAAAGTCTGGTAGTTGTTTTTCTCTTTGACATCTGGTAGGAGGGCGTTCCACAGGGCGGGTGCCACTACCGAGAAGGCCCTCTGCCTGGTTCCCTGTAACCTCACTTCTCGCAGGGAGGGAACCGCCAGAAGGCCCTCGGAGCTGGACCTTAGTGTCTGAGCAGAACAATGGGGGTGGAGATGCTTCTTCAGGTCTACTGGGCCGAGGCCGTTTGGGGCTTTCAAGGTCAGCACCAACACTTTGAATTATGCTCGGAAACGTACTGGGAACCAATGTAGGTCTTTCAAGACCGGTGTTATGTGGCCTTGGCGGCCGCTCCCGGTCACCAGTCTAGCTGCCGCATTCTGGATTAGTTGTAGTTTCCAGGCCACCTTCAAAGGTAGCCCCACATAGAGCGCATTGCAGTAGTCCTAGCGAGAGATAACTAGAGCATGCACCACTCTGGCGAGACAGTCTGTGGGCAGGTAGGGTCTCAGCCTGCGTACCAGATGGAGCTGATAAACAGCTGCCCTGGACACAGAGTTGACCTGTGCCTCCATAGACAGCTGTGAGTCCAAAATGATCCCAGGCTGCGCACCTGGTCCTTCAAGGGCACAGTTACCCCATTCAGGACCAGGGAGTCCTCCACACCCACCCGCCCCGTCCCCCCAAAACAGTACTTCTGTCTTGTCAGGATTTAACCTCAATCTGTTAGCCGCCATCCATCCTCCGACCGCCTCCAGGCACTCACAACAGGACCTTCACCGCCTTCACTGTAGAGCAGGCATGTCAAACCTGCGGCCCTCCAGATGTTTTGGACTACAATTCCCATCTTCCCCAACCACTGGTCCTGCTAGCTAGGGATCATGGGAGTTGTAGGCCAAAACATCTGGAGGGCCGCAGTTTGGCGACGCCTGCTCTAGAGGGCCAAATGGTTCTCCACCCCTGAAATAAAGCCTTCTGCAGACAAGAGAAAACATCTTCAAGCAAAGGATCTGCCCCCATTTTTCTCCAACCTGGTGCCCTCCAGATGTTTTGAAACTACAACTTCCACCAGGGTCAACCAGCCCAGCCATGCACACTTCACAATATTCCTGATAGATCAAGGTTTGTGTTGGTCTATGGCAGGCTTCCTCAAACTCTACCCTCCAGATGTTTTGAGACTACAATTCCCATGATCCCTAGCTGACAGGACCAGTGGTCAGGGATGATGGGAATTGTAGTTCCAAAACATCTGGAGGGCCAGGTTTGGGGTACCTGCTCTAACCCATAGGCAGACCTGGCCCTCCAGATGTTTTGGACTACAATTCCCATCTTCCCCAACCACTGGTCCTGCTAGCTAGGGATCATGGGAGTTGTAGGCCAAAACATCTGGAGGGCCGCAGGTTTGACATGCCTGCTGTAGAGTTTGAAATGACCCCAAGAGTCATCTAGTCCAACCCCTAGCAATTCAGGAATCCCAGCTAAAGAATTCCTGAGGGAGATGCTCACCTGACCTCTACTTAAAAACCTCCAAGGAAGGAGGGTCCACCGCCTTCCGAGGTGGCGATGGTTTGGACCATAATCCTGCCACTGGTGTGAGGGGTGTGTGTGGCCTGGTGTCCCACTTAGCAGTCCACCTGCGGCATTTTTTTTGCAACCTCTGCAGCTTCCATACAAACCCCAAGTTCCCACTGAAGCAAAGTTTACTGGGTGGCAGCTGCAGAGAGAGAGAGAGAGAGATGGGATGGAAATTTACTTGGGCCGCCCCAACATCTCGTGGCATCAGTGTGGCTCCCTGCCAAAGAGCTCTCTCTCTCTCTCTCTCTCACGCGCTATTTATTGTTTTCCCTGACACAGATTTCTTTTGTTTGCAGGGAGGGAGCCCCGGGTTCCTCTCCTCTGAAATACCTTTGTTGCAACGACAGAGAGGCAGCCACGGCCAGCTGAGGGGGTCCGGGTGGCGAAGACGTGATCCGCAGCATCGTCGGCTGGAAGAGCATTGAACTAGGTCAGCCCCCACATTTTATACAAGGGGGGGGGGACCCAGAAAGGCTGGAGGATGGAGCAGAGACTGGCAATTAGGAGCTCCTATCTGGACTTCCCGTTATAGATTGCCTGCTTAAAGCTTCCCTCCTCTCTGCGCCACCTGTGGATTTGAACATTGCATCCGTGGGAGCTAATTATCAGGGGTCTCTAAACATTGCTGCAGCTGTGTGGGAAGCATTCAGAGGGGAAAAGAAGGCAAGCGTCCGGCTGGACCGGACTAAAGGACAATATAGACGGGGTGGCCATGTGTGCCTCTCTTTGAAGGTGTCCTCTCTATGGAGGGATGGCCTGCTCCAATTCCTGTTTAGAGATTTGGGGAGGAAGACCAGGCTCAGGAGAAGGCAACCAGAACTGTCGAGCAGGCAGAGAAAATCCCCTATTGTAAGGGGAAGAGAGTATAGAGAACCTCCCCCTCTCATCAGAAGCAGCTCCTCCCCAAGCAGCGATGGCAGCGAGGACGCCGAGGAGACCAGTCAGGAAGTGGGGAGAGAGGGCCAGGGCTCTGGCAGCACGGGAGAGCCCCTGCTACACAGGAGGGAGGAAGAGAGAGGGGGGGAAAGGGGGGAGAAGGAAAACATGGAGCGTAGACCCTTTCCTCCGGTTCCGGAATTACGCAGGAGAAGGAGGGGAAGGAGGTTTGCTGTCCCAAGACTCTTATGTTGGAGGAAGTCAAGGGGCGGTTTAGTGCCGGATTCTGCATCGGAATGAGCAGACATGCTTTTACACACCTGTCTCGCTGTAAATAGACTGCACTAATAAAAACTGTTTAAAAACCAGCATGCGGAACGTCGTTACTCTAGAGTAGTCGCAAGAACCCCTGACACCTATGAAGGAAGGTTGCGGCGCCTGGGGCATTTTAGTTTGGAGAGTAAGCGTAGAAATGTCCCAAATTGCACATATTTTTTTAAAAAAACGGATGGAGAAAAGTTTTCTCCGTCACTCCGGACTTGTGACCACCCGAGGAAGCTGAATGTTCAGGACAGATCAAAGGAAGGACTTTTATCATGCAGCACATAAACTGTGGAACTCCCTTCCACAGGATGCAGGGAGGGTCAACAACAGCAGAAGGTTCTCAGACATGGATTGGCTCGATCCCGATCCAGTAAACAAACCAACAACAACAACAACAACAACAGAAACCAGTTTTGGCATTCTTATCGCAAACATACTTCCCAACCCCCAATCCCCAGCGTCTTCAGAGAATGCTTGCAATTTTTGTTTTAATAAGATCATATGATACTGTGGTTACCAAAGTGATCTAATTTCTGTTGCAAAACCTTTTTGGCTTCTGTCTTCGTCAGCTGCTCCGGTGAAAAGGAAAGGATGCTTCTGCAGTTACAGAAATTGGAGGAGGGAGAGCTTCCTTTGCTGGAAAACTAAAGGTTTTAGGTTTTCTTTTTGCTCATAAAGCACAAGAGGTGTGTGTGTGGGGGGGAGAGAGAATGATGGTGGATCAGCTTGCTGATACGCATTTGCTTGTGCAAAGAAAACTGCAACGCAGGGCGAATCGGTGTGAGTCAAAGATCCGACGTGTCACCCAGTCTTTACCCAGAGAAAGATTTCAAACCTCTTGCTATGTAGCTGGAGAAGGAACTTAAAAGTTGTAGTGCAATAGAAAAACAACAACACGAACCTGAAAAGGGAAGGCAGGCAGCTCCCGTTTTCAAGACTTTAAAAGCACCTTGTCTCAATAGGCCATCGGATTATATTACTTTTTATTATCAGAAATACTTTCCCAAAAACAGCCTATGAACAAAGCAAACTATAAACCTGGGGGAGAGCTTGCAACAGACTCTGCCCACCTGCAATTCCTCGTACCTGGTATTCAGAAGCATATTTTGTCTGCCAGCGGAGAACAAATCAGCTACTGTTGCTGGTAGCTCTTGAAACGTTGTCCTCAAATCAAGAGAACCTGTAGCCGATATCAAAGAACTTTCTGGAGCCTGCTATCACGACTATACAATCTTACATCTCCTCGACCTGCTTTTTACCTGCCTCCTTTCCACATCTAGACCATATTATTTGATTTATTAAAACACTTTTCTTAAAATAGGTACTTCTAAAATGATTCTCAGTTTCTCAAGGCACCTGATAGCAGATTAAAAATCACGCACACACAAAAAAATTCAGTCGCCAGCAACACACACCGATGCCCAGTGCTAATTTTCTAGGAAAAGAAGTGGCAGAACTCACCTGGAACGCCTCCCTTGCCCACCTGACAGGTGCCGGGAACGGAGTTATGGCGAGTTCCAGCTGCAAAAAAGCCCTGCGGATGCCAACCCCTCACTGTGTCCTTCTGTTTCAAGTTAGAAATCAGACTACCATCCTGTGTCCAAGATCACAGAGAGATTATATAAAAAAGAGAAGACTTGGTGAATGCAATCAACCATGTCCCAATTTGGATATGCAAAATTTGCACAGGCACACCTGAGTTTTGCGCTCCGTTCTGAATATAATCCAGCGATTTCCGGATGGGGCAAGGTGTCTGGGAAAGATTCATGCCAACCCTTAAACAAGTAATTACAGGATTTCTCTCTCCCCCCTCCCCAAATAGCATGTCTGGAAGCCTGTCTCTCTCTCTTCCATGACATGACAGCATTTCCCAAAACGTAGCCTAATTTTAGGTGTGCTCCCTGGCATTCTGCCCGGGGAGGGAAGATAATAGGAGATAAGGGAAACAGATTCCCATGGAAACTGGGGCTGCCCCCAGTCTTCCCAATGGGCCGTGCTGGGAACGCAGCACCCCGTTTTGTGCCACGGGCTCTGCTGGAAGACTTTGTGGAATGGGGCTACTCAGGCCAAGTGGGGAGGAAGCTGTGTCGTCTCTGGATCAGATGGATTTACGCAAAGATGCAACAGTAGATCAACAAGCAGAGGGGATCTCTCAGCCTGCTTCATCTGTTAATTAGAGGATGTTTTTGCTCCGGAGGAAACGAGACGCTTGCCCCCCCCCCCACCCCAGACAAAGAAAAAAAATTGCAGGTGCCAACATAGAAACAGACAAATACATGCACAACATCCCATAATTTGGGCACATTGCAATTTCCACGTCTAAGGAGGATGTAAAGCACCATGTAATTGGAAAAGTTGAGACTTGCAGAGGCGAGGAAAGGGTAGGAAAAGCACCTGTAAAGTTCACATTTCTTTGAGACGAAGACAACAAGAACAGATGTGTATTTAAGTGGAGAGGAGGAGTGCGGTCTAGTGGTTGGAGCGTTGGAATCGAGACGCATGTTCAGATCCCCACTCAGCCGCAAAGCTCATTGGGTGTCCTTGCACCAACCTCTCAGCCTAAGTCAGAGCTGTTTAAAGATAAGATGGAAAGGGCCATTTTGACCTCCTTGGAGGAATGGAGGGATATAAATGTAATAAATAATAATATTGATATATCTATCTTTCTAATTCATCAGTTCCTTTTGCTGGTCAGGAAGATCAGAGTCCTATACTGTACCAAAGTAGTTGGGAACTGGGTTCAAATCCTAGCTCAGCCACGATGGCTAAAGGAGGGATGTGATAAGAGATTTATGAAGATATGCATGGTTTATTTCACCACCACCACCACCACCATAAATAACACTGTTTGTTAGCCCCCTGGAAAGTTTCGGAAGTATCAGATAGGAAATGTTCTCAAAATACATTAGAGGCAACCAATAAAATGGAAAGTATTTTCAGCTCAAAACATAACCAGAAGGCCAAGTTCATAACTAAGCATTTATACAGTGCAGTTTATTTATTTTAAAAAATTATGAATGGCTGTATCAGGTTTTTTTTTAAAAAAAAAAAGCAAAGGAATTAAAACAAACAACTATCTCTCCCTCAAGAACGGTATACAAGAGACAGGAGATTCTGTGTCGTCGGGTAGACCGTGAAATATAATTGCAGGCTTACTTAAGTGCAACCAAATATAGTCAAAGCAACTGGTTCATGCAATCAATACATGACACCCCCTGCCACGAGGCACAGTGACCACTATTGGCTTAGAGGGTTGAAAAGCCCAAAACGGCCTCGGTCCAGTATACCTGAAGGAGCGTCTCCACCTCCATCATTCTGCCCGGACACTGAGGTCCAGCACCGAGGGCCTTCTGGCGGTTCCCTCACTGCGAGAAGCCAAGTTGCAGGGAACTAGGCAGAGGGCCTTCTCGGTGGTGGCGCCCGCCCTGTGGAACGCCCTCCCATCAGATGTCAAAGAGAAAAACAGCTACCAGATTTTTAGAAGACATCTGAAGGCAGCCCTGTTTAGGGAGGCTTTTAATGTTTAATAGATTATTTTATTTCATTTTTCTGTTGGAAGCTGCCCAGAGTGGCTGGGAAAACCCAGCCAGATGGACAGGGTATAAATAATAAGTTATTATTATTATTATTATTATTATTATTATTATTATTGACAAATTCAAAGCAGGGTTACTAGTCCTCATCACCTGCTACCTCCATGAGCAGAGTGGTGCCTCTAAAGACCAGTTTCCGGAGAACAGCAGCAAGAGAGAGGTCTTGAGTTCATGCCCCACTTGCCAGGAGCGGGTGATTTATTCTGGATCATCTATACCTGGCATCCCCAAACTGCAGCCCTCCAGATGTTTTGGCCTACAACTCCCATGATCCCTAGCTAACAGGACCAGTGGTTGGGGAAGATGGGAATTGTAGTCCAAAACATCTGGAGAGCCGAAGTTTGGGGGTGCCTGATCTACACATTATTTTGCTCCATTAGTTGTTCTGTGATGCTTCTGCGATGTTACCGGAGAGGAGCAACAAAAGTGGGACATTCCCCCCCCCCGAAACATTTGTGTTGCAGGATTTCAGCAGGAAGTTACAAGATGTGCAACAACGGGAAACGAGGCAGTGCGCCCGCCCCAAAACTTTCTGCAGGCGCAAAAATTACGGAAAGCATTCTCTGGTATATAGCCTGTCTAAAACCCACACCACATTTAGCACATTGCCCAGAGCATGGTTCGCTGCACCGCAGAGCATCACATTTCATCTCCTCTGCAACCCCAACCAGCCCAGGAAAACTTTAGATTTCTGCAGGAATTGCTCGCCTTAGCTCTAGCTTTGCGGCGGGTAAAGACCTCACCGCTTGGTTTATCTGCATTGCAGTAGCATTGCACTGTTTGGATAGCGATGCCTCTGGCTGTCCCTGCCTTAATCCTGCCTACCGATTTCTCCTTGAAAGGTCTGGTTGCAGGCAGTTCAGATTTGCTTTCTCCTGCTTCTCTTCTCCCCAAAGCTACTCGTGGCTTTCTAGTTTTGCAGAAAAGTCTTTTCCCCCAAAGGCACCGACCATCTTGTTGTACTCTAAACATCTGGAGATGATTTGGGGGGGGCGGCGGCTGGAGAAGGCTGTTGAAATCAGAACAGCTGGGTTAACAAGCATGGCTTTGTTGCTCAGGGCTTTTGCCAGAGGGAGAGAGAGAGACGTTCAGAAGGGCAAGCCCCAAGACAGCTACAGCGTAGTAGACCTGAAGGAGCGTCTCCACCCCCATCGTTCAGCCCGGACACTTAGGTCCAGCTCCAAAGGTCTTCTGGCGGTTCCCTCCCTGCGAGAAGTGAGGTTGCAGGGAACCAGGCAGAGGGCCTTCTCGGTGGTGGCGCCCACCCTGTGGAACGCCCTCCCATCAGATGTCAAGGAAATAAACAATCTGACTTTTAGAAGACATCTGAAGGCAGCCCTGTTTAAGGAAGTTTCTAATGTTTGATGTTTTATTCTGTTTTTAATATTCTGTTGGGAGCTGCCCCGAGTGGCTGGGGAAAACCAGCCAGATGGGCAGGGTATCAATAATAAAATTACTACTACTACTACTATCAGAGATCTGCACTGGCTGCTGATTTTCTCCCAGGCCAACTTCAGGGCATTACTATTTTGTATACAAATCCCTTAACAACTTGGGACCAGTTTACCTCCCACCGTTCCGCTTAGTGTGGCAGCCCCTATACTTTGGAACTCCCTGCCACTTGATATCAAGCAGGCTCCTGCTAAAAAACAGTCTTGTTTACACAAGACAATCCAGAAGCTGGCGCAAATTTCAAACCGATTCCGTCTTTTAACTTTTTGGATGTTTTAACAATTTATTTATTTAGTTAGCTATCTTTGTTGATGTATTACATGTATGTTGCAGTACATGCAGGGAGGGGGTGGAGAGGGAAGATTGGAGGAGGTTGGAAAGGGAGTTTGAATGTTGGGGTGGGGGAGGCAGTTGAGAGAGTTGAGAGCAGTGGGTTCTAGAAGGGGGCACTTGGTGGGAGACCTGAAGCTGGGCTGGGCAGCTATTCAGCATAGGATCAGAAGTCCAGTCGCCATCACCCTTGTTTGACAGTGGCCAAAAAGGAATGGAGATGCAGAGAGGGCCTGTGAGTTTCCTGGGAGGCCAGGGAATGTGGCAGTCCCATGCCCAGCAAAGAGGGGCTCTGCCAGCTGCGTGGGAAACAGAATTCCCTCAGTTTAGGTGGGCCACGGAGCCAGGGCTTGGCTTGTATTCCTAATGCCCAGATGCGTCACAACTTGAAAATGGAAATCATAATGCTGGTGGCCAACAAAAGAGGTTTAAAGAGTCTCTCTAGGGAAATCTAGTATAAACACTGACAATTGGGAAATACTGGCCTGCGAGCGCTCCAGTTGGAGAACAGCCTTTACCAGAGGTGTCGTGCGCTTTGAAGACACTCGAACTCAGGACGCAAGGGAGAAATGTGCTAAGAGGAAGGCACGCCTGGCAAACCCTCACCAGGATCAACTCCCACCCAGAAACCGGTGTCCCCACTGTGGAAGGATGTGTGGATCCAGAATTGGCCTCCACAGTCACTTACAGACTCACCTTTAAGACCGTGTTCATGGAAGACAATCTTACTCGGCTATGATGACGAAAGATGATAGATTTGGGGTCTACGGCCAATTTCATGGACATGGACTTCATGGAACGCTCTTGGGAAGATGCCTCGCATGTCCATGCTTCCCTCCCCCCACCCCCATTGGTCCAACACTTCCACCGTCGTCCTCCCCGAAACCCGGCACCCATCGGGCAGGTGGAGGCGTACCTTGGGGAGGGAGATAGTGTCATGTGTCAGGAGTCAACTGATAGATCGGTATCCTTGAAGCAGGGGAGAATGCAAATACTTTTGGAAATTAAGAATATCTTTAATAAAAATTATGTAAAACAAACAGATGAAAGAGATTCTGAGGCTGCCCGATGTGGATCCCTAAAGGATCAGAACTCCACCTGCAATGTGGCCACCTGGGTGTTTGGCTGAAAAGCAGGAGAAAAATGACAATGGCAAGGACAATGGGAGTTGTATAGAAACATAGAGTGGGAAGAGACCACAAGGGCCATCCAGTCCAACCCCCTGCCAAGCAGGAAACACCATGAAAGCATTCCTGACAGATGGCCGTCAAGCCTCCGCTTAAAGACCTCCAAAGGAGGAGACTCCACCACACCCCTTGGTAGCAAATTCCACTGCCGAACAGCTCTTACTGTCAGGAAGTTCTTCTTAATGTTTAGGTGGAATCTTCTTTCTTGTAGCTTGAATCCATTGCTCCGTGTCCACTTCTCTGGAGCGGCAGAAAAGAACCTTTCTCCCTCCTCTATATGACATCCTTTAATATATTTGAACATGGCTATCATAGTATCTGAAGAAGTGTGCATGCACACGAAAGCTTATACCAAAATAAAAACTTAGTTGGTCTTTAAGGTGCTACTGAAGGAATTTTTTTATTATCCTTTTATATGACATCCTCTCATGAGACCAGGGCCCTGCAGGATCCGATTTCTTTCCGTAGGGCCTGTAAGACAGTCGGTCCGCCTGGCCTTTGGCCTGGAACCAACTTGACCCCCTTCCCCTTTTTCCTTCTGTGATGGAACTCATATTTGGGGACTTCCCTGGCTTTTTTTCTGGCCCATGTAGGACCAGATCTGGATAGCTGGCCTGGTGAAGATTTGACATTTTCTTTCCCAAACAGTTTTTTTTTATTTGAGTTTCTATTGAAATGAGGCTGCATTTTAATGTTGCATTTAATCTTGTTTTAAAGCTGCATTTTAATCAATTGTTTTATATCCGGCGTTAGCTCTGCCCTGAGCCCGGTCTTGGCTGGGGAGGGCGGGGGTATAAATAAAATTTATTATTGTTTATTATTATGCCTCTGTATCCCTCCCTCTGAGACATGTGTGATACACAAGACTGTAATCCTCACGCCTGTCACCACTCAGGAACACCCATTTGATAATGCGCTTCGCACCCGGGAAGCTGGAAGGGGTTTTAATGCACCAGCTCATCACATTGCCTGGAGCAAATATTTCAGCAGGTCGTGAGGTGTGGAGGAAATGCAAAGGAGAGATTTAAATGAGGAAAGCCAGAGAGGAAGGACAAGTTGCCAAGCCGCTCCTTCGAGGAGAGGGCGTTGGCTGCCTTGAAGAAACTGCTTCAGGCTTCCCAAGCAGGAGGCGGGCTTCCTCCAGCTTGAAGAGAACCCCTCGAGGGCAGCTTTTGCCAAACTGGAACTCTCCATATGTTTTGGGTCCCTCAGTCAGCGCCTTTGGGGAAGCTTCAAGACGAAAGATCAAAGGAAGCCCCCTTCTTCACGTGGCGCAGAGTTAAACTGCTGAACTCCCTGCCACTGGAGGCAGCGACAGCCACCAAGCTAGATGGCTTTCAAAGAGGATTGGAAGAGTTCGTGGAGGAGAGGGCTATGGAGGGCTACCACCCACAATGTGCATGCTCTGTTTCCACAGCCAGAGGCAGCAACGCTTCGAGCGCCCAGCTGCAGGAAACCACAGGAGGGGAGAGAGCTGGCTTGTGAGTTCCCCACAGTCACCTGGCTGGCCACTATGAGAACAGGAGGCTGGAGATGGGCCACTGGCCTTATTACGTTCTTATGAATCCAAGCGGATAGCTCAGCTGGTTAGAGCATGGCGCTGACAAAATTGCCAAGGTTGCAGGTCCGAACCCCGTATGGGAAGAGCTGCAGATTCCTGCATTGCAGGGGTTGGACTAGATGACCCTCAAGGTCCCTTCCATGGTTCTATGAATCTGCATCAAGGCGGCCTGCAGCCCACATTGCATGGTTTGCAAAGTCTGTGTGGTTTTAAGCGCACGCACGCGCACACACACGAGCAGCGATTACATGGCTTCAATGCACGATCCGTATTGTTAAGAGGAGCAGGCCACAGTTTTTCTCCAAGGAATTCAGCAACAGGATTCTGGATAGAGAGAGTTCTGCACAGCCTGTAATTTATGAGCTTGCATGGCTGAGCATTCCTCCCGAAACCACTTCACAGAAGCTTCCCCCAACAACATCCCTTTTGGCAAGCAAACACACACACACACACACACACACACACACACACACGACTGACTCACTCCAGACTGCAAGACTGAAGGAAGAGCAAATTGAAAGGTGTTACCCCGGGTTGCCAGAAGGCCCTTATTTCAAATGGAAAGCATCACTCAAGTTCTTGATTTCATAGAAGGGACCCCAAGGGTCATCTAGGCCACGCAACAGACCTGATCTAATTGTGCAATGTAAACCACGTCCAAGTTCTTGAAGAAATGGGAGTGCCTGATCACCTCATCTGTCTCCTGAAAAATCTCTATGTGGGACTAGAAGCTACAGTTAGAACTGGATATGGAACAACTGATTGGTTCAAAATTGGGAAAGGAGTACGACAAGATTGTATATTGTCTCCCTGCTTATTTAACTTATATGCAGAAATCATCATGCGAAAGGCTGGACTAGATGAATCCCAAAATGGAATTAAGATTGCCGGAAGAAATATCAACAACCTCAGATATACAGATGACACAACCTTGATGGCAGAAAGTGAGGAGGAATTAAAGAACCTTTTAATGAGGGTGAAAGAGGAGAGCGCTAAATATGGTCTGAAGCTCAACATCAAAAAAACCAAGATCATGGCCACTGGTCCCATCACCTCCTGGCAAATAGAAGGGGAAGAAATGGAGGCACAGTGAGAGATTTTACTTTCTTGGGCTCCTTGATCACTGCAGATGGTGACAGCAGTCACGAAATTAAAAGACGCCTGCTTCTTGGGAGAAAAGCAATGACAAACCTAGACAGCATCTTAAAAAGCAGAGACATCACCTTGCCGACAAAGGTCCGTATAGTTAAAGCTATGGTTTTCCCAGACGTGATGTATGGAAGTGAGAGCTGGACCATAAAGAAGGCTGATCGCCGAAGAATTGATGCTTTTGAATTATGGTGCTGGAGGAGACTCTTGAGAGTCCCATGGACTGCAAGAAGATCAAACCTATCCATTCTGAAGGAAATCAGCCCTGAGTGCTCACTGGAAAGACAGATCGTGAAGCTGAGGCTCCAATACTTTGGCCACCTCATGAGAAGAGAAGAATCCTTGGAAAAGACCCTGATGTTGGGAAAGATTGAGGGCACTAGGAGAAGGGAACGTCAGAAGAGAAGATGGTTGGACAGTGTTCTCGAAGCTACGAACATGAGTTTGACCAAACTGCGGGAGGCAGTGCAAGACAGGAGTGCCTGGCGTGCTCTGGTCCATGGGGTCACGAAGAGTCGGACACGGCTAAACGACTAAAGAACAACAACAAACCACGTCCAGCTAAAAACCAAGACACACTAAGTACCGTATTCGCCTGCCAAATTCTGGGGAACGGCAGTAGCCAGGGTGCTCATCTTTTTAATCAGAGAAGCCGACTTGGTCCCCCTCCGCTGCTACCATGGCAACCTGAATCTCCCCAGCTGCCCTCCTTCCCCCAAGTGATCACCGTAATCAGCAAACATATCATTAATCTGGCATCTCCAAGCTGCAGATTTGGTTACATGAAGTTATTGAGCCAGCTCAGAGTGAGGGCAGCAAAGCCCCTCACTCTGAATAGGCATTTCAGGAGGGAGCTGAACTGTGGACTGCTCCGTCCCCAACCGCTGATTTGTCCCCCTCCGCCAGAAATGGTCAAAATTGCTTTTTATAAAAAAATTCCTCCAGTAGCACCTTAAAGACCAACTAAGTTTTTATTTTGGTATGAGCTTTCGTGTGCTTTTTATGCGAGTGACAAATGTTAGTGACCCTACCCTTCCTCATTTCATCTCACCCCTGTTTACAAACTGGCTGGGCTATGATGCTGAATAAGGGCCCCCAAAAGTTGCGAAGAACTCCCACATTTTAAAAAACCTCTCTTGCAAAAACTCGCCTGCCTTTTTGCTTTCCCCTTTTCCCCCCCAGACTGTAGCAAAAGCAAGCTGGAACAGTAATCAAATACCATCTCTTTAAAAAAAAATCCAGGACAAAAAGAAGAGGGTGTTCATGTTCACCTGAAATCAGGTGCAACGTTTTCGCCTTGCCTCCAATAAGCCTCCGTTCACACACAGCTGCAACATTTTAGGCACAGCGACTGCGTTTATGTACACACTGCTAGGGAGACGGAACGAACCTGGTTGGAGCGTAATTGTCTGTCGCTAGCGGTCAGGGTCCTGTTTCCATGGCTTCCTGCCAATTGAACAGACCGTATGGAAACTTACAGCCAAGATGGCCACATGCAGGAGTGGGGGGACGGGGACATCTTCTAGCTGTCCCATGGGCAAAACCTGTCCCACCAGATCTCCCCATTGGATAGAAAGCCGTTTTCTTTCTGAAATCACACTCATTTGCCCTCCATGTGATAGATTACATTTGTTGCTTACTCAAAGCAAATTAGGGTGGTGTTTTGTTTTTTAAAAAGCATGCAATACCAAATGCGGTATCTCTCAGAGGACAGAAGAACCTTATGAACGGAAAGTTCTCGTCCTGCAATGCCGAAAAAAGAACCCCATCCAAAATCCTATGCACCTGAAACTTGCAGAAAGCAGCATCGAACTGGAGTATGGGGAATTCGATCTCGCTTCTTGCTGGATCTCCTCTCCCATCCTGGCAGGCAACTTGGTCAGGTGCCACAAACATGTCAGAGTCGGCTGACTGTGATGGGGGAGTATAATTGTGACCTACTGGGCCAAAACTAAAATAAAAACCCTCCGCTCATAATTTAAGCAGCCCTGTTTAGGTTAGCTTTTAATGTTTAATAGATTATTGCATTTTAATATTCTGTTGGAAGCCGCCCAGAGCGGCCGGGGAAACCCAGCCAGATGGGCAGGGTAAAAATAAATTATTATTATTATTATTATTATTATTATTATTATTATTATTATTAGAGAGGCAGTGTGGTGTAGAGGTTAGAGTGTTGGACCAGGACCTGGGAGACCAGGGTTCAAATCGCCACTGCACCATGAAGCTCACTGGGGGACCTTGGGCCAGTCACTGCTTCTTAGCCTAGCCTACTTTGCAGGGTTGTTGTGGAGATTAAATGAGATGGGGAGGGGGGAGAACCATAGACGTCAGCTTTACCTCCTTGGGGGAGAAGTGCAACAAATAAATGAAATGAAATAAAAATTTAAATAAAAAGAATTAATCAAATAAAATTTAACCCCAAGGAACTGTCTCATCATCACCACAAGGAGGCTGCCTCAATTGTTTTGGTATATTCTTCAAACTACTCATCAGTTTCTAGACGCAATTATTCCCCATTTATAACCAAACAGAGAGGAAAATCACGGTAGTTTAATGTGATTCATTCATCGCATGCCAGTGGAAAAGGTTTCAGGGCGTTTCATGATAGTCATAGAATTGTAGCGTCGGAAGGGGGAACCCCAAGGATCATCTAGTCCAACCCCCTGCCATGCAGCTGTCCCATATGGGGCTTGAACCTGAAACCTTGGCGTTATCAGCACAGCGCTCTAACCAACGGAACTATCCTTCACAGAGCTCTCTGTGCCAGGCTGCTTGCCCCAGCCATCCAAGGCTCCTTCTCAGTGCCATCGTGGCACCCAAACGTTTAGGGGAGATTCTGATTTAGGGGCACTCAGGCACAACCCCACAAATGGAAGTTTAGCCTCCGGCATAGAGTGTCTGCCAGGATCACGCCCGTTTCAGAGCAAAGCACCAAGACAACATCTAGCTGTGTAACACGAAGCGGCATTAAATCTCACGGTGGGCATTTCGTTGATGCGCCTAAAAATAATGCCAGCCATATTTAACATTAGGGCGTGAGTATATACATAGATAATCTCTCTCTTTTTTGCACATACTCAGCCAGCTCCTTGTTCCAAATTTGTGAGCAGTTGCTACAGGCAGCTATTAATAAGCTCCTATGGCTTCGGCCAAATCATCTACAGACACTTTTATTTCCAAAAGGGACCGTCTTGTACAGTCGACTGGGTCTTCTGTTGAGTTCTCAGACAGAAGGGAATTCTAGGTTTAGATCCCCGTTCGGTGAATTGGGATCACATAACACATTATCCGAAATAGCAGCTGTGAATTTTTATCTGTATTAAGCTTATATCCAAAGTTTCCTTCTGAAGAAATCAAAATTTGCCTTCACAATAACCTTGTGAGGCAGGTTAGGCTAAAACAGGCATAGGCAAACTTGGCCCTCCAGATGTTTTGGGGACTACAACTCCCATCATCCCTGGCTAACAGGACCAGTGGTCAGGGATGGTGGGAATTAGAGTCTCAAAACATCTGGAGGGCCAAGTTTGCCTATGCCTGGGCTTAAAGAATGAAACTGACCTAAGTTTGCCCAGTGTTTCATGGCTGAGTACCCTGCCTTGAGACCTTGGAAATAAAGGTAAATAAACCATAGAAAGGAATCAAAGTGAATGTCCAACTGTCTAAAAAGGGAGCAACCCAATAAACTATGGGTTTTTTTTGCATACTCTTCAAACCAGGATCATAAACAAGAACCTTGTCTAGTTTTACAAGTCAAAGCCAAATAGGATTTCACTGGCTTGGAAGTTTTTTTGTTTTTAATGACACTGATGTTCCTCCTAAAGGAGCTCAGGGTAGCAAACAACAAGCGATCAAGCATCTTTAAAACGCTACCAGTATGGATGCAGCCTGGGAAAGACCCCTGCTTTAAAAGGCTTGCTGAAAGAAGGCGGTTTTCAGCAGGTGCCAAAAAACACAAGAGAGATGGTCCCTGTTTAACAATCATGGGGAGGGGAGTTCCGAAGGGCCCGATTACTTCATTATTGCAGAATGGACCTCCTGATAAACTGGTATCTGCTGGAGGCCCTGACCTAGAAGGACAGAATTGTAGAGTTGGAAGGGACCCCAGGGGGTCATCTAGTCCAACCCCCCTACACTGCAGGAATCTCAGCTAAGGCATCCATGACAGACGACCATCCAACCTCTGCTTAAAAACCTCCAAGGAAGGAGAGTCCACCTCGTGGAAGTCTGTTCCACTGTCAAACAGCTCTTACCGCCAGAAAGTTCTGATGTTTAGTCGGACTCTCCTTTCTTGTAACTTGGAAGCCGTGGGTTCGAATCTTACCCACTGGAGCAGGAGAAAACAAGCTTGCTCCCTCTTCCATGTGGCAGCCCTTAAGATATCTGAAGATGTAGCGCAGCGGTCAGCAATGTCTATAAGGGGTGAGAGTTTTGTTTGCCAGTACCAGCAGCACCCTGAACTTAGCCGGGTATGTACTTAAGCTCAGATGCAACAGCGCACTGTGGTTTGCAAGAAACCAGAAAGCAGCTGCTTAAGAGGAAACGCAGGAGGGGTGGGTGGGGAGGAAGAGACGGGAGCATGAATCCTACGCTCAGCCATGAAACACCAAACCATATCCTGGCATTAAATATGAACTGAACTGCTGCCTTGGGGGGCCAGTCACTGCCTCTCAGCCCAACCTACCTCGCAGGGCTCTTGTGGGGTTTAAATGAGAAGGTGGAGGGGGGACGGGACCGTGCATGCCACCTCGAGCTGCAGGGAGGAAGAGCTGGGATATAAATGCAGCAAATGCGTAACTAAAACCAAAAAGCAGAATCCAGCTTGCATAGGGATTGCAGTTCTCCACGAGGCCCTTCTCAGGCATTGAGTTGCACGAAGGGGAAAACCTATCTAAAGGGGACTATGTGCTTAGGCTCCCCGCCCCACCCCACCCCAGATCCTAGATCCCTGTGAAGAGGGCTCCTGGATTGATCTGCTGCCAAGAAGGTGCTGTTAAAAAGAAGGAACCTTCTTCGGCAGCTCTCTCCACCCACTATGTGCCCAGAAATGCTCTCAACTGAAGTTGCTCCTTCTGTGCAACTGTTAGGGCGGTCCACTTCTCCACTTCATCACAATGAAGTCTGCCTTAACTCCAGCCTCTACCAACCCAGGGGGCTGATGGGAGTTGTGGTCCAGACCATCAGAAGGGCGCCAGCTTGGCCACGGCCGGGCGGAGGGGTCGCCGGTGCCCAAAGGCTACCCGGAAACGGCGACTTTCGGGGGAGTAAGATGTGGCATCAAGTCACAACGAGGCAAAACCTCCATGTACAGGTGAAGTATATCCCCGAGAACCCTGCCTTCACCCCACCCACCCCCGCTTGCAAAAGCATCCCAGAAGCACCTGCCTGGATCCTCTCCAGGACAGAATCCTGCTCTGGACTAACCTTGGCCGGATCCAAGCAAGTAGCCCCTCCTAATCCCATTTACCTGAAAGTAAACCTCGCTGAATTCTCCATTTCCCGAGGAGATGGGGACAGCTGGGGCGGAGCTGAAAGGCTGTGTAGCAAGGACCAGCAAGGGCACGACAGCAAAGTCGTAAACATTGATTTAAAATTTTTTAAGCAACAAGATTAGCACAGAAAAGCTTTGCGGATGTGGAGCTCACGAAGGGGTCTATCGTGGACAAGAAACACCGAGAAACCGGGAGGCACGTAGCCCGTGGACCAACACAGAAAACAGAAGAGCAAGTCAGACTAGTGGCTCATCCAACTCAGTGGTGCTGCCCACACGGACTGGCAGCACCTCTGCAGCACGGAAGGTTTAACAGCCCTACCGGGAGATGCCGGGGACCGAACCCGGGAAGTCCCGCATGCGGAGGAGATGGTCCACTACGACCGAGCTCCGGCCTAAGCGCACAGGAGCCGTTTTGTATTCTGCCCATCTCACACTACTGACCGCCGGCATGGTCCCTTCGGCGTTCCGGGCAGCGACGGACATTCCCAGCCCGAGCTGCGCGGGATTCGAATCCGGGACCTTGGACAACGCAAGGGCAGGCGCTCTGCCCGCTGAGCCGCGGCGTGAAGCACCGCGACCCCGGGTTGTAAGAAGCGCGTGACCCGGGGCGCAAACCGGGGCAAGGGGAGCCTTCTCCCAACTGAATTGGGGCGCGACCCCCAGCCCCCTAAATAAAATTAAGGGAGTCACCACCCCTAATGTCCAGCCTTCTAACCCGCAGGAATCCAGCATCGCCGAGGCCGCGTGGCGCAAAGCGTAGCCCCGGCACCGAGAGGGAGGGAACCCCCCCGAGGCAGGTGAGGAGGAGCGGCTCCTTACCTGGGGAGGAAAGGCCGGTCCGTCTGGAAGAAGCGGCTCCCAAGCGTTAAGGGGGGAAACGGAGGCGCTGTCAGCCTCTCCCACCGCCGCCTCTTCTTTATGAATGAATGACTGCCTCAATCAGCCGGCGGGGAAAGTGAGCAAGTTCGAGGCGGGGGCCACGCCCCCCTCGCGGAGCCGTCACAATGGGACGGGCCCCGCCCGCCCACTACGTCACAAAGGGAGGGCGGCCTCTGCTTGGCCGGACCACGCCCACGCCTCCCCGAGGCGGCCTATTGGCTCCGCGGTGCCACCTGGTGGCGAAGGATTGAGGGTGCAGCGTTCAGGGTTTTTGTTGAGCTGGAAGCTGCTTGTTGTTGTTGTTCAGTCGTTTAGTCGTTTCCGACTCTTCATGACCCCATGGACCAGAGCACGCCAGGCACTCCTGTATTCCACTGCCTCCCGCAGTTTGGTCAAACTCATGTTGGTAGCTTCAAGAACACTGTCCAACCATCTCGCCCTCTGTCGTCCCCTTCTCCTTGTGCCCTTCATATTTCCCAACATCAGGGTCTTTTCCAGGGAGTCTTCTCTTCTCATGAGGTGGCCAAAGTATTGGAGCCTCAGCTTCACGATCTGTCCTTCCAGTGAGCACTCAGGGCTGATTTCCTTAAGAATGGATAGGTTTGATCTTCTTGCAGTCCATGGGACTCTCAAGAGTCTTCTCCAGCACCATAATTCAAAAGCATCAATTCTTCGGCGATCAGCCTTCTTTATGGTCCAGCTCTCACTTTCATACATCACTACTGGGAAAACCATAGCTTTAACTACCGTATACGGACCTTTGTAGGCAAGGTGATGTCTCTGCTTTTTAAGATGCTGTCTAGGTTTGTCATTGCTTTTCTCCCAAGAAGCAGGCGTCTTTTAATTTCGTGAAGCTGCTTACTTGGGAGTAAGTATGTGCAAGAACCAACACATCTGACTTGTGTTCGGCCCAGACTTTCCTTGGAGATGTTCCACTGCATTATTATTATTAATTTATTATTATTATTATTACATTTAATAATACATTGCTCTTAATATGCAATCCTGCCCTTAGGGTTGCCAACTGACCGTAAAAAAACCCACCCTAACCTGTTTCCATGCCTGCAATCAAAGCTCACTTTACAGAACTCCCCGTGTGCAGTACCCCCAACATACAGGTGAAACTCGAAAAATCAGAATGTTGTGGGAAAGTTCATTTATTTCAGTAATTCAACTTAAAAGGTGAAACCAATATAGGAGATAGACTCATGACATGCAAAGCGAGATATGTCAAGCCTTTATTTGTTGTAATTGTGACGATTTTGGCGTACAGCTGAAGAAAACCCCAAATTCACAATCTCAGAAAATTGGAATATTAAATGAAGTCAAGAAAACAAGGATTGCAAATAGAACAATATTGGACCTCTGAAAAGCAGAAGCATGCATATGTACTCAGTACTTGGTTTCGGCCCCTTTTGCAGCAATTACTGCCCCAATGCTGCGTGGCATGGATGCTACCAGCCTGTGGCACTGCTGGGGTGTTATGGAAGACCAGGGTGCTTCAATAGCGACCTCCAGCTCTTCTGCATTGCTCCGTCTCATGTCTCTCATCTTTCTCTTGGCGAGTTCGCTGGCCAATCAAGCACAGGAATCCCATGGGCATTGAACCAGGTTTTGGTACTTTTGGCAGTGTGGGCCAAGTCCTGCTGGAAAATGAAGTCAGCATCCCCATAAAGCTCGTCTGCGGAAGGAAGCATGAAGTGCTCCAAAATCTCCTGGTAGACGGCTGCGTTGACCCTGGACTTAATGAAGCACAGTGGACCAACACCAGCAGATGATATGGCTCCCCAAATCAACACAGACTGTGGGAACTTCACACTGGACTTCAAGCATCTGGCATTGTTTGCCTCTCCATTCTTCCTCCAGACTCTGGGTCCTTGGTTTCCAAATGAGATGCCAAAGTTGCTCTCATCAGAAAAGAGGACTTGGGACCACTGAACAACAGACCGGTTCTTTTTTTCTTTAGCCCAGGTAAGACGCTTCTGACGTTTCTTGTTCAGGAGCGGCTTGACAAGAGGAATACGACATTTGAAGCCCATCTCCAGGATCCGTCTGTGTGTGGTGGCTCTTGATGCACTAACTCCAGCCTCAGTCCCAACATGTTTGGTCTTTTCCTGACAATTCTCTGCAGGCTGCCGTCATCCCTGCTGTTTGTGCACCTTTTCCTTCCACACTTTCCCCTTCCACATAACTTTCCATTAATGTGCTTTGATACAGCACTTTGGGAACATCCAACTTCTTTTGCAATTACCTTTTGAGGTAGGCATTCCCAAACGTCGGCCCTCCAGATGTTTTGGACTACAATTCCCATCTTCCCCGACCAGTGGTCTTGTTAGCTAGGGATCATGGGAGTTGTAGGCCAAAACATCTGGAGGGCCGCAGTTTGGGGATGCCTGTTTTGAGGCTTTCCCTCCTTATGGAGGGTCTCAATGATGGCTTTCTGCACAACTGTCAGGCCGGTTTCCCATGATTGTGATTCCTACTGAAGCAGGTGCTATGGATTGAGTAGCTAAACACTATTCTAATTTTCTGAGATTGTGAATTTGGGGTTTTCTTCAGCTGTACGCCATAATCATCACAATTACAACAAATAAAGGCTGGGCATATCTCGCTTTGCATGTCATGAGTCTATCTCCTATATTGGTTTCACCTTTTAAGTTGGATTACTGAAATAAAGGAACTTTTCAACGATATTCTAATTTTTCGAGTTTCACCTGTACAGCTAAACATGAATCACTTCCTAGATGTCAGTAAATCGAACTGCAGCAGAATGCCCAGGAGCATTCTCCCTCCAGGGCAGGGGGGATGGGGGAAGGAATCACTAGGAGGTTGCCATCTCTCCAACGCACCCTTGCTCCTGGGCATTCTGCAGCAGTTCGATTTACTGGCATCTAGGAAATGATTCATGTTTAGCTGTATGTTGGGGGTACTGCACACGAGGAGTTCTGTAAAGTGAGCTGTGATTGCAGGCATGGAAACAGGTTAGGATGGTTTTTTTGTACGGTCAGTTGGCAACCCTAAGGGCAGGATTGCATATTAAGAGCTGGGCAGAAGAGGGATTTGGCAACAGGGGAAACCTCTTACACAGGGGACACGTTAGCAAAAGATGCAGCTGCTAAAATTATCACTTTTACATCATTCTTATCCATCTTTCATCTGGTCCATCTTACTCCCCCCAAGATTCCTGGGACAGCATGTACCGAGTTTTATTTCCGCTTTACAACAGGCCTGTGGGGTCGATTATGCTGGCTTGGCCAGGTCACGGGATTATTCAAAGCCAGTTCATGGCATCTACTAAGAATGCAAAATCCAACATTGTTTTAAAAGGGCTGGCAATATGATCTTTGTGGACGCCACTGTTATTGTGATATATCTATAACTGCAAGAAAAGTTGGGAAAGGACTTTGCTCTTTTGCACTTTGAATAATACTTCTTATATCCAAGAGTGGGTCGGCTTCCTTGTGAGGCGAGACTTAGCGGAGCCTTATGGTGTTCTCGCAATATTGGTTTACTTTCAAATATACGAGGTGAGCAGGGAGGATCAAGTCCCCCCCACCCAACTGTGCTAATCTGTCGAGAAGCCGGCCCCACAATCCAATTTCAGGCTCCTTCCTGGAAGCTGTCCCAGCTTCTGACACCTTCACTTGCTATATTTCAAACTGCTTTTCTCTAGTCTGTACCAAGTAGCTGAGATGTGTACGATAGCTAGCAGCCACCAGCCATCAATGCTCAAGCTTCTAGCCACCGGCACCTGTTAGCTTTTAGCTGTGCAAAATCTTAAGAGAGAAAATGTCTTTTTTATCAGTTTGCACAGCCCCACTTCAGATGGAGACATTGGGAGTGTCAAGACAGTTGTTTAGTCATTTAGTTGTGTCCGACTCTTCGTGACCCCATGGACCAGAGCATGCCAGGCACTCCTGTCTTCCACTGCCTCCCACAGTTTGGTCAGACTCATGTTGGTGCCTTCGAAAACACTGTCCAACCATCTCGTCCTCTGTCGTCCCCTTCTCCTTGTGCCCTCCATCTTTCCCAACATCAGGGTCTTTTCCAGGGAGTCTTCTCTTCTCATGAGGTGGTCAAAGTATTAGAGCCTCAGCGGTTTGATCTTCTTGCAGTCCATGGGACTCTCAAGAGTCTCCTCCAGCACCATAATTCAAAAGCATCAATTCTTCGGCGATCAGCCTTCTTTATGGTCCAGCTCTCACTTCCATACATCACTACTGCGAAAACCATAGCTTTAACTATACGGACCTTTGTCGGCAAGGTGATGTCTCTGCTTTTTTTTTCAAGACAGTACTGTATCCTGAATGTTGGGCTCGGATGATGGGTCCCAGGCTCCTAAACAACCCCTTTTCCACAGCTGGCAAACATGTTTTACCACCCAGCTATTAACTAACCTCTGTTCTACACAACAAAAAAACATGGTGTTTTTTTGTAAACAAACAGCAAAACAAAGAGCCGGCAGCACAAACACCCCCTAAACCTCAGAGGATAAAGACGAAACAAAAATAATATTGAATGGGAGTTGGTAGACGAGGAGGTTCAAAGCCTTCATTATCGCACCCACAAGGACAGTCTCTTGTTGCAGCCACGAGTCACTTCTGACTCAGCAAAGAGCGAGGTGTTTTCAATAATAAAACTTTCCCCCTCTTTTTAAGCCAGGGGTTAGGTAAGGCCAGGCGCCCACTCCCACTCTGACTGTGTCCAACAGAATGGGTGCAAGGAACAGAGCTCCCATTTCCCTGGTCTTTGACCCTCATCAATTTGTGCATTTAAAAACAACAACAATAAACCCAGGGTTACCTTTGAAGGTGAGCCAGAAACTATCAATGTTGCAGCTAGACAGTAGACCTGAAGGAGCGTCTCCACCCCCATCGTTCAGCCTGGACACTGAGGTCCAGCTCCGAGGGCCTTCTGGCGGTTCCCTCCCCGCGAGAATCGAGGTTACAGGGAACCAGGCAGAGGGCCTTCTCGGTGGTGGTGCCCTCCCATCAGACGTCAAGGAAGTAAACAACTATCTGACTTTTAGAAGAGATCTGAAGGCAGCCCTGTTTAGGGAAGTTTTTAATGTTTAATGTTTTTAGTGTTTTTAATATCCTGTTGGCAGCCGCCCAAAGAGAGGGAGACCCCACCAGATGGGCCAGGTAGAAGTTAATAATAATAATAATAATAATAATAATAATAATAATAATAATAATAAGATCTGTACAGTATGAAGTTTCCTAACATACACATTTCCATATGCCATATTTTTTTCCCTATTGTAAGGTGTTTGGTTTTTTTGCAAGCAGTCCCCCCATATATTGTTTAATTGGTTTATCGCTTTAATATCCCACTTTTTCCTTCACAGAGTTCAAGGTGCCGTACATGGCTCTTTTCCCTCCCTGCTCATTTAATTCCCCACAACAGCCCTGTGAGGTAGGTTAGGCTAAGATACAGCGACTGGCCCGAGGCCGCCTGGTGAGCTTCATGGCCGAGAGGGGATTCGAACCCGGGTCTCCCAGGTCCTAGTCTAACACTCTAACCGCTACACCGCACTGGCCCCCACAATGCAGTTTTGAACACTGCTATCCTTTACACATCTCTGTGTGGATGTTTTGCTGGTGTGCACCTTTGTGATGGTGCATAGGCTGGAGAACCACGTAGCAAAATTTGAAACAGGGCAAAGGGTAGCTGCATTTCAGTTCACAAACTAGTTCAGGCAAGGCAAATTTAGTTAGATGTGAGCTGAACAAACGTCTTCCTCGTCAGTGAAACTGTGAAGCTTCCTGGTTACTTTTGCTCTAGGATGCCGGATGCTGTTTATCTTTTAATTTTGTTTTATTGGTTTTACAATTGCAACTTCAACCATTATTTTCCACCCAGTAGAATTAAAGACACAAAATGTCCAACGTAAAAAAAAATATGAAAAGTGAAATAAATGTAAAGAGGAGCAAAGAAAGTTATAACCAAAGTTATAGTTATAGTACTGAAATGTTGTTTTTTTGTATGCGCTATAGTGCTGCTCTGCTATGTTATTATGAAATTGCTTTTGGCACCGTTTGGGTTAGGCATGCCTTCCTTTTTCCTTTGTTGTAAGCTACTTTGAACATGGGTTTTGTGTGTGGAGAAGCAGAGTACAAATAAAATGAATGAATCATAGAATCATAGAGTTGGAAGAGACCACAAGGGCCATCCAGTCCAACCCCCTGCCAAGCAGGAAACACCATCAAAGCATTCTTGACATATGCCTGTCAAGCCTCTGCTTAAAGACCTCCAAAGAAGGAGACTCCACCACACTCCTTGGTAGCAAATTCCACTGCCGAACAGCTCTTACTGTCAGGAAGTTCTTCCTAATGCTTACCGGTAGGTGGAATCTTCTTTCTTGTAGTTTGAATCCATTGCTCCGTGTCCGCTTCTCTAGAGCAGCAGAAAACAACCTTTCTCCCTCCTCTATATGACATCCTTTTATATATTTGAACATGGCTATCATATCACCCCTTAACCTTCTCTTCTCCAGGCTAAACATACCCAGCTCCCTAAGCCGTTCCTCATAAAGACTCCTCACTGTAGAAGGTTGAGCACCAGGGTCAGAAGCTAGCAGAGCACCCTTCCCTGAAAGTTTAGCAGCGACTTATCCTTCTGACTGTGGGACGTGGGTGGCGCTGTGGGTTAAACCACAGAGCCTAGGGCTTGCCAATCAGAAGGTCAGTGGTTCGAAAACCTGCGACGGGGTGAGCTTCCGCTGCTTGGTCCCTGCTCCTGGCAACCTAGCAGTTTGAAAGCACGTCAAAGTGCAAGTAGATAAATAGGTACCACTCTGGCGGGAAGGTAAACGGCGTTTCCGTGCACCGCTCTGGTTTGCCAGAAGCGGCTTAGTCATGTTGGCCACATGACCTGGAAGCTATACATCGGCTCCCTCGGCCAATAATGCGAGATGAGCGCCACAACCCGAGTCGGTCACGACTGGACCTAATGGTCAGGGGTCCATTTACCTACCGGTATCCTTCTGACTTGTTCTGGTATTTTTCGGGGCTGCACACACTCTCATACCTGCCAACATTCCCCAGAGGAATCTCACTCCCCCCCCAACTGACCCTCCTCAAGCCCCCCCCCCGGCAGTTTTTGTCCCTCCTCCCCTTGAATGAGCACTGATTTTAAACTCTGGAGTAAAGATTTTAGCTTGAGGTGTGTTATTTTTAATGCAAGTAAGTTCATATTAAGATCTGTAAGTAAGTTCAATTAAGATCTGAGTGTTGTTGTTTAGTCGTTTAGTCATGTCCAACTCTTCATGACCCCATGGACCAGAGCACGGACCATGGACCAGAGCACGCCAGGCACTCCTGTCTTCCACTGCCTCCTGCAGTTTGGTCAAACTCATGTTTGTAGCTTCGAGAACACTGTCCAACCATCTCGTCCTCTGCCGTCCCCTTCTCCTAGTGCCCTCAATCTTTCCCAACATCAGGGTCTTTTCCAGGGAGTCTCCTCTTCTCATGAAGCTGAGGCTCCAATACTTTGGCCACCTCATGAGAAGAGAAGAATCATTGGAAAAGACCTTGATGTTGGGAAAGATGGAGGGCACAAGGAGAAGGGGACGACAGAGGACGAGATGGTTGGACAGTGTTCTCGAAGCTACGAACCTGAGTTTGACCAAACTGCGGGAGGCAGTGCAAGACAGGAGTGCCTGGCGTGCTCTGGTCCATGGGGTCACGAAGAGTCGGACACGACTAAACGACTCAACAACAACAACAAGAAGAGCTAAAATTGGAGTAGGAAAAGAATTTGCAGCTGTTGGCGAATTGTGGTTTATCCCAGTTACTGGAAACCACAGGAGGAAAGAGGGCTCTTGGGGTTCAGGCTCCTGCTTGCAGGATTCCCTTTGGGGCATCTGGTCAGCCACTGTGAGAACAGGATGCTGGACTAGATGGGCCACTGGCCTGATCCAGCAGGCTTTTCTTATGAGAAACTAAATTGGGATTCTCCAGCTTGATGTCTCAAGAGGTCCAGGGCTGGATGTCATCATAAGAAAGCCAGGCAGGCTGAAATCTTAAGGATCAATTGCCCTTTCATAGTCCACTGCTCGTCAACAAAAGCAGCCCTCATAAACAGCTAAACCCCAAATTGGGCTTAAATACTTGACCCATGTTGCAGCACGTAAACATACCTTAAGAGTGCTTTGAACACAACCGAGGCTATTGCACCTCGCCCAGTACCTATTTTCCCCTAGAAGTTGGTTGGCGGCAGCGGCTGTTGTTTTTGCCCATTTGGAGTGCCGAAAGGTTTACCAGTAATATGCCATGACGAGTGGCTTTTTGATGGATACCTAGACCGGCAAGAGGCCTTACCCCCCCCCCTTGAGCAGGCGGTTTGTGCAAAACACCTGGCAAGTCTACACCTGGCATTTAACTGGCAGACTGGCATCATTAGGCAAGCCTTTTCTCCCTCCGACTGCAGGGTCGGGCTTGTTTTGCCCGATTGATAGGAGAGCAGGGACTCGGGAGACCATGAAGCACCCTAGAGATGTATCTAACAGAAAAGTGGTACGGATGTAGGGCAATAGTCAACTAAGGATCTGCAGAAGCAGAATTTCTGCTTCCTCAATGCTCCCCCCAAAAAACCCAGAACAGATTTAGGGGGTGCACAGCGGAGGGAGAAGGGGGGGGGAGTCCAGTTGTGCAAACAGTTCTGCTCTCAGTTATTTATACCTATGTATTAAATTAGAGGAGGGACGCAGGTGGCGCTGTGGTCTAAACCACTGAGCTTTGGGCTTGCTGATCAGAAGGTCGGTGGTTCGAATCCCTGTGACGGGGTGAGCTCCCATTGCTTGGTCCCTGCTCCTGCCAACCTAGTAGTTCGAAAGCACATCAAAGTGCAAGTAGATAAATAGGGACCGCTCTGCCGGGAAGGTAAACGACGTTTCCGTGCACTGCTCTGGTTCGCCAGAAGCTGCTTTGTCATGCTGGCCACATGACCCGGAAGCTGTCTGCAGACAAACGCTGGCTCCCTTGGCCTATAGAGCGAGATGAGCACCGCAACCCCAGAGTCGGACACGACTGGACCTGATGGTCAGGGGGCCCTTTACCTTTACCTATTTATAAATTAGAGGAGGGACGCAGGTGGTGCTGTGGTCTAAACCAGAGAGCCTAGGGCTTGCTGATCAGAAAGTCAGCGGTTCGAATCCCCGCGACGGGGTGAGCTCCCATTGCTTGGTCCCTGCTCCTGCCAACCTAGTAGTTCAAAAGCACGTCAAAGTGCAAGTAAATAGGTACAGCTCCGGCAGAAAGATAAACGGCGTTTCCATGCACTGCTCTGGTTCGCCAGAAGCGACTTAGTCATGCTGGCCACATGACTCGGAAGCTGTACGCTGGCTTCTTCGGCCAGTAAAGCGAAATGAGTGCCGCAAACCCAGTCGTCCGCGACTGGACCTAACGGTCAGGGGTCCCTTTACCTTTTTACTGTATTAAATAAGAGAGCAATTACAGCCCAACTGGGTATGCCAGGACCCCATGGTGGCCTCAGTGACTGCTTGTGATCCAGTTTCCCTTCCTGTGGATTTGCTCATGTAGGTTAACTTTGATATCAGTCAGTGCTTATTTTCCTTTAAACATCAGCTTGCCAACTAGCTCTTGCCATCCTCACCTGAACACACTTTCCTAGAATCCCCTTCATCATGGATCAGGAACTGTGCTCAGACTAGAAATGGTTGGCTTCAAGAACACTCAGTGCCCTCTGTCCGATTTACTGGGCCCTCATCCTGATATACTCACACACAAAGTGGAGGTCAGATTATATCTGACCTCTGCTGAGCATTTGCTCTGGTTTGTTTACAGCAGGGGTGGCCAACTCCCAAGAGACTGCGATCTACTCACAGAGTTAAAAACTGGCAGTGATCTACCCCCTTTTGGGGGGTTCAGGTCAAGGTTGTTGAGCTTCTTTTAGGGAGGAAGAAAGCCCCGTTTTTTGGGGTGCAGAGCAAAAATGTTGAGCTTTTTTTTAGGGGAGCCAAAATTGTTGAGCTTCTTTGGGGTAAGCCAGTGATCTACCACAGATGTCCAGTGATCTACCGGTAGATCACGATCTACCTGTTGGATATGCCTGGTTTACAGGGAGGTTACGCAACGACGGACATTTGTTCCACACTCGTCCCGATCTGTTTGCAGAGCGTTTAGACATCTTCCTGTTAATCCGTTTGATTCCTTGTCACTTTCCAAAGCTTAAAAAGCTTATTGGTTTCAAACTCTTGCTAGAGCTCCCCGTGGGCTGTAGTGTCCCCTAGGATTACTGGGGTGGTGGGGTGGGGTGGAGAGCTAAGGGGGCAGTGTGTGTGAGAGGTGTAATTGAGGAAGACTTTGTAAATGGGGGGAATCCAGGAATGGGGGGATCCAGGAAATCCCAGGGGGGATCCAGGAAATCTCTGGATCAAGTTGTTCCATTTTGCTGAATTAAATAGTTTAAATTGGATTTTGAATAAAATGCACATACTGTTCCAAGTTTCATTGTTATTCTCTTCCTTAGTGGGTCGTGCAAACTGCTATTTTGAAAGATGCTTTTTATGGTAGGGTGGGGGGCACTGGGGTGAGTTTTTTCAGAATCAAGGGGGCAATGATTTTTTAAAAAAGGTAACTGGGTCAGAGGGGCGAGACTGGAGGCACCTTGTACCTGATGTCCCCCCCTTCCAATTCACATTCTTATCCTGTGTAGACAGAATCCTGCACTTCCAGCCACATTGCAAAAGACCTACATTGGCTCCCAGTACGTTTCTGAGCACAATTTAAAGTGTCGGTGCTGACTTTGAAAGCCCTAATCGGCCTCACCCCAGTATTCCTGAAGGAGTGTCTCCACCCCCATCATTCAGCCCAGACACTGAGGTCCCTCCCTGCGAGAAGTGAGGTTACAGGGAACCAGACAGAGGGCCTTCTCGATAGTGGCTCCTGCCCTGTGGAATGCCCTCCATTCAGATGTCGAGGAAATAAACAACTACCTGACTTTTAGAAGACATCTGAAGGCAGCCCTGTTTAGGGAAGTTTTTAATGTTTGATGTTTTATCGTGTTTTTAATATTCTGCTGACAGCTGCCCAGAGTGGCTGGGGAAACCCGGCCAGATGTGCGGGGTATAAATAATAATTAAAATTATTAAAATTATGCCAGCATGCATCCTCAATCAGTGTCTGGACCACTAGGAAGTTCACAGGAAGGAAATAATGTAAAACAAAACGCTTTTGCCAACTCTGCCCAATAGGGAAGCTCAGTGCCCTGTCCCCTCAATCTGGCCGAAGCTTGCAACACAAGAGTCCACACGCCAAGGCTGGGTTCTGACACCAGTGACTTTTAATGACTAGGAACCCACAGTGACGAAAAAGGAAAAAAAATAAAACCCCAGGACTAATAATTGTTAACATCTCACTGGAATTGGTAACATTTTGGGCAAGGAATGTTGTTCTGTTTCTTTGCTCTTCCCTGTTTTGTCCTCGTCTTTCAATCCAACGCTTAAAGAGTTGTCATCATAACTTAAAAACTTTTGTGTCGGCACCCTCGCTCGTGCCGGTGAAAACTTAAACAAGTATATAAAAATATGCCATTAAATCCATTATCGACAATCAAGACTCGAGGGCGTTATGTACAGAGGAGGCGATATATACCAATATTTACAGTAAGTCTTCGGCAGCCAAGGAGGTAAGAGAGTTAAAACTTTGAGATTGGGGGGGGGGGAGTGGGATGTCACTGGAGAGACTTGCTAGCACCAGCCTTTTCTGCTCCAAAGTCATTCTGCTTAATGTGTTTTCCATGCAACTACAACAACAACCACAAGCGCAACACTGCAAAGGCAGACCGTGGAGGTTTTCAGAAATGCTTCCCCCATTACATCAGTTGCTATATTTGGTGATGATGTGGGAACCACATTCCACAAATACCCAAATGTTCCCTTTTCGGTACCCACCCTGGGCTTCATTCCGTGTCGAGCCTCAGCCCAGGAAATCCATACGATGTCACAGCCGAGTCCTGGGATATGTGAATCGATTGTGGGAGGGGGAAATGCCTCTGAACATGTGCAGAGCGCACGCCACTGGGCACCCACAGCATATTCTCAACGCACAGGATTTAAGGAGCAGGGATGGCTTTTCATGGCAGGTTGTGTGCTTCCCAGGAAGAGTGAAGCCCCTGCGCCTCTTTGGGAATCAGGCTCCTATACCCGAGACCTGCACAAAACCCCCGAAAAGGTATCTTGCTTTGTGGCAAAGCCAGCCACTGGGAAAGCAAAAAATGTTTGCACACATGTTCATTGGAGCAAGGTAGCACACACACACACACACACACACACAAGGCTACACAAATCACTGAGGACCAGAATCAAAATTTAAAGCAGCTGCTTCCCATAATATGAATCCAGATACAATCTACCCGAGTTTAATACTCTCAAACTGTGGAGCCCTGATAAAGTTCAGGAATGGATCTTTGAAAAAGTCGCCTTTTTAGACACCACGAAGATAAAAAAAATGCTGGGTTTTCCTACTGGTTCCCCCGAGTAAAAGCAGTCAAAATCTGTGCCAACTACCTGGTGGATATCACTGATCCTACCCTTCGGAGAGCTTTCACTATGGCCCGGTTTCAAACATTGCCAACTGCATACCTGACCGGTAGATTTACAAAAATCCCAGCAGAACACCGTTTATGCCCTTGCTTCATGAAAATTAAAGAGGATCTTGTACATTACCTCCTCTATTGCCCCATTTACTCGGGCTGTAGAGACGCGATGCTGCAAATTATACCCAACTCTATAATCAATCCTGAAGATCAGAGTAAAATTTTTGTTAGTTGATGCTAACCCACGAATTACCCATGTGGTAGCGGTCTTTGTGATGAAGGCCATGAAAGCCAGGGAAAGATTTATGGATGATAAAGTAAAGACCCCTTCATCGTCTGTTTAACTTGTTGCTTGTTTTCCTTCTCTTCCTGTTTTGTGGGATGAAGGTTTTGTTGGGATAGTATGTAATGAATTTTAACATTTTTAATTATTGTTGTGTTGATATTTGTGTACAGGCATGGTCCTCACAATAAACGGCTGTTGTTGTTATTGAACTTTATTCAAGACAACAAACTGGGCATAATATGAACCCCTTAGTCAATATTTTTATGCCTTTTAGGCACAAGGAATGAAAGGGGTTAGGAAGAGGAAGCGCTGTTCGTGGCAATGTACATTCTCCCTACTTCCAGCTTGGTCAAACAGGCCTGGTAGGTTTGTGCTACGGTGCTTCGGAAACCTGCACAGACTATTTGACCAGAGGCAAGAGCGGGATAAACGGAACATGCATGTATTAGTGCCATAAGCAAAGATTCTCTCCTGTTGTGTATCCTTAGCCCCAAAATGCACTTTCAGTGCCATTTCGGATACACAGAACAGGTTATGTCTGACACAGGTTTCGTGATGTTAGTCAACAAAACAGTGCACCAGGAGTGCCCCTCAAAACTTACTGGTACCAGAGGTCCAGGAATGCACATTCCTTTTGGAGAAGGTGGGGAATGTCTTCCCTTCCAAGCCACAGAGAAGCCTTCCCCACCACGCTGCCCTCTAGATGTCTTGCAAATGTCAGCTGCTGGCAGTTATGACCCGGGGTGAGGAGCCACGTTGAAGAAGCCTACCATAGGGCAATAAACAATTCCACCCCTTCGAGTGTTCCAATCTCAAAAGAAGACCAAGGGAGATCTGTGAGCGTCACAGCTCTTTTAAGAATGCAGGAAGTAGAATCATAGAGTTGGAAGAGACCACAAGGGCCATCCAGTCCAACCCCCTGCCAAGCAGGAAACACCATCAAAACATTCTTGACATGTGGCTGTCAAGCCTCTGCTTAAAGACCTCCAAAGAAGGAGACTCCACCACACTCCTTGGTAGCAAATTCCACTGCCGAACAGCTCTTACTGTCAGGAAGTTCTTCCTAATGTTTAGGTGGAATCTTATTTCTTGAAGTTTGAATCCATTGCTCCGTGCCCGCTTCTCTGGAGCAGCAGAAAACAATCTTTCTCCCTCCACAAACTTTGTTTGTGCCGGAAAACCTAGAGAGGAAAGTGGGGTGGATGGATGTCGTATCTGTTTCTTGCATAGAAGGCGGACTGGTGCTGTCAAGCTAGCTTTGGGTATTTTTTGGGGGGGGGGAGGACACTTGCTTATTGTCAATTTGTTTCTGATGCTGAATCATCCATCCCATAATGACCCGGGGTCTATAGCAGGGTTTCCCAGATGTCAGAAAGCCAACTTATCTAGCCCCACTGAACGGGGTGGGGCAACTTTGGTGTGAACATGCACACGATCAGGCCGCAGGTAAAAAGCCTAAGAAGAGGGTGCTGGATCAGTCCACAGGGACCAACTAGATACTCTCATGGGGGCCAACCCTATGTCTGTGGGAAACATGCAAGCAGGATTCGAACACAAGAGCAACTCTCCCCTCCTGTGGTTTTCAGCAACAGAAGCATTGCTGCATCCCGCTGTGGCAGCAGAGCATGGTCACTGTGGCTAGAAGCCATTGAAAAGCCCTCTGCTCCATGGATTTCTCTGATCCACTTTTAAAGTTAGGGCCCACCCTTCAGGTATGAGGTTCTTCCTTCTGGTCCTTTGTGACAGGTTTACATGGCAGTAACTAGACAAACGCAAAAGTCCTTTGTTTTGCAATGGTCAAGAGGTTGCTCGCCTATGGTAACCGACAGCATCCAAAGGAGCGAATAACAGATGTCTCCTTTTGCAGGTCTGTATAGTTAAAGCTATGGTTTTCCCAGTAGTGATGCATGGAAGTGAGAGTTGGACCATAAAGAAGGCTGATCGCCGAAGAATTGATGCTTTTGAATTATGGTGCTGTAGGAGACTCTTGAGAGTCCCATGGACTGCAAGAAGATCAAACCTATCCATTCTGAAGGAAATCAGCCCTGAGTGCTCACTGGAAGGACAGATCGTGAAGCTGAGGCTCCAATACTTTGGCCACCTCATGAGAAGAGAAGACTCCCTGGAAAAGACCCTGATGTTGGGAAAGATGGAGGGCACTAGAAGAAGGGGACGACAGAGGACGAGATGGTTGGACAGTGTTCTCGAAGCTACGAACATGAGTTTGACCAAACTGCGGGAGGCAGTGGAAGACAGGAGTGCCTGGCGTGCTCAGGTCCATGGGGTCACGAAGAGTCGGACACAACTAAATGACTAAACAACAACAACTTTTGCAGGTTATCTGTGATCCTGCACCACAGCTAGCCCATAGGAGGTTGCCAGACTACCAATTCCTGCCATCCCTCCCCTTTGGACTTGCTGCTGGGAGTTGTAGTCCAACAATATCTGCAGGGCAACCACTGGGGTGAATGCGAGTTGGCTTGTGAACAAGCACAAACCCAGGGGACTCGCGTGGGCACGAGAGTTCATAACGCTAACTGGGTCAATGGGGGGATTTTGAATTTTTGTACAGTCAATTTGGCTCATCTGCAATGGAAGATGGGGAATGTGAACGAACGGATCGGAGATGTTTTGTACACTGCCCTGGGGAATTTTGCAAAGCTTCCGCATCCATTTTGCACACCGCCTAGGCAATCTGCAGAGTCTCCAAGCCCAAAATGCTCTAACATTCTTAACATGTCCACTTGTGCACATCCCCAACAGCGCTTGAAGACTGAGCAACAGGCAAAATCTCCCCTTCCTCCATTGCACTCACACAATACGACTTGACCCAAGTCTATGTAGTATTTCAAGCCTTCAAAGCATTCCACGTACCCCCATCTTCTTGTAATCATTACAACAACCCTGGAAGGCTGGGCAGCTTCTTAAACCCCAAGCTGAAGAGGGAATGGCTGTCTAAGGCAAACTAGTGAACTCATGCAAGTGCTAAAATTGAAATGGAGACTGCTTAATTTTCACAGACACATACCAATTTAAGGAAGGGTTTTATCTCTCTCTGTGTTCCATTTTGTAGATGGTAAGGTCATGATGAACACGTTCAGTCTGTGACCCCCTAAATTCTATTTCTGGAATGCAAACAATTGTTCAGGGTCAGGCCCCTCGGTGACCTGTATATCCTAAGCAGGGTCCCTGTTCCAAAAACACAGTTCCCATCCCTCCCGGTTTCAAAGAAAGGTGTGGAATCAGGATTGCAAAATTAAAGTACTGAGAATAAAGATGCAGATTAAAAGAGCTAATATGGGTGCTTTTTCCCGCATTTCATGGAAACAGCTTCTGAATGAGAACACATCAGATTGTGTGCATTGTGTATTGCATTCTGCCAGGGTATGCAGATTAAAGCTTGCTCCTCGTGACTCGTTTCTGAAAGAGGCCTCGGCGCTCATCACGTGATCCACCGGAGACTAACAGCACCCCCCGCAAAAAAAGAAATACACATCAAATCCAGGATGAGTGGCCTTGAATCAAAAACTCAATTTTCTAAGTGCGCAAGTCCAGCCTATGGATTCCAAAACCTCCTGGGGGAATTCAGCAATGAGAACTGAACCAGGCAGAGTGTCTTCTCAGTAGAGGCACCTGCCCTGCGGAACACCCTCCCATTAGATGTCAAGTAGACAAACAGCTTTCTGACTTTTAGAAGACACATGGAGGCAACCCTGGATAGGGAAGTTTTAAATGTTTGATGCATGACTTAGTGTTTTTATATTTTGCTGGAAGCTGCCCAGAGTGGCTTGGGCTACCCGGTCAGATGGGCGGGGTACAAATTATAACATTATTATTATTATTATTATTATTATTATTATTATTATTACAAAGCTGAGTGTCAAACCTTTACCATTTGGCTCCAAAATCTGAGTTCTGGTCTGGAATGCGGCTTATGAAACTCAGTTTTAAGATGTAAGTTGCCTTTGGTCTTTTTATAACGTGGAGGGAAAGGATGGAGGGATTTTAAAATTTGTACCTAATTCATCAGATATGAAGTCCGGGGGAAAATTTCTATCTCTAGGACCTAATCTAAACAAACTCTTCAGGTTATATATCTTCTTCTTTGGCAATCACTCGCATCTGAGTAAGATTGTCTTCTATGAATGCGATCCTAACAGTGAGTCCGTAAGTGACTGTGGAGGTCAATTCTGGATCCACACATCCTTTCACAGTGGGGACATAGGTTTCTGGGCAGTTGTTGATCATGGTGTAGATTTGCCCGGCATGCCTTCCTCTTAGCACGTTTCTCCCTTGCGTCCTGAGTTCGAGTGTCTTCAAAGCCCATGAAACCTTTGGTAAAGGCTGTTTTCTAACTAGAGCGCTCGCAGGCCAGTGTTTCCCAATTGTCGGTGTTTATACTACATTTTTTTAGATTTGCCTTGAGACAGTCTTTAAACCTCTTTTGTTGACCACCAACATTACGCTTTCCGTTTTTAAGTTGGGAATAGAATAGTTGCTTTGGAAGACGATCATCAGGCATCCGCACAACATGACCAGTCTAACAAAGTTGATGTTGAAGAACCATCGCTTCGATGCTGGTGATCTTTGCTTCTGCCAGTACATTTTTCGGAGATACCGTTGATGGAATCTTTCGAGGAATCGATGTCAGCCCTTGTGGAAAGATAACTGCTCAGGTAGGAGAAGTGATCAACACTTTCCAACATTACACCACTGAGTTGGACTTGTGGCGCAGCAGAAGGATTGTTTTATGCTTGTTGGTGCAGCACTTTGGTTTTTTTGGATGTTGAGCGATAGACCAAGCTAAGCTTCTGTAAAGATATTTAGGATGGTTTGGAGGTCATCCTCTGAAGTTCTATGACGGAAGTTACAGTAACCTTACTCTTTGCTTTCAGTCCACTCAGATTAAAGAGGTTTCCATCTGTACCATATATGATTTCTATTCTGGTGGGGCGTATCCCTTTGACAAAGAGTAGGATCACGGCTTGTTTTTCATTTGGTTAATAGCTATACACAACTCTCCCAGATTTGGAGATACTGCAAGCTCATCTCTAACTTCTTCTTGCGGAATTTGTGAGAGGACCTCAGCAGCTACAGGGGAGTTGCAGATAAGGAGATGTTGGGAATGTTCTTTCCAGCGCAGTGCAATAGCTTCTTTATCTTTTAGAAGTGTGGTACCATCTGCTGAGCGTAGTGCAGGGGTCCCCAAACTACGGCCCGGGGGCTGGATGCGGCCCAATGGCCTTCTAAATCCGGCCCGCGGACGATCCGGGAATCAGCATGTTTTTACTGAGTAGAATGTGTCCTTTATTTAAAATGCATCTCTGGGTTATTTGTGGGGCACAGGAATTCGTTCATCCCCCCCCCCAAATATAGTCCGGCCCCCCACAAGGTCTGAGGGACAGTGGACCGCCCCCCTGCTGAAAAAGTTTGCTGACCCCTGGCATAGGGGGCATATGTCATGATTTATTGGCCCATAGAGGGTCTTTGTGGCTTTAAAGAAACTCTGTGCATCATGAGTGTCGGCCAAGTGCTGGATCTCTTGAGCTTTTTTTATGCACCAGGTGTTCTTTAGTTCTCTGGTTCTTCTTTGAACCTCAGCCTTAGCGTTGACATAATTTTTTTCTTAGTGGCACAGTTTCTATCTCCTTGCCAGAACTTAAAGGCCTTCCTTTTCTTGTCCAGAATGTGTCCAATCTCACTGCCACTCTCAGTCCTTGTGTTTCTCGGTTTGGTATTTAATAGTTTGTTCACAGGCTGCAATAATGGATGTTTTTAGCTTGGTCCAGTGTTCCTCAATGTTATCAGGGAATTCTGAAAGCAGATGGTCCTCTGGAAGCTGTCCCACTTAATACAATCTTGAAGGGCTTGAGTGTTCATTTGGCGCCTTGGTTTCCCTTCTTAAAGCCTGCGTTGAGGTACAATATTGATAGCCATCATCAGTGATGTGTCCAGAAGTCATTGACACTCGTCATAACTCTGTTCGCACATCACAGCGATCTTCAGCTCAATCACATAGTCTAAGCGGTGTGAGTGGTTCAACCGAGGGTGCCTCCATGATGTTCTGAATTTATTTTTTTGTCAAAAGAGTGTGTTGGCAATAACAAGGTTGTGCGCTGCACATACAGTGGTACCTTGGGTTACAAACACTTGGGGTTGCAGACTCTGCTAACCCAGTAGTAGTACCTCGGGTTAAGAACTTTACCTCAGGATGAGAACAGAAATCGCACGCCGGCGGCAGCGAGAGGCCCCATTAGCTAAAGTGGTACCTCAGGTTAAGAACGGTTTCAGGTTAAGAACGGACCTCCGGAACGAATTAAGTTCATAACCAGAGCATAGCTGCCAAGTTATCCCTTTTTTAAAGGGAAATTCCATTATGCTGAATAGGCTTCCTCGCGAGAAAAGGGAAAACTTGGCAGCTATGAACCAGAGGTACCACTGTATAGTCAAAAGTAATATTCCATTCTGGTTGCTGTTGCCAATTTCTTCTTTCCCAATAGTTCCAGGCCACCGATTGACACCTCGGCCAACTCTTGCATTGGAATCACCCAGGAGGGTAAAATTATCCTCTTTAGGCGTCTCTGATAGGATAGCATCCAGCTGAGAATAATTCTTTTCTTTAATGTCTTCATCGGAACCCAGCGTTGGTGCATAAGCAACACTATGTATGTGTTTATAGGGAGACCTAACTCTTGGTTCGAGGTATCAGCTGTATTCCCAGGACCCAGGTGGCGCTGTGGGCTAAACCACTGAGCCTAGGGCTTGCTGATCAGAAGGTCGGCGGTTCGAATCCCTGTGACGGGGTGAGCTCCCGTTGCTTGGTCCCAGCTCCTGCCAACCTAGCAGTTCGAAAGCACATCAAAATGCAAGTAGATAAATAGGAACCGCTATAGCGGGAAGGTAAACGGCGTTTCCATGTGCTGCTCTGGTTCGCCAGAAGCGGCTTTGTCATGCTGGCCACATGACTGGAAGCTATACACCGGCTCCCTCAGCCAGTAATGCGAGATGAGCGCGCAACCCCAGAGTCGGTCACGACTGGACCTAATGGTCAGGGGTCCCTTTACCTTTACCTTTAACTCTTGGTTCGAGGTATCAGCTGTATTCCTGTCTTGGGGGAAGTTGGGGATATTGAGTGGAGACATGAGATGCTTCACCTTCACTTCGGAGGAGGGGACACTGGTTTGACATCTTGCCCCCCCCAAAACCCTTTCCCCACCCTTGGCAATGCTCAAAGGGAGGTGGGCCGGCTTCTAGAATGCATGGCCTATTCATCTGGTTATTGGAATGCCAGCGGCCTCCCAATTCATTTTAAATCGACAACACAACTGTGCATGCAACGCGTGCCTTTGGTCAACACGCATCTCCGGATGTTTCGGACTTCCAACTCGCACCAGACCTACCAGGCGAAGTTGGGCAAAGGCGGGTTTAATGAGACCCCGAGTAAGAACTCTTGCCTCAGAGCATGAAGGCTAAAATCTCACTCACACTTACCTGGGAGTAAGCACCACTGAAATTCAGTGGGGATGTACTTCTGAGTAAACGTGCAGAGGACTGGGCAGCCGAGAGGTTCCTTGCAGGATCAGGCCACGGTTCGTACTCCTTCAGGAATCTTTGAAGGAAACCCAACGACTGACATGTCCCCCAGAAAACGTCCCGTGGTGCTAGTGAAATTCACCCCACTTTCTCCCCACCCCTCAACCATGTTCACGACGATGCTAGTGGGGGATCTAACTTTGTTCAAGGTTTTAAGGACGGCCTTCAATCTGCCTGTGGAGACCTTTCGGTCTCTGAGGCGAATCTATCCCTCTCACAATGGAAGATTATGAGCTCGATTAAATTAAGCGCCGCTAACGGTTCAACTCGCTGCCTCCCTCCACAAACGGTAGCTAGGTTTTCTTTTTTTAAAAAAAACAAACAAAAAAACAAAAAACCACAACAAATAAATCATAAATACTGTACAAGGTAGAAGACCAAGGTAATGCAAACTCCTGCCCAGCCAGGTTCCCACCACCCCCTGACAACATGGAGTATGGTTGCCGTGGTAACGGATGAGGCCTTTGTGGTGCGGCCTCCCGACATGTGCAGGGTTGGTGGGGAATGCTTCACAATATTGCACAATTATCCTGTCAAGATTCTTGTATTTTGTCTCTGCTGCCCCTTAAACTCCCCCCCCCAAAATCAATAACGGGCTTTCTCCACGCCCAACCTCTCTTCCCTTCCTCCTCAGCAGACACAGACTCCAGTCGCCATCTTGGGTAGCGACCAACATCAACACCGCAACCCAACACAGCCTTCCTTCTTCGAACACTGATGTGCGGGAACAACCCTGCGGTTATCACAACTGAGCCCAGACTCAGGGGGTTCTCTGACCATGACAAAGGAGCAAAACTGCTCTCCACCCCCACCCCCACCCCATTCTCTTTGGAAATTGCTCAGAAACAGCACCAGTCCACCTTCCCCTTTCTGGAGCAGCTCCTCCTCCAAGCCAGCAATAAATAAAGGTAATTTATACATGAACAGACACCCACCCCACCCCCCAAGTTATCTGGTTGCTGACGGCGGTGTGCCTCGCAAAAGTTGGCGAGACGATGGTGCGCAGTGTCTGGTTCTGGTGAGCGGGGCTTGCATGAATGTGGCACTGAGTGGAGTAGCTCTGCATCCGTATCCGATGGACGAAGGCGAGGAGAAACCAAAGAGGAGGAGAAAAATGATCGTGTTCGGTGAGAATGGGGGGAAGTTGCCCCCATTCTCTGGACTCGGGGGCCTCAGCGGACGAAAACGGAGACACAACGACATTCAACAACTCCTCGGTTGAGCTGGGTGTTTCTAACCAAGCGACACACACATAGCAGGCAATCCTTTCCTAAGCAGGTCTGAATTCCTAAATGGTTTCTCTCTCTCCCCCAGTCCCATTTGAATGGGGCTTGGCGTATCAGGGCGGCTGCACCTAATCTCTCCTCCTCCTCCTCTCGCTCACTGAGCACACGCGCCTCCCACACACTCAAGACACAGCAGCAAGCGCAAGTCGTGCAACATGGATTTGCGTTCTGGAGGTTCCGCACGCGACCCGCCCCGAAGCGCGCCGCTAACTCCGCGCGGCGGATCCAGGAAGGCGACCCTGCGCATGAGACATTCAGGGTGGGAGACGAGACACGGGGACGCGTCCGTGTGGGGACGGCGAGGATGGGACGCAATATCTCTCTCTCTCTCCCGGCTTCTCCCCCTCCGGAGGGGTTCGCCCTGTTCCGCAGCTCGCTCATCAGACCCTCCAGAGGAGCAGGTGGTTTGTGCTATCATCCCTCCCCACTGTCTCGCTGCTGTTGGTGAGCCGGAAGTCCTCGTAACCATCGCCGCCGCTAATGATGAGCATCTTGGATTTGGGGGGCCTGTGCCTTGTGGAGTCCCGCTTCTCCAAGTCGTTGGACTTTTCTGTACCTGGAAGTGGGGGGGGGAGAAGAGTGAGTCATATTACTTTCTGCCCCTGCATAACCCAAATTCGGCAACCGGGACAAAAAACGTACCCTAGGTAGATTTTAGATGTACAGTGGTGCCTCGCTAGACCAATTTAATTCGTTCCAGGACTCAATTCGTCCTACGAAAAATTCGTCTAGTGAGTCCCGGTTTCCCATAGGAATGCATTGAAACTTAATCAATGCGTTCCTATGGGCTCCGGGGGACTGGTGGTGGCATGGGGCGGGGCTTCGGAGAAGGTCTCCGAAGCCCCGTCCGATGCCACCTCGCCTGCCTTCCCCGGCATGGGGCACGGCTTCGGAGGTCTCTGAAGCTGTGTCCCATGCTGGCTGTGCGCAGCAAGGCAGCGGGGGGGGGGGAGCGCTTCTCCCCACCGCCGCCTCGCCTGCTTTCCCCCCACCCTGCCTGTCACACACCGGCAGAGACCAGCGGAACAAAAAGGGGAACCAGCTGCAGCGCGGGAAGAAGATCTTCCTTTGCCTTCTTCCCTTGCTACAGCTGGTTCCCCTTTTGCTAGACAAATGCCTTTTGCAAATAGGTTTTGTGATCGGAGGTTTTTATGGCCATGCTTTGCAAGACGAAGCGGCGGCCATAGAAAACCTCTTCGTCTTGCGAGGTAACCTCCGATCGCAAAACCTATTCGTATAGTGAAAAATTTGTCTAACAGGGCATTCGTCTAGCGAGGCACCACTGTATGGGGGGATTAGGGGAGGGGGAGTACCTCTGGTGGGGTACATGTTGGGCCCCTTCTGGTTGTCAGGATGCTGTCAGCGACTCCCGGCTTGTTGCCCAGGAAAGTATAAAGACAAGGGAAGGTTTCCTACTGTTCTTTTTTTATTCAGTATTTGCAGAGAGAGGCTATAGAACCCAGCCTCTTGGATAATGGTGTTGTCCCAAGTGAATCTCCACCCCCTTCCCTCCCACTTCCTCATTCATCACTTCTATGGGTGCTGCTACATGCCCTCTGCCTTTGAGCTCTTTGCTCTCTTATTTTCAAGGATCACCGGGTTCTGGGAGAAAGGGGGGGGGGTCCTGGAATGCTTTCTAAAGACACTGTGCCTGTAAGCTTTTGCCCTGCTTCCTCCTCCTCCTCTCCCATTACAGTGGTGCCTCGCTTAACGAATGCCCTGCTTAACGAAATTTCCGCTTAACGAAAGGATTTTTCGAGCGGAGGTTGCCTCGCTAGACGAATGCGTTTTATGAAAAATTCGTCTAGCGAATCGCGGTTTCCCATAGGAATGCATTGAAATTCAATTAATGCGTTCCTATGCCTATGGGCAAAAAAAAATTCAAACAAAATTCAATGCATTCCTATGGGATTCGCTAGACGAATCTTTCGCTATAAGAAAAGACCCGTGGAACGAATTAATTTCGTCTAGCGAGGCACCACTGTATTTCACAACTTTCCCCCTCCTCCCCAAAGGGCGTGGCCTATAGGAGATGGCGCCCCGGCTTCAACAGGTTAAACCAGGTGAGAGTAGCCGATGGGTCTCAAACCCTCGGTGTGTTGGGGACTTCCCCTGCATGCAAGGACAGGCTATGGTAAATTGAGTGGATGAGACCAAGAGTGGGTCCAACAGTCAAGAAGGCGGTTTCTGCATGTGCTGTAGAGGGAAGGGAGGGGCAGGTTGGTCTTGTCAACCTGGGAAAAGGAGTGTGAGGAGTATCAGGGCTTATAGCAGGCATCCGCAAACTCGGCCCTCCAGATGTTTTGGGACTACAACTCCCATCATCCCTAGCTAACAGGACCAGTGGTCAGGGATGATGGGAATTGTAGTCCCAAAAACATCTGGAGGGCCGAGTTTGCGGATGCCTGGCTTATAGGGTTAATAGCTCTGAGGAACTGCGTCCTGCCCGCCTGGAGGCGGTTGGAGGATGGATGGCGGCTAACAGATTGGGGTTGAATCCTGACAAGACAGAAGTACTGTTTGTGGGGGACAGGAGGCCGGCAGGTGTGGAGGTAACTGTGCCCCTGAAGGACCAGGTACGCAGCCTGGGAGTCATTTTGGACTCATAGCTGTCCATGGAGGCACAGGTCAATTCTGTGTCCAGGGCAGCTGTCCATCAGCTCCATCTGGTACGCAGGCTGAGACCCTACCTGCCTGCAGACTGTCTCGCCAGAGTGGTGCATGCTCTAGTTATCTCCCGCTTGGACTACTGCAATGCGCTCTACGCGGGGCTACCTTTGAAGGTGACCCGGAAACTACAACTAATCCAGAATGCGGCAGCTAGACTGGTGACTGGGAGCGGCTGCCGAGACCACATAACACCGGTCTTGAAATATCTACCTTGGCTCCCAGTACGTTTCCGAGCACAGTTCAAAGTGTTGGTGCTGACCTTTGAAGCCCTAAACGGCCTCGGTCCAGTATACCTAAAGGAGCGTCTCCACCCCCATCGTTCTGCCCGGACACTGAAGTCCAGCACTGAGGACCTTCTGGCGAGGTTCCCTCGTTGCGAGAAGCCAAGTTGCAGGGAACCAGGCAGAGGGCTTTCTCGGTGGTAGCGCCCGCCCTGTGGAACGCCCTCCCATCAGACGTCAAAGAGAAAAACAGCTACCAGATTTTTAGAAGACATCTGAAGGCAGCCCTGTTCAGGGAAGCTTTTAATGTTTAATAGATTACTGTGTTTATTTTTCTGTTGGAAGCCGCCCAGAGTGGCTGGGGAAACCCAGGCAGATGGGCGGGGTATAAATAAATTATTATTATTGTTGTTGTTGTTGTTATAATAAAGGCTCGGGAGTAAACCCTAGGCAAATACAGAATGGAGTCCCTAAGGCAGTTGGAGGCTCCTCCTGGCAGCTCCTGCAGCCAAATTGGGGCCCAGCACCTTGCTCTGCTTCCCTTTGGACCACATCAGAGTGTCTGAGAGAGGGGTCATGTTGCCTGTGGAGTTTGAAGGGGCCCTAAGGGGCACCTAGGACAGCCCCTGCAATGCAGGCGTCGCAGACCTTTCCTGCTCAGATGGGAACCCCGAGAGTTATCTCACCCCAGGCTCCCCCTTCTGCCTCGTCTCTTGCCAAGCTCCCTTGAACCCACCTGGATCCCTGGGCAAGGGAAAGAGGATGTCGAAACCTTCCGGCAGCTCGATGGACGTGAGGAACCGGACGTGGCCCGTGTGTCCCTGGGAGAGGCCCACTGGCGATGGCGGGGTCTTCAAGGAGGCGGAGTTGGACATCATGGGCAGAGTCAGGACCACTCCAGCGCTGGTGCCGATCCACAGCAGGTCCTTGCAGGCCAGGATGGCGGTGATCCTCAAGCAAGCGGCCTTGTGCTGGCGGATGATGGCATCTGAGCCTGAGAATCCAAGGCGAGTGGCTCATGTGAGTCCTTTGATGGCTCTTTCCCCAACCTGGCGCTCTGCAGACGGATTGGACTACAACTCCATAGCTGCCAAGTTATCCCTTTTTTACAGGGATTTTCCCTTATGCTGAATAGGCTTCCACGCGAGAAAAGGGAAAACTTGGCAGCTATGCAACTCCCACCAGCCGCTGCCCACCGGGTAGCAACATCCGCAGAGCACATAGGTTGGGAAAGACCAACTCATGAGATGAGATTCTGTTTGTGAGATTGAGGTGGTCCTTGGCTTCCTGTATTATTAAAGCCTTTCTCCCCCATTCCCACCCACCTGATGTTACATTTTTCACCATGCGTCATGGTTGGTTCAGATACAGGCCGGCCCTCAAGATACAAGGACAAGCAGAAAAGTTAACTTTTTATTGAAGGAAACAGCCTACAAGGGCAGGACTCGCGATCCCAGCCTCCTACTTCCCCCCCGTCTCCTTCTCCCCAGCCAGATGTTTTCCAAACAGCCATAAACTACACTGCTGGTGGTGGGAACCTGTGTGTGTATCTATCTATCTATCTATCTATCTATCTATCTATCTATCTATCTATCTATCATCTAATCTCTGTGTGTGTGTGTGTCTATCTGTCTATCTATCTATCTATCTATCTATCTATCTATCTATCTATCTATCTAATCTAGGTGTGCGTGTATCTATATCTATCTAATCTATGTGTGTGTGTGTCTGTCTATCTATCTATCTATCTATCTATCTATCTAATCTCTCTCTCTCTCTCTGTGTGTGTGTGTATCTATCTATCTATCTATCTATCTATCTATCTATCTATCTATCTATCTATCTAATCTATGTGTGTGTGTGTGTGTGTGTGTGTGTGTATATATATATATATATATATATATATATATATATATATGGTTTTTCAAATTAAAATTTTACAATCACAAGCATGCAACATGTAACTAACATAAAAACAAGATTCCAAGGAATCTCCTGGACTTCCCTCTTCCCCTTTGTGGCTCCTATTATTAATCATTTCCTCCTGCATCTTTTATAATAATCCAAATCTTTTACACCTCCATTATATCCCAAACTCATCATTAAACTACACTGCTGCTGCTGCTGCTGGGAAACTGTGCACTTTGTTCTGCTACACACACAAGCTCTGTGTGGCCTCGGATACAAGAGGGGACACAGGAACTTATTGCAGTAGGAACGGGAAGCTCCTGGGGTGCTTCTGCAGCCTCTGAACTTCATCAGCCGAGTCTGAACTGCTTTCTTTACCAGGCTCTTCTTGCTCACCAAAGCCTGTTGCCTCTTCAGCACCCAACCATTCCTCCCCTCCTGACTTGTCCTCTGCGTCCCACCACCACTCCTTGGGCTCTGAGCCTTCCTCCTTTGAGGCTTTCCCAGGGGGCGTTCTTCATCCTCCAGCCAGTCCCTGACACCATGCACTGGCAAAAGTAGTTGGGGAAAAGGGCTGTAGAGCATAGGAAAGTCAGAAGAGCCTACTGGATCAGGCCAACAGTCCACGTAACCCAGCATCTTGTTTTCACAGCGGCCAGCCAGATTCCAAGCAGGATTCGAACTCAAGAGCCCTCTCCCCTGTCTTCATCTTGGCTGTTAAGTCATCCAGGCAAACCTTTCCGCCTCCAAGCACACCCCAACATACACACCTGCAATATGAGGTTGAATCCTGACAAGACAGAAGTACTGTTTTGGGGGGGGCAGGGGGCGGGTGGGTGTGGGGGACTCCCTGGTCCTGAATGGGGTAACTGTGCCCCTGAAGGACCAGGTGCGCAGCCTGGGAGTCATTTTGGACTCACAGCTGTCCATGGAGGCTCAAGGTCAGTTCTGTGTCCAGGGCAGCCATCTACCAGCTCCATCTGGTACGCAGGGTGAGACCCTACCTGCCCGCAGACTGTCTCGCCAGAGTGGTGCATGCTCTGGCTATCGACTACTGCAATGTGCTCTGCATGGGGCTACCTTTGAAGGTGACCCGGAAACTACAACTAATCCAGAATGTGACAGCCAGACTGGTGACTGGGAGTGGCTGCCGAGACCACATAACACCGGTCCTGAAAGACCTACATTGGCTCCCAGTACATTTCCGAGCACAATCAAAAGTGTTGGTGCTGACCTTTAAACGGCCTCGGTCCAGTATACCTGAAGGAGCGTCTCCACCCCCATCGTTCTGCCCGGACACTGAGGTCCAGCTCCGAGGGCCTTCTGGCAGTTCCCTCCCTGCAAGTAGTGAGGTTACAGGGAACCAGGCAGAGGGCCTTCTCGGTAGTGGCACCCGCCCTGTGGAATGCCCTCCCATCAGATGTCAAGGAAATATAAACACCTGACTTTTAGAAGACACCTGAAGGCAACCCTGTTTAGGGAAGTTTTAATATTTGATGTTTTATTGTGTTTTTACTATTCTATTGGGAGCCGCCCAGAGGGGCTGGGGAAACCCAACCAGATGGGTGGGGTATAAATAATAAAATTGTTGTTGTTGTTGACTCAAGGCGCCTACCCAAACCTCTGACCAACACGATCTTGGAAGAAATATGTGGCAATGAAACACCTGACTTTTAGAAGACATCTGAAGGCAACCCTGTTTAGGGGAAGTTTTAATATTTGATGTTTTATTATGTTTTTAATATTCTGTTGGGAGCCGCCCAGAGGGGCTGGGGAAACCCAACCAGATGGGTGGGGTATAAATAATAAAATTATTATTGTTGTTGTTGTTGACGACGACGACTCAAGGCGCCTACCCAAACCTCAGACCAACACAATCTTGAAGAAATATGTGGCAATGAAACACAAAGGAAGCTCAAAGGTTTGGGTCATCCCAAAACAATCCCCCTGTCAAAAAACACCCCCATTCCCAATTCATCTGGCAGTTCTGATGTCCGAAGAGAAAGCAGGAGAGGGGCAACTGAATTCCAATGGGGAGGGGGAAAGATTCCTTAGAATTCCCTGCTGGTTAGTGTAAGTGTTCTCATACTGCAGGTGTGTTTGTTGGGGTGTGGGTGGAGGCTGAAAGGTTTGCCTGGATGACTTACCTTCTACAGCCAAGATGAAGACAGAAGCCAAAAGAACTGCAGGAGGCATCAATTTCAAAATGATGCCAGGAGTACAGGAATGTTGTTTTACGAGGTTCCGTGCCCATCACGCGTCGGTGAGTCATCTTCCCCAGGCAAAGATGACACCAAGGACTAAATTAAGCATGTTAATGCAATAAGCTTACGTAAGGTTTTTAATGCAGCGCTCTTAATATAGTTCCTGTGGTCATTTCACCTTTCCCTCCTGCAGAATGCGACAAGGCAAAACACGTTGGCCGCACCATGTTGTTGTAAAATAAAACGACCCTCTCTCTTTTTGTTTTGTTTGGGTAGTTTTCTTCTCATCCTTTATGCCCCCCCCCAAAAAAACTTCAACCAGAGATTGGCTGACTATCACTTTAGTATCCTCAGAGACACAGGAGCTCAAAATGACCGCAGAAGGGGTTTCACTCCCCACAGTATCCCTGCGAGGTAGGCCAGGATGGGAGACAGTGACTGCCTTAAGATCCCACACTTCCATGGCTATGTGGGGATTTGAACCCAGGTCTGATTGCTCTAAGTCCAACGTTCCACTTAGCTCTCAGCTGCTACATTTCGTTGGCCACCCAGGAGATATTTTCACAAATGTACAGCTTTCAACCCAGTTCAGTTTTTGGCTCCCATAACTGTTTCCCCGAGACCAGTGTTTCTAGACCAGTGTTTCTTAAACTTGGGTCTCCAGCTGTTTTGGGACTACAACTCCCATCATCCCTGACTACTGGTCCTGCTAGCTAGGGATGATGGGAGTTGTAGTCCAAAACAAACAAACAAACAGCTGGAGACCCAAGTTTGGGGAACCCTGTTTTAGACACTTACTGCACCTCAAGAGCCAAGAATCTGTAGCTCAAAGGTATAATAGCATCTACCTTGAATGGAGATCTTGAAACCCCGTACAGCCATTGCCAGTCAATGAAGACTAGGATTCCCCAACCCGGTGCCCTCCAGATGTTTTGGACACTATAACTCCCACCAGGAGCTGTAGTCTGAAGAATATGGGGGGGGGGAGACCACTTTGGGAAGGGAGGAGGTAGATGACATTGAAGGGGTTGCTATGCAACCAGGGGGGAGGCAGCGTTTGATAGTGGGGGGGGGATGTCTACTCACTTTCTCCCTGAACCAGAAGACCTGAAAGGCTTAAAATGCAACAGAAGTACAAGAGAGGAAGGATGGGACTTTGGTGCTCTTCACGCTGCGAAAGGGGCGGAGGCTCAGAGTGACCAACTCGCAGCAAAGAGCGGCAGGCTCGGAGCCGCACTCTGGATGTCAATAGTAAATAAATGTGCCACAAAACTGCCAGAGACTCGTCAATTCTGATCGGAGCTTGCTTGCTTGCCTGCCTGAGATCGTTACATCAGGACTTGCCAAAGCGCTGGGTCTCTCACCTGCCAACATCTTGTGGACCGGAGGCGTGACGTCCACTTCGGCCAGCTGCTCGTAGCTGGAAGGGTGGTAGAGCCTCACCTGGGCGCTGCCCTGAAGGGTGACCCAGACCCCCGCCAAGGAGCTCACCATACACGTGAGGCTGCGGTTGCTGTCCTGCCCGACGTGAAATGAGTGCTGGAGAAGAGAAAAGGTCAGGCTGAAGCCTTGTGGAGCAGAGGGAATCCCTGACACTCTAAACGGCGGAGCACCTCTCCCAGGGTTTACCCCCCAGTGCAGGAACTTGACCTCAGAAGGTGACAGCTAGCGGGGAGTTGTGGTCCAGGGAATGGGGTGCCCCTTGAACCATGCTTAAAGGTAAAGGGACCCCTGACTGTTAGGTCCAGTCGCGGACGACTCTGGGGTTGCGGCACTCATCTCGCTTTACTGGCCGAGGGAGCTGGCGTACAGCTTCCAGGTCATGTGACCAGCATGACTAAGCCACTTCTGGCGAACCAGAGCAGCGCACGGAAACGCCGTTGACCTTCCCGCCGGACCAGTACCTATTTATCTACTTGCACTTTGATGTGCTTTCGAACTGCGCCTCTTTCTCTCCCTATTAGGATTGAATAAAACTAATTAAAAAGGACTCTCCTTGTTCTCTATGCTGTCGCTGCAACTGGGGAAGGAATATCTTTGGCAGAGCCCTGACACCCAGTCGGGTCCAACTTGGGCACGTCCTAGCTGAATGGCAAGGGGATCACCGGACTCCCCCTACCCGTGCCTCCTGGGACACTTATTCAGTGGAGCTGGTAAGTATGTGGGGAGATGGGAAGCGAGAAAGCTGCTCGGTTGCAGAACCACGGAGGAAGAAGCGGTTTCCTCTGTACCTCTTGCTGCAATGAGGATGTGCTAAGGACGACAACACGGTTCTGGCATCCGCACCAAAGCTTGCCACCCACGGCCACCATTTTGGTCACAGGGCTGCCGGGAGAGCCCAGAGAGAGGGATTTGGAGTTCTGAGAGTCCCAAAAGCGTCCTGAGAGAGAGAGAGAGAGAGAGAGAGAGAGAGAGAGAGAGAGAAGGGAGACATGGAAATAAGATTCCAAGGATTCCTCTTTTCCTTCACAGAATTAACCATGCCGAAGAATCATTTTTCTTTTGGTAGCTCTTGATTTGAGATACCTAACAAAAAGGCTTCAGGATGTTTAACAAAATTCATTTTAAACATTTTTTTCAATTCATTGTATATCATTTCCCAATATTTTAAAAATGCATTTGCATTCCCACCACATATGATAAAACGTTCCTTCCATTTCCTTACATCTGCTATTTTCTTTCCTAAACATCTTTGCCATTTTCACTGGTGTGATATACCATCTATACATCATTTTCATGTAATTCTCTTTTAACATTATGCAATCTGTAAATTTTTTAAATCAACTTTCCACCATTTCCCCCAACTTTCAAATTGAATGTTGTGTCCCACATCCTGAGCCCATTTAATCGTAACTGATTTAACCTCTTCATCTTTGGTTTCCTACTCTAATAAAATACTATATGCGGGCAGCACCACCTTCGACTCTGGCAGGTGGGTTCCAGCTCGGAGTTCGCATCCACGTGAAAAGTCCCCGCGACAGAAAACTAGCACACCAGGGAGAAAGATGCCATTCCACCTCTTTACCTGCTACGTTGTTTTTCCATTTGAAAGTTTGTGGCGTGGAGGGGGGGGCTCCAAAATGTGATTATCCCACCCAGTCTGGTCTACCGGCTCATTCTACAGCTGGGGTAGGCTACTCAGTGCCCAGGGGCGCCAGGGGTGCCCTTGGAAGCTTCTACAGGTGCCCCAGACTCCAAGCTTTCACTTTCTTAAAAAAAGTAAGTCTCTAGCGGCCCTCCTAGATATAAAGCTACGGTTCAATATGTGCATGTACCTTCCAGGAGATTTCTGTGAAATGGGAGCGAGTGACCACCTTGTGTGTTTTTCCTGGTGCTGAGGAATGCTCTCTGTTGCTGTGAGACAGCATTAGTGTGTCCGAGGGGCGGGCTACTCCCACCAAACACTGCTCTAAGCTCCAGCGAGCATTGGTTTTTAAACCCTTTGTCGCCGCTTGCTCTCTAAGCCTGTGACTTTCTAGGCCCAGAGGCTCACAGTGCCTGAGTGGTCCTGCTCTGCAGCCATGTGGCCAGGAAGGTGTATTGCTACACCCTCCCTTGTTAGAATCATAGAATTGTAGAGTTGAAAGAGGCCACGAGGGCCATCCAGTCCAACCCCCTGCCAAGCAGGAAACACCATCAAAGCATTCTTGACTTATGCCTGTCAAGCCTCTGCTTAAAGACCTCCAAAGAAGGAGACTCCACCACACTCCTTGGCAGCAAATTTCACTGCCGAACAGCTCTTACTGTCAGGAAGTTCTTCCTAATGTTTAGGTGGAATCTTCTTTCTTGTAGTTTGAATCCATTGCTCCGTGTCCGCTTTTCTGGAGCAGCAGAAAACAACCTTTCTCCCTCCTCTATATGACATCCTTTCATATATTTGAACATGGCTATCATATCACTCCTTAACCTTTCTTCTCCAGGCTAAACATACCCAGCTCCCTAAGCCATTCCTCATAAGGCATCGTTTCCAGGCCTTTGACCATTTTGGTTGCCGTCTTCTGGACACGTTCCAGCTTGTCAGTATCCTTCTTGAACTGTGGCGCCCAGAACTGGACACAGTACTCCAGGTGAGGTCTGACCAGAGCAGAATACAGTGGTACTATTACTTCCCTTGATCTAGCATTAGACCTTTCCTGAAAGCAGCTTCACGGTCAAATAACTCACCGGCTTCTCTCTGGTAGGCAATGAGCTCTCCGTTCGCCAGCGATACAAACACCTGGTTATCTAGATACCTGTGGGGGGGGAAAGCAATGGGCTTTACAACATCAGCCAGAAATCAAATGAGTGGTACAATGTACAGGGCGAAGAAGCAAGAACCAGGGTCAGCTGTGTCCACACTGACACCTTTGTGCTTAAAAGCATTCATTTCCCATGTGAACTAACTGATTCAGAGCTTAGTCATTATGAGATCGGGGAGAAAAGGCCATTGCAAATGTTTTCCATTTGATGCTAGAGGCATAGCTGCCAAGTTCCTGCCTGAGAAATAAGGGACTGGACCGGAAGTAGCAGACCGGAAGTAGCGCTGCCGCCATTTTGGAACTTGGCAGAGCATGCTCAGAAGCTACTTTTGATGCTGCTCTGCCCTGTTCCAAAATGGCCGCCGCACCAGAAGTCACGCTGCAGCCATTTTGGAACTGGGCAAAGCAGCATCAAAAGTCGCTTCTGAGCATGCTCCGCCCAGTTCCAAAATGGTCACTGCGCCAGAATAAACCGGGGGAAAAACAAAAAAATCCGTTTTTTCGGCTGGGGACAGCTGGAAAAACAGGGGTTTCCCGGGGAATACGGGAGACTTGGCAGCTATGGCTAGAGGGAAAGCAAGTTTGCCCTGGGTAGATGCTTCCTCGCCTCCATCACTTTAACTTCGGCAACTGCTTAGAGGTGGATTTGCATAAGTAAATACCGTATTGGCCTGGGTATAAGCCACACCCGAATATAGGCCGCACCTTTAAAATTCAAGGGGGGGGGAGGGGAGAAAAAAACAATAGCCGAATATAAGCCGCTCCCTTAAAATCCCACAGGCACTCACATCCATTCCGTTTTACCATATGTCTGTTTCAGCAGCGATATCATAGGAAAACACCAAAGGTCGCAAATTTAAGCCACGCTTTAACTTTTCACAGTCAGAATTTGCGAAAAAAAGGGAGGCTTATATTCATGGTACGATATGTACGGTACTTCTTGGTACGATTAACCTGGCAGCAAAGTCACGTGATGGTGAACAGGAAGGCCAAGTCCTTAGTAAGACCTGCGCCTGGGCTGTCTCCCTTCATCTTGAAGGCGAGGGCTCACACGACTAAATACGAACCTCCTCATTTACTGATTTTATAAAATAATTTATTCTGGTTCTTGCTAGTCGAGGGTGGAGCAAGGACCCTGAAAGCCCCATTGCCTCACTACTGAAAACTGTATTCAGCCACCTTTGGATTTTGCAATTTAAGCAAACTGTTCTGCACACAGATTTTCAACCCTGTGGTCTAAAACGGTGCTTTAAAACGAAAGCTGGGTTTCTCAAGAGGCTGGATTCTGTGCTCACTTATGTATGGTTCTGCATTTCAGTATACCCTGCGTGAAGCTCCACTTACAAAATGCATGTCACAGAGGCCGAATGTTGCATCTTCATGCTATTCTTCCTGTTGCGGATGTTGTCCGAGGATTGGTAGACATGGATGCTGCAAATCAAAGAGAATGGAAGCAGGCATGAGACTCTGGCAGGTCTGTAGGGAGAAAATTCAGTGCTGTACAGTCTTGACTTAGCATACTTTTGAATTATACATTCCTGGGATCTAGCCTCCCTTGGCTGCAGGCCTGTGGCCAAAGAGATCTTACTGTATGGCTCTGCCAAAGATACAGCACTGATTTTCAATATTCGATGACAGATCCTACCCACTCTGTGTCAGAGATTCATAGAATTGGAAGAGACCACAAGGGCCATCCAGTCTAACCCCCTGCTAAGCAGGAAACACCATCAAAGCATTCTTGACATATGCCTGTCAAGCCTCTGCTTAAAGACCTTCAAAGAAGGAGACTCCACCACACCCCTTGGCAGCAAATTCCACTGCCGAACAGCTCTTACTGTCAGGAAGTTCTTCCTAATGTTTAGGTGGAATCTTCTTTCTTGTAGTTTGAATCCATTGCTCTGTGTCCGCTTCTCTGGAGCAGCAGAAAACAATCTTTCTCCCTCCTCCATATGACATCCTTTCATATATTTGAACATGGCTATCATATCACCCCTTAACCTTCTCTTCTCCAGGCTAAACATACCCAGCTCCCTAAGCCGTTCCTCATAAGGCATCGTTTCCAGGCCTTTGACCATTTTGGTTGCCCTCCTCTGGACACGTTCCAGTTTGTCAGTATCCTTCTTGAACTGTGGTGCCCAGAACTGGACACAGTACTCCAGGTGAGGTCTGACTAGAGCAGAATACAGTGGTACTATTACTTCCCTTGATCTAGATGCTATACTATTGATGCAGCCCAGAATTGCATTGGCTTTTTTAGCTGCTGCATCACACTATTGACTCATGTCAAGTTTGTGGTCTACTCCTAGATCCTTTTCACATGTATTGCTCTCAAGCCAGGTGTCTCCCATCGTGTATTTGTGCCTTTCATTTTTTTTTTTGCCCAAGTGTAGTACTTTACATTTCTCTTTGTTAAAACTCATCTTGTTTGCTTTGGCCCAGTTGTCTAATCTATTAAGGTCATTTTGAAGTGTGATCCTGTCCTCTGGGGTATTAGCCACCCCTCCCAATTTGGTGTCATCTGCAAACTTGCTCAGGATGCCCTCAAGCCCATCATCCAAGTCATTGATAAAGATGTTGAATAAGACTGGGCCCAAGACAGAACCCTGTGGCACCCCACTAGTCACTATTCTCCAGGATGAGGAGGAGCCATTGATGAGCACCCTTTGGGTTCAGTCAGTCAGCCAGTTACATTCCGGGGATTTAGCCTCCCTTGGCTGCAGGCCTGTGGCCAAAGAGATCTTCCTGTTTGGTTCTGCCAAATATACAGCACTGATTTTCAATATTCGATGACAGATCCTACCCACTCTGTGTTAGAACGCCTTCCAACATTCCATGACATCACAGCAGCCAAACCAGTAGCGAAGGGAGCTAGCTGAGAGCTGACAAGTTTTAGCTTGTTATATTGGGGGGGGGGTGAATCCGAAAAGATTACAAGGCGCAGTGTGCCTACCAGCCATCCTCTGTCCCCAGCCACATGGAACTCTGATAGGCCTCCGGGTCGATGCTCAACAGGTCCTCCAGGCTGCCTCTGGTGAACGACCCTCGACTTGACCGCCTCAACGCCCGGCCGTCCATGGAGCTGTCGCTGTTCTGGGCGAAAGTGGTGGCAATGGGGAGGAAGCCGGCGGGGTCTTGCTCCTCTTCCGAGCTGGTTGTCTCGGCCGTTGCGTCTTTAGAGCTCGGGATCTCCTCATCTGGCAAACGAGAGGCAACGGGAACTAGCAAGGAACCTTCCAAACTCAAGGAAGGCCCCTGGCTTGGTCATTGAAACATAACAGTTCATTTTCAGTTCTAAACCCAATTTATTTGTCACCAAATGCACATCAAATCTGGACTGTTAAGCTGGAACTACATCGGAGGAATTTCTCTCTTTCTTTATCAATTATTTTTTATTGCTTTTCCAGAATTGTTAACAAATTGTGTTCCAAATTAATGCAAATTTAAAAGCTGACTTCCCCTCTGTTTTCTTCCCTCCTTTGCTGCTCCCAGTATGGCAACATTCCCAACTTGCATTTCAAAATCTTATCGCTTTTCCCGCTCACTGGAAGGACAGATTGTGAAGCTGAGGCTCCAATACTTTGGCCACCTGATGAGAAGAGAAGACTCCCTGGAAAAGATCCTGATGTTGGGAAAGATGGAGGGCACAAGGAGAAGGGGACGACAGAGGATGAGATGGTTGGACAGTGTTCTCAAAGCTACGAACATGAGTTTGACTAAACTGTGGGAGGCAGTGCAAGACAGGAATGCCTGGCGTGCTATGGTCCATGGGGTCACGAAGAGTCGGACACGACTAAACGAATAAACAACAACAACATCGCTTTTCCCTACGCATCACCTGCTCAATTGCCAATTTCCGCTGCGACTTTCATACATTTCTTATAACCAGTCCTCAAAGGAGTCGGGCATGCTTCTAACCCCCCCCCCCATTTTCTCCGTCTTGGACCCCTCTGGCGTGCTCGAGCACCCGAGAGGGCGGCTTGCCGTCTTTACTGCAAAACAGGAAGCCCGAGGGTCGGAGGAATTTCTATCCGTTGCACCCCATTTTGGGTGCAAAATGTTTTCACCTTTCCTTAGAGTTGGAATTTTGAACCTGTGTTTTAGAGGGGAAGCCTAAAACCCTCCCCCCGCACTCCTGGAGGGGGTGGGAATTGGTTGGAGGGGTCTTCCTCCATTCAGCTCTGCTGCCATGCAAGACCCTGCTGAGCCCACTGAAGGCGAGGGCTGCTTGGGGAGCCACCACCAACATGTTCCTGTCAATAGAGGGCAGAACGAGGCTCTGGGAACAAGGCATTTTGGGGTGGGGGCAGGGCAGGGCTGACAAGCAAGGGCCCGGATCTGGGGAGCCCAGTAGTAGAGCTGGCAAACAAAGCTCCTGCTCTGACTGGCAGCACCCAGCAAGGCTTCATAAGCCGGGGGAGGGCTGCTTTATTAAAGAGAGCTCGTACTGCCGTTGCTGCGTGGTGTCATCGTTTATTTTGTGGTAAGTTGCACCGAGGAGCCTATTGCACAGACTTGACGGCATATTCCAAAATAAGAAAATAAAATAAAATAACAGCAACTAACGTTTAGTGGGAAGCTCTCATTTCGCTTGGAAGATGTCATATTATTTTCCACGTAAAACTTAGGAAACATTGATTGCCATTCCTGAACTTTAGTGCGAGCTGAATAAGCAATAGCAGCTACTGTGTAAAACAATCGCTGGGACATTTAGAGCCTTGAATCATAGAATTGTAGTTGGAAGGGACCACAAGGGCCATCTAGTCCAACCCCCTGCAATGCAGGGATTTTTCCCCAAGGTAGGGCTTGAACCCATGACATGGTTGAAATATTATGCTGATATGCAGCAATGCCTCGGAGCCGTCGTGACTGCGGCCGTGCCTTGCCCTGCCCTCGCCCGCCCTGCCACCCCCTCTCGCCTGCCCGACCCACCCGTCCTCTTGCTGCTGTTGAGAAAACGTCTGTTTCTCAGAAGATGCAAACAACAATTTATTCATGTGCTTAAATGTTTCTTCTCTGCCAGCTTGCACAAGGAAGCTGAAGAATCATTCCTAAAAAGGAATTGTTTGTTAAGACAATACGGTGCACCTTGAGTTGGGTTTGGAAAGGATTGGTGCTCAGGTTCAACAATATGCTCAGTGGTAGAAGGGCACCAGGGGAAGGGGGAAATGGCTGGCTTGGGGCAAGTTACTAGCCCTCAACATTGCGCTGTGAATGGTCCGACTCACTTCCAAAGCTGGAAGATATTGTGGAGTGGCTGGCTTGGCTCTGGAGGGTGCCGGAAGGACTCGGCGAGGACTCGTCATCCGTGTCGTCGCTGTCGAAGGGGACCAGTTCTCGGTTGGTGCTGTCCACTGGGTCCGAGAGCTCCAGGGAAGACCCAGAAATGGAGATATGCAAGCACTGCTGGGGGCCAGACTCGTCCATCGATGTGTGAACCGGTTCTGAGGAAGGGCTGGCCAGAGGTTCGGGACGCTCCCTGGGCGCAGAGTGAGGTGGGAAGAGAACAAAAAGGGATGGGGGAAAAGATAAACTGAGATAAGCTGCGTCTCTGCATTGAACAGCAAAACATGAGCTGCCAGGATGGAAGCCTAGGAGGGGACAGGAACTGCAGAAGTTGGGGATTCGCTGCTTTCAGGAACCAGGAAGCACAGAACTAAATGCCCTTTAGGAGAATCGTAGAATTGCAGAGTTGGAAGGTACCCCGAGGATCACCTAGTCCAGGCATCCCCAGACTTCGGCCCTCCAGATGTTTTGGACTACAATTCCCATCATCCCTCACCACTGGTCCTGTTAGCTAGGGATCATGGGAGTTGTAGGCCAAAACATCTGGAGGGCTGCAGTTTGGGGATGCCTGATCTAGTCCAACCCCCTACAATGCAGGAATCATTTCCTGGGTCCAGGACATCTCTCTCCCCCCCCCCACAACACATTTCCAAAGGTGATAGAACTACTAAAAGGGCCCCCTCTGCCTATTTTAACACCCAAGAGGGTCTGTAGGGAAGGACACGGTCTTCCAGATATTCAAACCACAGGTTCTGACCCCACTGTGTTGGACTAGGTCTTGGGAGAGCAGGGTTCGAATCCTCACCCGCCTATGGAGTTCACTGGGTGACATTGGACCAGTCACTACTTCTCAACCTAATCTATCTACTCCAGGCTTCCTCAACCTCGGCCCTCCAGATGTTTTGAGACTACAATTCCCATCACCCCTGACCACCGGTCCTGCCAGCTAGGGATCATGGGAGTTGTAGGCCAAAAACATCTGGAGGGCTGAGGTTGAGGAAGCCTGATCTACTCCATAGGGTTGTTGTTATTGCTGTGAAGATAAAACAGGGAGGAGGAGATGTACGCCGGCTGCCTTGATCTCCTTGGAGGAAAGGCAGGATAGAAATGCAACAGACAGACAATAAATGAATTCTAATTTGGCCATTTCCTGCAGGACATGTCATGTGTGTATCTGACAGAAGCGGGTTCTGGGTCCCCCAAAAGCTTACAAGCCAGCCCTTCTCAACCAGAAGTTCTTGGACTACAACTCCCATCATCCCTGACCACTGGTCCTGCTAGCTAGGGATGATGAGAGTTGTAGTTTTAACAACACCTGTGGAACCAAGGTTGAGAAAGGCTGGCTTACGTCATAAACTAGGCATCCCCAAACTTCGGCCCTCCAGATGTTTTGGACTACAATTCGCATGTTCCCTGACCACTGGTCCTGTTAGCTAGGGATCATGGGAATTGTAGGCCAAAACATCTGGAGGGCCGCAGTTTGGGGATGCCTGTCATAAACAAATGTGTTTGCTTTCCAGGGGCCACGAGACTCTTGGCTGTCACCGACGTTCTAAAAATGAAACCACCCAACAGGCAAGTCCTCTTCCGGCGTCTTCCTTACCGGAAGCTTCGCTTGAGGCCTGGCACAGAGGCCATGCAGAGGATCCTGGCAGAGCAGACAGCGATGCAGGCCTCGACGATGGGCTCCTTTTTGACGCTGAGGAGGCAGACCTGCCCGACGTAGCCGTCGCTGTTGCACACCCAGACCTCGTAGGCGTTCTCCGGGTTGCTGTGGCTGGGCGAGGCGCAAGAGAACTACCGGAGAAGGGACAAAAAAACAGGTTATAAACCGTTTCCTTTATGAATAATCATTAAGATTTTTCTAATTATAACTTAAGTCTCCTGCAGACATTATTCAAAACAAGTCCAGGTACATATATTCCGGCATATAAGACTGGGCGTATAAGACAACCCCCGAATTTTTAGAAGATTTTCCTGGGTTAAAAAGTAGTCTTATACGCAGGAATATACAGCACATATTTTAGGGCACTGTTTTGTGAAGTATTCTCTGCATTTTCCCCATGCTTTTTGAAACTCTTGTCTACTGTGATCGCTAATTGCTTCTGTTAATCTTGCCAATTCAATATACTCTAACAGTTTATCTCTTGACATTCCTTTTTTGTTGGCCCGGTTCCCCCCCCCCCCCCAGTTTTTAGCAATTAGGATCCTTGCCGCTCCTGTGGCATAGAGGAATTTTTTTTAAAAAATATTTTTATTTTGAATTTTATAACACAACAGAAATTTGTATTATGAATTATCTGTTGTATTTCTGTGGCACAGAGGAATATTTTCTGGTCTTCTCTTGCTATACCTGTGTCCGTTATCCCTAGTAGAAAAGCTTTTGTATTTTTCATAAAGTTATATACAGTGGTACCTCGGTTTATGAACACAATTGGTTCCGGAAGTCTGTTCATAAACTGAAGTATTCATAAACTGAAGCGAACTTTCCCATTGAAAGTAATGGAAAGTGAATTAATCCGTTCCAGACGGTCCGCGAAGTACTTAAACTGAAGCGTTCATAAACTGAAGTGGATTAATCCATTCCAGGCGGGTCCGCGGAGTACTCAACCTAAAGCGTACTTAACCCAAAGGATGGGTGTAATTGGTCCCGGAAGTCTATTCCTAAACTGAAGCGAACTTTCCCATTGAAAGTAATGGAAAGTGAATTAATCCGTTCCAGATGGGTCCACGGCGTTCGTAAACTGAAAATTCATAAACCGAGGTGTTCATAAACCGAGGTTCCACTGTATATATAAAACTTTAAAAAAGGGTTTGTGTTTTCTAAACAATCAGCAATTTGAACCATGGTTTCAGACAGTTAATATGGAAACGGTAGCAACAAACAACAGATGAACTGGGTGAATTTGGTTTGCAAAGCTTGGACCTACCTGCATTCCGCTCCTCGTTTTCATGATGGGAATCGCCTTCAGGAACTCAGGGTCCAGGCAGTTTTTGTAGGAAGCTGGTTATGAAAAAGAAAACAAACAAACTTGTAGCGCGGTCCAATTTGCGGCATAATCCACTGCAGCTCTGTGGAGTCACGATAATGAAAAGCCATCTTGAATCTATCTACCCCGCTTCTAAAATCTGATCGTTCCCTTGTCCTTGTTTCTAAGACTCCACGGCCACTGGCTGAGCTGCTGTGATGTCACAGCATGTTCGCAAACATTTTCACTGCCCACACTATTTATCAGCAGCAGTTGGCAGTGGAAGCAAGCGGTCAATTTGGCTGGGGATAAAAACCTTGCAGCTTGTTCATCAGCGCCGCAGGAACACCTACAGAGAGGAGGGGTGTTAGAGGGAAAAAACCCCCACACCTATTTATGCTCCAGATCAGCCCCTTCATATAGAGGCAAAGGCAATACAGAGTTTTCTTAGGCTGAACTTTTGGTTGAGGGAGGAGCACGACAACACATTTTTTGGTCAACCTCTCTCTTCAAAGAGGCAGATGAGGAAGATAACTTGTGCAGAGGCTCGATCAGTTCAGACTGCACTCAAGAGACCGAATGTCCCCCTCCCTAAAAATATAAATCCACGCACACAGAAAGCTAGCATGTCAGGGAGACAGACTTCAGCTTCATATTGACAGGCCAGTTTTCTATGTGCAGGGATGGGCCATCGAGTAGGTCCAAGAAGTGCCCTTGCGAACCTGATGACAAACATTATGAGCTTTATTAGCCGCAGGATGTGTGCGGCTGCTCCGTAACAAGAGTTCTCTGGGCGCCTTACAAAGCGCTCCCTACCCCAAAACATTAAAACAGTGTAAAGCAGTAAAAAAAAAAATTACAATATCAAAAACAAAACCTCAAAACACTCAAGACAAGGACCTAGTTTCTTCTTGGTGTCCTCAAAGGCTTGCTCAAAGCTGTGGCGCGCATCTGGGTTGGGGAACTCGAAGATGTAGGACTCCGTGCCGTCGGCCTTGGTTGCTGTGAGCTCCATTTTGTTGGGCGGGAAAGACTGGGTGAAGGAAAGCGACTGCTTCTCCGCCAATTCACGGTGGATGGCAGCCATCAGGTCCTTAATGACGTCGTCCAGGCTCTGAGGGTGAGCGAACACAAATGCCGGCATTAGCTGTGAGAACACCATGGACTTATGGAATGAAATTCCGCGGCAGCAAGTTTCTAGTCCATCTTATGCAGTCGCAACAGCCCACAAGCCTGTAAGGGCAACTTTTAGCCCTTATCGACCAGGTTGGTACCAGAGCTTTGATTTCCAAGCTCCACGTTTAGAGGTGACCCAACTGGAAGGCATCAAGGACAGGGCCTTTTCGGTGGAGGCACCACAGCCGTGGAATTCTCTCCCCAGGGTGAGCTGACGGCTGCCGATTTATTCTTTCTTTCCGGAGAGCATTCGTGGAGGTTTAAATGCTGCTGCCTTTTTGGTTGGTTACTTTTAGAGTTGTTATATTTTAATCTTTAAATGGCATACATAAATAACCTTTATTTATGTATGCCACTACTGCAGCCCGTGTTTCGTTAGCCCCAAAATGGAAAACGAGCGAGGTCCCAACCAAAGAAGAAAGGCCACTTAAATTGACAGAATATGTGCAGCTTGCAGACTTAACATATAGAATAAGAGAAGAAGAACATCATACGTTTAGAGAAGATTGGAAAACGTTTATTGAATATACAGAGGGAAACTATGTTTATTTGAAAACGTGGGCAGCGTTATGATAAATTCAACAGTGTAAATAAGTTTTGACGGATGTAATAATGGAATACTGAATGGTTTAGTTTATGTAAAACATGCAGGGATTTTGTGATATGAACCATGGAAAGAGAAGAAGTCATTGATATTTTAAGGTTGTTTAACTGAATATTTTAAATTGTAAAACAGAACATTTAATAAAACTTACACACACACACACACACACACACACACACACACACACACACACCCCTTTAAATGGAAGCCATTCTGATGGTATTAAGAGATAACTGGAACTAAAAATGGTTTTACGAAACGCCTGTACTCGCCCCGACAACCTCAATGGTTCTCACCTGATGGGGGAAGCTGAGGGTCTCTGAAAGCTTGCTAACTTGGCCAAGGGTGCTGAGGTCCTCATCCAGGCGAGAGATGGCTTTCTGGATGCTCTCGCGATTGGGCGATTGTGAAGCCCCTGGAGTCAGACAGAAATCACACATCACACCACATTTGTCTCAGGCAAGGAGGCTGGAGATCTAAGCCAGCTGTATTTCTCAGTATCTACTGCATGTTCTGATGTAACACGAAAAACTGACTTTATATACTGCCATTTGGAGGTTTAAAAATGCGGCGATTAAGAGGCAAGCGGTTAGGCCACGTGAAAGGCGAGCGGCGATACTCCTTGCATTTCTGTATTTATTGCAAGTGACACCCTTCACTTTAAATCGATGAACCCCAATTTAAAGTGGGCATCAGGTGGTGGCACGCAAACTGTGTGTTTCTAAAGGTTGTGATTGACGATCACGAGCCACACGGCACGACAACAACGTGGCAGCTCGTGCAAAACTCCGCTGTGTTGTTGCTTTCTGGGCAACCTATCGACAATACAGTGGTCCCTCAGTTTTCGAACGTCATCCGTTCTGGAAGACCGTTCGAGTTCCGATATGTTTGGAAACCGAAAACTCAATACGGAAGCCTCAATATGGAAAACTGCGTATTGAACTGCGTGGCACATTCAATTTCCGAAAAGTGTTGAAAAACCGAAGCATTTACTTCCAGGTTTACGGTGTTCAAAAGCTGAAAAATTCGTCAATGGAGACGTTCGAAAACCGAGGTACCGCTGAGCTACATTCAAGGTTTCCTCTTAAGCCTCCCCGCGAAGCGTATTAATTTTCTTTCCGCAGCTTTAAATCCCTGTAGCTTCGTATGCTTCAATACTGTTTTATTGTCTGCATTGTGTTTTATAGATTCCTGTTTCTCAACAACGCTCGGGTATCCTCGGGACGCAGAGCATTCTGAAAGGGAACAACACCGACAGCAACAGACCTTTCACAATGTCCAGGTCTTCCAGCGGAAATTTCCAGAGCAATTTGTACTTGCTGGCTGTGTCGATCACACTGGCCGCTGTGTAACTGCAAAGAAAAATCATGTAACACTAAGAATGGGAGCAGTACTGGATGCAACCACCAAGTGGCCTTATTGGCCTATTTTAGAAGTGAACACCTTCCATTTAGCTCTTAAGTCTTCTTTCTTCCCTTGATCAAGATGCTAAGCCTGTGGGCGGGGCCTAGCCCATTTTCTAACTTATGTGCAAAATCTAGCTTTCCGAGATGCCTCCGATACAAGGCACATTTGACAGCTAGCTGCGCATTCTTGGCTGAGATGGACCTTAATTTTTTTTGCTGCATTTCAGGTGTGCACAATTCTATACCTGGGGTGGCTCCTGAAGTTCCCGACGGGGACCTCCGAAGAACAGCCAACCCCTGCTGAAAGCAGGACTCGAACTCGGCACTGACTGTGCGACAGAAGCGGCATATCCCAGCTGCCTTGGGGCTACAGCCCCCCCCCCCCCGATTATGCCAGAGGTCATTCATTGGCAGCCAAGTCTCTGGCTAACCCACACCTGACATCAGGAGTGGGGCAGGTGGGTGTGGTTTGGGCCCCGTGCCTTATGGACAGAAATGGTCCCTGTGGGAGCCGAGAAACAGTCTGGGCTCCTGATAAGATGCCTGTCCTTTGCAATGATGATGGTTGTAAATCACACCGTTCAAGCTCTTTATTAGCAAAAACACGATCTGCACAGGCTTGGCTGTCAGGCCTAATGAGCACAACAGGTCTCGCCCTATGAAATCAGTTGGCCCCCATCTCCCCACAGATTTATCTAACTCCCTTCCTCTTCAGGGCTTTCCCCAAGCAATGGAAGACTGTGCTTGTATGTCTGCCTTTGCTCCTGCCGCTTCACGCCTCTTCTGGTCCTGGGAGACTAGGGGAAGGGGAGTTTGTCGCAGGAGGGGGAGACACTGTGGGATATGTGGGATGTGATACATAAGTAGCAGTCAAGTACAACATTCCTTGTTTTCCTAGAGTGGACATGCAAGGGGATGTTTGGTCCACCCAGTCGGAACTTCCTGTTTCCTCCTGGGCAGGGACTTACTTCCTTTGCATGTGACCAGAGGTGGGCGTGACCTTACCTGTGCAGGTAACAAAAGCACAAGGCACGCAGCACTCTCTCTCTTTGACTTCTCTCCGTCGTTGGAGCAACTTTTTTAGCTAGAGATGCTTCCAGCCAACAGAGGACACTGGGACCATATGGGATAGCTGATATTTTGTAACTAAGTCTGCCTTCAGGGATCCAACTGCGAACTGAATGCGAGTAAACTACTTTCATTGACTTTAAATAAGATTGTTGTGTGTTTATTAAGAGGGATATAAGGGAACTTACTAGGAACCTAATATTGAGAGGCTTACACAAGCCTGCAACCAGCTACCTGCTGTGCATTAAAAGGGGAATGTAAACTCTGCTAAGTAAAGGAACTGGCTAACGCAAGTTAGGAAGGATATTAATAAACAATATATCCTCTCCTGCCTCCCTGAACATTCCCACAGACACCCGTGACTCTTCACCAGCCGGATTCCTCTCGGCCTTGTTCCTCTCCTGCTTCTGCCTCTAATTCTGGCCGCCTCTCTGTCACAGACTCTCGCCGCTCACTAAACCCTGTTCCCTCTCCATCTTCTGACACCTCCTCCTCCCAGGCTTTTCCGTCTGACCACTCATCATTGCCCCACCACCAATCCCCGGACTCTGAGCCTTCTTCCTTTGGGGGTTCCCCAGCTGGTTCACCCCACCCAGCCCTTGTGCCGCCAATCACACCACACCTTTCGGTGGGCTTTGGGGTCAGTCACTTACAGGCTCATGGAGCTTCGCCGTAGAGACCCCGACTTGCGTTTCAGGGTGGTGCAGACGAGCAGGTCCGTGAAGAGGAAAAGCGAGCGGTCCTTCTTCCCACCCACGGCCTTCTGCAACGAGACACAGGAGAGGTCAGGCTGGGACAGCTCAGTCGGTTGACCAAGAGACTCTTATAATCTCGGGGTTGGGGGTTGGACTAGAGGACCCTCAAGGTCCCCCTTCCAACGCTACAATTCTAAGATTCTACCAATCTCCCCAACGCTTTCTTGGGCAAGCGTATGCAAGCTTTAGGACCAAGCAGATCTCCTTTTCACGTGACGGAACAAGAGGACACCCAGTTTCTTACTAGTGGAAAGTTCTTTGAGTTCAAACGGTTTTAGAAGCTCCAGTGTAGCTCATGCTACAGTGAACAAGCTAAGTCTTTAAAGTGCTACAAGACTCCTTAACGGCTGATGAAGGCTGCTTAACGGCTGATGAAGGCTTTTATTCAGACAAGCTTATGCTCGTGTGTTTGTGGAAGGGGGGAGGGAAGTTACTGGTTTGTATTTGTTTTTTATTATGTATTTTGTGTTTTTTTCTTGCATATTTCTGCTGTGAACCAGCCTGAGATCTACAGATGAAGGGTGGTATACAAAGATAATTTAATGATGATGATGTGCAGGGCTTTTTTTCCCCCTTGAAAAAGGGGTGCCAGAACTTGTTGACCTTTTTTTAGGGGGAGCAGCAGCCCAAACTTCTGGTGAGTTCTGGCTGGGGGAAAAGCCCTGATAATGTGGGTGTTTTTAGTTTGTTGTTGATTTTATCTTTCAAATGTTTTAAAGAGTTGCTTATACTACTAAATTTCATTGTAGGTAGAGGTAAAAGGTAAAGGACTCCTGGACGGTTAAGTTCAGTCAAAGGCGACTTTGGGGTTGCGGCGCTCATCTCGCTTTCAGGCTGAGGGAGACGGCGTTTGTCCACAGACAGCTTTCTGGGTCATGTGGCCAGCAGGACTAAGCCGCTTCTGGTGCAACGCAACACCGTGATGTAAGCCAGCGTGCACAGAAATGCCGTTTACCTTCCCGCCGCAGCGGTGCCTATTTATCTACTTGCACTGGCGTGCTTTCGAACTGCTAGGTTGGCAGGAGCTGGGACTGAGCAACGGGAGCTCACCCCATTGCAGGGATTCAAACTTCTGATCAGCAAGCCCTAGGCTCTGTGGTTTAGACCACAGCGCCACCCGCATCCCTAAATTTCATTGTAAACAGCTTTAAGGAGGGTTTTTTCCTCTCTTTTTTGCAATCAAGCGGCGTGTAATTTTTATGAAATGAAACAAAAAAACAGGGCACCGCCTCTCCTTCCCTTATGCTCCCATGTTACTTTCTCCCTTGGAAAAGCCGCCATTATACTTGCGTCACAGGAAAAGGTGCTCTTTGTGAATATTCTGTATCTGAGCCTCCCCCTTCGCTTTGGTCCTGGATATTCTATGGGATCACGGCAATTGCTGTTTGTGGAAAGGGGGTAATTGGTTGTGTTTTGCTTTTGTTCTTGTTTTTATTGTGTATTTTGTGCTTACATCTTGTATTTTTACGCTGCAAAGCACGCTGAGTTCTTTGGCTGAAAAGCAGTATGCTATTATTATTATTATTATTATTATTATTATTATTATTATTATTAGCCGTTTGTCCGCAGACAGTTCTTCCAGGTCATGTAGCCAGCATGACCAAGCCGCTTCTGGTGAACCAGAGCAGCGCATGGAAACGCCGTTTACCTTCCCGCCGGAGTGGTACCTATTGATCTACTTGTACTTTGACGTGCAGGAGCTGGGACTGAACAACGGGAGCTCAACCCATCGCGGGGATTCGAACCGCTGACCTTCCGATCGGCAAGCCCTAGGCTCAGTGGTTTAGACCACAGCGCCACCCGCATCCCTATATCTAAATATATCTATAAATAAAACAGAGGTTCTCAGGAAATTGAATTCATCACAGTGGTACCTTGGGTTAAGAACTTAATTGGTTCTGGAGGTCCGTTCTTAACCTGAAACTGTTCTTAACCTGAGGTACCACTTTAGCTAATGGGGGCTCCCGCTGCCGCCGCACGATTTCTGTTCTCATCCTGAAGCAAAGTTCTTAACCCGAGGTAGGCTACTATTTCTGGGTTAGTGGAGTCTGTAACCTGAAGCGCCTGTAACCTGAAGCGTCTGTAACCCGAGTTACCACTGTATCTCGTATCTTGGTCTTGTGTCCATCCCCCCCCCCAGCACCAGCTACCCTTGTGCTTTTGCAGAATTTAGGCGGTAAACGCAGTACCTAAATTTCAGCTGCCTTGGGACTCCCCAACACTTTCGGGGGTTGCTTTTTTCGACAGAAGCAACCTCCCTCCTTTCTACCCCCCCCACCACACTGCGGGAATTTTCCCCCAGCTCCCGGTGCTGTGATGGGGAGATAACAATCAAAATTCCCCCAGCCGAGCGTGTTCCACCCTGCGTTGCCATGTCAACCCCGGGAGCAGGGGATCCAAATAAACAGGCCCTCTTCTGCACAAAAGGCCTCGTCTGGCTTTTCCAGATCACGTTGGATTCTAGCGTGGCCGCCAACAGCCGGTCGTGTCCGCCGCCGCCCCTGCCTCGCGACTCACCCAGCCTCCTGTCGCCTTATAACTAAATTTCAGGGGGTTAGTCAGCCATTATTTGCAGAGCGAAGGCGGCGTACAGAACGCATCCAATCGGAAAAATGCAAAAAAAAGGAAGGCTTGCATGCCCTCGGCAAGCCAGCCTAACCAAGCTGCCTTTTTATTTCGCGAGGCTGCCGTTTGGGGAGGGGAGTAGTGAAATCTATTAATTAGGGATTAATTAAATCGAAAAGGATGAAGAGAGCTGCAGTGTTTTAGTGCGCGATACCTTAGCGATGCTCACACGGATTTTGGGTGCAATTAAAAGTGTGCGTAATTTCATTTTGCTGTTCCCTGCGGTGGTTGGGGTTAGGTTTATTATGCAACCGAGTAACGAAATGCCGCTGCCTCTCCGACGGCCAGGAATCAAATTAAACATTGTGCGAGGAGGCCATGCTGGGGTTTCCCCACTGGGTTGGGGGGGGTGACAGTTTGGGGCAGAGAGGGGAGGCAGGTCATATCTCCCCTGCCCCCATCACAAACACAGCTGCTTTCCTGGTAAGAGTTGCCAGGGGCCATTGTTCTGCTGCCACTTCTCCCTCGGCCAGTAATGCGAGATGAGTGCGTAACCCCAGAATTGTCCGCGACTGGACTTAACGGTCAGGGGTACCTTTACCATTTTATATTTAGATATATCTTATTGAATTTCCAGAAATTCCACACAAGCATTCCAATACGTAATAGATTTGTCTTCTGTCTCGCCGACAGGAAGAACTTCCTGACGGTAAGAGCTGTTCGGCAGTGGAATTTGCTACCAAGGTGTGTGGTGGAGTCTCCTTCTTTGGAGGTCTTTAAGCAGAGGCTTGACAGCCATCTGTCAGGAATGCTTTGATGGTGTTTCCTGCTTGGCAGGGGGTTGGACTGGATGGCCCTTGTGGTCTCTTCCAACTCTATGATTCTATGACTTCACACCCCATTTTCCATTGTTTTTTTATTCCTCCCCCTTGCTGCACCCTATCTTCCCTCTATTATATTATAACATTAATACAATATTCTCTAATTCCTTCTGCTGCTCCTAGTTCAAATCCTGCTCACGAATTCATCCTACCCTAGTATTTATTGAAATAGTTCGAAAAAAGGCTTCCATTCGTCCATAAAGCAATCATCGTTAGGTTCTCTTATTTTAACTGATTAAACTGATTCAGCATTTTTGTGCATAACAGATCCTCGCTGCTGTAGTTACATACATAAGCAACTTAACCATCTTTTTGGAACTTCTGTACCTATAGTATAATCCCTAGAAGAAAAGTTTCAGTTTTTCTTTTTCTTTTTTTTAGTAAAATCACTTTAAACATCTTTTTTATCTCATCATCTATCCTTCCCCCAAAATCCCCTCGCTTTCTTGCAAGTCCACCACATATGAAAGAAGCATATATCAGGGGTGTCCAAACTTTTTTCAAAGAGGGCCAGATTTGATGAAGTGAACAGCCGAAGTTGTTGAGCTTTTTTTTAGGGTGGAAGTTTTTTAAGGATTTTACCCCAAGAAATAAACTGCCACAGGGGCCAGATTAAACCAGACTTTGGCTGTACATGTTTACACTTCCAGCAGTCATTAGAATCGGGTTTTTTTTTATATATTCTAAAAAATTGCTTTTGGTGAGGGAATGAGCAAGCTGGGGATCTGATCCTGCATTGCACCCGGGGCTGTTCAGCTCACAGAGACCGTTCGCATCGACCCTCCCAAACAAAACAAGGAAAAATATGCAACATTCATTAAAAAGGCTGACTACGACTTGCAAAATTAAACAGATTACGGAGAGCTCTCTTACCAGTTCCACTAGCATCTCCTGGCGCAAGAATCTCCGCAGCGGGGCCTGAAGCTGGGGAGACACAAGGAATCGGAGCGATTTAGGGGTGTCGCCAAATGCCCAACAGGGATCTTAACACCGACTTCTCAATCGTGACAGTGTGACGAAGCAAGATAATAATAATAATAATAATAATAATAATAATAATAATAATAATAAATTTACTATTAATACCCTGCCCATCTGGCTGGGTTTCCCCAGCCACTCTGGGCAGCTCCCCAAAGAATATTAAAAACACGATAAAACATCAAAGGTTAAAAACTTCTCTAAACAGAGCTGCCTTCAGATGTCTTCTAAAAGTAAAATTGTTGCTTATTGCCTTGACATCTGCTGGGAGGGTGTTCCACAGGGCGGGCGCCACCACCGAGAAGGCCCCCTGCCTGGTTCCCTGTAACCTCACTTCTCGCAGGGAGGGAACCGTCAGAAGGCCCTCGGAGCTGGACCTCAGTGTCCGGGCTGAACGATGGGGGTGGAGACGCTCCTTCAGGTATACTGGACCGAGGCCGTTTAGGACTTTCAAGGTCAGCACCAACACTTTGAATTGTGCTCGGAAACATACTGGGAGCCAATGTAGGTCTTTCAGGACCGGTGTTATATGGTCTCAGCGGCCGCTCCCAGTCACCCGTCTAGCTGCCGCATTCTGGATTAATTGTAGTTTCTGGATCACCTTTAAAGGTAGCCCCATGCAGAGCACATTGCAATAGTCCAAGTGACAGATAACTAGAGCATGCACCACTCTGGGGAGACAGTCCGCGGGCAGGGAGGGTCTCAGCCTGCGTACCAGATGGAGCTGGTAGACAACCGCCCTGGACACAGAAATAACCTGTGCCTCCATGGACAGCTGTGAGTCCAAAATGACTCCCAGGCTGCGAACCTGGTCCTTCAGGGAGGGTCTCAGCCTGTGTACCAGATGGAGCTGGTAGACAGCTGCCCTGGACACAGAATAGATAGCCCCCTGAACAGGTCCCACCCCTGTGGCTTGCAGGTCCCTGGCAGTCAGAGCAGTCGACAGCAGTTATTCCAGTGAAATGTTCCCATAGAATTATTCCCGAGGGAGATTATGCATGGCATTAACCGACATTAGTTTTTCCATCAGACTGTAGTAGGGGGAAATGTGGGACAGCGACACCCCCTCTAGATGCCCCCCCCCTCCCCAAACTGCCCCACCTACAGTGATAAATCCAACTGGCCATTATGGGAATGTATAAAAGCTCTTTATTTTCATCCCCTTTCCGTTTCATATTACGCCCTTTAGATTGCAGGTCATTACGATAAAACGTAAACCACCTCGAGTGCTTTGCTTAGAAAGGCAGGAAATAAAGCTAGGAAACAAACAAACAATTTAGCATCTCCTTCCATCTCTTGGTCACTTTCCAGCGTGACACAGACTTTTGTCCTCTAGAGGGGGAACACCGAGAGGGCGGGGACAGGTGTTGAGGACCGGGAAACCAAAATTAAATTTCCAGTCTCCACCTCTCTTTGCACATGGCTGTGTCTCTGGCTGAAAGGAGCCCAAATGTCTTGGCAGAATGATGGAAACCGGGGGTAGTCAGAAATAAGCATCTGAAAGAACAGAGAACATGTACATTTCCAGATTCATTTACACCGGGGGTAGGTAAGCCAGATGCAGCTGAATTTCATCCAGCCCTCAAGGTCCCCTCCGTGTCACCAAGCGAGTGGGAAAAGGGCTTTGGCGCCAAGCGTGCAATTTCTGCTCCTTCCTCCGCAAGAAGGAAGGCCAAGGGGGAAATCTGGCAGCAGACTTGTGCTCCTTGCAAATACGCAACGAACTTCGCAACTGCATACATGCAATTTTTTTGTGTGTGTGGGGGGGGGGATGCAATTGCATTTTGAAGTTTGAGGCTTTAAATAGCCGAAAGGCTTTCTGTTCAGCCTTACTGGCATTCTTCGGTCGGGGTTGCCGAGTGCTTTTCGTACAACTCCATTCCCTCCAACACCTCGAGTCCCCAAAATGGGGTCTGCATCTTCCTGCCCACACACCTGCATGAATCATGTGACCCGTGCGAGATCACAGTTCCCAAAAGACGCACATTTTTAAGGGCCATGCTTGCACACGTGTTTTGGGGTGCTGCACAAGATTGCAGCCCCCCCCAAAAAACCACCCTTTCCCGGGTAGGGAAAGTGCTTTTTCAAGGCAAGATCTTGGCACGAAATCATGCAAGGTCATGGCACCCAAAACGGCCTCCCTGTTATCTTGAGTGACCCCTTTTTCCCAGGACATTTTCGGGGTACGCAGTTAGGATAGGTAAAGAGTGTCGGGGAAGCCTTGCTTACAAACCTCAATGAGAAAAAGGGAGAAAAAATTGAGAGAAAAAGGTGAAACCTGAGTGGAGTTGCTAAGAATTAAATACTGTAAGGTGAAACTTGGAAAATTAGAATATCGTCGGAAAGTGCATTTATTTCAGTAACGCGACTTAAAAGGTGAAACCGATATATGAGACAGATGCATGACATGCAAAGCAAGATATGCCAAGCCTTGATTTGTTGTAATTGCAATTATTTGTCGTTAGGCGGGTCAATTATAAATGGAATGTAATTAATGAAATGTCATAGCAGTGTTTATTTTTGTATTATTGTAACTGTTTGTTTTATTGCTGTGCAATTTCCAAAAGAAAGCATTTGTAAAAATAAAAATAATCAGTTGTATTACTGAAATAAAGTATCTGAAGAAGTGTGCATGCACACGAAAGCTCAGACCTATGACAAACTTAGTTGGTCTCTAAGGTGCTACTGGAAGGATTTTTTTTATTTTTTTATTACTGAAATAAATGCACTTTTTGACAATATTCTAATTTTCTGAGTTTCACCTTATACAGACCTTTGTTTCCACGTGAGTGTTTGAGTTTGTGCAACAAGATTGGCCCACTACTGGAACCTGACCCCTGACCGATGTGGTCCTCAGCAGAGAAGCCCCCCGCCCTATGTGTACGTAGATGTATCCCTCCCCCTTCCCCTCCCCCCTAAGCAGTACACATTCAAGAAAGCATCCCACCAAATCTTACATCCTCCATTCCTTCTATATGCGACTCGATCTCTTGCACTATCCGGGCGTTCCGTTCCACCTCTTCTGCGCTCCTCATCCCTTTGTTGATCCTCTCAGCCACCTGTTTGATGCTCCTCTGAGCTTCCATCAGGAACGGGTGGTCGGGGTGGGCTTCGGGTGTGTGTTTCAGAAGGTCCTGGGGGGAGAAAGCGCAGCAGGAATTTAGAGCGGGAAATGGATATATCTATATATTGCAGGACCTGCCTGGGCCCAAATGTCAAATTTCTCCACATTATCTCATTCGTTTGTGATTCCTTCCTTTCTCCAACTCCTTACGACTTCCGTAGTCTGGGCCATTTAAGACTACAGTGGTACCTTGGTTTTCAAACAACTTGGAACCCAAACACTGCAAACCCTTTTCCAGAAGTCGAACATGCTTCGTTTTGAGTGCTACGCTTCTGTTTTGAGTGTTACGCTGAGGTCTGTCTGCTTTTGCTATTTATTTTGCGTTTTTGTATTTGAGGTCTTTTTGTTTTGTTCTTGTGACTGTGTGGAACCCAGTTCAGCTACTGATTGATTGCGTGACTGCAGTTCATTGTTTATTGCTATCATTTTATGGATCAATGGTCTCATTAGATAGTAAAAATCCATGTTAAATTGCTGTTTTAGGGGTTGTTTTTAAAAGTCTGGAACGGATTGATCCGTTTTGCATTACTTTCTATGGGAAAGCGTGCCTTGGTTTTGGAACGTTTTGGTTTTGGAATAGACTTGCCATCAAATCAGTAGGAGAACACTTCAATCTCCCAGGACATTCTATACAAGATCTCAAAGCAGCTGTTTTATTACAGAAAAAAATCAGAAACAGACTGGAAAGAGAAGTTGCTGAATTGCAACTCATTAGCAAGCTTAAAACTATGGAGCCACCTGGAATGAACAGAGACATAGGATTCTTATCTCATTATACATGATCAAGCTTTCCTTAGCACCTCAGCCCTTGCTTTCCCCCCCCCGCAAGACCAATTGCAGTCATTAACAGTCGTTAACAGTCATCTACAGGTTTACCACTCCTATCAGCCCATCACCCATTCCCATCACCCCCACCCCCTGAATATACATAAGGGTCTTCTGTTTCAGTGTATCTGATGAAGTGTGCATGCACACGAAAGCTCATACCAAAATAAAAACTTAGTTGGTCTTTAAGGTGCTACTGAAGGAATTTTTTTATTTTGTTTCGACTCAGACCAACACGGCCACCTACCTGTAACTGGAACGGATTAGGTTTGAGAACCAAGGTACCACTGTATATAAAACCTTTAATCATGGAACTCCCATGGAGAATACTTTTATTTTATATATATAAAACTTTATTATTTGCAATGGGAATCTTTGAATGAGTCTCTTTGGAGCTGCGCTGTTGCTTTCTACTTTTGCCTCCTTCCTCCTGGTAATAAATCAATTAAAAGAAATAGGTCCTTGTGAACTCATCAGCCTTTTGCCGCCAATTTCTCCAAACTTACTCACATTTTTCTATGCAGTTTAGCCCCTCATACACGTGTTTTTGCAAAGCGATTTCCCCAAATGTAATGAATTTGGGCAGGCTAGTTTCATGGATTTACAAGCTCATTTGACCCTGGACCAACCGCCTTTATGGACTCGCTTTTTGGCTGGAGAACTGCATTGCAGAATTCGAAGGAGCACGACTTGCGAAAGGATCCCGGGTTTTGATTTGCCCATCGGTGCTGGAAAGCGTGACGCAGGTAGACCTGCAAATGCATGTTGTTGTTGTTGTTTAGTCATTTAGTCGTGTCTTGACTCTTCGTGACCCCATGGACCATAGCACGCCAGGCACTCCTGTCTTCCACTGCCTCCCGCAGTTTGGTCAAACTCATGTTCGTAGCTTCGAGAACACTGTCCAACCATCTCGTCCTCTGCCGTCCCCTTCTCCTAGTGCCCTCAATCTTTCCCAACATCAGGGTCTTTTCCAAGGATTCTTCTCTTCTCATGAGGTGGCCAAGGTATTGGCCACCTCATGAGAAGAGAAGAATGGGTGAAATCCCATGGACAGTAATACTAAAAGGGAAGGGAGTTCATGATGGTTGGGAGTTTGTTAAAAGGGAGATATTAAAAGCACAACTTCAGGCAATACCAATGAGACGGAAACATGGAAGGTGCCTAAAGAAGCCAGGCTGGCTATCTAAAGAACTTTTGACTGAGTTAAGATTTAAAAGGGATATGTACAAAAAATGGAAAAGGGGGGAAATCTCCAGAGAGGAATTCAAACATATAGCCAGCACGTGTAGAGACAAAGTCAGAAAAGCTAAAGCACAGAATGAACTCAGGCTCGCTAGAGAGGTTAAAAGCAACAAAAAGGGCTTTTATGGGTATGTCCGTAGCAAAAGGAAAAACAAGGAAACAGTGGGGTCACTCAGAGGAGAAGATGGTGAAATGCAAACAGGGGACAGAGAAAGGGCAGAACTCCTCAATGCCTTCTTTGCCTCAGTCTTCTCCAAGAAAGAAAACAACGCCCAACCTGAAGAATATGGAGCAGATGATTCAGCAGGGGAAACACAGCCCAGAATAAGTAAGGAGGTAGTACAAGAATACTTGGCTAGTTTAGATGTATTCAAGTCTCCAGGGCCAGATGAACTACATCCAAGAGTATTAAAAGAACTGGCAGAGGTGATTTCAGAACCACTGGCAATAATCTTTGAAAATTCCTGGAGAACAGGCGAAGTTCCAGCAGACTGGAGGAGGGCAAATGTTGTCCCTATTTTCAAAAAGGGGAAAAGAGAGGACCCAAACAATTACCGCCCAGTCAGCCTGACATCAATACCAGGAAAGATTCTAGAGCAGATCATTAAGCAAACAGTCTGTGTGCACCTAGAAAGAAACTCTGTGATCACTAAAAGTCAGCACGGGTTCCTGAAAAATAAGTCATGTCAGACTAATCTGATCTCATTTTTTGACAGAATTACAAGCCTGGTAGATGAAGGGAACGCTGTGGATGTAGCCTATCTTGATTTCAGCAAGGCCTTTGACAAGGTGCCCCATGATATTCTTGTAAAGAAGGTGGTAAAATGTGGGCTAGACAATGCTACCATTCAGTGGATTTGTAACTGGCTTACTGACCGAACCCAAAGGGTGCTCATCAATGGCTCCTCCTCATCCTGGAGAGTAGTGACTAGTGGGGTGCCACAGGGTTCTGTCTTGGGCCCAGTCTTGTTCAACATCTTTATCAATGACTTGGATGATGGGCTTGAGGGCATCCTGAGCAAGTTTGCAGATGACACCAAATTGGGAGGGGTGGCTAACACCCCAGAGGACAGGATCACACTTCAGAATGACCTTAACAGATTAGACAACTGGGCCAAAGCAAACAAGATGAATTTTAACAAGGAGAAATGTAAAGTACTACACTTGGGCAAAAAAAATGAAAGGCACAAATACAGGATGGGAGACACCTGGCTTGAGAGCAGTACATGTGAAAAGGATCTAGGAGTCTTGGTAGACCACAAACTTGACATGAGTCAGCAGTGTGATGCAGCAGCTAAAAAAGCCAATGCAATTCTGGGCTGCATCAATAGGAGTATAGCATCTAGATCAAGGGAAGTAATAGTACCACTGTATTCTGCTCTGGTCAGACCTCACCTGGAGTACTGTGTCCAGTTCTGGGCACCACAGTTCAAGAAGGATACTGATAAGCTGGAACGTGTCCAGAAGAGGGCAACCAAAATGGTCAAAGGCCTGGAAACGATGCCTTATGAGGAACGGCTTAGGGAGCTGGGTATGTTTAGCCTGGAGAAGAGAAGGTTAAGGGGTGATATGATAACCATGTTCAAATATATAAAAGGATGTCATATAGAGGAGGGAGAAAGGTTGTTTTCTGCTGCTCCAGAGAAGCGGACACGGAGCAATGGATTCAAACTTCAAGAAAGAAGATTCCACCTAAACATTAGGAAGAACTTCATGACAGTAAGAGCTGTTCGGCAGTGGAATTTGCTGCCAAGGAGTGTGGTGGAGTCTCCTTCTTTGGAGGTCTTTAAGCAGAGGCTTGACAGCCATCTGTCAGGAATGCTTTGATGGTGTTTCCTGCTTGGCAGGGGGTTGGACTGGATGGCCCTTGTGGTCTCTTCCAACTCTATGATTCTATGATTCTATGATTCTATGAGCCTCAGCTTCATGATCTGTCCTTCCAGGGAGCACTCAGGGCTGATTTCCTTCAGAATGGATAGGTTTGATCTTCTTGCAGTCCATGGGACTCTCAAGAGTCTCCTCCAGCACCATAATTCAAAAGCATCCATTCTTCGGCGATCAGCCTTCTTTATGGTCCAGCTCTCACTTCCATACATCACTACTGGGAAAACCATAGCTTTAACTATACGGACCTTTGTCGGCAAGGTGATGTCTCTGCTTTTTAAGATGCTGTCTAGGTTTGTCATTGCTTTTCTCCCAATAAGCAGGTGTCTTTAATTTTAATTTTCGCAAATGCATACTGATTCCCAAATCCCTCCTCCGTTCCTTAGGCGTATGCTCCTTTCACCGAGCCATGCTTGAGGTCTTTAGCATGCTTTCCTTCCATCCTGCGCGCCGTTCCTGGAGTGCAACGTTGCCGGCCGGGGTGGAAATGGCGTCCGAGCTGCTTGCTCCCTGGAAGCAAAGAACGAAGGCAGGGCCAGGAAAAGGCACTGCCTGCCTCCCTCCTCTCGCCGACTCTTGGGCTATCCATCACGGGAAGAGCAAATAAAACTGGCTGGTTTATGGGCCGGAGGGTAAGTGCAGAGCTATGGAGCTCGCAAGTAATTGGTGGTTTTTCAGTGCCAACTTGGTGGATGGAGACATCGCTCGGGGGGGGGGGGACCGAGACCCAGCAGACGGAAACTGGGCAGGCATTTGTGATGTTGGCAACGTGGCCCAACAGGGAGACTTCTGGGGGCACCTTCCAAGCATGCCCCAGCTTTTCCAGACATGCCCCCCCCCTCGCCAGCATATTAGGAAGTCCCCTGACGTATGGTCCATGAGAACCTGCCAAAATGAGCTGTGCCTTTCCTCAGTTCTCTCTGCAGTCCTCTCTCTCTCTCTCTCTCTCTCTCTCTCTCTCTCTCTCTCATGCAGCCCTGACTGTACTTCGATCTGTCTCTCGCTAAATGAACATTCCTGGCCGGAAATGTGATTCACCCCCTCGTCCTTCCCGGCTGAACCCCCGCCCCAAGGGAACGTGGCTTCCTAGAAACCCGCTTGGGGAATTTCTCTCTCGCGCTGCTTCAAATGCCAGGAATTCCATGGGTTCTGACATTTGCTGGCAATTCGTAAAATCGAAGGAGGCTTGGAGGGAAATGTCGGAACGTCTCGTGGCATTTGCTGGTAAGTCATGCGTGGGAAACCTGCGGTCCACCTAGTCTGACCCCATGCAAGGCCTTTGCCCAACGTGGGACTCGAACCCACGGCCCTGAGATTTAAGAGCCTCGTGCTCTACCGACGGAGCTATCCCAGCCTTAATACGTACCATAATAACAAACAAAAACAACAGCCCACCCACAGTTTAAAAGGCCATAGACTGCTTACCCAAATCCAAGAATCCTAGAATTGTAGAGCTGGAAGGGACTCCCAGGGGTCATCTAGTCCAACCCCCTGCAATGCAGTAATCTCAGCTAAAGCATCCATGACAGATGGCCACCCAACCTCTGCTTAACAACCTCCAAGGAAGGAGAGTTCGCAACATCCCGAGGGAGACACCTCCGCTGCTAGACAGTTCTTACTGTCAGAAAGTTGTTCCTGGTGTTTAGTTGGAATCTCCTTTCTTGTAACTTGAAGCCGTGGGTTCGAGTCCTACCTTCCAGAGCAGGAGAAAACAAGCACACCCCCTCTTCCATGCGGCAGCCCTTGAGATATTTGAAGATGGCTCTCCTATCTCCTCTGCGTCTCCTCTTTCCCAGGATAAACACACCCAAGCTCCTTCAACCGCTCCTCATCAGGCTTGGTTTCCAGACCCTTGGTCATCTTGATCACCCTCCTCTGCATACCTTCTAGCTTGTCAATACCTTTCTCAAATTGTGGTGCCCAGGCCTGGGAGAAGAGGGGTGTTTTTGCCTGGCTCCCGGAGGGATGTAAGGAAGCTGCCAGCTGAGCCTTCCTGGGCTCATCATCATCATCCTTGAGTACTGGCCAGAGGTTCCTAATTCTTGCTGCCAGCCAGACCCAGCCCTGCACCCAGTTCCCAACAGGGGCAAGCCAGCTGGCTTCTGGGAAACCCACAAGCAGGGCACAGTTCCCAGCGTCACATAGTTGCGGCTATACTGCTCCTGAATATGGATGCTCCATTTTGCTATCGTAACTAACAGAAGAGATCTTCTGGGGGGGGGTGTCCCTCCATCCCACAACCCCCTTTTTAAAGTCACCTAAGCCAGCGGATACCATCACAAGAAACGGCACAAGCAAATGGTGCGTTGCATACCGAATCCCCCCCCCCCCGGTATGTCTTAATTGCAGCTTTCGCCGACAAAAGCGTAGGGGGCAAGTGTCCAAAGGCGAACTTCGCCGGCCGAGAACTTCAGACGTTTCCCACCAAGCCTCTTAAAAACTGCCGGCAAATGTTTGTTAGCTTATCTTTTTATACACAGATATAAATATATAGCAGGTACACATATGTTTATATAGTAGGAATCCGCAATGTGCTTCTTAAGAACCAGATTTCTGGCAGCCCCGCCAATGCCTTGGATAGTGTTATGTCTGGGACGAGCCATATATTTAAGATGAGTATACCTATAACTGAAGGAAGCAATAACCTGGTCCAAATTCAAAACCTGAGATTACCCAGGCCGGGGGGAGGAGGGAGGCAGAGGGTGACCAGCCCTCCAAAATCAGAAAGCTGGGCTCGGAAACCCATTGAGCTGCTCTCTTTCGCTGGTCCTGTTCTAACTCCTTTTGCAAGTGAAGCTTCTCCCATCACTTGTCGCCAAACCAGGAGAAAGGAGCAAACGGGCAGTTAGCTCAATGGAAGTGCGTCTAATTTGGGCCTAAATTGTCCTGGGTTCAATCTCCATTGGCAGGGGCAGGAAATGTCTTCAATTTATGCCCTACTTTTTTCCTCCAAGGAGCTTAAGGTGGCGTACGTAGCTCTCCCTCCATCTCATTTAACCCCCCTCCACAACAACCCTGCAAGGGAGAAATTATTATTATTATTATTATAGGTTGCGCCAAGAGGGAAAGCGGCTGGCAAAAGGAACCTGGCAAATTTTGAATGGCAAAACTTAGTGAAAGAATGAGGAAGCAAGATGAAAGAATTTTTTAAAGCAGAATGGGGGAAATACACAGAGTATTCATTATTATTATTATTATTATTATTATTATTATTATTATTATTATTTGTAAACAATTAACTGCATTTGCAGGACTAATTTAACCCAAGCAGTTAGACTATTAAGCTTTTGGGAATGTAGAGAAAAATACGGTAATTATAAGGAATGACAGGGGAGATTCAGAAGCGAAAGTGATTTCTGAAGAAACCGCAAAGGGAGGGAATTCAAACTATGTACAGTCATACCTCATGTTGCGTCTGCTGCAGGTTGAATTTTTCCAGGTTACGAACGCGGCGGACCCACAAGTGTTTACTTCCGGGTTTCGCCGAGCGCGCATGCACAGAAGTGCTCTATCGCACTTTCACGCATGCGCAAAAGCGCCGCTCGGGTTGCGGACTTTTCGGGGTGTGAACGGCACCCCGGAACGGATCGGGTCCACAACCCGAGGTACCGCTGTATGTATTTTGGATGGTTTTTTCCTTAATTTAAAAAATTGTTTGTTGTAAAAGTCAAAAATAAAAAAATAAATTATTTATTTTTTAAAAACCAAATCCTCAAAAGTCAAAAATCGAAAAATAAAATACTTATTTCGAATCCTCACTTCGGGCAAGCGACTCACTTGGGTGACCAGGTCGCAGTCACAATTTCTCAGCCTACCTCGCAGGGTTGTTGTGCAGATAAAATGGGGAGGAAGAGAACCGTGTGTGCCACCTCGGTCTCCAAATAGGGTGATAAATGCCGCGAACAAACAAACAAACGAAATGGTTTGCTGCAGTACTTTGGTTTGTGAAGACAGGGACCACGAAGAATCACATTTCCGGTGGGCTCAGAGCTCCCGAATGAGTAACTGCCTTTATTCCTGGAATCAGATCCAAACCTGTAGCTCTGACTCAGAAGCATGTGAAGTATTCAAGGAATGCAGCTTGCCGAAAAGCAAGCTGTCATCTCAGCCCACCATCCGGGATCCAGGCAGTAGAACAGCTGGGCTAAATTGGACAGGTTCTCAGTTCTGAACTAGGTGCCAAGTCCCACTGAAATCTGGTGAACTTGCAAGAACACATCAGAGCTCTGGCGTGTCTTCCATTCAGCCCAACTGGGTTTGCCGAAAAGGTCCTTGAGAATTATCCCCACGTTCTGTTTTTTGTTTTTGTTTGAAAAAAACACAAAACAAAACTGGAAAGATGCTAGCATCCAATTTCCTCTTTGCAGTAAATATTTGCTAGGCATTCACTGAAGGGCCTCCATTCAAGGGGAGTTGAGCAGCAGAATTCTAAAATATCAAGGATGGTGACTCAGCGTAGCTGGAACATAAGATTGTTCCTCAAGTCTCTTGACTGGGTGGAAACGTTTTGCACCCTCAAAAACACAGCTTCCATTAAAAAAACAAAACAACGAGTTTTTAGCTCTTCGGGTTGCTAAATTTCTATTACACTCTATAAAGGTAAAGGGGCCCCTGACCATTAGGTCCAGTCGTGACCGACTCTGGGGTTGCGCGCTCATCTCGCATTATTGGCCGAGGGAGCCGGCGTATAGCTTCCAGGTCATGTGGCGAACCAGGTCATGTGGTGAACCAGAGCAGCACATGGAAACGCCGTTTACCTTCCTGCCGTAGCGGTTCCTATTTATCTACTTGCATTTTGACGTGCTTTCGAACTGCTACGGTAGGTTGGCAGGAGCAGGGACCGAGCAACGGGAGCTCACCCTGTTGCGGGGATTCGAAATGCCAACCTTCTGATCGGCAAGCCCTAGGCTCAGTGGTTTAACCCACAGCGCCACCTGGGTCCCTTATTACACTCTATAGCAGAAGCTAAATACTGCCTTCAGTTTACAGTTTAATAATAATAATAATAATAATAATAATAATAATAATAATAATAATAATATTTATACCCCGCCCTTATATCCCTTCCCAGTCAAGACCGGGCTCAGAGCAGCTAACAACAAAAATATCAAAACAAGCATAAAAGAAACAATTCAATTAAAATGCAGATTAAATACAATGTTAAAATTCAATTTCAAAATTAGGAATCTACAAGTGGAACCTCGTTTAAATATCTGTAGGATAAAACCTTAGGGGAGGGTAACACCGGGGTCAGACTGAGTCAGTCCAAAGGCCAAGCGGAACAGCTCTGTCTTGCAGGCCCTACAAAAAGATGGCAACTCCCGCTGGGCCCTAGTCTCCTGAGAGAGAGCGTTCCACCAGGTCAGGGCTAGTACTGAGAAGGCCCTGGTCCTGGTCGAGGCCAGTCTAACCACCTTGTGACTCGGGATCTCCAATATGTTATTATTTGTGGACCTTAATGTCCTCTGCGGGGCATACCGGGAGAGGCGGTCCCGCAGGTACGAGGGTCCTAAGCCGCATAACAACAACATTAATATTTAACAACAACAACAACAACAACAACAACAATTTGATTTTCTTCTTTCTTCTTTGGCGATCACTCGTAGCCGAGTAAGATTGTCTTCCATGAACACGGTCTTAACAGTGAGTCCGTAAGTGACTGTGGAGGCCAATTCTGGAGCCACACGTCCTTCCACAGTGGGGACATTGGTTTCCGGGCGGGAGTTGATCACGGTGTGGATTTGCGAAGCGTGCTAATCCTCTTAGCACGTTTCTCCCTTGCGTTCTGAGTTCAAGCGTCTTCAAAGCCCACAACATCATTGGTAAAGGCTGTTCTCCATCTGGAGCGCTCACAGGCCAGTGTTTCCGAGTTGTCTGTGTTTATACTACATTTTTAAAGATTTGCCTTGAGACAGTCTTTAAATCATTTTTGTTGACCACCAGCATTACGCTTTCTATTTTTAAGTTCGGAATAGAGCAGTTGCTTTGGGAGACGATCATCAGGCATCCGCACAACATGACCAGTCCAACGAAGTTGATGTTGAAGAATCATTGCTTCAATACTGGTGATCTCTGCTTCTTCCAGTACACTGAGATTAGTTCGCCTGTCTTCCCAAGTGATGTGTAAATTTTTTCGGAGACACCATTGATGGAATCTTTCGAGGAGTTGGAGATGGCGTTTATTTGAATTTATATGCCACCCTATGCCCGCAGGTCTTGGGGCAGTTCAACAATTAATAGCAACAATTTATGAACAACAATTAATAACCAGGCCTCTTGGACTCACCTTGACCAAAAGCTCATAGCGCGGAATCCGCTGAACCGGCTTGATCATGAGGTCTGAAAGCGCCTGCTTTTCTTTGTTTTCCCTCATGCTTTGCTGAAAGAACATGAAATGAAGATCAGTTTGTTTGTTTTTTAAAAAATTAATTTTCAGGTTTATACATTTCAATAATTTTACAGTCATTTTAACATTTCAAAACTTGACTTCTTTTCCTCTCTTTCTGCGGTTGCTTGAATTTATTTTTAAATATTTTCTGCATATCCAAATTAACTTAATTTGCTCAAGTTACAGGTAGGTAGCCATGTTGCTCTGAGTCGAAGCAAAATAAAAAAATTCCTTCAGTAGCACCTTAAAGACCAACTAAGTTTTTATTTTGGGTATGAGCTTTCGTGTGCATGCACACTTCTTCAGATACACTTGAAACAGAAGAGCCAGACCCTTATGAATATTCAGAGGGTGGCGGGGGTGGGTGGGAATGGGCTGATAGGAGTGGTAAACCTGTTGATGGCTGTTAACGACTGCTGATGACTGCAATAGGTCCTGCGGGGGAAAAGCAAGGGCTGAGGCGCTAAAGAAAGCTTGATCATGCATAATGAGATAAGAATCCTATGTCTTTGTTCATCCCAGGTGGCTCCATGGTTTTAAGCTTGGTAATGAGTTCCAATTCAGCAACTTCCCTTTCCAGTCTGTTTCTGAATTTTTTCTGTAATAAAACAGCTGCTTTGAGATCTTGTATAGAATGTCCTGGGAGATTTGCTCATTTATTCATCTTAAGTATTGTATTAAGTATTGTATTAAGTAACAAGTATTAATTTGCTCATTTATTCATCTACTTTATATACTTCTTATGAAACTGCAGGTTGTTACACCAACCCTGCCGATGATGTTCTTATCTGTTTGCAATTTGTTTGCAAATATTCAATACACCATTCCCACTCTTTAATAAAAAGCTGATCTCGATTGCTTTATTTTTCCGGTACGCTTCGCCATCGGAACATGAAGATCAAGGTTAATGGGGAACATAGCATCTTGGTGGAGTCTTGGCGACTTAACAGACTATTCTCAAGACATAAAACGGGGAGGCAACAGGCTCCAACCCAGAGGTTGTGGTGCCCAGGATGGGCTGGGTCTAAATGCTTCATTTTACAAGCTAAGCAGAGAGGAGAAGATCCTGAACCAGGGCTTGTTTTGTACAGCCACCTGTCAGAGGAATCTCCAGCTGTGATTCCTGCAGTCTTTCTGCCCTGGGCTTTGACTGTGCCAGAGAAATAACAAGAAGGGAGGGCAAAAGATTTGAAGAAAATGTGGGAAATGATTATTGTTAAAATAAATAAATAAAAGTTATGATATTGAGATGTACAGGATTCGATGGCTTGTTTGAGCGAAAGACTCAAGATAGGCGAGACCGGATGCCAGGCCAAGACCAGCCAGCCCCTATGGAAGGAAGAAGAAGCCTTGGCCAAAGGAGATGAAGAAGATGAAAAAGAAGAAGAAGATTGGCAAAATAAATTACAGTACTGAACTGTGCAGGACAAATTTTTACAAAAAAGGGCAACTGTTTAAGGCTTATTTTTTAAAGCTTTGTGTATAGTTTTTTACATTAGTTTAACTTTTAAAATGTAAAAAAACACACAAAAAACCACATTAGTTTAACTTTTAAAAGCTCACTGGAAGTACAGATCGTGAAGCTGAGGCTCCAGTACTTTGGCCACCTCATGAGAAGAGAAGACTCCCTGGAAAAGACCCTGATGTTGGGAAAGATTGAGGGCACTAGGAGAAGGGGACGTCAGAGGACGAGATGGTTGGGCAGTGTTCCCGAAGCTACGAACATGAGTTTGACCAAACTGTGGGAGGCAGTGCAAGACAGGAGTGCCTGGCGTGCTCTGGTCCATGGGGTCACGAAGAGTCGGACACGACTAAACGACTAAACAACAACAACTTTTAAAAGTCACTTGTAATAGGATGAAGAAGGTTTTAAAATTGGATTAAGCATATAAGATTTCATGGATATGCATGAACAAGTATATTATAATGGAACCAAGAGGGGGAGTGGAGGGATGTTCACTAAAAATGATGGTTTAATTTGGTTATGATTTCTTTTTCATTTCTGTTTTTTTCATATATATTTTTTTTGGAAATCAATAAAATTTTATCAAAATTTTAAAAAATGATTTCTGTCCTACCTCCAGGAACTTCATAAACGCTGGCCTGGCTTCCTTGGCGATCCTCACAGCATCTTTGGCGTTGAGGAAGTTGTCGATGTAGGCGGAGTAAATGTTCACCAGGATGTCTTTGGAAAACTGCGGTTGGGGGGGGAGAGCGAGACAAAGGCTTCATGAGACACGCAGACAAATCTCCCTCTGAAGTCGTAGAAAGTGGTGAGATAGGAGAACACGGAAGTGACGTCAATAAGAGATTTTCAGCCCCTGGGAATTATCACTTTTAAAACAAGCAAACATGAATTAGCATTGCTGATTGGCCAACATGTAGAAGAATACAGTGGTACCTCGACTTACGAATGACTCAACCTACGAATGTTTCGAGTTCCGTCCGCCATTTGGGATGCGGTTTAGATAGGATTTTTTCGACTTGCGATTTTTTTTAAAAAAAATTCCCCATTGGCTTCGACTTACGAATTCTTCAACTTACAAAGGCACGTTTGGAACGGATTAAATTCGTAAGTCGAGGTACCACTGTAGTTCAGAGGACAGCTGGAGGTGTAAAAATGGGGTAGATACGTTTATGCACATATAGTGGGGTTGTAAGATAATAAGAGAATTTTGGGACACCATATACAACAGGCACCCCCAAACTGCGGCCCTCCAGATGTTTTGGCCTACAACTCCCATGATCCCTAGCTAACAGGACCAGTGGTCAGGGATGATGGGAATTGTAGTCCAAAACATCTTGAGGGCCGAAGTTTGGGGATGCCTGATATACAATGAACTTAAAAAGATATTCAAACTCTCATTCACACACACAAAAAAACCCGAGGCCTTCCTATTAGGAATTACGTCCATGGAAATTAAGAAAAATCTTAGACCACCTTTTATGTACACGACCACGGCGGCTAGGTCCACAGGGGTCCCCAAACCTACCTGGCTTCGGGCTGCTTCCTCCGGCACTCCCATATGCACAAGCACTCGTTCTTTCTGGCATGGCGCGGCACCAAAAATAGCTTGTGCGCATGTGTATGGAAGCACATTCCCCCACCTTCTGGCCTGCACACAAGCTATTTCTGGGACCACGTCGACCTGGAGATGGGCAACTGCACCGCGGCGCGCCAATAAGAGCGGGCGGGGGGGTTGTTGGGGGCCGCATCCGGCCCCCAGGTCTTAGTTTGGGACCCCTGGGCTAGGATTTTGATAGCAAAGTGACAACATCCCCACAAAAACCGACTGGCAAGCAGAAATGATAGAATATTTACAACTTGCAAGGATGACAGGGAGATTAAAGAGGAAATTCAGTACAGGAAGTTAGTACAAGATTCGATAATGTTTAAAGATTATCTTAAAAACTATTGTGTTAACAATAAACTCTTGGCAGACTTAGAATGAACCTTGAAATACAAAGACATTATATAAAAGTATATTCTGGATAAGAAACGGGAAAGTTTAAAAATAATAATGAACTGTGTACAGATTAACAAAATGTAAAATAGTACAGTGAGAAGAATCGGAAGTTAGTGTCTAAGGTGTGTTTATGTTGTAAAGGGTGTAATATGTGTATTTTGTATCATATGTAATGTCCACGTTTTTTGTATATTGATGTTCCCTCACTGCGAGAAGCAAAGCTACAGGGAACCAGGCAGAGGGCCTTCTCGGTAGTGGCGCCCACCCTGTGGAACGCCCTCCCATCAGATGTCAAAGAGATAAATAACTACCTGACATTTAGAAGACATCTGAAGGCAGCTCTGTTCAGGGAAATTTTTTAATGTGTGACATTTTAATGTATTTTTAATGTTTGTTGGAAGCCGCCCAGAGTGGCTGGGGAAACCCAGCCGGATGGGTGGGGTACAAATAATAAATTATTATTAAAATAAAATAAAAATAAATTTAAAAATACAGTCATATCTCGGTTTAAGTACGCCTCAGTTTTAGTATTTTCAGTTTAAGTACTCCGCGTACCTGTCTGGAACGGATTAATCCACTTTCCATTACTTTCAATGGGAAAGTTCGCTTCAGGTTAAGCACGCTTCAGGTTAAGTACAGACTTTCGAAACCAATTGTGTTTGTAAACCGAGGTACCACTGTAATAGAATAGAATAGAATAGAATAGAATAGAATAGAATAGAATACAGTGGTACCTTGGTTTACAAACTTAATCCATTCTGGAAGTCTGTTCTTAAACCAAAGCATTCTTAAACCAAAGTGTGCTTTCCCATAGCAGCGGGGGACTCAATTTACAAATGGAACACACTTAACAGGAAACGGAACATGTTCTGCTCCCAAGGCAAAGTTCACAAACCAAAACACCTACTTCCAAGTTTGCATCGTTCTTAATCCAAGTTGTTAATAAACTAAGCTGTTCTTAAACCACTGTAGAATAGAATAGAATAGAATAGAATAGAATAGAATAGAATAGAATAGAATAGAATAGAATATATGCCGGAAAACCCGGCATCCTTCGAGCCACGTTTCCGTCTCGAATACCAGCTCCTTGATCAGAGGCTGTGTGTGCCAGAGGTTGTGTGTGTGTGTGTGTGTGTGTGTGTCTGTGTGTGTGTGTATTGTCGGAAAGGCTGAACTCACAGACTGCACCAGGATGTCTCCCACTTTCTGCTTCTCACTCCAGCTCTGCACGCACTCGGAAATCTGCTCCAGAAACTCCTCGTGGTGATCCAGCAGCTCGGGGATCTGATCAAAGATCTCGTCCACCAGGGCGGGATCGCAGAGGATGGCATTTTCCGGCAGCTTCAAGGGCTTCATGTAACCCTGGAAAGGGAAGGAGAGACGGAAGAGCGGACATTTAGGAGACAGGAAGACCCACCCAATTCAATACCGACGGATTGATTGATTGATTGTAATTCTATGCCACTTTTCATTCAAATGAATCTCAAAGCGGCTTGCAACCGATAAATAACCATAACGTAGTAAAACATAATAGCACATCGCGAATACAGCACACGTCGTATTAAAAAAATCAACCAATTTTCAATAAAACAGTTGCCATCTATAAAAAAAATTAACGAAACAGCAACTAAAAAATGAGCTAAACCTCACAATTACGGCAAACTGCGTGATTAACAAATCAATGCGGCATTTCAAATATATAAAACAATATTAAAAACATTAACAAAACAGCAACTAAAAATATAAGCTGGGCACTAAGTTCATTCACACAATCTCTACACCCCCCCTATGACTCATAACCTCTCACTTTGTTCAGTTCATTAAAATACACATAAATGCACATAATTCCTATTGTTAAGACAGATGCTGATTTGTGACGTAGAATACGCTGGTACACACACACACACACACACACACACACCCCTCTTCCTCAACTGGGTGACATCCATATTTTTTGGACTACAACACCCATCGGCCCCAACCTAGCGTGGCTGGTGTGAGCTGCTCCCCAAAACGTATGGAGGGCACCAGGTTGGGGAAGCAGCTCTCTGGAGTCCAAGGCAGAAAAGGGTCCTTCCCATCACCTCCTGCTTTTCCCTAGAGATGCTCTATTTTGCCTGGGACCTCTTGCAAGCAAAGGACAGGACCGGCCCCTATAACACAGCTGCCAAGACTGAGAGTCCTTGCTTCCTATTCTCTCTCAACCGGAAGTTGCCCAAGCAGGAATTCACATATTTGTTCTGCCACATGCAAAGCTTTCTGTGTCCTTCGCTACCAGGGTGGAGGGGAGCCTAATACAGTAGGACAGCCAAGTGCCTGGGAAACATCTGTAGCCTCTGCCCCCTCCTCCTCTGCTTCATGTGCTAAGTCTGCACTGCTTTCTCCAACTGGCTCTTCTCTCTCACTCAAGCCTGCTGCCTCTTCAGCATCCAACCATTAAGCCCTCCCCGCTTCATCCTCTGAGCTGTCCCCAGTGTCCCACTCCCTGGGCTCTGAGCCTTCCTGCTCTGGGGTTTCCCTAGGGGGTCCCCGGATGGTGCCTTGACTCATCCAGCCTGCCTCTGACATTGAGGAGCAAAATGCAAACATCCTAAGGGCTGTCACTCCAAATTTGAGATGGCCATCTGGAACCTGGCACTCCCTGGTTTGCGTGTTGCAGGAGGAGTCAAGATAGCCACGGCTTCTCTTGCTTAGCTCTGCAACCTGTTATGATCAGTGCTCCAGGGATTAATAAGCTCAGGACCGCAATACCTCAAGGACTGCCTCTTTCCATATGAACCTACCTAGACCCTGAGATCATCTTATGAGGCCCTCCTTCGTGTGCCTCCTCCTTGAGAGGTCCAGAGGGCGGCAACACAAGAACGGGGCCTTTTCTGCAGTGGCTCCCTGTCTGTGGAATGCTCTCCCCAGGGAAGTTCGCCTGGAACCTTCATCACACACCTTTAGGTGCCAGGCAAAAGCATTCCTTTTAAACTAGGCCTTTGGTTGATATGTTTGACATCCTATGCCCTTTTAAAATGTGGCTCTTTTCTGGGGTGGGGGGTGGGGAGGCGTGTTATTGGGTTGTTTTTATTTTGATTATATATATTGTGGTTTTTATGTTGATCTCTTCTGTGAACCACCCTGAGACCTCCGGGTAAATAAACTCAAATAATAATAATAATAACAACAACAACAACCATACTTTAACAAAAATGAAGCATGCAGTTGAACTATGGAACTCCCTTCCGCAGGACGCAGTGATGACCACTGATTTGGAGGGTTGTAAAAGAGGATTAGATAAATTCATGGAAATTGCTGCTCTAGAGGAACGCTGGCCTTCCCTTCATCATAGAATTGTAGAGTTCACTGAATCATACAACCATAGAATCATAGAGTTGGAAGGGAGTCCAAGAGGACTCTAGTCCAACCCCTTGCAATGCAGGAAAATGCAGTTGTCACATGTAATAATAATAATAATAATAATAATAATAATAATAATAATAATGTTATTATTTGTACCCCGCCCATCTGGTTGGGTTTCCAGACCCACCCTGGGAGGCTTCCAACAGAAAGTAAAATACATTAAAATATCACACATTAAAAGCTTCCCTAAACAGGGCTGCCTTCAGATGTTTTCTAAATGTCAGATAGTTGTTTTTCTCTTTGACATCTGGTGGGAGGGCATTCCACAGGGCGAGTGCCACTACCCAAAAGGCCCTCTGCCTGGTTCCCTGTAACTTGGCTTCTCGCAGCGAGGGAACCGCCAGAAGGCCCTCGGAGCTGGACCTCAGTGTCGGGGCAGAATGCTGGGGGTGGAGATGCTCCTTCAGGTAAACTGGGCCGAGGCCATTTAGGGCTTTAATGGGGATCGAACCTGCAACCCTGGTGATATCAGCACCATTCTCTAACCAACTGAGCTATCCAGACTATTGCAACCAGCCTCTGTACAATTCAAACCAAACTCATCCAAATTAAACTTAGGGCTTTTATTTTTACTAGCCCTCTCAAGTATAATAGTTTATACCATCCTATGATCTGGATGGGCATCAAACTCAAAATATGCCCTAATAGGAGCCCTACAAGCTATCACACAAACCATTTCATATGAGGTGACCCTAGGTATCATCCTACTTTCGATCATTATATTAACAGGTGCCTTCACAATACACACCCTCATTATTACACAAGAACACAACTGTTAAAAAAATCTGTTCAATGGCACTTGTAAACAGTTTTGGTATATATTTAAAGGACTATAGAATTTGTGATTTGTGTTTTCAATGCGCTGCAATTCTGCAAAAAAAAAAAAAAAAGTAAGCAAGTAAGGCAAATACGGTTAAAGCCCAAATCTTTGAATTACAGACCCTCAAAGCACAGAACAGGCTACAAGCTGAAGCTACAACCTACAACTAAAGATAGGTCACGGATAAAAGCTTTTGAAAAAAGCAAACTTCAAACCATGGTTTATGTTATTGGCTTGTTTCCCTAAACCGTAGTTAAGACTAAACCACATTTTAAGGTTGGCGCATAATGACACACTGATGAAACACGGTATAGACAATTAACAAATCATAATAATCAAAAATAGAAATGAAAGAGGCGAGGGCCATTGGGTGCATGCTAAGCTAATCCACAGTTTAGCGTTACATTCGAAAGAGACCAAAATCTGGGCTGCTTCCACTGCAGCTATATAACTTTTCAAAGGTGGAGGAAACATTCCGCATCTCGTAGGTATTTAAAAAGCTAATCAAAACTGGATTGCTCCTTTTGCTGCCCTTGTCTCTCCTCTTCAAAGATGTCATTTCTGAGTGAGTCAGGAACATTTCCAGGAATTTCACTGTGCCATATTAAAGGCTCCTGAGCTGTAATTATCTCCCCCTGTCCTTCAAGCGCACAAAGCAGCTGCTCTCTCTAGCTCTCCTCTTCGGAGGGAGTCGATGGGTTTGCCTTTGCGCCATCAATTAACGCCCCCTTGTCCCCTGCTTTAAAAAAAGCCCGGCACCCAAAAGGTTGGCACGCCCTGTCCTAAGGCTTTCCAATGACGACAACGCAGAATTCTGCATAAGGGCAACTTTGAGCAAATGCCCGCCGATCCAGGCTATTGAGAGCTGGAATCGGACTTCCAAAGAGCAGAAACCAGGACCTTATTCCCTGTCCCTGCTAGGCCTGGGCTAGATATATCAATATATCGCCCAGGACCGGTGCGAGGGGCAGACTGCGATGATGGCATCGCTCAGTGGTATATCGTGGCGAAACTGCCATTTCCTGAGTCCCTCTGCTCCCAGCGCCCACCACGGCGAGGGGAAAACAAGCTGGAGGCAGAGGGACTCGGGAGCGGTGGCGGTTTCACCGGCGATATACCGCTGAGTGAAACCGCCATCGCGGTCTGCCCTCATACCGCTCCAGAGGGAGAATCCCTCTGCTTCAATAAGCCCAATGTCTCTCCAGATTGAGCACGCTGGAGGGGTGTGGGGCTGGCTGGACCAGACGAGTGTCAGGAGTATGGGCAGGAGTCAGGCTCTGGGGCCTGTAGTGCTTTGTAGGACTGGGGCCTGCCTCAGCTTGTGCTGGAGAAGCAGGGAGTGGCCACTCAGGTGAGGCCTCAGCTTGTGCTGGAGAGGCAAGGAGTGACCACTCAGGTGAGACCACGATACCTCACTGCACCTGGTGGCAGGAGCTGGGAGGGATAAAAGCTCAGCTCTTTGCCACTGCAACGCTATCCCTGCCTGGTTGCATCTGGCCTCTTGCTCCTTTGACCCTTGCCTTGCCGACGCCTTGCTCCTTGGACCCTCGCCTTTGCTGACGCCTTGATCCTCGACCCTTGGACTTCTGCCTTGCCGACGCCTTGATCCTCAACCCTTGGACCTTTGCCTTGCCGACGCCTTGATCCTCGACCCTTGGACTTCTGCCTTGCCGACGCCTTGATCCTCGACCCTTGGACCTTTGCCTTGCCGACGCCTTGCTCCTTGACCCTGCGACTGCCTGCTGCTGGACCCTCAACCCTGCACCTGTTCCTGCTTCTACACCACCATCTTGCTTCTGGTCCTGACGTCCTCAGCCAGGGCTTCAACCGCCCGCCGACCGGACCGTGACAACGAGCCACTGGCTTGATCAGGGGTCAGCAAACTTTTTCAGCAGGGGGCCGGTCCACTGTCCCTCAGACTTTGTGGGGGGCCAGACTATATTTTTTTGGGGGGGGGGGAATGAACGAATTCCTATGCCCCGCAAATACCCCAGAGATGCATTTTAAATAAAAGGACACGTTCTACTCGTGTAAAAACACGCTGATTCCCGGACCGTCCACGGGCCGGATTTAGAAGGCGATTGGGCCAGATCCGGCCCCCGGGACTTAGTTTGCCTACCTGAAGGAGCGTCTCCACCTCCATCGCTCTGCCCGGACACTGGGGTCCAGTGCCAAGGGCCTTCTGGTGGTTCCCTCGCTGCGAGAAGCCAAGTTACAGGGAACCAGGCAGAGGGCCTTCTCGGTAGTGGCACCCGCCCTGTGGAATGCCATCCCACCAGATGTCAAAAAGAAAAATAACTACCAGACTTTTAGAGGACATCTGAAGGCAGCCCTGTTTAGGGAAGCTTTTAATCTTTAAGAAATTAGTGTATTTTAATATTTCTGTTGGAAGCCGCCCAGAGTGGCTGGGGAAACCCAGCCAGATGGGCGGGGTATAAATAATAACTTATTATTATTATTATTATTATTATTATTATTATTATTATTATTACCCATGGGCTCGATCTTATCGTATAGGATGCTGCCTTATTCTGAGTCAGAACATGGGGACATTTGACTCAGTTTTGTCTACACTGATTGGCAGTCGCTCTCCAAGGTTTTGGGCAGGGAGATTTTGGAGATGCCGGAGATTGAACCGGGGACCGTCTTCATGGAAGGCAGATGCTCTACCTCTGAGCCACAACCCTTCCTCAGTGGAGTACAAAGGAGGGCAATGCGGCAGCTGGACTGGTGACTGGGAGTGGTCGCCGAGACCACCTAACACTGGTCCCGAAAGACCTATATTGGCTCCCAGTACGTTTCCAAGCACAATTCACAGTGTTGGTGCTGACCTTCAAAGCCCTAAACGGCCTCGGCCCAGTAGACCTGAAGGAGCGTCTCCACTCCCATCGTTCAGCCTGGACACTGAGGTCCAGCGCTGAGGGCCTTCCGGCGGTTCCCTCCCTGCGAGAAGTGAGGCTACAGGGAACCAGGCAGAGGGCCTTCTCAGTGGTGGTGCCCTCCCATCAGATGTCAAGGAAATAAACAACTATCTGACTTTTAGAAGACATCTGAAGGCAGCCCTGTTTGGGGAAGTTTTTAATGTTTGATGTTTTATTCTGTTTTCAATATTCTGTTGGGAGCCGCCCAGAGTGGCTGGGAAAACCCAGCCAGATGGACAGGGTATAAATAATAAATTATTATTATAATATTATTATTATTATGCTTTACAGATGATAAAGACTCAGAGCATTGAATAAAAAGTCCTATTGCACAAAGGAGGTCGAGAGAGAGCCTGGCATTCAGAAATGCCGAAGGGCTGCAACTGACAAGCCTGTTTCCTGTGAATTAGAGACTCGAAGCAGAGGGCGAAGGGTACGAAAATAACCCTCCAATTTTCACACTTGGGAGTTTTGGTGTGTGGGAAGGATGTATTGTACCTGGACCCAAAGGGCGGGGAAAGAGTTAAGCGCTCCCCATTTGGACGATCGAAAAGGCAGAAATAAGATTGCCGTGGAATTAAAACTGCTGCAGGCAGAAGAAAGACTCGTAGTGCTGCCTCACGTACGGAGCAAAGTCAAACCTGCGAATCAGTTGTGGGAAAGCGGGTCTTCCCGGTCGGACAGCATTTGCACACTCACACAAACACACACACACACTTCAAAGGGGGAAATAAACCTGAATGCAAATTCCCTGACATCTTGATCCCGAGCGCAGTCGTCCCTGGTGCTCTGCTCTCGAGCCCCGAATCATGTGGACAACGGGATGCAGTTGCCACGGAGACGAGCGCAGGCTGGGTTTGGGCTGACAAAAGCTTCCCAGTGCCCGGCGTGGGACGTCGCTCTGCCGCATTAGGAACCCACAGATCTCGTTTCCGGCAGCAGCCCTGCTAAGGCTCTGCAGCTGAGCAAGGAGTCGCAGGGGGAGAGAAGGGTGGACTAGATGACCCTTGGGGGTCCCCTTGGGGGTCTATGAGCAAAGTGGAGCCACTTTGCAGCAGGCACTAGGACGGTGCTCATTCCTGGCTTACCGTAACTTCCAAAAGAGGTCTATTATCACGGTTGTTTCGTTACTTCCCCAAGGTGGCGCACCCGGTTCTCCCCCCCCTCTCACAACAACCCTGCCAGGCAGATCGAGCTGAGAGGAGACCATGACTGGCCCAAGGTCATCCACCCAGGGAGCTTTATGGCCGAGTGGGAATTTGAACCCGAGTCTCCTGGGATCTAGTCAATCTACTGCACCACACTGCCACTCTGCAACCAAACAGCAAATGCATGGTGGGATAAGCACGCAAAGGTTTAACAAGGAAACTTGGTACAGTGGTACCTTGGTTCTCAAACGCCTTGGAACCCAAACACTGCAAATCCGGAAGGTAAGAGTTCCGATTTGTGGACATTTTTCGGAAGCCAAACATGCTCCGTTTTGAGTGTTGCGCTTCCAATTTGAGTGCAACACTTCCATTTTGAGTATCACACTGTCTGTTTTCACTATGTATTTTGCATTTTGGTTTTTTGCGGCTCTCTTTTATTTTTGTGACTGTGTGGAACCCAGTTCAGCTACTGATTGATTGATTGATTGTGTGACTGCAGTCCATTGTTTACTGCTTTCATTTTATGGATCAATGGTCTCGTTAGACAGTAAAATTCATGTTCAATTGCTGTTTTAGGGGTTGTTTGTAAAAGTCCGGAACGGATCAATCCGTTTTGCATTACTTTCTATGGGGAAGCGCGCCTTGGTTTGGGAACCGATTAAGTTTGAGAACCAAGGTAACCACTGTACTGTGGTTGCCAGACACAAGATGGTAGTGAAAATGCTGTGTGCAAATTATAGTGTGCAAATTAGGGGCATGGGGGATTTTTTTATTTGAAACTAGCTTGCCCTGCACGCGTTGCTGTGCGTTAGTCTGTCAAATGGAGGTTAATAGGCCCCCTTCAGATCCCCCTGAGCCTCACTCAGAGTCCCCCTGTTATACAGGATCTCGTGGCGGAGGCGGGGTTTGGGGGTGTGGCGTGTTGTTGTGGCTAATCCCTGTGACTGCCCCCACGTGTCCCGGTCCATGATCTATTCTGTTTGTCCCCCCACCCCTCCGTGACTGGCGTATCTCATGACGTTTTGAAGGATGGTATTTATTTTTGTCTTGTGGTTATTTGGTGGTGGATTGGGGGGGGGGCTAGTGGTGCTAAATTTTAAAGTAAAAACCCCTTGCCATGCCCCCAATTGCGTTGCTGTGGGTTATCCCCCCCCCGGGCCTAGTGGGGGCCCAGCAGCCTGGCAGGGGCCTAGGGGTCTGATAATGGCCGCCTTGGTGGTTTCAGTTGCTTGGTTGATGATGTCATTATTTGGTTTGTAGGTGTGGTGTAGATTTCACAGGAAGGGAGGGGGGTGTACTGTGGGAGGAATTCCACTTGAGGGCGCTGTTTTACTTTGTGGAAAAGCAGGTTTATACCTGCCCAGGTGTGAAATTTGAGGGATTTCTTTTCTAACAACGCTCGGGGAGTGGCCTGGATCGTTGTGTCAAAATTTCAGGACGATCGGTCAAGCGGTTACGGAGAAAAGTGGAACACGCCCTTTCACGATTTTTACATTTTTATATATATAGATGCTACCCTCCTAAAACTCAAAGGATGTTGAACACGGGCCACGTGCAGGCCAAAGTTTTAAAGCAACATGATACCACTCTAGAGAAGAAAAACAGCACAGGCATATCTGACCAGTGCAGAGAGTTGGACTGAACCGCGAGGTCCCTAGCCTCTGCTCCCACAAGGGTCGCTTACCTGCATCAGGGTCCGCAGCGACTCCACGTACGACTGTTCAGTATCCAGGAGTGTCATAATCACATGTTTCCTCATATCCTGCAAAAAAGAGAGGCAGAGAGAGGCGTTTGAGAAGCGGTGCCACAACCTGCAGCAGAGTCTTCTGGAGGTAAAAACAAGAGCTTAAGAAATAAGTGAATGGGTTTATCCTTTTCCTTCTCCCTCCCAACGCCCTTTTCTTTTGTGCCGCGCCTTTATTAGATTAAAAGCCTGAAGGCGGGAAGTGTCTTATCACCGATACTTATGAGTTGCTTTTGCAGTGTTCTCTGGGTTGAAAAGCCGGACAAAAAAAACTGCTTTCAGCAAATAACCACCACGAAGGGTTTTGTGCTGGGTGCAAACACAGCCTAGAATCAAACGGAAGAGGCTATCTTGAGCACCAACATCTTCAATCTGCCCACCTCCAAAAAGCCCTGGTGGCCTAACTGCTCAGATTTGCAACATCTTTTTAAAGGCTAATAAGAGCTGCTGTATCCTTGTCAAAACAGCGAACAAACCCTTGGAGGTTTTTAAGCAGAGGTTGGGTGGCCATCGGTCCAGGATGCTTTAGCTGAGATTCCTGCATTGAAGGGGGTTGGACTAGATGACCCTTGGGGTCCCTTCCAACTCTAAGATCCTATGATTGTATGAAAGTTGGGATTGTGAAGTTTTTGAAAGCTAAGAACCTCTTGCAAATGTGTTGCTGTGTATTACTCAGGGCAAGACCGACCTGGATCAGGGCACCTGTGTTATTGCTCAATCACTGCTAAACAGGGTGGATAAAAATCACTGATTATTTTTTAAAAACAATTGATTTTTTAAAATTTTAAATCGGATTGTTTTTATTTAAATCGGATTTTTAAAAAATGAAATGCTTTTAGAGGAAAAATCTTTCTAAAGATAGTTTTCTATTTAAGTTACATTATAGTCCATCAGGAAATAAGGGTTTGTTTTAAGTTTTTTATGTGTGCTAAAACTCCGTCTGTTTTTTTTAATATAAAAAACAGGTTTAACCACATCGGTTAACAAACATGGAAACATATGCTATAATGTACCTGTTTTAGTTAAATAAATTGTTTAATTTGTTATTAAGGAAATGATTGTTTTTCCTCCTTCCAATAAAGTACAGCTGAAAAGTTGCCCAAATATAAACAGTTAACTTATTAAACCTCACAATAATTTCATAATTATCTGTCTAACAGTATAACCAATTTTTTATATAACTGTAAAAACTACTCTGAAAATTTATTATTCCGAATACGAAACCTTCATCTGGTTGTAAATATGCAAGAATGAGTCTTTCTGTTAAAATAAATAAATGACTTGAATCAAGTCTTACTGACTAGTGATTGAAATCAATTTGATTTAAATGAAATCTACGCTGCTGCTGTGTGATCTGTGTGATTTGGTTGTGTGATTTGAAGCTGAGAAGCGGCCGTCAGAAGCTCTTGCCTCAAAAGAAGCCACATTCCGGGTTGCACAAAAGAAGCCACGTTCCGGGTTGCACAAAAGAAGCCACGTTCCGGGTTGCATCCTAAGCGGTCCAGAGAGCCACCATCTGAAATCTAAAGGGCTTCAGCCCAGACGCGGATTCACCACCTCAGTGAGCCTGAGGCCAATAGTCTCAAACTCGACTTTCCTTCAGACAACCCCAGGCAAGTCCAACTGAGCTCTGTTTCTGTGAAATGGGCTCATCAAGAACTCTTCTCTCAGGGTTCCCTAGAGAGCACACACAGGGTAAGGACTGCAAAGCTACCGTACTTGCACGCCACTAAAGCTGCGGCGGCAAACAACGAATGGCCTTTCCTATGGTTCAGCTCAGCGACTTGCCCAAGGGCCGCCCAGCGAATTTGGGGCAATGTCATTGCGGCTCCAGGAGGGTAATGCACGGGAGAATTCTTTTGCAAAACCACCCTCTTTCTAGCTAGAAGTGCTTTCTTTCTTTTCCTCTCCTCTTTCCTCTTTATTTTCCAAAACCAGCTATGCAGCAACCCAATACATCTTTGCAAAATCGCAAACACGTGCTGCTACCACCCCCGTTGCAGAAATCCCGAGGTCGCCAGACGAGATCTAAGAATAAAACCTCAGAGAAAGCAGATCGGATCTCGAGGACGGTTCCCAGGGACCCACGCTCCCGCCGTCCTCTCCCCCCCCCACAAAAGGGACAGGAGTCGGGCATGTTTGTACATTTCCACTTGGCGCTGCCACGGCCCGGTTCCCCTCCCACGTCCGTCGTAACATAAAAAAAAGGATAAAACACTTGCTTTGAACGCAGACACTCTCTGGCTTAATCCCCTAATAGCATCTCCAGGTAAGCTGGAGAACTTGCCTTGTTGGGAATTCTGGAGAGCTGCTGCCAGTCAGTGAAGGCAATACTAATCTAAATGGACTAATGCGCCCTTCCCCTCAGTACAAGGCAACTTTCTGGGTTCCACATGTTGAGCAAAAGGAGGGTATGGGGGAGGGAGGATCTGGAAGAGCAGGTGGAAAGGTTTCTTAATTCCCCCTCGTGCCAGGGAGAAAATAAATTATTATTAATAATCATAATTATAATTATTCAGCCCGGACACTGAGATCCAGCGCCGAGGGCCTTCTGGCGGTTCCCTCACTGCGAGAAGCAAAGCTACAGGGAACCAGGCAGAGGGCCTTCTCGGTAGTGGCACCCGCCCTGTGGAATACCCTCCCATCAGTGGTCAGAGAGATAAACAACTACCTGACACTTAGAAAATACCTAAAGGCAGCCCTGTTTAGAGAAGTTTTTAGTCTGTGATATTTTAATGTATTTTGATGTGTGTTGAGTGGTGGGGGAGACCCGGCCAGATGGGCGGGGTATAAATAATTTATTATTATTATTATTATTAAATATTATTTATACCCCGCCTATCTGGCTGGGTTTTCCCAGCCACTCTGGGCAGCTTCCAACAAAAGACTGAAAATACATTTAAACACCAGTCATTAAAAACTCCCCTAAACAGGGCTGAAAAACCTCCTTGCACGATGCAAACTAGCATGTCAGGTAGAGGGCGACACCAAGCCTTTCTCCCTGATGAGCTCGCTTGCTACATGCAAGTCGTTTGTTTTAAGATGCGGGGTAGCGTTCAGAAAAACGTGAGCGCACCCCCTCTTTGCAGTCTGAAATGGTTCAGCCCAGAGTTCTGCCACCACGTTGGGCACCGCAGGTAAAAGCTGGGTCTTAAGTTTTCTATGGGGAGGGAGGGGAGAGGCGCAAACTCACAAGGAACCACCGATTCACAAATTAATAGAGGGGGCGCAGGAAGAGGAAAGCTCTCCCACGGAGTTGAGCTCCGGTCCCAATCCGAATGGATGCCAGGAGCCAACAAGCAGCTTGAGAAGATGGAGAGGAGCTTAAGAAGACATGGAGAGGAAGCTAACAAGAGTCGGCTGGATCAGGCCAATCAGGGCCGCCTTAAGCATATCTGGCGCCGTGGTGCGAAGATCCCTCCAGCGCCCCTCCCCCGTTTCCCTCCCAGCGGGCAGCGGCTGGAGGGTGGGTCCTTTGGCAGGGAGGAGGCTCTGGGCGCAGAGCAGCATGGCGGAGGCGGGCGAGGGCAGAGAGCTGAGGCCGGGAGGCGCCACGTCCAGCCTCCGCCTCTTCCCTGGCACCCTGCAGAACATGGCGCCATGGCGCCCCGCACCACTAGCCTCTATGGGTAAGGCGCCCCTGAGGCTAATGGCCCATGCCAACCAGATGTCTCTTTGGGGAAACCAGCAGCAGGATTTGAGCACAAGGGCGCGCTCTCATCCTGCAGTTCCCAGCAGCTTTAACTGAGATTGCAAATAGCCAACAGGCAATCACGGGAAATATAACCAAACACGAAACGAAAAGCCGTGAAAATAGGCAGTGAAAAATATATAAATATATTATAGCAACAGTGTGAATAATAATAACAAAATATCTATGCAAATACAATGGCTGCCCGACGCATATATTCAATGGTGCATAAACACTACTAATCTCTTGTCAGTCTATAATGCAATGGTTCACTTGGGAATCATAAATGTTCCAGGTAAGTTGATATTCAGTGGTATTCTGTTTCCAGCGAAATTCCTCAACTATCCTCGTCTATCCTGATGGGTTGCTAGCTGAAAATCCTCCTGTTTTGCTGGTGGAACTCCAATTTCCTCAAAGGTACAAGCCTTATTAATGGGAAGAATATAAGAGAGAATTTAACAGTGGCTTAAAAGCTGGAGCTCCAGCGTTACATACAATCTTCAAGGTCGGCAGAAGCTGAGATTGCTGCAGGAGAGGAAATGGTCACATCTCTCCCCCCCGCCCCAATGCTGCAGCACTGATCTCCATCAGGTTGCCCTGAAGCTGCTATTTGCATGAACAAAACTCCACCCCACAAATAAGTGTGTGCAATGTCTAACTATCATACGTAGCTGGGCACTCAGATGTTGCCCGGTTGCCACGTGGGCATGCATTACTTACTAAGCAACCTTCCTTTTTTAAAAAAATAAGTCAGCATTCTTTTGTCGACATGCAGATGTGTGCAACTTGATTAGTTGACTGACACGCATAATGATGCATCCACTAAGTTTTTGTTTTTTAAATAAATGAAAGAATTGGGTATGACGCAGCCTCACGCTTTCCTTTCCTTCCTGGGTATAGGGAGGCTATAATAAACGGCACAAAATAAGCAAATGTGGGCATTTGCATAATTCCCAGGATTTATTCAGGCTCCATTAGCTTCCCTAATGCTGGACCATAAAGAAGGCTGATCGCCGAAGAATTGATGCTTTTGAATTATGGTGCTGGAGGAGACTCTTGAGAGTCCCATGGACTGCAAGAAGATCAAACCTCTCCATTCTTCAGGAAATCAGCCCTGAGTGCTCACTGGAAGGACAGATCCTGAAGCTGAGGCTCCAATTTTTTGGCCTCCTCATGAGAAGGGAAGACTCCCTGGAAAAGACCCTGATGTTGGGAAAGATGGAGGGCACTAGGAGAAGGGGACGACAGAGGACGAGATGGTTGGACAGTGTTCTCGAAGCTACGAACATGAGTTTGACCAAACTGCGGGAGACAGTGCAAGACAGGAGTGCCTGGCGTGCTCTGGTCCATGGGGTCATGAAGAGTAGGACACGACTAAACGAATAAACAACAACAAGCTTCCCTTGCCTATAGGATTTGCACGTTTGCAAATTCATTGATTTGTTTGGTTCTCAAACTTAATCCGTTCCGGAAGTCCGTTCCAAAACCAAAGCGTTCCAAAACCAAGGCATGTTTTCTCTTAGAAAGTCATGCAAAACGGATATTGACATCCTGAGCCTGCGATGGAAGGGTTCACAGCAAGAGCACCCCAAAGGGGCCTTCTTTCTCCCATAGCCGCAGCCTTGGATTCAAACAAAAAATCAATCATGGCTCTCTGCCTTCCCAGCAGGCTGCTTTGCTTCTTGCTCACATCACTCAACCCTTAACACTGCCTTTGTCCTTCTAACTACCTGAGAGTTGAGGGAGGGGACCCCCATACCCATTTGCCATCTCGCACAGAGCCTCTCCCTTTGTTCCCCTTAATGGCCCATCGCCCAGGCGATCGATCATCTCTCCAGGAAGCTAGCTAGGGTATTCTAAGAATTAGAAGGGGGCCCAGGCATTCAGCCTAAGCCCTCCACCAAAACTCGTAACACTCTATTCTTCGTGTTCAATGCACGCACAACTCTGAATAACAGCTTGCAAACTTGCGAGACGAACCAAGCTTTCCAAGTATTCCCAATTATGGACGGACATTTGCTTCAGCCTGCGGTCACATTTGCAGGGTTTCGTAAACGACAGCCGCATGAATACAGCAAACCCGTCACGTTGACACACACCGTGTTGTGTTAAACATACAAGTTTAATGTAAATGCACGGTCGGTTCAGCAACAATCGTGTGCGTGCTTATATTGCTGATATTAGTCCATAAGATCTTAATACAGTCATACCTTGGTCCTCAAACGCCATGTGACTTGAACATTTTGGCTCCCGAACGCTGCAAACCCGGAAGTGAGTGTTCCGGTTTGCGAACGTTTATCGGAAGCCAAACGTCCGATGTGGGTTCCGATTGAGTGCAGGAAGCTCCTGCAGCCAATCGGAAGCCGTGCCACGGTTTTTGAACGTTTTGGGAAGTCGAACAGACTCCTGGAACAGATTCCGTTCAAAAACCAGAATACGACTGTATTCTGAACAGGTATAGATATTAGCATATTTATTATTAGTAGAAAAAGAAGACCCCACATTTATTTTCTACCTCATGTTAAGATTTCTAGCCAGTCCACCCTTGCTGGTGGGGGAGGGAGCCTGATTCCCCCCCCCCACCAGGGCCCAATCCTGCTCTCAGCGGCCCTGACTGTGGATACCTTTGCCAGCCTTCTGTGTGACTCAGGAATGAATGCCATAGCTGTTTATCCTTCAATTAAATCAGGAATGGCTGGCTCTTAATTAAGTTAGTGAGTAATACAGAATCAATACAGTGCAGGATTACATCTGTTGCAAGAGGAGCGAGGGGAGAAGGTTGGTCCTTCCCCTTTCGGCAACGAGAAAGGAAGTGCTAAGTAAATCCACCGAGATCTGGGAGGATCAGGCGTGCAAAACACGACTGGAATTCCCCTTTTCTCAGATGGTATCAGAGACTGGGGTCACCATTTTTTGCCCCTGCTCTTCCTCCTGTGCATTGAATTGGGGTCCCACGGGAAGAAATAAACTGGATGAAGCTTTTCCTGGCCTGGAGCTGGGAAAAGTTTCTGTTGTTTAATTTCTCAAGGTGTTCAGAGGAAACATGAACCAAAATGCTAAGGATCTGCCTCTAATTCTGGGCTGCCTCAATAGGAGTATAGCATCTAGATCAAGGGAAGTAATAGTACCACTGTCGTCTGCTCTGGTCAGACCTCACCTGGAGTACTGTGTCCAGTTCTGGGCACCACAGTTCAAGAAGGATACTGACAAGCTGGAACGTGTCCAGAAGAGGGCAACCAAAATGGTCAAAGGCCTGGAAACGATGCCTTATGAGGAACGGCTTAGGGAGCTGGGTATGTTGAGCCTGGAGAAGAGAAGGTTAAGGGGTGATATGATAGCCATGTTCAAATATATAAAAGGATGTCATATAGAGGAGGGTGAAAGGTTGTTTTCTGCTGCTCCAGAGAAGCGGACACGGAGCAATGGATTCAAACTTCAAGAAAGAAGATTCCACCTAAACATTAGGAAGAACTTCCTGACAGTAAGAGCTGTTCGGCAGTGGAATTTGCTGCCAAGAAGTGTGGTGGAGTCTCCTTCTTTGGAGGTCTTTAAGCAGAGGCTTGACAGGCATGTGTCAAGAATGCTTTGATGGTGTTTCCTGCTTGGCAGGGAGTTGGACTGGATGGCCCTTGTGGTCTCTTCCAACTATATGATTCTATTATTCTAACCCCGCAAATTGCTGCAAAAAATATGAGAATGTGAGAGGAAACGAAAATGGCCAGACTCTATGATTCCAACTCTATGATTCTATGAATCCTGTCTGCACACGAGGGATGGATGTGTCTGTCCATTTCTGGCTCCCCTTTTCTCCTTTTCCCAATCTTAAACTCATTATTCACATTTCTGCATCGATGTTCTTTAAATTCTCAGGAACATTTATCAGCACTTTTGTGCCGATTTCCCTCAATCGACAACGAGTCCTGGGAACTGTAGTTTGTTAAGGGTGTGCGCTCTACCCCTAGTCCCATCACAGAGCTACAATTCCCAGAGTCCGCTGGGAAGAGGATGTTGTTGTTGTTGTTATTTTATTTTTAAAAGATGTGTTTTTTACGTTTTCAAAGTGCCACATACAAAAAAGTGAAACAATAAAGAAACAAAAAATATGACAACTGTGTGCAGCATATGTGGTTAGGATAGAATAAACAGAAGGTTCAGTGGACCCTTGCGATCATTATAATAAAATAGATCATTCTAATAAAACAGGGCGGAGGGAAGTCGAAGAAAACGTTTATTTCTGTTCAGACGTAATTTTTGCTGTAAAAAAAATCGGAAAACCAAAAATTGGAAAAATAAAATATCAATAAAATAAAAACCAACCCCTCTGGATGGTTGGAGAGAGTGAGGGGCATTGCTTGGTTTGAGCATATAACTCAGACACCCCCAAACTGCGGCCCTCCAGATGTTTTGGCCTGCAACTCCCATGATCCCAGTGGTCAGGGATGATGGGAATTGTAGTCCAAAACATCTGGAGGGCTGAAGTTTGGGGATGCCTGATATTCACAGGTGATTTCTAAGAGGGATTATGAAACAGCGTCACTTTGTTGTATGGCTTCCGTTTATATGCTTTATAAATAAAAATAGTGTACTGCATATACACACACACACCCCAATGCCAGCAGCACGTGCCCCTATGTGGCGAGGTTACCTTATCAATATGTGGCTCTCACTTCCAGCGACCCCCTCCCATATTTTTCTGGACCCACACCTGCTGCTTCAAGGAAACTGGTTTATTTAATTAATGACGGATGCTTCTATGTTTCGAAGGGGCGTTTTAATAATGAATGTTTATTTTAACGCTTGCGGCACTGGTCTTAGAAACAGCAGCCTTCGTTGGCATTAAGCTGTGAGTGAATCTATGGCGATTATTATTTTATAGCAACAGCAGCGACGGCTACTGCCTCCTTGGCTGTACTCTCCAAGAATATCACACCATCTACCCAACTAGGCTTGAAAAAAAGGGGAAAGGAACGCACCAGTACCGTATGTGTCTATTTACATGTGCAGATGTAGTGCTGGTATGGTGCCCAACATTGCAAATGTGCCCAGAAAAGTGGGGAGAACTGTTGCTGAATTATTACATTTGCAACTTTTAAAATTTTATTTTATTTTGCAAACCACTCTGAGCACAGAGGTTATCAGTAGCAAACGCGGGACAGTCGTACCTCCTCGTCTCCTGAACACCTTGGGAGTTGAACGTTCCGGCTCCTGAAGGATCAAAAACCGGAAGTGAGTGTTCTGGTTTTCGAACGTTCTTTTGGAAGCTGAACGCCCGGCGGGGCTTCCGATTGGCTGCAGGAGCTCCTTGCAGCCAATCGGAAGCTGCGCTTTGGTTTCCGAACATTTCAGAAGTTGAACGGACTTTCGGAACAGATTCCGTTTGACTTCCGAAGTACGACTGTACTTAAATAAACCGGCTACAGCTTTTTGCAAGACAATAATTGTGTGTGCCTCCATTATCTCTACTGCCTCGCTTCATGTCATGGGCAAAATGGTACCCGGCCCACGATTCTTTGGCCGAGGGCGACCACATAGAATCAGAGAGTTGGAAGAGACCACAAGGGCCATCCAGTCCAACCCCCTGCCAAGCAGGAAACACCATCAAAGCATTCTAGACATATGCCTGTCAAGCCTCTGCTTAAAGACCTCCAAAGAAGGCGATTCCACCACACTCCTTGGCAGCAAATTCCACATCTTAAAAGGGGGCATCCTTGCCTAGCACCAACAAGGACCACACTGCAAATTTCTGTCGCCGCGTACTCAGGCTCACCTCTGCGACGGCCACGAACAAAATGCCTGAAACCTTGGGATGCCCAAAGATTTCAACCTCCGAGCTGCAAGCGTTGAGAACCCGTCTTTCCTCCGACAAGCCCCCAAAGCTATTCCGTCTCCGCATCCTCCCCCCCTTCTGTGCCACGGATAGCGATTCACACCAGCTGCTGTGACTACCCCAGTCCGATAAACCAGTCACTCAGGCAATGGGATATCAGCTGCAATGACAGTGTTGGCTCAGGGTAGGGAACATGGTGTTTTATTATTAGCAGAAGCTCAAATCCCGTGCAGAAGGCCACAAAAGCACACCGGTGTGTGTGTGTGTGTTAGAACACAAGGCAAACGCCTTCTCCTTCCGCCAAACACAGGTTTTAGGTGGGCTGCGCTAGCAGAGCAAAACAGCTTTTGTGAAGGGCGGGGGGAGAGAGAGACACCAGTAAGCTTCAGGTTCCAGATTTTAGCATCCTCAGCTGTCGGCTTTGCAGACTGAGGGTTACGGCAGAAAGAAAGCCTGGCTTTAAGAACACGAGTCAGGTACTTCAGGTGAGAAGGAGGCCTTTTTGGTTTGGCAGGGCAAGTCCTAATTATAATATGGAAATAATTTATTATTTCTACCCCGCCCATCTGGCTGGGTTTCCCCAGCCACTCTGGGCGGTTTCCAACAAAATATTAAAAATACATTAAAACAGTCATTAAAAACTTCACTAAACAGGGCTGCCTTCAGATGTCTTCTAAAAGTCTCCACCCCCATCGTTTTGCCCAGACACTGAGGTCCAGTGCCGAGGGCCTTCTGGCGGTTCCCTCGTTGTGAGAAGCCAAGTTGCAGGGAACCAGGCAGAGGGCCTTCTCGGTGGTGGCACCCGCCCTGTGGAACGCCCTCCCATCAGATGTCAAAGAGAAAAACAGCTACCAGATTTTTAGAAGACATCTGAAGGCAGCCCTGTTTAGGGAAGCTTTTAATCTTTAATCGATTATTTTATTCTTCTGCTGGAAGCTGCCCAGAGTGGCTGGGGAAGCCCAGCCAGATGGGCGGGGTATAAATAATAAATTATTATTATTATTATATCATTATTTCCTTGACATCTGGTGGGAGGGCGTTCCACAGGGCGGGCATCACTACCGAGAAGGCCCTCTGCCTGGTTCCCTGTAACCTCCCTTCTTGCAGGGAGGGAATTGCCAGAAGGCCCTCGGAGCTGGACCTCAGTGTCCAGGCTGGACGATGGGGGTGGAGATGCACCATCAGGTCTACTGGGCTGAGGCTGTTTTGGGCTTTCAAGGTCAGCACTTTGAACTGTGCTCGGAAACATACTGGGAGCCAATGTAGGTCTTTCAGGACCGGCGTTATGTGGTCTCGGCGGTCGATCCCAGTCACCACTCTACATCCTAGAATCATAGAGTTGGAAGGGACCCCAAGAGTCATCTTGCCTAACCTCCTGCAATGCAGGAATCATGGCTAGTTGACTCGACAATCGACCTGTTTCTGAAATGGTACACAAACTTTAACGCAGCCGTCCCTTTTCAGCTCTCTGAATTGGGCGGTGCATTTTTCTAGCCAGATTACGTGTCCAAAAACACAGGATAAAGTGTGGATAAAATTGCATGTATTAGTGAAAAGGCCATACAGAAATGCAATATATTGGGGGAGCTGATTGCAAAAAAAAAAGAAAAAGAAAAAAAGCATGTTAGGCAAAATTACATAGCAAAATGTGCACATAAGGAAAAATGCGCACTAAATGCTGGCTAATTTTCACAAGAACTTAAACAAACAAAGAGAATTGCAAACTTGTGGGCAATGCAGAGAAGGACTGGAAAAATGAGAAACTGAGAGAAACAGAAATGGGCCATCCCAAATCGCCTCCGAACTATTTTATAAAAAGTTATGAATATTAATCAAGGGCAGAGCTATAGATTTTTGCTGCATGTGATGACAGGATCTGGAAGGTTGAGTGGATGACAGCAAGAGTGGGTCCAATGGTCAAGAAGGGGAAATCAATTTTTTTTAAAATTGTCCAGTAGCACAAATAATAATAATAATAATACCTTTATTGTCATTGTACAAGCTGTGTACAATGAAATTAAACGAGCCTCCCTCCTCCCTCCAAATGCATTGCTACCTCTGGGGTTCCAAGAATGGAGCGCTCTGGGTTCCAAGAATGGAGCCTTTCCCAGCCCTTATGGGAGATGCTGGGAATGGAAAAATTTAGCTCCTGCCTGGTGCTTGCTAGAAGGCTTCCATGGCATGTTTACCATGGGGCTAATTGGACATAATTACTGGATTAAGCGCTTTCCAAAGCAGAAATCTTGTCTGCAGCAGTGCCAGTGGCTGCTTTGAGTCATCCAAGTTGGAAAAGCAGTAAGGTGTCAAGAGCAGGCGTGGGCGATATATCAATGCTTTGTCTCCTATCGGTGTGAACTCCAGACTGCGAAAAAGGTTGCATTTTTTTTCCACACCCTGTAATATATTGAGAATGTACTGCCCAACTGGCCTTGCAGACCCGGCAGAGACCAGGAAGCAGCACTTTACTGCAAAGTAAAGCCTTTGCTGCAAAGTAAATGGCCGTTTCCTGCCTGCCTGATCTGCAAACCAGAACGCAGCCATCCTTCGGAATTCGCACTTCTCCAAATTTTGCAATGCAGACCTCCAGCCAAGTTAAGTGTAGTGGGGAAAAAAGCACAAATGCATAAAAGCACACGTATCAGTGAAGATAACCTACAGCAATTAAGGAGCATTATCATTGCAAAAATGTGTGAATTACGGGGAATTGCACAGAAGCATGGAGAAAATTGCACAATGAATTTTCACAGTAATTTATTTTATTTAACCCCCCCCCCCCCAAAAATGATGAGAACAGCACTGAAGCCTGGGAAAACGAGAAGCTGAAAGAAACAGGTTCTCTCCTCCCTGGCGACAACCCAGCTGGACCCGCCTTGTGTTTCTATGGTTCTTGTCAAGTAACTCGTTTCCAGGCTGCTCCCGTTATCTGGCGACTACAAAAGCAAGCAGGCAAAGGCTGCAAAATGGCTCTCGGAATGTGCCTGGAAAGCTCGGTCTCGGGCAAGGATTTTGGTGCTCCTCGTCCTCTTAAACGATGCAGGGTGTTTTTGGCTGAGGGTGGGCCCTTCTCCCTTCCCGGCCTGCTTGGTGCAAAGAGAGCAATGTGGATTTTTGCAGTGTGCGAGAGGGAGCGGGGAGCGGGCAGGGAGCATGCTCAGAAAAATACTTGCAGAGTCATAACCCCAGCTCTGCTTCACAACAGCAGTTTGCTAAACTGTATTTTTAGGGTAGGGACCCAGGTGGCACTGTGGGTTAAACCACTGAGCCTGGGGCTTGCTGATCAGAAGGTCGGCAGTTCGAATCCATGTGACGGGGTGAGCTCCCGTTGCTTGGTCCCAGCTCCTGCCAACCTAGCAGTTCGAAAGCACGTCAAAATGCAAGTAGATAAATAGGAACCGCTACAGCGGGAAGGTAAACGGCGTTTCCATGTGCTGCTCTGGTTTGCCAGAAGCGGCTTTGTCATGCTGGCCACATGACCTGGAAGCTATACGCCGGCTCCCTCGGCCAATAATGCGAGATGAGCGCGCAACCCCAGAGTCGGTCACAACTGGACCTAATGGTCAGGGGTCCCTTTACCTTTTACGGTACCTATTTTTAGGGTAGAGGAAACTCTGGCTCCACAGAAGCTAGCATTGACCTCACCTAGCATTGCCAATGGCCAAGGAGTCGAAAAACATCTGGAGAGCCACAGGTTGCCCCCATCACTGCTTTAGGGCTTCTCAGAAGGTAAAACGCCCCTCCTTAGACTTGCCAGCATTCGGAAGCCGCAACGTTGGGGTTAGTGAGCCCACATGCTAGGCATGGACATACATGCTCTGCTTGGTTTCTGCCTTACTCTGCAAACTTGTTGTTGTTTCTTAAATCCATCGTAAGCTAAGTCTTTAAATACTTCATCAAACTTTCAAGCGACATTCTGCGTTGCAACATTTGGATAAGCGTGAAATCAGTAGACGGTTAAGTCCCAGGCAGGGGCATCTTCCAGCTTAATTCCTGACCGTATTTGCTCACAAGGTGGTCCAACTGGTAACCAAATCCATATTAGGGCAACACAGCTAATTTCAAAATTGCCTCACCCCTTCCTTCTCTGGGTGACTGCAAGGTGTTAGACATGGGGCTGCCTCTGAAGATGGTTCAGAAACTTCAGCTGGTGCAAAGAACAAGACAGTTTGAGCCTATTACATGGACCCTGTCCCGACTGCCAATTATTAGACTCTGGGCCCAACTCAAAGTGCTGGCGCTGACCTATAAAACCATAAACAGCTCAGGACCTCAATGCCTTTACCACCTCTCCCTATAGGAACAGGCCCGGTCTTTGTGCTTGTCATCTGAGGCCCTGCTCTGTATCCCCCCCCCCCCGAGAGATTCGGAGGGTGGCAACACAGGAACGGGCCTTTTCTGTGGTGGCTCCCTGATTGTGGAATGCTCTTCCCAGAAAGGCTTGCCTGGCACCATCATTACATGTCTTTAGACAGAAGGCAAAAACGTTCTTCTTTGCGCAGGCCTTTAAATAATCTATGGTGGTGTAGGACATTATTACTAAGATTATTTTTATTTTTATTATGCTATGTATTATTATGCTGTGTTTTTATTACTATACTCTGTAAAATATTTCTTAAATGTTGCACACCGCCCTGATTATTATTATTACCACCCAACCAATCACTGGGCAGCACTGCAGGTGAGCATCATGTGCAAAGACCATTTCATTAGGAGGTCCTCTCTGTATGATACAGGACTCAGGTCTATAGTTTGGTGGCACCTGCCCAGTGGAACTCCCTCTTGAGACCCTACCTGCCCGCAGACTGTCTCGCCAGAGTGATGCACGCTCTAATTATCTCCCGCTTGGACTACTGCCATGCGCTCTACGTGGAGCTAGCATTGAAGGTGACCCAGAAACAACAACTAATCCAGAATGCGGCAGCTAGAGTGGTGACTGGGAGCGGCCGCCGAGACCACATAACACCGGTCCTGAGAGACCTGCATTGGCTCCCAGTACAGGTGGCGCTGTGGGTTTAACCACAGAGTCTAGGGCTTGCTGATCAGAAGGTCGGTGGTTCGAATCCCTGCAATGGGGTGAGCTCCCGTTGCTCGGTCCCAGCTCCTGCCCACCTAGCAGTTCGAAAGCACATCAAAGTGCGAGTAGATAAATAGGGACCGCTCCGGCGGGAAGGTAAACGGCGTTTCCGTGAGCTGCTCTGGTTCGCCAGAAGCGGCTTAGTCATGCTGGCCACATGACCCGGAAGCTCTTTGCGGACAAATGCCGGCTCCCTTGGCCTATAGACCGAGAAGAGTGCTGCAACCCCAGACAGAGTCGGACACGACTGGACCTGATGGTCAGGGGCCCCTTTACCTTTACATTTCCGAGCATAATTCAAAGTGTTGGTGCTGACCTTGAAAGCCCTAAATGGCCTCGGTCCAACAGACCTGAAGGAGCGTCTCCACCCCCATTGTTCTGCCCGGAAATGGAGGTTCAGCACTGAGGGCCTTCTGGCGGTTCCCTCATTAGAAGAAGTAAGGTTACAGGGAACCAGGCAGAGGGCCTTCTCGGTGGTGGCGCCCGCCGTGTGGAACGCCCTCCCATCAGATGTCTAGGAAATAACAACTATCTTATTTTTAAAAGACATCTGAAGGCAGCCCTGTTTAGGGAAGTTTTTAATGTTTAATGCTGTGTTGTGTTTTTAATATTCAGTTGGAAGCCGCCCAGAGTGGCTGGGGAAACCCAGCCAGATGGGCGGGGTATAAATAATATATTATTATTATTATTATTATTATTATTATTATTATTATTATTATTATATTATCATTATACGTGTTCGACAGGCGCAGAATCTATCGGCTATCAAAGACCTTTGCTTTTCAACGAGCCTCCTAAATACAGATCTTGATCCCAGTCTGCCTGAAATTTTTTACATATGGAATTGTTTTTAACATTGATGCTATTATTGCTTCGAGGTACTCTTATGGGAAGCGACTCTTAAACGGAATCAAAGAAACAATTAAACGAAACGTCACACAAATTGCTCCCAAGGTTTTGGAGTTCTTCAGAAACTCCATTAGATGGGAAAGAAAGCTGGGAAGCGGGGGAGAGGAATCGCAAACTCGGCGAATGGCGAAACCACAGAGCCTGCATCATTTCAATTATTTTAATAGGGCTTTGCTTTCCAAGGTCAAATGAATGTTTAGGATTGAATTCTTAATCTGGAGTAAAACCACCAGCAAAACAGAAGACTATGGAGCTACACTGTTTGATCTCTCTCTCTCTCTCTCTCTCTCTCTCTCTCTCTCTCTCTCTCTCTCTCTCTCTCTCTCTCACACACACACACACACACACACACACAGAGAGAGAGAGAGGGGGGGGGGAATCTGATTTCACACAACCTTTTTATCTGCACCAGGAATCCCTAGTAAAGCAGCAGCTTTTTTAGCTTGGGCGGATGGGAAGAACAACAAGATCTAATCGTGAGCTAAGGAGAGTGGGAAGGATCTCATGCTGTAGCCACGAAATTTTACATAATCACGTTTAGCGTTCACCTTCCTCCTGTTAATCCACAATACGGTGTAAAGCAAGTCCGAGTCTGGATGACTGTTAGCTAAAAAATGCTCAACCAGGGGTGCTTTCCGAACCGCATTCCTAATGCGGGATCGGCGTTCACTGATATGTGTTCCCACAGACCGGATTGTTGACCCTATATAAAATAAATTACATGGGCATCTAATTAAATATACCACCTCTTTTGTTTGGCATGTACTGAAATGGTTGGTAACAAACTTGAATTTGGTCTTTTCATTATAAATCATTATAAATCAATTTGGTATTTTCATTATAAATCTTTTGGGAAACCGGCAAGCAGGATTCGAACACAAGAGCGACTCTCTCTCCCTCCTGAGGTTTCCAGGAACTGGTACTCAGAAGCACCGCTGCCAAGAGAGCATCTCTGAAGAGGCAGTTGCCCTAAGCAACATCCATCCCATTATGCATGACCCGATGGACACAATCAAGCCCATCCTTAAGCCAAATGAGGAGGGTCCTCGCATGCGGAAGAGATACCCCAGGAGGGGGTTTCTTCATCCAAAATTGCAACTCCTGGATAGCTCAGTCAGTAGAGTGTGAGGAACTTAATCTCCAAAGTTTGTGGACTTCCTGCTTTGTCGCTACAAGCAAACGGACGAGTGTTTCTCGCTCTCCCAACCTGGGGGAGGGAACGCATTCACCAGCGGAAACCCTAAGTAGGGAACCCCGAAACACCGGGAAGAAGCCCAGGCTCATAAGCCAACAGATTGTGGTTTGCTGGCAGGAAACACAGCACAGTTCAGCTGCTGGACAGGGGTCACATAGAATCATTGGAAGAGACCACAAGGGCCATCCAGTCCAACCCCCTGCCAAGCAGGAAACACCATCAAAGCATTCCTGACAGATGGCTGTCAAGCCTCTGCTTAAAGACCTCCAAAGAAGGAGACTCCACCACACTCCTTGGTAGCAAATAGCACTGCCAAACAGCTCTTACTGTCAGGAAGTTCTTCCTAATGTTTAGGTGGAATCTTCTTTCTTGTAGTTTGAATCCATTGTTCCGTGTCCGCTTCTCTGGAGCAGCAGAAAGCAACCTTTCTCCCTCCTCTATATGACATCCTTTTATATAGTTGAACATGGCTATCATATCACCCCTTAACCTTCTCTTCTCCAGGCTAAACATGCCCAGCTCCCTAAGCCGTTCCTCATAAGGCATCGTTTCCAGGCCTTTGACCATTTTGGTTGCCCTCCAAACCATGGTTTGCAGTTTCAAAAACCATGGTTCCATATAACATTCCAACCACAGACTCCGCATTCATCCCCTGGTGTTTCAAAAGAAGGACCATGCATGCAGAAGCTTCCACATTCAATCTCCGGAATCACTATCTAGGGCCAGGAATGCCCCCTGTCTAAAACCCCAAAGAGAGATACCGCCAGCCACTATCAACAATACTGAGCTAGTAACAATATTCACTTTTCTTCCTTGGAGGCTTTTAAGCAGAAGCTGGGTTGGCCATTTTTCACGGATTGTTTCACTGAGATTCCTGCATTGCAGCGGGTTGGGCTAGAGGACCCTTAGGGGTCCCTTCCAACTCTACAATTCTGGGATTCCATAACGTTCCAAACAAACCACAGGTTGGTATTGTGCAGAAACCAGTTTGCCCCTCAGCAATCGAAGCCCTGGGCCTAAGGAACGAAACAAATTCTTTGTGCCAAATGACTGCCCTGGGGGTCTGAGCTGTGGCCGTCTCTTTCCGACTCAACTGCACCGTTCCTGGTGAGGCTAATCCAAGCGCCTTGTGTGTGCCGTCATGGACAAGCCTTCTACGATCAAGATGAAATTAATCCAATTCCATGCCTGCCCTTTCTGGAATCCCTGGCAAAAAACCAGGCTCTGAGTCAGCCTGGGGAGACGGCGCCTGGGCAGATGGAGGCGCCCTTCGAAGCATCATCCTCTTAAGTGCCAGAATGACACGTTCAAGAGCCTGGAAACGAGAATCCCACAGCCTTGTTTATCTTTCAGCTTGCTCTTTGGGGCAAGCCAGCCTCCGCCAACGCTGATAGGCGTTGTAGTCCCAAGGGCACCAAGTTTGGTGAAGGCTGGCGTGGTCACCTTAGGCGGGATTTCATTTACAGTGGTAAAGTGGTAAAGGTAAAGGGACCCCTGACCGTTAGGTCCAGTCATGACCGACTCTGGGGTTGCGCGCTCATCTCGCATTATTGGCCGAGGGAGCCGGCGTACAGCTTCCGGATCATGTGGCCAGCATGACTAAGCCGCTTCTGACAAACCAGAGCAGCACACAGAAACACTGTTTACCTTTCCACCAGAGCGGTACCTATTTATCTACTTGCACTGGTGTGCTTTGGAACTGCTAGGTTGGCAGGAGCTGGGACGGAGCAATGGGAGCTCACCCCGTCGTGGGGATTCGAACCGCCGACTTTCTGACTGGCAAGCCCTAGGCTCTGTGGTTTATACCACAGTGCCACCCGCGTCCTTGGTACAGTGGTATCTCAGGTAAATAACTTAATTCGTTCTGGTGGTCCATTCTTAACCTGAAACTGTTCCTAACCTGAGGTACCACTTTAGCTAATGGGGCCTCCTGCCACCACCGCCGGCGCGCAATTTCTGTTCTCATCCTGAGGTAAAGTTCTTAACCCAAGGTACTATTTCTGGGTTAACGGAGTCTGTAACCTGAAGCGTCTGTAACCTGAGGCGCCACTGTACCTCTGGTTACGGACACGATCCGTTCTGGGGTGCCGTTTGCACCCCAAAAAGCCCGCAACCAGAGCAGCGCTTCTGCGCATGTGCGAAGCACGATTGAGCATAGCTGCCAAGTCTCCCGTATTCCCTGGGAAACCTCCATTTTCCCGGCTGTTCCCAGCCGAAAAAACAGATTTTTTTTATTTTCCCCCGGTTTATTCTGGCGCGGCGGCCATTTTGGAACTGGGCCGAGCATGCTCAGAAGCGACTTTTGATGCTGCTCTGCCCAGTTCCAAAATGGCTGCAGCGCGACTTCTGGTGCGGCGGCCATTTTGGAACTGGGCAAAGCAGCATCAAGTCACTTCTGAGCATGCTCCTCCCAGTTCCAAAATGGCGGCAGCGGTACTTCCGGCCTGCTACTTCCGGTCCAATCCCTTATTTTTCAAGAAGGAACTTGGCAGGTATGTGATTGAGGGCTTCTGCGCATGCACAAACTGCGCAGAATGTTTCTGCACGTGCGGTGAAACCTGGAAGGAAACACTTCCAGGTTTGCCACATTCTTAACCCGAAAAAACGCAACATGAAGCGTTCGCAAGAAGAGGTATGACTGTATTGAATCTGTTTTACCATCCTTTGCCCGAAGATTTCAGGGCAGTTCACATAACAAAAAGCCGAGATACATAATAGAAACAAGAACAAAACAACCCTATAATCCCGCTCCCCCCCCCCCCAAACACAAAATGCTAAGGCCTGGTTGAAGAGTCACATTTTTGCCTGGAAGCTATAATGAAAATTTCCAGAAGTTTTGCAAATGTTGTGCGCTGGATTTCTTGTTCCAACCAGCCCCCTATTTCAGCCCCCATTGCTTATTCCAACCTGCATCAAACCGAACGAAAATATTGCAGATGCTTTGACTGAAGGCTGCTTTCTTGAGCAAAGCAGCTCCAAAACAGCCAAAGAGCCTAACTGGGTGTGTTTTTCTACAAAAGTCTACAAAAAGGATTTGAGATCACCCTAACCTGTATTGCAAAGGTAGCAAGGTCCATACCAGTTAAGGGTGGGTTAGCTTGCCTGGAATAATAATAATAATAATAATAATAATAATAATAATAATAATAATAATAAACAGATTTCATGTTTGCCAAGGCCTCATCTCTGGGGCAAACCTAGCAGGAGTGGGCACAACATTCCCACCAGCACGCAAACTCCCCACGTGGCTCTTCCTATCTCGAAGCAAGACGCTCCCATGTACCGGAGAATTGCCCGCTGAACCTGGGCAGAGCCCAACAGGTGGGCAGCTGTCGGAGGCAGCGCCAGGTACGCCCCCCCCCGGCAGGCCTGTGCCACACTAAAACCCGAAAGAAATGGCACTGCGTCACCGGAGGCTCCTGTCATCATCGCCTGCCCCCCAGCCATCGCCCCCCTTGCCGTACCCTCAAAACCCACCCGTCCCCGATTGTGCCTCTGTTGTTATTTCTGTGTGTGTGTGTGAGAGAGAGAGAGAGAGAAGAGGACCCCCCTCCCACTTCCGTGGCACGACAACAACGGCACCAGCCATCTCTGGGACATTTCGGCAAACCCTCCCGGGGAACTTCCCCCAATTCTCTCGCTCACTGCATCCAACCCAACGCAATGCATGCAGCCGCCCCCCCCCCCGGGCTAGAGATTCTCCTGGCGGCGCCCCATGCCGTAACGCTGCTTTGCCAACGGCGCAATTTGCCCCCCCGCCGCCCCCCAAAAGGGCCCTGGGATGTGGGTGCCATGCCATCTTCCCTTCCATGCCTTCCTTTCTCCTTCCCCAGCCCTCCCCGTTTCCTCCCCTCCCCTCCCCCCCCCACATCACCTCTCCGTAGCCATTCCTGGTGGGGCTGCTCTTGACCTTCTCCTGCCCCTCCTCGGCGGCCCCCCCGGCGGAGGAAGGGGTGCTCAGCGCCGCATCTCCGACTGCAGCGTCCCCAAGTTCTCGCATGTCTTCCAATGCGATTGTGAACTGGGCGAGGGTCCTGACCATCTGCAGCATGCGGTTCCCGGGGGGGTGGGTTTGCCTGTCAGACAACGGCACAATTCTCTTGACGGAGGGGAGAAAAAATGAAATAAAACCTCCAAAAAAAGGAGGGGGAAAAATGGCTTTGCAAAAGGGGTGTGAATAGATCACCCGTCCTCTTTCTTCTCCTCCTATTCCGCTCTTTGATGCTTCTCCTCCTCCTCCTCCACCTCCTCCTCCTCTGTACAGTCCTCTCTGCTCCCCTTTCTACATATATAACCGCGCTCTCTTATTCTCTAGCAGGTGTAACTGCCTCTTTGCAACGCTGCTGCTGCTGTTATTATGAAGCATCCAGCAGGCAGAAGCAATCGCCGTCGGAGTGGGAGAGAAAAGGATTGGCCGAGAGAGAGAGAGAGAGAGAGAGATGGAGCCTGAGCATCATCTGAGAACCACTTGCGCACAAGTGCGCGCGCATAGGTGGGGAGCTTGCTCCAAGAGCCTTCTTTTTGAACTCGTTTCGATTTGAGAAATCTCGTGCCTTCTGAAAAAGCACAGCAGAAAAGGGGGAATTCGGCGAAATCCCGAGGTCTCGCGGCTTTGAAATGGGCATCGAGGTTTGCTTTTTGATTATATCTCTTGGGCTAGGCACAAGAACCACGGGATGTGCAAATCTGCTGGGTATAACAGAATAATAGAATCGTAGAGTTGGAAGGGACCAGAAATTCAGATATATAATCTAATGGCCAAATGGTGCCATTCCCCCCGATGGATCATTCATTCATTCATTTATATTATTTCTACACTGCTTTATATTTAAAGAACAACTCTCAAAGCAGTTTACAGCATCAAAACCGTGGGTAGGCAAACTAAGGCCCGGGGGCCGGATCCAGCCCAATCGCCTTCTCAATCCGGCCCGTGGACGGTCCGGGAATCAACGTGTTTTTACATGAGTAGAATGTGTGCTTTTATTTAAAATGCATCTCTGGGTTAATAATAATAATAATAATAATAATAATAATAATAATAATAAATTATTTATACCCCACCCATCTGGCTGGGTTTCTCCAGCCACTCTGGGCGGCTTCCAACAGAAGTATTAAAATACAGTAATTTATTAAACATTAAAAGCTTCCCTAAACAGGGCTGCCTTCAGATGTCCTCTAAAAGGGTTATTTGTGGGGCATAGGAATTTGTTCATTCCCCCCAAAAAAATATAGACCCCCCCCAGAAGGTCTGAGGGACAGTGGACTGGCCCCTGGGTGGAAAAGTTTGCTGACCCCTGAAAACAATCCAGTATAAAACAAATTCAAGCTTCAATTAAAATAGTTCAGATCCTTCTCGAAGGGACATTTTGCTTTCCCCAGTCGCCAGCCTGGCATCCAGGGGTCTCTCTACATGGTCCCACAATTGGACCCCCACCAGTCGCAAAATGCACCTGGCTAATTTCTAACACAATGCAGGAATCATTTTGCCCAATGTGGGGCTCGAACCCTTGTCCCTGAGATTAAGAGTCTCATTGACTAGAGACCGAGCTATCAGTTGGGAAGCAACTTGGATGAAATCGACTATGAGGGTTCAGTCCTGTCCTGTTCGAGGTCTTCTCCGATGAGGAACAAAGGGAGGCAGATCCTCCATAGCAGAGCTTTGCCCTGCTAGTGATCTACCAATGAGCCACTGGGACTGGGAATCTGTCTCAGGACCGAATGTTCCTAGTCGGCTCTCAGATCCCCTTTTCATCTTCCGCAGGGGAAGAGGAAATGAAACAGGCAGGAACATCAGAACAGTCACCCAAGTGTCCATCCAGCTGCGGCTACTTGGGAGGAGAGGAAAAGACATTATTATTATTATTATTATTAGTAGTAGTAGTAGTAGTAGTAGTAGTATCCCGCCCTCCCCAGGCTCAGAGCGGCTAACATCATAAAAACAACACAACATGCATAAAAACATACATCAATTAATTAAAATACATCTTAAAATTAATTCAGACAAATTAAAATCTGGGCAGGTGGCAATTATCAGGTAGGAATTGATCAGCCCTGAGTGCTCACTGGAAGGACAGATCCTGAAGCTGAGACTCCATGAGTTTGACCAAACTGCGGGAGGCAGTGCAAGACAGGAGTGCCTGGCGTGCTATGGTCCATGGGGTCACGAAGAGTCGGACACGACTAAACGACTAAACAACAACAACCTTACAGGGTTGTTGCTAAGAATTGCAACCAGAAAATGCCCACGAGGTGCGTTGGAACTCCTGAAAGTACTGTTTAAATGCCTCTAGGAAGGTCTGATACACAGCAGCAAGCTAACCACCCTGTTGCTTTGCCATCAACTCCCAGTATTTTAGTAACACACTGGAGCTGAATATGGAGGTCCCATCTGAGAGCCATCAGAAAATCCGCCGCAGCAACCTTGTCTAATTCTTTTGAAAAGCCATCAACACGATGACCTGGGATAGCTCAGTCGGCAGAGCATGACTCTTAATCTCAGGGTTGTGGTTTCGAGCCCCACGCCAGGCAAAAGATTGCTGCATTGCAGGGGGTTGGACTAGATGGCCCTCTGGGGCCCTTCCAACTCTACAATTCTATAATTCCAGGGGCGATTGCTGCATCTTTGCATAATGCCACCCGGTGATTAAGCGCTCTTGTGACGATGGAAGTTTATTTGCTTAGAAGCCGCCGACGGCCTGGGATTCTAGTGCAAATTTCTCTAGGGGTTGAGGTTTCAGAGAGATTGAAAGTGGAGGCTTTTAAACCGGGAACTTAACTTTGCAAATCGAAGTGTTACAAATCCTTGCTTCCCTGCCACCACCTAATATCCTGCCGGTGCTGTTTGCCTAGCAAAAGATAACTCGGTTTTTACGGCGATGCAAGGCACTCGTGCAACCACTCTCCTCCACCTTTTGTTGGTGGAAGCTATTTGGCCATGGATCTTTAATTTCTGGGATGACAGGGGCTGTTGAACTAAAGCCTTTAATTGCTTCCAAAGGCATTCAGATTCAAAGCTGGAGGATGGGGGAGCGGTGTTAATATTAAAGCAGCACACAGTGTCTGCCTGATATTATAAAACTTATGCAGGCTTCAAAGAGGAGCTGGCAGACATGCTAGGGAACCTCTAATGAAGAGCACTTTGCATGCAGTTAGCAGAATGTCCCAAAGGCATTGCGGTCTTTGCAATTCCCCCCTAAGAGGGCTGGAATTAGCAGGTGCAAGGAGGCACACCTCACATTGGAAAGAAAGATGTCAGTATGCCACTTAAGATAACCCAGGGCCAAGGGGATGGACTTGACCCAAGAAATGTCTAGCTGGCTCTAGATCAATCAAAGCCACATTCACCAACTCATTTTTTAACAAGCTCATAAGGTATGGTTTTTGGTCCATGTCCGTCTAGTTAAAGCTATGGTTTTCCCAGTAGTGATGTATGGAAGTGAGAGCTGGACCATAAAGAAGGCTGATCGCCGAAGAATTGATGCTTTTGAATTATGGTGCTGGAGGGGACTCTTGAGAGTCCCATGGACTGCAAGAAGATCAAACCTATCCATTCTTAAGGAAATCAGCCCTGAGCGCTCACTGGAAGGACAGATCGTGAAGCTGAGGCTCCAATACTTTGGCCACCTCATGAGAAGAGAAGACTCCCTGGAAAAGACCCTGATGTTGGGAAAGATGGAGGGCACTAGGAGAAGGGGACGACAGAGGACGAGATGGTTGGACAGTGTTCTCGAAGCTACGAACATGAGTTTGACCAAACTGCGGGAGGCAGTGGAAGACAGGAGTGCCTGGCGTGCTCTAGGCCATGGGGTCACAAAGAGTCGAAAACGACTAAATGACAACCAAAAGGTATGGTTAGAAGACAGAGGTCCTTTCTGATCATCACATACAGGTAGACATGCAGACCTTGCCATTCTAGACTCCAACTCTGATCATCCCTGACCAACATCGCCAATAGTCAGCTGTTGACCTCCAGAAACCTCTGGAGCACTGCAGATTTCTCATTCCTGCTCTGGAAAATCTGGACTTTTGGGTGTAGGAGGAAAAAACGTTTCTAGCTTTCATGTTTGGGTGCTGTGCCCTTTTCCGCCTTGCAAGACTGCTGATGAGGACCTGTCCAGGCAGGGAAAGGGCTGGAGCGCAGTGGCAGGACACCTGCCTGGCATGCAGAAGACCCCAGGTTCGGTGCCCAAGGGCATCTCCAGGTCGGGCTGGGAGGGAATCCTAGCTCAGTCCCCAGCCAGCCAGTGTAGTGTGTATTGAGCTAGTTGGGCAAATGATCTAACTCCATCCAGGGTAGCTTCTGATCCTACTTCTCTGGAATGGCAGGATCGCAGAGAGCAGGAAATAAATGGCATGAGAATATCGCCTGCCCTTCAAGGACCCTTTGCAGGGTGCCGTAGTAAGAGGTTGCTCCATTAGGGCACAAGGGGCTGTTGGCATCCGTCTGTCTTAAGTCCGACCACCCAGGGGAATAATGGTGCTGGCCTGCTTCTTCCTCCCCCCCCTTTAAACCCAGTCTTGCCCTTGCAGAAATCAGAGTGGAGGAGGAGGAGGATGGGGAGAAAGCGAGAATTAGCTGGCTTTTCCTGTCACGGCCTCTGGCGCCCCCTACTGCTCATCTCCCGGCCTTCTGCCCTACCCAAAGGGGACCAGCCGCCGGGATGCCACGATAAGAAGGAGGCCAATTAGCTTAATTTGTCTGAGAGGGTGGAAGGATATTTGAATCTGAGCTCGTTCTCCTCCTCCTTCAGAGCACTGGCCTCCTGCTTCATAATTAACCACTAATTTGATGGCTGCCGGTTTCTATGGCAACTCCATCGCTTCCATAGCCAGTATATTTCCTCTTAGGGAGCCATTGGAGGAAGTCGAAATGAAGCCCGCGCAGGCCAAAAGGGATCTCAGTGGCACGGAAAGCTTCCCTGGCCAGTAATACCCGGCACGGCATATCTCGTCTTCGATTTGCTCCTTCTTCCGCTGGCTGGAACGGGTCGGGGGGGGGGCACAGGGGACATTACAGAGATCAGCTCCCGGAAAGGCAGCTCACCAGTGTTAACTGACGGATATGTCCTCTGCAGAAGATGGCAACGTCAAGCCTGCCTTTTGCTCTGGTTTGCCTCGCCACGTCATCCTGAGATAACAAAATCCCTTTGGGTTCCAGAAATCCATTCCGATTGTGCAGATAAAAATGCAATGGACAGAATTCTACAAGATGAGGTATTACTGTGTGAAAACAGTCCTGAGCCAATGACCCCAAACGACGACTTCTGCGTTGCAGGGGGTTGGACTAGATGACCCAGGGGGGTCCCTTCCAACTCGACAATTCTACAATTCTACGTTCTGAATTTTGTCGTGTTGTTATCTTCCTTAGTGGGCTGTGCAAACTGCTCGGTGGTGCTTTTTACAGGGCAGAAGGCCCTGGGTGTGGGTTTACGGAACCAAGGAGGAGGTGGCCCAAAAAACCTTCGGAACCACTACCCTTACTTTTGAGTAGATGTGTATAGAATTGCACTTTCTGCAGGAGGGGCCAAGGAGGTCTCAGGGCTGCCCTGAACCGAGCTTCTTTACAAGGTCATTTTCTAGGAGCACCCAAATGTTCCTTTTCGATTGTGGCACCTTCCATCCCCGGAGATAAAGGCACAGGCAAATTCTCCTGGAATTAATTATTCCTTTCTCGATCCTGTTTCGAAATAAGGAATGGGGGGCCAACCCAGTCAGATGGGCGGGGTGCATATAATAATAAAATTATCAGTAGTATTTGTATTCAAGATGCCACCCCCCCCAAAAAAAGTTCTACAAATGTCCCCCTCCGGTTTGCAACTTCCCCGCACTCCAGAAGATGGCAATATTTGCAGCTTCTGCTCTGCAAGCCTATCCTTCTGAGACACAATACTCTTGGTTCGGGTGAGATCGAGACAATCTGTGAATAATGGCGAGGACAGATGAAGTATGCTGTTTGCCTCCAGCCCCTCCTCCGCCAGAAGCATGGGATGTGCTGGCAAGTACCTGCTAAATATCCCCGCCCCTGAAAGACCACCAGGCCCACAAATCAACTCTACAGCAAGAGGTGCCACAAGCAAATGGAACAGGTCACTGGGAGGTGACTCACGAGACTGAGTCAAGCCACACGTTACAGCAGCAAAGCATAATAATAATAATAATAATAATAATAATAATAATTTATTTATACCCCGCCCCCATCTAGCTGGGTCTCCCCAGCCACTCTGGGCGGCTTCCAACAGAAAATTAAAACACAACAATCTATTAAACATTAAAAGCCTCCCTGAACAGGGCTGCCTTCAGATGTCTTCTAAAAGTCTGGTACAGTGGTGCCTCGCTTAACGAATGCCCTGCTTAACGAAATTTCCGCTTAACAAAAGGATTTTTCGAGCGGAGCTTGCCTCGCTAGACGAATGCGTTTAACGAAAAATTCGTCTAGCGAATCGCGGTTTCCCATAGGAATGCATTGAAATACAATTAATGCGTTCCTATGGGCAAAAAAAATAAATCAAAAAATATTCAAATTTCAAATATGAAACTTTATACTAAAAGCCACACAAAGGCCAAAACAGGCATCAGTTAACCAATTCCTGCATATACCTGGGGGAACAGAAAAGTTTTCAGCAGGTGTTTAAAAGTTGACACCTGCTGAATCTCCAGTGGCAGAGAGTTCCACGGGACTGGGCCCAGGACACCAACAGCTCCCTTTCTGAGAGTTGTTATGAAGTCCCCTATCCCACTCCCAGAACTACAATTCCCAGAGCGGCTTAGCTATCAATCGCTTTCCCCAGGGAACTCTGGGGATTGTAGCTCTGACGGGGAATGGGGACCCTTGGGAAACTACAGTTCCCAGAATCTGCTGGCCATCCTGCACTCGTTGGGGGGGGATGTGGAACCCTACAAACCCCCCTTTTTCACCCGCCAGCGAGTGCTCGCCTCGGAACTCCGCAGCGAGCGTATCACGGTGCTTTAAATGCTGCGAACGTGGCCTTACTTGTGAGGTGGGCTGCAAAAGACACCACTTTATGTAGGCCGCCCAATAAGCGTAGCACGAACCTGGATCTCGCCCAGCCGAACCCAGCGCCAAAACCCAACAGGATTAGCCTCAGCAGCAAAACCCCTTGCAACTGTTTCCACTGCGGGTGGGCCTCTCTCGCCCAGGTTTTTCCGTCCCTCCGATTCTGGCTCGTTGCCAGAACGGCCCGGCTGACCTGCAATCGCAGCACTGGGTTTCGCCGCCAACACCACACAAACCGGGTCAAGTTTGACGCTTGTGGCACTTTTTGGCGAGCAAGCACGGAAACTCCGGACCGACTGCGTGGCCAGACGGCTCCCTGCCGGGCGTGATCAAAGGCGGCATTCTGGCACCTCAAGCGGGGACGATGCCAGGTTGAAAGACCCACGTCAAAAGGAACGGGGCTCAGGAGATGACTCTCGGGGTGCTGGGTACTGATCCAGAGGGTTGTGACATCATTTTCTAAAAAGTGCTTTTTTATTTTATTTCACGGGAAGCACTTCAATCTGCTGGGTTCATTACAGCGACAAATGATAGAGGTCAGAGGGCCCTGCCTTGCAAGCTTAAAATTACAGAAAGGAGATGGGGGGAAGGGGGGCAAGGAAGGAAAATGATGGAGAAGTTGAAAGCCCTAAACGGAACTCGGCCCTGTAGACCTGGTAGAGCGTCTCCACCCCTATTGTCCAGCCTGGACACTGAGGTCCAGCTCTGAGGGCCTTCTGGCGGTTCCCTCCCAGAGAGAAGCGAAGTTACAGGGAACCATGCACAGCGCCTTCTCGGTGGTGGCACCCTCCTTTTGGAACGCCCTCCCTTCAAACGTCAAGGAAATATACAACGATGTGACTTTTAGAAGACATCTGAAGGCAGCCCTGCATAGGGAAGTTTTTTAACGTTTGGCGTTTTATCATGTTTTTATATTTTGCCAGAAGCCATCAACAGAGTGGTTGGGGAAACCCAGTCAGATGGGCTACGTATAAATCATGAAAAAAAATATTATTATCATTTTAAAATTACTACTGGAGATTCCTGTATTGCAGGGGGTTGGACTAGATGACCCTTGGGGCCCTTCGAACACTACAATTCTATGATGATGAAATAGCAGAGATAAAAGTGATTTCCCCCACCCTCCACCTAAAAAGGCAAGTTTGCTGGCAAAGTAGAAGCATGTTGGAGCCTGGGAAAGGGCTGTATCTCATTGGGAGAGCAATTGTTTCCTAGAATCATGGAACTGCAGAGTTGCAAGGGACCCCGGGGGTCATCTAGTCTGACCTCCCCTGCAATGCAGGAACTGCAACTAAAGGTCCCAGGTGCAAAAGATGTCCCACATTCAATCTCCAATAGCATCTCCGGGTAGGGCTGGGAATGGACCCCCTGCCTGAAACCCAGGACAGCTGCTGCCAGTCAGAGCCGGCTATACTGAGCTAGTTGGATCAATGGTCTGACTGGGTATGAGGCTGTTCTTGTGTAATCTCAGCCCGCCCCAACATAGGTCTCTCTTGTTGTATCGAGCATCTGAAGGCATGTGGCCATTTTGGTTCTTGCGTCATCTGGTTTTATTGCGTTGGGGGGGGGTGGGGGAATAAAACAAATAAGCAGAACAGAACGTCCTCAGGATTTCCCCCGAAAAACATTTCTGCTGGATTTGGAATCCAAGAGTTATTATGTTTCATACTGGGCAGATGAGCCTTTTAAAAAGAAGGTGGGGGGGGGAGCCATAAATGCTGCCTGACCTTGACACATTCAGGCAGAAAGCATTTTAGAAGAGGGAGATTTTATCCCCCCCTATTATTAGATTATTATTATTATTATTATTAGATTATTATTATTAATAGATTATTATTATTGTTGTTGTTGTTGTTGTTGTTAATAGATTACTGTGATTTATTTTTCTGTTGGAAGCCGCCCAGAGTGGCTGGGGAAACCCAGCCAGATGGGCGGGGTATAAATAATATATTATTATTATTATTATTATTATTATTATTATTATTATTATTATTGCCTAACTGGATGCCAGCAGGGCTACAAGCACCAACCTTGTACTACCAACCCTACTGTATGCTTGTGAAACAAGGACCACTTATAAATGCCATCTCCAACTCCTTGAAAGATTCCATCAACGGTATCACCAAAAATTTTTACACATCATTTGGGAAGACAGGTGAACTAATCCCAGTGTACTGGAAGAAGCAAAGATCACCCGTGTGGAAGTGATGATTCTTCAACATCAACTTCGTTGGACTGGTCGTGTTGTGCAGATGCCTGATGATCGTCTTCCAAAGCAACTACTCTATTCCAAAGTTAAAAATGGGAATCGTAATGCTGGTGGTTGACAAAAGAGGTTCAAAGACTCTCTCAAGGCAAATCTATTAAAAAATGTAGTATACACACCGACAACTGGGAAACACTGGCCTGCGAGCGCTCCAGTTGGAGAACAGCCTTGACCAAAGGTGTCGTGGGCTTTGAAGACACTCGCACTCAGGACACAAGGGAGAAACGTGCAAAGAGGAAGGCACGCTTGGCAAATCCACACCGTGATCAACTCCCGCCCGGAAACCAATGTCCCCACTGTGGAAGGATGTGTGGATCCAGAATTGGCCTCCACAGTCACTTACGGACTCACTGCTAAAACCGTGTTTTGGAAGACAATCTTATTCATCTACGAGTGATTGCCAAAGAAGAAGAAAACTATTATTTAAGGCCAAACTGGATGCTAGCAGGGCTAAAAGCACCAAACTGGGAAGCCTGGCATGCAAATCAGGAGAGGTATGCTCCTTGGCACACCACATTTCCAACAACAAAGAAAAGTCCAGAGAGATTCACCAAAGGAGGGGCCGGTGCATTTTTGCAGAAATTGTTCTTCCTGGGCTCCCCATGTGCGCCTGCTTGACCTTTGGCGTGATGCAGCAAAAATCTCTGGATGTTCTCAGAGTAGAAATGTCCTGCCATCTACCCACTTGTTGCAGACCCTGCCAGCCTGTTTTTAATGCTGGGAAAACCAAGAGGGCTGGAAAAGTGGAGGGTGGGCAATTATCTGGTTTTCAACATTGTGACATATCACCAGCTAAACATCGTGATATATGGATATATCACAATGCCTGAAATAAATAAGGATGGAGCTACGTAGAGACATGGGCTGGCTTCGTGGCTTTCCCTGCATTGTGATTTTAGCATTGCATATACAAACGCACACCACGATTCGTAATATATTTGCCACGTCCAAATTTATGGAACCAATATCACACTATGGACCTCAAACCGGTTTGGGACGATCATATCACCCAGTCCTAGAGGAGATATGATAGCCATCTTCAAATATCTCAAGGGCTGTCACACGGAAGAGGGAGCAAGCTTGTTTTCTCCTGCCCTGGAGGGTAGGACTCGAACCCATGCCTTCAAGTTATACGAAAGGAGATTCCGACTAAACATCAGGAAGCATTTTCTGACAGGAAGAGCTGTTCGACAGTGGAACGGTCTACCTTGGGAGGTGGTGGACTCTCCTTCCTCGGAGGTTTTTAAGCAGAGGTTGGATGGCCATCTGTCATGGATGCTTTAGCTGAGATTCCGCATTGCAGGGGGTTGGACTAGATGACCCTCGGGTCCCTCCCAACACTTCTATGATTCTATAAACTTGTATCAGCGACTTGCAATGCAAAGGCTGTTGCTGTGGTCTGGGAACTTGGCTTTTGTTTTAAACCAGGGAATGGAAAGGAGTAGTTTCTCTGGAATTCCAAGTTCAGAACCGTGCCGCAGAAGCAGAGTTGCTGTGAATGCCAGGTCAGAGGTCTTGGCCAGTAAGTCTTCTATGCCTGGAATCTATCGAAAGCATCTTGGGTATCAAGGGAGATCTTATTTATTGCATTCCAGCCTTGAAACACAGGTAGCAAAGAGGGTTGCCCACAATCCCAGGTGGGCAAGGTCTTACGCTTCACAAGCCAGAGGAATGCAGAGACTCGATTGGATTAGAACGCATTCCTCTCCGCTGGGGACAGCAATCTTGTTCCGATAAATTAAATAGCATCCACAAGCAGAAATCGCAGAGAGCAGGGGGCAACCAGCTTCATTGGGGGTGAGGAATAGAGAATCTCTCTTTCATGGACACCAGGACCAGTGATATTAGTAGGGACGAGCAATTCTGTCACATTCCCTGAGCTTCCCATTTTTGCCATCTAAAGCCCACTTCTCCATATTTTCAAATCGGTTTGTGACTTTTTCTTTTTTTTAAAAAAAAAGAAAATTCATCAGTATTCTATTGCAAATTTCTCCTAACGTGCATCTTTTGGGGGGGGGAGGGGGGAGAGGCTGTTTTGAACAATACACACATTTTTTGTAAAGCAATTTCCCCATATGGTTTTTTTCCTAAGTTGTATTTTCACAAATATACGCATTTGTGTGCATCCTTTGGTATGCATGTTTCGCACTGCAAAATTCAGAGAAGTACGAATTTCACTGGGCGGCTGTGTTTCAGTCCATGTGTTGTTGTTGTTGTTTGTTGAATCAGACAATTTTTGAATTGCGAAAGTGCTCAAGCACAAACAATAAAATGTTGTATATCAGAGATGGGAAGCCTGTGGCTCTTGAGATGGTGAAGACTACAACTCCCATTATTCTTGGCCCTGCTGGCAGGGGCTGATGGGAGTTGGAGTCCAGCAACATTTGGACGCCCACAGGTTAGCTACCCCTGCTATACACATTTCTTCAGAAGTCTTCAAGTCCCCCAGACTCAGAAAGCGTTACTTCCGAGCAAACATGGACAGCACTGGGCTAGTCCTCATGAAAAGGCAGAATAAGTCAAGTGTTTTTGTGTTCGGTTCTAGGTCAGGTTCGGGCAGCTGATACGGTTTTAAGTTTATGCTCGTTTATGCTCACTCAAATAATGAACGCCGTAATTGCTCCACATCTCTGGGAAGGTGTTTTGGGGGAGGGGCTGGTTTGGGGGTTTAGAACATAAGAGAAGATGGCCGGATCAGGTTGAAGGGACTCATCAAGCCTAGCATCCTGTTCTTGCGGTCGCCAACCAGATGCCTTTGGGAAATCTGCAAGCAGGATCCGAGCACAAGAGCAAAACTTCCTCCCTCTGTGGTTTCCAGCAAGTGCTTTATACGTGGATGTTCAGCTCTCATGCATGAAAATGAAGAAATTCACTTCCAGGGAAGAGTTGTTGTTGGTGATTGAATTTAAAAATGGAAAGCGTAATGCTGGTGGTCAACAAAAGAGGTTTAAAGACTGTCCCAAGGCAAATCTTTAAAAAATGTAGTACAAACACCGACAACTGGGAAACACTGGCCTGCGAGCGCTCCAGTTGGAGAACAGCCTTTACCAAAGGTGTCATGGGCTTTGAAGACACTCAAACTCAGGACGAAAGGGGGAAACGTGCTAAGAGGAAGGCACGCTTGGCAAATCCACACCGTGATCAATTCCCACCCAGAAACCTTTGTTCCCACTGTGGAAGGACGTGTGGGTCCAGAATTGGCTTCCACAGTCACTTACGGACTCATTGTTAAAACCGTTTTTATGGAAGACAATCTTACTTGGTTACAAGTGATCGCCAAAGAAGAGAAGAAGATTGAATTTATATACCGTCCTATTCCCGGGGGGTTTCGGGTTCACAGTTCACAGAATAAAATCACGATATAAAACCACAAAATACATAATAAAAATAAAAACGACAACCCAATAACAGCCCCCCCCAAAAGAGCCACATTTTAAAAGGGCATAGGATGTGAAACAGATCAACCAAAGGCCTGGTTAAAAAGTAACGTTTTTGCCTGGCGCCTAAAGGTGTGTAATGAAGGTGCCAGGTGACCTTCCCTGGGGAGAGCATTTCACAGACGGGGAGCCACTGCAGAGAAGGCCCTGTTCTCACATTGCCACCCTCTGGACCTCTCGGGGAGGTGGCACATGAAGAAGGGCCTCAGAAGATGATCTCAGGGTCCAGGTAGGTTCATGTGGGAAGAGGCAGTCTTTGAGGTATTGTGGTCCTGAGCCATTTAAGGCTTTATAAGTCAAAACCAGCACTTTGAATTGGGCCTGGAAACTAATCGGTAGCCAGTGGAGTCGAACCAGGATCGGTGTAATGTGCTCAGAACACTCTTGCTCTGGTAAGCAACCTGAGAGAAAACAAAACTAAGCCGTGATAACTCCCTGAAACAAGATATAGGTGAGGTGAAAAAAACTCAACTAATAATTCCTCAAAGAAAAACCAATAGTTTTAAATGTTCCAAAAGAAACTTAGATATAGAAAATAAATAAATAACTCAAAATAACCTCTAAATGGAGACACACCATCATAACTAGGAGAGCTTTTGCAGCCCTTTATTTAACCATTTCAAAGAACAATGATATTTCTCAGCCCCTAAACATTTTCCTTCTGAGGAAACAGATATTTTCCAGTGAAACGAGTCACTTAGCCGGCACCTCGTCAAGGTTTACTTTATTTAGAGGTTATTTGGAGTTATTTATTTCTTTTCTATATCTAAGTTTCTTTTGGAACATTTAAATCTATTATTTTTCGAGTAATTTCGTTGTTCCCGCAAGGGGACAATGACAATAAAGATATTTTATCTTGTTTTTCTTCGAGGAATTATTAGTAGAGTTTTTTCACCTTACCTATACAGTGGTACCTCGGTTTATGAACACAATTGGTTCCGGATGTCTGTTCAGAAACTGAAGTGTTCATAAACTAAAGCGTTCATAAACTGAAGCGAACTTTCCCATTGAAAGTAATGGAAAGTGGATTAATCCGTTCCAGACGGGTCCATGGAGTACTCAACCTGAAGCGTACTTAACCCGAAGCATGGGTGTAATTGGTTCCAGAAGTCTGTTCATAAACTGAAGCTTTCATAAACTGAAGCGAATTTTACCATTGAAAGTAATGGAAAGTGAATGAATCCGTTCCAGATGGGTCCGCGGCGTTCATAAACCAAAAATTCGTAAACCGAGGTGTTCATAAACCGAGGTTGCACTGTATCTTGTTTCAGGGAGTTATCACGGCTTAGTTTTGTTTTTACTCTGGTTATACCTTTCCGTGATGGTCTTTTTTGCCATTTCTGTTGAGCAACCTGGCCGTTGAATTCTGCACCAGCTAAAGTTTCCGAACTGCTCTGCAGAGGGAGCCCTATGTAGAATGCATTGCAGTAATATAACCCTGAGGTTACCAGAGAATAGACAAGAGTAGCTTGGCTATCCCTGTCCAGATAGGGGTGTAGCTGGGCCACCAGCCGAAGCTGATGGAAAGGTTTTATGCCCATATCCAAGTCGAGAGCTAAAGATTAAGGGAAGATGGGTTTATATGTGGGATACAAGAGTGAACGGTGGGTCAGGGGGAGCGAAATCCAGCTCTCTTCTTACTGAACCAAGGAAACATATCATAGTCCGCCCAGGGCCCTGGGCGAATAATAATAATAATAATAATAATAATAATAATAATAATAATAATTCATTATTTATACCCCACCCATCTGGCTGGGTTTCCCCAGCCACTCTGGGTGGCTTCCAACCTAATATTAAAAACAGTACAGCATCAAGCATTAAAAACTTCCCTAAACAGTTGTCTTCTAAATGTAAAATAGTTGTTTATTGCCTTGACATCCACTGGGAGGGCGTTCCACAGGGCGGGCGCCACCACCGAGAAGGCCCTCTGCCTGGTTCCCTGTAACTCGGCTTCTTGCAACGAGGGAACTGCCAGAAGGCCCTCGGTGTCCGGGCAGAAGAATGGGGGTGGAGACGCTCCTTCAGGTATACAGGACCAAGGCCGTTTAAGGCTTTAAAGGTCAGTACAAACACTTTGAACTGTGCTCGGAAACGTACTGGGAGCCAATGTAGATCTCTCAGGACCAGTGTTATGTGGTCCCGGCGGCCACTCCCAGTCACTAGTCTAGCTGCCGCATTCTGGATTAATTGCAGTTTCCGGGTCACCTTCAAAGGTAGCCCCACGTAGATCGCATTGCAGTAGTCCAAGCGGGAGATAACCAGAGCATGCACCACTCTGGCGAGACAGTCCGCGGACAGGTAGGGTCTCAACCTGCGTACCAGATGGAGCTGGTAGACAGCCGCCCTGGACACAGAATTAACCTGCGCCTCCATGGACAGCTGTGAGTCCAAAATGACTCCCAGGCTGCGCACCTGGTCCTTGAGGGGCACAGTTACCCCATTAAGGACCAGGGAGTCCTCCACACCTGCCTGCCTCCTGTCCCCCCAAAACAGTACTTCTGTCTTGTCAGGATTCAACCTCAATCTGTTAGCCACCATCCACCCTCCGACCGCAATCTCGGCAGGCCATCACCAGCCTACTCTGCTCTCTTCTCGAAACCGGATAACAAATCATTTCCAAGAAGCAGGAAAAACAGCATTTTCTCCCTCTCCTCCCCCTCCCCCCAAAAAAACATGGCTCAAAAGAGGAAATTCTTGTAGTGTTTGGCCACTTTCGCAGCACGGGGCCTATTTTTAGTCAGGTCTAAAATACGCAGCGGTTATTTATAGAAAAGGTTATTTTGCAAACACCTTTTGGAAACGCATCCCTCAAAAGGCACGCTATTAAAAATAAAATCAAAGAAGTTCACTGCTGGGGCCCAGACAGATTATCAGCAACCTGCATTCCTGTCTACTGATATGTTTATCTGTTTAAACACACACATAACACAGGCTTTCCCCCCTGAAGATATATGTGTATGAAATCTGGAATGCATGACATAGGCAGCTTCCCACCTCCTGGAAAAGGTCAGAAATAGCCAGAAAGTTGAGCAAAAGCTTGCCAAGAGAACGATATGTGGGTGTTCAGAGGGCTGAGACACGGCTGGAAGGGGGCAGGAATTTAAAGCGGCTCCCCCAAGCCTGCCAATAGCTTACAAAATCAAAACGAAGGAGGGAATACACCAGCACGTCACCAATTTGACTTCAAAACAGCGTAGCTGGATTCGAACACGAGGCCAGACTCCACTCCTGCTAGCATCCTTCAATAGCTCTCCCTCCCTCCATGAATTAGTCTCATCCTTCTTTAAAGGGGACGCAGGTGGCGCTGTGGCCTAAACCACAGAGCCTAGGGCTTGCCGATCAGAAGGTTGGCAGTTCGAATCCTCGCGACGGGGGTGAGCTCCCGTTGCTCGGTCCCAGCTCCTGCCAACCTAGCAGTTCTAAAGCACGTCAAAGTGCAAGTAGATAAATAGGGAGCGCTCTGGCGGGAAGGTAAACGGCGTTTCCGTGAGCTGCTCTGGTTTGCCAGAAGCGGCTTTGTCATGCTGGCATCAATTCTTCGGCGATCAGCCTTCTTTATGGTCCAGCTCTCACTTCCATACATCACTACAGGGAAAACCATAGCTTTAACTATACGGACCTTTGTCGGCAAGGTGATGTCTCTGCTTTTTAAGATGCTGTCTAGGTTTGTCATTGCTTTTCTCCCAAGAAGCAGGCGTCTCATAATTTCGTGACTGCTGTCACCATCTGTAGTCTGGAGAGAGGATAGCCATCTTCAAATATATCAAGGGCTGCCACATGGAAGATGGAGCAAGCTTGCATTCTCCTGCTCCGGAGGGTAGGACTCGAACCCACGGCTTCAAGTTACAAGAAAGGAGATTCCGACTAAAAGTCAGGAAGGACTTTCTGGCAGTAAGACAGTGGAACTCCCATGAGAGAGGGTGGACTCTCCTTCCTCAGAGGTTTCAACGCAGAGTTTGATGCCTGTCTGCCAGGGATTCTTCAGCTGAGATTCCTGCATTGCAGGGGGTTGGACTAGATGACCGCTGGGGGTCCCTTCCAACTCTACAGTTGTATGGAGATATATATATATAAAATAAACCTAGGTAATTAATCCTTTTGCGGTGACAAAAACCAGGGCTTCACATAATCCAAATGCGGCAAATTAAAAGAGGGGCACAGCGCCACTCAAACTTCCCCAGTCGCTGAACCTACAATGTTCGCATTTACAGCTCTCTGGTTTGTGGGAGCAACTCGAGAAGCAGGTTATTATTAGACGGCTCTGTGGGCAATTTCGCTGCGGTCGCCAGTCGCAGTTTACGAGCGTCCTTCACCCACAGACCCAGCTAGGCGTTCCAGCTACTGGATCACTAACTGCCTTTTCCTCCCGAGGGGTAACCTCCGTTCAGGGCCTGTTGTGATTGCGGGACTTTGCAAAGAAGAGAAACTGGTCGAGATCCGAGATGGGCGGAAGCCAGGCTCAGATTGGCACCTGTCCACCGCGTTACAGGCATTGGTTTGGGGGACGGAGGGAGGAGAGAAAGGACAAAGAGAGGAGGGGAAGAAGAAAAATAATGACTAGGGAGAGTGGAATGTTATTTACGGCGAAGCACCCGGAGCGACACAAAGGGAGGCTGGGAATGTGGCAGCGTGCAGGCCAGGTAGATTGGTGTTTGCCAACCTGGTGCCCCCTGGTGCCCTGGATGGGTTGGAGAGGAATGAACTGTGGTTGGAGAACCCCCCCCCCCAAGGGAAGAAGGCTCAAAGTTCAGGGAGTAAACCCAGAGGAAAAATCTACCATGCATCTTCAGCAGAAAAAAGACTAAGGAGTCAACCTTACACAAATCTGGAGTGGAGTCCTTAAGGTGGTTGGGTGGCGCCTTGTACGCCTCCTTCCGGCAGCTCCAGCAGCCAAGCCAGTGCCAAACGTCTTGCTCTGCTTTCCTTTGGGCCACATCTGCGAGGCCGAGAGGGGGGTCTTATCATCTTCCGCTTGGACTACTGCAATGCGCTCTACGTGGGGCTACCTTTGAAGGTGACCCAGAAACAGCAATTAATCCAGAATGCGGCAGCTAGACTGGTGACTGGGAGTGGCCGCCGGGACCAAATAACACCGGTCCTGAGAGATCTACACTGGCTCCCAGTACGTTTCCGAGCACAATTCAAAGTGTTGGTGCTGACCTTTAAAGCCCTAAACAGCCTTGGTCCTGTATACCTGAAGGAGCATCTCCACCCCCATCGTCCAGCCTGGACACTGAGGTCCAGCTCCGAGGGCCTTCTGGCGGTTCCCTCATTGCGAGAAAGTGAGGTTACAGGGAACCAGGCAGAGGGCCTTCTCGGTAGTGGTACCCGTCCTGTGGAACGCCCTCCCACCAGATGTCAAGGAAATAAGCAGCTATCCTATTTTTAAAAGACACCTGAAGGCAGCCCTGTTTAGAGAAGTTTTTAATATTTAATGCTGTATTGTTTTAATATTCAATTGGAAGCCGCCCAGAGTGGCTGGGGAGACTCAGCTGAGTATATTATTATTATTATTATTATTATTATTATTATTATTATTATCTGGGTATCTCAGGCTTGTGCCCTGGGGAAGTCACTTCACCCCCGGGCATGCACTCCATTGTCTCTCGAGACAGAGGGATGCCAACCGCACGAACGCACGGATTAAAAGCATCCAAATAATTGCAATAAAAGTAGCACAGCACCTACCCTTTCATTAAAAGCAGGCAGCTCCAAAAATCCTGTTAGAACAAGGAAGTCTTCACCTGCCAGCAGAAAGACAGCAAGGAGGGAGGCCATCTGGCTTCTCCAGGGAAGGAGTTCCAGAGTCTGGGAGGGGCCACCACCAAGAAGGCCCTTGAGAAAGCCTTCTTCAAGCAATGGCTGTCTTCCAACACAAATGAGACGGAATATGGGCTGAGTGAGATCAAATCTAACTTTGGTCCAGGAGAGACAGGATCTGTCACAGCGGTCAGAAATGCAAGTCTGAATACAGGGCATTAAGGGACGCTGTTTATGTTTGCAATGCTAATAGCAAGAGACGGAATCGTTTTGTTTATTTTGCTTTGCCTGGGTTGCTGCTTGGAATGCACCTCTGGATTGGAAGAAGGCAAGCTCGGAGCAGTGACTCATGCTGGGATGCAGCAGGAAACATCCTCTGAGGTGAGGTACTTCTGCCAAATCCCAGGAGCAAAGGAATGATCCCGCCCCTGGGTACAGAGATGCGGCAGAACCGGCTTCCCCGGTGAAAGCTAAATGGGAAGAGGTGAGGCCCAGGACGGCAACTCAGACAGAGATGCAGCAGGCACTCTGCGGGAATCATAGAATCATAGAGTTGGAAGAGACCACAAGGGCCATCCAGTCCAACCCCCTGCCAAGCAGGAAACACCATCAAAGCATTCTTGACATATGCCTGTCAAGCCTCTGCTTAAAGACCTCCAAAGAAGCAGACTCCACCACACTCCTTGGCAGCAAATTCCACTGTCGAACAGCTCTTACTGTCAGGAAGATGCTCTGGAGGAGTCGCAGGAGTCTTAGCGAATTTCTTATATAATGGTAGTGGCTCCAAGTCACACAATTCTCCCCAAAGCCCACTTCCTGCCTGTTGCTTTTTGTTCCAGCGGTTTCTTGCTCTGGATTTCGTGGCTACGGGCGACTCCACCTCCTCTTGCGCCAATCAGACGAAGCGCCCCCCCCCCCGGGCGCGCAACAGCATCATGATGCAGCAGCCATGTGCCACAGGCTTCCATTTAATATGAAAAATATCCACCAAGCCACACACTAGCCACACAAACGACTCCCTTTCAGAAAGCAAGGAAAACAATGGGCCGGCAATCGGCGCCAACCGTTCGCTTTGGCTCGGCGTCTCCCCAAAAGCCAGATCTCAAAGCCCAAACCCGCAGCCAAGTCCCCGGACCTCTTCGCCCATCTGCAGTTTTTGGATTCGATATTCATCATGGGCTGGTTTGAATTGCTGCATGTGGTTAATGCCCCAAAGTATGTATGGTGGCTTTTGTTTTTGTTTTGCATTTATGCCTCGCGGGGTCTGAAAATCGAGAGCCGAAGCAAACGCACGCATTTCGTTGCTGGCAATTAGTGTGATTTGCATGTCATTTGCATAGTCTAGGGCAAATGCCAAGCCACAAGATGCTGGCCGCCTGGTTTCCCATTGTTCCTATAATTGCAGATAACTGCTCGGGGGAGGGCTGGGGGAGAAATGCCATAAAGATTGGACCTCCGGGCATGTCCAAATCTGAAGTCCTTGTTGAGCCGGGGCCTGGAAATTTGAAGCTGGCTCCTGAGTTGCAAGCAGTAGCGGCGGAGGCCGTGTTTCGGAATGCCTTCGCACACAGAAATGCAGCATATCAGGGAAAAGGCTCAGTTGGGATCAAGCACAGAGGCGGGTCAGGCAATAGTCTACAGCAACTGTAACAAAAACAAAGCAGAAGGGGATGCTTTCAAGACCTGGGGGACCCTTGATCATCTTGGTTGCTCTCCTCTGCACACATTCCAGCTTGTCAAAATCCTTCTTCCAAGGTCTGGAAACCAAACCTTATGAGGAATGGTTGAGGCAGTCGGGGACATTTCGCCTGAGACTGAGAGGAGACATGAGAGCCACCATCAAACATATCTAAAGGGCTATCACATGTCTCCCTGCTTATTTAACTTATATGCAGAATTCATCATGCGAAAGGCTGGACTAGATGAATCCCAAGCCGGAATTAAGATTGCCGGAAGAAATATCAACAACCTCAGATATGCAGATGACACAACCTTGATGGCAGAAAGCGAGGAGGAATTAAAGAACCTTTTAATGAGGGTGAAAGAGGAGAGCGCAAAATATGGTCTGAAGCTCAACATCAAAAAAACCAAGATCATGGCCACTGGTCCCATCACCTCCTGGCAAATAGAAGGGGAAGAAATGGAGGCAGTGAGAGATTTTACTTTCTTGGGCTCCTTGATCACTGCAGATGGTGACAGCAGTCACGAAATTAAAAGACGCCTGCTTCTTGGGAGAAAAGCAATGACAAACCTAGACAGCATCTTAAAAAGCAGAGACATCACCTTGCCGACAAAGGTCCGTATAGTTAAAGCTATGGTTTTCCCAGTAGTGATGTATGGAAGTGAGAGCTGGACCATAAAGAAGGCTGATCGCCGAAGAATTGATGCTTTTGAATTATGGTGCTGGAGGAGACTCTTGAGAGTCCCATGGACTGCAAGAAGATCAAACCTATCCATTCTTAAGGAAATCAGCCCTGAGTGCTCCCTGGAAGGACAGATCGTGAAGCTGAGGCTCCAATACTTTGGCCACCTCATGAGAAGAGAAGAATCCTTGGAAAAGACCCTGATGTTGGGAAAGATTGAGGGCACTAGGAGAAGGGGACGACAGAGGACGAGATGGTTGGACAGTGTTCTCGAAGCTACGAACATGAGTTTGACCAAACTGCGGGAGGCAGTGCAAGACAGGAGTGCCTGGCGTGCTCTGGTCCATGGGGTCACGAAGAGTTGGACACGACTAAACGACCAACAACAACAACAACAATCACATGGAAGATGGAGCAAGCTTGCTTTCTCCTGCTCCGGAGGGTAGGACTCGAACCCATGGCTTCAAGCTCCAAGGAAGGAGATTCCGACTAAATATCAGGAAGAAAACTTTCTGGCAGCAGGAGGTGTTCGACAGTGGAACGGTCTCACAAAAGAGGCAGTGGGCTCTCATTCTTTTGGAGGTTTTTAAGCAGAGGTTGGATGGCCATCTTTCAAGGATGCTTTAGTTGAGATTCCTGCGCAGCAGGGGGGGTTGGACTAGATGACCCCTGGGGGGACCCTTCCAACTCTACGATTCTTACAGAAATAAATGATGGGCCTTAAGAACCCAAATGCGAGAACCTGACTCACAGGGTGGTGGTATTCAAGGAAGTTTCACTCAAGAGTAGACCCAGTGAAATTCATAGGCGTTAGGTCTACTCTGAGTAAGACTTAGTTGCATGCCAGCCATAGTCCCAAGCTTTGGTGGTTGTCGTTGCTATTAATCCACAGACGTTTCCATTTGGTGGGGACATATCCTCCGGCCTAAGGACTCGCTGCCACCAGCCGGATGCTCAGCAGTAAAGCTCTCTATTTACTGAGTTAAATCTCTGTGGCGAGATAGTCCCCCCGACGGGTATTATGATGAAATGGCCCCGCTCCAAGGCCTGTTGTTCATCTGCGCTGGTGTTTCACGGATGAAATATCTGAGCAGCCGTTCATGTAAACACGGCCCCCTCTGATTTAAAACACAATAAAATACTAATTAAAACGAGGGGAAGGAGGGGAAAATACCAAATAAAGTGTTTTGCTGCCAGGCCGAAACTCTCTTGCTGCTAAGGGTCAGCTCACAGCGATGGCCACGGTTTTCAGGGAATTTTATCTCTCTTTCTGGGTTCAAATTAGACTAGCGATCATTTATACAACCGAGAGGCAGTGGTTTAAGATGTCAGACTAGGGAGACCAGGGTTCAAATCACCACTCGGCCTCAGAATTCGCTATGTGACCTTGGGCCACCCTCTCAGTGCAAGCCTACCTCACAGGGTTGTTGTGAATATTAAATGGAGGGAGGGGAGAGAACATGAATTCTGCCTTGAGTTGCTTGGGGGGTGGGGAGAGGCAGGATATAAAAATCTGTTAGTAAGATCTAACTTCAAAATTAGGGGCTGGTGGGTTTATTTTTATTCTATTGTTGGGTATGTAACTCATGAGTTTCTGTTTATTACGTTTTCATATTCTTATAAAGAAGGCTGATCGCCGAAGAATTGATGCTTTTGAATTATGGTGCTGGAGGAGACTCTTGAGAGTCCCATGGACTGCAAGAAGATCAAACCTCTCCATTCTGAAGGAAATCAGCCCTGAGTGCTCACTGGAAGGACAGATCCTGAAGCTGAGGCTCCAATACTTTGGCCACCTCATGAGAAGAGAAGACTCCCTGGAAAAGACCCTGATGTTGGGAAAGATTGAGGGCACTAGGAGAAGGGGATGACAGAGGACGAGATGGTTGGACAGTGTTCTCGAAGCTACGAACATGAGTTTGACCAAACTGTGGGAGGCAGTGTAAGACAGGAGTCCCTGGTGTGCTCTGGTCCATGGGGTCACGAAGAGTCGGACACGACTAAACGACTAAACAACAACAACAACAACAACATTCTTATTTTTTGCCCTGTGACCAATTTTTGAGGAAGCCTCGATGTAGAATAATAGCATCACAGAGTTGGGAGGGACCGCAATAAATATAAAGACTTGATGCCCGGCAGCCCTTTTTTCAGGTGCTTAGTCCTAATGAACTACCATTATGCAAGGAATTCGCTAGGACTCCTGTGACTCCAGAGCATATTCCCACAGAGTGCCTGCTGCATCTCTGTCTGAGTTGCTGTCCTGGCCTTTCACCTCTTCCCAGTTAAGCTTTCACCGGAGAAGGCGCTTGAACCCGAATCTACCTTCCCATAAACCAGGTTGGGGGAGGGTTTGGACTTTCTGACGGCCTAGCTAGTCCAGCACCCTGTTCTGACAGTGGCTGAACAGGTGCATTGTGGGAAACCCGCAGGCAGGCAGGATTCGAACGCAAGAGCAGTATTCTCCCCTCCTGCCATTTCCAGCAACTGGGAGTTCCACAGTTTAGGCAAGTTCCAGAGTTTAATCCTGCGCCGTGTGAAGAAATCCTTTCTCGGTTGCCTGGAAGCGAAGGAAAGTTTTCAGCAAGCGTTGCAAGGCTAAAATAAAAAAGAGCTTGCTAGGTTTTGTGTTGGTATCGAGTGAGCCTCAGCGATGGTGGCGACGCTCCTGCAAATTATCTCAGCCATCGAGCCAGGATGTTGTATAAATCTATAGATCCTGTACTTTCAAGCTTAACCAACTTTGTTTTGCCAGGGCAGAGCAGAAAGAACGACAGAGTGAGACAAACTAGGCGGTGGCGGGAGGGGGGGGGAACCCTCCCATCTCATTTTAAAACAAAACCACATGATTTGGCATAGAAAAGCTAGACAGCAAAGCTGTTCTTTGGAAAAAGGGGCAGTTTCCTTGAACGGTTGAGAAACATCCTTACTCTCCGCTTTGGAGCTGTGAGGCATTAGATAAGAACGTTGCATGGAGGCCAGGGGTCTATCATCTCTGCCCCCCACCCCCACCCCGGCATCGGCAGGAAGAGGTGGTTGTCATGCAACGGCCAAGTTTTGGCTCATCACGACTGCATCCCCCGCAACCTTTTTAAGGGTCGAGAACTATGACACAGTCCCTTAACCCAGTAATTCCCGAGCACACTTTCACGAACCGCAGGAGAAGTCAGCTTGGAAGATGCAAAGGGCTGCTGGGTGCCCGCTGTCGCCACCCAGAAAGGAGTCTGCCTGCTGCACCCCTGCGCGAGGCATGGCTCTGATCCCCAGCCCTTTCGATTCCTCTCTTCTGGGTGAGGGGCAGGTCACTCGACCACGTCTCTGCCTCCCCACAGACTGGGCTGCTGAATTGCTCCCAGCACAACTTCCCTGCCCTCGGAGGAGGTCACCCGTTGCATCTCTGCATGAGCAGTCACTCTGGCCTTGCCTCCTCCTGATCGATAGGCCAGCATGCCCAGGATAGGGACTTGTGAAGAACCACGGGGTGTGTGTGTGTGAGAGAGAGCTGTACCAAGGGAGGGTCGTCCTTTACACACTTGTAAGTGCGACCTTCAGCCTTGACCTAGCATCGCTACCCAACTCAACTTAAATGCAAATTGCTCTCCACTCCGCAATAACCGGGCAAACCCGGAGCGTATGTAATTTATTTTAGGTGGAGAAACTGCTAGGGATATGGCAGGTGTCTGATATAGTTAGCATTTAAAGACATAACTACTTAGTTCACACTTTCTGCTACACAAAAACCCAAGCACAGTGTTTTTGCTGAAATGTGCCTTGAAACCAGTGTTCGGAATTAGCCAGGCGCTGGGCGCATTTTGGACATCGCTATTGGCTACCTGAGAGCAAGTGAAGAATAATAATAATAATAATAATAATAATAATAATAATAATAATAATATTTATTATTTATACCCCGCCCATCTGGCTGGGTTTCCCCAGCCACTCTGGGCTGCTTCCAACCGAATATTACAAAGCTAGGCTATCCCTGTCCAGATAGGGACGTAGCTGGGCCGCCAGCCGAAGCTGATGGAAATGTTTTATGCCCATCACCCCCAGTATCCAAGTCGAGAGCTAAAGATTAAGGGGAGATGGGTTTATATGTGGGATACAAGAGTGAATGGTGGGTCAGGGGGACCGAAATCCGGCTCTCTTCTTACTGAACCAAGGAAACATATCATAGTCCGCCCCGGGCCCCGGGTGAATAATAATTAATAATAATAATAATAATAATAATAATAATAATTTATTATTTATACCCCGCCCATCTGGCTGGGTTTCCCCAGCCACTCTGGGTGGCTTCCAACCTAATATTAAAAACAGTACAGCATCAAACATTAAAAACTTCCCTAAACAGGACCGCCTTCAGTTGTCTTCTCGCAATGAGGGAACTGTCAGAAGGCCCTCGTTGCTGGATCTCAGTATCTGGGCAGAACTATGGGGGAGGAGACGCTCCTTCAGGTCTACTGGGCTGAGGCCGTTTAGGGCTTTCAGGGTCAACACCAACACTTTGAACTGTGCTCGGAAACGTACCGGGAGCCAATGTAGATCTCTCAGGACCGGTGTTATGTGGTCCCGGCGGCCGCTCCCAGTCACCAGTCTAGCTGCCGCATTCTGGATTAATTGCAGTTTCCGGGTCACCTTCAAAGGTAGCCCCACGTAGAGCGCATTGCAGTAGTCCAAGGATGACATGCCTGACATCTCCACCACCAAGAGGTGCATTGCCTGAGGATCACTCAGGGTGGATTTGATTTAAATCAAACCGATTTAAATCACTAGTTAGCAAGACTTGATTTAAATCTCTCTCTTTTTTTTTACAGAAAGACTCATTCTTGCTAGTATAATCTTCATATTTACAACCGGATGAAGGTTTCGTTTTCGGAATAATAAATTTGCAGAGTAGTTTTTACAGTTATATCAAAAACTTACTGATTTGGTTATACTATTAGAAATACATAGACTGATAATTATGAAATTATGGTGAGGTTTAATAAGTTAACTGTTTATTTTTGGACAACTTTTCCTTATCATTTCCTTAATAACAATCTAAACAATTTATTAAACTAAAACAGTAACATTATAGCATATGTATCCATGTTTGCTAACTGATATGGTTAAATGATTTTTTTAAAAAACAAACAAACAAACGCACCTTAGACTGAGTTTTAGCACACATGAAAAACTTAAAACAAATCCTTATTTCCTGATTAATAGCCTTTGGACTATAATGTAACTTAAATAGAAAACTATCTTTAGAAAGATTTTTCCTCCAAAAGCATTCTATTTAAAAAATCTGATTTAAATTGAAAAAACCCGATTAAAATAAAAGAACCCGATTTAAATCGAAAACATCTGAGGTTTTTTATTTTTTAAAAAATAAAAAAATCATTGATTTTTATCCACCCTGGGATCACTAGATTTTGACTTCTCACACTAATGCCATACCCATAAAATTCTATCAGTTATATTAATCTGCATAATAAGAATGAATTTCTGGAACCAAAATGCTTTTTTATGTGCAGCCTGAGCAGTAGCAGTGGACAAAGTTATACTTAATTGTTGTCGCTTGTCTTCACTTATCCCGCCCCCCGCCCCAGCTCACAGTTGTGAAGAATATCCTTACATCATGAATCTTCTGTGTCACCATTAAGAAAAAGAGGTAAGATCAGGCCAATCCCTTCTTTTAAGTTCTCAAAGTTCTCAACCCAGCTCAAGGTTGTCCTCTGAACTAGCCAGATATTTAACTGAGAATCAATCACAAGTCAATCCATCCTTTGAAAAATAAGACGTTAGAGCCGCCTGGCCCCAAAATGGCAACTAGACATTTGGTTTTGCTGACCGCAACCTCGGTTTTAGGAGCCATTTGGTGCCTAGTTTATATATATCTGAGTTTCTAACGCTGTCTGAAACCATGGAGGAGCAGTAAATAAAAAGCAATGTAAGAAGAATCTCAAACATGGGTAGGCAAACTAAGGCCCGGGGGCTGGATCTGGCCCAATCGCCTTCTCAATCCGGCCCGCAGACGGTCCAGGAATCAGCGTATTTTTATATGAGTAGAATGTGTGCTTTTGTTTAAAATGCGTCTCTGGGTTATTTGTGGGGCATAGGAATTCGTTCATTTTGCCTCCTTCAAAATATAGTTGACATGAGTCAGCAGTGTGATGCAGCAGCTAAAAAAGCCAATGCAATTCTGGGCTGCATCAATAGGAGTATAGCATCTAGATCAAGGGAAGTAATAGTACCACTGTATTCTGCTCTGGTCAGACCTCACCTGGAGTACTGTGTCCAGTTCTGGGCACCACAGTTCAAGAAGGATACTGACAAGCTGGAACGTGTCCAGAAGAGGACAACCAAAATGGTCAAAGGCCTGGAAACGATGCCTTATGAGGAACGGCTTAGGGAGCTGGGTATGTTGAGCCTGGAGAAGAGAAGGTTAAGGGGTGATATGATAGCCATGTTCAAATATATAAAAGGATGTCATATAGAGGAGGGAGAAAGGTTGTTTTCTGCTGCTCCAGAGAAGCGGGCACGGAGCAATGGATTCAAACTACGAGAAAGAAGATTCCACCTAAACATTAGGAAGAACTTCCTGACAGTAAGAGCTGTTCGGCAGTGGAATTTGCTACCAAGGAGTGTGGTGGAGTCTCCTTCTTTGGAGGTCTTTAAGCAGAGGCTTGACAGACATATGTCAAGAATGCTTTGATGGTGTTTCCTGCTCGGCAGGAGGTTGGACTGGATGGCCCTTGTGGTCTCTTCCAACTCTACGATTCTATGATATAGTCCGGCCCCCCACAAGGTCTGAGGGTCAGTGGACCGGCCCCCTGCTGAAAAAGTTTGCTGACCCCTGATCTCGAACACAGGGAAGGATGACAGAACAGACCAGTTCTTGATCTTCCTCGAGGCTCTGCCAACCTGGCAGTGCCTTAAAGATGTTCTGGACTATGATTCCCATCAACTCAGCCAACAGCACAGCTACGCCGTCCGGGGCTGATGGGGACTTGTGGTCCAAAAACTTACGGAGGGCACCGCCAGGGTGGCAAAGGCTGTCTTTCTCCACGAAGCCCGAGCGCAAAGGGAAACATCTTGGCAGCGGGCCACGCAAAGAGGGTGGCATTGCTAAACAGCACCGGCTTCCGCGCTTCCAGCTGTCAGCACTCGTGCCCAGTAGCCAAAGCAAAGGGATGATAAATACGGCGTTGAGCTCGGCGGGCAGCACACCAGAGGCCGTCCCAGATTAGTGCCAGCTTGTTTGCACCTGCCCGCTGCTTACGCCAGCTCAAGTGGGGGGGGAAGCGAGAAGGAAGCCCTCACCTGCTCGGAAGAGGAAAGGGTTGCGTTCTTACGGCCTCCCGTCATGCCAAAGGCTGCCAGCCTTCTGAGGATGGGGAATAAATTCAATGCACATTTAAAGGCCGGTCCACCTAATCTGCGCTCTCAAAAACAGGGCGGATTTGATCAATCAAATCAATTCAAATCACGATTTAAATCACTAGTCCGTAAGACTTGATTTAAATCATTATTATTTTTAACAGAAAGACTCATTCTTGCTGGTACAATCTTAATATTTACAACCAGGTGAAGGTTTCATTTTTGGGACAGTAAATTTTCAGAGTAGTTTTTACAGTTATATCAAAAATTACTGATTTGGTTATCCTGCAAGAAATACATAGGCAGATGATTATGAAATTATTGTGAGGTTTATTAAGTTAATTATTTATATTTCGACAACATTCCTGCTGCGCTTTATTGGAAGAAGAAAAATAAAAATTTCCTTAATATCAATTTAGCACAATTTACTTAACTAAAGGACGTGGTGTAAGCCACGGAGTCTAGGGCTTCCGATCAGAAGGTCGGCGGTTCGAATCCCCGCAAGGGGGTGAGCTCCCATTGCTCAGTCCCTGCTTCTGCCAACCTAGCAGTTCGAAAGCATGTCAAAGTGAAAGTAGATAAATAGGTACCGCTCCAAGCCAGCTCTCTCGGCCGGCTCCCTCGGCCAATAATGCGAGATGAGCGCCGCAACCCCAGAGTCGGTCACGACTGGACCTAATGGTCAGGGGTCCCTTTACCTATTTAACTAAAACAATGACATTATAGCATATATATCCATGTTTGTTAACTGATGTGGTTAAACGATTTTTTTTAAAAAAACAAAACTTTAGACAGAGTTTTAACACAAATAAAAAAGTTTAAACAAATCCTTATTTCCTGATGAATAGCCTTTGGACAATAATGTAGCTTAAATAGAAAACTATCTTTAGAAAAAGATTTTTCCTCCAAAAGCATTTTAAAAATCCGATTTAAATCTAAAAAATCCGATTTAAATTTTAAAAATCCGATTTAAATTTTTAAAAACTGTTAAATCTTTTTTTAAAAAAACACATTGATTTTTGTCCACCCTGCTCAAAAATAATACATGGACTAAAACACTGCCGTACTTTAAATCTGCATTTCTCTGAATTTGGCAAGGCGGTTCTGCATTTTTGTTTTTATTTATTCTTATTTGCACATGGCAGGGGTGGCGTTGCCAGCCTTCAAGTCTCGTTGGCAGATGTCTTTGTAACAGAGTTGGTCTGCCAACGGGCCTGATGCCTGAAGCCAGCTCCCCGTAAAGCACGTCCTTGGGTATCTTGTCATCTTCCCTTCTGTGGACACAGAATCCTAGAACTGTAGAGCTCGAAGGGACCATGGGGGTCATTTAGTCTGACCCCCTGCAAGGCAGCAACCTTTTGCCCAATGTGGGGCTTGAACCCACACACAACCCTGAGATTAAGGGTCTCATGCTCTACCTACAGAGGACATATTAGGGGAAATCATCCATAAAAGTGCATTCAATTTGCCAAATTGGGTATATTAGGCTAAGCTGCGTGGAGAAATTTGCGAATACAAATTTTTGTGTCCAGTTCTGGGCACCACAGTTCAAGAAGGATACTGACAAGCTGGAACGTGTCCAGAGGAGGGCAACCAAAATGGTCAAAGGCCTGGAAATGATGCCTTATGAGGAACGGCTTAGGGAGCTGGGTATGTTTAGCCTGGAGAAGAGAAGGTTAAGGGGTGATATGATAGCCATGTTCAAATATATAAAAGGATGTCATATGGAGGAGGGAGAAAGGTTGTTTTCTGCTGCTCCAGAGAAGCGGACACGGAACAATGGATTCAAACTACAAGAAAGAATATTCCACCTAAACATTAGGAAGAACTTCCTGACAGTAAGAGCTGTTCGGCAGTGGAATTTGCTCCCAAGGAGTGTGGTGGAGTCTCCTTCTTTGGAGGTCTTTAAGCAGAGGCTTGACAGGCATATGTCAAGAATGCTTTGATGGTGTTTCCTGCTTGGCAGGGGGTTGGACTGGATGGCCCTTGTGGTCTCTTCCAACTCTATGATTCTATGATTCTAACCCCACAAATTGCTGCAAAAAATATGAGAATGTGAGAGGAAACAAAAATGGCCAGATCCAGTGGTTGCAAAATGGGCAAATGAGGCTTTGGCTGGGAAGGAGGCCGGAGCTTGCTAGGAAAAGGCCAAGCGCTTCCTCCCCTGTTCCTTCTCGTTTGATGGGCAAAATAGGTACCCGAAGCCGAGATGGGCAGGGCCAAGAGGGGAACAGGCGAAGGAGCGCCCTCCATCTCCCTGGACGACAGCAGGGCTTCTGGCTGGGCCGTGAAATGGCTTTTTTGGCACAACTCTCACCTCTTGACTTCAGCCGCCTGCCTGCGTGGTCCTCGGCTAATTAGTCCAGGAAGCCCAAACGGGGGCAGATTATCTGGCAGCTGCTGCCCAGCTTAACCTCCACTTCCTCATAAGGAAGAAAAGGCATCTTTAATTAACTCGTTTACAAACTCAGCTTGTCAAAAAAAAGCGAAAGGACAGGCTCCTTCGAAATCTCTGTGCCTTGGCCAAGCCAGAAAGGGATTATTGCTGTCGGCCTCCTCGTCTGCGTGGAGGGCCGAAGCTCTTGTCTCTAAGGCCGAAGCTCTTGTGCGAACACCATTATTATGATTATGATTATGATTGTCACGTTGATTGACTGACTGAGTTTACGTATGGGCCACTTTTTCACAATGAGCTGTGGCAGCAAGCATTCGAACCCACCACCCTTCTGAGTAACACTCCCACCCTCTGACTATTCATAGAATCATAGAGTTGGAAGAGATCACAAGGGCCATCCAGTCCAACCCTCTGCCAAGCAGGAAACACCATCAAAGCATTCTTGACATATGCCTGTCAAGCCTCTGCTTAAAGACCTCCAAAGAAGGAGACTCCACCACACTCCTTGGTAGCAAATTCCACTGCCGAACAACTCTTACTGTCAGGAAGTTCTTCCTAATGTTTAGGTGGAATCTTATTTCTTGTAGCTTGAATCCATTGTTCCGTGTCCATTTCTCTGGAGCAGCAGAAAACAAACTTTCTCCCTCCTCTATATGACATCCTTTCATATATTTGAACATGGCTATCATAAGGGTCTTCTGTTTCAGTGTATCTGAAGAAGTGTGCATGCACACGAAAGCTCATACCTATGACAAACTTAAGGTGCTACTGGAAGGAATTTTATTTTTATTTTTTATTTTGTTTTGACTACGTCAGACCAACACGGCTACCTACCTGTAACAGATGATGTCAGTGCATTAAATTGTGACAAAACTCGACAGCTTAGCAAACAGCCCCTCACTCTCTAATTCCGGACCTCTCAACAGCACCTTTTCCTCCCATCCCACTACCAAGAAGGCCAATCTCTTTTCCTGTTTTTTGCATCATTTAAGGCAGGCACGTCCAAAGTCTGGCCCGGGGGCCTAATCCAGCTTGCTGGTGGGTTTAATCAGGCCCCTGCTGCAACCTAAAAAAAGCTCAGCAACTTCAATCCTTCAAGGTCAACAACTTTGGGGTAAAATTGAAAAAAAAAAAGTTTGGACACCCCTGATAATGCTTATCATTGCTATAAAAAGGTAAAGGGACCCCTGACCATTAGGTCCAGTCGCGGACTCTGGGGTTGCGGCGCTCATCTCGCTTTACTGGCCGAGGGAGCCAGCGTACAGCTTCCAGGTCATGTGGCCAGCTTGACTAAGCCGCTTCTGGCGAACCAGAGCAGCGCACGGAAACGCCGTTTACCTTCCCGCCAGAGCGGTACCTATTTATCTCCTTGTACTTTTAGGCATGCTTTCGAACTGCTAGGTTGGCAGGAGCTGGGACCGAGCAAGGGGAGCTCACCCCGTTGCAGGGATTCGAACCGCCGACCTTCTGATCAGCAAGCCCTAGGCTCAGTGGTTTAACCCACAGCGCCACCTGGCAGAAATTCAACAGGTGCTTTCCTCATAACGGAGGAGCCAGGAATCTGCCTGTGGATCCAGGGATCCACCGCATCCTAAGCCGCTCACCTTGGCGGATCTGACCATGGGATATCCCCCCCCCAAAAAAATCGCTTCTTAAGAAGGCCACAAAACTCACCATCCTATTAAGGAACAGCCTGGTCTCCAGGGGAAGGGCAAGCAGAAGGCTCAATTCTTAGCATCGCCAGTTGAGACTCCCTGCCCCAAATCCTGGAGAGCTGCTGCTGCCAGTCAGTGCAAACAGTATTGAACTAGAATGAACCACAGCAGCTTCCAAGGACGTTCTAACCGCACACACATTTTAGAAGCCTTTTCTGGGGGGAAACGTCCCCTCTGAAAACTCCAGGACGCTGCAGGGGGGTGGGGATGGGTGGATATATGCCAACAAGACAGTTGCCAGATGCATGTGTAATTTTGGACACACACCACAGGGCTATCAGGAAGGACCAACGTGACCTTGAAATGTCTCTGCAGAAAGCCAAGAGTCGCCGAATGCCTCTCTGCGTTGCACATCCCTTGCCTGACGGATGCCGGGCTTCGAAGGTGCCTTCTTATCTCCTGCCAACCTCTAATTGCTTTTTATTGGGGAGCGGGGGAGTCCCTCAGCTGTTGAGATGACCAGCGGGACGGCTGATCTCATTGTGCCGTTGGAAAGGAGAGGGGGGAAGCAGAGAGCAGCTAATTCCTACCGTAGCACCGTCTTAAGTTAAGTTAGCGCAGAGGCAAAGTGGAAAGGAAGCAGGCAATAAACAGAGAGCTGGTAGGAAGCAAAATAAACCATGTGAAAAATTAAATCTCTTTCGAGGCGAGAGGCACTTTTTCTCTGATGCAAATCGCTGCCAAGCAGAAGCTCCGATTTGTTTGAAGACGATGGAAGTTGCAGTCTGCAGGGCTACATGTTTCCAGAAACGCCTGCCTAGCCTTCCTCTGGTGCCTGAGATCTTGCCATGTTATGCTAATGCTAATGGCTAATAATCTTATTATTTACACCGCTGCCCATCTGACTGGGTTGCCCCAGCCCCTCTGGGTGGCTCCCAAAAGAATATTAAAAACACAGTGAAACAACAGACACTTAAAAACTTCCCTGTACAGTGGTACCTCGGGTTCTGGAGGTCCGTTCTTAAGTACAGATTTCCAAACCATAAGGGGCTACATAGCATGTTTCGCCCAACTGTTTTGGTACCCAGGGCACAGAGCTGATTAGCTCACTTTAGACAGCTCCCTGGAATTATGTCAATTTGTACTCTTTTTTTTAAAAAGGCAGCCGCAAATTGGATTTTTATTTTATTTTATTTTAGAAAGCATGTACTGTAAGATTCCCCCACACTGACTGCACCTAGGAATTCCCACGGCGTCCTCAACTCCTCCCTTCTGATGATGTCACGGCATTTTTGGGGCCACCACCAATAAGGTAGCTTCGTTTTCCCAAGCACATCTTGCTCAGTTCCTCTCGTGACACCCCTGCTGGGTCCAAGGTCTGCTTTCGAGAAAGGAGGGGCTTATGCACATTGAGGAATCAAGAGTGTGTTTTGCAGCTCTTTCGATTCCCTTTAAATCTGCAGCCGAAACACCAGCTGGAGAGAGCAGGGCAAGTGCATAGCTGCCAAGTTATCCCTTTTTTAAAGGGATTTTCCCTTATGCTGAATAGGCTTCCTCGCGAGAGAAGGGAAAACTTGGCAGCTATGCAAGTGGCAACATTTATTGGCATACTTAAGAAGAGAATAACCCCCAGGGAGGACAAGTTCTGAAAATGATGGGTCCTTTTAATAAGTCTATTGGAATGAAAGGGTTGCAAATAATATGTCTGCTTATAAAGTATTTTCCACTACCTGTCTTCTGAATCCCTCTCCACAAATGAGCAGAGATGTGTATATACCTGGGGGGACCCAGGTGGCGCTGTGGGTTAAACCACTGAGCCTAGGGCTTGCTGACCAGAAGGTCGGTGGTTCGAATCCCTGTGATAGGGTGAGCTCCCATTGCTTGGTCCCAGCTCCTGCCAACCTAGCAGTTCGAAAGCACGTCAAAATGCAAGTAGATAAATAGGAACCGCTACAGCGGGAAGGTAAACAGCGTTTCCATGTGCTGCTCTGGTTTGCCAGAAGCAGCCTTGTCATGCTGGCCAACATGACCTGGAAGCTATACGCCGGCTCCCTCGGCCAATAATGCGAGATGAGCGCGCAACCCCAGAGTCGGTCACGACTGGACCTAATGGTCAGGGGTCCCTTTACCTACACACACACACACACACACACACACACACAGAGATTATCGCTACTATTTATCTCCACCATTTATCATTGTTTTGTCATGTGTTCCTAATGTTGTACACCACCCTGAGATCTTTTGATAAAGGATGGTACAGTATATAAATTATTATTATTATTATTATTATTATTATTTCCTGTGTGTGTGTGTGTGTTTTGCATTTAATTACACAGTCAAACCTCGGTTGTCGAACGTAATCTGTTCCAGAAGCCTGTTCGGCTTCCGAAACGTTCGACAACCGAGGCGCGGCTTCCGATGGGTTGCAAGAACTTCTTGCACTCGAGCGGAAGCCGCGTCGGACGTTCAGCTTCCACAAACCGTTCAAAAACTGGAGCATTTACTTCCGGGTTTTCAGCGTTCGGGAGCCGAAACGTTCCAAAATGGAGGTGTCCCGGCTCAAAAATCCCCCCCCCCATGATGAGATAGCGCTAACACGTCTGAGCCACATGACAATGCAAAAGAGTTTGTCTGAGCTTAAAAAAAGACGAAAAATCAGCAACGGACACTTGATGCTACCAGCCCCAGAGACCATTTTGATGATTTTCCCTGGTAAACTCGGGGTCTCTCCCCCTCCCCCCGGCAGCATGTGGATAATCCGATAAAACTCATAAAATCGCCATTTGCTTCGCTGCCTTCCTGATCGCGGACCGTTTCTGCAAGCTGAAAAGAAGCAAAATCAAATGCAATGGAGGACGTGCAGAGTTCAGGCAGCCCCGCAGTGCAGAGGAAAAACATCTGGTTTGCAGCATCTGGTTTATCCTCCTTGCCTTGTGGAGGGGTGCGGTAGCCAAGAGGCTTTTTCGAAGGCCACAGGTGTGCTGTGCTGCATCTCGCTCTGCTGGCAAAAAAAAAAAAAATGGGGCAGAAGCAATGGCTACTCCCCCCCCCCCCAATCACCAGCCATCTCTCCAAACAGCTCTTCCCTTCCAAGGCTCCTGGAACCTCCTGCGATCGGATTACAGAAACACTTCCTCCCCTTTCCCAAACCTTCATTTTTCCATCATGTTCCTTGCCAGTTCCCCTGAAGACAGATTCCTGCCTTGTCGCCCAATCGCTTTACTCTTTCATCTGGGCAGCGGCCTCTCCCAACTACAGGGCTGTGGGGAAGGAGGGGGGGGCATGCAACATTTCAGCTCCCTCTTCTCCAGAACAGCCTCCAAATCGGTGGCTCCCCAACTTTTTCCAGGCCAAAGCCCTCTCGTGCCCAGCACCCCCCCCACACCCCCTAAAGAGCATTGTTAGGAATAGCTGTTTGCACCACCAGCTAAAAGGAAGGCAGTAGATAAGGCAATAAAATTAAGCGAAGAATGGTTGCATGTATTTTTGCACGCGTTCTTGCTAATGGAAGCATCGGGTGGAAAGAAACCACCGCAGGTGTAAGGTAACTGATTTGTAAGAAAAGCAATAGGTAGCAGCAATCATTGGCTATCATAAATACAAACAGATGTGGCCCATTAAGCAGTTAGGAGCACTGAAATTGTTGCTATTATTATTTAGTTATCTTATGTTAAATTTGCATTCCACACTTCTTCATCCACAAATCCCAGGAAGGCAAAAGTTTAAATATGAAGCTAGGAAGGTGTTTCGCTACAGAGCCCTTGTCTGGTCGATCTAAGCCAGGGGTCTCCTAACTAAGGCTCGGGGGCTGGATGCGGCCCAAACGCCTTCTAAATCCGGCCCGCGGATGGTCCGGAAATCAGCATGTTTTTACATGAGTAGAATGTGTCCTTTTATTTAAAATGCATCTCTGGGTTATTTGTGGGGCACAGTAATTCGTTCATATTCTTTTTCAAAATATAGTCCGGCCCCCCCACAAGGTCTGAGGGACAGTGGACCGGCCCCCTGCTGAAAAAGTTTGCTGACCCCTGATCTAAGCGATCCATGCATTCAGAGGGACCCACCTCAAGGCTGCGCCCCCCCTCTCAGCAATGACATTTCTCCTATGCACCCCTCCCCCTACACCACACCCCAGCTGCTTTTCCCCCATTCAAGAGTTCTGATAAGTTTGCCTGAAAAGGGAAGAAAAAGCAGGCAGGGGAAGGGCTGGGGGGGGAGAGTGATGGAAGGAGAAAGGGTTAAGCATGCCCTCTCCCTAGGAAAAGGTGATGGAAGGAGAACGGGTTAAGCATGCCCTCTCCCTAGGAAAAGGTGATGGGTTAAGCATGCCCTCTCCAAAGGAAAAGGGGATGGAAGGAGAAAGGGTTAAGCATGCCCTCTCCCTAGGAAAAGGTGATGGGTTAAACATGACCTCTCCATAGGAAAAGGGGATGGAAGGAGAAAGGGTTAAGCATGCCCTCTCCGTAGGAAAAGGGGGTGGAAGGAGAACGGGTTAAGCATGCCCTCTCCCTAGGAAAAGGTGATGGGTTAAACATGCCCTCTCCATAGGAAAAGGGGATGGAAGGAGAAAGGGTTAAGCATGCCCCCTCCCTAGAAAAAGGTGATGGAAGGAGAAAGGGTTAAGCATGCCGTCTCCGTAGGAAAAGGTGATGGAAGGAGAAAGGGTTAAGCATGCCCTCTCCGTAGGAAAAGGGGGTGGAAGGAGAAAGGGTTGAGCATGCCCTCTCCGTAGGAAAAGGTGATGGAAGGAGAAAGGGTTAAGCATGCCCTCTCCCTAGGAAAAGGTGATGGAAGGAGAAAGGGTGAAGCATGCCCTCTCCCTAGGAAAAGGTGATGGAAGGAGAAAGGGTGAAGCATGCCCTCTCCCTAGGAAAAGGTGATGGAAGGAGAAAGGGTGAAGCATGCCCTCTCCCTAGGAAAAGGTGATAGGTTAAACATGCCCTCTCCCTAGTAAAAGGGGATGGAAGGAGAAAGGGTTAAGCATGCCCTCTCCCTAGAAAAAGGTGATGGAAGGAGAAAGGGTTAAGCATGCCCTCTCCGTAGGAAAAGGTGATGGAAGGAGAAAGGGTTAAGCATGCCCCCTCCCTAGGAAAAGGTGATGGAAGGAGAAAGGGTTAAGCATGCCCCCTCCCTAGGAAAAGGTGATGGAAGCAGAAAGGGTTAAGCATGCCCTCTCCGTAGGAAAAGGTGATGGAAGGAGAAAGGGTTAAGCATGCCCCCTCCCTAGAAAAAGGTGATGGAAGGAGAAAGGGTTAAGCATGCCCTCTCCGTAGGAAAAGGTGATGGAAGGAGAAAGGGTTAAGCATGCCCTCTCCGTAGGAAAAGGTGATGGAAGGAGAAAGGGTTAAGCATGCACTATCCCTAGGAAAAGTGATGGAAGGAGAAAGGGTTAAGCATGCGCTCTCCCTAGGAAAAGATGATAGAATGAGAAAGGGTTAAGCATGCCCTCTCCCTAGGAAAAGCAGACGGGGAGGGCTGCAGAAAAAAGTGACGGACGGAGAAGGGTTAAGCGTGTGCTCTCTGTAGAAAAAAAAAACAGACAGACTGCAGAGGAAAAGTGATGGAAGGAGGAAGTGTTTAGCATCCACTTTTTTTGGGGGGGGCATTCACAGTCGAGAAGCAACAGGCAGAAAGGGGAGTGTGAGCTTAACCCTTCCCCTGCTGCTTCGGAATCCCAAGCCAGCCACTGAACGTGGCTTTCCTGCCACAGAAGCTCGCTTCTTCCTGCTCCCAGAGCTGTGCCTGCTTAGCCCCCCACCCCGCCTTTGCATGCTACGCTGGCTGTTCTCCCACGGTTAGAAATGTCCAAGAGGCTCTGTAAGGCATAACCTCTCCAAAGGGAGGGACTCATGGGGGATAAATCAGTGGCTCTCTGATTCAGCCTCCACTTGGGTTACTAAGAATATACTCCAGTGTTTATCCACAGCCCTCGGGCGGTGGATATTTGCTTTCAACTCCTCCGAGTTTCTTTCCCAGGCTCCCAAGTAGCACTGAGGCGTTTCTTTCCCCGTGTTCAGAACCCTTCATTTGGGTTGGGGGGGGGCAGGGAGGGCGGAATGGAGTTCTGATGACAGCCCAGGGCTGAGAAAAGAAGCAAAGACTTTGGGTTGGATCAGCCGGTTTTTCCAGCCTCTTTCAAGTTTGCATGTGTCCATTCATAAATCTGTTTTGTCCCGTTTCCGCATTTTAAAAAAATCCGCACCAAAATTTGGATTTAAACACAAATTTCATATCAACACACACATTGCTGGAGTGGGCATATCGTCTGTCCGTCCGTCCCCCGCACAAATTGTGAACGTTATTGAAGGGTGGTGTACAAATTTAATGAATTAAATTAAAATTAAATTCATAGAATTGTAGTTGGGAGGGACCCCGAGGGTCATCTAGCCCAACCCCCTGAAATGCAGGAATCTTTTGCCCAACGTGGGGCTCGAACCCACGACCCTGAGATTAAAAGGCTGTCGTGCGCTACCAACTGAGCTATCCCAGCTGTACATCTTTAAAGCTGGCAACTGCAATGCAGAAGTGTGAAGTCTAAATAATAATAATAATAATAATAATAATAATTTATTATTTATACCCCGCCCATCTGGCTGGGTTTCCCCAGCCACTCTGGGCGGCTTCCAACAGAAAAATAAAACACAGTAATCTATTAAACATTATAAGCCTCCCTGAACAGGGCTGCCTTCAGATGTCTTCTAAAAGTCTGGTAGTTGTTTTCCTCTTTGACATCTGTTGGGAGGGCGTTCCACAGGGCAGGCGCCACCACCGAGAAGGCCCTCTGCCTAGTTCCCTGCAACTTGGCTTCTCGCAATGAGGGAACCGCCAGAAGGCCCTCGGTGCTGGACCTCAGTGTCCGGGCAGAATGATGGAGGTGGAGACGCTCCTTCAGGTATACTGGACTGAGGCCATTTAGGGCTTTAAAGGTCTGCACCAACACTTTGAATTGTGCTCGGAAACGTACTGGGAGCCAATAATCTGGCCTGCAGGTTAGTCTGGGAAACGGTCTGGGAAACGGTCACAGAGCCAGAACTGGACTGAGCATGAAGCTATCCACTCTGAAAGCTGGTATACATTTTCCCAAGATGACCAAGGGTCTGCAAACCAAGCCTGATGAGGAACAGTTGAAGGAGCTGGGTATGTTTAGCCTGGAAAAGAGGAGTTTGAGAGGAGATATGACAGCCATCGTCAAACGTCTCCAGGGCTGTCCCATGGAAGACAGAGCAAGGTTGTTTTCCCCTGCTCTGGACGGTAGGACTCGAACCCATGGCTTCAACTTGACAGTTCTGTGAGTCTTACCTGAAGCAAACGCAGGTAGGGGATGGCTCGGCCCTGCCCACTTCCAACACATGGAAGGAAAACTGGGTGTGGAGCAGAGAAACACAGGCAGCGGCCTCACCCCAAAGGGCAGCATTTGGCCTAGCATTGTCTGCACTGAACGGCAACAGCTGCCCAGGACAAGGACATTCGATCCCGGCTCTGCCTGGAGATGCCAAGGGTTGGACCTGGGAGCTTCTACATGCTAAGCATGTGTCCCTCCGCTGAGCTGCGGCCCTTCCCCGAGGCAGGGCGTACGTCAACTCTGGCTCCTTGCTTGTTTTGCAGGCTGGCTGCCCTACTAAGAGCTCTTTGTTCGCTCTGCATACAAGGGAGTCTCTCTTTTCCCTCCAAGCCGGCTCCTGCTGAGTCAGATCTCCTGTCAATCTAACCCCAAGTCACCTACTCCCGGCCTTGGCCTTCCCCAGCCTGATGTCCGACTGGCCGTGCCGGCTGGGGTTGATCAGAAGTTGCCGGCCAAACCATGGAGGGGAAAGCTCTCGACCGCTCCTAGGATGGCTCGACTATAGTGGGAGACAGCAATGCTTCTGAATTCCAGCTGCTGGAAAACACAGGAGGGGAGAGGGCACCCCAAACAGTTTAGCCCCTCCAAGTTCAATTGCCACCAATTTCAGTCTTCAACAACCCGGTGCCCTCCAGAAGGTTTGGACTACAACTCCCATCAGCCACAGTCTGTGGACGATGGGCTTTGTAGTCCAAAGGCAGGAGAGCATTTCCTGAGCAGCGAGTGCCCGTATGTAAGGATTCAGACGTTCCTTTTTAAGGGTGGGCAGGTACCAGCTGCCGCCAGGTACATCACCTGCGCTAGTCACGCTGAAATGAGCACGCCCCTCGTGGGAACAAAGACAGGCCCTAGTGGGCCGAAATTGGTGGAGAGGTTTGTGCTTCTAGTCCTCAAGAAGTTCCATCTGAGGGCTTCCCCCTGTCTTATAGAGTGATGGGGGAGAAACCAAGTTTGGTGCGCATTTTAACGCAGCCTCCCCGAACCTGTCTTGTCCTCTTTCAAACTCGGGGGGGGGGGCCGTCCGCAACTCGGGGAGTTCTGCATTTCCGCTGCCTCGTGCGCTAAATGAAGTGCTTCCTTTTTACATGTCCCAAATCTTCCTGGATTTCCAGGAGGTCTGGTGTGGGGAGGGAGGGAGGGAGAACTTTGCAATCTCTTCCTTGCAAACATGCATACACGGGCCGGAAAAGAGCGCATGGAGCCTTGCTGGCGGGTGTTTATAAGCCGGGGAGTGGGGTGGCGGGGGAGGGGGGGAGAGAAATGGCTGGAAGGGAGGCCGGCCGGCCGGCCCGGTTGTTTCCGTGTGACCTAAGCGCTTGGAAAACAGTCCTCTCTTGGGTAGGGGCCTGTGTGACTAAACTCCGAGGCAAAAACCTTCCATATTTGGCCAAAGACGCTCTCGGGACATGGCTCCAGCCAGACTCCCCCATTTTCACCCTCCTCTAAACCCAGCAAACTTCCAAGTCCCTCTTAAAGGATCTCTTCCCACCTTCTCCCCCCTGGCCCAAAGGACAGGCACAATGGCCAGGAGAGGAGAAGGCTTTCATTCATCCCCCCCCCCCGGCAGCCCATGAAAGTATACGGCAGCCGTCCCAGGCTGGCAGCCTGCGGACGTTTCGGACTACAACTCCCACGGGAGCTGTCATTCAGAATGTCCGCAGGGCGCCAGGCTGGCTGGTGCCGTGAAATGTGTCATTCGTCTGGCCCTGATTTTTGCTGCCCTTGACTCAAGCTGTAACTCGGAAGCCTCCTCACAGAAGCCCTGCTCCTTCTCGGGGTTTTTAATGGCACCGCGCTGCGTTTCGTTCATGTCTCGTCTTTCCTCCAAAGTGCTCAAGGTGGTGCACATATTTCTCCCCACTGCATCCTCTCAACAACCCTGGGAGGCAGGTTCGGCTGAGAGGCTATGACTGCCCCAAGGTCACCCAAGTGAGCTGGGCGGGGATTCGAACCCTGGTCTCCCAGGTCCTCCTCCGACACTCGGACGGCATCCTTATTACGCAGCTGCTACAATCACTCTGGAAGGTGTCACTGTCCCATACCTGCCAAGTTGCTGTCGGAGAAATAAGGGACCGGGCCGGAAATAGCAGACCGGAAGTAGCGCTGCCGCCATTTTGGATCTGGGCGGAGCATGCTCAGAAGTGACTTTTGGTGCTGCTTTGCCCAGGTCCAAAATGGCCGCTGCATGAGAAGTCGCACTGCATCCATTTTGGAACTGGGCAGAGCAGCATCAAAAGTCGCTTCTGAGCATGCTCCGCCCAGTTCCAAAATGGCAGCCGCACCAGAATAAACCAGGGGAAAACAAAAAAATCAGTTTTTTCAGCTAGGAACAGCTGGAAAAACGGGGATTTCCCGGGGAATACGGGAGACTTGGCAGCTATGCACTGTCCTCCTTTCTTGGTAAAGTAAACCATGAAAAAAATAATTTTCATTGCATCCTTCCTCTTAAGGGCTGAGGGTGGGTGACATACGTCATCCACAGGCACAACATTTATGCAAACTTGGTTGCTAATCGTTTTAAACCCTGAACATTCGCACAGCCCTTCCAAATTCCCAAAGCACACAAACCCTGCCGCTGAGAGCATTATCTCCATATAACCCTGCAAGTAAATCAGAAGTATTACGCCCATACTGCAGATGGGAGGACTGAGGCTGAGAAAAGGTCGCTAACTAACTTGCCTAAACACAACCAAGGAGCCCCATGGAAGAGGTGAGATTCGAACCAGGGACTTCCTAATTTGTAAGAAGAGTTTGGTGGACCGGGCCAACGACCAGCCTAGCCTGCTCACTGTGGGAGGCCCGCAAGCAGGATTTGAACACAAGAGCCCTCCCCCCCTCCTGCGGTTTCCAGGGACTGAGATTCGGGAGCATCACATCACCACTGCGGCTAGTAGCCTCTCGCTAGACCTCTCCCTCCACGAACTTGTCTAATCCTCTTTTAGAGCCTTCCGAGTTGTTGCCCACCACTGCCTCCTGTGGCAGGGAGTTCCATTGTTTAACTATGCGCTGTGTGAATCGTCCCATCTTCGTAGCTCAGTCCTCGACCCACCAGGCTACACCAGCTCCTAGAATCAGCTGAGAAGATTATAAAGTCCTGGTTGACATATAATTCCCAGGACAGCAGGGGGCGGGGGAGCCAGCCTGGCTTCTCTAGGCAGGGAGTTGCAAAGTTGCCTGGGAGAGGCCACCACCAAGAAGGCCCTGCCATCTGCGTTCCCACTAAGTGTCCCTGCGAGGGTGGCAGGAGTGAGAGAAGGGCCTCTCCCAAGATCTCAAAACCTGGGCAGGTTCATAAAACGGCAGAGTTGGAAAGGGACACCAACGGCCATCTAGTCCAACCCCCTGCAAACGCAGGGATCTCAGCAAAAGCATCCATGGCAGGCGGTTGGAGAGAACATGGTCTTTCTGATAACTTGGACCCAAGCTGTGAAGGGCTTTATGGGGCATAGCCAGCATTTGAATTGTGCCTGGAAACAGGATGTATTTATTTTTTAAAGGGGGGGGGTGGAGAGATGTGAAGTAACAGAAACATTAAGGTTTTATGGGTGTGGGTTTTTTAAATAAAAATATATATAAATAAATCTGAAATTGCAATCTTCTTCCTCCAACCCCCCCCCCTGCTCTTTCTTTTTCGGGCAGTTTGCAATTCCCAAAGACAGGAAAGCAAAACTGCTCTATTTATAGAGGACTTCTTGGAGCTGTGGAGCTGTTGGCTTTGAAACCTCCTTGCTCATTTTTCACCATGGCAACTGAAAGAGCCCATGAAACAGCCCCCCCTGGGAGCAAACTCCAGGGCTTTATAAGGAAGAAAGGGGGTGGGGGGGTGGAGAGAGACAGAGGAGGGAAAAGCAGAGAGAAACGGGTATTTATATATATATTTGTTCGTTTTGAAAATTGGGCACTGACACGAGAAGAAGCCACTGCCGGAACGGCCACACAGACGCCACATCTGGAGAAACCGCCTTGGGGGCTGCCTCCAGTCCGTGGGCAGGTCAAATCCCCGGGGAGCAGTCCCGCACACCACCAGGCTTTGCCAAGGCGGCGCCCTCGAAATGCCTCTGGACTACAAAACCCATCATCCGCAGCCGGCACAACTGCGGCTGATGGGAGTTGTAGTCCCCACCTGCATGTGGAGGGAAACAGCTTGGCGAAGGCTGTCCTGGGCGTATCTTCTCAAATTCTGCAGATCTGTCATCCTCGCGCACTTGCTCATACGTAATGCACTCGTAAGAAGAGCGCGCAGGATCAGGCCAAGGACTCCTCTAGTCCAGCATCCTGCTCTCAACAGATGCCTGAGGCAATCCAAAAGGTAGAATTTGAGCATAAGAGGAAACTCTCCTGTCTTGTAGTTTCCAGCAACTGGGATTCAGAAGCATCGCGGTCTCCAACTGTGGAGGGACTCTAGCTGTGGCTAGACCTCTCCCTCCACGAACTTGTCCTGTCCTCTTTTAATGCCATCCAAGTTGCTGACCCTCACTGCCTCCTGTGGCAGGGAGTTCCACAGTTTAACTACGCACTTTGTGAATAGATCTTTTCTTTTATTTGTCCTGAATCTTCCAACCTTCGACAGGGGAACCATCTCCCTCAGGAGATGGTGGGCTCTCCTTCCTTGGGGGCTTTTAAGCAGAGGTTGGATGGCCACCTCTCATTGATGCTTCAGCTGAGATTCCTGCCTTGCCGGGGATTGGAATGGATGACCCTCGGGTCCCTTCCAACGCTACAATTCTATGACTCAGCTTCATGGGTGCCCAGGAGTGCTTTGAGAGAGGGAGAAAACATTTTACCCATCCACTTCCTCCATGCTGTGCCCAATTTTTAAAACCTCTGCCATGTCACCTCTTATATTCCTCTAACTCGGCTTATAATTGTCCTTGCACCAAGGCACTGCTAGCTGAGGAGTTGTAGTCCAAACCACCTGCAAAAGCTGTGAATGGCCAAAAGTGATATTGTGTTTATAGCATCACCGGTGACTTAAGACGGTGACTTAATTTTCTACAAATATAAGCAATGCCCTGTAGCTGGATCAAGCCTAGTGCCCATAAAGTCCAGTGTCAGTAGGGATAGCTCAGTCAGCAGAGCACGAGACTCTTAATCTCGGGGTCGTGGGTTCGAGCCCCGCACTGGGCAAAAGATCTCTGCATCCCAGGGGGTTGGAATAGATGACCCACAGGGCCCCTTGCAACTCTATGATTCTATGATCTTGTTCTCACAAAGGCCAACTAGATGCCAGAGGGAAGATGCTCAGAAAAATTGAACTGTAATAATAAATAATAATAATTTATTATTTATACCCCGCCCATCTGGCCGGGTTCCCCCAGCCACTCTGGGCGGCTTCCAACAAAACACTAAAATACAGAAATCCATCAAACATTAAAAGCTTCCCTAAACAGGGCTGCCTTGAGATGCCTTCTAAAGGTCTGGTAATTGTTGTTCTATTTGACCTCTAGTGGGAGGGCATTCCACAGGGTGGGTGCCACCACCGAGAAGGCCCTCTGCCTGGTTCACTGTAACTTGGCTTCTCGTAGCGAGGGAACCGCCAGAAGACCCTCGGCGCTGGATCTCAGTGTCCGGGCAGAACGGTGGGGGTGGAGACGCTCCTTCAGGTATACTGGACCGAGGCCGTTTAGGGCTTTAAAGGTCAACACCAACACTTTGAATTGTGCTCGGAAACGTAATGGGAGCCAATGTAGGTCTTTCAGGACCGGTGTTATGTGGTCTCGGCGGCCGCTCCCAGTCACCAGTCTAGCTGCCGCATTCTGGGTTAGTTGTAGTTTCCGGGTCACCTTCAAAGGTAGCCCCACGTAGAGCGCATTGCAGTAGTCCAAGCAGGAGATAACTAGAGCATGCACCACTCTGGTTGCAAGAGAGTAGAGTTGCAAGGGCCCCCTAAGGGTCATTTGGTTCAAAAACACCCCACCCGTCCCATAATACAGATTGTTACTGCTATTATTTATTTGACAATTTTGTCACTTACTCGAGAGGTCTCTAAACGACTTGCATAGAAGCCAAAAGGGTGCAGCGTGAAATTAAAAAAAAACAGCAGTGCACTCCAATGAAACCATGCATTTTCTTACTTTTATTATATGTTTATTAATTTTTTGAGGCTACAGTTGTAAAAAGTCAGTAAGCTGCACAAACCCATCAAATGAAAACAAAATACCCTCGCTGCAACCACGACTGTGACTGAGGTTATCTACATCACCTTCAATATCAAGAAATACCGTAAATAGGGAGCCACATGGGTTCAGAATTTACACCCGGAGGAAATCGGATCAAAAGCCAACAACAACAACAAGGAACCAGCTGGTTGCGAAAGAGGGCTGTGTAAACCATTTAAATAGCTCATAAACTAAAACAGCAACAAGCCTGGAAGGACGAAAAAGTTTCAGCAGCAAAATCATTCCCACAAACCAGCCTACGGTTTTGCAGAGGAGTGTGCAAGCTTTTGTGTTATACAACATTGTTCCTTTTAGACTAGAAGCACGGCACTCAAATTGCTCAAAGGCCCACTTTTTCCTTAATCTAAGAGGGCAATTTCACCATGTTGCCTGCATTCTCTCTCTCTCTGTTTACTCCTCCTTTCCTCTCTGTCTCTGCCCTCTTTCCGCAGGCTAGAGGCAGCTGACACTTTTGCCTGCCTCTCTTAGAAGGTCACTGGCCCCAAGGAGCTGAGTATTGCCCACAGTATTGCCCCACAGTGATTGGCAGCAGAATCTCAGACGGGAGTCTCTCCCTCCCAACCCCACCTGGAGATCATCATCATCATCATCATTTTTATTTGTATGCTGCCTTTCCATAGTTGAAACGATGCTCAAGGCGGCTTACAACATGACAATACTGACACCATTACAAACATAACCAAAGTCATAAGCAATAAATAAAGCACATCATGCGAAAGGCTGGACTAGATGAATCCCAAGCCGGAATTAAGATTGCCGGAAGAAATATCAACAACCTCAGATATGCAGATGACACAACCTTGATGGCAGAAAGTGATGAGGAATTAAAGAACCTTTTAATGAGGGTGAAAGAGGAGAGCGCAAAATATGGTCTGAAGCTCAACATCAAAAAAACCAAGATCATGACCACTGGTCCCATCACCTCCTGGCAAATAGAAGGGGAAGAAATGGAGGCAGTGAGAGATTTTACTTTCTTGGGCTCCTTGATCACTGCAGATGGTGACAGCAGTCACGAAATTAAAAGACGCCTGCTTCTTGGGAGAAAAGCAATGACAAACCTAGACAGCATCTTAAAAAGCAGAGACATCACCTTGCCTACAAAGCAGGGTGGATTTGATTTAAATCAAACTGATTTAAATCACGATTTAAATCACGATTTAAATCACTAGTCAGTAAGGCTTGATTTAAATCATAGTTGATTTAAATCATAAAGACTAATTCTTGCTGGTATAACTTTATTATGCAAGTAGATGAAGATTTTTAGAATAACAACTTTTCATATTAGTTTTTTTATCCCCAGTTTAATAGGTTAATCATTCATATTTGGACAACTTTACTGTTGTACTTAGGAAGGAGAAAAATAATCATTACCTTAATAATAACAATTTAAATAGATTTATTCAACTGAAACAATAACATTTCAGCAAATGTTATTTGCTTAAACAAACATCCATGTTTGTTAACTAATTTGGCTAAACAAAAACAAAATATATATATTTTAAGAAACTTAGACTGTCAGCCCAGCCTACACATGAAAAACTTAAATACTGTCCACTCCAAACAATCAGAAAAATATTGTTTCTATTCTATTCACTGAACTTCTTGAAACTTAGCACTGAAGGGGTTGCTTCTGTATTCATAGGTTTGTAGAACAATACGGTAGGATTAAGGTCTTTTTCTCAACTCTGTTCATGTTATAACATTTTTGCTGTGAAGAAGAGGCATGTGATCTCTGTTGAGTCAAATTCAGTTTTGAGAACTGCAAAAGTAAACCAAGCACCTGTGATAATATCTTGTAGGCAGAGAAACTGCCCAATAATCTTACAAAAACCTCTGGAAGAGGTGAATGGATTAATGGAATTTATTTACCCCAAAAATTAAACATATACAACCTTATACTACATAATTAAAAAAACTAATCTTTATTTCATGATGGAATAACCTTTGGATGGTAATATGTTTTCCTCAAAAAGCATTTTATTTAAAAAAATCCAATTTAAATCAAAAAAATCGATTTAAATCAAAAAAATCCGATTTAAATCAAAAAAATCTGATTTTTTTGATTTTTTTAAAAAAATCATTGATTTTTATCCACCCTGCTACAAAGGTCCGTATAGTTAAAGCTATGGTTTTCCCAGTAGTGATGTATGGAAATGAGAGCTGGACCATAAAGAAGGCTGATCGCCGAAGAATGGATGCTTTTGAATTATGGTGCTGGAGGAGACTCTTGAGAGTCCCATGGACTGCAAGAAGATCAAACCTATCCATTCTGAAGGACATCAGCCCTGAGTGCTCACTGGAAGGACAGATCGTGAAGCTGAGGCTCCAATACTTTGGCCACCTCATGAGAAGAGAAGACTCTCTGGAAAAGACCCTGATGTTGGGAAAGATTGCGAAAGGCTGGACTAGATGAATCCCAAGCAGGAATTAAGATTGCCGGAAGAAATATCAACAACCTCAGATATGCAGATGACACAACCTTGATGGCAGAAAGTGAGGAGGAATTAAAGAACCTTTTAATGAGGGTGAAAGAGGAGAGCGCAAAATATGGTCTGAAGCTCAACATCAAAAAAACCAAGATCATGGCCACTGGTCCCATCACCTCCTGGCAAATAGAAGGGGAAGAAATGGAGGCAGTGAGAGATTTTACTTTCTTGGGCTCCTTGATCACTGCAGATGGTGACAGCAGTCACGAAATTAAAAGACGCCTGCTTCTTGGGAGAAAAGCAATGACAAACCTAGACAGCATCTTAAAAAGCAGAGACATCACCTTGCCGACAAAGGTCCGTATAGTTAAAGCTATGGTTTTCCCAGTAGTGATGTATGGAAGTGAGAGCTGGACCATAAAGAAGGCTGATCGCCGAAGAATTGATGCTTTTGAATTATGGTGCTGGAGGAGACTCTTGAGAGTCCCATGGACTGCTAGAAGATCAAACCTATCCATTCTTAAGGAAATCAGCCCTGAGTGCTCCCTGGAAGGACAGATCGTGAAGCTGAGGCTCCAATACTTTGGCCACCTCATGAGAAGAGAAGAATCCTTGGAAAAGACTCTGATGTTGGGAAAGATTGAGGGCACTAGGAGAAGGGGACGACAGAGGACGAGATGGTTGGACAGTGTTCTCGAAGCTACGAACATGAGTTTGACCAAACTACGGGAGGCAGTGCAAGACAGGAGTGCCTGGCGTGCTATGGTCCATGGGGTCACGAAGAGTCGGACACGACTAAACGACTAAACAACAACAACAACAGGAGAAGGGGACGACAGAGGATGAGATGGTTGGACAGTGTTCTTGAAGCTACGAACATGAGTTTGACCAAACTGCGGGAGGCAGTGGAAGACAGGAGTGCCTGGCGTGCTCTGGTCCACGGGGTCACGAAGAGTCGGACACGACTAAACGACTAAACAACAACAACAGCAACAACACTCAAATCGGAAGTGCAACAGTCAAAATGGAGCATGTTCGGCTTCCGAATTTTTTTTGCAAACCGGAACACTTACTTCCAGGTTTGCAGTGTTTGGGTTCCAAGGTGTTTGAGAACCAAGGTACCACTGTATCCCGAGCTGTGAAGGCTGGTGTTTTTTTACTGTGAGTGCGCTCTGCAGCAAGTTTTTAAAAGAATAACAGCAGATTTCTCCTGCTTTAGTTTGCTCTGCAATGCTTCTCCAGCGTTGCCGCACAATTGCTATCTGGAGAAGCTATAACAAGAGCTGGACAGAGATAAACCAAAAAATGAACCAGTGCATTAAGTCCGGCAGGAAATGATGAGATATGCACTGACCGGCAAAGTGAAGCATTGCGGTCGCCCCAAAATTTTGCAGGGATCGTGCGAGTCTTCCCCAGTAGCACCCAAAACAAAAACTATAAAGAATGCACAGCAAAAAATGAGGTCTGTAGGAGCCCAGAGATGGGGCTACCACCGTTCCACAGGTCAAATATTGTGACGGTCATCTGTAGATCATGAGGGATGCAAGTCTGCTGTGCGAAGGATGGGTTGTTGAAAAGCTTTGCACGGCTGTTGGCAAACCACCAGCCCTCCCATTCTGGGAGACTCAAGTATGCCAAACGATTCACATGAGCGAAAACACACAGATTAGTCCTCCATCATCATCTTAAAGTAAGTAAGTCCAGGGCTGAGTGCAGAGATATTTGACTGGGCTGCAGGCCCCCCAGATGGAACTCACAAACCATAGCTTAGAAACCTCTGCCACAGACCATAGTTAATTCCACTTCCACCGCGTGCGTTTCTCCTTCTTGCCAGTGAACTGTTGCAAGAGCAAGCTGCAGTCAAGCAACGTAGACTCATAGCATCGGAAGGAACCCAAGGGGTCATCCAGCCCAACCCCCTGGCGAACAGACATTCCATTGCGGCAGACTTTGTTTAAGGAGCCATTGGGCGCCTAGATTATATTTCAGAGTTTCTAACACTGACAACCTCCCCCGAACCCGATGCCCTCCGCGCTGTGGAAGGCTGATGATGCAGTGGGGACAGCCCCTCGCTTCCAACCCGCTTTCCAAACACAAGTAAATAAAGCCCAGCAGAGCCACGGTGGGAAAGAGAGCTCGGCTCGCGATCCCACTGGCCCCATAAAAACAAAAGCATCTGAAATCTCCGAGAGGAGGGAGGATCCTGCCAAAGCAGACGGATCTTTGAGGCTCCCTCTGCGGCATCCTGCCAAGCGCTCCACCCCCACCCCCACCCCCTTTTCTGGAAGGAATCCAAGGAGAGAGAGGCCAGCACCTTCTTGGTTTGGAGCAGGATCAGTCCCAAACGCAAAGGCAAGAGGGGAGGAATCACTGCATGCTCCTATAGTCAGGAATGATCATTTTAAATTGCATTTAGTTTTTTCTTTGCATTTAATTATTTCTTTGCATTCACTTATTTCTTTGCATTCACTTATTTCTTTGCATTCACTTATTTCTTTGCATTCACTTATTTCTTCGCAGGGGCGCGTGCATGTGCAACCCCGCCAGGGCTACCCAAAGCTCTCTGTTCCAATCCACTCTTTTAAAAGTGCAGATTGCAAGCTTCCCTCGTTTATTTACCAAGCTCAGAGCAGGCTTCTCCTCAACCTGGCGCCCTCCAGTTGTTCTGGACTACATTTCCCACCAGCCCCAGCCAGCATGGTCACTGGCCCAGGGATGGTGGGTGTTGTAGTCTAAAACATCAGCAAGAAGCATTGCAGGGGGGTGGACTAGATGACCCACGGGGGTCCCTTCCAACTCTGCAATTCTATCATTCTATGAAGCCAAACTATGTGCATGCCACGGTTATGAACTGAGAACAGCAACCTCCAATCTGGCTATAAACATGAAAATTATGCAGAAATGCCTCTGTGTTTTATTTTTAAAAAAACCAACTTATTCCACTTTTTGCCAACCCTCAAGAAGGGGAAGGAACTGTATCCGATGCTTATTCAGGATAACTCGAATTTCTGGTCAGCCCATGGCCAGCTTTTCAGATTTCCCCCGAGGCGCAGCCGGATTCTTTTACTTTAAGTTTGCAGGACTAAGGGTTGAAAAGCTTTGTTTTATGACACAGAGCTGGGGTTTTTAGTTCGGATCAGTGAGGTCTCCCAGAAAGGGAACGGCATCAATTTGAAAATCAGCTATAGCTACAAGTTAAGCCTAGAGCTACGCAGGAAATTGCATCTGCTGCTAAGCAGGTGGCCTGAAGGCTGGCCTCCTTCTGTTTTGACCTCTGTTAACTTCCTGTGGAATTTGGTTTCCATTTTAGATTGCAGATATACAAACAAGCAGACAAGCAGCCACAATTGGTGCCTGGGTTTACTTTTTTCCTCTTCCCACCCTATCCCTTTTTCCTTTTGTGCCGTGGCACTGTAAGCAAGCAGAGCAGGGACTGTCTTGTTTTAACTGACTATATGTAAGCCCCTTCGGGAGCCTTTTTTAGCTGAATGGTGGGGTACAAATGTTCTAAATGGGTGAAAAAAATGACAAAAAAAATATACAGGCGCCGGTGTTAGAAATTAGCCAGGCGCGTTTTGCTGCTGGCATGGGTCCAGTTGCGACCACACAGAAACTTCTGGATGACCGACATCTCCACCTGGCTGGCCCCTCCATCTGTCTTAAGCAGCTAAGCAGGAGAGCTAATTCCTTGCATTTATACCTCACCCTCCTCCTCGGTGAATCCCTACAACGACCCTACAAGGTAGGCAAAGAGGCTGTGACAGGCCCAAGGACACCCAGCGAGCTTCTTGACTGAGTGGAGACTTGAACACTGATCTCCTAGGTCCTAGTCTGACACTCTAACCACTACACAATATTACTCCGCCCCAGAGTACTTCTGCTATAGGACAGCTCTATAAATTAAGTCAGTAAATAGATATGGGGAAAGCCAAATGTCACTTAGGGCAGGATTTGAAATAATTTCCTTGGAGCTTGTTTTATTTTGGATTGATGTGTTTTAAGTCACCAGCCCAGCACCCGGAGAGCTCTACATTGTCGCAATTGGACCCGTACCAGTTGGTAGTTCAGCATCCCATTGGTCAATTGGGTCCCATTGGTCAATTGACCAGCAACACTGGTCAATCAATGTGCTTGGAAGACACAGAAGTTAACTTGTAAAAGGGTAAAAGAGTATTGGGAGATGATATATAATGAACTGGAAAAAATGTTTTGAAGTACCTTTAAAAAAAAAATTCCTTTTTGTTGGGGATAATTCAAAGGGAAATTCCCAGGTGTCAAAAAAAAAGATTATTTATGTATGCCACTACAGCGGCCCGTGTTTTGCTAGCCCAGAAATGGAAAACAAGCGAGGTCCCAACCAAAGAAAAATGACCACTTAAACTGATGGAATATGCGCAGCCTGCGGACCTAACATATAGAATAAGAGATCAAGAAGAACACGCGCTTAAAGAAGACTGGGAAATGTTTGCTGGATATATGGGTGAAAACGGGTAGCATTGAGGTAAATTCAACCGTGTAAATAAGTTTTGATGAACGTAACAATGGAATACTGAATGTTTTAGTTCGTGTAAAATACGGAGGGCTGTATGGTATGCAAAATGAACCATGGAAAGAGAATACGGTTGTTTAAATGAATATTTTGAAACGTAAATTAGAAAAATGGGCAACGTAATCTGAAGGTCCCTCTGGGTTAGGCAAAAGGTAAAAGTAAAGGTTTTCCCAGTAGTGATGTATGGAAGTGAGAGCTGGACCATAAAGAAGGCTGATCGCCAAAGAATTGATGCTTTTGAATTGTGGTGCTGGAGGAGACTCTTGAGAGTCCCATGGACTGCAAGAAGATCAAACCTATCCATTCTGAAGGAAATCAGCCCTGAGCGCTCACTGGAAGGACAGATCCTGAAGCTGAGGCTCCAATACTTTGGCCACCTCATGAGAAGAGAAAACCCCCTGGAAAAGACCCTGATGTTGGGAAAGATGGAGGGCACAAGGAAAAGGGGACGACAGAGAACGAGATGGTTGGACAGTGTTCTTGAAGCTACGAACATGAGTTTGACCAAACTGCGGGAGACAGTGGAAGACAGGAGTGCCTGGCGTGCTCTGGTCCATGGGGTAACGAAGAGTCGGACACGACTAAACAACAACAACAACAACAACAACAACAACAACAACAACAAAAGTAAAGGACTCCCTGAACAACAACAACAACAAAAATAAAGGACTCCCTGGACGGTTAAGTCCAGTCAAAGGCGATAGCTCATCTGGGGGTATCGTCAGCTGGCAAAAGAAAAGAAAAAGGGATAGAGGGAAAGAGGAAAAAGAGAGAAAGAACCTCGGAGTTTGTGCATTTCCACCAGCCTCTTTGAATCGCAGATCCCACAGCTGGTTTGGGGTGTATCTCTGCCCAAAAGCAGCTCCTGCCATTTTCTTGCCGCACGCAAGCCTCCCTCCCTTTTCTAATATCCGTGTTTATATCTGTGTATAGAATAGCAGCGGCAAAGTAATACCGGCGGACAAACAAAGCAGAGGAGCCAAAGACATTAGAAGAGGAAGGGAGAGGGAGGGGGAGGGGGGAACCCCACAAGCCCGATGGTGTTATTATTTTAAAACGTCTTTTGGTTCCAGACCGGCTTGCGAGATCCTGGACCACACAGGCTGGAAGTACCAGCCTGAGGGCTACAGAAGAGAACAGCCAGCTCCTCTTCCAAAAAAACCCAGCCTCCACGAAGACAAAGATCCCGGGCCTAGCTAAATTTTCCATGCATTGTTTAAAATTTGGAGCAGGGGAAAAGCAGCGCAAGGCAGCCAGGAAAACTTTCTTCTCCACCTGCACTTGTATTTTCCAAATCATTCCCATTTAAAAGCTGCTTTCTTCCAGCAGGATTATTAAGAACATACAAAGAGCCTGCTGGATCAGGCCAACGGCCCGTCTAGTCCAGCATCCTGTTCTGACGGTGGCCAACCAGACACCCGTGCGAAATGTACAAGCTGAATTCGAACACAAGAGCAGCTGTCCCCTTCTGCAGTCTCCAGCAACTGATATTCAGGAGCACTGCATTCAACACGGGTGTTTTCCTAGCTAGCACCCTATTTGGGAGGTTCCACGGCTGCTGGCTTGGTGGTAAAAAAGTAAAGGACCCCTGACAGTTAAGTCCAGTCGCAGACGACTCTGGGGTTGCGGCGCCCATCTCGCTTTTCAGGCATTTGTCTGCAGTTTTCCTGGGTCATGTGGCCAGCATGACTAAGCTGCTTCTGGCGCAACAGAACACCGAAACCAGAGCAGCGCACGGAAACGCCGTTTACCTTCCCGCCGGAGCGGTACCTATTACAGTGGTACCTCGGTTTATGAACACAATTGGTTCCGGAAGTCTGTTCATAAACTGAAGCATTCATAAACTGAAGCGAACTTTCCCATTGAAAGTAATGGAAAGTGGATTAATCCGTTCTAGACGGGTCCGCGGAGTACTCAACCTGAGGCGTACTTAACCCGAAGCATGGGTGTAATTGGTTCCGGAAGTCTGTTCATAAACTGAAGCGTTCATAAACTGAAGCGAACTTTCCCATTGAAAGTAATGGAAAGTGAATCAATCCATTCCAGATGGGTCCGCAGCGTTCGTAAACCGAAAATTCGTAAAGCGAGGTGTTCATAAACCGAAGTTCCACTGTAATCTACTTGCACTTTTTGGGGTGCTTTCGAACTGCTAGGTTGTCAGGAGTGGGACAGTGCAACGGGAGCTCACTCCGTCATGGGGATTCGAACAGCCAACCTCCTGATTGACAAGCCCAAGAGGGTCAGTGGTTTAGACCACAGCGCCACCCGCGTCCCGCCGGCTTGTTCAGGACTACATAAATCACTGCCGCTCACTACTTCCCAAAGTCCTCTCGCTGCAACCATCTAACCCCAGCAAGGGTTGCAGCGGCAAGGCCAGAAAACCCCAGAGAGAGGGCTCCACAGACCCATTCAGTGGTTTGCCAAGGGTGGGCACCCTCGGCACTCGGGCGAGCAGGTCAACTGTCAACCTAGAGACCCCTTCCTTTTTTCTTCTCTTTCCTTTTTCTTTTTCTGAAGAAACTTAATAAAGATCAATTAAAAAAAAATTAAATACATAGAAGGGCTTGCGTTTGTGCTTTTACCACCGTGGCCATCTGGAGGCAAGGCCAGGAGCGTGGCCTTGCTTCCAAGCACTCGCATTAAGGGAGACAAATAAAGTAATATTACATAAAGCAGAGCCTCCCCCCTCCCAACAAAAAATAAATAAAACTGCAGACCGGGCAACCATCTTGAGTGTCTGCTTTTGTGGTGGGAATCAGCATAAACGACTTTTCACTCGAGTAGCAGAACGCCATTCTCTTCCCCCTTCCCTTCAGTCATCTCAGGACTGCATACCTGGGAGCTAGGTTTCCGTGGCAACCAGCTGCTTGGCCTTGCCTTATTTATTTTCCTTCGGCCCAACCGGGCCTCCTCCCATAATCGCTGGCTGGCATTTTCGGCTCTCGTCTTGGATCCTCAACCAGGAGGAGGTTTTTGTTTCTCATCCCTCCGAAAGGGACGGAAACAGAGAGAGCGAGAGAAAAGGTGGGGAGCGTCAGCTCAAAGCCTACGTTGGCTCCGAGATCAATTCAAAGTGTTGGTGCTCACCTTGAAAGCCCTAAACGACCTCAGCCCAGTATACCTGAAGGAGCATCTCTACCCCCATCGTTCAGCCCGGACACTGAGGTCCAGCTCCGAGGGCCTCCTGGCGGTTCCCTCCCTGCAAGAAAGTGAGGTTACAGGGAACCAGGCAGAGGGCCTTCTCGGTGGTGGCGCCCGCCCTGTGGAACGCCCTCCCACCAGATGTCAAGGAAATAAACAACTCTCTGACTTTTAGAAGACATCTGAAGGCAGCCCTGTTTGGGGAAGTTTTTAACGTCTGATGTTTCATCGTGTTTTAATATTCTGTTGGGAGCCGCCCAGAGTGGCTGGGGAAACCCAGCCAGATGGGCCGGGTAGAAATAATAAATTATTATTATTATTATTATTAGCCACAAAACAACTCTGTGGCTTTCAGAAAAGCGGGCTTTGCAAAGGGCTCAGACGCCAATATTTGCTCCAGTAACACAGAATCGTATTGTAGAGTTGGAAGGGACCCCGAGAGTCTTCTAGAATCATAGAATCATAGAGTTGGAAGAGACCACAAGGGCCATCCAGTCCAACCCCCTGCCAAGCAGGAAACACCATCAAAGCATTCTTGACATATGCCTGTCAAGCCTCTGCTTAAAGACCTCCAAAGAAGGAGACTCCACCACACTCCTTGGTAGCAAATTCCACTGCCGAACAGCTCTTACTGTCAGGAAGTTCTTCCTAATGTTTAGGTGGAATCTTCTTTCTTGTAGTTTGAATCCATTGCTCCGTGTCCGCTTCTCTGGAGCAGCAGAAAACAACCTTTCTCCCTCCTCCATATGACATCCTTTCATATATTTGAACATGGTTATCATATCACCCCTTAACCTTCTCTTCTCCAGGCTAAACATACCCAGCTCCCTAAGCCGTTCCTCATAAGGCATCGTTTCCAGGCCTTTGACCATTTTGGTTGCCCTCCTCTGGACACGTTCCAGCTTGTCAGTATCCTTCTTGAACTGTGGTGCCCAGAACTGGACACAGTACTCCAGGTGAGGTCTGACCAGAGCAGAATACAGTGGTACTATTACTTCCCTTGATCTAGATGCTATACTCCTATTGATGCAGCCCAGAATTGCATTGGCTTTTTTAGCTGCTGCATCACACTGTCACAACTAAAGGAATCACAAGCATCCATGATAGATGGCCATCCCACCTCTGCTTAAAAATCTCCCATGATGGAGAGTGCACAACCTCCCAAGGAAGTCCTCCCGGGGGGGGGGGGGGTCTTTTGGATCTCTTACAAATACCCCATCAGGATAAGTCATTTTTATTAAAAAAAAAAGTAAGTGAAAGTAACAACCTAGCAAAAGCAAAGAGGTGCCCATCAAAATATAAAACAATGTGCATAGCAGCAAACTGAATTTACTGCAACGCCTTATTTATGCCCCAACACTTAAAGCCATCTCAAGCCATCAGGGCTCCCATAAAAATAGTACTTATAGCAAAACATTGGAAGGGGGACCAAATCCCTTCAGATCCGAATGGTTACTAAAAGTGGCAGAGTATGCTGAACTAGATAGTCTCTCGGAAAAGGCTAGATATATGCAAAAACAGGAGTTCATTGATAACTGGAAACCTCTAAAGAGTTACTTAAAAAGAGAAGTGTTGCAATCTGAATTCGGTGGCAGCTTTTGAATAAGCTCTGTAAATAAAGGTTAAAAGGGTTAAAATAAATATGTATACATAGATGCATATCAGGATATTATTATGATTTTGCTGATAAATTTAGGCAATAGGTTTATTAGAGCGCAAAGGTGTTGAGAAGGACGGGAAGTCAAATTCATGAAGATATATACTTACTTCTTGGTTGGGATTTTTATTTTGGTGGGTTTGATTTGCAGACTATAAAATATATTTGATGTATGGATGTAACTATGGTTAATAAAGCATTTTTAAAATTCAGGCCTGAATAGGGCAAGCCAGTCAGGGAACGCAGGTACAGAGCCCCGATTAGCAGCGCTATCCAACATGCCCTTAGCACATGTGCAGTGAAGATGGTCAAGAGCAGGCATCCCCAAACGGCAGCCCTCCAGATGTTTTGAGACTACAACTCCCATGATCCCTAGCTAACAGGACCAGTGGTCAGGGATGATGGGAATTGTAGTCCAAAACATCTGGAGGGCCAAAGTCTGGGGATGTCTGGTCAAGAGCCTTAAAGTGAATACTGAGGGAACAAATCTGCTTAAGTCGACCTATCATTGTTCGTTTTGCTCTGTAAATGAAGAGCTCTGTGTAGTCCAGAAGTTTGCATGCTCCTGGGAGAATGGTAATTAGCCCCTCGACAGTGGAATCCTATGCATGCCGCTTCGGAAGAACATTCCACTGTGCTTGGTGGGGGAGGGAGCATGAACTGGCTGGGGCAGAGCGGGGCTTCAGCTAGCCAGCCTGTGGCTGTCGCAGGCAGCTTGAGCCTCACTGGGAAACGAGAAGAGAGGCCAGGAGGCCGAAGGGTCATCAGAGAGGGCATCACTACTGTAAGCAAAATACAGGAAAGGATATATTTATGTTTCCTCCCCATGGCCCTCCTCCACGCTGACGGGAGGACCAAAAAGGAACTGAGCGCTTTTGCTAAAGAAGTATCAAAGAAGGCTTAGTTTCTGCGGCAGCTTTGCAAAAAAATAAAATGAAATAATAAATAGGCAAGCGGTCTAGAATTAAAACACTGCACCAACATCTGGGGCTCAGATTGTGCCAACTACAGTAAGTTAATGCGCCCCCTCCCGCGCTCCTCAAGTTGCATGAAAAGCACTGGTTGCCACACCGCAAAACACAGGGCAAGCCAAAATTGTGTTTTATGGAACCAATTCATTTAGAGTTTCAGGTGTCAAGTTTCTAAGTGGCTGAGATGGGCAGCAAAAGGCACGAGATGCTCACAAGTGGTGACAGTGCTTCCGTAAGAATTTTGGGGAAAGGTGTGTTTTTGTTTGTTTGCAAGAAGCCAAATTAATTTTGAAGAACCTGACCTGGAGAAATCGGGATGGTGGAGGGTTTGGGAAATGATGGGCAGGTAAGGTGCCTGGGGAAGCTTGCAATTGATATGTTCCAATGGATTCCAGGTCACCAAGCCAAAACCAAGATCTGCCATGACGTGACTCTAGACCTCCCAGTTGGGTAAGCAAGGAAGAATGGGCGGGAGAAGGACTTGAGGAAGCTGGAGGAATAGACTAGAGAGCCTGAGTGGCTGGCTCTTTCGACTGACAACACACCTGGATTTCTCAGCAACCTTCCTGGCAGCAACTCAGAAACAACAGTCAAGATGCTCAAAGATGGGCAAACAGAGGCCTCTGTACTAATTGAGACCAGCCTTTGGCTGGCCACATCCACCTGTCACTCACCTGGTGTCCTGTGACCTCAGGTAGAGCCTGTGACAGGTAGAAAGGTAAAAAGGTAAAGGACCTCTGGACGGTCAGGTCCAGTCAAAGGCGACTCTGGGGTTGCAGTGCTCGTCTCGCTTTTCAGGCCGAGGGGGCCGGCGTTTGTCCACAGACAGCTTTCCGGGTCATGTGGCCAGCAGGACTATAAACTGCTTCTGGCGCAACGGGACACCGTGACGGAAACCAAAGTGCATGGGAACGCAATTCACCTTCCCGCCGCAGTGGTACCTATTTATCTACTTGCCCTGGCGTGCTTTCGAACTGCTAGGTTGGCAGGAGCTGGGGCAGAGCAACGGGAGCTCACTCCGTCGTGGGGATTCGAACCACTGACCCTCCAATCGGCAAGCCCAAGAGGCTCAGTGGTTTAGACCACAGCGCCACCCGCATCCCTTGGGACAGGTACAGCCATAACGGCAAAGTGGGAGCCTGGGGGGGGGGAGTACTCCCAGTTCTTCATTTCCATTTGGGGGATGCTAAAATCTGGAGCTGATGAATTAACTTAAGAACATAAGAGAAGCTTGCTGAATCAGGCCAATGTAGGCGCAGTGCAGGATCCTGTTCTCACAGTGACCAACCAGATGCCTTTGGGAAACCTGCAAGCAGGATTTGAGCGTAAGAGCAACTCTCCTCTCTTGCGGCTCCCGGCAACTGCAAACATGCATGCGGAGAGAAGGTGCGGCAAAGGTTGGTCTCCCCGCAACTTGACTCTCTTAAAAAAAAAACAAATGCCATGGCCCTTTTCCTCACCCCTCCATCTTTCAGCGCTGAACAGAGCAAGGGAGACTCTGGCCTTCAACTCTGGAGCGCTGCTGCCAGTCAGTGCTGGGCCAGGTGGACCCGTGGTCCGACTCGGTGCAAGGCAGCTTCATCTGTTCCTATCCTGCGCTTAGCTGGAGGCAGGCATGTCTGGTGCCAAGTCGCATCCTGTTCTTCTGAGCCGCTCGGTGCGGCAATAATTCAAGGGCTCTCCGTTCCCACCCGATGCCTTCTGAAATCTTAACATCCCGCAGTGCCCTGCCCTGATATATAATAAATCAAAAGGGCGGATAAAATGCTCTTTTAAGTTGTGTTATGGCTGTGGCACAAAGAGGCTGAAAGGCAAGGGAGATATTCCGAGATACAGCTGGAAAACTTTGCCCTTAAAAGGGAAAAAATTGCACCCGTTATTCTGGTTTTTTTTCTCCCCCTCGCTGGTCGGGGCAGCCCAGAAGTTCGCGCGAGGTAAGGCCTGCTTCTCAGATCTGTTGCCCACACTCACCCCTGCCCAGATAGATCAAGCATCTCGTCTAAGGAAAAGGGACACGGCCAAGTGGATTGAAGAAAGTGGGCACACGAAAGCTTTCCTCCCTCTCTCACTATGCAAGAACTCGCAGGCGGCCAATGAAGCTGAACACTGGAAGGTTCAGAAGAGGCAAAAAGGATATAACTCAACTGGTAGAGAATGAGACTCTTAATCTCAGAGTCGTGGGTTCGAGCCCCACGTTCGGCAAAAGATTCCTGCGTTGCAGGGGGGCTGGACTAGATGCCTCTGGGGGTACCTTCCAACTCTTACAATTCTGTGATTCCGAGGAAGGACTTCTTGCAGAGTTAATCTGGAGAAGGGCTTTCTTTTACCTGCCTCAAATCTTTCAGCACTTCGCTTCACTGGGTGTCTATGAGCTCGAGAGGCAATGCCAGCTTCGTACCATCACAGAACCTGAGAGCTGGAAGGGGACACCGAAGGTCATCCAGTCCACCCCCCCCCTCTGCAATGCAGGAATAAATGCAGCACGCCTCTGAATGCCGGTCGCTGGAATCGCAAGTGGAGAGAGACGTGCTGTTGCTCTCAGGTCGTAAGAACATAAGAAGAGGCTGCAGGATCAGGCCAATGGCTCACAGTGGCCGACGAGGTGGAAAACCAACAAGCAGGATCTGTGGTTTCCATCAACTGGCATTTGACAGCCCTGATTTTGGTGATGGCTCCGACCTGGTGGAATGCTTTGTCCCACAAGACTAGGGCTCTGCAGGACCTGATCTCCTTCCGCAGGGCCTGTAAGACAAGAGCTATTCCGCCTGGCCTTCAATTTGAATTAGCCTGATCCTCTATTCCCTTTTCCCTTTCCTCTTCTATGAAGAAACCCTTTCTGGGACCCCACATTTAAATAAACTTCATTTAAACTTCATTAAAATAATGGCAATAATATTGATATCTAATCTGAGGCAGGAATTCAGGGTATTGACCTACAAGGGGAAACTCAGCACAGAAAGACTCGATTGTCTGTGTGGATCATGAATAATGAGGAATCTGCTGACAGTGCAAAACTCTATTAGGAAAGTCGTTTCCATCTATATCTGGAAACAGACACAGAAAGGAAGATGGAATGAGGAAGTCACATCAAAGGCTTGTCTCTCCTACGCATCCCTGAGAAAACCACCGAGGAGAAATTTCAGCCATTACCCGTACTAATAAGTAACCGCAGCGTGAGGCGAGACCAGAGGGGGATTTTGGGTCACGGGCCCCGCAAAATATCTTGTTTTTTTGGGGGGGGGGACAAAGATGATGTCGCCAGCTCCTCCAGGGTGCTGTTAAACTGTGAGGACGGGTGAGGATGCTAAACAGACCTCAAATAAGCCATCTCTTGGAACAGGAGAACTCTAGCCAAATGGGCCATTCTCTGGCCAAATTGCAGATCTCGGAGTATTTCAAAGCGGGCACTATTTGCTCTTTTAGCCACTGTGCCAGGCTTCAGTTGAGGGTAGTTGAAGGATATAAAAAGAGTGTGCTCTGCGGCTTCCAGGATTACAACAGAATCAAAGAGTCACAGAACTGCAGTGTTGGAAGGGTTCCCGAGGGTCATCTAGTCCAACCCGCTGCAATGCAGGAATCTGAAGCGTCCATGACTGATGGCCATCTAACCTCTGCTTAAAAACCTCCAAGGGTTGAAATGTTTGATCAGATTTAGAAGTTGAGATAGGCTGTAGAGGATAGATATGTTAGGTATTTTAAGAGTTATATATAAACGTGAAGTAAAATTAAGTGAAAAGAATGATAGGCAATTAATAATTTGATTGAAATTATGATACAGAAATTACTAACGATGAATTACAATGAAACACAGTAAGGGGGGACTTGAGGAAGTCAAAATATTAAGAAATAAACTGAGATTATGTTGTTGGATTTTTGTTCTTTTTTCTTTTGTTGTTTCTTGTTTTCTTTTTTTGTTACAGTCTTTTTTTATGTAGGTTGTGTGTTTATTGGCAAAATGAATAACTTTTTTGGGGGGAAAATAAATGAAAACCTCCCTCCCAGGAAGGAGAATCCGTCACCTTCCATCCCACAGTCAAACAGTGTTTACCGTCAGAAAGTTAATCCTGATGTTTGGTCAGAATCTCCTTTCTTGCAACTTGAAGCCATGGGTTCGAGTCCTACCATCCAGAGCAGGAGAAAACAAGCTTGCTCCATCTTTCATGCGACAGCCCTCAAAATATCAGAATACGGCTAGCCTATCTCCTCTCAGTCTCCTCTTTTCCTAAATATACCCAGCTCCTTCAACCATTCCTCATAAGGCTTAGTTTCCAGACCCTGGATCCTCTTGGTGACTCTCCTCTGCCCACCTTCCAGCTTGTCAACATCCTTCTTAAATTGTGGTGCCCAGAACTGGACACAGGACCCCATGGCAGAATAGAGTGGGACTATGACTTCCCTTATTGTAATTGATAAGTCTAAATTGTTTAACTCATATTTAACGATATTTAATAATACAGGTTTTAAGCAGTATGCAGACCGAGAACTCCCAGAAGTGCAAGCTGTATTTTGAAGGGGCAGAGGAACCAGAAACCAAATTGCAAACATGCGCTGGATTATGGAGAAAGCGAGAGAGTTCCAGAAAAACGGCTACTTCTGCTTCATTGACTATGCAAAAGCCTTTGACTGTATCGACCACAGCAAACTATGGCAAGTTCTTAAAGAAATGGGAGTGCCTGAACACCTCATCTGTCTCCTGAGAAATCTCTATGTGGGACAAGAAGCTACAGTTAGAACAGGATATGGAACAACCGATTGGTTCAAAATTGGGAAAGGAGTACGACAAGGCTGTATATTGTCTCCCTGCTTATTTAACTTATATGCAGAATTCATCATGCGAAAGGCTGGACTGGATGAATCCCAAGCCGGAATTAAGATTGCCGGAAGAAATATCAACAACCTCAGATATGCAGATGACACAACCTTGATGGCAGAAAGTGAGGAGGAATTAAAGAACCTTTTAATGAGGGTGAAAGAGGAGAGCGCAAAATATGGTCTGAAGCTCAACATCAAAAAAACCAAGATCATGGCCACTGGTCCCATCACCTTCTGGCAAATAGAAGGGGAAGAAATGGAGGCCGTGAGAGATTTTACTTTCTTGGGTTCCATAATCACTGCAGATGGTGACAGCAGTCACGAAATTAAAAGACGCCTGCTTCTTGGGAGAAAAGCGATGACAAACCTAGACAGCATCTTAAAAAGCAGAGACATCACCTTGCCGACAAAGGTCCATATAGTTAAAGCTATGGTTTTCCCAGTAGTGACGTATGGAAGTGAGAGCTGGACCATAAAGAAGGCTGATCGCCGAAGAATTGATGCTTTTGAATTCTGGTGCTGGAGGAGACTCTTGAGAGTCCCATGGACTGCAAGAAGATCAAACCTATCCATTCTGAAGGAAATCAGCCCTGAGTGCTCACTGGAAGGACAGATCGTGAAGCTGAGGCTCCAATACTTTGGCCACCTCATGAGAAGAGAAGACTCCCTGGAAAAGACCCTGATATTGGGAAAATGGAGGGCACAAGGAGAAGGGGACGACAGAGGACGAGATGGTTGGACAGTTATCTAGTTATCTCCCGCTTGGACTACTGCAATGCGCTCTACGTGGGGCTACCTTCGAAGGTGACCTGGAAACTACAATTAATCCAGAATGCGGCAGCTAGACTGGTGACTGGGAGTGGCTGCCGAGACCACATAACACCGGTCTTGAAATACCTACATTGGCTCCCAGTACGTTTCCGAGCACAATTCAAAGTGTTGGTGTTGACCTTTAAAGCCCTAAATGGCCTTGGTCCAGTATACCTGAAGGAGCGTCTCCACCCCCATCGTTCAGCCCAGACACTGAGGTCCAACTCCGAGGGCCTTCTGGTGGTTCCCTTGTTGCGAGAAGCCAAGTTGCAGGGAACTAGGCAGAGGGCCTTCTCGGTGGTGGCGCCCGCCCTGTGGAACGCCCTCCCATCAGATGTCAAAGAGAAAAACAACTACCAGACTTTTAGAAAACATCTGAAGGCAGCCCTGTTCAGGGAGGCTTTTAATCTTTACTCTATTATTTTATTTTTCTGTTGGAAGCCGCCCAGAGTGGCTGGGGAAGCCCAGCCAGATGGGTGGGGTATAAATTTATTATTATTATTATTATTATTATTATTATTATTATTATTATTATTATTACAGTGTTCTCGAAGCTACCAACATGAGTTTGACCAAACTGCGGGAGGCAGTGGAAGACAGGAGTGCCTGGCGTGCTCTGGTCCATGGGATCACAAAGAGCCGGACACGACTAAACAACAACAACAAATGATACAGGTTACTAATGGATTACTGAATATTGCTTTATTTTATATAACTTGTTCATTTTAAAGTTATTGTGACTTTTTTGGTATTGGTTCAGGTTTTTAGATTACGTGGTTGTTTCTCCAGCTTGTGCCATATAGCCATATAGAAAAATAAAAGTGAAATGAAATGAAATTGATATTTAGACTAGACTTCTGTTGATACATCCTAGACTATCGTTCGCTTCCTTTTTTGCTGCTGCTGCAAAAAAAGGAAAGGGGGGGTCACGGACTTGTCGACCTTGTGGCTTAATCCCAGCTCTAGGAAAGCACCCCAGCTTCTGAAGCACTTCAGAAGAGCTATATAATATTGTGGGTTGCAATCTCAGGAAAAGCTAGCGGCAGTGTCATTAATAATATTTTTTTAAAAAAAACAAAAACCAGTGTGGAAAGCAGAAAGCAATCCAGGAAATCCGTCTGTTGAAATCTCTCGAGGAGGCACAGGAAACATTTCATTGTGAAAAGAGAGTTATTAATATATATACATATAAACACCATTTAAACATGGGATAGCGCAGCAGGTAGAAGCATGAGACTCTGAATCTCAGGGCCATGGGTTCGAGCCCCACGCTGAGCAAAATATTCCTGCATTGCAGGGGGTTGGACTAGAGGACCCTTGGGCCCCCTTCCAGTTCTGCAAGTCTATGATACTAACAGCCAACTCTAGTACAGATGCAGACTGGGGAAGATTTTGACTTTTAAAAAGAAGGTCTTCAGGAAGCCTAGCCTCCCTCGCAGGGCTGTTGTGAGTATAACAGGGATGGAGAGAGAAATGAACTGTTTCTACGGTCCTGAGACTGAGGGTGCAAACCTGGGTTATAAATACAAGAACATATCGCTCTGGTCTCTGACCTGGGCTCAACCTCCTGGGATGTAGCACTTCCACAAAAGCCTAATAAAAACAACCACAATACAGTGGTACCTTAACCACTGTAATCCGTTCTGGAAGTCCAATCAACCAATCAGTAGCTGAACTGGGATCCACACAGTCACAAAAACAAAACAAAAAGAGCCGCGAAAACAAAAAACACAAAATAAATAGTAAAAACAGACAGACCTCAGCTTAACACTCAAAACAGAAGTGTGGCACTCAAATCGGAAGCATAACACTCAAAACGGAGCACGTTTGGGTTCCAAAAAAAAGTTCGCAAACCGGAACACTTACTTAGAATCATAGAGTTGGAAGAGACCACAAGGGCCATCCCTTGCCGAGCAGGAAACACCATCAAAGCATTCTTGACATATGCCTGTCAAGCCTCTGCTTAAAGACCTCCAAAGAAGGAGACTCCACCACACTCCTCGGTAGCAAATTCCACTGCCGAACAGCTCTTACTGTCAGGAAGTTCTTCCTAATGTTTAGGTGGAATCTTCTTTCTTGTAGTTTGAATCCATTGCTCCGTGTCCGCTTCTCTGGAGCAGCAGAAAACAACCTTTCTCCCTCCTCTATATGACATCCTTTCATACTTCCAAGTTTGCAGTTTTAGGGTTCCAAGTTGTTTGAGTACCAAGGCATTTGAGAACCAAGGTACCGCTGTACCAGCAAGGCCAAGATGTGGGTATTGTCTTCTGAGTAGCCCAGGCCCTCCAAACACACTGCCTATCCTTGCGTCCTGGAGAGGTCACTTCATTGCTGCGTTTGCATGCCAACATATTAATCAGCGTGGGCCCTTGCAGTCTCCATCAGAGGCCCTTCTCTGTATGCCCCACCCAAGGGGCGGAGGGTGGCCACACAAGAACAGGGCCTTTTCGGTGGTGGCTCCCCTCTTGTAGAATGCTCTCCCCAGGGAGGCAGATCAGGCACCATCATGGGCAGCCTGAAGGTGGCAGGCAAAGTCCTTTCTTTTTCACACAGGCCTTAAGCTGCCTCCTAAAACAGGGTTCAACTTTTAATGGGGTGGGCAGAACTCATCCTTTGTATTAATATTTTGGGGTGAGCATTTTATACACGCTGCAATCTCAGGGTGGTTTAATCAATCAACCCCTCTTCCCCGGGAACTCTGTGGAATGGTACTTCTGCGGGGGGTCTTTGGGGGGGTCTTCAAACAACTCTCGCCTCCCTTAACAAACTACAGCTCCCAGAATTCTTTGGGGGAAGAAGGCACGTCTGCTTAAAGCAGTATCACAGTGAACGGAAGAACGTTAACGCAGGGATCTTTCGCCCTATGTGGGGCTGGAACTCACAACCCCGAGATTAAAGAGTCTCATGCTCTTAAAATGTACGGTGCGTGAATGTGGCCAGAGTCCACCAGCCGTGCCCAAATGCCATTTTTCAGCCTCCACGTCATCACAAATAAATAAATAAATCACAATGTGCAGCTAAGAAACTGCGAGTGAAACTTCACGTCCCAGTGAGCGGGCAGCCAATATACTTTTAGAAAGGATAATAACCCCCTTGGCGGAAGCAGGAGAATGACCCCCCCCTCCGCCAGGCCCCCTGCGGAGATCAGGTGGCTCCTTCTCCCTTTCCCTGTGCCAAGTGGAAAAACCACCACCTCCATCGAGCCTCTGGCGCACTTCAAATCACAGAGATACAGGCTGAAGCAAGGACAGGGGTTTTCACATGCGCCAAACTTCTGTGCCCCAACAAGGAAGGAAGGAAGCCAAGAGGCAAGCATGAGAAAACACAGGATTGCCCCATTTCAGATACCTATACAGTGGTACCTTGGTTCTCAAACTTAATCCGTTCCGGAAGCCCGTTCCAAAACCAAAGCGTTCCAAAACCAAGGCGCGCTTTCCCGTAGAAAGTAATGCAAAACAGATTAATCCGTTCCAGGCTTTTAAAAACAACCCCTAAAGCAGCAATTGAACATGGATTTTACTATCTAACGAGACCATTGATCCATAAAAATGAAAGCAATAAAGAATGTACTGCAGTCACACAATCCATCAATCAATCAATCAGAATCTGAACTGGGTTCCACACAGTCACAAAAACAAAGCAAAAAGGGCCGCAAAAACGCAAAATAAATAGCAAAAACAGGCCGACCTCAGCGTAACACTCCAAATGGAAGCACGGCACTCAAAACGGAGCACGTTTGGCTTCCGAAAAATGTTCGCAAACTGCAACACTTACTTCCGGGTTTGCAGTGTTTGGGTTCCAAGTTATTTGAATACCAAGGCACTGCTGTATTTTTTAAAAAGCTGGATACTGACAAAGTTGTCAAAGAACCCGCATCGATCCCTTTGCTACAGCCAGATTTTCAAAATCCACCTTAGCATTTATATCTTCTGCAGATTTGTCTCCCCCTCCTCACTGTCAGATTTTTAAAAAACGTTTGAGTCGCGAAAAAGTTTTTTTAAAAAAGTTTTGAGACCAGAGCCCCTGAGTTGGCTAAGAGTTCTCAAACGCCCCTTTGGCTGAAAAATCGGTTCTCTGCTCTAAAGCAGTTTTTCCCAGAGTGTCTGAGCTCTGGGGTGCAGTAGCTACTTTAAAATAAAAATGCCCCTGTGCTGTGTTTTTTTTGTTTGTTGGTTGGTTTATTCCACTGCAGATAAAACACAAGCCTGTTTTTAACAGCAACCTGACGCAGAAATTTAGCATGTGGCAATTTTTTCCCCACCGGGAAAAGTTTGCTGCATGAGAAATGTTGCTGGAAGCCACACGAGACAGGGCAGTAAAAGAATCTCGGGGGGGAGGGGGTCCTGGGGAGGGGGCGCACACTGGGAGAAAACATTGCCCTCAATAGCCTGGTCTCATATGTGCAAACTTTCTTTTGCTGCAGTGATATGTCTGGTGCAGGAGATAGGAAGGGTCCGGGCCCATATCCAAATATTTGTGACAGCCAAAAACACAGGAATCTGCCTTCTGGCAAGCCAGGTTAATTGTCCATGTAGCCTTATGTTGTCTAAAAGATTTTGGAAGTAGGGGTGCAGGTGGCTCTGTGGTCTAAACCACTGAGCCTCTTGGGCTTGCCGATCGGAAGGTCAGCGGTTCGAATCCCCGCGACGGGGTGAGCTCCCGTTGCTCTGTCCCAGCTCCTGCCAACCTAGCAGTTCGAAAGCACGCCAGCGCAAGTAGATAAACGGGTACCACTGTGGCGGGAAGGTAAACGGCGTTTCCGTGTGCTCTGGTTTCCGTCACGGTGTCCCGTTGCAGCAGAAGCGGTTTAGTCCTGCTGACCACATGACCTGGAAAGCTGTCTGTGGACAAACACCGGCTCCCTCGGCCTGAAAGCGAGATGAGTGCCGCAACCCCAGAGTCGCCTTTGACTGGACTTAACCACCCAGGGGTCCTTTAACTTTACCTTGATGTAGGGACTGGTGAATCTGTCCGTTTCGGTTTCCCTCCTTCTCATTTTCTTTTTCAATCTTAACTGCACATCTCCACATCACTTTGCGGGTGTTTCTTTTAAAAGTTCTCATGAAAACTCATCAGCATCGTAGTGCAAATTTATCCTAATCCTAACAGACACATTTGGGGGGGGGGTCATAGAAATGTTGATTTGGAAGGGTCCCTGAGGACCATCTACTCCAACCCCCTGCAACGCAGGAATATTCAGCTGTCCCATACGGGGATCGAACCTGCAACCTTGGCATTATCAGCACCACGATCTCTAACCAGCTGAGCTGCATAGGCAAAGCAAATCCCCCCCATTAAGAATGCACTTTTTGCATGTTCTTTTTACCAGCATGCACATTTTTATTCGCACTTCCTCCAAGCCAATGCATTTTTTCATTTGGCTGCGAAAATACACCGCAAAACATGGAGAAGTGTGCATTTTGAAAGATGTTTGTGCTTTGGTTCACCTACTGTTTTGCAAAGCGTGGACTGGGCTGGTTTGCCTTCCGATGCTGCATTAAATTTCACCCTTGTCCGTAACCTGAATTAGATGGGCCCCAGGATGGACACAGCAGGTCCATTTTCTTAAGATCTTATTTATACCTCTGCAGGCAAATACAAAACTTTAGGGGGGGGGACTGTAGATGCCCTCGTCTCTGGGGCAGAAGACTTTCGGAAGAGAGATCGAGGGATGTCTTTGATGGGTGGCTACTGTGACTTTTTCCATGCAGTCACAAAGAAATCTAGGTTATCCAAACTTATTGCAAACTTGCAAAATTACAACCACACAGGGCATAAAACATGCAAATTCTACAGATTAACTCTGCGGGAAGTTCATCCTGAGAATCATAGTTGGGTGGGACTACAAGGATCATCCAGTCCAACCCCCACAATGCAAGAATCTTTTGCCCAGCATGGGATTCGAACCCACACCCCTGGGATTAAGAGTCTCATGCTCTACCAGCGGAGCTATATGTACATATATGTATATATGGAAACCTTACGTTGAATACGTGTGAACTTATCTTAAATCCCCGTTTATTTTCACATTCCTCTGCATTGTCGCAAGCCTGCTTTTGAAAAGGAAACAACTCTCCTTCGCGCAAAAACAAAATATGAGCCCGAGAAGCATTGCATTCCTTCCCACAAAAAGATACCCATACACAGGAATGTCAAGATATTAAAGAGGTTTTTTTTTAATATATATATTTTAAAAAACCTCTGTTCACTTTCGCATGACAATGGGCAGAACATCAGAAACAACAGCGAATGAAAAAGTAAAAGTAATCAAATAAAACAGAGAGAAAGCCGTCAAAACCCCCTACAGAGGAGTTGAAAACTCTCTTTTTTTCATCCAATGTTCTAGGCACAAAATCGGCTACAGCCAGCCAACGGATTAACACTTTGCAGAGACCTTATATAGCAGTCCAGGGAACTATCGCTGGCAGGGTTCACACATGACAGCACGAGTCCTGCACCACGTGACTCCCCTCTTTGGGAGCAAGCAAACTCCTGGCCCTGCCTGGCTGACACGCAGAGAGAGGCAGGCGAACTGGCAAAACCGTCCTGCGACTGGGCTGGAGGTGGGAGAAACTCAGTGTGTGTCTCCCACACCACGCAATCGCAGGAGAAGCTCCAGGCATCCAAAACCAGCACATCAGAGAAAAAAGTCAGCCTGCAAATCTAAACACAAGGAGATCATAAAATCAGAGAACTGCAGAGCTGGGCATCATCCAGCCTGCAATGCAGGAATATGCAGCTAGCTGCTCCACACGGGGATCGAACCTGCAACCTTGGCGTTATCAACACCACGCTCTAACCAGCTGAGCTCTGCAGGCCATAGCTAGGTTATTTTGTGCAGAAGAGCGTTCAAATCACACCGTTTCCCTACTCAGAATCAACTACAAGTAAGATGCTTTGTCCGCCTAAATCAGTATTGTCTGCACTGGCCGGCAGCGGCTCTCCAGGGTTTCAGGCCAGGGTTCGAAATCCCCCAGGTGCCAGGAGCATTTGGCGCATGGCATGGGTCCATTTGCGACCGCGGGGAGATCTCTGGGTGCCAGGTTGGACTGATATCTCCACCTGGCTGGCCCCCTCCAACTTTCTTAAGCAGGCCAGCAGAAGAGCTTGTATACTGCAATTATATCTCACCTTTTTCTTCAAGGTGAACATGGTTCAAACCCACCTCTCTCCTCGGTTAATCCCTATGACGACCCTGCGATGTAGGTTAGGAGGCTGAGACTGACTCCAAGGTCACCCAGCGAGCTTCATGACTTGAGTGAGGATTTGAACCCGGACCTCCCAGGTCCTAGTCCGGCACTCTAACCACTACACAATCCTGGCTCCCTACAGTCCTTCTGCTAGGGGGCAGCTCTATAAATTAAGTCAGTAAATAAACATTGTCCCCGAGAGAAGGATCTGAAATATTTTCCAAGAAGCTTACATTTGCTTTACCCTGGATTATTTTAGTTGCTGTTTTTGACGTGCTGCAAACCACTTCTGGTACAGTATTTTTTTCCTTTAAAATATAAAGTGGCATAGAAATAAAATCAACAACAACAACAAGGATACTGACAAGCTGGAACGTGTCCAGAAGAGGGCAACCAAAATGGTCAAAGGCCTGGAAACGATGCCTTATGAGGAACGGCTTAGGGAGCTGGGTATGTTTAGCCTGGAGAAGAGAAGGTTAAGGGGTGATATGATAGCCATGTTCAAATATATAAAAGGATGTCATATAGAGGAGGGAGGAAGGTTGTTTTCTGCTGCTCCACAGAAGCGGACACGGAGCAATGGATTCAAACTACAAGAAAGAAGATTCCACCTAAACATTAGGAAGAACTTCCTGACAGTAAGAGCTGTTCGGCAGTGGAATTTGCTACCAAGGAGTGTGGTGGAGCCTCCTTCTTTGGAGGTCTTTAAGCAGAGGCTTGACAGGCATATGTCAAGAATGCTTTGATGGTGTTTCCTGCTCGGCAGGGGGTTGGACTGGATGGCCCTTGTGGTCTCTTCCAACTCTACGATTCTATGATTCTAACAACAACAGCAACAACAACAACAACAACTGGCAATTCACTTATATATCTGAATTTCTAACACTGATTCCCAGCCCTTCCCTGGGGAATTGAACCCGGAACCTTCTGCATGCAAGGCAGACGCTGTACCACGGAGCAATGGCTCTTCCACAAAGGCAGGAATGATATAAGGCAAGGAAGAGAACGGTTCTCTGGACCTATGAGCAAATGTGCAAGCTGGAGAAAAGTGCCCTGGGCACACAGACAGGACAAGTCAGCAAATATTGCAGGATTTCCTCCTGGGTGCCCAGTTTCAACGCTTCACTGGGAACTGGGTTTCCCGGAAGGAGAGCTAAGCTCTTTTGAATAGAGCTGGGCCTGCGGTTCCTCCAGGAACCTCTTATTCCGACATCAAACATCTCAAGATCTTTACCACCGCAAGCCCTAAGCATGTCAACCAAACACGGAGGAATATATTGCTTACTCCTCATCCAGGCATTTTGGGGGAGACGGTGGGGTACACAGCCTTACACCATAAAACACTGATATTGGTGCTGCCGTCTCGGGTCAACTTGTGCATGAGCGCTAGGAACGATTTGATAAGTCTTTGTTTCTCAGTTTGGTCCTTTTACACGGCTTTATACATAACGTGGCATTTTATGCACTGTGACTTGGCGTTATTTTTTTATTTATCATCGTTTGGCGATTGTCGCAATTGTTAAGTGTGGATTCCTGTTTACAGTGGTACCTCGGTTTATGAACACAATTGGTTCCGGAAGTCTGTTCATAAACTGAAGCGTTCATAAACTGAAGCGAACTTTCCCATTGAAAGTAATGGAAAGTGAATTAATCCGTTCCATATGGGTCCGTGGCGTTTGTAAATCGAAAATTCATAAATCGAGGTGTTCATAAACTGAGGTTCCACTGTAGTTATCATTTGCTGGTGTTTTGTTAATTCTATTGTGTACTGTTATATCCAAACAGATTGTTGAACGCCACTTGATGTTAAGCCATTCATTCTAAAGTTATGTTTCATTACGACTTTTTATATTGGATCAGATCATTACAAGGGACAAATTAAAGAGTGAAATAAAAAATGAAATAACATCCGGACAGCAGCACCGACCCACCAGATCACACATGCACATCGTGTTTCCACACAACAGCTTCCTCTCCAGAACCAATCATCTCCATGCAACGTTTGCAAGGAGGCCTCGATCCCTCCCCAAAATGCTCCACTGACAACCAATTCCGTGGCGCCAATCCTCTCCACCACGATGCCAGTTTCCAGCACGGCATGTTGCATTTGCAGCTGCACCCACGTTCAGCCACACTCAAAGCAATTGGGGGCTCCCCACCCCACGCCACTCAAGTCCAGATCTTACAACTCCACCTACAAAGGTGGAATCCTCCCTCCAAACAAAAAAGTCAGGGCGAGAGCTCTTAGCCCTACCAAATCAAAATTATCTTACAACTCACCACTTGTGGCTTGCTCCTGGCGAGGCCGGCGCCCGGCTCCTCGTGGTGCTTCGGACACCTGGGCAGCTTGGGTTCAGACGTGGTGGGTGAGGATCTGGGCGTATCCACCGAGCTGGCAGAGGGTGGCTCACCGGAGCCGAGGGCCAAGATGTAGTGTTTAGTAACATCCTCCAACGAAGGGGTTGGGAGGACTGGGTAGGGTTTCGTGAGCAGGCGGGAGAGGTCCGGCGTGGCCCCGTGGACGTTCTGGCTCAACAGAGGGGGTGGGATGGCGCCCGCGATGGGAAGGAAGGTGGCAGGCTCGCTGGCGTGGCGCGTGTGCTTGGAGGGCGGCCTGGCTCTCCCCAGAACGGAAGGGGCGACGGCGGGGGGCAGGTCGGGCTCTTCCACCCTGCCCTCCTGCGAGCTGGCCCTGTTGCTGCGCTTCTTCGAGCTTCGGCGGACGATCCTGGGGGACAGCACCTCGGCCAGCTTAGGGTCGAAGCCGTAGCTCGGAGCCACGTCGGCCGTGTCACCCTCTGGAGCCACCGGCAGGATGTGTTCGGACTGGGAGTAGAGTTCCCCCCCGTCTGCCTCCCTCACCTGGTCCGACAGGATGGGCTCGCTGCTGGACGGAGGGATACTCTGGTCCATCTCGCTGATGGGCTCCCCGGGGCCGTCGAAGCCGGCGCCGGCCAGCTCTCCGCGGCGGCTGGGGTCACTGAATGACTTCTTCTTGATGGTCTTCCCGTTGCCCTTCTCATCGATCACTTTGTCCAGGGCACCGGGCTGGCTGACGATGTTCTGGATCACGGTGCTGTAGTCTTTGACGCCTTCGCTGCAGACCGACAGGTCGCTGGCAGCGCTGGCGGTGCACTCGGAGAGCGCAACGGCAGAAGCCTCCGGCATCCCCGACTTGGAGCTCAGCGACCCCAGGAGGTTACTGTCCACGGAGAAGTTATTTGCGTCATCCGTGAGGGAGCACCTTCTCTGCGGCATGGGGTCGCTCAAGGACCGGTAGGCCTCTCCATTGGACTCGCTGTTGCTCCCAGTACTGGACTCGGAGGCGCCGTTCCCCACCGATGGGAACTTCCTACGCCGTCTGAGAGCACTGGGCGTAGAAGGTGCCTCCAGCGCAGTCTTGGCGTTGGGAAGGGCCTCTTCCGCGGCGCCCAACTTCTCGCTGTTCGTTTTGGCTGTGTGGTTTGGAAGGCTCACCGCGGACAGGCCGCCTTCGCTTCCTCTTTGATGCTTCCAGGCCACAACCGACGGGTTAAGGTAACTGTAGGCAGGGCCCGTTTCGGGCTCGGTTACAATGCCTTCGTCCGTCATGCTGGATTCGGGGCCCGAGAGTTCCTCCAAGGACTTCCCGCCAGACAGCTTCCCTTCGGAGTCCACCTTCCGCAAGCCCTGCCCACTGCGTTCTTCCACAGCTCCCTCCTTCCACGTTTCCAAATCCTCTCCTTGGCCTTCCGCACTTCCGACGTCCTTTTGCTCCAGACCGAAGTTGTAATCGTGCTGGGAGCCAATCTTGCTTATCTTCTCGAAGACCTGCCTGGCTTCTTGGATGTACTGGTCTTGGATGACGACCGGCAACTCGCCGTCCTCGCCACCTCGGCCAATTTCACGGCCGCAAACGGCATCTTGGCTGCCGGCGTTAGTGAGGAGGAGCTCGGAGGAGCTCTGCTTCATCGCGCTCTGGTGGAAGAGCCTGCGGGGAACAGGTTTGTCCGAATAGGTGAAAGACTTGGCCCGCCTCAGGGTTGCCGTGAGGTCTTTCAGAGTCGGGCGGCTGCCGCCCGGTGCCCAGCGGTTTGGTGGCTGAGCCTCGCTTTGCGTTCTACCTACCAGCTGCTGTCCGGCCAAGCCATACTGGTAACTTCTGCACCTGCCGCCACCAAGGGCTTCCTCCTCCTCCTCCTCCTCCTCGACTTGGCCGGCCCTGCTGTCCTTCCTGCTTGCCTTCAGATCCAAGAGGTCCGACTTCAGGAAGCTGAGCAGCGCCAGCGTCTCCGTCGCAATGTCCGGGTTCGACATGGACTTTCTGTTCCTGGACTTCTCCGCTTCCTCCAGGCTGACGCCGCTCAGGTTCTCGTACGGAGGGAAGTCCTGCTTGGCTCGGACGATCCCCACGGGGAACTTGGGGCGGGGGCGGACCTGAGCCTGCAGCCGAGCGAGGCTGTCGCTTTGGTTGAAGCTCGGGGACCGGAAGAGGCCCGGACCCCCTTGCGGACCCCTGCCTTGGCCAGGCCAGGAGGCCCCAAAGTGGTCCTCCTCTTTCAGCGTCTCGGTGCTAGAATACCTGCTGCTGCTTCTCGACCCGCAGGGGCTCGGGGAGAAAGGGGGGATGTTCACTTTGGAGACTCGGGAGACGAGCGGAAGAGTGGGCGCCGAGGAGAGGGGCCCGTGAGTGCTGAGCAGAGAGCTGCTGCTGCTGCCGCCGCCTTCCAACAGCCCTCGACCCACGAGCATGGGCCCCTCGCCTGCAGCTTTGGCCTCGCCCAGCAAGCTGCCGGTGGCTGAGGCCTTGACCTCGGAAGACAGCCTAGTCCTCTCCTCAGTGGGCAGGGAGAGAGTCTGCGCCAGGTCCTCCTGGGCCTTGAGGTACCACTCCATCCCTGCCACCAGCCCATCGCTGCCCGGGGCCTGTTCTTGGGGCAAGGGATCCTTCTTTTTCTTCCGCAGGGAGCGCTTCCTGGGGGCAGCCAGGCGGTTCTCCTCCTCGCTCCCAGAGGACCTCTCGTGGGGCGATCCGTGCCAGCCGTTGCCGCCAGGGGGAGAGCAGGCAGCCGGCTGGGGGCCCCCCTTGGGCCTGGCCATCAGCTCCTCCTCGCTGCTGGAGATCTCCCCTGGCCTGAAGTTGCTGCTTCCACCTTCGCCCAGGAGAAGGACGGCTGGAGAGGAGGAGGAGGAAGAAGAAGAGGACGAGCAGGCAGCTGGCAGCAGCGTCCAACTATGCCAGGAATGTAAACTCTCCCGAAGTTGCTGCGGCTGCGGCAACTTCTCCGCCTCGGTCCTTGGGGCGCCCCCGGCGGGCAGGCGGTGGGTCCGAAAGGGGATGCAGCTGCGCGGGGGAGGCGTCGGGGGGGCCTCCCGGCGCTGCTCCGCGACGCGGGGCCTTTCTTCCTCCCTCCGCCCGGGCGCCTGGGCGCCGTCCATGCTGCCTGGCAGGTGCCCCAGCTCCCCGGCTTGGTCTTGGGGGGCGCGCGATCCCGCGCCTTCCTCGACGGCGTCGCCTCGGGGGCCTCCCTGCTGCTGCCGTCGAAACCCGTCTCCGAAAAGTTTGCGCATCTCGGTCACGCTGGGCCAGTCGAGCGCCGTGTCTCCGCCTTTGGGGGGCTCGCTCAGTCCTTTCGCCCGAGGAGGCGGCGGAGGAGGAGGCTGCTGCTGCTCGGCGGCGGCTGGCGGCGTCTCATCGGCGGGCCGAGCCGACTGATCTTCCCTGGCCCCGGCGCAGGTGGAGGTGGAGGAGCCTCTCCCCGCGCCCGGCTCGCTCTGGGGCGCGCAGAAGCGCCGCGAAAGTTGGCGCACCGACGGCGACAGGCTCCGCAGGGCTCGGCCGCCCGGCAGCGGCGTCGGAGGAGCAGGATCCGGCCCGGGAGAAGGCGAGGAAGACGAGAGCTTACCGACGTTGCGGGAGACGCTGAACGAAGCAGCTCGGCTGGGCGATCGCCGTCCGATGAGCTGCGCTGGCGGCGGCGGCGGCGGCGGCTGCTGCGCCCTGGCACTTGGAGGCTGACCCTGGCACGGCTGGGCGCCCGGGCGCGCCGCCGCCTCCTGCTCCCCCCGGGGGCCGCCGATGCCGCCGCCTCCTCCGGCCCGCTCCTCGGGCCCGATCCACTTCTCGAGGCGCTTGCACGAGGCGCTCCGGGAAAGGGTACTTCTCCTCCCGGCCTCCCCCTCCGCCATTGTTTTTACGCGCCCTGCTTTCCAAAGCCACCCCCGGAATTGCCCCCTTCCTGGCTCCCCCTCTCTCTAAACCGTCCGGGGCACCGCGCCGGCGCCCATCCGCGCTTCCTTTCCGCCGTGCAAAGAAAGTGGGGGACGGCCTTTTGGGGGGGTGGGGGGTGGAAGCGGCAGAGAGAGAGAGAGAGAGGCAGATCTTGCAGTAGCCAAACTTCCAGGCAAGTTCGCACAGTTTTGCAGTTCAGTTTTAAGCGGGGCGGGTGGACGGCTGCAGCAGCCCGCGCTGGATTTTGCAACAATGCAAAAAAAGGGGAGGAAGGGAGAGATCGCAGCCTTGCAGATTCGCTTGTTCCTTTTGCTCGATCCAGGCTCCCGGAGAGGAGGTCCAGCCGCCGTTTCCCCAGCACCCGCGACCCGGACTTCTGTTCCTTTTCCTTCCCAGGAGAAGAAAGGAGAGCCCGATGGCTGGAGAAGCGGAAGGAAGGAAAGCCGAGGGTGATGGTTGCGACGCCAAACTTTCAGGCCCAGGAATCCGGCCGGCCCGTCGGATTCAACGAGAGAGCCCCCCGCCGCATCTCAGTACAAAAAAAGAAGAAGCGACTTCCCAAGTATGCGCAGGAATTCTCCGGGGGTGGGGGTAGGGGGGTCCTTCTCGCCATCGTGCATTTTTTTTAAAGAAAAAAAATAAAGTAATTTACAAGAAATAATTTTTAAAAAACGGTTGCAGGAGCCCCCGGCCGCGTTGCAAACAACATCGCGTCTTACTCGTTCCAGCCGTTTGTTTGTTGTGTTTATTTTTGCGTGGTTCTTTTTTCCTCTCTGCCTTTTTTTTTAAAGCATTTCACATAAACTTTCCCCCTCAAGAGGCGTGGTTTCTTTTCTTTTTTAAAAAGAAGAAGAAGAAAAGGGGGGTGGTCTTTTGCAAAGCGAAGTCTCTGGGAACATTTCTTGTGCAATTAAAAAGGGAGGAGGAGGAGGAGGAGGAGGAAATGAGGAGCAACCCCCTTGACTCTTCGGAAGGGATATAATATTTCGACTTCCAGGTCTTGCAGCCACTACTAGACCCTAAAACCTCCAGGAGCAGGCCTAGCAACCGCCATCCTATGCAAGGCTTGTTTCTAGGGGCATAGGATCGGGTTGCGCCAAAGCGTTGCCCTGCGAGAGTCCCTTCTGCAAACAAGCGCCCTTGAAGGCAGCTTGCTAGGCACAGGAGGATTGTAAAGACGGCTTGCTGGATCAGACCCCAGGACTTATCTAAGCCAGCATCTGGCTTCCCACAGTGTACATCGCCAGATGCTTCGAGGAACAAAGCCATCCCCAGCAAACTGATCCTCAGAGGTAGACTGCCCCTGGACAGGGGGGCTCCTCTGTAGCAATAGCCATGACAAAAAGCCATCGGTGGGCCCGTCCTCCGTGGATTTCAGTCTGGCTGCGCTGGAAGGTGCAGATCAGCGGGAGTATCTCCTGCACTGAGTCGCCCGAAAAGCGAATCTCCAGCTGGCTTATGCCTTCGAGTTGTGTCAGTTCCCATTCCTTTGTTTTTAGAGGATGTGGCTTTCTGCTCTGGGCCAAATCGGAGCTCTTCCTTTCCAAGGCTCCCTCTGTTTTTGAGGTAGCAAGTCAGGAATTGAAAGGGTGTGATCTCTGCTGAAGTCAGTTCCAAAATTCCCATTGACTTTAATGGGCTAGGATCGCCGCCAAATATTTTAATACAGTGTGTTGTTGCTTTTAACTCGTAAGGCCTGGGAAAGCCCGTTTCCTCTGGAAGCAGTTTGGGCACCATCTACCGATTAAACACTAGCAACTGTGCAGCTGTCTTCACTTGTGTGCATATATATATCCATGTTTGCTATATTCCCTGCCTTTCTGGGGTAGGATATAAATAGACCCATTTCACAGACAGGAATCGAGAGTGAACTAAAACGTTTTGCCGTGTTAAGGAATCCTTTGGCTGAACCAGCGTTTGAATCCAGCTCTAAATGCAAACTTTCAGCTGGTGTTTTTGGAAGGAGCAAATGAGAGCGCTGGGTGTACTTGTAAGAATTGTGGTTTATTCATTTTACTGTTTTTAAAAGAACTCGGTTCTCTTCTTGGGCTTGCTGTATTTTGAAGAGCAGAACTGAGGACGCGACGACGGCCGTTCAAAGCAAATAGATACAATTGGTCTCAAATTTTTACCCCTGAAAAAAGAGGACATGTCCTGGGGGGGAAAGGGGACACATGGCAACCCTATTTGAATGCAATGACTCAGCTCTAAGGCATCCCTGCTTAGCATAGGTATCTTTCATTGAAGACACACTTGCTTTCAAACATTAGCTTTCAAGTGGTCCGCAAAGCTGCAAATCAAATAAAAATGGACTTTTCATCAAGCATGAACGAGAAGGTACAGTTGCAGAGGTATTTTCCTCTTCATTGGAAAAGCTTCACCTGTTGGTTTCTGCCTGTTGTATGGGCATTTTTAAAATTAAATTAAATTAGAGCACTGTTGCTCATCAAAAAACACTTTTGCACCCAAAGGAGCTATGTGTCAAAGGCAGACCAAACAGTGCATTGGCTTGCAAGCACATGGCGCCTTTGAAGCACCCTCAAAACACACCCTTTCCCTCAAAGAATTCTGGAAGCTGTAGAGTAGACCTTGCAGAACTACAGTTCCCAGAAGCCCCTTATCAAAACTACAATACCCAAAATTCCTTTGATGGGGTGTGTGTGAAATGTATAGTGCGTATGTTGCCTCTTCTCAGAACACCCCCAATTTGCCCCCTCCGGATGCCACCATGGGAGTTGCATTTATTACATTTATTTCCCTCAAGGTCAGCACATGTGGTTCTTGTCCCTCTCCTCATTTAATCTCTGCAACATCCCTCTGAGGTAGAATAGGCTAAGAGGCGGAGGCTGGCCCAGGGGGAGCATTGCCACGGACAAGTGGGGATTCAAACCCTGCTCTCTACTGGATCCTTGTCTGACGCTCTGGCCACTACACCATACTGCCTCTCATTCCTCAATACCTGGAGGGCTCCAGGTTGGCAAAGGCAGTTCTGATGAATTCACTTACCTGAAATAAATATCATTCTCCTTTGTATCACGTTCTCTATTGTGCTTCCTTCCTGCACCAGATTTTTAGGCTGTAAGCTATGTTGGGCCATGTTTGGCTCCAGGGGCTGATGGGAGTCGGGAGGCCACAGTCAGCACCTGTAAGAACACAGGCCGCCTGCCTGGGGTAGGTCAGTTGGTAGAGCATGAGACTCTTAAATCTCTGGGTTGTGGGTTCGAGTCCCATGTTGCATTGCAGCGGGTTGGGCTAGATGACCATCAGGGTCCCTTACAGCTCTACGAATCGATGAATGGGGTGACACCTGGCTTGAGAGCAGTACACGTGAAAAAGATCTAGGAGTCTTGGTAGACCACAAACTTCTCATGAGTCAGCAGTGTGATGCAGCAGCTAAAAAAGCCAATGCAATTCTGGGCTGCATCAATAGGAATATAGCATCTAGATCAAGGGAAGTAATAGTACCACTGTATTCTGCTCTGGTCAGACCACACCTGGAGTACTGTGTCCAGTTCTGGGCACCACAGTTCAAGAAGGATACTGACAAGCTGGAACGTGTCCAGAAGAGGACAACCAAAATGGTCAAAGGCCTGGAAACGATGCCTTATGAGGAACGGCTTAGGGAGCTGGGTATGTTTAGCCTGGAGAAGAGAAGGTTAAGGGGTGATATGATAGCCATGTTCAAATATATAAAAGGATGTCATATAGAGGAGGGAGAAAGGTTGTTTTCTGCTGCTCCAGAGAAGCGGACACGGAGCAATGGATTCAAGCTACAAGAAAGAAGATTCCACCTAAACATTAGGAAGAACTTCCTGACAGTAAGAGCTGTTCGGCAGTGGAATTTGCTGCCAAGGAGTGTGGTGGAGTCTCCTTCTTTGGAGGTCTTTAAGCAGAGGCTTGACAGGCATATGTCAAGAATGCTTTGATGGTGTTTCCTGATCGGCAGGGGGTTGGACTGGATGGCCCTTATGGTCTCTTCCAACTCTACGATTCTATGATTCTATGAATCCCCATCGTGGCCCCGTAATATCACAAATCCCCATGGCTGGGAAGGTGGCATCTCTGGGGCTTCTGCTGGGCTGGCTACCACTTCCGCATGGTTCTGCCAGATCCCCTGCAAAGGTTTCTCAGGAATGAGCCACCAAAGCATTGCAGGAGCACTCAAGACTGTTGCCTGCTGTCAATGAGTTACTGATTAGAAGCTGTGCTCCCCACCTCTGATCTGAAGCGATGTTCTCTGCTGGGGGCATTCGCTGGTTACACTGTAACCAAACCGCATCTTCCATAAAATGCTCCAAGGTCTCTTTGGGGAGAGCAGACCAGCAGTCCTCAAACTTTTTCCTCTTTCAGCCACAACCAAATTTTTTATGGATAAGAAATACATTTGGGGGGGGGGGGGCAAGACGACAGCAACTCCTAGCAGCTTCTCTGAGGCTTTTACCCGCTTTCCAAAATGGGACGTCCCTATTTTCATCAGAGGAATGTTGGGGGGGGGGATCTCTTATCTCAGAAAGGATGGAGGGCGTGTGAGCTGGCTCATAGCCATTGAAACCCCTGGGTACCACCACCCCCCAGGAGAAAGCCAAAGGAAGCTAGGGTCAGGTGGGGTCTAGGGAGTAGAACGGAAATGGGACTCTAGCAGGTCGCCCTCTCCACAAAAGTAGACCTCTGAGAACTGCAAATGATGGACTCGATAATCGTGGGTGATTTCGTTGAGCCTGGGTTTCCCATGTGCAAGCACAGCCCTGCAGACGCTCCGATGTGCTGTTCTCTTCTTCCTCTAGCTGCAAACTGCCTTTATCGGTCACCCCAGAGGATCAGATTGTTCTGGACAAAAAGCTGTTGAATCTAGAAGAGCCCACCCACCCACCCACCCACCATGGACGCTGTACAATTTGCTTGAACATGTGTGCACATAACAAAGCTGGACAACAGGGCAACATGTGAGAGTTGCAGGCAGGGGGACTCATTTTTTTTTTTATTTAGAGAGGACCGTAGGAAGTTATACAAACACCGTTCCCTGCCCCGAGGAGCTTACAAAGGCATTCTCAAAGGCATTCACAAATCCTTAACCGACAACAGCAAACAGCAAGGACACACAGGAGGGGGGAAATTCAAGCAAGATAGCTAGTTATTTATAGAGGTGAAGCTTGAAAGGAAAAAAAAGAAAACACCGGGAACATCTTGCAAAGGGAGGCGTAATATTTTGCGGCATTCAAATTCACCTACATGGGTAGAGAGACCGTTTGCAAAGCAAGGCGTCGCTTACTCTAAAACGCAGGGCGTGAGAAGCGAGAGGGAGGCATCGACAGGCAGAGGGCAGCCCCCCCCCCCAAAATAAAAATTCTAAAATGAAAAAATCACAGCACCAGCCATGAGTCCGGCGAGCCTTGAACATGCTCAGTGGATACAGAAAGATGCGTGTGAGTTGGCAAAAGAAAACTGAAAGATGGATAGATGCCCTTTCTTAACAGGCTATAGCAGAGATGTGGAACCTCAAGGCGGCCTTGGACTGGTTTGGCACAGAGAAATAGTGGGAGGAAGAAGCTGGGGAACCCCTCAAGGGAAGAAGGCTGAGAGCCCAGGGATTGGTGGCGGGACGACGAAGAGGGAGAGGACTGGGAGGAGGTGGTGTCAGAAGATGAAAAGGGAACAGGGCTTCGTGAGCGAGGAGATTCTGTGGCAGAGCGAAGTTCAGAATCAGAAGTGGAAGCAGGCCAAGAGGCTGAGATGAGTCCTGCTGGTGAAGAGTCCTAGGTGTCTCCCCCTCCTGCTGCAACACTCTCCCCTTCCCTCCTGATCTCCCAGTACCAGAAGAGGCATGCAGAGGGCGGAGGAGAGGTTGGTTACATCCAGGCACAGTCTCCGATTGCTTGGAGAGGACTTAGATGGCTGGGGGGGGGGGGACTTTCAGTCTTGGCAACGGATCCATGGGTGGCCCAGACCTACCAGGGATGAGGTGCTGTGCCCATTAGGCCTGACACTCCACTCAGTCTGTGCAGACTGTGTACTTGCTAATAAGGAGTTAGCTCCGACTTGCACAGTGCAATTTGCTGCTTTCTCGCTCCTGGCAGGCCCTAGGGCTGAATGCGGCCCTCCAGCCCTCTTTATATGGCCCCAGGGACTCACCTCAGGCCACACCCCCCTCCCCAGCCGCACCCCTAGGGGCTTTGCTTCTCCCATTAATTGCTCTGCCTGGTTTTCAAATGCGTCCTCCAACTCTGATGAATTCTTGCTTGCCTGGGAGATGGATGTTTTCTATATGGAGAAGAAAGCCTGGAATATAGAGGTCAAATTCATGTAGATTATCTTGTGCCCCCCTCCCCGCCCCATTTTGCTTCCGGCCCCACCCACTCCTGGAATGTGGATCCTCAGAAGGATTTGTGGCTGTTGGGATGAAAAAGGTTCCCCTATAACCTGGAGTATCTCAGAAGGAGGGACTGAATTACCTAGCGGAACCTGCAACACTTCCTGCTTTGGGGGGGGGGGGAGATGCGCTGCAACATTTTGTTGCAGGTAACATTTGTTCCACCTGCATCTTCTGAAAGAAATGACAACAAAAAATCAATATTCAATAAACACTGGTGGTTTTTCAACGGGGTCCCTTCAGAGAAATGTGACGATGGTGGACTCGCCGGACGGGACAACGGCCCCGCTTCTCAGTTCATCGCAGCAACTTTGGGGTTTGCATTTATTTGCTGATGTTCGTCCTCCAGCTGGAGATCTGTCGTCAAAGGATCTGTTAACAGCTCATGCTTGGAACCTCCTGATTTCAAAAGGGATCTGAAAGACTAGGACTCCCTTCTCAGTGGAAAGGTAATAATACTGTTTATTGAACAAGGCCTGGGTGACCCCCGAAGGCTTTAAACAATTAAGCGATGACCCCTAACCCACTCCCGGTCACCCAGAGCCCATTCCATCCATCTGGAATATCTCATTAAAGAGGTTTGCTCAGGATCCTCCCTCCTTCAGCTGACGTAGCCCAGCGGCAGAACATCTGCTCAGCATGCAGAAAATTCTCAAGTTCAATCTCCAATGGCACCTCGTTTATTCCTGCAGGGGGTTGGACTAGAGGACCTTTGGGGGTCCCTTCCAGTTCTACAATTCTATAGTTTCCAGGTGTGGCTCAGCCAGAAACCCTGGGGATCTGCTGCCAGTCCAGGTAGACGAGACTGTGCCAGGTGGACCGGCAGAGTGACTTGGGAGAGGGTGGCATCTACGTCCCTGACTTTACGCCAGTCGCATTTCTCCTGTTCTTCCGCCACTCAAATTAGCTTCTGGGCCGCACGTCCGGTGCATGGCGGTACGAAGGACCACTGACGCCCAGCCGCGGGGAGCAGATATCTCCCAAACCAGCAGGAGCGAATCCTCACAGCCCTAAGGCAAGGGAGAGAGCAGAGCGCCCCGTGGCCCATTGTTCACACAGGGGCATTCTCTGAAGGCCTTCAGAGAGGGTTGGGCACGGCAACCAGAGTTAGGCCTCTGAAGCCATGCTAGGCCGAGCTCTCCCTCTGGCGCCCGGTGCCACGCAGGCGGGGGGCATCGCCAACCCTTCCTTGGCACAGGATCACATGTGAACCGCCGCTCACGAGTCGTGCTTCCACTTAGAGCTGACTTTATCCAACAGGTGGCGGGTGCTCTCGCGAAACTTGCGCTGCGTGAAGTAGAAGAGGATGGGGTCGAGGACGCTGTTCATGCTGGCGAAAGGCCGGGTGCACTTGTAGGCGATGGCGAAGGCCTGCCGCGTGAGGCAGGGCACCCCGGGGATGGAGCGGATGATCAGGTAGAGGGTCTTGGTGAGGTGGAAGGGGAAGAAGCTGATGGCGAAGACGAGGACCACGATGACGATCATCCGTATGGCCTTGTCCTTCTTCTTGCGGACGGCCAGCCCGATCATCTCGTCCTTCTGGCACAAGATCTTGGTCATGCAGCAGTAGCAGCCCAAGATGGAGACGAAGGGAATCAGGAAGCCCGTGACCGTCAAGGTGATCCCGTAAGGGAAGTAGCTGGCGGAGCGGTCCGGCGGGCTCAGGTCGTAGCAGACGGTCCGGTTCCTCTGGGTGCCGGTGGCGGCGAAGACGAAGGTGGGCAGGCACTGGGCGACCACCAGGAACCACACGACCCCGCAGACCATCCAGGTGAAGCCTTTGCCCCTCTTCTTGTGCCAGGTGGAGAGAGGGTGGCAGATGCCCAGGTAGCGCTGGATGCTGATGCAGGTGAGGAAAAGGATGCTGCCGTGCAGGTTGGTGTAGAACTGGAAGCGCACAAATCGGCAGGTGAAGTCTCCGAAAGGCCAGTAGTCCTTCTGGGAGTAGTTGTAGATGAGGAGAGGCAGGGAGCAGACGTAGAGGAGGTCGGCCACCGCCAGGTTCAGCATGTAGATGGTGGTCCGCGTCAGAGCCTTGCGCGACAGCCAGATCTGGGCGATGACGATGAAGTTCAAGGGCAGCCCCAGGACGAAGACCACCGAGTAGACTACGGGCAGAAGGATCTGCTTGAATTCCTCGTGGTAGGTGCATGAGTCCTTACCGCCGCCGGAGGTGGTCAGGTTATCCATGCCGCAAGCTCCCGGACTTTCGGATGGGGAGGGTCGTCCTCGAGGCAGCTAGGATCTGTGGGCAAGGCAGAAAGAGGGTCAGGTGTTTGAACCCCATGCTGGGCGAAAGATTCCTTAATAAAAATATTTATAAGTTCACGGATATTACTGGCCCAGAGATGGAAAGAAGACAAACTCCCTACCAGAGAGGAATGGCAAACCAAGCTGTTGGTCACAGATTATTATTATTATTATTATTATTATTATTATTATTATTATTATTATTAATTTATACCCCGCCCATCTGGCTGGGTTTCTCCGGCCACTCTGGGCGGCTTCCAACAAATATAAAAATACATTAAAATATCACAGATTAAAAACTTCCCTAAAAAAGGCTGCCTTTAGGTGTTTTCTAAATGTCAGGTAGTTGTTCATCTCCCTGACCTCCGATGGAAGGGCGTTCCACAGGCCACTGTTTAAGAAAATTATGAATTTATAAGTAATATTTGTGTATGTTTGTTTTTATGTTTGTTTGTTTTTGCTCGTAAAACGAATAAATATTATTATAAAAAAAGGAAAGCTCGGGGACCAAGAAGACCAAAACTTGAATAAAGCATGGGAAAATTTTTACAATTTACTTGAGAGACCACTGTAAGCAGATGAAAACATGAGCAGGATTGCAATAACACTTGTAATGTAGAAATTACTATGGACAAAATGGAGAGACCTAAAACTTGGATGATGAAATAATATGCAGTTGGAAAGGTTGATATCAGGACCCAGGGAGGGGAAGGTGGAAAGTCCAGAGATTCAGAGAAATCTCTAAATACGTACGTATTTGGTAATGTTATAATCTTACACTTGTAAAATAAAATCAAAAGTATTTCATTTATTATTATTATTATTATTATTATTATTATTATTATTATTATTATTATAAACAAATCAGTACATTTACCAATTAACAGTCCATTTACATTATCATATTGAGCCTCACATTGGGCACAATATTCCTGCATTGTAGGGGATAGGACTAGTTGATCCTCGTGGCCCCTTCCAACTTTACAGTTCTAGGATTTCAGGATTCTAATACAGTACATGTGTTTTTCAGTGGAGGCTGGTCCCTGTAAAAATAAAACCCAATCAGACCTGTTGCAATGGACTGTGCATGCACAAATGATATGCATGTGTTTTAACTCAGCTTTTTATTTCTTATCTTGCCCCACCTTTGGAACCGTCAATGGACAGATAAAGGTTTTATAAACTCATTGGGAAACGCATCTCCTGTTTTAACTTTCGCTTGCCAGCAGATGGCACCCTTGTGATGCACAGGGAGATAATGTCCGGGCGATAAACAGGAAAGGAAGGAGGGGGGGCGCTAGAGATCAAATTTGTGCTGCGCCTGCCTCAGAGCTGCGCCTGCTGCAGCGTGAAGCACCCCCACCCCATCAATTTATGTATATCTCGCCTTTTCCCCAGGCCGGGACTCGAGGAGGCTTGCAGCACAGATTAAATGCAGAAAGCTAAATCCATATGCAATGTATCTGTTAAAAAGTAATTAAATGCCAGAATTATGTTGACGAAATTGACTGAAGCAGTGTTCGGAAGCTTGCACATTCTTACAATTACATGCAGGTCATGCAGAAAGGATGCCATTTAGTAATATTAAGATACAAACCCTGAGTTCCAAAAAAACTATGCAAGTACGCCTAAGTTCATGTAACTGCAGGTGTGTGTGTGTGTGTGTGTGTGTGTGTGTGTGTGTGTGTGTGTGTATTCTAGTTTACCCACTGTCTCTGTCTCCTTTTCCCCATCCACTGTCTCCTCTTGTGTCAAATTGACTTCATTTTATTATGACATTTCTAACCCGCCCTTCGTCCCAAAGGAGCTTGCAATTTCAGATTGCAAGCTCATTGGGGCAGGCACCTATCCCCCTGTTGTTGGCACAGCAGCTTTACTACCACTGGCATGTGGCTCTCAGAAGTTGCCCAGAAGGGAGTGCTTTTTTAAAAAAATAAAAGGAAAGTGAGATTCTTCAAAAGGCTGAATTCTGAGCTCAGTGCAAATCCTAGCGCTTTCACAAACGCCATACTGACTCATCTAAAACTCAAATTGTTTCCTAGGCTGAATCCTTTAGTGTTCCCTCTAGAAAAAACTACAGCTGGGTGGCCAGAGGTCCACTTAATCAACTTAAAGGCCAGGTCCATTTAATCAACATGAAAAGTCCCTAGCATCACTGCCAACATTATTTACTGGGTTTCTTACCCTAACCCTCAACCATAAAGTCTCTTTATGGAGACCCTGGTGCTGCCCTGAAGGGACAGAACTCCAAAAGAAAAACGACCCCTGCCACCTTCTGCAAACGACAGAATCCAGCAGCATGCAAGGCACATGGGTTTCCAGGAAAGCCGGTTCTTTTACGGCCTTGTGCATTTTTACACATCTCTGTTCCTTGCTCCAACATCTCCCGCCCTCCCAACCCACCAAAACCATCCGCAGCGAGGCCATCAAATATCAGCTAACCACAACCCAAATGAGAAGCTCAAATAGGCAGGAAAAGCCAGAAATCATCTCCACCACAGGCCTCTGGCTTGCTTTAATTTTTATTTTATTTTTAAAGCTGGAAGATGCAAAGAGTTCGGGGAAGTTGTCTTTTGCAGAGAGATTGGCATTTTGAAACGGCACGGCTTGGGCTAGACCGTCGGCCGACATCATCTTCATTACATTTTCTTTCAAGGCGGTACAGTGGTACCTCGGTTTATGAACACAATTGGTTCCGGAAGTCTGTTCATAAACTGAAGCGTTCATAAACTGAAGCAAACTTTCCCATTGAAAGTAATGGAAAGTGGATTAATCTGTTCCAGACGGTCCGCGGAGTACTTAAACTGAAATTTCGTAAACCGAAAATTCGTAAACCGAGGTGTTCATAAACCGAGGTTCCACTGTACATGCAGTAAACTTCAATGTTGATTGATTCCACAATTCCAACTACGCACCGTATTCAATATTATGCCCAAAATCTCTTGCCCATAGACACACATGGCTTTTGGCACCCAATGCTCGAGCTCATGCTTCTTATCTTTGCTCTGGCACCGAAAGCAGGAAGAAAGCAGTTGTGCATATGCAGACGCTAAAGATTTGCACAAAGGATAGAGCAGAAGGCAAAGGCTCTTAGGAGGAGGCACTATATCCTAAGCCTAAGCATAGCTGCCAAGTCTCCCGTATTCCCCGGGAAATCCCTGTTTTCTGGGAAGCCTGCAAGCAGGATTCAAGCACAGGAGCAACGTTTTCCTCTCCTGCAACTGGTGTTCGGGAACATTGCTGCCTCCACCTGTGAGGGCAGAGCATAGCCACTGTGGCTAGTAGCCATTGATAGCCCTCATCTCCTGCATGAATTGGGCCTTCTCGGTGGTGGCGCCTGCCCTGTGGAACGCCCTCCCACCAGATGTCAAGGAAATAAACAACTATCTGACTTTTAGAAGACATCTGAAGGCAGCCCTGTTTAGGGAAGTTTTTTAATGTGTGACGTTTTATTCTGTTTAATATTCTGTTGGGAGCTGCCCAGAGTGGCTGGGGAGACCCAGCCAGATGAGTGAGGTATAATAATAATAATAATAATAATTATTATTATTATTATTATTATTATTATTGATTCAGGTAGGTAGCCATGCTGGTCTGACGCAGTCGAAATAAATACATTTTCCCCCAGTAGCACCTTAGAGACCAACTAAGTTTGTTCTGGATATAAGCTTTCGTGTGCATGCACAAAAGTATCTGAAGAAGTGTGCATGCACACGAAAGCTTATATCCAGAACAAACTTAGTTGTTTATTATTATTATTATTATTATTATTATTATTATTATTATTATTATTATTCTAAAGCTATCTAGGCTGGTGGCCGTCACTGGCCCCTGCGGAAGTTAGTTCCACAGGTTAACATTGCGCTGTGTGAAAGAAAGGCTTTCTTTTACCTGCCCCAAATCTTCCCACCTAAATCCCGTGATTAGACACAAACACAAACAGGACTCATCCAGACTTCCTGTTGTGCCACGCTTTCTAGCCACAACTCCACGTTTTAAAGTTCTGTGTCTGATCTTTTTTCTTTTCTTTTCCTGGTGTTTTCCCCAGGAAAACCCGTTTGGTGGTGGTGGTGGTGGTTGTTTTACAGCTGAATTGGAGCAACTGACAGCCGGTGGAAAACACAGTTGCTGTTTGCTCTGGTTCAGGGTTAAAATGCAGGTTTTACTGGGGAAAGTACTGGGGGCGGAGAGGAAAAAATGCTCAGGCACGAGGGTGCTGCATATCAGCCTTACGCAGAAACGCTCGAGGTTTACAAGGAACCGGCTTAATAGGAAGCTCCATTCTGCCGACTCAGACTGATGGCTCCATCTAGATCAGTACTGCCTTCACTGACTGGCAGCGGCTCAGCAGCGGTTTCAGGCAGGGGGCATTCCCAGCCCTGCCTGGCAATGCTAGGGGTTGAACCTGAATTATTATTAAAGGTAAGGGGGCCCCTGACCATCAGGTCCAGTTGTGTCCGACTCTGGGGTTGCGGTGCTCATCTCGCATTATTGGCCGAGGGAGCTGGCGTACAGCTTCCAGGTTATGTGGCCAGCATGACAAAGCTGCTTCTGGCAATCCAGAGCAGCGCACGGAAACGCCGTTTACCTTCCCGCCGGAGCGGTTCCTATTTATCTACTTGCATTTTGACGTGCTTTCGAACTGCTAAGGTGGGCAGGAGCTGGGACCGAGCAACGGGAGCTCACCCCATTGCAGGGATTCGAACCGCCGACCTTCTGATCAGCAAGCCCTACACTCTGTGATTTAACCCACAGTGGCACCTATTATTATTATTATTATTATTATTATTATTATTATTATTATTATTATTATGGGTTTCCCCCGCCACTCTGGGCGGCTTCCAACAAGTACCAAAATACATTAAAATATCACAGATCAAAAGCTTCCCTAAACAGGGCTGCCGTTAGGTGTTTTCTAAATGTCAGGTAGTTGTTTATCTCCTTGACCTCCGATGGAAGGGCGTTCCACAGGGCGGGCGCCACTACCGAGAAGGCCCTGCAGCCAAGGCAGAGCCTATAAACAGGTCAAACTATTTGTCTCTCTGTCTACCCCTGGCCGTCAATAGCTGTGTTGGAGTTTCAGGCAGTGAATGTTCCCAGCCCTGCCTGGTGATGCCAGGGACCGAACTCGAGACCTTGAGCGTGCCAAGCAGATGCCTCGACCCCGAGCTACGACCTAGGCCCTCCCCCCCCCACACTCACACTTACCTACAGCTGGCTCAGAATCTGCAACTTCAAACCTAAAAATAAGAAGGCAGGAAACCTCCTGCAGCCAAGGCCGGTCTGATTCCTCTGGCCCTTTCCGTTCAAGCCAAGCAGCATTGTGGTTTCAGCGGCAAAGGACAGGAGGCCCCCCCCTCTCGCCTGTGCCCGTGCATCACTTTCACCCGAAATTGACACACCAACCGCTTCCTCCTTTTGCACAAGTTTTGCTCTGATGTGTCCCCGGCAGGGTTGCTTGGGGGAGGAGACAGCTGTCCATTCATCGCCTGCTTCCGACTTTTCTTATCGCCCGCACAAGAATTTCTGTGGCAATTCACTGGCGCATTTAGGGTGGGGGGGAGGAAGCTGTCGGAAAGCCACCTGCCTCTCTCAAATGCTCCTCCTGGGCAGCAAGTCACTGCATTTCAAACTCATTTTAATGCTGCAACATAAAGGAATTGCATTTTTTGTTCCCGTCGTTTTTATTTTATTTTATCGGGGTTAGGAAGGATAACAAAAATTAATCTAGGGTCAGGCATTTGCATGGTCCAGGGGTCAGCAAACTTTTTCAGCAGGGGGCTGGTCCACTGTCCCTCAGACCTTGTGGGGGGCCGGACTATATTGGGGGTGGGAAATGAACGAATTCCTATGCCCCAGAAAAAAACAACCCGAGATGCATTTTAAATAAAAGCACACCTTCTACTCATGTAAAAACACCAGGCAGGCCCCACAAATAACCCAGAGATGCATTTTAAATAAAAGGAAACATTCTACTCAGGTAAAAACACGCTGATTCCCAGAATGTCTGTGGCCGGATTGAGAAGGCGCATGGGCCGGATCCGGCCTCTGGGCCTTAGTTTGCCTACCCCTGGTCTGGTCAAAAGAAATACAGGACTCAGCTATACAGCTGCCAATAAAAGGCTTTGAATGTGTTGTAAAGTGCAATATATATTTGTGACGCCAGATGATGAAAAAATGCATTTTCACGACGTTTTTAACAGGTGTGTGGATTCCACCACAGTCTATTTGCCAAATTTGTAAGAAATTATTCTTTTCGCATGGTGGCAACTAAACTTTGGAACTCCCTGGCTGTTGACATCAGGCAGCTGCTTTTCCTGTACTCACTTTGGCACCTGCTTAAAACATTTTAGTTGGGCAAGCCCATCCAGTTGATGAGTTTCATCTCTTTTACCTCTAATGTCAAATATTTTTCAAAGGTTTCTACATAGTTCTTAACTCACAGAACCACAGAATTGCAGCTGAACTAAATGATCCTCAGGGTCCCTTCAAACTCTGCAATTCTATGACACCTCACAGATAAGAATCGAGGGACACTCGACAGCCAAACTCTGTCAACAGCGTTTTATAGATTGTCATTGTTCCACCATCGATTTGTTAATTACTCTATGTGATTCGTGCTGCTTTTGCGATGCTCTATTACATTCTATCATATTCTGGCGGTTCCCTCACTGCGAGAAACAAAGCTACAGGGAACCAGGCAGAGGGCCTTCTCGGTAGTGGCGCCCACCCTGTGGAACGCCCTCCCATCGGAGGTTAGAGAGATAAACAACTACCTGACATTTAGAAAATACCTGAAGTCAACCCTGTTTAGGGAAGTTGTCTGTGATATTTGAATGTATTTTGATGTGTGTTGGAAGCCGCCCAGAGTGGCGGGGGGAGACCCGGCCAGATGGGCGGGGTATAAATAATAAATTATTATTATTAGTTATTGTTTGTAAGCCGCTTTGGGGTTCTCCTGAACGAATAGCAGCGTAGAAAACCCGGTAGCTCAGTCAGCAGAGCCTGATACTCTTAATCTCACGGCCATGAGTTCGAGAACCATGTGGGGCAAAAGATTCCTGCATTGCAGGGGGTTGGACTAGATGCCCCTCATGGTCCCTTCGAATTCTACAGTTCTATGATTCTATGAAGTGTAATAAATCAAATCAAATCAATGTAAGGGGGTCTGGTCCCTAGAATCGTGGGCCAGATTGATCCCCCCCAGCTTCCTACCCCAAGTCAATCCTCGCAGAATCTTTTAGGTTTGAAATCTGAAAGTGCCGGGGAATGAATCCATACGATGAGTTCCTTCTCAGGAGTGTAGGTGCCAACTTTCTGTGGCCCCAGGTGCCAGAGCACCCACAAAATTCCCCATGAAGGAGCCGGGCACCCACAAATTTCAGTGCACTCTGCATGGCACCGAGCAGTGCTCTTTTTTCCTTTTAAAAAATGTTTAGGGGGTACTCTCATTTTGACTCAAGAAAACCACCAGTTTATAGTTCAAAACGGGGGAAATAAATACAGTAAATGGAGAAAAGTACAAAGATTCACAAAACGTTTAGGAGTATGCGTCCCCCTAGAAAAAAAAAGACAAGCCCAAAATAGTTTGCTGCCTGAGGCGGAACAGCAAATGCCCCCCTCTGCCCACCGACCCACCCAAGAGGCAAGGTGCACAACAGCCAAGAGAAGCCGAAAATCCCCGTGAAAATAAACGAAAGAACGAGCCATTTGCTGCCTTTTCGTGACACCCCAATCCAACCGCCTGAGGCACGTGACTTTCCTGCCTAATGGCAGAGCCGGCCCCAAAGGGCAATGCCCTTCACAGCCAAAGGTCACGAACTGCGCGTGGCTGCTAATGAGAGTCGCTGCGTCACGTAGGCAGACACACAACACCTTTTTGTTACCCCATTCTTACTCCACAAAGGCTGGAAGGCAGTTAAGTCACCATCACCGAAGGAACCGTCCCTCCTTTCCACCAATTCTATAGCGCTTAATTGCAGTGGAATTGTTTGTGGGGTGTTGAATTCGGGCGGAAACGACACTTTTCTCTCCTCCCACCGTCCCCTGCCGTCCCCGGGCACCTGCGATGTTGAGAAACCGGCTCGCCTCTCCAACCAATCGGGTCCACCGCTCCTGGCATAATGGGCGCCTTAACCCACAGCAAATTTCAAAAGGTAAAGTTGGCAGAAAGTTCAGGGGTTTGAATGGGCACCGTTCGGATTAGAACAGAAGAAAGAGGGAGAGGAAGAAAGGAGGACATGTAATACGTGGAGCTCGGAGAGGCATAGGGGGACTGGAAAGCCCTCTTCAAATGCCCAAAGGTTGCATCAAAGCAGGCAAAGGCTTGTTTTTTTCTGCTGCCCAGAAGGCAGAGCCACATCTCATGGGCTTAAATTACACAAGAAGAGGTTTCCAGACAGGGGGATCAAGAAATCACTGGGAAAGTGTTGGTTATGGCGAACAGCAAAAGGTCATAGTTTTGCCCCTTTATGATGGGAGTGCAGAAAAGCAAAACTGTTCTGGGTGCACTAAACAGAGATATTAAGATGAGGTTTTCAGATCAAACACACCCATTGACCTCTTAATACATTTATTGAATTTAGTCAAGGATAGAATTAGAGAATTGTAGAGTTGGAAAGGACCTCCAAGGGTCATCTAGTCCAACCCCCTGCAATGCAGGAATCTCAGCTAAAGCATCCATGACAGGTGGCCATCCAACCTCTGCTTAAAAACCTCCAAGGAAGGAGAGTCCACCACCTCCCAAGGGAGACCGTTCCACTGCCGAGCAGCTCTTACTGTCAGATAGTTTTCCCGTACGTTTAGTCGGAATTTCCTTTCTTGCAACTTGAAGCTATGGGTTTGAGTCCTACCCTCCAGAGCAGGAGAAAACAAGCTGACTAGATTCGGAAAAAAGGGAACTGGGGATATCTTGAGGTGCCTGATATGGAAAAGAAAATTTAAAAGTACTGTGCAACATTCCAGTATTTTTAAAGAAAATAGAAAATTTCTTCCTCTTTTTTGTGTCTTATCTTACTCTGTGCACTTGCAATTTTGTATTTCTCATTTTCAACAAAGAATATAAAATTTTAAAAAGAGAAAACTGAATTGCAAAATCACATGTTATCGGGCAAACCTGCATTACAAACTATGTGCATCAAGAGAAATTGGCACTAAAATGCAGGTAAATATTCAGGGTTTTTGCTACTTTTTCCGCAAACTGATGTGGAGAACCTCAACTTTGGAGTGGAAAAATGAGAAGCCAACCTGCCCATCCTTACTCACCCTTAAACCTAGCTTTGAAAAACGAGTATGCCAAGGAACCTTTTCTACAATTCAATTCAAGCCAACAAACCCCAAGTCTGCCACTCACCTCTATTTCAGGTCTAGCAGCTCGCAGAGAGCGAGAGGCGCACGAATGGGGTGGCTTTTCAAATTGCCTGTGCACGCAACCGCAAAGCCTTTTGCAGGACAAAACTTCTTCTTCCCCGACTGGCCCAGGTGACCTCGACAACCCCCACTGTGCTGACTTTCCACCTGTTGCGACCAGGCTCGGAAAGCCCTTCTGTGGGGATGCCCTATATAGGCGGCAAGAGGAAGCAGCAGAAACAGGATGTCAGATGGTTGGGTGGCAGCGTACGAAACTCAAAGCAAGAGCGATAGGATCAGCAAATCTGACCTGGCCATTAACCACATCCTGGTGTTGCGGGATGGCTGGCACAAAAGAACTATAGAATCATAGAATGATAGAGTTGGAAGAGACCACAAGGGCCACCCAGTCCAACCCCCTGCCAAGCAGGAAACACCATCAAAGCATTCTTGACATGTGCCTGTCAAGCCTCTGCTTAAAGACCTCCAAAGAAGGAGACTCCATCACACTCCTTGGTAGCAAATTCCACTGCCGAACAGCTCTTACTGTCAGGAAGTTCTTCCTAATGTTTAGGTGGAATCTTCTTTCTTGTAGTTTGAATCCATTGCTCCGTGTCCGCTTCTCTGGAGCAGCAGAAAACAACCTTTCTCCCTCCTCTATATGACATCCTTTTATATATTTGAACATGGCTATCATATCAGAAATGGAGGCAGTGAGAGATTTTACTTTCTTGGGCTCCTTGATCACTGCAGATGGCGACAGCAGTCACGAAATTAAAAGACGCCTGCTTCTTGGGAGAAAAGCGATGACAAACCTAGACAGCATCTTAAAAAGCAGAGACATCACCTTGCCTACAAAGGTCCATCTAGTTAAAGCTATGGTTTTCCCAGTAGTGATGTATGGAAGTGAGAGCTGGACCATAAAGAAGGCTGATCGCCGAAGAATTGATGCTTTTGAATTCTGGTGCTGGAGGAGACTCTTGAGAGTCCCATGGACTGCAAGAAGATCAAACCTATCCATTCTGAAGGAAATCAGCCCTGAGTGCTCACTGGAAGGACAGATCGTGAAGCTGAGGCTCCAATATTTTGGCCAGCTCATGAGAAGAGAAGACTCCCTGGAAAAGACCCTGATGTTGGGAAAGATGGAGGGCACAAGGAGAAGAGGACGACAAAGGACGAGATGGTTGGACAGTGTTCTCGAAGCTACGAACGTGAGTTTGACCAAACTGCGGGAGGCAGTGCAAGACAGGAGTGCCTGGCGTGCTCTGGTCCATGGGGTCACGAAGAATCGGACACGACTAAACACCAACAACATCATATCACCCCTTGACCTTCCCTTCTCCAGGCTAAACATACCCAGCTCCCTAAGCCGTTCTTCATAAGGCATCGTTTCCAGGCCTTTGACCATTTTGGTTGCCCTCTTCTGGACACGTTCCAGCTTGTCAGTATCCTTCTTGAACTGTGGTGCCCAGAACTGGACACAGTACTCCAGGTGAAGTCTGACCAGAGCAGAATACAGTGGTACTATTACTTCCCTAGATCTAGATGCTATACTCCTATTGATGCAGCCAAGAATTGCATTAGCTTTTTGGGCTGCTGCATCACACTGCTGACTCATGTCAAGTTTGTGGTCTACCAGGACTCCTAGATCCTTTTCACATGTACTGCTCTCAAGCCAGGTGTCTCCCATCCTCTATTTGTGCCTTTCATTTTTTTTTTGCCCAAGTGTAGTACTTTACATTTCTCCCTGTTAAAATTCATCTTGTTTGCTTTGGCCCAGTTGTCTAATCTGTTAAGGTCATTTTGAAGTGTGATCCTGTCCTCTGGGGTATTAGCCACCCCTCCCAATTTGGTGTCATCTGCAAACTTGCTCAGGATGCCCTCAAGCCCATCATCCAAGTCATTGATATCTCAGGCAGCAAGTGGGAGCAGGATTTTGGGAGGATAAACCTCCGCCTGGTCTCTGACAGGAGGAAGTGCAACCACCAGCCTCCCCTTTTAGACCACTGGAATAGGGGCAGAAGATGGCCTGGCAGAAGAATTGAGGGGTGGCGGGTGTATCTGCCTGACAAGGGCTGAGCAGGAAGGAGGGAGGGAGGCTGAAGATTCTAGCAAATGCTTTAAATAGACCTTAGAAAGATTCACCGATAATAGAACTGTCTGCAGCTTTGGGTCATGGCTGCGATGTTGAACTTCCACGCTCGGGAGCTGATTATCGCCTTCCAGAGCAACTACTCTATTCCGAACGTAAAAATGGAAAGCGTAATGCTGGTGGTCGACAAAAGAGGTTCAAAGACTCTCTGGAGGCAAATCTTTAAAAATGTAGTATAAACACCGACAACTGGGAAACACTGGCCTGCGAGCGCTCCAGTTGGAGAACAGCCTTTACCAAAGGTGTCATGGGCTTTGAAGACACTCGAACTCAGGACGAAAGGGAGAAACGTGCTAAGAGGAAGGCACGCTTGGCCAACCCTCACCGTGACCAACACCCGCCCAGAAACCAATGTCCCCACTGTGGAAGGACGTGCGGATCCAGAATTAGCCTCCACAGTCACTTACAGACTCATTGTTAAAACCGTGTTTATGGAAGACAATCTTACATGGCAATGAGTGATCACGAAGAAGGGGGAGGGGGCTGCTGCCTTCATCCCCAGAAGCTCCTGGCTGACCATGGTTAGGAAAAGGATATTCAGGTGCGAAATCGTATACTTGGGGGTGGGGAGAGAATCCCTTGGTAGCTAGGAAACCCTGAGAGCTTCCTTGACTTTCTCCTCCTAATGGGGAGAGCTTTTCATGCCAAGGGTCAAACTCCTTTGGGGGCTGAATGGCGAAGAAATTGTGTCTTTCTGACACCCGTTCTCTCACTCTTTCTGACACACCTCACTCTTTCGTCGACACCCTTTCTCTCTCAATAATAATAATAAATAAATAAATAAATAAATAATAATAATAATTTTATTATTTAGACCCTGCCCATCTGGCTGGGTTTCCCCAGCCGCTCTGGGCGGCTCCCAACAGAATCTTAAAAGCACGATAAAACGTCGCACATTAAAAACTTCCCTAAACAGGGCTGCCTTCAGATGTCTTCTAAAAGTCAAATAGTTCTTTATTTCCTTGACATCTGATGGGAGGGCGTTCCACAGGGAGGGCGCCACTACCGAGAAGGCCCTCTGCCTGGTTCCCTACAACCTCACCTCGCACGGAGGGAACCGCCAGAAGGCCCTCAGAGCTGGACCTCCATGTCCGGGCAGAACAATGGGGGGGGGGAACGCTCCTTCAGGTATCCTGGGCCCAGGCTGTTTAGAGCTTTAAAGGTCAGCACCAACACTTTGAATTGTGCTTGGGAACATACTGGGAGCACCAAAACGTCTCTGGCACCAAAATGATCTGGGGTCTGTAATAATAATAATAATAATAATAATAATATATTTCTACCCCGCCCATCTGGCTGGGTTTATCGTAAACCAAACCTGAGAAGGAACGGTTGAGGGAGCTGGGAGGAGATACAGGCTAGCCATCTTCAAATATCTCAAGGGATGTCACATGGAAGATGGAGCAAGCTCGTTTTCTACTGCTCCAGAGGACAGGACCCAAATAAATCAAGCTACAAGAAAGGAGATTCCGACGAAATATCAAGAAGCGCCTTTCTGACAGTAAGAGCTGTTAGACAGTGGAGGTGGTAGACTCTCCTTCCTTGGCGGTTTTGAAGCAGATGTTGGATAGCCATCTGCCAGGGATTCTTCAGCTGAGATTCCTGCATTGCCGGGGGTTGGACTAGATGACCCTGGGGGGTGTCCCTTCGTACTCTACCTTTCTATGATCTCTGTGAAACTCCAGGAGAGCCTGGGGACCAGGAAAGCACTTGCAATGTCCATGGCCGACGCTCGAAAGCTTTCGCAGCCAGAAAGCACCGAGGGGGCGGAAGGAGAAGGGATATAATCGACTTGACCCTTGTTTCCTGCAACACATGTCAACAGGGATCTCTCCGGGCATGTTAACAGCATCACGTGGAAGGTGACGGCCCGGTCAGGCTGATCTGGGACAATGCGCGGCTTTGATCAAAACCACAAGCAAACTTTCTCCCTCCTCCAACCACCTCGCAAATGTTTCGACAATTGCTCCGCAAAGGCCACGCACATAAACACACACACACAAGGACGGCCAAGATGCCGTTTGGCAGAAGACCCTGCACAGAGATGAGAGGCTGTGGGAGGGAGAGAGTAGGAAATTCTTCAAGCTGATGAGGGCAGAATATAGTTATCTAGATCGAGCTCTTGCTTGCAGAGAACAAATTCTTGTCAGATCCAAAAACGAGATGTCTCTGAGCGATTCCTGCTCCTTTCGATGAACTTTGCAGAGGAAATCTTCTTGCACGGCAAAATGCACAGAGGGAGGGCTTCTTGCTGGTGGCCCCATATCCCACTTAATGGATAGACGCTTGGCCCCCATCAGTAATGGCTTCAAGTTGGGGCCTTTAAAATCCATTTATTGCCAGCCGCTTTTAATCCCAAATATTGGGCTGAATACTTGACTGTTTAACAAAGTGTGGCTGGTTTTTAAATCATTTCTCCTTGGTTGTGCAGATTGGTTTTATATGAGCTGTGAAAGCGGCAAGTTCATGGGTCACCTGGTCAGAGCCTTCTCCATTATGGCAAGATGTATTATAGAATCATAAAACTGTAGAACTGGATGGGACCCCGATGGTCCTCTAGTCCAACCCCCTGCAATGCAGGATTTTTTTGCGCAGCTTGGGGCTCGAACCCTGAGAGTACGAGCTATATATTTGAGGAGACTTCTATATTTGAGGAGACTTTTCTAAATTTGCATCTGCACACCTAAATTAGTGCATGCAAATCTGTGCTTTCTTTTGTCGTCTTATTAAAAAAAGTGGTACATTACTTCCCTTTGGGCACTAGGTAAGCGGTTCGAATCCCCGCGACGGGGTGAGCTCCTGTTGCTCGGTCCCTGCTCCTGCCAATCTAGCAGTATGAAAGCATGTCAAAGTGCAAGTAGATAAATAGGTACCGCTCTGGCGGGAAGGTAAACGGTGTTTTCGTGTGCTGCTCTGGTTCGCCAGAAAGCGGCTTAGTCATGCTGGTCACGTGACCCGGAAGCTGTACGCTGGCTCCCTCGGCCAGTAAAGCGAGATGAGCGCCGCAACCCCAGAGTTGTCTGCGACTGGACCTAACGGTCAGGGGTCCCTTTACCTAGAATCATAGAATCATAGAATCGTAGAGTTGGAAGAGACCACAAGGGCCATCCAGTCCAACCCCCTGCCAGGCAGGAAACACCATCAAAGCATTCCTGGCAGATGGCTGTCAAGCCTCTGCTTAAAGACCTCCAAAGAAGGAGACTCCACCACACTCCTTGGCAGCAAGTCCCACTGTTGAACAGCTCTTACTGTCAGGAAGTTCTTCCTAATGTTTAGGTGGAATCTTCTTTCTACCTTTACCTTTTAAGCTACCCACACCGAGAGGACAAAATTGTATCTTTTCTTCTTTCTGCGCAAGGCCTAAACATCCCAAAAGCCTCTCCTCAGTCAAGCGGATTGCCCTGGATCCTTCAATATTTGATATGAGCTGTGTAAATATGCAGGTGCAAATAGTCTGATTTGCTCTCAAAAAAAACCCTCCAAGAACCAAACACCTTGACTTCCTGTTCGGGCTGTCGATGGAATGTGAACACGTCACTAAAGTCCGTGCAGAAAATTAGCAGCTCACACAATTTAAAATGCCGGGTTTTTTGTTTGCATGCTATTGTATTCCTGTCAAAGTTTATTGTTCTAGAGCCAAAGGCCACGACAAGTCCGTAAAGCAACAGATCGATGCAGCCGTACAAAAGTTTAGTATTTCAAACCCTGCAAGAATACCAGGATACATAAGAAGTAAGCTTTAACTGAGAGTTAGCGCTAGCGTAGTATTGATGTTTTCGTCTCATTAAGTGAGCTTCTTTAAATGATCTCTAATTTGGAAGTGAGAACGAGACACACACACACAGAGAATAATGGATTCATATACAGAAGCTGATGTTCTCTGGAAGAAGCAGTAAGGAGAAGGAGTGGAATCTCAGATAGGGATGCCATATTTCAAAAAGTCCAGACACAAAAGTTGTTTGTTTGGTATTGCCCAAAGCTATTGAGCTTTGAGCTGTTGTGTTGTTGAGCCAAAATCAACACTACCTACATGTCCAGATTCTCCCAGACATTTCAGCAAATACTGGAAAGAGCGAAAGACACAGTTTGCTTAAGGAAGAAGCTGTAACCTTCAACTAAAACAACAACAAGAACAACTAATCCCATGCTTGGATATGTGAATGCAAATTTTGTACTATGTATATATTCTTCTTTAGCTATACTGTATGTTCTGCAAGTAAAAAGCTTTTGAATGTTTTAGCAAGTGCCTGGATGTTGTTTTAATTTCAAGAAAAGAGCCAGCCTTGTACACAGCTGCAATTTAGCTACTTGGCCAACATCTCAAGTGTTATCTAGTCCAACCTGCAATGTCGGTTGGACTAGATAACACTTTTCTCGTCGGTTGGACTAGAAAACAACCCACAACAGTCCACTGGTGTGTGAGCATGCTCAGTGGCTATGGAATGCTGATGAGCGGCTGGCAGGGGGGAGAAAAGGGAGGAGGGATGGAATGGAGCGACTGGAACCCTGAACAAGACTCCACCCCCTTGATGCTGCAACATTTTATTGCAGATCCCCATTTGGAAGTACTTATTATTGATTGATTTTTTTTAAAAAAAAGCCCATTATTTTATCATTTTTCTCCCAAATGTAAAAGTTAAAGCGATGAAGCAGCCTCAGATCGATAGTCCATCTGCCGGATCATCATCAACAGCTCCCTGGGGTGCAGGGTGGGGAGTCTTTGCAAACTCATTCCATGATTTAAGGCAGGGGTCACCAAACTTTTTCAGCAGTGGGCTGGTCCACTGTCCCTCAGACCTTGTGGGGGGCCGGACTATATTTTGAAAAAATATATAAACGAATTCCTATGCCCCACAAATAACCCAGAGATGCATTTTATAGGAAAGCACACATTCTACTCATGTAAAAACATGCTGATTCCCAGACCGTCCGCGGGCCGGATTTAGAAGGTGATTGGACCGCATCCAGCCCCCGGGGCCTTAATTTGGGGACCCCTGATTTCAGGGTTGAGGGATGGAACAGGTTGAAGGTGGGATTCGACCACTAGGCCGCACTGCCCTCAGCTCGCAGAAATCAACCCTGTCTGTGACACATTTCCATAGATCTGTGCAAAAGGCGAGGATTAATATCGCCGTCGCCTTTGCACCAGAGCCTTTGGTACAGTATTTGCACAACAGATCTGGTGATGTGTAAAGGCCTGATCAAGGCGGCTGTGTAAAATATATTGCTTTCAAGGTGCAGACAAACCCACGGCAGCTCAAGAGGAAAAGGTAGACATCTCAGAATGAAGGACGCATGGAAGGAAGGAAAGGAAAGAAGGAAGGAAAGCTCACGCAAATCCGACAACGTTTTTGTCTCCATTTTAAATTATGGGGTTGTTTTCTGTTTTGTTTTGTTTTTTTTTAAAAAAAAGCTTACAAAAGGGAAAAAATAGCTTTTACAGAAGAGGAAAGACTAATGCACGCTTTGCTATCCTGGTGTTTCCAGATGTTTTGAAATACAACTCCCATTGGCCATCAGGGGCTGATGGGCAAAGGTTGGCAAAGGTCGCGGTGCTGTCCCTAAGCCGAAGTTATGCACCAGTGGGATAGCTGTGTGTTGTTGTTGTTTAGTCGTGTCCGACTCTTCGTGACCCCATGGACCATAGCACGCCAGGCACTCCTGTCTTCCACTGCCTCCCGCAGTTTGGTCAAACTCATGTTCGTAGCTTCGAGAACACTGTCCAGCCATCTCGCCCTCTGTCGTCCCCTTCTCCTTGTACCCTCCATCTTTCCCAACATCAGGGTCTTTTCCAGGGAGTCTTCTCTTCTCATGAGGTGGCCAAAGTATTGGAGCCTCGGCTTCAGGATCTGTCCTTCCAGTGAGCACTCAGGGCTGATTTCCTTCAGAATGGATAGGTTTGATCTTCTTGCAGCCCATGGGACTCTCAAGAGTCTCCTCCAGCACCATAATTCAAAAGCATCAGTTCTTCGGCGATCAGCCTTCTTTATGGTCCAGCTCTCACTTCCATACATCACTACTGGGAAAACCATAGCTTTAACTATATGGACCTTTGTCGGCAAGGTGATGCCTCTGCTTTTTAAGATGCTGTCTAGGTTTGTCATTGCTTTTCTCCCAAGAAGCAGGTGTCTTTTAATTTCGTGACTGCTGTCACCATCTGCAGTGATCCAGGAGCCCAAGAAAGTAAAATCTCTCACTGCCTCCATTTCTTCCCCTTCTATTTGCCAGGAGGTGATGGGACCAGTGGCCATGATCTTGGTTTTTTTGATGTTGAGCTTCAGACCATATTTTGCGCTCTCCTCTTTCACCTTCACTAAAAGGTTCTTTAATTCCTCCTCACTTTCTGCCCTCAAGGTTGTGTCATCAGCATATCTGAGGTTGTTGATATTTCATTAAAAGGTTCTTTAATAGCTGTGTCGCCTTTCTAAATCCGGCCCTGCTTCATATACCAACCGTTGGACTCGGGTCCAGTTTTATGAATCAACAGCCAGTACAGATCTCCGAGCAGAGGTGCAATATACAGACAGGGTCTCACTCCTGTCAGCATCCGTGCCGCAGCATTCTGCGCCAACTGCGGTTTCCGGATCGACCGTAAAGGAAGCCCTACAAAGAAAGTGTCGCAGCAATCCAGCCTTGACGTTGCCGGCGCTTGGACGACTGTGGTCAAGCTATCCTGGCCCAAGACCACCACTTGCCTGATGGCTGACCCTCTCGATGACTGTAAAAGTCTAACTTTACCGTATTTTCTTCTGTATTAGACGAGGTTTTTTGACTCCAAAATAATGTCAAAAAACTGGGATAGTGGCTGGCTAGATAGCAATTTCCCCTAAAAAAAGCTCAACAAGTTTGGGCCATCTCCCCTCATTTTCTTTAAATTTAGTCCCCCCCAAAATAGGGGGCGTCTTATAGACGGGGGCATCTTATACACAGAAAAATACGGCTCCCTCGGCCAATAATGCGAGATGAGCGCGCAACCCCAGAGTCGGTCACGACTGGACCTAATGGTCAGGGGTCCCTTTACCTTTACCTATAGACGGGGGCATCTTATACACAGAAAAATACGGTTATATCTTGGGCACATCGGCGGATTTGCCGCTGATAATGCCAGTTTCACCATTTCAGCCATTGCCCCCGGCCAGAAGTTCACGTAACTTCGATCCTCTCAGTCTCTGATCAAACAACGGCATCAGTACATACAAATATTTTCTGGGGTAAAAGTGCATTCTGGTCTCTGGATGTGTTTGGGCTACACTGGTTGCTGAGTTCAAGGGCAGAGTTCGGCCAACACAGCCAACTTCGTCACTCAGTTTCCTCCGAACCATATAGCCAGAATCGTACCCGACAATAAAAGGCCACATTCCAGGTACTCTCAGGGACTAAGTGCATGCTCGGAATGCACAAGAAGTTTTGCAGGATCAGACCAGAGCCCCTTCTAACCCTGCACCCTTTTCTTACCGTGGCCAACTCAATGCCCCCGGGAAGCCCTCAAAAAGTTGTTTTAAAGTTACTCTAAAAGTATGTCTGTCTCATTATCTCCCTCGCTTGCACCACACATGTGGGAACCCTGGTTCAGGCCGCAGATATTTTTTTTGAAAATAAAAATATAATGTGGAACTTTTAGGCTGAAGCCCTATTACATATGCACGGAACATGCAATAATAATGCATTCATGCTGGATTTATAATAAGTCATCTGCACGCCATTCCACTTTTATTTTGCAACGCTTCTTGAATGATAACCCATTATAGCTGCCTGGAGGGGCAGGAAGCTGCGTGGATTGGCAACCAACCAAGCAGGATTGTGTATAAGCAGCCAACATCATCTCAGAGAGAGCCAGTGTGGTCTGAGAAGCAGTGTGGTGGTAGTGGCTAGAGCAAGGGTCGGCAACCTAAGGCCTATGGGCCACAAGCGGCCCACGGGGGTTGCTTAACCGGCCCACAAGCCACCCCCGAACCAAGCCACCCCCCAGCGAGTCCCCCCCCCCACGCTGCACTGAACTGGCGCAGTGTGGCAAGGGGATTCACTTCCGCGGCACCGGAAACCACGTCTGCGCATGCGCAGACGCCAAAAAGCACATCTGTGCAGATGCAGATGCTGATGCTGGAAAGCACAGATGTGCGCACGATCCGGCCCACGGAGGGATCTCCACTGGAGTGAATTGGCCCAGGCGAGGTAAACCTTGCCGACCCATAGGCTACATATCAGATTTGGACCTGGGAGATCAGGGTACGAATTTCTCACTGGGTGACCTCGCTGCCCGTCACTGCCTCTCAGCCTAACCTACCTCACAGGGTTGTTGTGGTGGTTAAATGAGGAGGGCAAGTATCATGTGTGCCACCTTCAGCTGCTTGGATACAATTACAATAAATGAAATAAAGAATCGTGAATGCATAATAGAAAAGGACACCTGGAGTGGCCCATCAAGGAAGTACATTTTCTGCACGCACACTGATCACCATTTTCATTTCTGAACTCCACAGAGGAATCGGATCTGCTAAGTTTCATTCTGGCTGTTCATACAAGACCAAAACGGAATTTCCCCTTTTTCAGCTGCACAAGTGCTCCTTTCCAGAGAAGTCCTGTGCCTCCTACTTATCAAAACCGAATGAATAAATTCTCTCTGTCCTTTGGCACAAATCTTTACCGTCAACACACCACCTGAAAAGTTTTACCTTTACGGCCAAACTGGATGAACGGCAGCAGGCGAGACAGGGCCAGCCTCCCCACTTTCTAACCGAGCGGAACCTCTCTCTCTCGCTGGATAAATGTGAGCAAAATAGCAGCCGGGAAGGGGAGAAAGCAGGGGGTTGAACCCTTTCACCTGGGTATGTTTAGCCTGGAGAAGAGAAGGTTAAGGGGTGATATGCTAGCCATGTTCAAATATATGAAAGGATGTCATATGGAGGAGGGAGAAAGATTGTTTTCTGCTGCTCCAGAGAAGCGGACACGGAGCAATGGATTCAAACTTCAAGAAAGAAGATTCCACCTAAACATTAGGAAGAACTTCCTGACAGTAAGAGCTGTTCGGCAGTGGAATTTGCTCCCAAGGAGTGTGGTGGAGTCTCCTTCTTTGGAGGTCTTTAAGCAGAGGCTTGACAGCCACATGTCAAGAATGCTTTGATGGTGTTTCCTGCTTGGCAGGGGGTTGGACTGGATGGCCCTTGTGGTCTCTTCCAACTCTATGATTCTATGATTCCATCAAAATCCGGCTGCTTTCTCACCTGCCTACGGGGACGGCTAAATGATTTCCCAGCCCCTCCCAACCCTGCCTGGCTGTCGGGTTGCGTCAATGGCAAAGGTGTATGTCAGCGTCAAGTCAAGAGAATATGATCTGCGTCCAAGATATGAATCACCGCGGATGCCTCCCGTCTCTCTTCGGGGAATCAGCAATCAAGGATCAGCTTCCTACATCTCTTAACAAATCCCGCCCCCACCCCAGGGCTTTGTTTTCCTTGTAGACTTTTGAGTCTTCAAGTCAGCTCAATAGCACGCCTGACTGTTAGGGTGAGGATAAAGACCGGGGACTTTCCCAGCTTGCGAAACAAAGCTGAGCTCTCCAAAACAAACCTGCTCCAGCCTTCTTCCCCAACCTTGTGCCCTCTGGAGGTTTGTGACTTCAAAGTCTTGCGGTGCTGAGGATGTTGGGAAATGAAGTTCAAAACATCTGGCGGGCACCGGCTTGGCGAAAGCAGCGGTATTCTGTTTATGGCTGGGTCATGTCTGATCTTATCGGCAGAAAGCAGCCAAATACCCCAGGAGGACATCTTCAATCAAAGCAATAACATCTCCGAAAAACGTCACTCAGCGCTAACGAGACAAGAGCCGTTAATATTCCTAAAATGAATATTGTGGCGTTGTGAAACTTATGCTCAACCTCCGGAGCAAAAATCCAGACTGAAGAATGCAAGGGTTTTCCCCTTCCTCTTCACCCAATAAGGTGAATTATAGAAATTATTGTGCACTTTTGGGGTCAACTTTTAATAATAATAATAAGAAGAAGAAGAAGAAGAAGAAGAAGAAGAATTTTTATTTATACCCCGCCCTCCCCGGCCAGGGCCAGGCTCAGGGCAGCTAACACCAAATATGAATTACAATAAAACGTAATAGAAAACAACAACAACAAACAAACAGTTAATTAAAATACAGCTTAAAATGCAGCTTCATTTTAGTAGTAGCCCATAAATCAAGCATCCCCAAACTTCGGCCCTCCAGATGTTTTGGACTACAATTCCCATCATCCCTGACCACTGGTCCTGTTAGCTAGGGATCATGGGAGTTGTAGGCCAAAACATCTGGAGGGCCGCAGTTTGGGGGTGCCTGCAGTAAAGGGAAGCCCCACACATGTGGAATGGAGGGAAGTGGCTGGCTACACAATTGTTCCAGCAGATGTACCCGAAAATATGGCTCCAGTGACCACAGCTATTCAAGGGAGAGCTGGCTTGTCCAGCTGTGGCATCCAGTGACTGCACCTACCACCGTCGAAACATAAAATCATAGAATCGCAGAGTTGAAAGGGACCCAGAGGTTCATCTAGTCCAACCCTCTGCAATGCAGGAATCACAACTAAAGCTTCCATGGCACAACTTAAAAACCTCCAAGGAAGGAGAGTCCACAAATGCTATTGGGCAGACATCCCAAAACTTCGGCCCTCCAGATGTTTTGGACTACAATTCCCATCTTCCCCAACCATTGGTCCTGTTAGCTAGGGATCATGGGAGTTGTAGGCCAAAACATCTGGAGGGCCGCAGTTTGGAGATGCCTGCTATTGGGTGACAGAGAGAGGAGGAGGAACTGCTCATTGCCTACTTTGCCTCTGTCTTCGGCTAAAACAGCACCCATCCTTGTGATAACAGAATAAACGATGCAATAATTATATTGCAAGGAGGGAGCTGCAGCCCAAGACAGGAAAAGAAGTGGTCAGGGAATACCTAGCTGCTTCAAATGAATTGTCTCCAGGGCCTGATGAGCTGTAGCCAAGAGAGTTTACAGATGTAATCTCAGAGTCTCTGCCTATAATCTTTGCGAATCCTTGGGGATTGGGCTTGATCTAGACACATCCAAGAAGCTTTTCAGTAAAACGCGCTGCAGACGTTATGAGAAACCGGGTTGGCAAAAACGGAACTCCACAGCGCCATCTGGTGTCGCCGTGTTCTAACTGCATATACAACACATATAAAGCGCCTTTCCTTTGCCAATGTAGGTGAGGATCCTGCAGGCTTGAAGGCAAGTGTTGTCACCATCTTCAAAAGGGGGGGGGAGAGAATCCTCTCTCCCCTTCTGCATGCAGACGCCACATGCAAGCTCCTAACCGAAAGGCAGAGGAAAAGAGGAAATGCTCTTGCAGCGGACGAACGTCCAGACTGCGGTTTCGCCAGCGAGGCCAAAAACAGCCCAGCACCTTAGTTGCTCTCAACCTCATGCTTCAGAAAGCACGGCTCTGCTGCGTTACAACCAAGAGGCCAGGACAGGAAGCAGCACTCTATCAAATTAGATCGCTTGTGCATCTAGTTCTGCATTGGTTACATCAGGGGTAGGCAACCTAAGGCCCAGGGGACGGATGCGGCCCCCCAATCGCCTTCTCAATCTAGGGTTGCCAGACTCAAGAGAGGACAGGACTTCTGTGCCTTTACTAATTGCCCTGCTCTCTTTTGAGTCTGGAAACCTTAAAGAGAAACCAGCAGACCCTTTGCTTGGAAATTAAACAAAGGGTCTGCTGGTTTTTCTTTAAGGTTTCCAGACTCAAAAGAGAGCAGGGCAATTAAAGGCACAGGAGTCCAGTCCACTGTTGGGTCTGGCAACCCTATCTCAATGCGGCCCATGGACGGTCCGGGAATCAGCGTGTTTTTACATGAGTAGAATGTGTGCTTTTATTTAAAATGCATCTCTGGGTTATTTGTGGGGCATAGGAATTCATTCACCACCACCCCCAAATATAGTCCGGCCCAGCACATGGTCTGAGGGACAGTGGACCGGCACACGGCTGAAAAAGGTTGCTGACCCCTGGGTTACATCGACTGCCAGTGGCTGTTCAGTATCTGAGAGCTAGTCTTCTGCATGCAAGGCCAGTGACCTGCCATTGAACTCAAGTCCTTCTGCACAAGCAATGGACTTCGGAGACACAATTCTGAATTTTTTTGGGGGGGGGGGAGGTAGGTCTCTGCCCTGCTTTGCCCCAGTGATCATCCTCCCTTGCAAACAGGCCATGGGTAACATTTTCCTTCTTCAAAACTTGACAGATTTCCTGTCAAAGGGTAAATGCAGTTTAAACAGGGTGGGGCGGGGAATACAGACTGGGATTTGGGTGCCCACAATGTATAGATGCTAACAACAACAACAACAACAACAACAACAACAACAACAACAACAACAATGCAAGTATTAGGAAGCATTTGGAGAACTGTGTACAGAGTAGAATCATAGAGTTGGAAGAGACCACAAGGGCCATCCAGTCCAACCCCCTGCCAAGCAGGAAACACCATCAAAGCATTCTTGACATATGGCTGTCAAGCCTCTGCTTAAAGACCTCCAAAGAAGGAGACTCCACCACACTCCTTGGCAGCAAATTCCACTGCCGAACAGCTCTTACTGTCAGGAAGTTCTTCCTAATGTTTAGGTGGAATCTTCTTTCTTGTAGTTTGAATCCATTGCTCCGTGTCCGCTTCTCTGGAGCAGCAGAAAATAACCTTTCACCCTCCTCTATATGACATCCTTTTATATATTTGAACATGGCTCTGAGTAGAGTTGGAAAAGGTTCAGGGAAGGGCCGCCAAAATGATAAAGGGGGTGGGGTTACCACAATATGAAGAAAAGCTGCCGCATTTCGGTGGCTAAGTTTAGAGGAAAGGCGAGTAAGAAGCAACATGATGGGAGTCTCTAAAATTACGTGTGGAATGGAGAAAGTGGATAGAGAAAAACTTCTCTACGTTTCTCATAGCACTAGAATTTGTGGTCTAAACCACTGAGCCTCTTGGGCTTGCCGATCAGAAGGTCAGAGGTTCGAATCCCCGTGACGGGGTGAGCTCCCGTTGCTCAGTCCCAGCTCCTGCCCACCTAGCAGTTTGAAAGCACGCCAGTGCAAGTAGATAAATAGGTACTGCTGCGGTGGGAAGGTAAATGGCGTTTCCGTACACTCTGGTTTCCATCATGGTGTCCCGTTGCGCCAGAAGCGATTTAGTCCTGCTGGCCACATGACCCAGAAAACTGTCTGTGGACAAACGCAGGCTCCCTTGGCCCGAAAGTGAGATGAGCGCCGCAACCCCATAGTCGCCTTTGACTGGACTTAACCGCCATGGAGTCCTTTACCTTTTTTTAACCTAGAATTCGTGGACATCCTACAAAGCTGATCGTTGGAAGTTTCAGATCAAAGAAAGTCCTTCACACAGCACAGAGTTGAACTGCGGAACTCTCTCCCACAAGAGGCAGCGACGGCAGCCAACTTAATCTAATGGAAGATTGGACAAATTCGTGGAGGAGCAGAGAGCTATCGATGGCCACTAGCCGTGATGGCTATGCTCAGACTACACCAGGGGTCAGCAAACATTTTCAGCAGGGGGCCGGTGAACTGTCCCTCAGACCTTGTGGGGAGCCGGACTATATTTTGAAGGGGGGAAAATGAACCAATTCCTATGCCCCACAAATAACCCAGAGATGCATTTTAAATAAAAGCACACATTCTACTCATGTAAAAACATGCTGATTCCTGGACCGTCCGTGGGCCGGATTTAGAAGGCGATTGGGCCGCATCCGGCCCCCGGGCCTTAGTTTGGGGACCCCTGGACTACGCAGTTGGAGGCAGCAATGCTTCTGAATAGCAGCTGCTGGAAACCACAGGAGGGGAGAGTTGCTCTTGAGTTCGAATCCTGCTTGCGGGCATCTGATTTGCCACGGTGTATACAGGTTGCTGCTCTCGATTGGCCATTGGTTTGAGCCAATTCTTAGGTTCTTCAGCACATAAGATCTTACAGCAGACACCCACTGTGAGCCCCCCCCCCCAAGTTATCTCTCTCTCAGTGGTGAACAGACACATCTGTTCTGAAACCGGGTTTCTTGCTTCGATACAAGGAATTACTCTTTCCCTAATAAAATAAAATAAAAATCCTTCAGTAGCACCTTAAAGACCAACTAAGACTTTATTTTGGTATGAGCTTTCGTGTGCATGCACACTTCTTCAGATACACTGAGACAGAAGCCTCCAGACCCTTATGTATATTCAGAGGGTGGGGGGTGGGGGGTGATGGGAATGGGTGATGGGCTGATAGGAGTGGTAAACCTGTGGATGACTGTTAATGACTGTTCATGACTGCAATTGGTCTTGCGGGGGGGGGGAGCAAGGGCTGAGGTGCTAAGGAAAGCTTGATCATGTATAATGAGATAAGAATCCTATGTCTTTGTTCATTCCAGGTGGCTCCATGGTTTTAAGCTTGCTAATGAGTTGCAATTCAGCAACTTCTCTTTCCAATCTGTTTCTGAAAATTTTCTGTAATGAAACAGCTGCTTTGAGATCTTGTATAGAATGTCCTGGGAGATTGAAGTGTTCTCCTACTGGCTTCTCTGTCTTGTGATTCCTGATGTCAGATTTGTGTCCATTTATCCTTTGGCGTAGGGTTTGGCCTGTTTGTCCAATATAGAGAGCTGAAGGGCACTGTTGGCATTTGATGGCATACACAATGTTAGAAGATGAGCAATTAAATAGTCCTGAGATGGTGTGTTGGATGTTGTTGGGGCCAGTAATGGTGTTGTCCGGGTGTATGTGGCAGCAAAGTTGGCATCTGGGTTTATTGAAGGCTCTGGTACCAGTGTCCATGTTAAGTCTGGTGGTTGTATTATTGTGGGTGAGGAGTTGTTTAAGATTGGGTGGCTGTCTGTAAGCAATGAAAGGTCTGCTGTAGATCTCTTAGGTGAGATTCTCTGTCTGTAGAGTTGGAACAGATGCGGTTCCTAATGGCTTTTCTGCTTCTTCTTTTTTTAAAGAAAAGGCACGGGGTGGGGAGGGGGGGGTTGAGGATGTCTTCCAGGCACTTTGCAAACATTAGCTGATGAATCAATCTGCAGAGCAGCCCCCGAGCCTCTTTTATGGCCTCTTGACATGTTGTGCAGCGAAGGAAAGAGATTTATCGATTTTTCTTTTGAGCTTGAGATTCATCCATTACATGCGGCAGGGGCTGGCTGCACTACTCAGCGCTGTGGGCAGGCGAGGGGAGGGGGGGAGAAACCACAACCCACCCCCACCCCATTCCCCCGCTCAGACTTGCAGGTTGACCAAGTGGCGGCTTTCACTTTCCGAAGTTCCTGGAGCCCAAAAGAAGCAAACAGACCACAGCACTCCCTGGAAGGCTGCATTAGGCACCCATTTTTCTTAGTTTACCGGGAGGTTTCGGTAAAAAAAGAAGATAAGGGGGGACACGCTATTCTTCTCAAACGCCAGCCCCCAAGGACAGCTTCATCCATCCGGCTACAAGGAGGGCTCAGGCTGAGATCCACGGAAGCTCAACACCAAGATATGAGATGGAGAATCAGGGACAGGCTACCAGAGAACGGCAAGAGTAGGGTCTGTAGCTGGGTGGCAGAAGACAGGGCTGTCTTAAGCATATAACAGGCATGTCCAACAGGTAGGTCGTGATCTACTGGTAGATCACTGGGTGTCTGCGGTAGATCACCGGTAGATCAGTGGCTCCCCCCCCCCAAAGAAGCTAAAAAACTTTGGCTCCCCCAGAAAAACATCAACAACTTTGCCCTGCACACCTAAAATGACCTGAACCACCAAAAACAGGGCTTTCCTTCCTAAAAAAGCTCAATATCGCTTCCTTCCTAACTAAAGAAGCTCAACAACTTTTACATGAACCCCAAAAAACCAGGGCTTTCCTTCATAAAAAAAGCTCAACAACTTTGACCTGAACCCCCCAAAAGGGGGTAGATCACCACCAGTTTTTAACTCTGTGAGTAGATCACAGTCTCTTGGGAGTTGGTCACCCCTGGCATAGAATAATAATAATAATAATAATAATAATAATAATAATAATAATAATAATTTATTTATACCCCACCCATCTGGCTGGGTTTCCCCAGCCACTCTGGGCGGCTTCCAACAGAAAAATAAAACACAGTACAGTGGAACCTTGGTTTACAAACACCTCGGTTTACGAATTTTCGGTTTACGAATTAATTCACTTTCCATTACTTTCGATGGGAAAGTTGGCTTCGGTTTATGAACGCTTCAGTTTATGAACAGACTTCCGGAACCAATTGTGTTCATAAACCGAGGTACCACTGTAATCTATTAAACATTAAAAGCCTCCCTAAACAGGGCTGCCTTCAGATGTCTTCTAAAAGTCTGGTAGTTGTTTTTCTCTTTGACATCTGATGGGAGGGCGTTCCACAGGGCGGGCGCCACTACCGAGAAGGCCCTCTGCCTGGTTCCCTGCAACTTGGCTTCTCGCAACGAGGGAACCGCCAGAAGGCCCTCGGCGCTGGACCTCAGTGTCCAGGCAAAACTATGGAGGTGGAGACGCTCCTTCAGGTATACTGGACCGAGGCCATTTAGGGCGCCGTGGCGCAAAGATCCCTCCGACGCACCACCCCACCCCCGTTTCTCAAAGTTACTGACCTTTTCCCATGCCTCTGCGGGGATCGCTCTCCTCCCGCGGAGGGGCTTGGGAAGAAAGCTGCACGCCCGCCAGCCATATAGTTGGCGGGGCACAGCTTCCATCCTAGGCCTCTGCGGAGATCACTCTCCTCCTGCGGAGGCTTGGGAGCATAGCTGTCGAGTTTTCCCTTTTTTAAAGGGAAATTCCCTTATGCTGAATAGGCTTCCTCATGAGAAAAGGGAAAACCTGACAGCTATGCTTGGGAGGCCATATGGTTGATGGGGCACAGCTCGCGGGTGTGCAGGGAAAGGGGAGGCCACCGGAAAACCCGCGCAGCTCCCCCACTCGCTGGGGCGCCCCTGAGAGGCTGGCGCCCTGGCGCGACGCACCAGGAAACCCAATGCGAAAGACGGCTCTGGCAGAAGATCTCCCTGCCAAGCAGAAGGTGTGAGGTGCAATCCCCTGGCATCTACAAGTAGGGCTAAGGAGGACTGAGACCCTGGAGAAGTAGCTTTTTCTACCTCCATCCAATGCTCGCTAAGGGAGATAGTGGAATGAAGATTCCACCTAAACATTAGGAAGAACTTCCTGACAGTAAGAGCTGTTCGGCAGTGGAATTTGCTGCCAAGGAGTGTGGTGGAGTCTCCTTCTTTGGAGGTCTTTAAGCAGAGGCTTGACAGGCATATGTCAAGAATGCTTTGATGGTGTTTCCTGCTTGGCAGGGGGTTGGACTGGATGGCCCTTGTGGTCTCTTCCAACTTTACGATTCTATGATTCTATGATTCTATGTTCCCCATGGAACTTTCGTGGTAGGCCTGAACACAGCCCTCAAAGTCAGTAGTCCTCAAGAGCCTTGTCCTCCACAAATCTGTCTTAAGAACATAAAAAAGAACATAAGAACATAAAAAAGAACATAAAAAAGACCGATTCTGGGCACCAGAATTTAAGAAGGATGTTGACAAGCTGGAACGTGTGTGCAGAGGAGAGCGACCAAGATGTTCAAGGGTTCTGGAAACCAAACCTGATGAGGAACGGTTGAAGGAGCTGGGTATGTTTAGCGTGGAAAAAAAGGGAAAGGATATGATAGCCACCTTCAAATATCTCAAGGGCTGTCCCATGGGAGGCGGAGCGAGCTTGTTTTCTCCTGCTCTGGAGGGTAGGACTCGAACCCGCGGCTTCAAGTTACAAGAAAGGAGTTTCCGACGAAACACTGGGAAGAACTTTCTGGCTGTAAGAGCAGTGGAATGAACTCCTTTGGAAAGATAGCAGTCTCTCCTTCCTTGGAGGTTTTTTAAGCAGAGGCTGGATGGCCATCTGTCATGGATACTTGAGTTGAGATTCCTGTATTGCAGGGGGGTTGGACTAGATGACCGCCGGGGTCCATTCCAACTCTAAATTCTACAATTCCCAGCAACTGATATTCAGGAGCATAATTGCCTTTGACAGTGGAAGTACAGGTAGCCACCATTAGTCATTTCCTGCATGGATCATAAAATCATAGAATTGTAAAGAGGTTCCCTGAATCCTCTTTTGCAACCACCCAGGCTAGTGAGTTATCTCTGCGTCTTGAAATAACAGTACAACATCCCCTAAAGTAAAGCTCCTACCTTGGGGGGGGGGGGGTTCCTGCTTCCTCTCTCCACCTTGGGCAAGGAGACTCTTTATAGTCCTTGCTCAATGACCTGCTCAGTTACCAGTTGAGCCTGTCTCCCACAGCTGAGATTTTGCACTGACAGCAAGATCACGGTGCCTTATGCGCGAGTCGCCAGCCAGCCTCTGACTCGCTTTCGCAGGAAGCCCCACGTCGACGGGGTGCGGTGCGGAAAGAGGGGGACGCGATCCCAGTTCCCAGAGCGATCCAGCCCCCCTGGAGCTCGGCTGCTTTCATGCCGCCGGAGGAACCCAAACCTGTCGAACTGGTTGACTGACGAAGAAGGGAAATTGTTTGCAGCAGAGAAAACAAAACCAGAAAGAAAGAAAGAAGGAAAGAAAGAAAGAAAGAAAGAAAGAAAGAAAGAAAGAAAGAAAGAAAGAAAGAAAGAAAAGAGATCCCAGGATCATATTAAGTTAGGAATATAAAAGCATAAGAAAAATCATAGAGTTGGAAGAGACCACAAGGGCCATCCAGTCCAACCCCCTGCCAAGCAGGAAACACCATCAAAGTATTCTTGACATATGCCTGTCAAGCCTCTGCTTAAAGACCTCCAAAGAAGGAGACTCCACCACACTCCTTGGCAGCAAATTCCACTGTCGAACAGCTCTTACTGTCAAGAAGTTCTTCCTAATGTTTAGGTGGAATCTTCTTTCTTGAAATTTGAATCCATTGCTCTGTGTCCGCTTCTCTGGAGCAGCAGAAAACAATCTTTCACCCTCCTCTATATGACATCCTTTTATATATTTGAACATGGCTATCATATCACCCCTTACCCTTCTCTTCTCCAGGCTAAACCTACCCAGCCCCCTAAGCCGTTCCTCATAAGAGCTTGCTTGATCAGGACAATGGCCCATCTAGTCATAGAATCACAAAATTGTGGTGCTGGAAAGGGTCCCAAGGGTCATCTAGTCCAACCCCCTGCAATGCAGGAATCTTTTTGCCCAACATGGGGCTCGAACCCACAACCTTGGGATGAAGAGTCCTATGCTCTACCGACTGAGCTACCCCAAATAAATCCAGCACCTGCTTCTCGCTGTGGCTAGCCAGATGCCCCGATTGGAAACCTGCAAGCAGGATTCGAACACAAGAGGACTCTCCCCTCTTGCGGATTCCAGCAAATGCTATTCAGAAGCACAGCTGCCTCCGGCTTTGGAGAAAGAGCGTAGCTGCCATGACTAGTAGCCATGAATCGTCCTCTCCTTTCCTCCATGAATTTGTCTCATCCTCTAATTAAGAGTCGCAGAATCATAGAATTGTAGAGTTGGGAGGCCTTCAAGGCAGGGAATCTCAATTAAAGCTCAACTAATCTCAGCTAAAGCATTAATTAATGAATACTTTAGTTGACCTAATAATAATAATAATAATAATAATAATAATAATAATAATAATAGATGTGACCTCAGAATAATAATCATTGAAGTCAAACAATGGGGCACAGATTATGTTGCACCAGATCCACGAATAATCTCCTGGTTTGTTTAAAAAAATCCTTATTAAATTTTTAACATTTAATAAGGAATGGGGGAAATTTTTATATTTTATTTTATAAACCATTGTAAACAGCTAAGATCGTTAGTAGGTTTGGAATAACACTTGTAGTTTAATGGTGAATTTTGGACACAATGGAGAGGTAAAAGATTTGGATTATTCTAAAAGATGCAGGAGGAAATGATCAACAAAGGGAGGGCCAGGAGATTCTTTGGAATCTTGTTTTTATGTTGTATGCTGGATATGTGATTGTAAAACTTTAATCGGAAATACCAAATCAATCAATGAAAAAAGAAGAAGAACAATCTCCTAGTTCCATTGCTGTCAAACTAAATGACTTGTTTGTTTTTAAACTAAATTCCACTTCATTGGAATTTGGGGCAGAGATTTGGGGACATTTAAAGATTTGCTTCTGCTGTGATTTCCTGACGCTGCAAATCTCCACCTCCCTCCGCTTGCTATTGGCTGCGTAGGAGGAAGAAAAGATGCAAGAGACACAAGTAAGGAGGGAGGGGAAATTTGATTTAGTTCACAATCAAAGGCAAGCCAAATGGGCATAGCCCAAAGCAATATGCAAAGAGAAACGGCTATCCTTTTGTACGCTTTTGGTGCCTCTGTAGCTCAGTTGGTTAGAGCGGGTTGCTGATAGCACCAAGGTTAGTATGGGACAGCTGCATATTCCTGCATTGCAGGGGGTTGGACTAGATGATCCTGGGGGATCCTGTTCCAAACTCTATGAATTTATGATTCCGTCAAGATTTGCACTTCCCCGAATTTTGCAATGCATTTCTCCGGCTGAGTGATGCGTGCAAAAAATGCATGTGCTTGGGTGTTATTAGTGAAAAATAGCAGATAAGAAATTATGATGTTTGGGGGAAATGTGGGGTGTGATTCATGAGAGGCAGTCAAGTACAACATTCCTTGTAATGCTAGAGAAGACATGTGAGGGAATGTTTGGTCCAGCCAGTCAAAACTTCCTGTTCCTCCTGGCTAGAGCATCCTTCCTTTTGCATGTGATAGAAGGTGGGCGTGACCTTACCTGTCCAGGTAACAAAAGGACGAGTCACGCAGCACACCTCCCTCTCTTTTTGACTTCTTTCTTCATTTGACCAACTTTTAGCTAGGACTGCTCTGCTAGCTCTCAGCTAGCAGAAGCCCTGGGATTATTCCCCCATATGGGGTAGATCCACATGTACTGTACATATTTGTAACTAAGTCTGCCTCCAGGGATCCAACCGTGAACTGATGTAAGTAAACTTCTTTTATTGACTTTGAATAAGACTGTGGTGTCTTTATTCTTTTAGGAGGGATTCAAGAACGTACAATTCAATCTGAGACAGATTGAATTGTATAATAGTCAGGGGCTCACACGAGCCTGCAACCAGCTATCTGCTGTGCATGTAAAAAGGGGAATGTAATCTCTGCTAAGTAAAGGAACTTGCTAGAGCAAGTTAGGAAGGATATTAATAGAGAATATATCGTCTCCTGCCACTCTGAACATTCCCACAGAAACTGCTTTGCAAGCTTGTGTACATCATGGCAAAAAACCGCAGGCAAAAATGGGTCTATTGGGAAGCATTAGCAGTGGAGGCCAGGGATGTCAAGGAAGGGAAGAGGTGAGAAGGAACCGGGAGAGTGAGGGGCTGGCGGGAGAACCACTCTGAAGAAAACAACACAGACCTTGAAGCCAGGAGGTGCTAGATGATGCCAGAGAGGGAGGAACGCGAGGGAGACTGGCCACTCGATAGGGTGGCTGAAGGAACGGTTTGGTTATGTCTGGAGTCTAGAACCTGAGAGGGGAAACTCTGCCAGCTGCGGCCTCCACTGTCAGCGCTGCAGCCTTGGAGATCTTACAGACCCCAAGGGAGAAAGGAGGGTGGAGTACAGTACAGGTGTACCTCGGGTTGCGAACACCTCGGGTTACGAACAACCCGGGTTACGAACTTCGCAAACCCGGAAGTATTTTCGCCGTGCGCGTGTGCGCAGAAGCGCCGTGCGCCTTTGCGCATGCGCAAAGCGCGAAAATAGCACTTTGCGCATGTGCAAAACGGCGGTTCGGGCCCTTTTCGGGTTATGAACTTTTCGGGTTACAAACTGCGACCCGGAACAGTGGTACCTCGGTTTATGAACGGTTCCGGAAGTCTGTTCATAAACTGAAGCGTTCATAAACTGAAGCGAACTTTCCCATTGAAAGTAATGGAAAGTGGATTAATCTGTTCCAGACGGTCCACGGAGTACTTAAACTGAAGCGTTCATAAACTGAAGCGAACTTTCCCATTGAAAGTAATGGGAAGTGGATTAATCTGTTCCAGATGGTCCGCGGAGTACTTAAACTGAAGCGTTCATAAACTGAAGCGAACTTCCCCATTGAAAGTAATGGAAAGTGGATTAATCCGTTCCAGACGGGTCCGCGGAGTACTCAACCTGAAGCGTACTTAACCCGAAGCATGGGTGTAATTGGTTCCGGAAGTCTGTTCATAAACTGAAGCGTTCATAAACTGAAGCGAACTTTCCCATTGAAAGTAATGGAAAGTGAATTAATCCGTTCCAGATGGGTCCGCGGCGTTCATAAACCGAAAATTCATAAACCGAGGTTCCACTGTACTAGGATGGGGAGGGAGGGAGGGATTGGAGAGCAACCAGCAGTGTGCAAATCTCTCCCAGCTATTTGCATCTTTCCAATCTGAGTTCGGTTCTGCACATCAGGTTTGCATTTTTTTAAAAATATCCCTCATAGAAACACACCAAGTGAATTTCGCCTAGCATGCACAGGAACGGGTGATTTTGAAATATCACCTATCCTCTTGTCCTCCCACTCAAAACAAGACCAGCTGCATCACTTTCAGGGACATAGGAAGGTGTCTGGTAATGGCAGTGGTCCAACTAGCCGAGTCTTCTGTCCCGACTGGCAGTGACTCTCTGAGGCTTCAAGTAGAATCTTTCTATCTCCTACCTGGAGATCCTATTGGAGACTGAACTCAGGACCTTCTGCATATCTTTCGAAAACCATCAGTGACCTTTAGCACAGGCCTGCTCTCCCCCCCCCCCGATATCTCTGTTCAGATTTCGGTAGGATTTCAGCCATGCATTTATTGTGTATCCAAAAAACCCTGCAACCTTTGCGAACTCCGCTGTCGTTGCCACAGGGAGCCTTTGACAAGACATACTGATGGCCCCAAATGGCTCAAAAGTACCCTCCCACTTTTAATTGGGGGGGGGGGAGCACCTCTGTGCCTTAGGTGCTGGAAATTTAGGAAACACTCTGCCCGAGTCTTTGCTTGTCATCATCAGCCAAATCATTAATCAGACCTGAACTTGCCATTAAACTCCAGTTGATTAATTGCAGCGATTTAATCAATTAAAGCTTGAAGGAGCGACATCAGAGCCTCGTTTACTTTGTGCTCCGATGATTGCACTTTTCCCGGGTGGCATCTTGGGGAATGCCATGCGAATAGATGAACCGACACCTGCAGCATGGAGGCAGCGAGTACTCCGAGGGGTGCTTGAAGCCCCTCCTGCTTGTCCCTCGCTGCCCATTTAAAATTTGCCAGGGTTCGACTTTCACGCGCCAACGGTTGACGCCGGGCCTGCCTGCTCCGCTGGACTTAAAGAGCCTCTTTATTACCCATTACTTTCACCCCCGGAAGAATTTTAATTACTTGCTGACTTCCAGCTGCTTTTTAATTCTCAACATTCTTTCTGGGAAACAGAACACACAGCGTGCAGGATTTCCTTTCTGCCTAAAGCCCTGTTCTCCAAACTCCTTAAGAACATAAGAACATAAGGCAAATCTGCTTGATGAGAGCAGTTTCCACCTTGCCCACCCCATTCTCACAGTTAGTGGTGGACAGGGCCGTCTTAAGCGCCCCTGGCGCCGTGTTGCGACGGATCCCTCCGGCGCCCCCCACCCCGTTTCCCAGCGCGGTGGGCGGGCGGGCGCAGCGTGCAGCGCGGCTGCCACAGGCGCTGCTGCATGGCGGGCGGGCAGGCACAGCGCGGTTGCCGTGGGCGCAGCTGTGCGGCGGATCGGCCGGCCAGCAGGCGGGCGCTGGCGCCGTGGTGCCCTGCGCCACCCAGCCTGGCCGTAGGGCCGGCCCTGGTGGTGGAGCATTCCCCGCCGCCCGGGGAGGGTCGCCCACTGGGGTGACCTCCACCCACTGGCCAGCCAATTTTTAAGGATTTCATCAGGAAGAAATTTCTGACAGTAAGAGCTACAGTGGTACTTTGGTTCTCAAATTTAATCCATTCCAGAAGTCCGTTCCAAAACCAAAGCGTTCCAAAACCAAGGCGCGATTTCCCATAGAAAGGAATGCAAAATGGATTAATCCATTCCAGACTTTTAAAATGAACCCCTAAAACAGCAATTTAACATGAATTTTACCATCGAACGAGACCACTGAATGCAAAATGAAAGCAATAAACAATGTACTGCAGTCACACAACCAATCAATCAATCAGTAGCTGAACTGGGTTCCACACAGTCACAAAAACGAAACAAAAAGAGCCGCAAAAACAAAAACGCAAAATAAATAGCGAAAACAGACAGACCTCAGTGTAACACTCAAAACGGAAGTGCGGCACTCAAATTGGAAGTATAACACTCAAAACAGAGCACATTTGGCTTCCAAAAAACGTTCACAAACCGGAACACTTACTTCCAGGTTTGCAGTGTTTGGGTTCCAAGTTGTTTGAGTACCAAGGTGTTTGAGTACCAAGGTACCGCTGTATTTGACAGTGGATGCTTTAGCTGAGATTCGCAGGAGGATGACTAGACAAGAGAAGGGGAAAAAAATCAATTTTCCTCATCTTTGTAAACATTACAAACAAGCCAAATGCACATTTAATTTCTGTTAATTTAAGTTCTTCCTGATTTTGAGTCGGAATCTCCTTCCTTGTAACTTGAATCCATTGGTTTGAGCAGCAGAAAACAAACTTGCTCCCTCTTCCGCAGGGCAGCCCATCAGATTTTTGAAAATGGCTATTGTATCTCCTCTTCTCCGGGATAAACATCCCCAACTCCCTCCACTGTTCCTTATAAGGCTTGGTTAACACGTCCTTGAGCATCCCGGTCGCCCTCCTCTGCACACGTTCCAGGTTCTTCCAGGAAGAAAAAACATTAAGTGGTCTACCAAGACCTCCAGCGATTTTCAAGTGGTCCATGGCAGAGGCATGAAGTGGGAGGAGCAAAGACAGGTATGCAGGCGCAGTCTCTGGTTGCTTAGAAAACACCCAGGAGAGAAGGAGACATGGCCAGCTGTGGGGAGGCGGGGACGTTTAGTCACCACAACTGCTTCATGGGGGCAAGACCTGTCGGAGATGAGTTGCGGTGCTCATTCTGTGTCCAGGGCAGCTGTCTCCCAGCTCCATCTGGTACACAGGCTGAGACCCTACCTGCTCGCAGACTGTCTCGCCAGATTGGTGCATGCTCTGGTTATCTCCCACTTGGATTACTCCTGCAATGCGCTCTACGTGGGGCTGCCTTCGAAGGTGACCCAGAATCTACAACTAATCCAGGATGCGGCAGCTAGACTGGCTGGTGACTGGAAGTGGTCGCCGAGACCATATAACGCCGGTTCTGAAAGATCTACATTGGCTCCCAATACGTTTCTGAGCACAATTCAAAGTGTTGGTGCTGACCTTGAAAGCCCTAAACAGCCTCGGCCCAGTATGCCTGAAGGAGCATCTCCACCCCCATTGTTCTGCCCGGACACTGAGGTCCAGCTCCGAGGGCCTTCTGGCGGTTCCCTCCCTGCGAGAAGTGAGGTTACAGAAACCAGGCAGAGGGCCTTCTTGGTAGTGGCGCCCATCCTGTGGAATGCCCTCTCATCAGATGCCAAGGAAATAAACAACTATCTGACTTTCGGAAGACATCTGAAGGCAGCTCTGTTTAGGGAAGTTTTTAATGTTTGATGTTTTATCGCTGTTTTATTAGTAATAATAATATTCTGTTGGGAGTTGCCAAGAGTGGCTGGGGAAACCCGGCCAGATGCGTGGGGTAATAGGTAAAGGTAAAGGGCCCCTTGACCATTAGGTCCAGTCGTGACTGATTCTGGGGTTGCGGCGCTCATCTCGCGTTATTGGCCGAGGAAGCTGGCATACAGCTTCCAGGTCATGTGGCCAGCACGACAAAGCCACTTCATAACAAATTATTATAATAAATCATTATAGGTCTGTTGTAAGGGACTGGCTGGACAATAGCAAGTGATGGGAGGTGCCAGCCAAGGAACCCCCAAGGGAAATCCCAGAGGAGGAAAGCTCAGAGCCTGGGGATTGGCAGTGGGACACTTAGGAGAGGTCAGAGGGAGAAGATTGGAAGGAGGTGATGGGAGCTGAAGAGACAACAGGATTTCGTGAGCAGGAGGAACCTGTGACAGGGAGCAGTTCAGACTCTGAGGCTGAAGCAGAGGATGGGGGTTTAAGAAACCGCCAAAGAATCCCGGGAGTCTCCCCATCCTGCTGTGACAAGTTCCCATCCCACCTGGTCTCCAAGAATGTGCAGAATAATGAGGAGAGCAGAACAGGTGGCAAAGGTGTGCTTGGGAAACATCTGGCAATGGAGGAGCCTCGGAAAGGGTGGAAAGAAGGCACCTTCATTACTGGCAACTGCTCTGTAGTGGCAAGACCTACTGGGCTAGGGTTGCTGAGTTGTATTCAAGGCAATGCCTTGAATAAAGAATACTGTAACTTCAACAGACCCTCCAAGCGTCCCTATTTTCCAGGGACAACCCCAGATTTACAGAAGCTATCCCGGTGATCCTGGAACGTTCCGCTTTTCTTTAAGATGTCCTCCTTCTCGTCAGAGAAATGTTGGAGGGTATAGAGTTCTGCGACCCACGAGCCAAGGTGATACAACCTTTAGAAGACATCTGAAGGCAGCCCTGCATAGGGAAGGTGTTTAATGTTTTATTGTGTTTTTATATATGTTGGAAGCTGCCCAGAGTGGCTGGGCAGTGGGGCAACATAGTCAGATGGGCAGGGTATTATTATTATTATTATTATTATTATTATTATTATTATTATTCTACAGGAAATCCCTATGTTCATCAGAGAAATGTTGGAAAATATTGTCTTTTAATATTTCTGTTGGAAGCCGCACAGAGTGGCTAGGGAAACCCAGCCAGATGGGCGGGGTATAAATAAGTAGTAGTAGTTGTAGTTGTAGTTGTAGTTGTAGTTGTTGTTGTTGTTATTATTATTATTATTATTATTATTATTATTATTATTATTATTATTATTATTATTATATTGGAGGGTCTGCTTCATTTACAACTGACTCTGTTTATTTGCACTGACCTAAAAGGTAAAGGGGGGGGGACCCAGGTGGTGCTGTGGGCCAAACCGCAGAGTCTAGGGCTTGCTTATAAGAAGGTTGGCGGTTCAAATCCCTGCGACGGGGTGAGCTCCTGTTGCTTGGTCCCAGCTCCTGCCAACCTAGCAGTTCGAAAGCACGTCAAAATGCAAGTAGATAAATAGGAACTGCTACAGCGGGAAGGTAAACGGCGTTTCCATGTGCTGCTCTGGTTTGCCAGAAGCGGCTTTGTCATACTGGCCACATGACCTGGAAGCTATACGCCGGCTCCCTCGGCCAATAATGCGAGATGAGCATGCAACCCCAGAGTCAGTCACAACTGGACCTAATGGTCAGGAGTCCCTTTACCTTTTAAAAGATAAAGGTAAAGGGACCCCTGACCATTAGGTCCAGTCGCGGACGACTCTGGGGTTGCGGTGCTCATCTCACTTTACTGGCCGAGGGAGCCAGCATACAGCTTCTGGGTCATGTGGCCAGCATGACTAAGCCACTTCTGACAAACCAGAGCAGTGCATGGAAATGCCATTGACCTTCCCGCTGGAGTGTTACCTATTTATCTACTTGCACTTTGATGTGCTTTCGAACTGCTAGGTTGGCAGAAGCCGGGACCGAACAACGGGAGCTCACCCTGTTGCAGGGATTCGAACCGCTTCTGATCGGCAAGCCCTAGGCTCTCTGTGGTTTAGACCACAGCGCCACCCGTGTCCCTTGTACTGACCTACTTCTGACTCAGACCCAGACACCTGTGTAGGTCCTGTTTGGCTAACAAAGAGTTAACTCCAGCTCCTTGGTGTGATTTATTGCTGCTCGCTCCTGACCGAAACATCACAGTTCGTATACAGTATCTGCAAGAACCTGCATGTAGCTTTTAAAGATGCCCAGCCCACATTGAACGGCTTTTAAGAGAGGACGGCTTTAGGCAAGAATCAGGGAATCCGCTCGAAGACATTAACAGGTCTGTGAAGCTGAGCATCCCTTTTGCGAGAGATGCTTCTGGGAAGCCGCATGTGGGACGTGCAGGCAAGGGAAACACCCTTGTTTGTTTGCCCCACAGCGAGTGGTATTTATGATGAATAGACTTAATTGAAAACATCTACCAATTAGCCCCTCCAGGCCCTGGTTGATTTCTTCGAAAAGTAATAGACCTTCTTTCCTTTTCTCTTCTTGGCTATTTCCAGCTCTTGGGCTACACCCAAATAGCAGCAGGAAAGAAACCATTAGACCTGTCTTAGGAAAAGGAGGGGAAAGGCTTTGCATCTCTGCCCTGATCAATGAGGGTTAACACACAATTGCGTAAGCAAACCTCTTCCCAGCACAGCTTAGGAATCTGAACCCACCAGATACCTGGTTCTTTTAAGTATTTGCACACATTCTGCCGAACGATTCTTTTCAACATTTTTCCCCACTAACAATTAGTGGACACAATCACTTTAAAGGCATCGACTCAGCTGCTACCACCAGGCAGGGAACAGGTGGCTATGGGTGATTTTTACCGCACAGCGAATTTAGGCAGAAAAGAGAAAGAATAGCGTATAATTTCGTATTAGTGCTGTGCATTTTGCTGTTATTTATTTATGCCACCCTCTAGATCCTTGCCGATCAATTTATACCTTGGAGAACTTATGCGTTAATATTTGACAATGCTGGCGTCAATCTGTTGTACAATTAAAACCTAACGAGCTGCTAAATCGTACCTATTCACTGAATTGTTGGAACTGAATTATTCATATGTACTGATGTTTATTGCCAAACCTTTACATTTTTGTCCACATGGTGGAGGCTTTTACAGAACAGCTGCAAACAATTTATTGTTATTGTTACTGTTCTTATTAAGAATATTAATATTCCTAGACATTTTAACTGAGTTTTTTTATAAAAAAATCATAGTTTTGTTTAATTATCGATGTGTATATTTATTACTTGTTATTATGTTACCTCCTGGCAAATAGAAGGGGAAGAAATGGAGGCAGTGAGAGATTTTACTTTCTTGGGCTCCTTGATCACTGCAGATGGTGACAGCAGTCACGAAATTAAAAGACGCCTGCTTCTTGGGAGAAAAGCAATGACAAACCTAGACAGCATCTTAAAAAGTAGAGACATCACTTTGCCTACAAAGGTCCGTATAGTTAAAGCTATGGTTTTCCCAGTAGTGATGTATGGAAGTGAGAGCTGGACCATAAAGAAGGCTGATCGCCGAAGAATTGATGCTTTTGAATTCTGGTGCTGGAGGAGACTCTTGAGAGTCCCATGGACTGCAAGAAGATCGAACCTCTCCATTCTGAAGGAAATCAGCCCTGAGTGCTCACTGGAAGGACAGATCGTGAAGATGAGGCTCCAATACTTTGGCCACCTCATGAGAAGAGAAGAATCCTTGGAAAAGACCTTGATGTTGGGAAAGATGGAGGGCACTAGGAGAAGGGGACGACAGAGGACGAGATGGTTGGACAGTGTTCTCGAAGCTATGAACATGAGTTTGACCAAACTGCGGGAGGCAGTGGAAGACAGGAGTGCCTGGCATGCTCTGGTCCATGGGGTCACGAAGAGTCGGACACGACTAAACGACTAAACAACAACAACAACAATTATGTTTCTATCCCAACTTTCCTCCAAGGAGCTCAGAATGGCAGGCAATCCTTTCTCCTTGTCTCTACTTTATCCTTACAACAACCCTGCAAGGCAGGTTAGGCTGAGAGATTGTAACCGACCTAAGGTGATAGCCCTGGGCAACTTTCGGAGGAAGGGCAAGGAATGTAAATAAATACAGGGTGGAATTCAGTGCAGCACAAAGCAGATAGTTCCGCCCGTGAAATTATTTATTCTTCCCAGACAGAACAATCTCCCCTTCCATCCCTGCCTACTGCCCTGGAGTGGGGGTGTCTCCTGGACCCCCCCCCCTTCCAAAGCAAATTTTGGGAAGGCGCACAGGGTTGCATGGGGGGAGAGAAGTGGGGAAGCCCCTTTGGGCTTCCCAGGTAGCTGAATCTGGCCCAAAATCATTTCTTAAATGCATTTGTTGCTTCACAGAATTGTAGCGTTGGAAGGGACCCCCCAAAGGTCCTCTAGTCCAACCCCCTGCAATGCAGGAATCTCAGCTAAAGCAACCATGACAGAGGGCCATCCAAGCTCTGCTTTAAAACCTTCAAGGAGCCCAGAGACGGGGAAAAGAAACAATCCTGGATTTAGTTTCGATGAGGCCCTAAGGCAGCTACTGAAGGTAATGGGGCCCTTTATATTTCCAGCTGTCATTTGTCAACAACCAATGGTCGCTGTTTTTTGTGTTGAATATATGCTATATGTATGGATCTAATAGGGATCTAAAGCCATTTGCACATGCAGAATGTAGGCACCCTATATATAGAAAGGAGCAAACCAGTGATATTTTAGGGAGCAGGCTAGCAGGCTTACATCATAGGAGCCTACACAACACAAAACACTGTTGCTGTCTGTAGGTTTTATTTTATTGGTTTTTTATCTTATATTTTGGAAAGGTACATCCAGTTTTATTTCCTTTACATTTTTTGGGGGGGCCCCAAGAGAGTGGGGCCCTAAGCTATAGCTTGTTTAGCTTACACGTAAATCCGGCACTGATCCCGGCCAGGGAAGAATGACAAACCAAGTGATGGATTATGCCGAAATGGCAAAATTAAGCGGAAAGCTCAGGAACGAAGAAGACAAAAACTTTAAAAGAAGAAAAGGGAAAGAGTTATAATTCATTTAGGAGACCATTGTAAGCAGGCAAAAACATCGGCAGGATTTTAATCTCACTTGTAAAGTTACAAAAATTGAGGATAATTCAGTTGGATTTAAAAAAGGGTGATAATGGATTGATATACAGTTGTAAATATTGATATTAAGACCTATGGATTCAGAGCAATCTCTTTATTTATTTGGATTTGCAATTGATTTGGTTGTACTATATATATATCAAATAAATCAAATATATTTTTTTTAAAAAAAACAAACCTTCAAGGAAGGAGATCTGCCACCTCCCAAGGGAGACCGTTCCACTGTTGAGCTGTTCTCACTGTCAGAAAGTTCTTCCTGATATTTAGTCAAAATGTTGGCCATTGGCCAGAGACTGTTTAGCTGTGATTCCTGCATTGCAGGGGGGTTGGACTAGATGACCCTCAGATCCCTTCCAACTCTTAAGATTCTATGATTCTATGGAATCTCCTTTCTTGTTAAATAAGATTTGCAAAGCGACTTGTAAAGTCAGGTTTTTTTTAAAAAAAAATGCCAGCACACCTAGAGGGCGGCGGGAGGGGGAAAAGTGACAATACTATGATGTAAGTCTTTGCAAAAACAGCTTCTCCAGATCTGACGTTTTCTAGACTACTCCAGACCAGCCTCCGCTAACCTGCTGCCCTCTGGACATTCAGGGCTACAACTTCCATTGTACAGCCGTGCTGGCTGCGTCTGATGGTCCCAAACATCTGAAGGGCCTCAGGTTGGCGACTGCTGTTCCAGGCGATTATTTTCTGCCATCGTTCTGCCAGCCTTAGGATGTGGACCGCAGAACTTTCAGAAGATGAAAATCCGCAGGGAGCTGCAATTGTGGCCCACACAGGTCTCCTCTGTTTGTTCCTCTACTAATGCAGGGGTCGGCAGAGTTTTTGTGGCTTGGGCCGGTTCACGGTCCAGCAGACGCCACATGTGCGCAAATGCTATTTCTGGTGCTCCTTCTGGCGCGGAAGAGGCATGCACAGCTTCCCATTGGCTGCAGGAGCTTCCTGCAGCTAATGGGAAGCCGGCCAGCACCATGGAAGGCGGTCCCTGCTCTGCTCCAGGCCGGTTTAGTTAAATGACCCCCATGGGCTGCTTTTGGCCCGTGAGCCTTAGGTTGCCAACCCCTGTACTAATGCATCGATTTCACATCAATATTGTGCTAGTCAAGGACTGCTCGATAGAGAAAATAGAGGGAGTCCTTGCTGAGATGGAGAAGCAGCCAGGGGGATGCTAGTGGAAGTGCAAAATAAAGCTTTGCTTGAGAAGGGAGTTGAAAGGAGGAGGAGGAGATAGGAGATGCAGAAGAGGCAGGGAAAGCAGGAATGAGAGGGAGGGAGGGAGGGAGAGGAATCATAGAATTGAAGAGTTGGAAGGGACCACGACGATCATCTATCCCATACCATGCAGAAATCATTCACCCAACATGGGACTCGAACCCACAACCCTGGGATTAAGAGTCTTGTGGCTTTCCATCCATTTGAGAGTCTCGTGATCTACTGACTGAGCTTCCCGCAGGTCAGCCCAGGGAGAGGGCAACCGGAGAAGGAGGGATATGGGGAGGAAATGTCATTCAGTTCACGCTAAATTGCACTTTCCAGAATCAGATGCAAACCAGAACGTAACCCTCCTTCCAAAATTGCACTTCCCCGAATTTTGCAACGCAGCTCTCCAGCCAAGTGCAAGAATTCATTCATTCATTCATTCATTCATTCAAACACACACCCCAGGGTAAAGCATGCATAAAACCACAGACACATATGTGTATGTGTGTTTTAATGATCCAAATAGAGTAAACGATTATGAGTCATGGGGCTGTGGAGAGCGCAGCAATGCCAACTTGGCCCCATGACCCTGGCACCAAAATTTGTGGGTGCCCAGCCCCTTCACGGGGAATTTTGTGGGTGCTCGGGTACCCAGGGCCCCAGGGAGTTAGCACCTATGGGAGACTGCATGTATAAACTGAACAGTTTGCTTTCGGGTTGCTGTTTTGCTAATGTTGTTCGTATTCTTTTAAAGATCATAAAGGCTGTATTGAGATGGAGGGTGCATTTAGCTCTCCTAGAGAATAGTGATGGGCTTCTTTTGTATCTCCTCGCCTAGTCCTATTTTCAGGTTATCAGAAGCAGCACCCCATTTATGCAAATTGCATATACTAAAAAACAACAACACTGTCTGAAAAACTTGGTGTTTCCCAAATTCATTGCAAATCCCTTTCAGCGGGTGAAATCAAAGTTCTGGTATGAAGGGAATATGATCTACCTACTGTCAGGACATGCTAGCATAATTTTCCAAATTTCCATTCTGGGTTTGTTGCTTTTCCTGAAAGAAGCAATACTGCCAAAGCGCTGAGATACAGTGGATGCTCGGGTTGCAAACATGATCTGTGTGGGAGGCCGCGTTCGCAACCCACAACATTCGCAACCCGCAGCACCGCGTCTGTGCACATGCGGGTCGCGATTCAGAGCTTCTGCACATGCGCAAAGAGCAATTTTAGTGCTTCTGCGCATGCGTGAGCGCTGAAACCCAGAAGTAACCCCTTCGGGTACTTCCGGGTTCGGCGCAGGATGCAACCTGAAAAGACGGAACCTGAAGCGTCTGTAAAAGTATGACTGTACTTTTAATTTCTATCTGTCTATCTGTCTATCTGTCTATCTGTCTATCTATCTATCTATCTATCTATCTATCTATCTATCTATCTATCTATCTATCTATCTATCATCTAAGAGAACGAGGGAGGCGTTCAGGGTGAGTTCCAGCACCTCTTTTCCTAGAAAAATAGCACTGTTATCTAAAAGTTTTACAAACAGAGTAAGAAGGATCTTGACTATTGGGCGGCGGTCTGTGTGTGTGTGTGTGTGTGTGTGTGTGTGTGTGTGTGTGTGTGTGTTTAAATGTCCAAAATGCCAGAGCTTCCAAACTATATAGATTGTTATGCCTATGTGGGTGCTAAATAACAGCCATCCACACACATTCTGTAATTCTTCTCTCTTCAGATGTCGCTGGGCCCCATAAATTTTCCCCCGGTCTCGAAAATATGTTGGCCTCCATCCCTGCCTCCAAGGCTGTTATGATATCCACTTCTAGGCAGAGGAACACAAGACATATGTACCGATCCTTAGATAACCCAGCACTTTGATTCCGCTCAGTTGCTATTCCGAACGGGGTTTGCGTTTGGAGAAGAGAGAGCTTTTGCTAAACTAACAACTCCGAAGAGCATAAGGAGTGCTGAAGGGCCCATCTAGTCCAGCACCCTCTTCTCACAGGGGCCGACCAGAGAAACCCACAAGCAGGATTTGAGCACAAGAGCAACTCTTCCCTCCTGCAGTTCCCAGAAACTGATGTTCATAAGCATTGCTGCCTGCGTCAGTGGTGGCAGAGCACAGCCCTTATGGCTTGGAGCCACCAGCGGCCCTCTCCTCCATGTATTTGTATAACGCAGGCATCAAGGTGGGTGGCCACCATCGCCTCCTGTGGCAGTGAGTTCCGCAGTTTAACTCGATTAAGTTAACTCAAAGGTGCATTCCATGGACTGCGTATTGATTTGAGATGGGTGTTTGTTAAGCCAGAGGCTCAAAGAGGCATGCTATCTATATATGAGGACAGATAGATCCCTCAAGGCTCTTTTCTTCGCTTGAAAGCAACAGTGTGCATGAGGACTAGCCCCTTGAGAGAGGGAGACTTTAACGCTTTCCCTTGCGCCGATCCTCAAATTCAAGCCCTTCCTTCCAGCTGCCAAGGGGAGCAAGGAAGAAACAGGTACAACAGGTACCTTGCCTTGAAACCAAACCAAACCAAACCCAGAGTTAATAGTAGCCAGGAGGGGAAAGGGTTAACCCCCTGCTTCCCCACAGCTTCTCTCCCCTCCTCTCCCTTCAAGTAGAGAAAAAGACACAGGGGCTTTGCAATTAGATTTTCTGACATCACATAGCTTGGCATTTCAGTGCAGCGTTAAACCTGTTAAATTAATTTGGCAACGGTGGCATCAAATTTCTGTGCAAAAAAAAAACACCCGACAGACTTTCCAAAACCTATGACAAACCAGGTCAGCAGGCCATTGGTCTGTTTTGTCTAGCATGGTTCACTCTGGGGGGGCTTTGGGGTCTCGGAGAGAGGCAATTCCCACCAGCGTGGTTCCCCTTTTCAGGGGAAGATGCTGGGTAGATTGCTCAACCAAGGTCAGACTATTTGCCTATTGAATGGCAGCAGGAGGGGTGGTCCCAGAATGCAAGGAGCTGCCTTCTAGACTGCTTGCAGCTCTCCAGGTTCTCAACCTGGAGCATGGGGGGTGGGTGGTCTTCCCCCATTACTTACTGCCTGATCCCTGAAGCCGTAGATGCCAGACATTGAACCTGAGACTTTCTGCAGTCAAAGCAGCTGCCTCATCAATAAGAGGACCGTTCCTTTTGACCGTCCAGCTCGGTGTGTGTGTGTCCATCTACTCTCTTCAGGGTCTCAGGCAAAGAGACAGAGCTATTTCCCATCCCTTGACCCTCTTAGAACTGGAGATCTCCAGGACTGAACCCGGGGCCTTCTGCACACCCAGCAGCTGCCCTGCCACCAAGTTCTTCTCTTAGTAAAGCGACGAGAATAATTCCCCCCTTTGGGCTCTTGATTTTGTCTAAGAGGCTTTTCTGTAGTTAGGTGCGACGAGGAAGCCTAATAAAAAGATCAATCAATCAGTTCTAATTATTGAGACTCGGCGCTCAGTTTGTAAGAGACTTGGAACCACAGAAGGGACCTCCGGGAAGCCTCATGGGGCGCCTCTCGAAAGGCACCTACCCAGCCAACCTTCCCCAACCCCAGGTCTTTGGGGCACCCTTTTCCAAAGAGGGTGGGGCGTTCCAGCTGAAGCAAACGCAGGCAGCCCCAGGCGAGGTCCGGCTCCCCTCCTCTCTCTCTCCCTCCCAGGCAGCCTTACCGGATCGTGTCCCCCTCTTCCTCCGCGCTGGGGGGTCTCTCTCCTGGCCGGAGGCGCGAGCCAGCCTCCTCGCCGGCGCGTGGGAACCTGCGTTGCGCTCTGGCTCCGGGAAGCGGCGCGCCGGGCGGACAGCAGGGAAGGCGGTCGGGAGGCAGGGCAGACACGCCCCGGGCCAACCCTCCAAGCCCGCCCCGTCGGCAGCTCCCTAAGCCTCGCTTTTGCAGCAGCAGCCGCCGCCAGCCTCCGTTGACACCTGCTCGATGGATCTCCTCGACGCATCTCTCCATCTTGCACTGGGGACGTCAGGGGCGCGCGTCTTTGGGAAAGGGTGGTGGTGGGGACGGAGGATGAGTTCAGAAGGTGGGTAATTTCAACCCACAATTCCCTCGATTATGTGTTGCTCAGTTGCAAGAGTGAATAAAATATGGGGGGGGGGGGTCCCAAGTAAGCCCTGCGTAATCGATCACATGACGCACAGCTACTATTTGAATGGCAATGCTCACCAGCTATGGGGCGGGCGGCAGGGGGCGGCGGCTCATCGGCGTAGCCAGGGAAGCAGGTGGGCAGCTTCCCCCCCCCATCAATAAAAATCAATAAAATACTTAACTAACCCAGGGTCTGCCCCCGCCCAACATAAAGCTTGCCCCCACTAACCATAGCTGCCAAGTTTCCCCTTTTCTCGCGAGGAAGCCTATTCAGCATAAGGGAATTTCCCTTAAAAAAAAGGGAGAACTTGGCAGCTATGCCACTAACATAAATCCTGGTTACACCCATGGGGCGGCCCCCTCAAATGTTTTTTATTGTGGGGGGGGGTTTTGGCGAAGATCCCTTCGGAGTTGGCTCCTATGCTCACTTGCAAGGGTGCCAACTTGAATAATATTGGGGGGGCAGATAAGCCCCGCCCCGCATCATCATCATCATCAGTGCTTTTTTCAGGGGGTACTCAAGAGTACGCAGTATGGCACCTCTTTTTTGTTGTTGTTAAAAGTGTGGCACTTACGGTAACAACTTCAGAGTCAGTACCGCAGAGTCGTAGCTGCAAGAGGTTTTTTGCCAGGTGTTTTTTTTTTGTTTGCCCCAGGTGAAGCCTCCAGAGGGACGCCACACTGAGGCTCCCAGTCTGCTTTTGTGTGTGTGCAAATGTGTGTTGTGGGATACCAAACTGGGTCTTTGATCCGGGTGAAATAAAGCCTGGTTTTGCCCCTGAGTACCAGCACTTATTTTTCTAGGAAAAAAGCACTGGTAATAATGATGGTGATGATGATGATGATGATAATAATAATAATAAATACCCTGTCCATCTGGCTGGGTTGTCCCAACCACTCTGGGCAGCTTCCAACACATAAGAACATAATAAAACGTCAAACATAAAAAAAATCCTGACACAGGGCTGTTCTCAGATGCCTTTTAAAAGTTGTGTAGTTCTTGACATGGCACATAAGCACCCAGCTCCTGCCAACCTAGCAGTTCGAAAGCACGTCAAAATGCAAGTAGATAAATAGGAACCACTACAGCGGGAAGGTAAACGGCGTTTCCATGTGCTGCTCTGGTTTGCCAGAAGCGGCTTTGTCATGCTGGCCACATGACCTGGAAGCTATACACCGGCTCCCTCGGCCAGTAAAGCGAGATGAGCGCGCAACCCCAGAGTCGGTCACGGCTGGACCTAATGGTCAGGGGTCCCTTTACCTTTTACCTTTACCAAATATTTTATCGGGGGCCCCAAGTTGGCATCTATGCTCAGCTGGATCTTTTTACAGAGGTTATTTGGGTGTGCTTTTGTATACGGCAACTTTGCTGCTGTTTTTATCGGTTACCTTTTTAGTAACGATATATTGCAATTGTCGAGAGTGAATTGCTAAGAGGAAGGCACGCTTGGCAAACCCTCACCGTGATCAACTCCCGCCCGGAAACCTATGTCCCCACTGTGGAAGGACGTGTGGACCCAGAATTGGCCTCCACGTCACTTACGGACTCATTGCTAAGACCGTGTTCATGGAGGACAATCTTACTCGGCTATGAGTGATCACAGAAGAAGAAGAAGAAGAAGAAGAAGAAGAAGAAGAAGAAGAAGAAGAAGAAGAAGAAGCATAGAAGAGTTGAGAGGGAACACAAGGGTCATCTAGTCCAACCCCCTGCAATGCAGGAATCTCTTTGCCCAATGTGGGGCTTTAACACATGCTCTATCAACTGAGTTATCCCAGCAATGGTATGGACAACACTCTCCTGGGGTCCTTGCCATACCATAGAATTACCAGTACCATGTACCTCCTGCCTATCCTAACAACAAGCTTTCCCCCCAGTATAATAAGCAGCAAGCAAACCACCTGATCTTGCAAGGCAATTTTTAAGAGCAAGCTCCAGTTAACTTTCTCCAGCAACGTTGCCCCTGTGAAGCTCCCAAGCAAGGAGGGAGGAACGTGGCAACCGTCCCCTGAATGTTTGGGGGACGTTGGTTTCCCAAATAACATTTGTTATTGTCAACATGCTTAGTGTTGCTATCGTCAACAGATACAAGCTTGTTTTGGGAGCAGGTTCCTTGAAGGATCACCTCCCATAAATATGTACCTGCCTGGTCCTTTGATCTTCATTGGAAACTCTTTTCGAAGTCCCCTCTAGGGAGAAGGCCTTTTTGGTGGTGGCACCCCATTTGCGGAATCGCCTCCCCTCAGAGAAGCTCGCTGGGCATGGTATTTTATTTTTTTTAAATGTATTTATTAAAGGTGTTTTTTTTTCAAACAACAAAAACATACAAAAATACAAAACACAAAAAGAAAATACAAAGCACAAAAAAATACAAAAATACAAAAACAAAAATTCTAACTTATAACCCTTATTTCTAATCTGTTTCTATTTCTGTTGGAAGCTGCCCAGAGTGGCTGGGGAAGCCCAGCCAGATGGGCGGGGTATAAATAATAAATTATTATTACTATTATTATTATTATTATTGACTTCCTCATTCCACCTCCTTCTGTGTTTCTTTACATATCATCCTTAGTAAACTCTAAATCTTATATTTAATTATTGCTTTAATATTACCTTATTTCTCTATCTTTTACATCTTATTCTTTTACACTCTATCTATATTTTATCTCTTAATTAATTTATGATTCTCTTCTAACAATACTTATTTCACACCATTGTATTATCTACAACCTCTATGGATCATCCTCACTTCCACTGATCCTAATCTATTATACGCTTATTCTTTAAATAAATTTTAAATTTCTTCCAATCTTCTTCCACTGCTGCTTCACTCCAATCCCGAAGTCTCCCCGTCAGCTCAGACAGTTCCATCAATTCTATCAACTTCTTCTGCCATTCATCCACTGTTGGTAATTCTTCATTCTTCCAATTCTTTGCAGGTAGAATTCTTGCGGCTGTTGTGGCATACAGAAAAAAAAGTAACATCCTTCCTAGGTATTTCATCTCCCGTTATCCCAAGTAAGAAGGCTTCTGGTTTCTTGACAAAGGTGTTTTTCAACACATTTTTCAATTCATTATAAATCTTTTCCCAGAAGTCTCTCACTTGGGGGGCAAGTCCAGGAAGTCCGGGCATGGTATTTTCTGCACCGGTGAAAGCCTTTTAATCTTCTGATTTACTTCAACAATACATTTTTAGAAAAGGTCATGTTGGGTGTGTCAGCTTTCCGTCGCGTAATGCATTGAGATTCCCAGAAATAAGCGCAGTGCAGTGAGGTCCGTTGCAAACCACCCCAATGTATTCTGCAGACTTGATCAGGCTGCTTTCAATTCAAAATTAAATCCAAATAGTAACATGGCCCAAAGTCATGCAGTTTAATGCACTTAATAGCACAGCTGAGAGTGAACAATCAGTGACACAAACAGCCAGCAAAATTCATCCTTGCTGATGCAAGTCGAGTGCATTATCGCCTCGCATTTCGTCCCCGATTCAGTTCCTTGCTGCCTCTAGGCTGGGTGTCTCATCACGGTTCCTTGGGAAACTGTTCTATACATTTGAGTCCTCTGATAATAATCCTCACTTGTTTTTTCCCCCAGGAGGCCTGTTTACAATGTGCTCATCCTTCACAGGCTCACAGGGTCTAGACTCTGCAGACTCAATGCCCACTGTTTATCTTTCCAGTGTGAAAATATGCATACCCACATTTTTGGCAACTCCTCGGAATCTAGAGCACCCAGAGATAGCTTTCTATGAGGTCATCTCTTATGACAATCCAAATGGGGTGGGAAGGATGTGAAGCCACAATGGGATATCAGCTTTGGCTTGCGAATGCACGAGAGACTTTCTTTCGAGTCCCTGCTTACTTCTAAGGGACATGGGTGGCGCTGTGGTCTAAACCACTGAGCCTCTTGGGCTTGCCGATCAGAAGGTCGCTGGTTCGAATCAAGGGACGTAATAGTACCACTGTACTCTGCTCTGGTCAGACCTCACCTGGAGTACTGTGTCCAGTTCTGGGCACCACAGTTCAAGAAGGATACTGACAAGCTGGAACGTGTCCAGAAGAGGGCAACCAAAATGGTCAAAGGCCTGGGAATGATGCCTTATGAGGAACGGCTTAGAGAGCTGGGTATGTTTAGCCTGGAGAAGAGAAGGTTAAGGGGTGATATGATAGCCATGTTCAAATATATAAAAGGATGTCATATAGAGGAGGGTGAAAGGTTGTTTTCTGCTGCTCCAGAGAAGCGGACACGGAGCAATGGATTCAAACTACAAAAAAGAATATTCCACCTAAACATTAGGAAGAACTTCCTGACAGTAAGAGCTGTTCGGCAGTGGAATTTGCTGCCAAGGAGTGTGGTGGAGTCTCCTTCTTTGGAGGTCTTTAACCAGAGGCTTGACAGGCATATGTCAAGAATGCTTTGATGGTGTTTCCTGCTCGGCAGGGAGTTGGACTGGATGGCCCTTGTGTTCTCTTCCAACTCTATGATTCTATGAATCCCCGCGACGGGGTGAGCTCCTGTTGCTCTGTCCCAGCTCCTGCCAACCTAGCAGTTCAAAAGCACGCCAGTGCAAGTAGATAAATAGGTACCGCTGCGGCGGGAAGGTAAACAGCGCTTCCGTGCGCTCTGGTTTCCGCCATGGTGTCCTGTTGTGCCAGAAGCGGTTTAGTCATGGTGGCCACATGACCCAGAAAGCTGTCTGCGGACAAATGCCGGCACCCTTGGCCTGAAAGCGAGATGAGCGCCGCAACCCCATAGTCGCCTTTGATTGGACTTAACTGTCCAGGGGTCCTTTACCTCCCATCCACAGCAATTTATAGTGACTTCAGGTCCACAGGTGGGAAGAGATTAGCCCTGGTTGACTGCTCACGTGACATACTCCGAAGGAGTAACAGCAATGAGGTTGCCCTGTTGTTGATCGGACAGAGGACGGAACCTGGGCTCAAATTTACAAGCGCCTTTTGGTCCTGCAGTTTATTAAGATGCTCCTAGCCCCGCAAGTTTTGCATCTCCCTTTACAGCTCTGCTCCTGGGAACTTCTGGTGCTTAATTCAGGGGGAATCCTGGCTCTGTAAAGAGCTCGGCGCAGCGAGATTTACAGCAGGCCTAAATGGAGAGAACGGGAGAGATTGATGGCTGCAGTCTGGGCCCGAGCATCGCACAACGGCAGCCAACACGCCATTAGCTCATGTTTGATGAATGGGACAGAAAGACCATTAGACAAGAGGGACTTTGCCAGGAGGCCATCTGTGCACTCTTTTTGCGGGAAGGACTTCATAAAGACTGCAGAAGGCTGTCATCTGCGATGCTTCTGGAGTTGAGCAGGGATTCATGTTTATAGGAGAAGAGATCTTGGGCTCTGAGAGTGATGTGGCTTGGTCCCCAGAGCCTCAGGGCTGGGGAGATAAGGAGAGATGCTTCTCGGAAGAGGTGACATGAGAGAGGTTTATAAAATGATGCGCGGCATGGAGAAAGTGGGGAGAGAAAAGGACTTTCTCCCTCTTGCTTAGCACTAGAACTCGTGGGAATCAGATGAAGAAAGAAAGCACTTTTGCACACCACAGAGTGGCTGGGGAAACCCAGCCAAATGGGCGGGGTAATAATAATAATAATAATAATAATAATAATAATAATAATAATAATAACAACAATAATATTTTTAAAAATAATCTGTGGAACTCACTGCCACAGGAGCCGGTGACGGCATACCAGCTTTTGACCACACTATTCTGCTTTGGTCAGACCACACCTGGAGTCCTGTGTCCAATTCTGGGCACCTCTATTTAAGGAGGATGTTGACAAGCTGGAAGGTGTGCAGAGGAGGGCAACCAAGATGATCAAGGGTCTGGAAACTAAGCCTTATGAGGAACGATTGAAAGAGCTGGGGGTGTTTAGCCTGGGAAAGAGGAGACTGAGAGGAGATCGGATATCCATCTTCAAATATCTCATGGGTTGTCACATGGAAGAGGGAGCAAGCTTGCTTTCTCCTGCTCTGGAGGGTAGGACTCGAATTCATGGCTTCAAATTACAAGTAAGGAGATTCCAGCTCAACAACAGGAAGTCCTTTCTGACTGTAAATAGCTGTTCCAGAGTGGAACAGTCTCCCTCTGGAGGTTTTTAAGCAGAGGTTGGACAGACATCTGTCGTGGTTGCTTTAGCTAAGTTTCCTGCATTGCTGGGGGGTTGGACTACATGACCCTTGGGGTCCCTTCCAACTCTACAATTCTATGATTCTGTGATTCTATTATAGTTCTGAATACCAGTTGCTGGACCCGAGCACAAGAGCAATTTCCCCTTCTGCAGTTCTCAGCAGTGGCCTATAGCTTCCGGCAACATAGGTGGAGCATAGAAATCACAACTAACAGCCATTGATAGCCCTATCCTCATTGTGCTCATCTAATTCTCTTTAAAGACATCCACGTTGGTGTTAAAAAGTACTGTCTTGGATCTTCCAGCTTTGTTGGACTGAGAGAAGGAGAAAAAAATGGGTCTCTATTTACTTTTCTTTACGCTGTGCATAATTTTATATATCTCTGCCATGTGCCCTGCTTACTCCCCTTTAAACTAAAAAGCCCCAAACCTTCCTTCATGGAGCTCCAGTCCCTCAGTCATTTTGGTTGTCCTTTTCTGAACTTTTTCCAACTCAACTTTGAGGTGAGGCGACCAGAACCGTTCGCAGTGCTCCGAATATGGCCGAGCCACAGATTTGCATAATAATGGCGTTATAATATGGGCGGTCTTATGATATTGGCAGCCAATACCATAATGCTATTTCCACATTAATGACCGTAATGAAGGGCAGTAGCTCCCCAGAGGCCCTGAGTAGAGATTTCCTTCTCTTCCTTTTAACTGGAGATGTCAGGATTTGAACCCGGGACAATGCATGGGCTCCACTGCAAAGCTAGGGCAGGGCTCCCTGACGGCACACATCTTTGTTTGCTATGGATATGCTTTCAGAGCTGTTTTCGGTGCTCTGAGCCTTCTTAAAATGTTAGGCATGAGAAGTAACTGAGGAAAGAGTCCTAAGAAGGGAGTTGGTGCAGATGGAACCTTAAAACATAATATTTGCACAGGTGTTTGACGCCTCCAGGCAGGACCTCTCGCCTGTCAATCCCCCCCCCAGGAGGCTTTTCAGGTGGAAAGGGTGAGCCGCCTTGTTCTGCCCTCTCTAAGGAGGTGTGCATTTTACACACTGTAAATAGCCATAAGGATGTGAAATCCTGATCTGCCAATCAAAGCACACGCCCACTTCTGATGAGTGCAGACTCTGCGGGTGGCAAACTCCACGAATCCAGGCAACTCTGGGATTGTGGCGCTCATCTCGCTTTCAGGCCGAGGAAGCCGGCGTTTGTCCACAGACAGCTTTCCGGGTCATGTGGCCAGCAGGACTAAACCGCTTGTGGCGCAACGGGACACTGTGACGGAAACCAGAGCGCACGGAAACGCTGTTTACCCTCCTGCCACAGTGGTACCTATTTATCTACTTGCACTGGCGTGCTTTCGAACTGCTAGGCTGGCAGGAGCTGGGACACAGCAACGGGAGCTCACCCTATCGCGAGGATTTGAACCATAGAATCATAGAATTGTAGAGTTGGAAGAGACCACAAGGGCCATCCAGTCCAACCCCCTGCCAAGCAGGAAACACCATCAAAGCATTCTTGACATATGCCTGTCAAGCCTCTGCTTAAAGACCTCCAAAGAAGGAGACTCCACCACACTCCTTGGTAGCAAATTCCACTGCTGAACAGCTCTTACTGTCAGGAAGTTCTTTCTAATGTTTAGGTGGAATCTTCTTTCTTGTAGTTTGAATCCATTGCTCCGTGTCCGCTTCTCTGGAGCAGCAGAAAACAACCTTTCTCCCTCCTCTATATGACATCCTTTTATATATTTGAACATGGCTATCATATCACCCCTTAACCTTCTCTTCTCCAGGCCAAACATACCCAGCTCCCTAAGCCGTTCCTCATAAGGCATTGTTTCCAGGCCTTTGACCATTTTGGTTGCCCTCCTCTGGGCACGTTCCAGCTTGTCAGTATCCTTCTTGAACTGTGGTGCCCAGAACTGGACACAGTACTCCAGGTGAGGTCTGACCAGAGCAGAATACAGTGGTACTATTCCGCTGACCTTCTGATCGGCAAGCCCAAGAGGCTCAGTGGTTTAGACCACAGCGCCACCCACGTTTAGTGAAAAGGAGAGCATGGCTCGTCTTTCTCTTTTAACAGTTGTTTAGAGCTGAGGATGCCAGCAGGGAGACATTCAGATCTGAGCAATGGGATGTCCAAGAGGAGAAGACATTGGTGGAGTGGCCATGAAGTTTGGTGGTTCATAGATCAAAGAGTTGGAAGGGACACCAGGGGTCCTCTAGTCCAACCCCCTGCAATGCAGGAATCTCAGCTAAGGCATCCATGGCAGATGGCCATCCAACCTCTGCTTAAAAACCTCCAAGGAAGGAGAGTCCCGCACCGCTCGTGACCATGGGCCAGTTGCGGTCTCTCAGCCTAACCTACCTCACAGGGTTGTTGTGTGAATTAAATGAGGAGGGGGCAGGAATCATGTGTGCCACCTTGAGGTCCGTGGAGAAAAAGGTGGGATTTGAATGCAGAGTTTTTTGCCAAAGTGGAAACTCTGGGCACAGGTATGCCTGCATGCGTAAAGTCTCAAAGCTGCTTAAAGCTTGATTGAAAGGAAAACTTCTTCACCACAGCACTGAGCAGAGCTGAGCTAAAAACAGGAGGCTGGGGTTTCACAAACACTTTTGCCCATGCGCTCTCTGTGGGGCTGCCCCAGAGGTTGTTTTGGAAGCTGCACCTTGTGAAAAACACGGTGGCGTGGCTTGGCTGCACACCGGGGCAGAATAGTGCCAATGTGGCACCCCACTGTTAGAAGAATTGTTCCGCCTGCCAACTGCCTGCTGGGCTAACATACCCTGCGACATTTCTCAGATGAAAATAGGGACGTCCTATTCTGCACCAGGAAGCTCCTCCTGTGTGTCAGGCTTCAGGGAATCTGATCCCCCTCCCTCACAGCAGGCTGCCAGTACTGGAAAGACAAGAAGTTCTTACCAAGCTATTTTATTCAGTATTCACAGAGAGGGACGTAGGGTATATGGCATTTGTGGGATGGAACACTGGGGCAGACAAGTCACAACAGTTCCTAGAGTGTCCACTAACAGGAACTCACCTGGAGGGACACCTGATTAAGTTCCTGTTCCTCCAGATATGCAGATGAGATGGATTAGCTGGGACAAAAGCCCCTAGCCAGCAGCCATTCTCTTTTCTTAGCCTTCTCTCCTTCGATGGGAACACATATCCAGAGAATCTCCAGTTATCATGGTTCTCCCTCTTGGCCTGCAGCCAAGAGAGAGACCAAATGGAGCCTTACTTTACTAAGTAGTCTCCACATGTATATATCTGTAACTTTTCTACGTAAGCCTGCCTTTCTGAGATTATGCTGTTAACTCAGGATGAAACTGTAAGTAAACTCTATCTTATTTTATAAACACTGTGTTGTGTATTTCTTTTAAGAGGGACAAAGGGGACTTTGCCAGGAAGTATAATATTGTACAGGTTTTAGCAAACCTGAACGCACACGCTTTGCTGCACACAAAAGGGGAATGTCACTCTGCTGATATTGGAAGCTTGCTAACACAAGCTTGGATAGGATCTATCAAATAATATATCCTAATCCACATCCCTAACATTCCCACAGCATTGCTCCGAGTAAAGTCCCACCCCCTCCATCTCTCCTATTGTACATCATCCCTATGTTGGCTGGTCTGTACTGTCTGCCTCTGAGCTTTCTATTCTCCTACTTTCAACGCCCGCCGAGTTCTGGGAGAGGAGGGGTCAGGAATGCTTTCTAAAGAACACTGGGTCTGTCAGCTGTCTCTTCCCCTGGTGCTTCTTCTTCTTCTTCCTGCTCCTCTTCCAATATTCCCCAGCTTCTCCCCTCTGCAGCCTCTGAATGATGACCTTCTGCAAACCACTGTTGTAAATCTATACTGTCTCCCCCTTCTCTGCGAAGTGCAGGAGGAGGGGGCAGTCTCCACCATCCCTCCTCAGTCCTGTCCAGGGCCAGATTTAGGTTTGATGAGGCCCTAAGCTACTGAAGCTTCCATGATCACTGCAGACGGTGACAGCAGTCACGAAATTAAAAGACGCCTGCTTCTTGGGAGAAAAGCAATGACAAACCTAGACAGCATCTTAAAAAGCAGACACACCACCTTGCCAACAAAGGTCCGTATAGTTAAAGCTACGATTTCCCCAGTAGTGATGTATGGAAGTGAGAGCTGGACCATAAAGAAGGCTGATCGCCGAAGAATTGATGCTTTTGAATTCTGGTGCTGGAGGAGACTCTTGACAGTCCCATGGACTGCAAGAAGATCAAACCTATCCATTCTTAAGGAAATCAGCCCTGAGTGCTCACTGGAAGGACAGATCCTGAAGCTGAGGCTCCAATACTTTGGCCATCTCATGAGAAGAGAAGACTCCCTGGAAAAGACCCTGATGTTGGGAAAGATGGGGGGCTCTAGGAGAAGGGGACGACAGAGGATGAGATGGTTGGACAGTGTTCTTGAAGCTACGAACATGAGTCAGCGGGAGGCAGTGGGAGACAGGAGTGCCTGGCATGCTCTGGTCCATGGGGTCACGAAGAGTCGGACACGACTAAATGACTAAACAACAACAAGCTACTGAAGGCAATGGGGCCCTTTATATCTCCAGCTGTCTCTTTGTCAACAACAAATTGTTGCTTTTTGCTTGTGTCGAATATATGCTATACAGTAATTTATGGACCTGATAGGTATCTAAAGCCATTTGCACATAACAAATTAGGTATTTTAATATTAGATAACAGGTACAACAGCTTGACCTACATTCAACTGTGCTGCTCTGCAGTCTGCAACTGCATGCTATAAGTTGCCCTGCAACCAGTCCATGCAGAATGGAGGCACCCTATATATAGAAAGGAGCAAACCAGTGATATTTTAGGGAGCAGGCTAGCAGGCAGGGCCCATGACTTACATCACAGGAGCTTACACAAAACAAACACTGTTGCTGTATAGGTTTTATTCTATTTGTTTTTTATCTTATATTTTGGAAATATACATCCAGGTTTTTTCCCCTTTAATTTTTTTGGGACCCCCAAGAGAGTGGGGCCCTAAGCTATAGCTTGTTTAGCTTATACATAAATCAGGCACTGGTCCACACCCACACTGGTCACCTTCAGCCAGTTACAACCTCTTGCCTAACCTCTCTCACAGGATTAACAACAACAACAACATCATCATCATCATCATCAACAACAACAACAACATGTTTTATTTGTACCCCACCCATCTGACTGGGTTGCTCCAGCCACAATGGATGACTTCCAACACATATAAAAACAAAATAAAACAGTACACATTAAAAAGCTTCCCTATACAGGGCTGCCTTCGTAGAATCGTAGAGCTGGAAGGGACCCCAAGGATCATCTAGTCCAACCCCCTGCAATGCAGGAATATGCAGCTGTCCTATACGGGGATCGAACCTGCAACCTTGGCGTTATCAGCACCACACTCTAACCAACAGACGTTTAAGCGTCAGGTGTCCTATAAAGGTTATAGAGTTACTCATCTCCTTGACATCTGATGGGAGGGTGTTCCATAACTGGAGGCCACTCCATGGATTTCAGGGGGCCCACTTGGTGTCCGGAGCTATTCCTAGCTGCTTGCAACTATTTCAAGGAGTTTTGGGACCGACAGATACCCCTTCTCTTATTCCTTCATGGGGCCCTTAGCAGAGAGTCTTCCTTCCTTCCTTCCACCTCTCAAATAGCTGAGAGGCTCCCTCCTGCATTTCACCCTTGCCAAGGGAGATCTCCGCCTCCTTCCATGTTGGACAGCTGCTCTTCTGCTCTAGAACTGAACCAGCGAGTGACCTTTCCGGCACACGATTTGGCTGTACGCCTGGACATGCCCTTGCCCCGCTGTTTTGTGCCCCGGTGGTCGCCGCTCATCCATCATCTACATCACAGACGTTGTCGGAGGCCTTGGGAATTTCTGGGAGTGGAAGTGCCCCTCGGGTGGGTGCTGTGCGGCTGGTGTTTGGCAAAAGTGATTCACATCCCTTTCCCAAACGGGCAGAGATGTTGTGCTTTTCTTCCTGAGCTTCTCATTGTTTGTCGCTAGGATGCTTGACCCTCAAAGCTCGTTCCCAGACAAGGAGGCAATTCTGGTATTTGCAGACAGCTAAGGCAAAGTTCCAAGCGTTTTGTGAGAGAGCATGATGCATGTGGAAGACCAAAGTATGGGCATTCCCAGAAGTTCTGCTCTTTCACATGTATGCTCTCCAAATCAAGTAGTCTCCAATGCCAGGCGATGAGGCCACAGTGTCCGTTTGCTGTTTTGGTAGAAACGATGCAGGCTCCGGGTCTTGTCAGCGTAGTTTCTCAACTTTATAGCACCGGAACATTTCTTCTCTCTGCCCTCCTCCCAGAAGTCATCCTTCATGTGACATTTTGCAGACATCTTCCACTCTGTGGTCATGACCAAGCCAGCACAGACGTCGCTGAGACAGGAATGCAACCATGCTGGGGCGGGTTTCTCGGGCGGTGGAGCGGTTTGTTTAGAGGCCCGATCCGTCACCGGCAGGGTTCTCGGGCGGAGGTGCACTCTCTGCAGTGGGCCGGGTCCATGGGTGGTGGGGGTCTCGGTCGGGGTTGCGGTCTGAGGTTCTCTGGGGGGTGAGTGTCTCGATGATCGCCGTAGGTCGTAGAGAGGCCTGGTTCCCTGTGTGGGCTGGTTCTTTAGAGGTGGCGAGGTCTCTGGGGAGTGTTGCGGCCTGTGGGACAGGCTCCGCCCTCGGAGGAGGAGTTCCAGGGTAGAATTACCCAGCATCCCTGGGCCTCTGAGTTTAGTGTTCAAAATGAATATATTTTACCTGATTTTCCTGCCACAGGTGTGAGGTGTGGGCAATCTAAGCATATGGAAACACTCGGATATCCCCATGTGACACTGTGGCCAAATTTGAATGTGATCGGGCAAGCGGTTTCGGAGAACGTCGCAGCCTAACAAACATGGACCTTCTACATTTATATACATATATAAAATGGGCACTCCCTGGGTGGGGTGTTGTGTATGTGCCCTCACACTTGAGGGATGTTGCCCAGTTTTCCCTAATAGATATATTTTTTGCAAAACGTATTTTCCCAATATAATCAAATTCTCTCTCTTACTTTGCTGAATATATGCATTTTTGTACACATGGCTGGGAAACCGCGTTGCAGAATTTGGAGAAATGTGAATGTTGAACAATGGTTGTGTTTTGGTTTGCCTATTTTTTCAGAAGGCACAAATTAAGGTAGATTCGCTTTTAAATGCAAACCGAATCAATTTTTCTCCCCCATTCCTATAATCTCATCCCTGTCTGGAGAGGCCAGGGATTAAATTTGGGGTTTTCTCTGGGTAAAATGTGCTCCACCACTGAGCTAGAAACTTCCTCCCCTAACAACCCTGGACAGGAAGTATGTTTTCCTGTTGTCTCAAGTGGGTAAAGGATATATGCCAAACCTCCCAACATTTGGAAGTTTCTGAATCGTCAAATATTGGAATGGATGAAACGAAAAGCCTCAAATAAAACTGGCATGTTTGCATGGTACAACAGTTACGATTCAGCTGTTGCAGCACCTGATATTTTATCTCCTAAAGTATGCTTTAGATGATGCTATTGGTCTTCCTAGATGGGGTTCTATCAGCAATATATAAAAATATTCATGTGGATTTGCTGGAATCAATTAATTGCTCGTAGTTCTCTTAGTTTTCCATCTTTACCGAACGAGCTTGCTGGAACAGCCACTACTCTTTCCAAACTCATGGGCTATTTCTTTGACTTTTGTTTCCTTTCAAATCCTGAATATTTCGAGGAGATCTCACCTCACAGAGTGTTTGTTGTGGGGGAGGAAGGGAAAGGAGAATGTTAGCTGCTTTGAGACTCCTTCGGGTAGTGATAAAGCGGGGTATCAAATCCAAACTCCTCCTCCTCCTCTTGTTCTTCTTCTGAAAGGAGAGCTGCTCATTCCCTTACTTTTCAGTTTGAACCCATCTTTTCTCATAAATGGATTGATGAGTTCTGCAAATGAAATCGTCGTTTCCCAGACACCTGGCTCCTAATTTCCATCCACTTCTGACCCAGGTAAGTATTCTTTGCCTAGTCTGACTTGTAGGTCCAAAGCTGATATCGTTTCAGCTTTATCTTGTGGATTTATTTTGTAGGTCGGACATCCATGATGGATCCCCTGCAATGATTCCTCACCATACAAGTCAAGACATGGTGAAAAATGTCCTGTACAGCTGTTATCAAGGACCCTCCCACTTGTTATTCTTTAAACACTAATGCCAGAGGGTCAGGAAGCCTTTTCTTATCTGAAAAGATACACTTAAGCTTAAGATAGAGGAATATACAGTCATCGTGACTAGAAACCATTGACCGCTCTATTAATGCTTTCCATCTTCCAAACGAATGTGGGGTTCGGGATACAGTGGTACCTTAGTTCTCAAACTTAATCTATTCCGGAAGTCCATTCCAAAACCAAAGCATTCCAAAACCAAAGTGTGTTCTCCCATGGAAAGTAATGCAGAACAGATTAATGCGTTCCAGACTTTTAAAAACAACCCCTAAAACAGCAATTTAACATGAAAATTTACTGTGTAACGAGACCATTGATCCATAAAATGAAAGCAATAAACAATGTACTGCAGTCACACAATCAATCAGTCAGTAGCTGAACTGGGTTCCACACAGTCACAAAAACAAAACGCAAAATAAATAGCAAAAACAGACAGACCTCAGTGTAACATGCAAAACGGAAGTGTGGCACTCAAAACGGAGCACGTTCGGCTTCCGAAAAAAGTCCGCAAACCGGAACACTTCCTTCTGGGTTTGCAGCGTTTGGGTTCCAAGTTGTTTGAGTACCAAGGCGTTTGAGAACCAAGGCACCACTGTACACTTATGCACCAGATTCACTCTTGAATATTAGAAATGTACTTTGCAGGACAAGGCATCGGACTTCCCATACCCCAGCCCATATAAATAAGAGACCAATGAGACTGGGCTTTGGGTAAAAAACAGGCCACAACTTTATTGAATACAGATGAAAGAGGTTTGGCTTGGGCACAGGGCAATGCCCAACCCATTGCGATGAATTGCTATGAGGAAGACACCATAAAGAAGGCTGATCGCTAAAGAATTGATGCTTTTGAATTATGGTGCTGGAGGAGACTCTTGAGAGTCCCATGGACGACAAGAAGATCAAACCTATCCACTCTTAGGGAAATCAGCCCTGAGTGCTCACTGGAAGGACAGATCGTGAAGCTGAGGCTCCAATACTTTGGCCACCTCATGAGAAGAGAAGACTCCCTGGAAAAGACCCTGGTGTTGGGAAAGATGGAGGGTACAAGGAGAAGGGGACGACAGAGGACGAGATGGTTGGACAGTGTTCTCGAAGCCACCAACATGAGTCTGACCAAACTGCGGGAGGCAGTGGAAGACAAGAGCGCCTGGTGTGCTCTGGTCCATGGGGTCACGAAGAGTCGGACACGACTAAACAACTAAACAAGAAGGAGGAGGAGGAGGAGGAGGAGGAGGCGGAGGCAAAACCACCGGGTCACAGCCAATAATTATCCCGGTGGACAAATTCCTACCCAGCCCCTTGAAGGACGGCAACCACCGTAGCCAAAACAAAGTAATTGAATAGCAGTGTAAACCGTGGTTAGGTGGGCGGGGAAACCCGGCGCAGGAACGAACAGGCTGCGCCCCAGGTGTGGGCTGCTTAAATAGGAAAAGGGCGGATCCGAGGGAAGCCCACTGTTGGCTCCATCGGTTCCGCCCCCTGGCACAGCCCACATCCCAACCTGCATCCCCATTCGCCAATGCAGGTGCAGGCCAAGATCCGGCTCCTGATAGGCCCCCTCCACCTACCAGCAGTTTGAATTCCTCCGCCGTGGCCCCAGTGAAGCCTCTTCTGTCCTGCAACACTGCCGCAGCAAGAGAGGTGAGCAGACTTGTGGCTCAAGAAACGCACTGAGTTCTATCTGGGGGAAAGGTGGGGTTTGAATAAATATATAATAATATAATCCTTTCCAGCGGACATTGGTCGAAATATCTAATCTTTCATTGTGTTTTGGGTTGTTTTTTTTTTTAAATGTCAGATTTAACAAAGAAAAGAGGCAGAAACATAGAATGACCACCAACACCAGTAGACGTCATAAGAACACAAGAACCACCAGTACTTCCATCTAAAATTGAACGTATAAATCGATAGAAGCTCTGCAAATCCCCAGATATGTATCTACATGAGATTTAAAATATTAAAAATATGTTTCAATGTAGCAGGAGTGATGAAGTCCTCTGACCACTGTGTAATAGACACAGAGGGTATTTATTCTTCCAGGCTTAAATTATGTCTTTCAGCAACAATAAGGGATATAATTGCTGTATTGTTACTTGCGTCTTTTAATTATGGATGCTTATATTTTGTATTTGCGTAACTGTTTTCTATACTTTGTGAATCACCGAGAAGCCCATTTTTGCATTCAGTGGTATATAAATTCATAATGAATAGAAATAATGATACAGTGGTACCTCGCAAGACGAATGCCTTGTGCAACGAAAAATTCACTCGGCGAAAGCGTTTTGCGATCTTTTTGTTGACTCGCAAGATGAAGTTTTCTATGGCCACGCTTCACAAGATGAATTTTTTTGCTTTTTTTTTTTGCTTTGCTTTGCTTGCATTGGAAAACCGCAAGACGAAATTTTCGCAATACAAAAAGACTCGCGGAACGAATTAATTTCGTCTTGCGGGGCTCCACTGTAATCAGTAATCTTGAAAGTTATTAAGATTGACAAGGGCCCCAGATGGATTGAGTGATTAAAGTGAAGTAACTTCAGAGCTTTGTGATTGAATCAAACTGAAACGCATGCAACCTCATTTCAGTAGACTTTTTGAGACAGTTTGTTTGGCAGCCTTTGTAGAAAAATGAGCACTCTAGATAATCAGGATTCCTGCAGAAAGATTACTGTCTCGGAATTTTTACAGATGGGATAAAACAAAACAAAAATTAAAAAAACTTTGGACCCATTCCAAAGCTTTAATAATTTCAGCTTCCTTGCCAGCCTACTGAAACAGAATCCACAAAACAGGGATGTCTCTGGGTGTGATCCTAAAAGGGGATATCATCTGCTTTGGCAGAAATACAACAGGTTTAGCCCAGTCTGAAACTGGGATGCAGAGCAAGGGATAATGGGTGGAAAAGCAGGGCTGGTGGGGGGGGGGATAGCAACCAAACAACCCCACCTACCTCTCTCAAAATCATTCATATGGCATCAGGTGTGAGACAGGTAGCTGGCCAAATATGGACATATGGTCCAAATTGCTTTTTTTTTTTTGCAGACCTGATTTGGCCCAAAGGTCGGGTTTTCCTCACCTCCATCTCTCTCCGGAGTTGACTGTCTGCACACCCTTCGTTTGAAGCGCATGACTTCTCCTAAAGAATCGTGGGAGTTGTAGTTCTTCAAGGGCGCTGGGAACCGTAGCCCCGTGAGGAATAAACTACAGTTCCCAGGATTCTTTGCAGCGAGTCGTGTGCTTTGAATTTTATGGGGTTTGGGTGCTTTTTTTGCGATGGTACTCATCCATACAAAATACCATCACTATTTTGTTTTATTTTTGGCTGCCCATGGCAGCAATTTTGGTCTATGGTGTGTGTGTGTGTGTGTGTGTGTGTGTGTGTGTGTGTGTGTGGAGCATAGCTGCCAAGTTTTCCCTTTTCTCGCAAGGAAGACTATTCAGCATAAGGGAAAATCCCTTTAAAAAAGGGATAACTTGGCAGCTATGGTGTCGAGGAGGGTCAGTTGTGGTTTTGGGGGAGTGGGAAATGTCCCTATTTTCATCTGAGGAATGCTGGAGGGTATGAGGAGTGTAGGAGCGTTCCTCTTGCAGAGACAAACAGCCATGCTCAAATCCAAGTGGAGTCACGGGTCTCTCTCTCTGTCCTTGGCATTGGAGAAGATAGCTGACTTGTGCAATGCAAATGGCGTTGGGCTTATCAGTTGTCTTCTGCTTTCCCTCCTGACATCTTCCCCATATTTTCCCCTTCATCTCCTTTCTTATGACTTGCTCTGACACAGCCTGCGGAGCAGCATGCGCACGACAACGGAGAGATGCCTTATCTTTCTATCTGCAGCCACATGCAAATATTATCGCTTGGGGTTACTCGTCAGCAAAGATGTTTAAGGCTCGCTGTGAATCACTGTGGCAGAGAAACAAAAGCACGCTGGATGCTATCTTAACTGCAACAACCTTCATCGTCAACAGGGCATCATCACACACACACACCCCAAAAGTGATGTAGTGGTTACGAGTATCATACTAAAGCCGGGGTTCGAATCCTGGCTCAGCTATGAATCTCACTCGCTAAGTAACCTTAGGCCAATCGCTGCCGCTCGGCCTAACCTACCTTTCAAGGTTGTTGTGAATATTAAAATGGAACAGGGTGGAAGCCTTGAGCTCCTTGAAGGAAAGGATATAAATTTAGTAATCAAGCAAAGAAACTATGGATAAACAAGGTTCATTTAACCCAGGGGTCAGCCAACCTTTTCATCAGGGGGCCGGTCCACTGTCCCTCAGACCTTGGGGGGGGGCAGACAATATTTTTCGGGGGAAAGAAAGAACGAATTTCTATGCCCCACAAAGTTGCATTTTAAATAAAAGAACACATTCTACTCATGTGGAAACATGCTGATTCCCGGACCGCCCGGGGGCCGGATTTAGAAGACGATTGGGCCAGATCCGGCCTCCAGGCCTTAGTTTGCCTACCCATGATTTCACCATTTATATTCTTTGTTGGAACTGTTCACCAGCGAATAAGTTTAAGGTGTGCAATGAATTTTAACAAATTACTGTATTGTCATTTGCTAATTAATAATAAAACAAAGATGCAGTAAATAGGACCATGTTGGGTGGCAGTGCCACAGTTAAGTGCCAAGTATGGAAATAGCCTTAGGACAGTGGACCGTCTTCCCAAAAAGGTCAGAGATACCTCCATAGGATGTAGTTACAGGTAGGTAGCCGTGTTGGTCTGCTGTAGTTGAAACAAAATAAAAAAATTCCTTCCAGTAGTGTATCTGAAGAAGTGTGCATGCACACGAAAGCTCATACCAATGACAAACTTAGTTGGTCTCTAAGGTGCTACTGGAAGGATTTTTTTTTTAAAAAAAATTGAAAATGGAAATGCAATAGAAATATTATATATATATATAAAAGTCCAGCAGGCAGGTCAATTTGCTTCTTCTCGCAAAGACACCCGTGAGTAATACAGCCTGTTTTGCAGGCTTCCTTTGGGCAAACACAGACACATCCTGTCAAGTCTTCTGGCAGCAAAAGGACACTTCCCCTGGTCATTGTCTTTGCTATTTCTACAGCTTCCGCCTAGCCCAGAAATCAAATATTGGAAACCAGAAATTGGCTATCTTTAGACCCCGTGGCCTTTTCACCCGACAGAGTTCTGGTTGAATTTTCGTCTGCTTAAACAACAAAAGCAGGGCAAGAGTTCCTGTCAATATTTTCATCTACGAGGCGAGGAGAACATCAGGAACCGCCTGGACTAGGACCAGGGAATTTGCGTCCGGCCAGCTCGTCCACGGAGGTCCAGAAAGTTGCCTGGGTCATGATGTGTTTTCAGTTTGCCAAGCGCCGTAGCTCAGCTGTGGAGGACCTACTCTGAACTTAGAGGGTCCCAGGTTCAATTTATGGCGTCTCCCGTTAAAATTATCAGGTTGCTAGTGATGGGAAAGTTGTGGGTTTGTGGTTGTTTTTTCTCCTTAAGGTTCTGGGTAGCCACAGAGATCGCCAACCTTTTCGGCCCAAGTGGGCACATTCGGGATGCTGAGAAAATGCCGCGGGCGCCAGTAACAAAATGGCTGCCGTAGGGCGGAGCATAAAGCAAAATGGCTGCCACACCTTAAAAGAGCCGAGGGTCACAAAAGGATGTGGGCATGTTCTCCCCTCATCTATGGGGTGGGTGGGTGGTAAATACACCCAATATTACCGTATTCGGTCACAGAATGAAGCTCTTTCCGCCTCTCCTCTCTTCAGACTGTTTAAGGGGAACCAGTGCAAATGGGTACAGAGGAAGCTGCTCCTTGTGCGTTGTGGAGGTCGTAGGGAAAGTTTAGACTTTTATTTCTCTTTTATATATATATATAACTTTTATTAAGTTTTCCTATTTTACATTTTAGAATATTCAGTTGAACAACCTTAAAATATCACTGACTTCCCTTCTTCTCCTTCCGTGGTTCATTTTCCATGCCATACATCCCTGCATATTTTACATGAACTAAACCATTCGGCATTCCATTTTTACATTCATCAAAACTTATTTACACTGTTGAATTTATCTTAATGCTGCCAACGTTTTCAAATGTACACAGTTCTCACCCATATATTCATTAAACATTTTCCAATCTTCTCGAAACATACGTTCTTCTTGGTCTCTTATTCTATAAGCAAGTCTGCAAGCTGCACATATTCCACCAGTTTAAGTTGCCATTCTTTTTTTAAAAAAATTGTTGAACAAATTTAACAAAAATACATCACCAATCATTATAACCAATTACATTTCCCCCCTTTTTATACCCTCCCTCCCTCCCTCTCCCACCCTCCCGAGATTTCCCTCAGCTCCCCCCCTCTGGTTTGTTTGCAAATGTTATTCTTTGCATGTTATAAAATTGTACATATCTTTACCTTATCTATCCTATATTCAAATAATAAATTCTGGGTGTTTATTCAAAACCTGCCAATGAGTCCGAGTCCTTTTGTTGTCTTTTTAAATAGTTTGTAAAAAAGTTCCCATTCTTCCTTAAAATCACGGTTGTCCTTCTCTCGTAGCTTATATGTTAACTTTGCCAGTTCTGCATAGCTCATCAGTTTTTCTTGCCATTGTTCTTTCGTTGGGACTTCCTCATTCTTCCATCCTTGTGCTAACAAGACTCTTGCCACTGTTGTAGCAAACATGAAAAAGTTCTTTGTTTTCCTTGGCAGGTCTTGTCCTAAAATCCCTAACAAAAATGCTTCTGGCTTTTTTTTTTTTAACAAATGTCTTTTTGAACATTTTTTTCAGTTCATTATATACCATCTCCCGATTTTTTTAAACTTCTCTACATTCCCACTACATAAAAAGTACCTTCTTTTTCTTTACATTTCCAACATTTATTTAACCCAGTTTTGTACATTTTTGCCATTTTTACTGGTGTACCATCCGTACATCATTTTCATGTAGTTTTCCTTCAGAGGAGAACAATCTGTAAATTTTAAAACTGCTTTCCACAGTTTTTCCCAGTCCTCGAATTGTATATTATGTCTTATATCTTGCGCCCATTTAATCATAACTGATTTGACCTCCTCATCTTTCGTTTCCCCTTCTAGCAAAATACTATACAGTGGTGCCTCGCTTAACGAATGCCCTGCTTAACGAAAGGATTTTTCGAGCGGAGGTTGCCTCGCTGGACGAATGCGTTTTTATGAAAAATTCGTCTAGCGAATCGCGGTTTCCCATAGGAATGCATTGAAATTCAATTAATGCGTTCCTATGGGCAAAAAAAGTAAAAAAAATTCAGTGCATTCCTATGGGATTCGCTAGACGAATTTTTCGCTATAAGAAAAGACCCGTGGAACGAATTAATTTCGTCTAGCGAGGCACCACTGTATGCTTTCTTCAGTAGTGTCACATCTTCTTCTATCACTTCCTTTTGAAATCTAGAAATTGTATAGCTAAACCCTTTCTTTCTGTCTTCCTTAAACATATCATTTAATTGTCTGTAATGCAACCATCTCTGAAAAATAGGTGCCTATGCCACAACAGCAGCAAGAATATTATTGGCAAAGAATGGGAAGAATGAAGAATTACCAACAGTGGATGATTGGCAGAAGAAATTGATAGAATACATGGAACTGTCTGAATTGACGGGGAGACTCCGGGATCGGAGCGAAGAAGCAGCGGAAGAAGATTGGAAGAAATTTAAAATTTATTTGGAAAATAAGCGTATAATAGATTGAATTAATGGAAGTGAGGGAGATACAAAGAGGTTGTAGATAATACAAGGGTGTGAAATAAGTATTGATAGAAGATAAGGATAATTTAATTAAGAAGTAAGATATAGAATGGGTTTATAAGGATAAGATATAAAAGATATAGTAATAAGGTAATATTGATTTTATAATTAGAGTTTACATAAGATTTAGAATTTACTAAGTATGACATGCAAAGAACCGCAGTAGGAGGTGGAAGGAGGAACTCAATAGATTAGAAATAAGGATCATAAGTAAGAATTTTTGTTTTTGCAGCATTGTATTTTTTGTATTTTGTATTTTTTGTGTTTTGTATTTCTTTGTGTTTTGTATCTCTGTATATTTTGTTTGTTTAGAAAAATCTTTAAAAAATACTTTTTTTAAAAAAAAGAAACCTAGGTGCCAACTCTAGGATCGCCGGCGGCGCTGCACCGGAAGTCGCGCTGTGGCCATTTTGGAACTGGGCAGAGCAGCACTGGAAGTCACTTCTACACATGCTCTGCCTATTTCCAAAATGGCCGCAGCACCAGAAATCACTTCTGCACATGTCCAGAGACTCCAGACATGCACAGAAGGAGCCTCCCCCGGCCGGTAAGAATCTGGGGGATTTTAAAAATCCCGGCTGCCAGCGGGAAACGGCTGGAAAAACGGGGGTTTCCCGGGGAAAACGGGAGACTTGGCAGCTATGCTCTGAAAATGGTCTTTAATTTCTACGTATTCTTTTAATTTCCATTTACCTTCTTGTTCTTCCAATAAATCTCTATATGTAGGCCAGTTGCCATTCTTCTTTAGTTGAGATCTCGCTCATTTTCCTTTTTTGGGCTAACAAAGCATGGGCCGCAGTAGTGGCATACATAAATAACCTTTTTGTTTGACACCTGGGAATTTGCATCTGATTTATCCCCAACGAAAAGGACTCTGGTATTTTTTGGGAAAGTACTATGAAACTCCCCCCCCAAAAAAAATTCATTATAAATTATTTCCCAATGCTCTTTTACCCTTTTACGTGTCCACCACGAATGATAGAACGTACCCTCAGCCTCGTTGCATCTTCAGCACTTAACTGATTAAGTCTTACACATTTTAACTCTGTCTACCCAGAGTTAAATTGTTGTTGTTTAGTCGTTTAGTCGTGTCCGACTCTTCGTGACCCCATGGACCATAGCACGCCAGGCACTCCTGTCTTCCACTGCCTCCCGCAGTTTGGTCAAACTCATGTTCGTAGCTTCGAGAACACTGTCCAACCATCTTGTCCTCTGTCGTCCCCTTCTCCTAGTGCCCTCAATCTTTCCCAACTGTAAATCATTTTTCAGGTAGTTCTCTCTCAAGGAGTAGCATGCTGTGAACTTCAAATGTGCACAATGTGTTGTGGAGGGTGTAGGGAAAGTTGACTAAGACTTTTCGTGGGGTTTGGATCCTGGCTCTGCGCTGGCCCTGGGATCAGATGGCTGCAGTCGCTGGGCCAGCCTTGAGGGTCCAGGGTTGAGGGCTTCCAGCCCTGTGGTGGTCCTCAGGCTTGCAGCCTCGTCCCCCAGCACCCTCTGCCTCGGGGTCATAGAATCATAGAATCGTAGAGTTGGAAGAGACCACAAGGGCCATCCAGTCCAACCCCCTGCCGAGCAGGAAACACCATCAAAGCATTCTTGACATATGCCTGTCAAGCCTCAGCTTAAAGACCTCCAAAGAAGGAGACTCCACCACACTCCTTGGTAGCAAATTCCACTGCCAAACAGCTCTTACTGTCAGGAAGTTCTTCCTAATGTTTAGGTGGAATCTTCTTTCTTGAAGTTTGAATCCAATGCTCTGTGTCCGCTTCTCTGGAGCAGCAGAAAACAACCTTTCTCCCTCCTCTATATGACATCCTTTTATATATTTGAACATGGCTATCATATCACCCCTTAACCTTCTCTTCTCCAGGCTAAACATACCCAGCTCCCTAAGCCATTCCTCATAAGGCATCGTTTCCAGGCCTTTGACCATTTTGGTTGCCCTCCTCTGGACACATTCCAGCTTGTCAGTATCCTTCTTGAACTGTGGTGCCCAGAACTGGACACAGTACTCCAGGTGAGGTCTGACTAGAGCAGAATACAGTGGTACTATTACTTCCCTTGATCTAGGTGCTATATTGATGCACCCCAGAATTGCATTGGCTTTTTTAGCTGCTGCATCACACTGCTGACTCATGTCAAGTTTGTGGTCTACCAAGACTCCTAGATTCTTTTCACATGTACTGCTCTCAAGCCAGGTGTCACCCATCCTGTATTCGTGCCTTTCATTATTTTTTTGCCCAAGTGTAGTACTTTACAATTCTCCTTGTTAAAATTCATCTTGTTTGCTTTGGCTCAGTTGTCTAATCTGTTAAGGTCATTCTGATGTGTGATCCTGTCCTCTGGGGTATTAGCCACCCCTCCCAATTTGGTGTCATCTGCAAACTTGCTCAGGATGCCCTCAAGCCCATCATCCAAGTCATTGATAAAGATGTTGAATAAGATTCGGCCCAAGACAGAACCCTGTGGCACCCCACTAGTCACTTCTCTCCAGGATGAAGAGGAGCCATTGATGAGCACCCTTTGGGTTCGGTCAGCCAGCCAGTTACAAATCCACTGAATGGTAGTATTGTCTAGCCCGCATTTTACCAGCTTCTTTACAAGAATATCATGGGGCATTGCCTCCTGGCGCACATCGAGGGGATGAAGCTACATGGCTTTTGTATCCCCATTGCTTGCTTCCTGCTCTACGCCTCTGGAGACAGTTGGCCCTGGGAGGCGGCCACAGACAGTTCCTTGAACTTGGTTGAGATGGTTACCCAAACACACGGCTGAGAAGAAACAGACCCACCTCCAGATGAGATGCTGTCTTCCTGCTCTCACCCCCACCCCCTTCGCTCGCCCTTGAATTATTCACCCCATTCAATTTACTTTCAATCAATTACATGCCATAACAAGCCCTGCAACAGATCGCATAAGAGAGTGGCCTTTTCCTTTCGCCACCACCTAGAGGGGAACCAGATGTTCCTCGTTGTTGCAATAGGCCTGTTCTCCGGCCGTCGGAGTGATCTAATAAAGGAATCCGTTCCGTCCCTGCCTTTCCTACAGACCACCTCAGACGTCTGTCTGCATTAAAGCTCATCTTGTGCATGGAGAAAAAGGCGTTTGGACAGGAGGACCCCTCCTACCCAAAAGGGACTGTACCGACAAATTATGCTTTTATTAACCATCTTAGAGCGCTCCCATTCCTGGGATGGCTTGCAAATGCAAATTGGCATGGGCGATGCACCGAGCCACGCGAAGCGCTGCTGGAAGCAGGGCAGGATTCAAATCAAACAGCAGCATTCAAACCAGCCTTGCAAATAAGGCCACAGATGTTCCTAGCCTGCAAAAAAAAATATGGTAGGTATTTGGAGGCTTGTACTGTAGTAATAGGGACCCAGGTGGCGCTGTGGGTTAAACCACAGAGTCTAGGGCTTGCTGATCAGAAGCTCAGCGGTTCGAATCCCTGCAACGGGGTGAGCTCCCGTTGCTCGGTCCCAGCTCCTGCCCCCCTAGCAGTTCGAAAGCATGTCAAAGTGCAAGTAGATAAATAGGTACCACTCCGGTGGGAAGGTAAACGGTGTTTCCATGCGCTGCTCTGGTTCGCCAGAAGCAGCTTTGTCATGCTGGCCACATGACCTGGAAGCTGTCTGCGGACAAACGCCGGCTCCCTTGGCCTATAGAGCGAGATGAGCGCCGCAACCCCAGAGTCGGACACGCCTGGACCTGATGGTCAGGGGCCCCTTTACCTTCACTGTAGGAGACAGCTCCAGAAAAGGGCACCAAAAATTATCAAGGGGATGGAACAATGCCCCCATGAAGAAAGCTTGGGATTTTAGAATACGGTTACCAGATTTTTTTTCAATGAATCTGGGTACACTTTTTTTTTTTAAGCTGAGTAGCAACAGGGAGTCAGTAGAGTCGCACCTTGGGTTGCGAACGCTGCAGGCTCCATGTTTTGGGGTTGCGCTCTGCGCCGAACCGGAGCGGGAAGAGAAAGAAGGAAGGACGAATGACGTCACACGCATGTGCATGTAAAGAAGCGCCGAATCGGGTCACGAGTGTGTACAGACGCGGCACTGTGGGTTGCGAATGCTGCGGGTTGCGAACGTGCCTCCCGCACGGATCACGATCCCAACCCAAGGTAGTGGGTGTGGTGAGGCAAAAGACCCTGGGCCCAGGCACACATGCATATTGTATAAAGGTGCAAAGGCCTTCTTTCGCACCCTGTGAAACATAAATGCGCAGAGTTTTTAAAAAACTGGGCAACGGCCACCCGCCCGCGACTCCCAAGCCTCCCCCGATCAGTGAAAACAAAGGGGGCAGGGGGCAGGAGATCTGTACCGCCGGACGTCCCCAGTCCCACTTTGGCAGTGGTGGCGGCAGTAGCAGTCAGCAGCAAGACACATCATATGGGGACTTCCGGCAAGGAAAAATGGCGGGCGCCACGGCAGCGAGCAGCTCCTGAAGCCAACCAGAGCCAACTGGGTTACCAGGCTGGCTCCGGGATGCTGAGGCTGCTGCTGCCATGTTTCACGGGGACAGATTTGCAAATCTGGGGACATTCCGGGGATGGAATTTCTCCGGGGACAAATTTGCAAATCCGGGGACTGTCCCTGGGAACCAGGGATGTCTGGTAACCCTATTTTAGAGAGACTTATCCACCCTCACCTTTCCAGACACAGCCTGCAATTTAAAGCTCCATGTCCAAGCATCCTTTTCCTTTTTCTCCACTCTGGGCTTTCCCCGCAAAAACCCACTCTTTAAAGCTCAATCGGAGCAAACTTCAGCCTGCGTAAAACCTGAATTGACGCTTGCTCCAATTCAGCTTTAAAGAGTTGAGTTTTTCTGGGGGAAGCAAAAGCTCAGGGCAAAAAAAAGCAAACAACAACAACAACAACAACAACAACAACAACAACAACTCAGACATGGAGAATTAAAGTGCTGCCCTCTGCCTTGAAAGAACAGGGCAAAAGTGTGGCTAAGCCCTGAGAGGCGACTTGATTGAAATTTATAAAAATTTGGCCTGGCAAGGAGAAAGTGTGAAGAGAAAGGTTTCCCCCCCTCTCGGATAATGCTGGAACTTGCAGACATCCAGGGAAGCTGGATGTTCTCACAGGGGCCAACAAGTTCCTGAAGTGGTATTCGGAGGGAAACTGTACATTTGGAGGGGTTTAAAGACCCCTTTGGAGAGCTCTTTAGTCTGGACTTGAACCGGGAAGGCCTTCAAATAGAGAAATGCCCTTCCGCAGCCCTTCCGAAAGAGCAGGGCAAATGGCCACCCCACTTTAGGTACCAGCGACCCGAGCCCGCTTGAGCACTGAGGGTTGAAACCAGCCCTTTGAATTGTTCCTGGAACCAGAGACGGAGCCACAGTAGCCTCTTTTGTCCGAACTGCCACGGGGGAGGCAGTAAACGCAGGTCAGGTAGCAAAGAAATAAAAACGTCAAAGCATATAGAATGAGGCAGGTCTCCTCCCAGCTATCACTCACATCTCAATTGGTTCTTTGGCTGGGCATTTTAGTGGACATAGGATCGGTTCTCAGCCTATTCAACGCCTGTTCTTTTCTACACATTCTTTGTGTTCCCTCTAAGCTATGTTGTCATGTCCTCCATGAAAGCCATAGCTCCGTGTGGGGGACTGGAAGTCTTTTATCGTTTGGAGGAAACGGCCCAAGATGTAGCTTAAGGGGGGGGGGGCAGGCTAGAGACCAATTTCCCCTCTTTCTCAGTCAGAGCTGAAGCTGGGCCCATGAACATACCTGCCAAGTCCCGGACTGCAGAATCCGGGACCGGCAGCCGCGTGATACCGGAAGTTGCATAGACACAACTTCCGGTCAGGGCCGTTTTAAGCGCCACTGGCGCTGCAGTGCAACGGATCCCTTCGGCGCCCCCTGCCCTGTTTCCCAGCGCGGCGGGCGGGCAGGCACAGCGCGGTTGCCGTGGGCGCAGCTGCGCTGTGGGCCGGCCGGCCGGCCAGCAGGCAGGCAGGCGCAGCTTGCGGTGCCCCCCTGGCGGGCCGGCGCCGTGGTGCCCTGCACCACCCAGCTTGGCCGTAGGGCCAGCCCTGCTTCCGGTGTCGCTTTGCCCATCTATGGGCACCAAAAATGGCTGCCATCGGCTTCGGAAGTCACATCTACGCATGTCCGGAAGTGCGTAGACGCAACTTCCAGTGTTGCTCTGCCCATCTATGGGCACAAAAAATGGCCGCCGCCGACACCAGAAGTCGTGTCCACGCACTTCCGGACATGCGTAGTCACAACTTTCGAAGCTGGCGGCAGCCATTTTTGGTGCCCATAGATGGGCAAATCAGGAAAAAAATGGCCGCCAGCAGGAGAATAACGGGAGACGAAGTGATACGGGGGACCGCCGGGAAAAGGTAAGAAAAAATGGGCGTTTCCCGGGGAAAACGGGGTACTTGGCAGCTATGCCCATGAGTTGATACCAATACAATCTTGATTTTCCTAGGAAACGGGGGCATTCAATACCTAAACTGTGTAGGAACTTATTCATGTATGCTACTACAGCGGCAAGAATATTACTTGCCCCCAAATGGAAAGAAGCAGAAGTCCCAGCAAAGGATGAATGGATACAAAAACTTACGGAATATGCAGAGATGCTGAAACTTACCAGGAGAATAAGAAATCAAGATAACAAACTTTTTATAAAAGAATGGAAATGGTTCATTGAATATTTACAGATAGATTGTAAAGAGATAAACACTGGCAGGATTATTGTAATAACCTGCAGTTTCATAAAAGTTTGTGTTTACAGTAGATGAATAAAGGAGCAAATTAAGTTAATTTGGACATGCAGAAGATATTAAAAAATAAATTTAAGGAACCACGGAAAGAAGGGGAAGGAAGTTGAATTTTGAAATGTTAAAATGATCGTAAAATCAGTGAAATGTATAAACCTGAAAAGCATAAATAAAACATTTTTAAAAATAAAAAAGAGCCTGTTCACAGAGCAGCCGCTCTCCCAGTGAGCCGTAGCCCTGTCCCGGTTGGCATAGCTGCCAAGTACCCCGTTTTCCCTGGGAAACCCCCGTTTTTACTTACCTTTTCCTGGTGGTCACCCATATCACTTCGTCTCCCGTTTTTCTCCGTTATTTTCTCCTGCCGGCGGCCATTTTTTTCTTTCCGATTTGCCCTTCTATGGGCACCAAAAATGGCCGCCGTCGGCTTCAAAAGTCGCATCTATGCATGTCCGGAGGTGCATAGACGCGACTTTCGGTGTCGGCGGCGGCCATTTTTGGTGCCCATAGATGGGCGGAGCGACACCGGAAGTTGCATTGATGCACTTCCTGACATGCGTACAAGCGACTTTCGAAGCCGACGGCGGCCATTTTTGGTGCCCATAGATGGGCAAAGCGACACCGGAAGTTACGTCGCCACAACTTCCGGTGTCACACGGCTGCCGGTCCCGGATTCTGCAGTCCAGAACTTGGAAGGTAAGCCCGGTTGGACCCTAGGTGCTTGGAGATATAGGAACAAAACAAGCTGCCGTATAATGAGTCAGACACCTAGCCTCATATCGTCTACACTGACTGGCAGAAGCTCTCCAAGGTTTCAGGCTGGGGCATTCCCAAACCTGTTTAGAGATGCCAGGGATCAAACCACGGCTGGATCCTAGACGCATCCAAGAAGCGTTTCAGTTTAAAGCGTTGTCACTTTAAACAGGGAAAACAGGTGGGGGGAAACAGGGGCTCCACATCGCCACCTGGTGGCACCATGTTATGTCGCGCACGCAGCCCATGTAAATTGCTTTTTCTTCACCAGTCTAGCTGAGTCCCTTCCGCCTGCAAAGCAGATGTGCTACACCGATGAGACACAGGCCTTCCCAGTGACTAATGGATTCTTGGAACCTATTTGGAAGTGTCTCTTAATAGTGCCATTTCCTGGCGGGCCACGGGAGGGAAACAGCAGGTGAAGGTCGCTGCCTTCAGCCTTGCCTCTCCTGCCATTTTTAAAAAAGGTCACGGCTTGTTAATGGGCTAAAAATAAAGCAGGCTGTTTTTCAACAGAACTCTTGGTTCATTCACATGCAAATTTCCTTGATTAAGAGCGCAATCTGATGTGATTTTAAATAAGATTCCTTGAGCACAACAGGACTCTTGTCTGAGTAAACCTTCTTTAGCTTGTGCTGTGATTGCCACGGAAGACCCACTCTGTCCTTTCCATGACACTGGCCTGATTCACACATAATGCTGATTAAACTGTGGTTTGTTTCACAGTCCAAATGCTCCCCAGTGACTTAACTATGGTTTAAACAAAATAAAAAAAATACTTCCAGCAGCACCTTAGAGACCAACTAAGTTTGTCATTGATATGAGCTTTCGTGTGCATGCACACTTCTTCAGATAACTTCACTATGGTTTGTTTACTGTGAACAAACCACAGTCTGAAACCATGGAGTGCGGTTGTCTCACGAACCTTGGTTTGCTTTAACTATGGCTTGTCATTATGTGTAACTAGTGTAATTCAGCTTGTTGAGTAAACGGGCGCTAGAACATCCCGGGGTTTGGAGAAGCGCTTGCGCAGCACTTCTCCGAACCCCGGGACCTGTCCTTGTTGTCGGCGGCAGGGGGACAGGAACGAAGGAGGAGAAAGCAGCCCTTTCTCCTCCTTCCTTCCTCTCCCCCAGCTGCCGATAGGAAGGAGACATCCTGGGGTTCGGAGAAGCGCTTGCGCAGCGCTTCTCCGAACCCCGGGACCTGTCCTTGCTGGACGCACACGCACGCACTCCCCCCCCGCCAACGCTCAGTCCGACTGGGAGCAGCGGTTGGCGGCCTCAGGGAAACGGTAGGTGGGGGTGGGGAGAGCGTTGTGTGTGTGTGCGTGCAGTCTCTGCATCCAATCCCTGTGTCCGTGGGGCACATGCGCAGTAGCGCGGACACAGGGACACAGGGAATCTGGACGCAGAGACACTTGCACTTTATTATATAGGATACCAACAACTTTCCTTAACTATTTTTTTTTCTGGCCACCCAGCACCAGATCAGCTGAGTTGTTCATATTTTGCGTTTCTTTGGAATGCAACTTTCGATCAATCCAAACGAGAACAGTTACTCCAGCAGCCTTATCCCCATAGTAACCGAAAGCCTAGATGCTGGCAACGGACAGGCCATCCATCATTCATGCAAAGGCTGCGTCTCAGCTTTCCTCCTTTATAATTCCTTCTAGCCACAGAAGAGGTGGAGCTCCATTAAACAATTCGGATCCACCCCCTTGGCAGTTTGATTCCTCATTCAGAGCTCCCGAAGCGTTTCGCAAACACAAACAAGCCCATCCTGATGAGACAAGGAGGTGTCGGATGTCCTCTGCAGGTCTCAGCAACCCAAGACAGCTCGGCGGAGAGGTCCATTGTGTGCCTGTCTCGTCTCAAAAGGGTTTGGCACGGACTGTTGGCTCCAGAGTTGGCACAACTCGCGAGGTCAGCCCGGGGAAGGATGCCAGCTGGCTCGCCAGCACAAATTAAGCCAATTGCTTTGCTAAAATTGCTCTGGCATCTGAGGACCAAGCTGGACATCCCACAGGTCTTTCTTCTTTTACAGGGTTTTAAAACGGGGGGCTAATAATAATAATAATAATAATAATAATAATAATAATAATAAATTTATACCTTGCCCATCTGGCTGGGTTTCCCCAGCCACTCTGGTTGGCTCCCAACAGAATTTTAAAACACGATATAACATCACACATTAAAAACTTCCCTAAACAGATGTCTTCTAAAAGTCAGATAGTTATTTATTTCCTTGACATCTGATGGGAGGGCATTCCACATGGCGGGCGTCACTACCGAGAAGGCCCTCTGCCTGGTTCCCTGTAACCTCACTTCTCGCAGGGAGGGAACTGCCAGAAGGCCCTTGGAGCTGGACCTCAGTGTCTGGGTTGAACAATGAGGGTGGAGATGCTCCTTCAGGTCTACTGGGCTGAGGCCATTTAGGGCTTTCAAGGTCAGCACCAACACTTTGAATTGTGCTCGGCAACGTACTGGGAGCCAATGTAGGTCTTTCAGGACCAGTGTTATGTGTCTCGGCAGCCACTCCCAGTCACCAGTCTAGCTGCCGCATTCTGGATTAGTTGTAGTTTCCAGGTTACCAGATGGAGCTGGTAGACAGCTACCCTGGATACAGAACTGACCTGTGCCTCCATGGACAGGTGTGAGTCTAAAATGATTCCCAGGCTGCGCACCTGGTCCTTCAGGGGCACAGTTGCCCCATTTAAGACCAGAAAGTCCTCCACACCTGCCAGCCCCCTTTCACCCTCAAAACAGTACTTCTGTCTAGTCACTGCCTCTCACAGCCTAACCTACCTCACAGGGTTGTTGGGGGGGATTAATGAGGAGGGGGAGGAAAAGGGCAAAACCGAGTTGGTCACCCACCATGCCTCCTGTGGAGGTGAGTTCCATAGTTTAACTATGGGCTGCATGAAGAAGGGTTTGGTTTTATCTGTCCTGAATATTTCAGCACTCAGCTTCATGAAGAGTGCCATTCTTCTTTGGTTGGGACCTCGTTTGTTTTCCATTTTTGGGCGAACAAAACATGGGCCGCAGTAGTGGCATACATAAATAACCTTTTTTGCCACCTGGGAATTTCAGTCTGAATTATCCCCGACAGAAAGGACTCTGATATTTTTTGGGGGGAAGTACTTTTAAACATTTTTTTCAATTCATTAAGGATAGAGTTAGTGACACTTGTCGTAAATTATGATATATCGCTCTCATTGCAAGAACAGACGGCCCCAAATCCATTTGGAGCTGCAGAAATCCCTTCGCTTTGATCAGCAGACAGTTCAATGTGTGTTGACAACATGGCTGGTTATTAGGAGGTATGAAAAAAAGGGAACCACAACAAACACCCTTAAAATCGCATTGCTCTTTTTTATTTTTTATTTTGGCAGTTTGCATCTTGAAAACATCCCAGGGCAGACCTTGAAACTTTGCAGAAACTTCCTACGCCTTTTTGGCTGCAATCTGAAATGGCGCCTCTCCTCCTCCACCCTTGGTTACAATCCTTCCCCGACTTGACAAACCCAAGGCTCGCTGGGTCATTTCCCGCCTCTCCATAATGGCGTGTCAAATACTGAAAGGGAGTTCATGGTGCGAGGCTTCCTTCCGCATCCCTCTTTGCTCAAGACAAATATTTCAATAGTTCAGCAAACATGCTCCTTCCACCAGATGCGACGATGGACGGCTGCTCACCCACAGAAGGAGCTCAGTACCCGGATTGACGTATAAGCTAAACAAGCCCCCCAAAAAAATTTAAAGGAAAAGAAAACTGGATGTACATTTCCAAAATATAAGATAAAAAACCAATAAACCTACAGATAGCAACAGTGTTTTGTGTTGTGTAGGCTCCTATGATGTAAGTCATGGCCCCTGCCTGCTAGCCTGCTCCCTCAAATATCACTGGTTTGCTATTATTATTTCATGTTATAGCAAGTTTATAGAGACTAGATTATGAGTTTCGTAAATTGTGTTTTGTTATGGCCAAATGCCAATGTGTTTGCATTATTAAGTTTGTTATGAAAAAAACCATTTTCAGTTAGAGCTTAATAATTTTTTCACTATTAATATACTTCTTAATACAACAGGCATATAAAAGTTATGACGCTGGAAGATGAGCCCCTCAGGTCGGAAGGCGTCCAACATGCTACTGAGGAAGAGTGGAGGACAAGTACAAGTAGATTCAGAGTTGATGAAGCGGCTGGGCCAAAGCCGAACGGTCGCTCAGTTGCGGATATGCCTGGAAGCGAAAGGAAAGTCCGATTGCTGTAAAGAAAAATATTGCATAGGAAGACCCTGATGTTGGGAAAGATGGAGGGCACAAGGAGAAGGGGACGACAGAGGACGAGATGGTTGGACAGTGTTCTCGAAGCTACGAACATGAGTTCGACCAAACTGCGGGAGGAAGTGCAAGACAGGAGTGGCTGGCGTGCTATGGTCCATGGGGTCACGAAGAGTCGGACACGACTAAACGACTAAACAACAATACTTCTTTATAGTACTTCACTGTTAATATACTTCTTCTTAACTGTATTTCAGTTCAACAATTCCTTTGATAAAATACATATTTTGTTATGTGCAAATGGCTTGAGATACCTATTAGGTCCATAAATGACCATCTAGCATATACTGTATTCAACACAAAAAAGAGTGACCCTTTGTTGTTGGTAAAGGACAGCTGGACATAGAAAGGGCCCCATTACCTTCAGTAGCTGAGGGCCTCATCAAAACAGAAACCGGCCCTGAAGGAGCTGCAAGCTTGTGGGTGTTGCTCTTCCAACAGCCGTCTTTTGACCCGGCTGTGGACAAAACGCCAAAGGGAAACAGTCTCTCAGCAAGGAGATAGCTGTTATACAAGATGCTCCGCAGTATTTACCTGGGTCAGTCCCTGGTGAGCATGATGGGTACATCTGTACATCTGATGGCCACCTGTCAGGTATTCTTCAGCTATGGTTCCTGCATTGCAGGGGGTTGGACTAGATGCCCACAGGGGGATCCCTTCTGACACAGAAATGCTTTGATTCTATTAAAGGGGTAAAGGGGGCCCCTGACCATCAGGTCCAGTCGTGTCCGACTCTGGGGTTGCAGCGCTCATCTCGCTCTATAGGCCAAGGGAGCCGGCGTTTGTCCGCAGACAGCTTCCGGGTCATGTGGCCAGCATGACAAAGCTGCTTCTGGCGAACCAGAGCAGCGCGCGGAAACGCCGTTTACCTTCCTGCCAGAGCGGTCCCTATTTATCTACTTGCACTTTGATGTGCTTTCGAACTGCTAGGTGGGCAGGAGCTGGGACCGAGCAACTGGGACTGAGCAACGGGAGCAACCCCGTTGCAGGGATTCGAACCGCTGACCTTCTGATCAGCAAGCCCTAGACTCTGTGGTTTAACCCACAGCGCCACCTGCGTCCACCTTTGTTCTCAAACTTAATCCGTTCCGGAAGTCCATTCCAAAACCAAAGCATTGCGCTTTCCCATATAAAGTAATGCAAGACGGATTAATCCATTCCAGACTATTAAAAACAACCCCTAAAACAGCAACTTAACATGGATTTCACTATCAAACGAGACCATTGATCCATAAAAATGAAAGCAATAGACAATGTACTGCAGTCACACAATCAATCAATCAATCAATCAATCAGTAGCTGAACTGGGTTCCACACAGTCACAAAAACAATATGAGCCACGAAAACGCAAAATAAATATCAGCAACAGACAAACCTCAGTGTAACACTCAAATCGGAAGTGTGGCACTCAAATTGGAAGCATAACACTCAAAACGGAGCATGTTCGGCTTCCGAAAAAAGTTTGCAAACCGGAACACTTATTTCTGGGTTTGCAGTGTTTGGGTTCCAAGTTGTTTGAGTACCAAGGTGTTTGAGAACCAAGGTACCACTGTATCTCTGAATTTTTCACAATTATTTTTGCTACTTAGAGATCCCATGTTAAAATGTTGTCCGTACAGAGGCCTTAAGCCCTACATCATCATCATCATCATCATCATCATCATCATCATTACAATTTATATATCCTCATCCAATGATTCCAGGGTGGTGTACAACATTAAATTAATTTATTATTACATAGCATAATAGTAAAAAGAATAAAACAATCACAAAAAATCCTAATAACAGTCTCGCACTTTTAAAAGGCCATAGATTGTTTAATGGCCAAAGTCCTGGCTTTAATCATTGGTAGGTTTGATAGGCCCGCTAATTGCAAAAACGAATCTGTCGACCTCTGTTGTGAGACAGTGAAATTAACTTTTTGAAATAAAAACCTGTAAGGAATGACTAGCCCTTACAAACATTGGCAGGTGAGTTTTCTTTCAAATGGGAAAGAATCACCAGACAGTTCTTTTCTTTAGCTGATGATTAGGGAAACCTTTCAATTCTGAGGGCCGCATTCTCTTTTGGGCAATTTTCCAGGGGCCACTTGCCGCTGGTGGGGATAAAGGGAAGAGGGAGCAGAGTAATTAATGCAAATTATAGCTTTGTACAGTAGGGTAGTTTCTATGTAGACTTATGCCCCCTTCTCTTCCCTCCAGAGAAGGTATATTCAGAATTTGAGGGCAAATTCTAGCTAGGCAAAAACTACCAAGGAGGGTGCAAAGCAAAGCCCTGGGGTGTGTGGCCTGAGGAGCAACCCAAGGGCCAAACAGAGAAGCATGGAGGGCCACATTTGCCCCATAGACTTGAGCTTCCCCTCCCATGTTTTTATCCTGCAACACCAGGGTCTACCTACAGTTATTTTTTCTTTAATGGGAACAGAAACAGAAATAAAGCTAAGCAATATTTTAAAGCTGCTTTTTCATCGTAAATGAAAGCAGCGTTCTTGGTTTCATAGCTTCTTTGACAATTGACCACAGCCAAATAATTGCTAGACGGCTGGCCGCATTTGATCAGTGCACCAATCCTTATGTTTCAAACATGTCATTATTTTCACCGGTGAAAATGGTTGCGGTGTGTGTGTGTGTGTGTGTGTGTGTGGTGTTAAGAGGAGTCAAACCCAGCTCTTTCCATTCTGGAGACTCGACCGTGGCCTTCCAGATTGTTTTTGGCAAAGCAGGGGCTTTCATGGCAACTCTCGGTACGTTCCAAAATTTGGCATGCCAGCTTGGAGGGTTCCGCTGCTGCATGCTAAGCAGGCGTACGACGGCTGGGCAGATCGCATCTGCAGAATTTCCTCCCAAGTGGCTATTTAGAGAGCTTTCGTTTCCTCCACATGCCCCAGCTAGCAGGGAAGAGAGGCCCGGGTTCCACTTTCATTGATACCAAGGCTGTTGCACCTGACCATGCAACAGAACACGCCAATCATGTTTATTCATCGATACTGCCACTGTTGCTGGTGTGCCCTTCAGCGCAACATCATTCCCTCCAACATTTCTCCACTGGAAATTTTGTTGTTGTTTAGTCGTTTAGTCGTGTCTAAACTAAGATCATGGCCACTGGTCCCATCACCTCCTGGCAAATAGAAGGGGAAGAAATTGAGGCAGTGAGAGATTTTACTTTCTTGGGGTCCTTGATCACTGCAGATGGTGACGGCAGTCACGAAATTAAAAGACGCCTGCTTCTTGGGAGAAAAGCAAGGACAAACCTAGACAGCATTTTTAAAAAGCAGAGACACCACCTTGCCAAAGGCCTGTTTAGTTAAAGCTATGGTTTTCTCAGTAATGATGTATGGAAGTGAGAGCGGGACCATAAAGAAGGTTGATCGCCGAAAAACTGATGCTTTTGAATCCTGGTGCTGGAGGAGACTTTTGAGAGTCCCATGGACTGCAAGAAGATCAAACCTATCCATTCTGAAGGAAATCAGCCCTGACTGCTCACTGGAAGGACAGATCCTGAAGCTGAGGCTCCAATATTTTGGCCACCTCATGAGAAGAGAAGACTCCCTGGAAAAGACCCTGATGTTGGGAAAGATGGAGGGCACTAGGAGAAGGGGACGACAGAGGGCAAGATGGTTGGACAGTGTTCTCGAAGCTACCAAAATGAGTCTGACCAAACTGCGGGAGGCAGTGGAAGACAGGAGTGACTGGCGTGCTCTGGTCCATGGGGTCGCAAAGAGTCGGACACGATTAAATGACTAAATAAAGGAAAAGCAGGAAAATCCAGGATCAAATCAGAAACCGGGATGGCTACTGTAAATCTGGGATTGTCCCTGTTGAAGTTATTCTTCATTTTGAATATAACTCAGCAACCCTTGTTTCATGCCTGTAACTATTTTATTTGTTCTATCATTGTATATTCTGTTGCTGAAACCTGCCTAGGGAAGATAGCTAAGAAAATGAATGAATGAATGAATGAATTCACAGCTGCGTAACTCTACAATTTTGTGGAGCAAACAGCTTTGTGTGGAGCAAACAGCTCCATAATCACTGCTTTATGAAAGGTCAGAGGTTAATGTTAGTTGCAGCCTCAAGAGGGAAACTGTGCCACGAAGAAGCCAGCACAACCACAACAAATATGCCAGTGGTTCCAGTTTTGCATGCTTTGTGGAAGTGGGGACACCTGCCCTGGGGGCCACTTCTGAAAACAGACTGCTGGGCAAGACAAGCCCCACATCACAATCTGTCCCTGAATGGCTCATTTTTCATTCTTAAGCCACGTGGGAAAAGTCTGAAGCCATTCGTCCTTGTGACATAACCATTTTTGCTGCTACCAACAAAAACATAATTAAGACCCTTACTGGCTAAATCGACGTTATCGTTTTATGTTCCTGTGTCCTCGTTGTTTATCTCTTCCTCCCAGAGGAATTTGGGCTTCCTCGGAACAAGATGTGCTGAAGGGCTTGTGATTCTAGGTAACTTTTCCAGAGAAACTTGTCCGAGAAGGGCTGCTTCTCTTTGCAGAAATGAATGATTACTTTACATCTCGCTTACTGCCGCCTACACACGAAAAAACACCCTGGTGTACTGACAATGACCTGAGTCACATGCAATGATTCCTCTCCCGACTTATCCAGCAGGCGTTCCCACCCAACCAACACCTTTCTCTTTTCCTTTGATGACGTGCCGCTGACGTGGAAATTCGCTACGGTCCAAAGTCAACACAAAACCTCGTTTTCAAGATTTCTTGCAAAACACTTTCTCCAGACAGCTTCCCAGCAGGGCCGAGATTGATCATACACAGAATCATAGAATTGTACAGTTAGAAGGGACCCCCAAGGGTCATCTAGGCCAACCCTCTGCAATACAGGAATTTCCCCTCCCAACGTGGGTCTTTTTTTCCTTTTTCCTTTTTATTGGCTTTTCACAATTTTATGCATTGTAACTTTAACCATTTCAGACATTAAAATAAAAGGTTCTTTTGAGCCTTTGGGCCTCCTTCCCTCCCTCTGTGGGTTCCATATTTAAGATTAAATTTACTGCATCTTTAACCATTGTCCACCTGTTATATATCCATAATTACCGTAGTAGTTTTAATGTTTTGTTGGAAGCTGCCCAGAGTGGCTGGGGGAACCTGGCCAGATGGGCAGGGTATAAATAATAAATAATAAATTGTTATTGTTATTGTTATTGTTATTGTTATTATTATTATTATTATTATTATTATTATTATTATATGTTATAGTTGATTCCACATTACAAGCGCCATTACATCCCCACCAGTGATTTTTAACTATTTACAGTGGTCTTTTAAATAAATAAAAATTTTACTCCAGTCTTTAAGAAATACTCGATCTTCCTGGTTTCAGATCTTCCCCGTCAGTTTTGCCATCTCTGCCTACTCCATCAGTTTCGTCTTTTGTTGGTGCTTGCCCTTCCTTCCATCTCTGGGCTAGTAGCATTCTTGCTGCCGTCGTTGCGTACATAAAAAGTCTTTTATCTCTCTTGATATCTCTTCACTGATTATACCTAACAAAAAGACTTCTGGTTTTTTTTTAAACAAATGTGTTTTTAAATATTTTCTTTAGTTCATTACATATCATTTCCCAGAAAGCTTTCACCAGTGTACATGTGGTAGAAAGTGCCCTCCTTCCCTTTACTTTTCCAACATAAATTTGAGCTCATTTTGTTGTTGTTGTTTAGCCGTTTAGCTTCAGGATCTGTCCTTCCAGTGAGCAGTCAGGACTTATTTCCTTCAGAATGGAGAGGTTTGATCTTCTTGCAGTCCATGCAAGAACCCACAACCCTGAGGTTAACAGTTACCTGTTCTACCAACTGGGTTATCTGAAATGAAGCTGCTTTACTTACTTATGCTTTACTGGGTCCAAGGAAGGAAGGCATCAGATGGGCGTTAATGCCCCCTGTGTCCTGTCTCTGCAGAGGGGACAGCTCTGTCATTGGAGAGGGCAGACAAAGAGTCCTGGGCTTTGGAGAAACAGAAGGCTGCAAGGTTGGATTGTGAAAGGAGGCAATGTAGGGATAGGTGAACCCACCAATTTCACTTTCTCTTTTTTCCGATCTTAAATCCACTTCTTTACATTTCCACATCAGCTCGTGATTTTTTTTCTTTTTATCCTCATGAAAATATGTCAACACTGTAGTGCAAATTCCTCCTAATACACACAATCTTGAATGCTTTTTTGCCTAACATATCCATTTTTCAAAAGCATTCCCTCCCCCCCCCAATATAATGCATTTTTGTGATTTTCACTAATATATCTCCTTTTTATATTTACATTTTCGATCATCTAACGTGTATGCATGCGGTTTTCCTAAAAGATGGGTATTGACATATTAAGAACGGGAGTGTTTGTTGTTCTGCTAGAAAGCTTTTACTGAAAGGAGCCGATCTTAGTCTCCCAAATTTGCTTTGAATGTGAGGAACAAACTGCTCTGCTCTTCCTACCTTGTAGCAATCTTTAAATATGTAATTGATTTTGAATTGATTTTCAATTTCCTTGAAGACGGACTAGGAGCGTTCAGAACATGTTGGATCAATAACACCTTTTTCATCTTCTCTAGTGCTTTTTGCTTTTGTTTTCCCACTTTTATAGGACTTTTCTCACTGCTGATGGGCAACTTGCAGTCTCCCTGCTCCCTATTCCTGGGCTTAGAATCATAGAATCATAGAGTTGGAAGAGACCACAAGGGCCATCCAGTCCAACCCCCTGCCAAGCAGGAAACACCATCAAAGCATTCTTGACATATGCCTGTCAAGCCTATGCTTAAAGACCTCCAAAGAAGGAGACTCCACCACACTCCTTGGTAGCAAATTCCACTGCCAAACAGCTCTTACTGTCAGGAAGTTCTTCCTAATGTTTAGGTGGAATCTTCTTTCTTGCAGTTTGAATCCATTGCTCCGTGTCCGCTTCTCTGGAGCAGCAGAAAACAACCTTTCTCCCTCCTCTATATGACCTCCTTTTATATATTTGAACATGGCTATCATATCACCCCTTAACCTTCTCTTCTCCAGGCTAAACATACCCAGCTCCCTAAGCCGTTCCTCATAAGGCATCGTTTCCATGCCTTTGACCATTTTGGTTGCCCTCTTCTGGACACGTTCCAGCTTGTCAGTATCCTTCTTGAACTGTGGTGCCCAGAACTGGACACAGTACTCCAGGTGAGGTCTGACCAGAGCAGAATACAGTGGTACTATTACTTCCCTTGATCCAGATGCTATACTTGATTTAGATGCTATATTTTCTGAATGTTTTCAAGATCTGTTTTCGTGGTTTTTTACTGATGTCATCGACTTATTATTTCCGTAAACCACACTGAGGTTTGTTAACAATCAAGCAGCATATACATTATCTGAAATATATAACAAAGACCTACATCGTCTCCTGGTACGTTTCCGAGACCATTTCAAAGTCTTGCCACCCTCCAGACTTCTCAAGGAGGTGGCACATGAAGGAGGGCCTCAGAAGATGATTTCTGGGTCCAGGTTGGTTCATATGGAAAGAGGCGGTCCTTGAGGTATTGCAGTCCTGAGCCGTTTAAGGGCTTATAGGTCAAAACCAGCACTTTGAATTGGGCCTGGAAATTAATTGGTAGCCAAGGCAGGTGGCGCTGTGGGTTAAATCACAGAGCCTAGGGTGGTTCGAATCCCCGAGACGGGGTGAGCTCCCGTTGCTCGGTCCCTGCTCCTGCCAACCTAGAACTTCGAAAGCACGACAAAGTGCAAGTAGATAAATAGGTACCGCTCCGGCGGGAAGGTAAACGGCGTTTCCGTGAGCTGCTCTGGTTTGCCAGAAGCAGCTTAGTCATGCTGGCCACATGACCCGGAAGCTGTACGCTAGCTCTCTTGGCCAATAAAGCGAGATGAGCGGCACAACCCCAGAGTCGTCCGCGATTGGACCTAACGGTCAGGGGTCCCTTTACCTTTTACAGTTGGACCAGGATTGGTGTAATCTGCTCAAAACCATCTTGCTCAACTTGACCTCTGAATTCTTCAGAGGCAGCCCTATGTAGAACGCATTGTAGTAATCTAACCTTGAAGTTAACAGAGAATAGACAACAGTAGCTAGGCCATCCTTGTCCAGATAGGGGCGTAGCTGGGCCACCAGCCGAAGCTGATGAAAGGCACTCCCTAAATAGCCTTGGCCCTTCTGAAATTGCCAAAGATGATTAGAAATGAAATTCAGATGGAGGGGACTGAGGGAAGTCACATAATGATGTTAATGGAAGTTATGATATTGTAAGAAATATTTTTGTGTTGTTTGTTGGTTTGTTTTGTTGGTTTGTATTTTCCTTTTCTATAAAATGAATAAAAATTATTATTAAAAAAATTAAATAAATAGCCTCGGCCCTGTATACTTGAAGGAGTGTCTCCACCTCCCTCCTTCAGCCCGGACCCTGAAGTCCAGCTCCGAGGGCCTTCTGGCGGTTCCCTCCCAGCGAGGAGGGAGCTTACATGGGAACCAGGCAGAGGGCCTTCCCGGCAGTGGAGTCCTTCCTGTTGAATGCCTTCCCTTCAGAAATCAAGGAAATAAACAACTCTCTGACTTTTAGAAGGCAGCCTTGTTTCGGGAAACTCTTCGTGTTTGATGTTTTGTTTTGTCCCTTTGTATTTTGTTGGAAGCTGCCCAGATTGGCCGGGGCGACAGAATCAGATGGATGGGGTATCAGAAATATTCTATTATTGTTATTACAGTGGTACCTCGGTTTATGAACACAATTGGTTCCGGAAGTCTGTTCATAAACTGAAGCGTTCATAAACGTTTCCGAGCACAATTCAAAGTGTTGGTGTTGACCTTTAAAGCCCTAAACGGCCTCGGTCCAGTATACCTGAAGGAGCGTCTCCACCCCCATCGTTCTGCCCGGACACTGAGGTCCAGCACCGAGGGCCTTCTGGCGGTTCCCTCGCTGCGAGAAGCCAAGTTACAGGGAACCAGGCAGAGGGCCTTCTCGGTAGTGGCACCCACCCTGTGAAATGCCCTCCCACCAGAGGTCAAAGAAAAAACAATTACCAGACCTTTAGAAGGCATCTCAAGGCAGCCCTGTTTAGGGAAGCTTTTAATGTTTGATTTCTGTATTTTAATGTTTTGTTGGAAGCCGCCCAGAGTGGCTGGGGGAACCCGGCCAGATGGGCGGGGTATAAATAATAAATTATTATTATTATTATTATTATTATTATTATTATTATTATTATTATTATTAACTGAAGCGAACTTTCCCATTGAAAGTAATGGAAAGTGGATTAATCTGTTCCAGACGGTCCGCGGAGTACTTAAACTGAAGCGTTCATAAACTGAAGCGAACTTTCCCATTGAAACAAAATAAAAAAAATCCTTCAGTAGCACCTTAAAGACCAACTAAGTTTTTATTTTGGTATGAGCTTTAATGTGCATGCACACTTCTTCAGATACACTTGAAACAGAAGAGTCAGACCCTTATGTATATACAGAGCGTGGGGGTGGGTGGGAATGGGTGATGGGCTGATGGGAGTGGTAAACCTGTAGATGGCTGTTAACGACTGCTGATGACTGCAATAGATCCTGCGGGGGGGGGGGAGCAAGGGCTGAGGCGCTGAAGAAAGCTTGATCATGCATAATGAGATAAGAATCCAATATCTTTATTCATCCCAGGTGGCTCCATGGTTTTAAGCTTGGTAATGAGTTCCAATTCAGCAACTTCTCTTTCCAGTCTGTTCCTGAAATTTTTCTGTAATAAAACAGCTGCTTTGAGATCTTGTATAGAATGTCCTGGGAGATTGAAGTGTTCTCCTACTGGGTTTTTCTGTCTTGTGGTTCCTGATGTCAGATTTATGTCCATTTATCCTTTGGCGTAAATGGAATTATTATTAATAATAATGGGATTCAGAAGCTTTTACTGCCTCTGACCTAGGGCTGGGCAGTTGGGGGAGATTATTTTTTCATCTTGTGCTGGGGTGTCTTCAGAGCAATCCAGCCTAACAGGGCGGCCCCTCATACAAGCACATGAACTTGTAAAACTGTCCATACTTGGCTACCCTAACTTGTCAGACAGACAGACAGACAGACAGACAGACAGACAGACAGACAGACAGACAGACAGACAGACAGAAGACTCAAACTGAAAACTGCATGCAAAACTATGCTTACTGGGATAAATTTGCACAATTCTCCCTCCCTCCCTCCCTCCCTCCCTCTCTCTCTCTCTCTCTCTCTCTCTCTCTCTCTCTCTCTCTCTCTCTCTCTCTCTCTCACACACACACACACACACACACAAATATTAGTTTATTTTTTAAAAAATATAGACATTTCTGCAAAATTTTAACAAACAAGACCTGGTGACAATATACATAGTCCACATACAATTATAGACCACTATCAAACAAATACAGATATAAAACAAGACCGAAATAAATAAACGAAAGGTACGTGAGTGCATGGAAGGTAGCAACTAGAACTATTTATAACATAATGGTTAAACAACACAAAGTTGCAAAACATCAACCCTATTATATTATACATATTCATTGGTAGGCTGAGGGGATCCTTAGACACGCCTCCCCCTGCACAAACGTATGAATGAATTTTCACGAGCAATTTCACCACTTCATAGCTGCCAAGTTTTCCCTTTTCTCGCGAGGAAGCCTATTCAGCATAAGGGAAAATCCCTTAAAAAAAGGGATAACTTGGCAGCCATGCACCACTTGCTGCAGAAACTGGAAGGACAAAACTGGATGGCATGATCATCCTTCTCTGGAAAAGTCTTTGCTAAAACTGAAATTGCCCTGAACAAGGTGGAGGCAAGAGTTGGCAGCCAGGGGTTTTTTCATCACCCCCTGCACAGCTGTCCATCAGTCAGGACAAATGCCCCATTTGTTCATTTTTGAAGCCGGCCTTGGCCAGAAAGAGGGTCCGCCGTGTTCTCTTTGGAAACAGGGCTTTCTGTTCCTTACAAATGCCCAGGGAATTCTGGAGTGGGGGGGGGAGAGAGAGAGAGAACAAAGTGCCTTTTGTGGCACTTAAAAAAAAACACCAAACGAGCGATTTTATTGTGGCAAGAGCTTTGCTAGGCTCCCTTCTTCGGCTGCGTGAAAGCTTGTGCCATAATAAATCCATTCCACAAGACTCTCTGTGTTTGTTTTCCTTGCTGCAAGAGACTAAAATGGCAACAGGATTCCAGAGGAAGGTCTTTTCCCGTGTGCGGGTCACACAAATCTACGGACAATGCTGGAGTCCTCTGCCTCTGACCGCTGCACATTTGTGTGAAGTGACTCTTGCCGTCCTTTCCCCTTGAACACTGGGAATATACGGTAGACACACACACACAAAATCTACCTGGAGAAAAGAAGACTGAGAGGTGATATGATTTGTTGTTGTTTAGTCGTTTAGTCGTGTCCGACTCTTCGTGACCCCCATGGACCAGAGCACGCCAGGCACTCCTTCCCGCACTTTGGTCAGACTCATTGTTATGTACTGAGCTGAATCATAGAACAATAGGATCCGCAGTAGCCACCCAATCCAACTCCAGGTGGAAGTGGAAGTGAATCCGCAACCTGATTGGCCTGCAGGAGCAGCCAATCAGGCGGCTGGCAGAAGTGAATCCGCAACCTGATTGGCCTGCAGGAGCAGCCAATCAGGCTGCTGGCAGAAGTCAATCCACAAACTGATTGGCCCACAGGTGTAGCCCTGAAGTAGCCAATCACGCAAAGCCCATTGTTACTGAAGGAATTTTTTTAAAGCCCATTGTGTAAATAATGTATATAAGCAGATGGTTTTGGGGAAAAGGGCATTCTTCTTCACTTCTTCTCCTTGATGACTACGAGCTGAATAAAGAGCATGAAATTCACTCTCGACTCCGAGTATATTTCACTCATGTTGGTAGCTTCGAGAACACTGTCCAACCATCTTGTCCTCTGTTGTCCCCTTCTCCTTGTGCCCTCCATCTTTCCCAACATCAGGGTCTTTTCCAGGGAGTCTTCTCTTCTCATGAGGTGGCCAAAGTATTGGAGCCTCAGCTTCATGGATCAATGCCTTCATGGATCAATGCCTTGTGGTGGCGAAGGGGCTTGAATAACTCAGAGAAGCTATGAGCTATGCCATGCAGGGCCACCCAAGATGGACAGGTCATAGTGGAGAGTTTTGACTAAACATGATCCCCCTGGAGAAGGAACGGGCAAGCCACTCCAGTATCCCTGCCAAGAAAACTCCATGGACAAAGACATTTATGGACCTAATAGGTATTTAAAGCCATTTGCACATGCAGAATGTAGGCACCCTATATGTAGAAATGAGCAACCCAGTGATATTTTAGGGAGCAGGCGAGCAGGCAGGGCCCGTTCCTTACATCATAGTAGCCTACACAACATAAAACACTGTTGCTGTATGATAGGTTTTATTTTATTTGTTTTTTATCTTATATTTTGGAAATGTACATCCAGGTGTTTTTTTCCTTTAATTTTCTGGGGGGGCCGCCAAGAGAGTGGGGTCCTAAGCTATAGCTTGTTTATCTTATATGCTAAATCCGCCACTGCACATCCCTATAGACATTTTTGTAACAATAGTATCCCTGATGTTGTGCACTTTTGTATGTTTTCTTCACAATAGATGCTGTTATTGTCATTAATATCCTGTCCATTTGCTCCAAGAAGCCCATTTCTAAGCACCCTCGTATGCATTTCTAGAAGCATTAATAAAGAATGTGGAAAATTTATAATTTGTCTTAAAAACTGTTGCAAACAGTTAAAATTGTTAGTAGGATTGGAATAGCACTTGTAGTTTAATGGTGAATTTTGGATATAAGGGCATAGCTGCCAAGTTTTCCCATTTCTCACGAGGAAGCCTATTCAGCATAAGGGAATTTCCTTTAAAAAAAGGGAGAACTTGGCAGCTATGTATAAGGGAGATGTGAAAAATCTGGATTATTATAAAAGATGCAGGAGGAAGTGACTAACAATAAGACCCACAAAGGGGAGAAGTCCAGGAGATTCTACAGAATCTTGTCTTTATGTTGTATATCGGATACGTGATTGTAAAACTGCAGTTTCACTTGAGGAGACCAAGATGATCAGCAAGCTCTGCTCTATAGGCTTGCCTCGGGGAGAGTCAAAGTTAAATTTCAGAGAGAGAGAGAGAGAGAGAGAGAGAGAGAGAGAGAGAGAGAGAGAGAGAGAGAGAGAGAGAGAGAGAGAGAGAATATTTTAAGAACATTTCTTGTGGTTCCTTTGGAATAACCACGTAATAACTAGATGCATCCAAAGTTCCTTCACTAGCTGTAATTGTCTCAAGGACGACAGATGTTAGGGCCATTCTATCTCAGAGCTCCCAGCATAGTTTTCTTTTTGCAAAAGCAGCCTAACTTGGATGTGCAGAGGAGATGTGATGCTCTGTTTTCCTCTGCTGCTGGTCCTGATCTCTTCCCCCTTGTCCAGTGTACTGGGTCCAGAATTGGCCTCCACAGTCACTTATGGGCTCATTGTTAAAACCGTGTTTATGGAAGACAATCTTACTTGGCTACGAGGGATCGCCAAAGAAGAAGAAGCAAGGTTGAGAAACCCGAAGCTTTGCCACAGCCCAGCCCCCGTTCCCTTTGCCTTTGGAGAGAGGCACCTGCCAGGGATGATGGGAGTTGTAGTCCAGCAACATTTGACGTGTCAGAGGTTCCCCATCGCTGATCTAAAGGTAGAATCATAATATCGTGGAAATGTAGAATTGGAAGGGGTTCCCGAGGGTCATCTAGCCCAACCCCTTTGCAAAGCAAGGACCACAGCTGAAGAATCCTTGACCACCCAAACTCTATTTAAAAACCTCCAATGAAGGAGAGCCCAACACCTTCCAAGGTAATCTATTCCACTGTGGAACAGCTATTCCAGGCATCCCCAAACTTCGGCCCTCCAGATGTTTTGGACTACAATTCCCATCTTCCCCGACCACTGGTCCTGTTAACTAGGGATCATGGGAGTTGTAGGCCAAAACATCTGGAGGGCCGCAGTTTGGGGATGCCTGAGCTATTCCCATCAGAAGGTTCTTCCAAATCAGGCACCCCCAAACTTCGGCCCTCCAGATGTTTTGGACTACAGTTCCCATCTTCCCCGACCACTGGTCCTGTTAGCTAGGGATCATGGGAGTTGTAGGCTAAAACATCTGGAGGGCCGCAGTTTGGGGGTGCCTGTTCCAAATGTTTAGCCGGAAGCTTCTTTTTTGCAATCTGAACCCATTGATTTGGGTCTTCCCTGCAGCAGAAAACAAGCTCACTCCATCTTCCATGGGACAGCCCTTCGGATATTTAAATACGGTTATCATATCACCTGTTGTCTTTGTCCATGGACTAAACGACTAAACAACAACAGGTCCATAAATTACCATATACAGTGGCGCCTCGACTTACAAAGGCGATCCATTCCGCGGCGCTCTTCGTAAGTTGAAGTCTACAGTTGTCGAAGCGCCCATTTTGCGCATGTGCCAAATGCAATTTTGCACTTCTGCGCATGCGCGGACTGCGCGACAAGAACGCGCCACACGGCGAAAAGACTTCCGGGGTTGTCGTAAATCGAAACCTTTGGAAGTCGAGGGATTCGGATGTTGAGGTACCATTGTATTCAGCACAAAAAACAGTGGCCATTTCTTGTTGACAAAGGACAGCTGGACATATAAAGGGCCCCATTAGCTTCAGTAGCTTAGGGCCTCATCAAACCTAAATCCGACCCTGCCCACCCCCTGCAAGCCAGGAATCTTCCTTCTACAGAGATTCAGAACTTCGGTTCACTTAGCGCAGCGTTCTCTGTCTGCATCAGTGGCGCTCACCCCCCCCCCCTCGGCCACCATTTCAGAATAAACAAATTGCATGTTTAATCAGAGAAAAGTCATTGTGAACATGTGTCAAAGACTTTTTGCGTTACAAAAGAAAATGAAACATTTGTATTTGAGGACTGTGTGAGTGTCTGGAGGCGGTTGGAGGATGGATGGCGGCTAACAGATTGAGGTTGAATCCTGAAAAGACAGAAGTACTGTTTGTGGGGGACAGGAGGCGGGCAGGTGTGGAGGACTCCCTGGTCCTGAATGGGGTCACTGTGTCAGGTGCGCAGCCTGGGAGTCATTTTGGACTCACAGCTGTCCATGGAGGCGCAGGTTAATTCTGTATCCAGGGCAGCTGTTTATCAGCTCCATCTGGTACACAGGCTGAGTCCCCACCTGCTTGCAGACTGTCTCGCCGGAGTGGTGCATGCTCTAGTTATCTCTCACTTGGACTACTGCAATGCGTTCTATGTGGGGCTACCTTTGAAGGTGACCCGGAAACTACAACTAATCCAGAATGCAGCAGCTAGACTGGTGATTGGGAGTGGCCACTGAGACCACATAACACTGGTCTTGAAAGATCTACATTGGCTCCCAGTACATTTCCGAGCACAATTCAAAGTGTTGGTGCTGACCTTTAAAGCCCTAAACGGCCTCGGCCCACTATACCTGAAGGAGCGTCTCCACTCCCATCGTTCTGCCTGGACACTGAGGTCCAGTGCCGAGGGCCTTCTGGCGGTTCCCTTGTTGCGAGAAGCCAAGTTACAGGGAACCAGGCAGAGGGCCTTCTCAGTAGTGGCACCTGCCCTGTGGAACGCCCTCCCACCAGATGTCAAAAAGAAAAATAACTACCAGACTGAAGGCAGCCCTGTTTAGGGAGGCTTTTAATGTTTAATTGATTGTTTTATTTTTCTGTTGGAAGCCGCCCAGAGTGGCTGGGGAAACCCAGCCAGATGGGCGGGGTATAAATAATAATAATAATAATAATAATAATAATAATAATAATATTAAGATCTTTTGTAAATTGTGTTTCTAAAGGAACTTTTGTTATTGCCAAATGCCAATGTGTTTGCATTTTTAAGATATGAATAAAAAATCATTTTAAGTTTGAGCTTAATAATTATTTCACCATTAATATGCTTCTTAATTGTATTTCACTATTAATATACTTCTTCTTAATTGTATTTCAGTTCAACAATTCCTTTGATAAAATACATATTTTGTTATGTGCAAATGGTATTAGATACCTAGTAGGTCCATAAATTACCATATAGCATATATCCAACACAAAAAACAGCGACCGTTTGTTGTTGACAAAGGACAGCTGGACATATAAAGGGCCCCATTACCTTCAGTAGCTGAGGGCCTCATCAGACCTAAATCCGGCCCTGGGGATGTATATATTAGGAGGCATGTTCTCTAAAATGCTGATGAATTTCCTGGTGGGTTTTCAAAAATAATTTACAGTCTGATGTGGTAATGCATCGAATGGAACTTAAGACTGAAAAAATGAGAAATCCAAGACTGAATCATTCGCCCAAAATAAAAAAAAATTCCTTCCAGTAGCACCTTAGAGACCAACTAAGTTTGTCATTGGTCTGAGCTTTCGCGTGCATGCACACTTCTTCAGATTCTTCAGATTCGCCCAGCGCTCACTCCCATGGAGTAATCTACCAGCCATTACAGTTAGAGGAAGCAATGCTTCTGAAAGCCAGTTGCTGGAGACCACGAGAGGTCTTGTGTTCGAATCCCGCTTGCAGGTTTTCCCACTGCAACATCTGCCTGGCCACTGTGGGAACAGCATGCTGGACTATATGAGTCGCCGGCCTGATCCAGCATCTTGGTGAAGCATCTTGCTGCTCTCTGCTGGCGACAGAATCCTGCAAGCCCCTCCCGTCTGATCCAGAGAGGTGATTCTTGCATCCTTATGATCTTCAGAACGGGATCAGATATCACAGAGCTGAGCCCAAACATGCCACCAAGTGACACATCGCTGCGGCAGGAGGTCAAATGCAGGGCGCGCCAAGGCTCTTCCCACCCCCCACCCCAGGGCCTTTCCCCGGGGGACAAGGCTTGTGGCGAACGGCAACAGGACCACACATCTTCTCCACTCTAATTTCTGAGCAGCGCAGTTGAGCCTGTCATTCTTCAGCCACCGCAAGGAGGGAGAGAGAGCTTTTGATACAGCCACGGCCATGCTGCCAAGGCTGTGGTTATCTGACAAGATGTGGCTGCACTCCTTGCTCAAGCAGAATCAGGCTCTGTTTCTGGAGAGGCTCAATTTTTTCTCTTTTTTCCCCCTGCCCAGAAAGGGATGGATTGAGAGGGCTAACTTCAAAGAATCAGGGTTTTTTCTTGGAGCTAGGAAGTTTGGGAACTGTTTCTGTTTCTGCAGAGACTAAGGGCTGGTTGACGCAATCTGGGTTTTCTTTCTTTCTTTCTTTCTTTCTTTCTTTCTTTCTTTCTTTCTTTCTTTCTTTCTTTCTTTCTTTCTTTCTTTCTTTCTTTCTTTCTTTCTTTCTTTCTTTCTTTTCTTTCTCCAGAAAAAAGCACAGCCTATTTTCCTAGGGCAAACGCTTGTGCAAACAAGCATTGTGCCTGGAAATGTGCAGTTGCGGGTATGTTATGTACTGAGCTGAATCCTAGAACAATAGGATCCAGAATCAGAAGTCTGATTGGTCCGCAGGAGCCACCCAATCCAGCTCCAGGTGGAAGTGAATCAGCAACCTGATTGGCCTGCAGGAGCAGCCAATCAGGCTGCTGGCAGAAGTCAATCCACAACCTGATTGGCCTGCAGGAGCAGCCAATCAGGCTGCTGGCAGAAGTCAATCCACAACCTGATTGGCACACAGGTGTAGCCCTGAAGTAGCCAATCATGCAAGGCCCATTGTGTAAATAATGTATATAAGCAGATGTTTTGGGGGAAAGAGCCATTCTTCTCTTCTTCTTCTCCTTTGACGACTACGAGCTGAATAAAGAGCATGAAATTCACTCTCGACTCCGAGTATATTTCAGGGTACAACCCACAGCACTTCCTGTGGCTGCCTGTACAGGCCAGGAAATATATTGGCACTTGGTTATATGCAGGCAAACAGAAGCAGTTCTTCAATAGCCAATTTGTGCGATTCATTATCACAAGATCTGGTGACGTCCCGAAGCTCATGTCCACCCTAGATGTTATGCGACAGCAAACATAGGAACAGAGAAAGCTGCCTTCTACTGACTCAGAACCTTAGTCCATCTACTTCAATAATGTCTACACGGACTGGCAGTAGATCTCCAGGATTTTTCGGGGCAGGGATCTCTCCCAGCCCTACCTGGGGTAGCTGGGGAATAAAGTTAGGACCTTCCGCATGCCGCTAGCGATGGGTGAGTCATTTGATTCAGTTCACTTCTCAAGGCGAACCTCCCTAACTCTCAGGTTTTTAAACAATAATACATGAATCGAACCATGGCCATTCTTCGAAATTCACACATCTCTGAATTTTGCAATGCAGTTCTCCAGCCCAGTGAAGTATACAAAATTGCATATAGCAGGTTAAGGAGGTGCAGGTAAACACCCCAAAGCACATTATATTAGGGGGAGGTGCTTTGCAAAAAAATAAAAATGTGTAGATTAGCCACAAGTTGCATACAAAAATATGTAAAATAGGATAAATCCGCATTAAAATGCTGATTCGCCACTGTGTCCGGTTAGCCACTGTGAGAACAAGATGATGGATTATATGTGGCAGGGGCCTGATCCTGCAGGGCTATTCTCATGGCTTTGTTTGTTCTGAGTTGGTGTAGCTGCCTTGATATATTATATACCATAAACCTACCTACAATGATCTCCTCCCCCCCCCATCACAATCTGCCATAAACCAGCCTGGTTCAAAGGCTGTGCTGGTACCATGCACTGAAAGGGTGACATCGTGACCCAGTGCCAGATTTACGTACAGTGGTACCTCTACTTACGAATTTAATGCATTCCGAACACACATTTGTAAGTCGAAAAAAATTGTAAGTCGAATCCCATAGGAATGCATTGGGAGAAAAAATTCGTAAGTCGAAGCAACCCTATCTAAAAATTCGTAAGTAGAAAAAATCCTATCTAAACCGCATCCAAGATGGCGGATGGAGCTCCATTCGTAAGTAGAAACATTTGTAAGTAGAGTTATTCGTAAGTAGAGGTACCACTGTATAAGATAAACAAGCTATTGCTTAGAGCCCCACTCTCTTGGCAGCCCCGAAAAAATTTAAAGGGAAAAAAAAATACCTGGATGTACATTTCCAAAATATAAAATAAAAAACAAATAAAATAAAACCTACAGACAGCAACAGTGTTTTGTGTTGTGTAGGCCCCTATGATGTAAGTCATGGGCCCCTCCTGCTAGCCTGCTCCCTAAAATCAGTGATATTTGCTCCTTTCTATATATAGGGGCCCTACATTCTGCATGTGCAAATGGCTTTAGATAGCTATTAGGTCCATAAATGACCATATAGCATATATTTCACACAAAAAACAGTGACCATTTGTTGTTGACAAAGGACAGCTGGAAATATAAAGGGCCCCAATACCTTCATGACAAACTCCAGAGAAGCGGACACGGAGCAATGGATTCAAACTACAGTGGTGCCTCGCTTAACAAACGCCCCGTAAGACAAAATTTTCGCTTAAAGAAAGGATTTTTCTAGCGGAGGTTGCCTCGCTAGACAAATTCGTTTTACGAAAAATTTGTCTAGCGAATCGTGGTTTCCCATAGGAATGCATTGAAATTCAATTAATGCGTTCCTATGGGCAATTTTTTTTAAAAAAAAAAATTCAATGCATTCCTATGGGATTCGCTAGACAAATTTTTCGTTATAAGAATAGACCCGTGGAACGAATTAAATTCGTCTAGTGAGGCACCACTGTACAAGAAAGAAGATTCCACCTAAACATTAGGAAGAACTTCCTGACAGTAAGAGCTGTTCGGCAGTGGAATTTGCTACCAAGGAGTGTGGTGGAGTCTCCTCCTTTGGAGGTCTTTAAGCAGAGGCTTGACAGGCATATGTCAAGAATGCTTTGGTGGTGTTTCCTGCTCGGCAGGGGGTTGGACTGGATGGCCCTTGTGGTCTCTTCCAACTCTATGATTCTAGATGGGCCGTTGGTCTGACCCTGCAGGCTGACTTAAGCTAAAGGGCTCGCATGTTTTCATGTGGCCTGCAGTTCCAGTGTCTCTACCACGAGGGCCGTAGTATCAGAGCGTTGGTTGCTGCAACCACAATTCAAGGACCACTCTAGCAGATACATACTCATCACTGTTGGGAAATAATAAGCTGGTTCAGACAAGCAGATCTTGACTCATATCAGCAAACCTCAAACAGCCTTCATAGCCAGGATCAGTAGATCACCAAACCATCCTCCCTTTCCTGTGTGGTCGGTTTGTTCCCTGAGTTTGCAGGCTGTTCTCTGAGCAACTTGACCTTCTGGGAAAGGCGGAAAGGGAAAAGGAGAAAGTTCTTCTTGCAGAACAAACCACTTCTCTTTTTGTCATCATCCAGGCCCAGGACTTCGAAATCTGCCGTGGGTTTTGCTGCCAACCAGCGCTGTCTTTAGCATATGCACCGCCGGGGTGCAAAGATCCGCCCAGCGCCCCCAAATTTAGTTTAGCCCCCAAATTAACTTTTATTACAGATGCCACACTTAATAATATCTTTATTACGGTCATAGACCAGCAAAAGAAAAGAAAAAACAAAAACCAATAATACATAAAATAGATAGTTCTTAAGTATCATCTTTGAGCCATACTGTTTCATAATCCTATTTTAAATTAAAATTAGGTTAAAATTTAATGAGGGATAGTTCCCTTTAACTGTTATCCGCTATGAATTAATAGGCGGCTTTATCGCTGTTATTGATTGATGTTACGGCGTCTCTTAGTCTTGACGCGTAGTAACAAAATTTAGCTACATTCTTAGTGCACTCTGCATTAAAATCCGCTAGTAGGTATCTGGACCCAGGTGGCGCTGTGGTTAAACCACTGAGCCTAGGGCTTGCTAATCAGAAGGTCGGCGGTTCGAATCCCTGTGACGGGGTGAGCTCCCGTTGCTTGGTCCCAGCTCCTGCCAACCTAGCAGTTCGAAAGCACGTCAAAATGCAAGTAGATAAATAGGAACCGCTACAGCGGGAAGGTAAACGGCATTTCCATGTGCTGCTCTGGTTTGCCAGAAGCGGCTTTGTCATGCTGGCCACATGACCTAGAAGCTATACGCCGGCTCCCTCGGCCAATAATGCGAGATGAGCGCGCAACCCCAGAGTCGGTCACGACTGGACCTAATGTTCAGGGGTCCCTTTACCTTTTTAGTAGGTATCTAGTAAGCGTTTCAGTTGAGCGGCCTGCTAAGTTTTTTAACAAGGGATCAATTAACTCCTTCCTCGTGTCTCGATACAATGTGCAATGGAGGAGGACATGACTTATAGATTCGATCTCCTTGTTATCACAAGGACATAGTCTCTGTTCTACCGGGATCTGGAGATATCTACCAGTTAACAACGCCGAGGGTAGAGCATTGAAACGAGCCCTGGTGAAGGCCCACCAATATATTGGATTTTCTAATGTTTTTAAATAATTAGCTAGATTATTTAATCGATGCTCGTACAGTTGTCTATGTATTAAGGAAAGTCGGGTTAAGTTGTTTTGTCGATCAATATCCGAGATTCTTTCCTTAATTAGCTTTTTCGCCCTTTCCCATCCCATGGACAGAGTGGGCCCCACCGGCAGTCCATACGAGACTAATTTCTTTTGGATGGTCTGCTCCCATGTAGATCGGAATCTAACAGTGAAGATTAGGGGGAGAAGGCCGTTTGGAGTCTTATTCACTTTTAGCCAGTACTGTAGAGCTGATTGCCATACTTTAGATTCTAATTCCTGTAGTCCAGCTTCCAATCGTAAGGCTGCATTAGGAACGCATTTGGGCATTAGGAATATAGATCTTAAAAAACCCGATGGGTTTTCTCATACGAGATGCCACGCTTACACCTTATCTCTTACCACTGTACTGTGCTCTGGTCAGACCTCACCTGGAGTACTGTGTCCAGTTCTGGGCACCACAGTTCAAGAAGGATACTGACAAGCTGGAACGTGTCCAGAAGAGGGCAACCAAAATGGTCAAAGGCCTGGAAACGATGCCTTATGAGGAATGGCTTAGGGAGCTGGGTATGTTTAGCCTGGAGAAGAGAAGGTTAAGGGGTGATATGATAGCCATGTTCAAATATATAAAAGGATGTCATATAGAGGAGGGAGAAAGGTTGTTTTCTGCTGCTCCAGAGAAGCGGACACGGAGCAATGGATTCAAGCTACAAGAAAGAAGATTCCACCTAAACATTAGGAAGAACTTCCTGACAGTAAGAGCTGTTCGGCAGTGGAATTTGCTACCAAGGAGTGTGGTGGAGTCTCCTCCTTTGGAGGTCTTTAAGCAGAGGCTTGACAGGCATATGTCAAGAATGCTTTGGTGGTGTTTCCTGCTCGGCAGGGGGTTGGACTGGATGGCCCTTGTGGTCTCTTCCAACTCTACGATTCTATGATTCTATGATTCTTGTTTATGAAAGAAGGGAGGGAAAAGACCCAAACTTTTTTATTTGCTCATTTATTCACAATACACTCCTCCTCCTCCATGAATTTTCCCTGGATCTTCCAAGATTCAGATTCATTGTCCATGGATATTATGAAAGAGGGAGGAAAAACTGCTGGCTGGAGCTGATGGCAGCTGTAGTCCAAAGCAGTTGGAGGGCACCGGGTTGGGGAAGCCTGCTTTAAGATTTTTAGGCAATGGCTGAGACCCCCTGAGGCTCTAGCTGGCGATGCCAAGGACCGAAGTTGGGACTTTGCTGGGCATCCATTCTGCCGCTAAGATACTCCCGCGCCTTCCAGTCGAAACTCCCCGCATGCTCCTTCAACATCTGGACTGCATGTGGGATCTCGGTTTCACACCCCAGGGACTCGCTGTGAGCTAACAAACGAGGCCATCCAAAACCAACATTAGGGAACAGCCGCAAGCGACTCAGAGAGACTTCATTCACAAAAGCACGCACCGCGTCTTGCTCAACTTCCTCTCGGCTTCCTTACAAAGCTTGGATTTTGGCATCATTGCAAACTCAGACCTTGATTAAGATCACGCTGGCTTGGAGGTGCCACTCGGCTCTGCCCCACTGCCAAGTTCCTCCTCCCCATACATTCTTCTGCTGTTGGAGGCCAATAATCCTGGACAAGCCCTGGAGATAAAATAGGACGTTAACTCCAAGGGCGCTGCTATTCTGCCAAGCTTTCGCCAAAACTCGGGGAAAAGGGGGGGGGCTTTCTGGCCATGGTGGAAGCAGGGTCCGTTATGGTTTCAAATTGTATAGGGGTTTGCGTGGTCAGATTCCTCCACTGGGGTTGGACTAGATGAACTTTGGGAGTCCCACCAGCTCTTTGATCCTATGGTTCTATGATAGAATTCTCCATAAAATCAGTTCTATGGAACCTTGTGCTGGCTGTGATTTGAGGCGATTTGGTGCACTCATAAAACAGTTTCTTGCAGAATAATAATAATAACAAATTGCTTTGTACGGAAGATGTGTCCATGTTCGTCTTTGAACATCGAAAAAGAAACTCAATACCATGAGACTCTTTCTGTTATTTACTTCTCATTTTCCGCCGGAATGGTTTTAGCACTTTTTGGTGCTGCCACCAAGTGGGGAGCCTGTGTTTCAACACCCTAAATTTAAGAATATACCGAAATATACACATTAGCATTCTGAGTTGGATGAATAGGTCTCTGCCCAAGCGCATAGCTGCCAAGTACCCCGTTTCCCCCGGGAAACCCCCGTATTTTCTTACCATTTCCCACAGTTGTCCCGAATGGCAAAATACCCCGTATTCTCCCGGATTACAGAGCTCCTGCTGGCGGCCATGTTCTTCTGGTGCTGCGCTGGCACCGGAAGTCGCTTCTACGCACTTCTGGACATGCATAGAAGCGACTTCCAATACCGCTGTGCCCATTTCCATAATGTCCGCAGTGCCAGAAGTCGCTTCTACGCACTTCCGGACATGCATAGAAGCGGCTTCTGGCGCTGCTGACATTTTGGAAATGGGCAGAGCGGCACCAGAAGTTGCTTCTATGCACTTCCGGAAGTGCGTAGAAGTGACTTCAAGTGCCGCGGCGCTGCTGATCCCGGATTTTTCAATCCGGAACTTGGCACCTATGGCCGAAGCAGCCCATTTTGTTTTGCTTCAAAACTCATTTTACTTTTGCAACTGTTTTAGCTTTTTAAAGTTCTATTTTGCACATCGCTTTGGGACCTAGGCGATGAATGAATAACAACAACAATGAACTGCGAACAATAGTATTTTAAACAAAATAAAAAAAATTCCTTCCAGTAGCACCTTAGAGACCAACTCAGTTTGTTATTGGTATGAGCTTGAAGGTATCTGAAGAAGTGTGCATGCACACGAAAGCTCATACCAATGACAGTTGGTCTCTAAGGTGCTTCTGGAAGGAATTTTTTTATTTTGTTTCGACTACAGCAGACCAACATGGCTACCTACCTGTAAATAGTATTTTACACCATTTTGAATTTGATTGCGTCTGCGGCAGGGTCTTTTTGACATTTCTAACAAACGTCAGCTTGCTGTGTGCTTGTGTGTGTGTGAATGGGAGGTTTGGAACATCGTCGAGGCAAACAGTACATGGGTGTGGATGGATGGATGAATGAATGAATGAATGGAGACTGGTGGATATTTGTGAATGGATGGAACTCGTGGAAGTTGCTAGGCTGAAGTTGGAGAATGAAATCACCAGGCTGAAACCAATGAAGGTGCTTGGGTGGTACTGCCAGATGGTAAACCCCCTTCTCACTGTCTCTGACCCCTGCCCCCCACCGCTGCCCCCATCCAAGGGTTTCTGAAGTTGGTGGGGTTAATCCATTCCGGAAGTCCGTTCTTAAACCGAAACTGTTCTTAAACTGAGGCATGCTTTCCCTAATGAGGCCTCCTGCCGCCGGGGCCCTTCCACCGTTCAGCTTCCGCTCTTAGACCAAGGTAAAGTTCGCAAACCGGGACACTATTTCCGGAGTTCGTAAACCGAATCGTTCATAAACAGGACTGTTCTTAAACCGAGGTACCACTGTACATCTAGCTATAGTGTCTAAACTATCTGTCACAGTGGCCTGGGTGGGCTACTTCAGAGTAACGACTCCACACTGCTCTGCATTTTATCTTTTTATTGGTGCTGCGTATTTACAGTGCTAAAGGCAATACTATTTACAGAGACACATCTTATCCGCTTGAGTCAGAACCTCCGAATGGCGTTTAGCGCGTTTTTCTCCAACATAACAACTTGGGGAGACCCAGCCTCTTCCCCCTACGTTTTCTGCGCAATTCCGGAGTTGGGGGGATAGGTCTGCCCCCCTTGCTTTCCCCTTCCTGTCTCACCTGGGGCGCTGGCTCCTCTACCCTGCCTGTGCCTCGGACACCACTTCCTGCTTCCCCACTTGCGTCGGAACTCTCCCTGCTTTCCCCTGCACTCGGGGATGGGCTGGAACTCAGGAGGGGAGGGACTTCGCGATATCCCCTGTCCCTCACATCCCCTCCCCTCCCAGGCCCTCCTTCTCCCCTCCCGAGGGGCTCCAAGGGTGTCGGTGACGACTGAAAGCCTAAAAACTCTGTGCTGTCCGAGCCGGTTGGTGTGAACACCTCCCCCCAATCCCGCGAGCTCCCTCCTTCCGCCTGAGAAGACTGAAATCCCAAAAAGTCCGTGGCATCGGAGCTGGTGGGGGTAAAAATACGCTGCCAGTCCGCCTCTTCCTCTGACAGGGTGGACCTCGGAGACGCCCATACCTCTTCCTCCCGGTCCTCAAACTCCGCTTCCCATCTCCACGGTGAACTGCTCTCTGCAACCTGTTGCCCCTCTCCCTCTCCCTCCCTTTCCATGTGCCAGGGCTTGGGCCTGTGTGGGAAGAGGGCGTGGAATTCTTCCACCAAGAATTCCTCCTGTATCTGAGTGGCTGGGACCCATTCATTCTGGGACGGCGGGGCATCCTCCCATGCCATGAGGTACTCCAGGCCCCCCACCCCTCTCCGTGAATCAAGGATGGCCGTGGCTTCATTGAGTTGCTCCCTGCCTCCCCTCTCCCCCCTCCCTCGGGGGTCTGTTCGCTGCCTCGGAGCCTGCTGCTTTCCCTGTACGGCGACAGCAGCGATCTATGAAAGACTGGGTGCACCCTCATGTCTTCTGGCAGTGCCAGCCTAAAGGCAACCGGGTTGACCTGTTGCGTGACCGTGAAGGGGCCCAACCTTCTGGGTGCCAGCTTTTTGCACCGCCCTCTTGTGGGAAGGCCCTCCGAGGACAACCAGACCTTGTCCCCCACCCTGATGACCTCCCCCGGTCACCTGTGGCGATCTGCCCCCTTCTTGTACGCTTCCTTGGCCCTCTCCAAGTGTTCTCTGAGCTGCTGGTGCACCGTCTCCAGTTCCTCTGCCCAATCCTCTGCCTGTGGGCCCTCCTCCTCCTCCCCCTCCCTCTCTGGGAAAGATCTGAGGTCGCGCCCGTAGTTGGCCTTAAAGGGCGACACCCCTGTGGAGACGTGCACCGCATTGTTGTAGGCAAATTCTGCCAGTGGCAGGCGATCCACCCAGTCCGTTTGCCTCTGGCTGACGTAGCATCTCAGGTACTGCTGCAAAATGGCGTTGACCCTCTCCGCCTGTCCATTGGTCTGCGGGTGCCGGGCCGTCGACAAGCTGACCTCCACCTGCAGGAGGTTCATGAGCCGCCGCCAGAACCTGGAAACAAATTGGCGGCCTCGATCCGAAATAACCCTTAAGGGTAATCCATGCAGTCTGAATATGTGGTCAACAAACAGTTTGGCTGTCTCTTCTGCCGAGACTGCCCTGGCACACGGTATAAAATGGCACATTTTGGACATAAGGTCCACCACCACCAACACTGCGGTCTTGCCCCTGGACGAAGGCAGGTCTGTGATGAAGTCCATGGACACTACTTCCCATGGCCTGTGCGGTGTGGCTAATGGCTCCAGCAAACCTGCTGGTGCTGCTCTGACCACCTTTGCTCGCTGGCAGGTGTCACAGCCCCTTACATAGTCCCGAACATCCTCCCGCACCCCTGGCCACCAGAAGTGTCTCATGACTAAGTGCGTGGTTTTGTCCCTTCCAAAATGACCTGCCGTTGGGTTGTCGTGCATCTGCTTGAGGACCTTACCTCTGAGCTGGTTGGTGGGCAGGTACAGCGCTCCCCTGTAAAAAAGCAGCCCCCTCCTTTCCTCAAAGTCTTTTGCCTGCTCCCTCCCCCCTTGCAGCTCCCTGAAGATGCGGGTGGCAAACTCATCTGCTGCCGTCAGTGCTGTGAGTTCTGCCTCGCTCACCACTGCTGCTCCGCAGGACCATGCCGACGGGGGAAACACGTGTCGGGGTGCTGGTGGCAACTCCTCCTCCATGTACTCTGGTTTGCGGGAGAGGGCATCCGCCCTGACATTCTGCTCCCCCGGTATGTAGTGGATGGAGAAGTTGAAGTGCGAGAAGAACTCTGCCCACCGTATCTGCCGCTGGTTGAGCACCCTAGCCGTCCTCCAGAACTCCAGGTTCTTGTGGTCCGTGCACACCTGAATGGGGTGCTTGGCGCCCACCAGGAAGTGTCTCCAGTGCCGGAACGCAGAATGGATCGCCAGAAGCTCCTTATCAAACACCGTGTAGTTGCGTTCTGGTTGGGTCAGCTTTCTGGAGAAAAAGGCACAGGGTCTCCACTCTCTGTTGGCATCCAGTTGCAGCAGGATCGCTCCCACATCTCTGTCTGAAGCGTCGGTCTCAACGCGTAGGGGCGCATCCTGCACCACGTGGAACAGGTTCTGGTCTGAGGCGAACACTCTCTTGAGTCCTTCGAACGCTGCTTGCGCCTCCGGTGTCCACCTGAACTTCTGCTTGCCTCTCAGGCAGTCAGTGATGGGAGCCGTAACACGCGAGAAGTTCTTGATGAACTTCCTGTAGAAGTTGGCGAAGCCTAGTAGGCGTTGGGCATCTTTGCGCGTCCTGGGGCTGTGCCAGTCCAGGATGGCCTGCACCTTGTCCTTGTCCATCGCTAGCCCCTTGTCTGACAGCTTGTAGCCCAGGAAGTCCACCTCCTTGGTGTGAAACTTGCACTTCTCCAGTTTCACATACAGGTGGTGCTCTTTCAGGCGCTGCAACACCTCCCTGACATCCTTCACATGCTGCACTGGGTCATTGGAGTAAATAAGGATGTCATCTAGGAAAACCAAGCAGTTCTTGAAGAGGAGGGACCCCAGGACGTGGTGCATGAAGGCCTGGAAGCATGCTGAGCCCCCTTGCAAACCGAAGGGCATCACCAGATATTCAAAAGAGCCCAGCGGTGTGAACATCGTGGTCTTCCACTCATCGCCTTCCCGGATCCTGATCAAGTTGTACGCCCCCCTCAGGTCGAGCTTGGTGAAGATCTTGCCCCTGCGTGCCGCTGTCAGCAGATCGTCCACTCTGGGCATTGGGAAAGCCACCGGTTCCGTCATGCTGTTGAGCCGTCTGAAATCCACCACCAGGCGGCGCTGTTGCGTGTCTTTCTTGTCCACCCAGAAGACCGGGCTCCCCCCTGCTGCCTTGCTTTCTCTGATGAACCCCCTCTTGAGGTTCTTGTCGATGAAGGCCCGCAGATCCTCCAGTTCCTGATCTGACATGGAGTACAGCTTGGCTGGGGGTAGAGTGGCCCCCGGCACCAGGTTGATCTGACAGTCAAAGGACCTGTGGGGAGGTAGGTGGTCGGATTCCGCTTCGCTGAAGACCTCCTGCAGGTCCCAGTACGGTTTGGGTATCGCCTCACCCCCCTTGACGTGCATGGTGGCCACCGTGGCTATCGGAGGCCCCTCCCCTGGTTGGTGCTGCATGCAATGTTCCAGACAAAAGTCCGATCCAAACGTGATGCATCTCTGGTGCCAACTGATGGAGGGGTCATGGCGCGCCAGCCAGCTCATGCCCAAGATGATGGGGGGGGTCTGAGATGGTGGTGACATTGAATGCCAGTGTCTCTGAGTGTCGTCCCACCGTCATTCTCATGGGGGGGGTCTGGTGGGTGATGGCCCCTCCCAGCAACTCCCTGCCGTCAATGGTGGAGACGTGCAGGGGAAAATCCAGCTGCAGAAGTTGGATCTGGTGCGCTTCTGCAAAGTTTCTCGAGAAGAAGTTTGCTGACGCCCCCGAGTCGATTAAAGCTAAGACCGTCAGGGGATACCCATTAGGGAGTGTTAGAGTCACTTCTAGAACCACCCCTGCTCTGGGGGGTGTGGGCTGGCGCTGCCCCTCCGTGGAAGGGAGGGTGGGAGGGGGCTGGATTCCGTCGATTGCACCTGGCTGCTGCCCCTTGTCTCCTGCAGCCAGGCTGTCTCGTTTCCCTGCTGTTGCGTTGAGTCTGTGGGGGCGGGCATAACAGTTCCCGCCCTCCCCTGCCATTCCCTGCAATGCGGGCAATTCTTGACGAGGTGACTGGGGGAGTGGCACAAAAAGCAGTTTCCTCCCCTCCCCTCCTTGCGTTTCTGTGGCGCCGGGGTTTGAAAAGCCCGCGCGCGCGCTCCTCCGATCTCCATCGGTTCCGGCTCTGGGCTTGGTCTGGGCGGGGCTTGGGGTGGGCCCTGGGGTGGGGTTTGGTGATGAGGTCTCTCCTGGGAGTGTGGGAACCAAGGTTTTACAGCGCGCGCCGTTTGTTTGTCGTTCCATCTGGATTCCTGTCTCACCCCCACCGCTAGCGCTGCTTTGCTCAACTCATCCATAGTCCGCGGTTTCGGACCTCTCGCAAGCTCATCCTTAACGTCTGGGTGCAAGCCCAGATAGAAAGCTGGGATCACTGTGCAGATCCCACCCCAGTTTGTGCACCAGCATGGTGAATCTCGCCCAGGATTCCCTGACTGTCAATTTCCCTTGTGTTAAGTTATGAAGTTCCTCTTTTGTGGCTTCCATTTCACTGTCACTAGCGTACATTATTTTTAAAGCTTCTAGAAATAGTTTTACATTCTTCATGCAATCATTTTTTTGCGCGATTAGCGGTCTGACCCATTCGCGGGCAGCCCCCGTCAAATGCTCTATAATAAAGGTGACTCTGTGCGCGTCATCTGAGAATTCCGCCTCATGCAATTCCAGTGCATAGTTTATCTCCGTCTCAAATCCCAGGTACTCTCTAGGATCGCCGCTAAACTTGGTGACTAGGGTCTGTCCCCTTCTCACTTGGACTAGCTGTTGTTGGGGCGCCCCCCCACCTTTTGTGGCTCTTTCCTCATCCAGCTTTTTCTGTAGCTCCAACACCATCACCCTTAGCTGCTTCTCAGTCTCATCTTTCGTCCTCACCTGCTCCACCAGCTTGTTCAGCTCCTCCCGCGTTCCGCGCGCTTCCTCCTGAGCGGCATGCAATTGCTGCTGGGCCTGCGCTGTCAGGTTCCGTAACTCCTGTTTCGCTGCTTCGGCCTCCAGCCTCCAATGCTCAGCCTCTTGCGCGGCAACTCCAAAGTAGCCAGAAAGATTCGGAGGTTGCTGTCACAGTGGCCTGGGTGGGCTACTTCAGAGTAACGACTCCACACTGCTCTGCATTTTATCTTTTTATTGGTGCTGCGTATTTACAGTGCTAAAGGCAATACTATTTACAGAGACACATCTTGTCCGCTTGAGTCAGAACCTCCGAATGGCGTTTGGCGCGTTTTTCTCCAACATAACAACTTGGGGAGACCCAGCCTCTTCCCCCTACGTTTTCTGCGCAATTCCGGAGTTGGGGGGATAGGTCTGCCCCCTTGCTTTCCCCTTCCTGTCCCACCTGCGATGATGGCTCCTCTACCCTGCCTGAGCCTCGGACACCACTTCCTGCTACCCCACTTGCGTCGGAACTCTCCCTGCTTTCCCCTGCGCTCGGGGATGGGCTGGAACTCAGGAGGGGAGGGACTTCGCGATATCCCCTGTCCCTCACACTATCTCTTTCTTCAAAGACAGATAATGGAAAATCTCTTTCCATATGAACCTACCCAGACCTTGGGATCATCTTCTGAGGCCCTCCTTTGTGTGCCTCCGCCTCAAGAGGTTCGGAGGGTGGCAACATGAGAACAGGGCCTTCCCTGCATTGGCTCCCTGTCTGTGGAATGCTCTCCCCAGGGAAGTTTGCCTGGCACCTTTATTATACACCTTTAGGTGCCCGGCAAAAATGTTCCTTTTCAATCAGGCCTTTGGTTGAAAAGATTTAAAAATCTGAGCCTTATGGTGATTTAAAAATCTGAGCCTTATGGTGTCCTCCCTGCCCCATATCAGGACACATGAAGGGTGGGGCTGGCTGAGAAATAATCAATTCATTAATCACTGCGGAGGTGTCCCACAATTGTCAGTCCTCGGAAGATGGTGCTGATGGCTCTCCAGCTGTTGCCATTCATAGCTGCCAAGTCTCCCATTTTTCGCGGGAAACCCCCGGATTTTAATCCATTTCCTGCTGTTCTCCCGAATGGAAAAAAAATCCTGCCAGAGGCTCCATTTTGGGTGCTGCTCTGCCCATGTATGGGCACCAGAAATCGGGCATCGCCAGCACCGGAGGTTGCTTCTACGCATGTCCAGACATGCGTAGAAGTGACTTCCGCTGCCGCGCTGCTGATGATCCTGCATTTTTCAGCGGGAGACTTGGCAGCTATGTTCCCATTGGCCATGGACCACCTTGTGATGTCACAAAATGACATGGCGGCTGAGGGCAAAGAAGCCCTACCCCTGTGACACCACTGCCTCAGGCTTGAGCCCTGAAATCTCCTGACCTGACAATGCTAACTATATTCCCAGGGCTGGACTTAGGTTTGATGAGGCCCTAAGCTACTGAAGGGAATGGGGACCTTTATATGTCCAGCTGTCCAGCTTTGACAACAACAAATGGTTGCTGGTTTTTTGTGTTGAATACATGCTTTATGGTAATTTATGGACCTCATAGGTATCTCAAGCCATTTGCACATGCAGAATGTAGGCACCCTATATATAGAAAGGAGCAAACCAGTGATATTTTAGGGAGCAGGCTAGCAGGCAGGGACAATGACTTACATCATAGGAGCCTACGCAACACAAAACACTGTTGCTGTATGTAGGTTTTATTTTATTTGTTTTTTATCTTATATTTTGGAAATGTACATCCAGGTTTTTTTTTCCTTTAATTTTTTTGGGGGCCCCCAAGAGAGTGGGGCCCTAAGCTATAGCTTGTTCAGCTTATACATAAATCTATCTGGTATAATACCAGCTGTCTGCCTGCTCAGATGCAGAATGGACAACTGGGTCCGAAGGCAGCGGAAGGTTAGAATGGGCTGACATTCAATGTAACCAGAGGTCCCCGGAGGCAGAGTTGCAATGGAACTAGGTCTCGTCCAGACATTGTGACATGGTGTCTGGCCCTTCCCTATGGGCAGAGATGAATCTGCGCCAGCTCCAGAGAGGTGCGCCTGGGAGCTTTGCCAAGTGAGGACAGCAGTAAGCAGAGAAACATCTGCACGTTCTAGATGAGTGACATTCTTAGAGGCGTATCGTCTTGACCGGACGGCAGAACAGGCCGGCCTCTTTCTCACATTGTTATGTGATATGGCCCGACACTAGGGAGGCGTGAATTTGTCTTTTTGGTCTCTCACTTTTCCTATCTTATCTTCCGTTCTCCACATATCCACATCAGTTTACGGCTTGCTTGTTTTTTTATATCCCTCGTGAAAATTCACCAGCATTTCAGTGTGAATTTCTCGTAACGGACTAATTTCTGTATGCGATTTCGCCTCGTGTACATTTTTGCAAAGCAATGTCCCCCAGCGAGGTGCGTTCTTTCCTACTATTAGATATTTTGCAAGTTATTTTCATTAACGCATGACTTTTTATGCACACTCTGTCCTAGTACACGCATTCTTGTGCACATTTCCTTGGCTGCAGAAGTGCATTGCGAAATTCAGGAATGTGTGAATTTCAAAGGTCAGCTGTGGTTTGCGTTGCGTTTAATGCGTATACTAGTGAGAATGACCTACAGGAATTTGTTATTGGGAGGGAAATCGCGTAGCAAAATTGTGTATATTAGGCAAACTTGCATTGAAACAAATGCCTGTTTGGAGAAATTTACATTAAAATGAGGTGTTTTCAAGGGGACTTTTAAAAGAAAAAAAGCTAACTGCTGTGGAAATAGGAAGAAATGAACTTAGAGGCTGGGGGGGGGGGAGTGAAACTGAAAATTTCCCATATTAGGTCAACAATCAATGCCTCTTCTTCACAGGGAACTCTGAAAACTGTAGCTCTCTGAGACGGATAGGAAGGTTTCCTAGGCACACCTCAGCACCCTTAACAAACTACAGTTCCCGGGATTCTTTGGGGGAAGCCATGACTGTTTAAAGTGGTATTCAGTGCTTTAAATTTCTGGCATGAATGTGGCCTTGCTTGCATAGCACCCTTTATATTGCCTCTATTAAAATACACTCTCCAAAGGCATATAAAATCCTGGACATTGAGGCGCCCAGTATATAGTTCATTTCTTCTTCTCCTCCTCTGAACAGCACAGCATCGTTGCCGAGCTGTCGAGACAGAGCAATGCAGGACAGCCAATCTTTTTAAAAGACAGGGGGAAGATTACCGAGGGAAATCTGCAAACTCCGGCTCAGCAAGTTGTATCCATCACGCCTCGGGTGACAGTTGCCTTGGAGAGAAACCCAACTGCACAAACAGCAACACAACCTCTGAAATATATACCGGCATCGACCCAATGAGGAGGCAGCAGGTTGGCAGGCTAGCCAATCAGCAGTGGAGGACGGGAGAAGCGGAAACTTGATGGACACAGGCCGGGGGGCTCCAGTTACGATCTGCTGTGGTTGCTATGGCGTATTTGAGGCCCTGTGCCATCGGTCTTAGTAACAAAAGGAGCATCTGTCGTTTTGCTTAAGAAGAGGCCTGTGTTCTCCTGTAAGAGAGGTCTTTAAGGTTCAAAACATCCTCGGGGGGGGGTCGTCTTTGAGGGACTTAGGTTCCTACGCAGAGATTCACAACTCGGCCGAGTTTTCTCCTCGCGATGGATCGGAATAGCCAGCCGCGCTTCCGGTTTGAAATGCACCCCCCCCAAAAAAAGATCGGGATTATTTTGGACTTTGAGTGACGATTTGGAGTTTAGAAAAAGACGGCAGTGGACAGTTGCGAGGAATCCCCAAATTTTTGAAGCATGGGAACTCCAGAAAATATCATATGATTTGGCATAATATTCGGTTTAATTGATATGTATTTGTATAATTTGAAATAATGAAATAATGGAAGTGATATAATTGTGGTTACAGGTAGGTAGCCGTGTTGGTCTGGATCGAAGTAAAATAAAAAAATTCCTTCAGTAGCACCTTAAAGACCAACTAAGTTTTTATTTTGGTATCCTATATAATAATGTCCATGTTGTCCCTGCGTCCAGATGTCCCGTGTGTCCCTGGGGTACTGCGCATGTCCCCCAGAGACACAGGGATTGGACGGAGGGACAACCAGGGACACAGGGATTGGACCCGTGCTCTCGGGACACAGGGAACAGCCAACTGCCGCTCCGCCAACCGCCGCTCCGAAGCCCAGTCTCATGCTGGAGGTGCGCGGTGAGGCGGCGGGGGAGAGAAGCGCTCCCCCCCCGGCAGCCTTGCTGCACACCTCCGGCATGGGACGGTGCTTCCTCGGGGAACCCGAGGAAGCCGAAGCGGCAGCGGGCGCGGAGGGAGGCCCGCTTTGGCTTGGCAGCGGCGGGAAGAAGGGGAGGAATTCCTCCCCTTTTTCCCGCCGCCGCCAAGCCAGTCCCGGAGCCGAATTGCGGCGCGGCGGGGTTTTTCGCCGTTTGCCTCCCCCTCGAGGGAAGGCAAACGGCGAAAACCCCCCGCTGCGGACTGGCTTGGCGGTGGCGGGAAGACCCGCCACCGCCAAGCCAGTCCCGGAGCCGATTTGCGGCGCGGCGGGGTTTTTCGCCGTTTGCCTCCCCCAGGGGAAGGCAAACGGCGAAAAAACCCCACTGCGGACTGGCTTGGCGGTGGCGGGAAGACCCGCCACCGCCAAGCCAGTCCCGGAGCCGAATTGCGGCGCGGCGGGGTTTTTCGCCGTTTGCCTCCCCCTCGAGGGAAGGCAAACGGCGAAAAGCCCCCGCTGCGGACTGGCTTGGCGGTGGCGGGAAGACCCGCCACCGCCAAGCCAGTCCCGGAGCCGAATTGCGGCGCGGCGGGGTTTTTCGCCGTTTGCCTCCCCCAGGGGAAGGCAAACGGCGAAAAGCCCCCGCTGCGGACTGGCTTGGCGGTGGCGGGAACATCCCGCCACCGCCAAGCCAGTCCCGGAGCCGAATTGCGGCGCGGCGGGGTTTTTCGCTGTTTGCCTCCCCCAGGGGAAGGCAAACGGCGAAAACCCCCCGCTGCGGACTGGCTTGGCGGTGGCGGGAAGACCCGCCACCGCCAAGCCAGTCCCGGAGCCGAATTGCGGCGCGGCGAGGTTTTTCGCCGTTTGCCTCCCCCAGGGGAAGGCAAACGGCGAAAAGCCCCCGCTGCGGACTGGCTTGGCGGTGGCGGGAAGACCCGCCACCGCCAAGCCAGTCCCGGAGCCGAATTGCGGCGCGGCGGGGTTTTTCGCCGTTTGCCTCCCCCTCAGGGGAAGGCAAACGGCGAAAAGCCCCCGCTGCGAACTGGCTTGGTGGTGGCGGGAAGACCCGCCACCGCCAAGCCAGTCCCGGCAGGCCGCTTCCTCTAGCGCCCGTTTTTAAACGGGCTAAAATCCACTAGTACCAAAATAAAATACCAAAAATAAAAACTTAGTTGGTCTTTAAGGTGCTACTGAAGGAATTTTGATATAATTGTGTTTTAATTGGAAAATTAATAAAAACAGATTATAAAAAAAGAAAGAAATGCACCCCCCCTAAAATTTATCTTTTAATCGATTGCACTGGTTTTGTTTCTGTGACGTTCTTTAAGCCCCCCCCCCGAAAGATGGCAGAGGCTGCAATCCTGACCCCAGTTACCTGGGAATAGATTTGATGCTCTGGAATGCCCCTCCCCCCCCAAAAAAAGGAAAGAAAGGTGACGGTGAAATGCAGTGGAGAAAAGTGTGGAATAAACATCACTTGGCACGATTTTGTACTACCTCCGTACAATAAACGGCATATAACGTCCACACAAAATTTGTGAAGACAAATCGGGATGGATGCTCTCAGTAAATGGGCTGTCTAGGATTCAGGATGTTGCCCAGTTATCGCATTGTGTTTCCTGTGATGTCCTGCCGTGTCTTTTCAGACCTGATCTGTGTGGTGGTTTCTCCTCCCTCCCCCCCCCCCCGTCAAAAAACACAACTGCAGCGAAAGCCTGTTGAGTGAGAAAAGGCACAGCGGTATTCCCCCCCCCCCTTTTCACATACACATTGCAGAGCTTTGGAGCAGTTAGAGGGCTACAGGAAGGAATCACAGAGCTGGAGAGTCAGGAGGTACACCAAGGGTCATCTAGTCCAACCCCCTGATCCTAATGGTTCCATTTAAAAGGGGGGGCTACACACGAGGCTTCCCAAACACTCACTGCAAGGGGTGCCGTTTTGCGAGGGCTCCAAGAAGCTTCAGCCTGAATCCTAGGGACCCTTCAGAGTACTGCAGTCCCATGGGGCTCTTGGGATGACAGCCAATACAGTTAAATTTGTGGGGTGTGATACATAGGTAGCAGTCAAATACAACATTCCTTGTTTTCCTAGAGTGGACATGCAAGGGGATGTTTGGTCCAGCCAATCGGAACTTCCTGTTTCGGACATACTTCCTCTTCCATGTGACCAGAGGTGGGTGTGACCTTACCTGTTCAGGTAACAAAAGTGCAAGGTACGCAACCCTCCTCTCTCTTTTTCCATCTTCCTTTCGTCATGTGAACTGCAGTGCCAGTCTGCAGTCACTGGGATTAACCCCCCCCTATGATCTATGGGGTAGATCAACATGTATATACTCTGTAACTAAGACTGCCTTCAGCGATCCAACTGTGAACTGACGATGTGACTAAACCTTCTTTTATATACTTTAAACAAGATTCTGGCATGTTTATTCTTAAAAAAGGATATAAGGGAACGTATCAGGAATCTAATATTGAGAGGCTTAAACAAGCCTGCAACCAGCTATCCGCAGTACATTTAAAAGGGGAATGTAAAACTCTGCTAATTAAAGGAACTGGCTTGCGCAAGTTAGGAAGGATATTAATAAACAATATATCTTCTCCTGCCTCCCTGAACATTCTCACAAAATTGGTTGAAATGTGTAGAAGACATTCCCCCCCAAAGACCCAGAGACTACACATCTCTAGCTATGAGGTACCCCCTGGGACGCCAACTCTTCTCCATGCAGGTGAATAGCTGAGATTATTTTATTTTTTTTGCAAAAAAAAGAAAGAAAAAAGCGTCAGTCACATTTTCAGTCAACTAAATTGTCCAGGGCTTTTAGGGCACAGTTCCATCCTTCTTGCCACCCTGCTGCTGCCAAAAGAAGATGGATTCCAAATAAATCTTCACAAGGTTTTATTGATGTGATGCGGAGTTTAAATGGGAATCAATCCCAATGTTGAAGGCAAATAAAGGTAAATTCCAGTAAAAATCAGGACAAGGCCCTGTTTCGACTATTCTTCATCAGCAAAGATGCACAGGTCAAAGTGTACCAAATATGTTTGCTATCTTTGCTGATGAAGAATGAGCCTGAGTTCTTGCTATTTATCGTTTATTTCTGGATTTTCCCAAGAACTCCAATTTCTACTACCCTGCTGCTGCCGCCAACTTTGTTTCTTGCCTATGCCATTTTAGCAGCTGCACATCCCACAGGAATTTAGAAGGCGATGTTTTTCTCCACCTGCATGCCAGGAGGAGAGTCCCTGCCAGTCGTGAAGGTGCGAAGGGCACAGGAGCAGGGCCAGTAGAAAAAAATATGGCAACCCAGAACCTCCCCGCCTGGCTTAGTCTAAAACTCAGTGCTGCAAAATGGCCAGCTATCCGTCTTCCTTGGGCGCTCTCCCCACCCCGCCTGTACAACCTTCCCCCACTATATAATATTTGTTAATGCTAATAATAATAAATTTATTTAACCTCGCTATAGCCACTTTTCCTTTCCAAGCAGCATACAATATTTTTTGGGGGGTGGGGACACAGTAGGATCATAAAATCACGAGACAAAAAGACCTCAACAACAGCAAAACAGACTGAAACTACTGATTCAATTAAATGCCTGATGAAATACAGTGGTGCCTCGCTAGACGAATTTAATTCGTTCTACGGGTCTTTTCTTATAACGAAAAATTTGTCTAGCGAATCCCATAGGAATGCACTGAATTTTTTTTTTAAAAAATTGCCCATAGGAACGCATTAATTGAATTTCAATGCATTCCTTTGGGAAACCACGATTCGTTAGATGAATTTTTCATAAAACGAATTCGTCTAGCGAGGCAACCTCCACTCGAAAAATCCTTTCGTTAAGCGGAAATTTCGTTAAGCAGGGCATTCGTTAAGCGAGGCACCACTGTAGGTCTTGCAGCCTTTGTGGAGTTTTAGGCGGATGCAGAGGGAGTGTGTTATGCAGAAAGACAGCCGGGGTGGACACTTTCTCGTGTCAACGAGTCAGGTCCAATATCTTGGAGCCACTGCAGTATGAAGGCACGGGAACTAGGGTTCGCACACTCGCCTGCTGCTGATTCGGCGAAGGGTGTTTCTTCAGGCCCACGAAGGGCTTTGTAGGTTAAAAAATAGCACCTTCGCTCGGGCCCGGGAGACGGAGCAATTTGCAAAGGAACAGCCAGCAGCAACCTGCACCAGCGGCGGATCCCAAATTACCTCCAAGAGCAGCCCCACGTAAAGTGCATCGCAGTAGTCAAGCCTGGAGGTTATGGGGAGGGGGGAAGCATGGGTGAGCATGGGAAGGTTTCAGCCAGAAAGGCAGGCAGCATCTAGACATTGGGTTTAAATGAGAGAAAGCACCACCAGCCAGGGCAGAAAGCACGGGGCTCATTTTATCCTCACGGCAACCCTGCGAGGTGGGACGGGAGGAGAGGCGAAAGCTCGCTCAAGGATACTGAGCGGGGCGTCTCACCAAATGGTTCCCTGTATTATGAGGGTTGCCACTGGCTGGGACTGGCCTGGAGTAAGTGGGGCTCATGGGACGCTGGTCTGAGGTTACTCTTGCCTCTATGATATTAATAACAACAATAATAATATAGCCATCATGAGCCACCTGCTGGGAGGTTAGTGTAGCAGCTCTGCCTCACCTGGTTCACCCTTTCTTGGAAACAAGGAAGTGGGCAGCTGTGGTCTCACCGAACGGTAGATGAAATGTTGAAACCATTTCTGGACTGTATGGCTTCGAGCTGCAGATGTGTGTGTGTGTGCATGTGTGTGCGTGTGTGTGTGAAATGCTGAATGTTCACCTAAATAAAAGATTTCCCCATGTATTGAAAACTAGATGCCAGAGGTTCTTTCTGGGACCATAGAACCCATGGTTTGCATGTGAAACGTTCCAATTTCAAGCCTTGGCATCTCCAAGTAGGCTTGGGGAAAGCTCTCTGCCTTAAAATCCCCGGGTGGATCTAAACACGTTGTTTATAACGTTAAAATACGTTATTAAAATTTGATCCCAGAGGGCGCTGCAGAGCAGATAGCCATCAGCAAAGGAAAACTGCTATCCAGCGTTATAGAACATTATTTTTAAAAAACGGTTAGCAGCTCAATGTAGATCCAGCCCCAGTAAAACTTGCTGATACTGGGTTAGATACTCCAGTGGTCTGACTCTGTATACGGCAGCTTGGTAGGTTCCATTGGTTGTGGAAAAGTAATGTTTTAGCATTCAGACTTGTGACCCCACTCCCCCGCCCCCCGCCAATGCAAACTGAAGTGGTGCAGTGTAGAAACAATTTTTCCACGAGATACGCTGCTTGTATTCAGTGGGTCTAAACAAAATCCTTCGTCCATTACGCTACATTGCCTCTCACTACACACCTTGTGTAGGATTCCCTATTCACACAACTCAGTGTCTATAGTGCCGTTGTCAGATTAGACGACGCACTTAATATAGTACCTAGCTTCCAAAACAACACCAAGTGTTGGGGAAAGAAAAAAGCGACGTGTCCATCACTTTTCAAACCATTTCTTGCAGATACAGGTTGAAAATACACTTCCGGTGTCTCACTGGTCGAGAACAAAACCCTTCTCCCTGCAACATGGAACTTTTCCCAACCAACACAGACAGGTAAGTAACACTTTGCAGATGGGCGAAGGCAGAAATGTCGAGTGCCTAAGACACAATGCTTTTCGCTTTCATCGCTAACTGGTCTCTGGCCCGCAGGCGGCAATTGACGGTGGTGTTCGAGGTCGTCTGGTTCTCACCCGGCGCCGGCGTTTTGGGGCAGGCAAATTTCACAAACTTCTGCCCTGCCAAAAAGTACAAGATAGGGTCCAGGCAGCTGTTGGTGCTAGCCAGGGGCCGGGTGAGCTTGTACGCCAAGTTGATGGCGTCCAGAGTGGCGCAGCTGAGGTCCCAGTCGCGGAAGTAATAGTACAAGGTCCGAGTGATGTGGAAGGGCAAGAAGCAGATGATGAAGACCGCCAGGACGACGGCAATCATCTTGAGCGACTTCTTCTTGGAGCTGGACATCCGGGTGGTACCGCGCGTTGGCTGGAGCAACCGGCGGGCCATCAGGGAGTAGCAGACGATGATAACGAGGAACGGGATGCAGAAGAGGAGGACCAGCATCACGGTGCTGTAGACGATGAAGTCCCCGAAGAGGTCCTTTGCCGACGTGTCGTGGCAGGTGATCTTGTCGCACCGGGGGCTGGTGGTGACGAAGTAGAGCACGGGCGACTGGCAGGCGATGACGACCGCCCAGACGGTGGCCGAGACCCAGCGGGCGTAGCGGACTTGTCCCCACTCCAGGGACCTCAGCGGGAGGCAGATGCCCATGAAGCGCTGGATGCTGATACAGAGCAGGAAGAGGATGCTGCAGTAGAGGTTGGTGTAGAAGAGGAAGCGCACGATCTTGCACAAGCCCACGCTGAAGGGCCAGTGGTTCCTCTTGGCGTAGTAGTAGACCAGGAGCGGCAGCGAGATCACGTACAAGGTGTCCGACACGGCCAGGTTGAACATGTAGGTGGTGGAGGCATTCCAGGTCTTGATGCGGAAGAGGAAGATGTAAAGGGCCAGCAGGTTGAGGAAGAGGCCCACCACGAACACGAGGCTGTAGGAGACGGGCAGGAGGATGTACTTGAACTCCTCGTTGAAGGTGCACTTGTAGGGGTCTTCTTCCTCGCAGTCGGCGTCGGAGGAGTTGGCGCTCGAGTTCAAGGAGCGCAGCAGGAGCAGGAGGGATGCATTCGCCATAGCCCTGGGGGGGGAACCAAAAGAGGGAAGGTCAGAAAGGGAGCAGCATTGGGAATTCTAATTGCCAAGAACTGGAAATCACATATACTACCAACGATTGACGACTGGCAGGTGAAGATGATGGAGTTTATGGAACTGGCTGAGATGACCGGAAGAATCCGCAACCGGGGAGAGGAAGCGATTGAAGAAGAATGGAAAGACTTTAAGTTATATTTTAAAAAATATGCAAAAGTGACATATCAAGATCAGAATTAGGTTGTAAACAAACTGTGGAAATTATGAATATGCTAAATGAAAGGAGTAAAATAAGATTATATAAGGTGATTAAAATGGGGTAGAATTTGCTAAAGTATAAACGTGCTAAAGAACCACAGGGGAAGGGAACCCAAGGGGGTCCCGATATACAATGTGAACAAATTTTTAATTGTGTGTTTTCTTTTGTATTTTTCTTTCTTATTTTATCCTTTTTGTATTGTGTTATTATTATAGTTTTTTCTTTTTGTGTTTATCTATTTTTGTAATTTGGAAAACTCTAATAAAATATTATAAAAAGAAAAAAGAAAGGAGCAGCATTGGCGGTTGAGGGTGGGCCAGTCATTGCTGGACTCCTATTATTATTCTGAACTTACTGCTTCTGGCTGTGAGAAGGGTCTTTGGATTTTTGGACGGACTTGGCAAGAGACCAGCGTGCAAAGAGACAGTGCTAATTTATAGAGGAATCATGGGCATAAATTCACTCCGAAACATATTGGTTTGGTTAAACTTGTTTGCCCGAAAAAACTCAGGGGCTTGAAAAGAAGATAGAAGGATTTTAACAGATTATTGGATAAGTTCTGGATTTTATTGATTAGAAAGCAGCAACTGTAAGAGGACTAGGCTTTCTGAGTCTGAAGCATGGGAAGGCAAATTTAAACTAGTATAATTTGGCAGAAGATATGGATTAATTGTTGAATGGATATGTGTATAATTCGAAAATGGATTAGATGTTTAAATGGGAAAAACTAATAAAAATGTTTCTTGGAAAAAAATATTATTCTGAACTTAAAACTGGAAAGCGTAATGCTGGTGGTCAACAAAACAGGTTCAAAGACTCTCTCAAGGCAAATCTTAAAAAATGTAGTACAAACACCGACAACTGAGAAACACTGGCCTGTGAGCGCTCCAGTTGGAGAACAGCCTTTACTAAAGGTGTCATGGGCTTTGAAGAAACTCGAACTCAGGACAAAAGGGAGAAACGTGCTAAGAGGAAGCACGTTTGGGATGGGGAGAAATGTGATTCTCTTTGCTTCTTGAACCAGAACACGAATGGAAGCGCAGCTCTCTTTCAAAACTCGCACATCTCTGGAACTTCTTCTGCCGTTCTCCAGCCGTACAATGTGTTCAAAAATGTATGTGTTAGGTAACAGCATCCATCGAAAAGCATATGTTAGTGAAAACAACATACAAAGATGCATTGCCTTAGGCGAAATTGTTTTGCCAAAAATGTGTCTTTGTTAGAAGGAAATTCGAAGCAAAATGCTAACAGGTTTTCACGAGGATTTTAAAAAGCAAATTGCATTGTGAAATGTTGTGGGAATGTGAAGATTGCCAATGCGATCTGTGTAGCTCCCGTATTGGGGTTTGCAAAGCATAAGGAATCTCTGGGTTTAGGGGACATCCGGAGATTTATGGGAAGGGGTAATTAACGGAGTTCACAATCATAGAATCATAGAGTTGGAAGAGACCACAAGGGCCATCCAGTCCAACCCCCTGCCAAGCAGGAAACACCATCAAAGCATTCTTGACAGATGGCTGTCAAGCCTCTGCTTAAAGACCTCCAAAGAAGGAGACTCCACCACACTTCTTGGCAGCAAATTCCACTGTCAAACAGCTCTTACTGCCAGGAAGTTCTTCCTAATGTTCTTCCTAATGTTTAATCCACATTAAGATGAGGTACGGATGCGCTCAGGTAACCAAGGCCAAAAGCAAAGGGGTGGGGAATTCCCCTGTCGTCACCCTTTTAACCCAGATTGCCAGTCCAATAAATGCTTGATGGCAGTTTATGGCCCCCGCACCCCTCATGACACTTCAAATAATAATAAAACAATCTCTTTCCGTTCTGGGAGTTGCACAAACAACATTCTTTCATTGTGCAAGAAAAAATTCTTTCATTGCTCCTCATCCTTCCTATTAAATGACTCTTTCCGGGTTCAGGAGGAAAGTTTGCACTTTAATTATTAACTCCCAGAAGGTGCCGACCAGCTGTCATTCTGAGTAGGAAGATGAAAAAGCAAACAGGCTGGTTTTGCTGCATAAGCGGAAAGCTGTGCTCTGATTTCCAGAAGCAGCCGGCTAACCAGTTAGGGAGCCTCTGACTAGGCCAAAATGGACCAGGGTGGCCATTCATGGACGACACTCCACGCCCGAGAACCCCCCCCAAAAAACCAGAGAGATAAAAAAGACGGGTTCTTTTTGTGCATAGATACTATCTATAATTTAGATAGAAATGTATTTAATCTCAGTAGAGAGGCAACAGCAGACCCTCCAAGTGTCCCTATTTTCCAGGGACAGTTGCGGATTTACAGAAGACGTCCCGGTTTTTTATTTGACCCCGCTTTTCCTTAGGACATCCCTATTTTCATCAGAGAAATGTTGGAGGGTATGGTAGGATGCCCCTATTTTCGTCGGCGACCCCCAAGCCAAGAAGATAAGTAACTATACAACCTTTAGAAGACATCTGAAGGTAGCCCTGGATAGGGAAGTTTTTAATGTTTAATTTTTTAAAAATGTATTTACCGATATATATATATTGGAAGCCTCCCACAGTGGCTGGGGCAACCCAGTCAGATGAGTGGGTAATAATAATAATAATAATAATAATAATAATAATAATAATAATAAATAGGGCACCCCTATTTTCATTGCAGAAATATTGGAGGTTATGCAACAATTAAACATTAAAAACTTCCCTAAACAGGGCTGCCTTCAGATGTCTTCTAAAAGTCAGACAGTTGTTTATTTCCTTGACATCTGATGGGCGGGAGTTCCACAGGGCGGGTGCCACCACCGAGAAGGCCCTCTGCTTAATTCCCTGTAATTTCTCTTCTTGCAGGGAGGGAACCGCCAGAAGGCCCTCGGAGGAGGCCCTCAGAGTCTGGGCTGAATGATGGGGGTGGAGACGCCCCTTCAGGTATACAGAGGCCATTTTGGAATTTAAAGATCAGCTGGAAACCGCAGGAGGGGAGGGTGGATTTGCACTCAGATCCCACTTGTGGGTTTCCTGCGGGCACCTATGAGAACAGGATGGCGCAGAAGATGGGCCAAGGGGTTCTTCTCATGTTGTTCTAACAGAGCGCACTTCCCCTTTGAGCCCTTCCACTGTGCATCATTTCCAGACATTCAGAGCGAGCTAAATATACAAGAATGGAGCCTCGAAGAGCATGCAAAGAAGTGAGGCCAGCCCACTCCCAATGAGTTGCTCAACCGCAGGCAGGCAACTGGCAAGCCGCGCTGCTCTTCTGCTGGCCCTCCAAGCATGGGCGTACCCAGGATCAAAGCTAGGGGGGGCACACCAGCCACACCCCCAGCCACCCGATTGGCTAGCTGGCAATGACATGGCCAGGATCCCCCCAGGAGGCATGGTCAACATGCACGCCCCCCAGAGAAAAGGGGGCCATTTGCAAGGCAGCACACGGAGCCACCCGCGCGTGCACTCCTGCCTCGCCTGCTCCTTTAATGGCAGCGGTGACTAAAAAGAGGCAGCAGCAGCAAAGCTGCCTCCGTTGAAGGAAACCTGGACCTGGACCTGGGCTAACTTCAGCCCACACTCTTTCAAGTCCCAGCAAGCACAGCACAGAAAGTGCTGCCCCACAATGCTCCACGGCACTTCATTTGCATGCATGCAAATGAGGTGCCGCAGAGCATTGTGGGGCAGCACTTTCTGTGCTGTGCTCGCTGTCACTTGAAGGAGTGTGGGCTGAAAACCCAGGTCCAGGTTTCCCTTGACAAAGGCAGCTTTGCTGCCACTCAGGCTGAGGCGGAGCACAGCAGGCAGCTGCCTGTCCTCTCCAGCTGCCCTGCTTCTAGGGGGGGCAGCTGCACCCCATGCTGGGTACGCCCATGTCCTAAAGATGCTGGGACTTTCTCTGGGAGTGGGAGGATTTCCGTTTCATACATTCTTTCGATATCCATCAAGAGAGTCTTCTGTCCGGATGTGTTTGATGCGCAAATCAACATCCCTGGACAAAATCCTCGAGAAAGGCTGTGTCCTCCTTCTCCTCCGCTTGCACTCCTGCCTCGCCCGCTCCTTTAATGGCAGCAGTGACTAAAAAGAGGCAGCAGCAGCAAAGCTGCCTCCGTTGAAGGAAACCTGGCCCTGGCCCTGGGCTAACTTCAGCCCACACTCTTTCAAGTCACAGCGAGCACAGCACAGAAAGTGCTGCCCCACAATGCTCCACGGCACTTCATTTGCACTTGAAGGAGTGTGGGCTGAAGTTAGCCCAAGTCCAGGTCCAGGTTTTTTTCAACGGAGGCAGCTTCACTGCTGCTGCTGTTTCGCTTCAGCCAAGCAGGCTGAGGTGGAGCACAGCAGGCAGCGCCCCTGCCTGTCCTCTCCAGCTGCCCTGCTTCTAGGGGAGGGCAGCTGCCCCCCCTACCCCATGCTGGGTACGCCCATGCCTGCAAGGTCCTCTTCCTCTGTGGTTAGAATTTGACGCTACGTCAGCAATTCCCTATTTGTAATCTCTGGGCACCCTGTCTCCTCTGCAAAGCGGCTTTGGAAGCGGAGGGAGGGCAGCAGGGCAGGGGTGGTGCCCTCAACCGTCTCCTCATGCCCCCTCTCTTCTCCCAGCCAGGGGTGACCCTTGGGAAGCCACAGAAACCCTTCCCGGCCTCGCCCCTTCACTGGTCCTGTTTCACCCTCTCCCTGATTGTTATTCCCTGGCATCTCATTGAGCTGAGATAATGTGTTCTGTTCGCCTGGATGCAAGAGAAAGAGAGAGGCGCTTGCAAATGTGTGCAGAAACAAGCCTATCGTACAAAGTTGTAATTTACATCCGCTGCTCTGCTCACTTTTGCCTCCGGTCTCCCTGGTATGTGCCCCCCAACACCATGCTTTTAAAGCACACACACCCAAGGCAAATAATTCTGGGAGCTGTAGTTTGTTAAGGGTGCTGGTTCCGCCAGGGGTAAACTACAGTTCCCAGAATTCTTTTTCTTTCCTTTTTATTTTTAGGTGCTTTAAATGTATGGTGTGCACACACAGCCCAAATGGTGGTTGGGCTTTGGACAAGGGAAAATGCCCAACTTGACCTTGCCGTGCGTAACGCCGACAGGAGCCACATTTAGCTCCCTTCTCCCCCTGCAGGATTTCGTGTCAATCAACTGCTTTGATGCAACCGCTTTCTCCTTGCTCTGAGAAAGACAGTCACTTTGCCGACTCCCAAGAAAACATTGCTGATTGCAGGGTGACGAGAAGACAGACGGATGTAAATATCAATAAAATAAGCAGGTACCGATTGAGTTTATTCTTCCGCTTTGCCATATTAGCTTTCATTCAGAACAGGAGATGTGTGCACTGTCTCCGCTACCCAGAAATATAGATATCTCAGCTTTGCAAATGGACACCAGGCAGATGAGACCTCTGGAGGCCTGCAGACCTTAAACACTTTAGTTTGGGTGGGCTTTTCGACGAGCCCCCTCACGTGACCGCTCGCCTCGGTCTCGATTACAATCAGGCTGAATTCATCCTATGACTAGCGGGAATTGTTATTTTTACGGATCAGATTTCCATGAGCCACTATGATGAGTTTTTGGCGTGAGGTTTGTCGGGAGATTATTTTGGTTGAAATTGACCTCATTAGACGTCCAGGCTGGAGGGGAAAGCATGCGGGGAAACGTTATTATTAAATAAACACAAACCCTTTTATTTATTCATAGTGATTTGGAGTGGCCTGGCCACATTATGCAAAGCAGGCATGTGCTTTGCATAATTTATTCTGAGCGGGAGAGGAGGCCCAAGGAGGGATGCCGAGTGTAGGAAACTCTGTCTCCCTTTCTAACATTCACTAGGATAGTGTATCTCAAACATTTTTAACCCACCACCTCCTGAACTTGCTCTGCCGAGTAACACTCCCAATCTATCACCAATAGTCTGTTGCACAGGTGAGCATGTAGCGATCTTCATGCACGAACCTGAAGGATATAGGTTGCATGCTTCGCCTGTAGGTTTATAAAGCATTTAATGTGTCAATACGAATGGAAGTCGTTAATACTGCAGTTGTTGTCTAAGGGATTGTTATTTTGACTGGAGTGTAATTGAGATGAATAAGATTTTGGAACACAGAAATAAAGTAAATCATTAAACCATCAATTCTAGCACACCGGGGGGGGGGGGGCACCGAAATGATATAATTTGGCATCTGAATGATTGGTATTAGCAATTGTATTATAATTTGGCAGTGTTATAATGAGGCTATTATTGGATTACTGTACAGTGGTACCTCGACATCCGAATGCCTCGACTTCCGAAGGTTCCGACTTACAAAGTCAGCAAACTCGGAAGTATTTTCGCCGCACACGCGTTCTGCGCCAGCGCAGAAGCGGCACGCATGGGCCGCGCATGTGCAGAAGCGCAAAATCGCGCTTCACGCATGCGCAAAATGGACACTTCGACGTCCGAAGGTTATGACGTATGAAGAGCGCCGTGGAACGGATCGCCTTTGTAAGTCGAGGTACCACTGTAATTGAAAACTAAGAAAAATTATATGGTGATAATAATAATAATAATAATAATAATAATAATAATAATAATAATAATTTATACCCTGCCCATCTGGCTGGGTTTCCCCAGCCACTCTGGGCAGCTCCCAACAATTATTAAAAACACAATAAAACATCAAAGATTAAAAACTTCCCTAATCAGGCCTGCCTTCAGATGTCTTCTAAAAGTCAGGTAGTTGTTTATTTCCTTGACATCTGATGGGAGGGCGTTCCAAAAGGAGGGTGCCACCACCGAGAAGGCCCTCTGCCTGGTTCCCTGTAACTTCGCTTCTCGCAGGGAGAGAACCGCCAGAAGGCCCTCGGAGCTGGACCTCAGAAGAGCCTGCTGAGAATATGCACCCTCTGCCACATGGGTGGGCCTTTGCAATGGGATGTGTTCACCCAGCTCTGGGTCTAGAGAAGGCCGATAACAAGTAGACAGCTCTGATTCCCAGCCCCTCTCCTGAAACCAACACACAGCATGTCGGCCCCTAGAACATAGCCTCGGCTCCAGTGCCGGATTTACATATAAGCTAAGCAAGCTATAGCTTAGGGTCCCACTCTCTTGAGGGCCCCCAACAAATTTAAAGGAAAAAAAAACACCCTGGATGTACATTTCCAAAATATAAGATAAAAAACAAATAAAATGAAACCTACAGACAGCAACAGTGTTTTGTGTTGTGTCCTATGATGTAAGTCATGGGCCCCACCTGCTAGCCTGCTCCCTAAAATATCACTGGTTTGCTCATTTCTATATATAGGGTGCCGACATTCTTCAGGGACTGGTTGTAACAATTACTTAGATAAAATACATATTTTGTTTAGTGGAAATGGCTTTAGATACTGTACCTATTAGGTCCATTAATATAACAGGCATGTCCAACAGGCAGATTGTGATCTACCAGTAGATCACTGGACGTCTGGGGTACATCACTGGTAGATCACTGGCTCCCCCCAAAGAAGCTCAACAACTTTGGCTCCCCTTAAAAAAAGCTCAATATTTTTGCCCTGCACCCCAAAAAACTAGGCTTTCCTCCTCCCTAAAAAAGCTCAACAACTTTGACCTGACCTGAACCCCCCAAAGGGGGTAGATCACTGCCAGTTTTTAACTCTGTAAGTAGATTGCAGTCTCTTGGGAGTTGGCCACCCCTGCCATATAGCATATATTCAACACAAAAAACAGTGACAAATTGTTGTTGACAAAGGGCAGCTGGACATAGAAAGGGTCCCATTACCTTCAGTAGCTTAGGGCCTCATCAAACTTAAACCGGCCCTGCTTGGCTCCTCCCAAGCTCTGCTTTTTCTGAGAAAGGTTGGGGTAATGACCAGGCACACCTAGAAGGCCACTGAACAGGTGTGTTGAGTTCTCTGCCAGGGAACATTCCACATCCCGTCGACTTGGCAGGTGGAAAGACAAAGGATCCACTGACCTGCCTCTTCCTGGAATGTCAAGAACAGAAGAGAAGCCCGCTGGATCAGGCCAATGCTCCTCCCCCCCCTTAGCCCAGCATCCTCTTCTCACAGATGCCGGTGGGAAACCCACAAACAGGATTTGAACACAAGAGCAGCATTCTCCCCTCCTGCGGTTTCCAGCAACTGGCATTTGGAAGCATCGTCGAGGCAGAACCCCACCATCATGACTACAACCTAGCAGCGCAGCAATAAAACAGCTGGCACATTTGCAAAGCTAAGCAGGGTCTGTTGCGGTTTCAAATTGGATGGGAGACCGTGTGTCGAGTTTCCTGCATTGCAGGGCGTTGGACTGGCTGACCCTTGGGGTCCCTTCCAACTCTATAATTCTATGATTCTATGGCTAGCAGCCCTCGCCGTATTGTATCGTGTGCTTCCTCCCATCCACCAACGCCAGTGAGAGAACCACTGGGACACAGCGAGCGAGTTGCCTTCTGCTAAATCAGACCACTAGCTCGGTATTGTCAACACTGACAGGCAGCAGCTCTCCAGAATTTCAACCCTGCCCTCTCTCGAGAGGGCAAGGATTGGACCTGGGAGCTTATGCCTTCCCCTTGTGCTGCAGACTGCCTGCATGTTTCCGAGGCCTTCTCTAGCACCAGGAAGGCTAGGGGCTTAAAAGAACGAAACAAAAACAGAGATGGAGAGACTCTTTGCCAGCCTCCGCATCCCTGTGTTCGTGCAGAAAGGAGGTGGCCTCGCTGCGGCATTAGCTGACAGCAACAAAGCCAGCATTGTTTCCGTGCCGCTTGAAATGCCACCCGATTGTTGACTCCCTTTGGCAGGGAGAAGCTCTCGGTTCCGAGAACTGGCCTCCCCTCTTGCCTTTCTTCTCTCCAAATGCCTCGGAGGACACCAGCTCCCTTCGTGCCCAGCCATGGGATTCTTGAAATCCTGCCAGTCTCAAATAGCCAGCGAGGTAGAGAGGAAGAAGCCCGTGTCAGGCCAGGCCAGGCCGGTGGCTGCCCGCTACCCCACCATGGGCACTAAGGCAACCTTCCCCAAACCTGGTGTCCTCAAGATGTTTTCAACTACAAGTCCCATCACTCCCAGCCATCGTAGACAATGCTTGGGGGATGATGGGAGTTGTAGTCCAATAAAGGGGCCTGTATGCCATTTCGTTCCCACAGTGGCCAGTCAGATGCTTCAGCGAATCCAATAATAATAATAATAATAATGATAATTATTATTATTATTATTATTATTATTATTATTATTATTATTATACTGGGTTTCGCCAGCCACTCTGGGCGGCTTCCAACAGAACATTAAAATGCAATAATCTATTAAACATTAAAAGCTTCCCTAAACAGGGCTGCCTTCAGATGTCTTCTAAAAATCTGGTAGCTGTTTTTCTCTTTGACATCTGTTGGGAGGGCGTTCCACAGGGCGGGCGCCACCACCGAGAAGGCCCTCTGCCTGGTTCCCTGCAACTTGGCTTCTCGCAACGAGGGAACTGCCAGAAGGCCCTCGGAGCTGGACCTCAGTGTCCGGGCAGAATGATGGGGGTGTAGACGCTCCTTCAGGTATACTGGACTGAGGCCATTTAGGGCTTTAAAGGTCAGCATCAACACTTTGAATTGTGCTTGGAAATGTACTGGGAGCCAATGTAGATCTTTCAAGACCAGTGTTATGTGGTCTTGGCGGCCACTTCCAGTCACCAGTCTAGCTGCCGCATTCTCGATTAATTGCTGTTTCCGGGTCACATTCAATGGTAGCCCCACATAGAGCGCATTGCAGTAGTCCAAGTGAGAGATAACTAGAGCATGCACTACTCTGGCGAGACAGTCTGCAGGCAGGTAGGGTCTCAGCCTGCGTACCAGATGGAGCTGATAGACAGCTGCCCTGGACACAGAATTGATCTGCGCCTCCATGGACAGCTATGAGTCCAGAATGACTCCCAGGCTGCGCACCTGGTCCTTCAGGGGCACAGTTACCCCATTCAGGACTAGGGAGTCCTCCATACCTGCCCGCCTCCTGTCCTCCACAAACAGTACTTCTGTCTTGTCAGGATTCAACCTCAATCAGTTGCCCTCGGGGCCTGCTTGCAGGCTTCCCTGTTCTCACAGCGGCCAACCAGATACCCTAGTAGGAACCCCAAAAGTAGGATTCGAACACAAGACCAACTCTCCCCTCCTGTGGTTTCCAGCAATTGGCATTCAGACGTATCACTGCTTCCTGGCTAGTAGCTGCTGAGAGCCCTTGCCCTCCATGAATTTGTCCAATCCTCTTTTAAAGCCATCTATGTTGGTGACCACCCCTGCCTCTTATGGCAGGGAGTTCCGCAGTTTAACTACGTGCTGCATGAACGAGGACTTACTTTTCTCTGCCCTGAAATTTCCAACATTCCTCTTCATTGGATTCTGAAGCATTATGAGAGAGGGAGGGAAACATTTTCTCTGCCGCCTTTATCCAGGCTGTTCCTAAATTTATTCTATCGTGTTACCAGTTACTCGCCTTTCCTCGAAATTAGAAAGCCCCAAAATGCTGCAATCTTTCCTCATAGGGGAATTGCTCCATCCCTTTGATCATTTCTTGCCAGTTTCCAAAACTTCCAACTCTGCAATATCCTTTTTCGAGGTGAGGCAACCAGAACTCTACAAAGCGCTCCAAATGTGGTCACACCATAGATTTGCATAACAGCATCATGATATTAGTTGCCCTAGCATGAATCATAGAATCATAGAGTTGGAAAAGACCACAAGGGCCATCCAGTCCAAACCCCTGCCAAGCAGGAAACACCATTAAAGCATTCCTGACATATGCCTGTCAAGCCTCTGCTTAAAGACCTCCAAAGAAGGAGACTCCACCACACTCCTTGGTAGCAAATTCCACTGCCGAACAGCTCTTACTGTCAGGAAGTTCTTCCTAATGTTTAGGTGGAATCTTCTTTCTTGTAGTTTGAATCCATTGCTCCGTGTCCGCTTCTCTGGAGCAGCAGAAAACAACCTTTCACCCTTCTCTATATGACATCCTTTTATATATTTGAACATGGCTATCATATCACCCCTTAAAGGAGAAAGGCATGGAATCTGCCTTTCTCATAGCTGCCTCACATCTTCATTCTATGACCCCTAAGTTTTCTTTCTAGTCTTTTGCAGCCAGTTCAAACCGTGTGAGCATATATACAAAATTATTATTATTTTGCCCTGCCGTAGCACCACATTACACTCAATTACATTCAACCTTCAACCTTTACAGACAAATAGAACCTAGGATAGATCAGTCGCTAGAGCTATCTTAACCTCAGGGCCGTGGGTCTGAGCCCCACATTGGGCAAAAGGTTCCTGCATGGCAGGGGGCTGGGCTACATGACCCTCGTGGTCCCTTCCAGCTCTACAATTCTATGATTCTGGGGTTGCAGAAGGCTATGTTTTGTTCCAAATGAATCGCCTGCTGATTTCTGCAAATCAAGCTGCTGTTAAATGAGGTTAGAGCAGGCATCCCCAAACTTTGGCCCTCCAGATGTTTTGGACTACACTTCCCACCTTCCCCGACCACTGGTCCTGTTAGCTAGGGATCATGGGAGTTGTAGGCCAAAACATACGGAGGGCTGCAGTTTGGGGATGCCTGGGTTAGAGTGTGTTTTCTGCCCAGCATGTAACGACAGACTCCGGTTGCCAGACTTCCAGCCTTAACCCGAAATCTCCAGGTTTGCCTGGCTCCCTTCCAGCTGGCAGGGGGAGGGCTGTGGGAATGTTCAGGGAGGCAGGAGAGGATATATTGTTTATTAATATCCTTCCTAACTTGCGTTAGCAAGTTCCTTTGCTTAGCAGAGTGCATCCCTTTTTTCACAGCACAGCAGACAGCTTGTTGCAGGCTGTGTAAGCCTTCCACTATCATACAGTTCAGTATTGAATTGTATGTTCCTGGTAAATCCCCTTTTAATCCCTCTTAAAAAGAATAAACACACCACAATCTTGTGTAAAGTATATAAAAGAAGTTTACTGGCACCATCAGTTCACAGTTGGATCCCTGAAGGCAGACCGTTACAAATACTGTATCTACATTTGGAACTACCCCAAAGGGGGGAATAATACCAGTGACTGCAGGCTAGCTGTCCTGCAGTTCACACAACGAAAGGAAGATGGAGAAGAGTCGAAAAGGAAAAAAAATGTGCTGCATGCCTTGCCCTTTTGTTACCTGAGCAGGTAAGGTCACGCCCACCTCTAGTCACATGTAAGAGGAAGGATGCTTCAGGCCAGGAGTGGCTGGACCAAACATTCCCCTGCATGTCTTTTCTAGGAAAACAAGGAATGTTGTACTTGACTGCTACTTATGTATCACATCCCACAAAGGCTTGACTCTCCAGATGGGTGAAATGACTCCAACAAGAACCATAAGAAAACTGTGCATGCAACTTGCAAGATTCAGCTGGCTGCATCTTTTAGCGTAGACATACCTTCCTCTGCTACCCTTTCCCAATTAACCTCCATCTCCAGGGCCTGCTCTGTGATATCACCAAGGGTTACTTCTAGGTTTCAAGCTTGGTTCCTGAAATCTTAAGGTCTGAGATGCTTCTGACCTGGTGTCCCACCTTGACACCAACCTTCCACTCCTAATGTTCAACATTTCACCTCGCCTCTCTAACTTGGCTAGTAAATCTTTATACATCCCATAAGACTAGTCAGACTGAAGACTGCCTTGATCCCTTCTTGAATTGTTGGAGATAGAAGGTAGTGTCTGCGCACTATTTTTAGACATTCTAAGTCAGGAACATCAAAAATCCATTAGGGGGGGCCTAATCCGGCCCCCTGGGCAGTTTTATCCGCCCCCGTGGCAGTTTTTTTATTGGGTCAAATCCTTTAAAAAAGCTCGGCATGCATGTTCACTTCAGCAAATCTGGCCCTCTTTGAAAAAAGTTTGGGCACCCCTGTTCCAAGTCTTGCTGTTATTACAATCAAATTTTGTAACCGAATCCTAAAACCATTACACAATTGCTTTAAGAACATGCGAGAAGATCACATTTCTTCCAAGTGATGAAGGGTGGCTAAGATGCATGGCCTGGTTTGCTAGTAACACTAAGCCATGGTTTGTTTAAGCCATGGTTTATTTAATACGCACAGGGTCAAGCAGAAGTTGTCTCACAGGTGATTGAACAAACTTCTCCAAAATCTTGGTTTATCTTCCAGCTGCTCTCGTCTTGTGCCTTTGTATCCTGATGAGCGTCAGGGGTAAGGTGGTCAAACCAACCATGGTTAAGGAAGGCTGCTGGGTTTGCATGTAAAACTAAGCTGCAGTTAACACAACCAAGATTTGAAAGCCAACGACAAACCATGGTTTCAGATTGTGGTTTGCTGACAGTAAATAAAACATAGTTAAGCCACTGGGCAGGGTTCAGGTTAGCAAGCAAACCATGGTTTGACAAACTAGGGCTAAGTGCTATGTGGGAACCAAGTGTGTCTGAATATGAGCTATTTGACCATCGCTGCACAATGGACATCTGGGGACTTGTTTTTTCCACAGAGTCTGGTTGGATTTCCCAGGATTCAGGGCAGCCTTCCCCCCATGCTGGTGCCTTCTAGCTGCTTTGGACTACAACTCCCATAAGCTCCAGCCAGCATGGCTGAAGTTAAGGGATGATGGGAGTTGTAGTCCAAAACATCTGGAAAGCACCGGGTTTTCTTTGTGCCAAATCTTTTCTAATTGATTTTCAGATTTTTACAAATGGGCTGCTAATTACAACAAATCTAACAAAGAGGGAGAAATCTAAGAAACCCCACTATCTAAATGTCAGCGCCAGGGAGTCCTGTCCGCATGGCAACAGCAAATGTTGTTTTCAGGCATATGCGGCAAACACTGCCAGACATCTTAAATCCACAGGCTGCCCTGCTGCTGTACTGTGAATTTATAGCGTCTCTTGGGCTAGTATTTGACCAGCTTTTAGATCTGCATTCCTGCGAATCCTGGGAAGCAAAGATGTTGGCAGAAGCCACTGCTTCCTTGGGGACCCTGGTGGAATATCCACAGGCGCCCAGAGCAAAGATGCTGGAACACAGTGACCTTCTTGCGGAGTCTGGTGTGGGCAGACAAAAAATGTGCCAGAGAAGCAGGAAGGTCGTGCGTGCGTGATGCACTAAGCGAATCTGCCTTGCGCTGGCAAGTTTGCAAACAGCAACAGGGTCACGCAGATGCCAGTGGTTACAAATGCCTCTCGGTTCGCAAGCAGGAAGCCCTAGACTCGTCTCTTGTGGGTTTGGTTTTTTTTTACTTTTTACTTTACTTTTTTTACTTTACTTTTTTTGTAAGGAACTAAGGCCCCGTCTTGCGCTATAAAGCACTATGACTTATTAATCAACCCCTCTTTCCTTCTTTGTGTGCCTCCTCCACGAGAGGTCCTCAGGATGGCAACACGAGAACAGGGCCTTTTCTGCAGCGGCTCCCCATTTGTGTGATGCTCTCCCCAGGAAGGCTTGCCTGGTGCCTTCATTATACAGTGGTGCCTCGACTTACGAATTCAATCCGTTCCGAAGGCACCTTCGTAGGTCGAAAAATTCGTAAGTCGAAAAGCGCCCTTGGAAACGTGATTTCCCATAGGAATGCATTGGAAATGGAAAAATTCGTAAGTCGAAGCAACCCCATCTAAAAATTCGTAAATCGAAAAAACCCTATCTAAAACCGCCGCGGTTTCCGTTTGGATGTCAAGAAATTCGTAAGCGTGCAGCCATTTGCCCCATTCGTAAGTTGAAAAATTCAGTTGTCAAGTTGTTTGTAAGTCGAGGTACCACTGTACAACTTTAGGCACTAGACGGAAGCATTCATTTTCTCCCAGGCCTTTGGTTGATTAACATCTGATGCCCTTTAAAATGTGTTGCGGGAGGAGGGATTATTGGCTTGCTTTTGTTCCTGTTTCTATTATGCATTTTTGTGGTTTTTACATTGCAATTTCATGTGAACTGCCCTGATATCTACGGATAAAGGGTGGCATGCAAATTTACAACAACAACAACAACAACAACAACAACAACAACAACAACAACAACTTCCCTAGGAACTCTCTGGGAATTGCGGCTCTGCAGAGAAAATACGAGTCTCCTAACGATTCTCAGCCCCCTTAACAAACTACCATTCCCAGGATCCTTTGGGGGGGGGAAGCCCTGACTGTTTCACAGTGGTGTCATAGTGTATTGTGCAAATGGGGACAGGTCCTATTTGTGGGCATCACTGGGGAATCTGGCTGGCAACTGTAGGAACGAGATGCTGGACCACGTGGGGTTTTGTCCTCATCCAGCTGCCGGGCTATTCTGACGTCCTTCTGTTATGTTCTAAGCATCGCTTCTGCTTCTCCCTTCCTTTGATTCTCTGTGCTCAAAAGGTCCACCGTACAATATGCAACATGACACCAAGGTCAGATTTAGCATCTTGAAAATGCTCGAGAACCAGCTCGAGCTTTGAATGGAATTACAATCACTTCTTGTTCCCTCGCCTTCCTTTCCCCCAAGCTTAACACTTTGCTTCCTGTTCAGCGTTTTGTTCCTTTCGGTTCAGAGCTTTGAAGACACCTATCCTTGTCACCCTTCACCCCCACTGATATCTTTCCTGATTTTGTAAACATTAGCTTCCTAACTTTTAAAGCCATGGCTGTTCTCCTCCCTTTGTGAATTTACAATTCCAGGATGCAGCTCAGATAGTGTGAGGGACAGGGGATATCGCGAAGTCCCTCCCCTCCTGAGTTCCAGCCCATCCCCGAGCGCAGGGGAAAGCAGGGAGAGTTCCGTCTCAAGTGGGGAAGCAGGAAGTGGGGTCCGAGGCTCAGACAGGGTAGCGGAGCCAGCATCCCAGGTGAGACAGGAAGGGGGAAGCAAGGGGGGCAGACCTGTCCCCCCAACTCCGGAATTGCGCAGAAAACGTAGGGGGAAGAGGATGGGTCTCCCCAAGTTGTTATGTTGGAGAAAAACGCGCCAAACGCCATTCGGAGGTTCTGATTCAAGCGGATAAGATGTGTCTCTGTAAATAGCACTGCCTTTAGCACTGTAAATACGCAGCACCAATAAAAAGATCAAATGCAGAGCTGTGTAGAGTCGTTACTCTGAAGTAGCCCACTCCGGCCACTGTGACAGATAGCTTGCCATCCTTCCTTCCTTTAAAAAAAGGGGGGGTAGACAAATTCATGGCAGATTGAACAATCACTAGAGAGGAGGGGGATATCCAAATCAGTTTGTGTTGAACAGTGAACATGCCAACTGCAGACTGTCTCGCCAGAGTGGTGCATGCCCTGGTTATCTCCCGCTTGGACTACTGCAATGCGCTCTACGTGGGGCTACCTTTGAAGGTGACCCGGAAACTACAACTAATCCAGAATGCGGCAGCTAGACAGGTGACAGGGAGTGGCCGCCGAGACCACATAACACCGGTCTTGAAAGATCTACATTGGCTCCCAGTGCGTTTCCGAGCACAGTTCAAAGTGTTGGCGCTGACCTTTGAAGCCGTAAATGGCCTCGGTCCAGTATACCTGAAGGAGCGTCTCCACCTCCATCGTTCTGCCTGGACACTGAGGTCCAGTGCCGAGGGCCTTCTGGTGGTTCCCTCGTTGCGAGAAGCCAAGTTGCAAGGAACCAGGCAGAGGGCCTTCTCGGTGGTGGCGCTTGCCCTGTGGAATGCCCTCCCAACAGATGTCAAAGAGAAAAACAGCTACCAGATTTTTAGAAGACATCTGAAGGCAGCCCTGTTTAGGGAGGCTTTTAATCTTTAATCGATTATTTTATTCTTCTGTTGGAAGCCGCCCAGAGTGGCTGGGGGAACCCAGCCAGATGGGCGGGGTATAAATAATAAATTATTGTTATTATTATTATTATTATTATTATTATTATTACTCTGAAACAATATGTGAACCAAGACACAGCTCTCTTCTGAAATTCGCACTGCTCTGAATTTTGCAACGCAGTTCTCCAGCCCAGTGTGGAGTACAAAATCACATCTACCATCCCAGGCTGAACAGCAACGTCATAGGGGCTAATAATTGAGATCTCCAGACACCGGCATGCAGCTACTTCACTCAGCTGCCAAGGCTCCAAGATGCTGGCAGGACCTGCTGCGGCCATTCCCAACAGAGACAGGGGAGACTTCAATTCAGGTCACACTTAGAGAGGATCCTAACTCACTCACACTTTCTGGAACAACAAACAAACCAAAACACAGCCATATCCGGACGGATATACTTCTCTGAATTTTGCAATACTGTTTTCCAGCCAAGTGATGTGTACTGGAATACATGCACTAAAGTAAAGCCCATATTACTGCATAGTTGGTGAAAATACCATACAAAAATGTGTTAGATCACGGGAATCCGCTTTGCAAAAATGTGCGTGTCAGGGGAAGTCGCCTATGAATTTTGTACAGTAGGTGAAACGCTGACAAATGCTGACAAATTTTCATGGGGATTTTTTAATAAACAAAACCAAACCACAAACTGATGTAGCAATGCGGAGAAGCGAATCATTATAGAGTCTGACGGGACCCCCAAGGATCATCCAGTCCAACCCTCTGCCTTGCAGGAATCTCAGCTAAAGCATCTGTCAGAGGTTATTACGGCTACTCCTGAGTAACGACTCTCCACAAACTTGTCTTTCAGAGTCTTTATTGGTGCACATTATTTACAGTGTGATGAGCTGTCGGTTTCATGTCCGCGCTATTCCGTGTCAGAATCCGGCACTGCCCCTTTCCACCCCTTGGACCAACATAAGAGCCTGGGGACAGCGAATCTCCTCCCTTTTCTCCTCCTCCTTAATTCCGCTGCCAGGGGGAAAGGGTCTACGCTCCGTCTTTCCCCTCTCCCCCCTTTCTGTCTCTCTCTCTTCCCGCCTGTGGAGCAGGGGCTCTTCCCTGCTGCCGGAGCCCTGGCTCTCCTTCTCTGCATCCTGACTCGCTCCTTCAGACCCTGCGCTTCCATGGCTGCTTGGGGAGGAGCTGCTCCTGATGATGGAGGGAGGTTCTCTATACTCTCTCCCCCTTACAGCATCCATGACAGATGGCCATCTAACCTCTGCTTAGAAACCTCCAAGGAACGAGAGGCCACCTCCTCCCAAGGGAGTCCGTTTCACCTTCGAACAGCTTTTATCGCCAAAAAGTCTTTCCTGGTGTTTAGTCGGAATCTCCATTAAGATCATCTCCTTTAATCTGAATCTAAGGTCAGAAAAAAACTAGAAACTGAGAAGAAACAGAGACAGGCATGTTGGCCCATCAATGATCACCACCAATGACAGCAATGATTTGTGCATTTGCCTCTCATTTATGAAACACTCTCTGTCGGACCTTCCTCTATCTTCCTTTCAGCATCAGGAAAAGATGCTCTGACTCTCCTGGGTTTTTTGGAGAGCACTAACAGTTGACCCTTTGGCAGCTGTCGGGGTTCAGTTTTGTTTTCTGTTGTGGGCAGATACTTTGCGTTTCTAAGTGATTCATTTATTTATTTTTGGACGAACGCTTTTGGTATGTCTATAGGTGCGTGAACTGCATGGCGTATCTCCATATTTTACTGTCCTGCAAATCACTTTGGGGTGTGTGATGCGATATATCAATATAATAAACTAAGTGGAACACCCATGAACACAGATTGCATGCCTCTGAGTGCCAGATGTGGAGAGCAAACAGCAGAGGCCCCGCCGGTGAACTTGCTCCGTTGGGGAGTTGGGAGCCAGTACTTTGGGAGTGTGGCTCTGAGGCTTTGCGCATGACATGTTGCTTCGTGGAAGAGGGGGGAAGAAATGTTATAGCTACCGTGTGGGGTGAGAGACCCCAATAATGGTGGGTGGGTGCAAGGCCCCTCTGAGCAGGGCCGGATTTCAGTTTGATGAGGCTCTAAGCCAGCGTTTCTCAACCGGTGTTCCGCGGCACACTACTGTGCCGCGAGACGCTGGCTGGTGTGCCGCGACGAGAAGGGCGATTTGCATTGTCACGTCGCTGACCCGCCGGAAAGGAAGCCGGCTGGGTCACGACGCGAGGCCCGCCTGGGGTCTGTGCGTGCCGTCTAATGTGTCCCCACTCGCTCCACAGGCTCTGCGCCTGGTGGGTCCGCCTGGCTACCGTGCAGCAGTACCGTGACAATGCAAATCGCCCTTCTCGTCGCCGCACGTCGCGGCAAAATTTAGAGTCGGCATCCAGCCGGAGGCCAGAGAGGGCGCCGCCGCCTGGGGAGGAGGAGGCAGGCGGGGAAGGCTGCGCAGGGCTTCCCTTCGCCGGGCCAGAGCGGCGGTGGCTGCCTGGGGTGGCTGGGAGGGAGGTGGCGGCAGCTGCGCGCCCGTGTCTGCCCGCCTGGGGTCTGTGCGTGCCGTCTAATGTGTCCCCACTCGCTCCACAGGCTCTGCGCCTGGTGGGTCCGCCTGGCTACCGTGCAGCAGTACTTCAGTGGCATGCTTTACGTCTCCCCTCCAAACTAAACTAAATATAGGGCGGCACAGAGTTGGTGTGCCGCGGGAATTTTTTTCATAGAACAAGTGTGCCGTGGCCCAAAAAAGGTTGAGAAACACTGCTCTAAGCTACTGAAGGTAATGGGGCCCGTTATATGTCCTTTGTCAGCAACAAATTGTCACTTTTTGTGTGCGTTGAATATATGCCAGGCATCCCCAAACTTTGGCCCTCCAGATGTTTTGGACTACAATTCCCATCTTCCCTGACCACTGGTCCTGTTACCTAGGGATCATGGGAGCTGTAGGCCAAAACATCTGGAGGGCCGCAGTTTGGGGATGCCTGGTATACGCTATATGGTAATTTATGGACCTAATAGGTATATGAAGCCACTTGCACATAACAAAATATGCATTTTATCAAAGGAATTATTGAACTGAAAGACAATTAAGAAGAAATATATTAATAGTGATTTTTTTTTTTTGGAGGGAGGAGTGGGAAATGGGGAGAAGGGAACATGATGGAATATCTTGGAAGAAGGCACATCTGGCTGGCTGAAACAGTGAACAGGGAATTTAAAGTCCTGACCAGAGACGAATGGCTGATGAAGATGATGGACTACGCTGAAATGGCAAAAATGACCGGGAAAATCAGAAACCAAGGAGATGGAAAACTTTAATAAGGAATGGGAAAATTTTACAATTTACTTAAGAGAACATTGCAAACAACTTAAAATGGATGTCATATAGAGGAGGGAGAAAGGTTGTTTTCTGCTGCTCCAGAGAAGCGGACACGGAGCAATGGATTCAAACTGCAAGAAAGAAGATTCCATCTAAACATTAGGAAGAACTTCCTGACAGTAAGAGCTGTTCGGCAGTGGAATTTGCTGCCAAGGAGTGTGGTGGAGTCTCCTTCTTTGGAGGTCTTTAAGCAGAGGCTTGACAGGCATATGTCAGGAATGCTTTAATGGTGTTTCCTGCTTGGCAGGGGGTTGGACTGGATGGCCCTTGTGGTCTTTTCCAACTCTATGATTCTATAATGCACATTTATGTCATTTTAAGAGCCATGGCTTCCTGCAATGAACCTCGGGAACTACAGTTCACCCATCACAGAACTAATTCCTAGCACCCTTAACGGACTACAGTCCCCAAGATTCTTTGGGTGAACTCACATGCTTGAAATTCGTGGTGTGGGTGTGACCTCAATCCCATAATGGCAAGTTCAGGTTGTGTAATTAGAGTGGATTGGGAGGTCATGTGCTCAGGCTTTTAGCAATAAGGAAAGTGGCAGAAAACACACTGGAAAGTGTGAGCCAATATTTGCTTTGACACAGGAGCATCTAACCTAAATCGGAATGAACGCTCATTGAATAGCCAAATAGTCTAATCTCCCACACAAATAAACTGGGATTACTCATTAAATAGGCAACCTTTTCTAACCTCCCTGCCAAAAAACCCCACATAGAACGAATTCTCGTCTAATCTCCCTGAAAACAAAGTCATTCAAGAGCCAACTTTGTCTCCCTGCAAAGGAATCAGGATGAATTCCTCAAGAAACAGGTAACCTGGAAGTGCCCCCTCCAAAACAAACAAACAAGCAAGCAAAATCCTTAAGTGCATCTTTTTCATTTGGTCTCCCTCCTTCCAACGTCCGGTCTAAATTGGCCACTTATCTTTGAAAAGTTCCTTCCCATCATTAAAGGCAAAACCCTTTGTCTTTCTCGGTGTCCCTCCCACACACCTGAGCGGCCTATAAAATCACCCCACGCTTCTTCGACAGCATGATGACTTTGACCTATTAAAGCAATGAGTCACTCAACTGGAGATACAGGAGGGCAGAGAGAGAGAGAGAGAGAGAGAGAGAGAGAGAGAGAGAGAGAGAGAGAGAGAGAGAGAGAGCGCACCTAGGAAGACATCTCTTCCAGCAGAGCCACAACACTTCTCAGATGACTGATAGTTGGGTTTAGGGTTAGGGTTGGGTTTAGAGTTGGGATTAGGGGTGGGGTTAGGGGTGGGGTTGGGATTAGGGTTAGGATTGGGGTTAGAGTTGGGGTTTGGGTTGGGGTTAAGTGGTACCTGCTAGATCAGGCATCCCCAAACTGCGGCCCTCCAGCTGTTTTTGGCCTACAACTCCCATGACCCCTAGCCATAGCTGCCAAGTCTCCCGTATTCCCCGGGAAATCCCCGTTTTTCCAGCTGTTCCTAGCTGAAAAATCGGGGTTTTTTTGTTTTCCCCCGGTTTATTTTGGCGCGACGGCCATTTTGGAACTGGGCGGAGCGTGCTCAGAAGCGACTTTTGATGCTGCTCTGCCCAGTTCCAAAATGGCTGCAGTGCGACTTCTGGCGCGGCGGCCATTTTGGAACTGGGCAAAGCAGCATCAAAAGTCACTTCTGAGCATGCTCTGCCCAGTTCCAAAATGGCGGCAGCGCTACTTGCGGTCTGCTACTTCCACCCGGTCCCTTATTTCTCCGACAGCAACTTGGCAGGTATGTCCCTAGCTAACAGGACCAGTGGTCAGGGATGATGGGAATTGTAGTCCAAAACATCTGGAGGGCCGAAGTTTGGGGGTGCCTGTGCTAGATGTTTCAGACTGTTTTTGTTTACCTGAAAGATTTCAAACTGTTCAAAGCAGTCAGTACGCATGGATGTCTTTGAGCAACAGGGGAAAAAAGAGGTGCTTTTCAGTTCACTGATATGCTTTCTTTTAATAAAGGCTTTCAGAAACATTTCGATTTAGCAGACATTTGTGGATTTTGTAAGTGATACGGCTGCTTAGAACAGCTGACCACATAAAGAAGTGGTTTCGGCTTTCGGGGAAATGTCAGGAAGGAAGCTTTCTATTTCTTTCATTTCCCTAATAAGATTGTTAATACTGTACGGGCTAAGAAGCAGAATATCTGGGTGAAGTGGTCGGCCGCTGCGAGTACAGGATGCTGGAAGCGATGGGCCGCTGGCCTGATCCAGCTGCAGCACTCTCCTTATGTACTTAAGGTCTCAGTTCATTCCTTGGCATCTCCAGGTGGGGCTGGAAGAGACCCTCTGCCGGAAACCCTGGAGAACTGCTGCCAGTCAGTGTAGACAATATTGAGTTAGATGGACCAATTGACTCAATATAAGGGCATCTTTCTATGATCCTTTGTTTTTCACGCAAAAGGCCCCAGGTTCAGTTTCCAACATATCCATTCGGGGATGGGACAGGTTCCTGTCCTAAACCCTGGACAGCCACTGCTCAGACAGCCGACCCTCCCAGTGTCCCTATTTTCCAGGGACAGTCCTGGATTTACAGAAGATGTCCCGGTTTCCTGGTTTAAGGCCTGGAAACGATGCCTTATGAGGAACGGCTTAGGGAGCTGGGTATGTTTAGCCTGGAGAAGAGAAGGTTAAGGGGTGATATGATAGCCATGTTCAAATATATAAAAGGATGTCATATAGAGGAGGGGAAAAGGTTGTTTTCTGCTGCTCCAGAGAAGCGGACATGGAGCAATGGATTTAAACTACAAGAAAGAAGATTCCACCTAAACATTAGGAAGAACTTCCTGACAGTAAGAGCTGTTCGGCAGTGGAATTTGCTACCAAGGAGTGTGGTGGAGTCTCCTTCTTTGGAGGTCTTTAAGCAGAGGCTTGACAGGCATATGTCAAAAATGCTTTGATGGTGTTTCCTGCTCGGCAGGGGGTTGGACTGGATGGCCCTTGTGGTCTCTTCCAACTCTACGATTCTATGATTCTGATTTGATCCCAGAATGTCCTGCTTTTCCTTAGGATGTCCCCTATTTTCATCGGAGAAAAGTTGGAGGGTATGAGACAATGGGGAGCTGACTGGACCAGGAGTCTGGCTCAGGACAAGTCAGTTTGCAATGAGAGAGAAGCTGGCAGTAGGGTCTGGGGTGGGGGGGTGGGAATGACACTTTTGTCGTAAGTTCTGAACATGCACAGTAAGCAAAGCCTCTCCAGGAGCAGCTGAGCACACCTGGATTTGGGCCAACAAAAGAGAGTCAGGACCAGGACACTTATTAACAGCCTGGGACAAAGAAAGCTCATTTCTACACAAACCAAATCTTGTTTATGAACTGTAGTCTGCCAAGGCAACTAGAGGCCCTACAATCATCAGGCAAGGCCTTGGTGGTGGTGACACCACTTTGGGCTGCCTGGTTGGCACTGAGCAATGACAGGGTCTTTTCGGTGGTGGCTCCTTGTTTCCCCGAATGCCCTCCCTTGTGAGGTGTGTCTGCCTCCTTCCTCGCTGTCTCACAGAAGGAATTAAAAAACATTCCTGAATGTTTTCAAACTGTGTTTGGAATGTTTTTAGGTTCTTTTGAGAATGCTTGTTGATTGGTATTGGGAATGAAGGCGGATATAAACTGAAATCATCATTATCCTCAGCTCTGAAAGAAAATCCTCAGTGTCCTATAGGAAAAGGGTATGGGTTTGAAGCTATATAAAGCTACCGCTTTGCAGGTCTGGGTCTGGTAAGTAGGAGGGGGCAACCCTACCTGAAATCCTGGAGAGCTGCTGCCAGTCAGTGTGGACAATATGGAGCTAGATAGACCAGTTTAAGGCAGCTTCCCTATGTAGCCTGCCAGGAAGGCCGAGTTCCCACTACCACTAACAGCTATATAATATATTCTGATTTTCGCCCTTTGTCCTCCCTGAGGTTTTAACAAGATTGTAAAAACTCCTTGAAAACTAGAAAAGTTTTGAGTCCTTGATGTTCGCCAGCTCCTCCTTCAATGCACACATGCGGAGACCTCTGCTCTGATTCCTACTAAACCATCTACAAAAACAGAGTCTTAAATAGCTGCCAAGCCGAGGAGAAGAGTTGAGATATGGAAGTGGGCCAGGCCTGTAGACACCACCAGCCGCTGCTGGAGAAAGCGGACACACATACAGACAGACACCCTAAGGGGTGAAGGACACAGTCATGGGCCAGGGGTCAGCTTCACCTGGTGAACACCAGCCTGAAGGGGGAGATGGCAGAGTGACTCAGGCTTCACCCTCCAGAGGCTGTGGACTCTCCTTCCTTGGAGGTTTTTAAGCAGAGGTTGGATGGCCATCTGTCATGGATAATTTTTAGCCAAGTTTCTTGCATTGCAGGGGGTTGGACTAGATGACCCTTGGGTCCCTTCCAACTCTACAATTCTATGAGAAGGCACTGATGGGAATCAGCTGGCTCCAGCCTTCTGAAACAGAGCCCTCAGCAGCAGTCAGCTGCTGAAAACGACGCCTGTGGTCTGCTAGACTGGTGACTGGGGACGGCCACCGAGCCCATATAACACTGGTCCTGAAAGACCTACATTGGCTCCCAATACGTTCCAAGGACAATTCAAAGTGTTGGTGCTGACCTTGAAAGCCCTAAACGGCCTCGGACCAGTAGACTTGAAGGAGCATCTCCGCCATAGCTGCCAAGTTTTCCCTTTTCTCGTGAGGAAGCCTATTCAGCATAAGGGAAAATCCCTTTTAAAAAAGGGATAACTTGGCAGCTATGATCTCCGCCCCAATCTTTCGGCCCAGGCACTGAGGTCCAGCTCCGAGAGCCTTCTGGCAGTTCCCTCACCGCAAGAAGCCAGGTTACAGGGAACCAGGCAGAGGGCCTTCTCGGTGGTGGCACCCGCCCTGTGGAACGCCCTCCCAGCAGATGTCAAGGAAATAAGCAACTATCTGATGTTTAGAAGACATCTGAAGGCAGCCCTGCTTAGGGAAGTTTTTTAATGACTGATGTTTTAATGTATTTTTAACCTTTTGTTGGAAGCCGCCCAGAGTGGCTGGGGAAACCCAGCCAGATGGGCAGGGTATAAATATTATTATTATTATTATTATTATTATTATTATTATTATTGCTCTCCTTCTGTACCCTTGGCCCTGTGATCTTCTGGATTCCCTGACCTCTGGACTGTCAGACGTCGTATGCGAATTCTGATCTCAGGCAAGTGTTCCTTGGGGATTCGTAGCCCCTGCTTGCTTGGCAACCAGACTCGAACGGGGCTACGACATACACCAGCTCCGAAACCAGTGAAGTCCAGTCCCTTTTTACAGAACATATGAACATGGGGAGAGACCAGTGCATAAGAAACTTTAGTAGGCAAATCTGTACTGAAGAAGAAAAAGAGCTCCGTAACTGGATCAGGCCAAAGGCCCATGTATGCCAGAATCCTCTTTCTCACAGTGGCCATCCCTCATTTGCAATGACGGGGATTCAGCTTGTGGGGAGGGGGGGTCCTGGAAGAATAGTGGTGTGCTGCCCCCCACTCTCATTACCGCCCTACAGGCAAGAGTCCCCCCCCCCAAACACCCCTGCCAGGCATTGCAGCCAAAAGCCCTGGCGTGCTTCTGCAAACAAACTCGCTCCGCGGGTGCACTATTTGTTTTGACGTCCGGCTAAACGGAACATTTTGTTCAGGTTGGTGTCCCCCCCCCCCAAGGGTCGTGCCCTGAGTCTCTGGGTATCGAAGGGATTTCTGCCAGCTCAGCTTACCAGATCATTCTCTAGGGGGGGTCAGTTCACACATGGCCCCCCACCGCTTGAGTTGCCACAGTTTGGTCGCTGGGCGCTTGAGCCTTTTTCAGATGATGTTAGGGAGAAACGCCTTTGGGCGGCAGGAACGGGCATTAGCACAGCAGGCTTCCTGCCTTGCCCCCCCAAAAAATGCACTGCAAATTGTGTGAAGGCTCCCCCCCGCCCCCGTGGTCTCCTCCAGAAAACCTGTTTTTTGAGCATCCATAGAATCTCAGTAGATACACTACACACAGCGTTCCCCTGATCCACCAAGCTTGTAACTCTATCAAAAACAAAAGAGTGGGTGACACCTGGCTTGAGAGCAGTACAGGTGAAAAGGATCTAGGAGTCTTGGTAGACCACAAACTTGACATGAGTCAGCAGTGTGATGCAGCAGCTAAAAAAGCCAATGCAATTCTGGGCTGCATCAATAGGAGTATAGCATCTAGACCAAGGGAAGTAATAGTACCACTGTATTCCGCTCTGGTCAGACCTCAACTGGAATACTGTGTCCAGTTCTGGGCACCACAGTTCAAGAAGGATATTGACAAGCTGGAACGTGTCCAGAAGAGGGCAACCTAAATGGTCAAAGGCCTGGAAACGATGCCTTATGAGGAACGGCTTAGGGAGCTGGGTAAGTTTAGCCTGGAGAAGAGAAGGTTAAGGGGTGATATGATAGCCATGTTCAAATATATGAAAGGATGTCATATGGAGGAGGGAGAAAGGTTGTTTTCTGCTGCTCCAGAGAAGCGGACACGGAGCAATGGATTCAAACTTCAAGAAAGAAGATTCCACCGAAACATTAGGAAAAACTTCCTGACAGTAAGAGCTGTTCGGCAGTGGAATTTGCTACCAAGGAGTGTGGTGGAGTCTCCTTCTTTGGAGGTCTTTAAGCAGAGGCTTGACAGGCATATGTCAAGAATGCTTTGATGGTGTTTCCTGCTTGGCAGGGGGTTGGACTGGATGACCCTTGTGGTCTCTTCCAACTCTATGATTCTATGAAAAGAGAGAGATGAGGTTTGTCTGGCATGACATGCTGGGTCTCAGATGATAACTAGAGCAAAGACACCTTTCTGATTCTGAGTTGGGCCCCGTGACTTAACTGGAGCCTATGCATTTGTGGATGGAGAGCAGGATTTAATCCCGTGCCATTGAGAAAGACCGCCTTGCCCATGGAAGAGGAACAATGAATGTCTTCTCTTTCCTGATCTCTCACTCTCTCTTCTCTTATAGTCTGGCCAGGCTGAAAGAGAGGCTGGTCAGCCTGGGAGAGGAACTATTAAACCTTCCTCATCCTGGCAGAGTAACCTCAAGGGGAAACAGTTAGGGAGGGAGACGGTATCAATGGAAATTAGCTTAGCATGGAATTAGCGGTGGGGTTGTATAATGGGAGCTGGAGTTGCAATTCCTTTGATTTCTAGTCTGTTCCAATTTGAAGACTAGGAGAGGCATCTCTATCTATCTATCTATCATCTATCTATCTATCTATCTATCTATCTATCTATCTATCTATCTATCCAGTGTGCTATTTTTCTATAAAAAATGTGCCAGAATGCACCATGAACCATACAATTGGAAGGGACCACGAGGGTCATGTAGTCCAACCGCCTCAAATGCAGGAACCTTTTGCCCAACACGGGGCTCGAACCCACGACCCTGAGATTCAGAGCCTCAGGCTATGAGCCATGTCTACCAACTACGTCTATCCCAGGTCTTCAATGTGTAATTCTCTGGATTTTGCAGAAGGCCCCAGCTCCAATTGTACAACCAAAAAAAAGGAGAGAAATGGACATTATATGAGTGGTTATAACATGCAGAAATGTACTGTGTTGTCGAGGAGCGCTTGCAAAAGATGTGTCTTGGGAGAAACGGAACGCTTTCCTTGTTCTTTTATAATAGCAATGGCGCCCACCTGAGAAGTACAAGAACTGAGTTCCAGCTGGGGGGAAAGCCATGTTTATCTATCTATGTACTGTATTTATGTACAGTCGTACCTCACGCCTTGGGAGTTGAACATTTTGGCTCCCGAACGCCACAAACCCGGAAGTGAGTGTTCGGGTTTGCGAATGTTCTTTGGGAGCCAAACATCCGAGGCGGCTTCCGATTGCATGCAGGAAGCTCCTGCAGCCAATCAGAAGCTGCGCCTTGGTTGTCAAACGTTTTCGGAAGGCGGACGGACTTTCGGAACAGATCCCGTTTGACAACCAAGGTACGTCTATCTATCTATCTATCTATCTATCTATCTATCTATCTATCTATCTATCCCTTTACCCTAAAGTCCCAGGGCAGGTCATGATAAAACAAGTACAACATTAAAAAAAAATTAAAACCACTTACAATCATTAAAATCAGGTGAGTCTTAAAAATGTAGACCGCAAGTGTCAAAAACCAGGTGTGTCTTCAGCGCACATCCTCCGAAAGCTGTACAATGAAGACGACACCAAATTGGGAGGGGTGGCTAATACCCCAGAGGACAGGATCACACTTCAAAATGACCTTAACAGTGGGTTTGTAACTGGCTGGCTGACCGAACCCAAAGGGTGCTCATCAATGGCTCCTCTTCATCCTAGAGAGTAGTGACTAGTGGGGTGCCACAGGGTTCTGTCTTGGGCCCAGTCTTATTCAACATCTTTATAAACAACTTGGATTATGGGCTTGAGGGCATCCTGATCAAGTTTGCAGATGACACCAAATTGGGAGGGGTGGCTAATACCCCAGAGGACAGGATCACACTTCAAAATGACCTTAACAGATTAGACAATTGGGCCAAAGCAAACAGGATGAATTTTAACAAGGAGAAATGTAAGGTACTACACTTGGGCAAAAAAAAATGAAAGGCGCAAATACAGGATGGGAGACACCTGGCTTGAGAGCAGTACATGTGAAAAGGATCTAGCAGTCTTGGTAGACCACAAACTTGACATGAGTCAACAGTATGATGCAGCAGCTAAAAAAGCCAATGCAATTCTGGGCTGCATCAATAGGAGTATAGCATCTAGATCAAGGGAAGTAATAGTACCACTGTATTCCGCTCTGGTCAGACCTCACCTGGAGTACTGTGTCAAGTTCTGGGCACCACAGTTCAAGAAGGATAGTGACAAGCTGGAACGTGTCCAGAAGAGGGCAACCAAAATGGTCAAAGGCCTGGAAACGATGCCTTATGAGGAACGGCTTATGGAGCTGGGTATGTTTAGCCTGGAGAAGAGAAGGTTAAGGGGTGATATGATAGCCATGTTCAAATATATGAAAGGATGTCATATGGAGGAGGGAGAAAGATTGTTTTCTGCTGCTCCAGAGAAGCGGACACGGGGCAATGGATTCAAACTTCAAGAAAGAAGATTCCACCTAAACATTTGGAAGAACTTCCTGACAGTAAGAGCTGTTCGGCAGTGGAATTTGCTACCAAGGAGTGTGGTGGAGTCTCCTTCTTTGGAGGTCTTTAAGCAGAGGCTTGACAGCCATCTGTCAGGAATGCTTTGATGGTGTTCCCTGCTCGGCAGGGGGTTGGACTGGATGGCCCTTGTGGTCTCTTCCAACTCCATGATTCTATGATTCTAAGGTGCCCAGTGCCCCTTCGTGGGGAGGGAGTTTCACTGCTTAGGGGCTACAGAGAAGACTCTCTCCTGGACTGCCACCACCGCTTTGAGCCTCTGAGGGTGGGGGCATTGCCCCACTAACCTGAGTCGGCCCTATCGGATCCTGTGCAGCTGAAGTGTGTCTTGCTTCAGGTTATGACACTGCTGATTGCCGGAGGGGCAAAGTCCCTTTCAAGCTGGGGCTGCCCAGAGCTGCTTAGAGAGCAAAGGGACCAGGGGTTGTCTTGGGGGCAAAGTTCTCCCCCACTTTGCAACATCTACACAACACTGTTATTACTGGTTCAGGACCAATGCAGGCGGGAGTTGTGGTCCAAAATATCACCATGTGGGTGAAGGCTATTGTAGGGCCTGTGGCTTTAATCCCATCAGTTTCAGGCAGTGGATTACCAAATAGGCAGGTAAAGGTAAAAGGTAAAGGACCCCTGGATGGTTAAGTCCTGTCAAAGGCGACTATGGGGTGTGGCACTCATCTCGCTTCCAGGCCGAGGGAGCCAGCGTTTGTCCGCAGACAGCTTTCCGGGTCATGTCCTTTACCAGCAGGACTAGACCACTTCTCGTGCAACGGGACACCGTGATGGAAGCCAGAGCACACAGAAACACCGTTTACCTTCCCGCCACAGCAGTACCTATTTATCTACTTGCACTGGTGTGCTTTCAAACTGCTAGGTTGGCAGGAGCTGGGACAGTGCAATGGGAGCTCACTCCGTGGCGGGGATTCGAACAGCCGACCTTCCGTTCGGCAAGCCCAAGAGGCAAGCCCAAGAGCGCCACCCGCATCCCTACCAAATAGGCAGAGTAGGCACTGACCTATGGGCCCCATGTCCTTTAGGGGTCCTGTGGCAACAGATCAAAGTAATATTGATTTGATCTTGAAAGATAAAAAAAAGTATTAGCGGATCATTTGCGAGGGCGCCCCGAGATTTCAACTGCCTAGGGGCCTCCAGAGGGGTTAATCCGGCACTGACTGCAGGGCCAGGAAAGAATTTAAGGGGGGGGGTTAGGACAGACATGGCCGTGTGCCCTGCCAGGGGGCACTGGAGGCCCCAACAGCTACCCCCAAATCACAGGTGTTGGTGCCATCTGAGCAACAGCCGGTGTGTTTTCGAACCGTGAAAGCGCATGGGCTTCACTTGCCGAAGCAATGCCCCACCTGGGGACTATATTTCGCAAATCCGGCCATACTAAGAGTTTGGCCACCAAGGAGGCACTCTGTTTCCCCGAGTGTGTTTACCTCCTGAAACATCCACCACTCTGGCAACTTTGGAGTTTGCAAGAAGTGATTTCAGTTCCTGCGGGGGATCCTCGTTTCTACGCAAATCCTCCGTTCGCCCGCGCCGCAAACAAATTAAGAGATGGACGGCACCGTGACAACTCCAAGCAAATTCACGTCTCGCAAGAACAAAACCAGGTTTTGCTTCAATGATAAACAAATGAAAAGACAAGGTTAGGGGGGAGGGGGCAAGCCAGGTTTTCCAAAGCAAGGGATGTTTTTGTGTTTGTGTGTTGACGTGTTCTACGGAGTCATCTGATCCTTCCTTTCATCCTTCTATTAAAGCAAGCAAAGTAACTATTTTCTGTGCGTATAACAAGGTGGGTGAGGTTTGTTCCCAGTCCTGTAGCTAACATGCAACCTGTGCCTATTTTGATTGCCCACTGGGTGTTAAGACTCGCTCGAAACTGGATCGGATCATTTTGCAAGCACAGAGCCAATTGTTTGTGACATTCCAAAACACCATTGTGCTTTAAATACATAGGAAGCTGCATTGAAAGGGAGCCAGGCTGCTGCTCCACCTAGCTCAGCATTGTCTACCCAGACTAGCAGAGGTTTTCCAGGGTTTCATGGGCAGGGGGCCTCACCCAGCCCTACCCAGAAATTTTAGAAGCTAGATGCTGCTGTATGCCATCGTTTCATTCACGATAGCAGCCTGCATTTCTCGTGGCTTTCTGGGAAGCAGGATGCTACAAGGGAAGCAGGATGCCAGCGCATGCTACAAGGGAATTAAAGGAGGCTTCCTCCCATTGAACACCTTGCACTACACTAAGGAATTAAGAGCTTAGCTCGAATTCCTTCTGTCTGGTGCAGGATGCAGAAACTATCGTAATTTGCGGAGACGTCTGAAGCTGGCGGGAGTCGTAGTCCAAAACTTCTGGAGGGCACTGAGTTGGCAAAGCCTGCCCTATTCTATAGGGGCTGTGTTATGTTGTGTGTTGGGTGGAATGCTGCAATATTATTTCTGCGTCTGAATCTTCATCCTTGGACCCATGGGTGTTCCCAGGAATTTTGGGAGGGTGGGGAAACCAAATACTGAAAGTGAGGAGGAAGCTAGTTTTTCACACGCGCAAATGATCGTTACGGTGTCAGTACATTTTGCTGCAAATCTCAGGCTCACAAATACTAGGGAGTTTGTTTAATGAAAGCTGGGAATCTGGGGAATTAGGGTTCATCCAGAAAGAGCAATTCCCCGACCCCTGCAAGCTATGGATGCCCATGCCACTTGAGCAGGTCAAGAAATACAGTATATTTTAAACTCTCAGCCTGGACAAAAATCCCAATACAGTAAAAAGAATAAACAACAGCTCCTCACAAACTGAAACACCCTGAGCTGAACAGGGAGGTAGCATAATAGAAATCACAATATAGTCTTCCTAAACGTGTTTTTCCAAGGTCCGCCTGTGTCCTCACAGTTGCCCCACAGAGATTAGTAAAGGATTTGATTTGACTCATCAAATAGCTAACAGTTGAATAACTTTTTGCTCAGATTTATTAATGGCCAGATTGTTCCAAGTAATGCCCACCCACAGCTCTGCTTCCTGGCCCACCCACACTTAACAACCAATACAACACTGGGCTCAGAAGCACTGGGTTCAAATCCGGGTCAGACATGCAAGCTATTGGGGAGGCCTTGGGCAAGTCAGTACCTCTCAACCTGTCAAGCCTACCTCGCAGGGTTGTGGTGAGTGGGGAATGCAATGGTGTAACAACCCCCCCCTTGCAAGAACCTAACGCCAGAGTTTATTCATGCTTGCTCAAAAGGAAGCAGCCAGCAACCTTTTTTATATAAAAAAAATTTAACCACACATTTGTACATCATAAATAAACCATGAATCATCATGAAATAAATCACGTTATCGTACAAAATGTGAGCTAAGTTGCAATGACTCAAAAGGCTTTCCTAAATTTGTACATATACCACTTTGAACCCCCAAGGGCTGATTGCATGACCTTATTTTTTAAAAGAATGTTTAAAAATCGCCCTTTGATTGTTGGCTTTTTAAGTCTCAAGGCTGCAAACTGATCTAGGTGTTGCGCCCCATCTCCCTGACAGGTCACAACCTATTTAAAACCGGCGGTTGACAAAACAGGAACCTAAAAATAGCGCAAGAGGGAGAGAGATCAACATCCCAGGGGGATTAAGTTATCACAAACCTGGGGGGGGGGGGAGAGAGAGAAGGAAAAGACCCAGATAGGATCAAGGGGAGCACTTCTGTGTGAGGAGGGTGGAAGTTTTCATGGAGTGCCTGATCTGTGGAACTCCTTGCTGCTGGAGTGTGTGTGTGTCAGAAATGCACCGAGAGACGTTTTCCGCGAGCTATTCCGCAACCTGCAAAGACACCCAGCCACAACTTACAGTTTCTGCTTTTTTCCGGGGAGAATCTCACGGTGCCGGGTCTCTTTCCTTTTCCATGCTCACTTCCTTGCCCTGGTAAAAGCAGCAGCAGCAGGAGGAATCGCCGGGAAATACAACATCCCACCCCCCTCTACCCGCCTCTCCTTGGCTGGCTTTTCTCTCTCTCTCGCGCGCGCGCGTTTGTTTCTTTCCAACACTTCGCTTGTTTCTGTCTCGGTTTGCAAAAGAGACGCAACAGCGACCGGAGTGGAGGCAGAGAGGCGTGCCTGGTACTGCGAACTGGCCTGCCCAGACTGGCCCCTGGGAGGGGAAAGAGTACAGGAGAGGCCTCTCTCTCTCTCCCTTTCTTTCTCTCTCTCTCTCTCTCTTTCTCTCTGGGCAAAGATGACTAGTTGCTGCGCTCTCAAGTCAGATTGCAAAAGCCCTAGCCTGGGACTCCTACTGCGTCCCTGCCGCGCGCTCCAAACGCGACACCCAGCTGCCGCCAGCTGTGTCAAAGCAGAGCCAAAACGCCTTCGTAGGAAACAAGCCGGATTTCCCAGTCCATATTTCACTTCCCCGCCACCCCCCACCCCCAGTGCCGGATTTAAGTACAGTATAAGCTAAACAAGCTACAGCTTAGGGCCCCAATCTCTTGGGGCCCCCAAAAAAATTTAAAGGGGAAAAAATGGATTGACATTTGCAAAATATAAGATAAGTTCAACAATTACTTTGATAAAATACGTAGTTTGTTCTGTGCAAATGGCTTTAGATACCTGTTAGGTGCATAAATTACCATATGTTTAGTCATTTAGTCATCTCCGACTCTTCGTGACCCCATGGACCAGAGCACGCCAGGCACTCCTGTCTTCCACTGCCTCCCGCAGTTTGGTCAGACTCATGTTGGTGGCTTCGAGAACACTGTCCAACCATCACGTCCTCTGTCATCCCCTTCTCCTTGTGCCCTCCAGTTTTCTCAACATCAGGGACTTTTCCAGGGAGTCTTCTCTTCTCATGAGGTGGCCAAAGTATTGGAGCCTCAGCTTCACGAAAAATTCCTTCCAGTAGCACCTTAAAGGTAAAGGTAAAGGGACCCCTGACCATTAGGTCCAGTCGCGGACGACTCTGGGGTTGCGGCGCTCATCTTGCTTTACTGGCCAAGGGAGCCCAGCATTCAGCTTCCGGGTCATGTGGCCAGCATGACTAAGCCACTTCTGGCAAACCAGAGCAGCACACGGAAACACCGTTTACCTTCCCACCAGAGCGGTACCTATTTATATACTTGCACTTTGACATGCTTTCGAACTGCTAGGTTGACAGAAGCAAGGACCGAACAACGGGAGCTCATCCCATCATGGGGATTCGAACCGCCGACTTTCTGATCGGCAAGCCCTAGGCTCTGTGGTTTAACCCACAGCGCCACCCGCGTCAGTATCTGAAGAAGTGTGCATGCACACGAAAGCTTATACCAATGACAAACTGAGTTGGTCTCTAAGGTGCTACTGGAAGGAATGTTTTTATTTTGTTTCGACTATGGCAGAGCAACACAGATGCCTACCTTTAACTAGACAGATAGCATATATAGCATATATTCCCCACCATTTCCGGGGGTGGGGGGTGGGATTGCATGTTTAATCAGAGAAAAGTCATTGTGAACCTGTGTCAAAGACTTTTCTTGCATAAAAAAAAGAAAATGAAATCTTGACATCTGGATTTGAGAACTAAAGATCATGTTTGTTTCTAGAAAGTGGCTCTGTGTGGGTTGTTATATTGGATTGGTCTGGACGAAGTGAATATTGTTTTTATTTGGCAGGCAGATGAAGAATCAGAAGTTTTTTCCTTTCTGAACCTTATTTCCCTCTCTTTCCTATCTTTTCACCTCTTTTCGCTCTCTTTTTATTTATTTCTTTTTCCTTCTCTATTTCTCTCCCTCCCCCTTTTTGTGTTTTTATTGTATGCATATAACAGTCTTGGCTTGGTTTTTAAAAGGGGGGGAGAAATATACAAAGTTTTGTATTCTTCTCTATAAACATTAATAAAAGTGATTAAAAATAAAAAATATTTTTTAAAATTGCTTGCGCCAAAGTGGATTAATTTTTTTAATGGGAATAATACTTTGGAAAACAGAAAGAAACAGTTCCTAGCAGTGCTTGATTTATAACCTAGATCTCCACTACTTTATAATATGATCATGGATATCCAGGAAGTTTAAAGCAAGAGCCTGAATCATTCCCAAAATTCTAGTTACAGGTAGGTAGCCATGTTGGTCTGAGTCGAAGCAAAATAAAAAAAAATCCTTCAGTAGCACCTTAAAGACCAACTAAGTTTTTATTTTGGTATGAGCTTTCGTGTGCATGCACACTTCTTCAGATACACTTGAATCAGAAGAGTCAGACCCTTATGTATATACAGAGGGTGGTGGTGGGGGGAATGGGTGATGGGCTGATGGGAGTGGTAAACCTGTAGATGGCTGTTAACGACTGCTGATGACTGCAATTGGTCCTGCGGGGGAAAAGCAAGGGCTGAGGCACTAAAGAAAGCTTGATCATGCATAATGAGATAAGAATCCGATGTCTCTATTCATCCCAGGTGGCTCCATGGTTTTAAGCTTGGTAATGATTTCCAATTCAGCAACTTCTCTTTCCAGTCTGTTCCTGAAATTTTTCTGTAATAAAACAGCTGCTTTGAGATCTTGTATAGAATGTGCTGGGAGATTGAAGTGTTCTCCTACTGGTTTCTCTGTCTTGTGGTTCCTGATGTCAGATTTATGTCCATTTATCCTTTGGCGTAAGGTTTGGCCTGTTTGTCCAATATAGAGAGCTGAAGGGCACTGTTGGCATTTGATGGCATACACAATGTTAGAAGATGAGCAATTAAATAGTCCTGAGATGGTATGTTGGATGTTGTTGGGGCCAAAATATAACGATAAATGAGCCTCTTCCATATGTTCCTTAAGTATGTATACAAACTCAATCACAGCAATGCAGGAATCTCAACCAAAGCATCCGTGACAGATGACCACGCAGCTTCTGCTTGAAAACCTACAAGGAAGGAGAGTTCACGACCTTTCAAGATAGTCCATTCCACTGTTGAATGGCTCTTACCACCAGAAAATTATTGCTGATATTTAGTATTCATCCCCTTTCTTGTAACCTGAAGCCATTGGTTTGGGTCCTAACCTCCAGAGCAGGAGGAAACAGGTTTGCTAAATCCTCCATGTGGCTGCCCTTGAGATATTTGTAGTTAATAATAATAATTAACATTTAGAGAGTTTCTTCTTTTCTTTTACAGAACTTATGATAATGTGACTATGATTTAGATTATGGGATAATGATTAAGTATAAGTGTTAACGTGATTATGGCGGGCAAACAGAGGACAATATGTAAAAATATCGAAGGGTAAATCCCTGTGTATAGTGTGGTGGAAGTGACAGAGGATGGAATGAATTTTGGTAAGAGATGACTGTTGAGTCAGTCAACAAGGCTTCATCTTTCTTTTTCTTCCCTGTCTTTCTTTTTTATTTTTATTTTCTTTCTTTTTTCCTTTTTACTTTCCCCTTGAATCTATCTCCTTTCCTTGTCCTTTTCTCTCTATACTTTCCTTTTCTTATCTTGAAGGTTAGATATGTTTCTTTGGATTTTAAACCCAGAAGAAAGAAATTGAATACATTAAAAATACTAGTTTTTTTAGGTATGTGTGTATTGTGTATGGGTATGGTATGTATGTGTATGTATTAATCTTTGTTCATTCTTTGTGTGATGTATGGTATGGTATGTTTGTATGTAGATGTTTCATTCTTTGTATTATTTTTTGTACAATAAAGATTTACTTAAAATAATAATAATAATTAACAACAACAACAACAACAACAACATATTATTATTATTATTATTATTATTATTATTATTATTATTATCATTACTACTACCCCATACATCTGGCTGGGTTTCCCCAACCACTCGGGCCAGCACGAAACAGCATTTTAAAAACACGAGAAAATTACAACTTAAAATGAAACATTAAAACTTCCCTAAACAGGGCTGCCTTCAGATGTCAGATAGTCGTTTATTTCCTTGACATCTGATGGGAGGGTGTTCCACAGCACGGGCGCCACTACCAAGAAGGCCCATTGCCTGGTTCCCTGTAACCTCCCTTCTCACAGGGAGGGAACCGTCAGAAGGCCCTCGGGCTGAACGGTGGGGGCTGAACAATGGGGGTGGAGACACTCCTTCAGGTCTACTGGGCCGAGGCCGTTTAGGGCTTTCAAGGTCAGCGCCAACACTTTGAAATGTGCTCGGAAACTTACTGGAAGATGGCTCTCATATCTCCTCTCAATCGCCTCTTTTCCAGGCTAAACATGCCCAGCTCCTTCAACCGCTCCTTGTAAGGCTTGGTTTCCAAGCCCTTGATCATCTCAGTCACCCTCCTCTGCACACCTTCCAGCTTGTCAACATCCTTCTTAAATGCTGGTGCATCTAAAAGCAATCCGTTCACACGTTGCAAGAGCTGCCATATCTTCTATCTATTGATCAAAGAGGGTGGGCATGGTATTGCCTTTCCAGGGAATCAATCTCAACCTTTTGCCAGAAGTAAGGGCTCAGAGCCTAGGGCTTCCCAATCGGAAGGTCGGCGGTTCAAATCCCTGCGACGGGGTGAGCTCCTGTTGCTCGGTCCCTGATCCTGCCCACCTAGCAGTTCAAAAACAGGTCAAAGTGCAAGTAGATAAATAGGGACCGCTCCGGCAGGAAGGTAAACGGCATTTCCGTGCGCTGCTCTGGTTCGCCAGAAGCGGCTTAGTCATGCTGGCCACATGACCCGGAAGCTCCCTCGGCCAGTAAAGCGAGAGGAGTGCCGCAACCCCAGAGTCATCCGCGACTGGACCTAATGGTGAGGGGTCCCTTTACCTTGACCTGTTAGGGCTTGAAGAGTCCATCTACATCTACCAGCTGCCGAACCCCTTATAATTGTCGTGTGGTTCAGGATGTGACCTTATTTCTACATGAATAATGTAACCCTTTTAATGTGCAACGGGCTTTCTATTCTTTGGACACCATCCAGGGATCGCTTATCACAGGAACAGGCAGTTTTAATTTCCCAGGAGCCTCTCCAGAAAGCTTCCCAGCATCTCCCACCACGCTGGCAGGGGTCTCTGCAGGAAGCAGAATCCTAAATGTACTGTTGTGGGTTGAGCGAGGGGGTCAATCTGGATGGTGTCCTGAGTCCAGGCCCGGCTCGCCCATTGACTCTAGTGGCGCAATGCACCACAGCGCCTGGGCGATCAGGGGGCGCTGAGGGGCGCCCCAGCAAGTGGGGGAGCTTCGCGGCGGCCTCCCTTTTCCCTCCACCATCCGCGCCGCGAGAGCAGGGAGGGAAGCGAGCGGAACAGGGGCACTAGGACCCTGTTCTGCTTTGCAGGGCCAGGGTCATCCCTCACCCCGGCGCTGCGTTTCATTGGTAGAGGCGACGCCACATGGCAGCACCTCTACCAATGAAACGCAGCGCTCTGTTGGCGGGAAGGAACCCGGTGTGGTGTTCTCCGCTGGGAGAAGGGAGGAAGGCCGCGCAGAGCAGCTGCGCCCCCTCCCCCACTCAATCCGGCGGTATCAGACAGGCAGGCGGCCTCTGGCACAGCGCGGCCCTGCTGTGAGGTGCAGGGGCCGCCGTGAGACTCCCGCCGCCCGGCACGCCAGGTAAGAGTTTTCCTTTTATTTAAGAGTGGGGGGGCGCCCACCCGAGGGATCCCTGCACCAGGGCGCCCGATGACATTAAGACGGCCCTGCCTGAGTCCCTTCCAATCCTTGGAATCCAGTCCCCAGCAAGGGTTAAAATCTAAGAGAGGAGGTTGCTGAACTGCTCAGGCAAGTTTCTGCGCAGGTCAATGACCTTAGCTGGCCGCTCGAGTGTCCTCCTCAGCATCCCAAAATAATGAGCTTGGAGACCCACAACCAAGTGATGGTGCTCATAATAAGTGAGTCCCCTCACCTGTCTGCTGGGTAGAAGAACAAGGGCCAGAGTTGGGTGAAAAGGCTGAGCTGGAAGCAGGCTGGAAGCTGGAGACACAGAGACCTGATGCTCTGTGACGGATCCAAAGTTATGTCTTAAATATTTTTTGTTGGGAGCTGTCCAGAGTGGTTGGGGCCACTCAGTAAGATGGGCAGCATATAAAGACAGCGGTACCTCGGTTTCCGAATGTCATCTGTTCCGGAAGACCATTCGAGTTCCGAAACGTTCGAAAAAAACAAGGCGCCAAAGGGCCTGCAAATTTAATTGAGAAAATTGAGAAACACTCAGCGGAAGCCATTCGACTTCCGAGGCACGTTCAAAAACAGAAGCATTTACTTCTGGGTATTCGGCGTTCGAGTTCTGAAATGTTTGTCAAGGGAGACGTTCGAAAACGTCTGTATCATTATCATTATCATTATCATTATCATTATCATTATCATTATCATTATCATTATCATTGGCGAGGGGCCACCACAGAGAGAGCCCCTTCTGGGGGACAGAGATGGAAAGACAGACAGACAGACAGACAGACAGACAGACAGACAGACAGACAGACAGACAGACAGACAGACAGACAGACAGAAGGGTCAGCAAGGAGAGAAAGTGGGGTAGCTCCGCCTATCTTTGGTTTTGCCCCACCCACTTTTGACTCCGCCTCCGCTGGCAGTGCTGCCCTCTACAGGCCACCCTGATGGAATGCAGCCCCCGACAGAGAAATAGGTGCCCACTTCTGCTTCACACAAAGGTTACGGGGAGAGAAAACGTCTTCTCCCTTTTCTGGCAAGTGGTCCAAAAGTGGGGGGGGGAGAAATAAGAATTAGAAGCTAAAACGGGCTAGTTGTGGGTTTCCCCCCACCCATACTTCCTGGTCAACCAGCAATCCAAGGAGGATAGAGTTTGCTTTTTCTTTTCTTTTTTTTCTTTTAGGGACTTTTCTCAGGAAACTACCAATCAGGTAGCCATCCTGTTTTGCTGGTTTCAAGATTGTGGCAGTTCCTGTTTCTGTATCTATATGGGAGTCCTATGCTAGCGATGAATTTGAGGCTGTGTACTGTGGGTTGGGAAAGAAGGGCTGAGGTGTGCCCATGGATTCTGAGATTCTGCCTCTTGCTCATCTATTGCCACAGCGGCCTTGAAGGATGGTCAGGAGTACCACAGACAACCCTGGCCTTTGTCCCTCTTTCCTTCCCTCCCTCCTCTGATGGCCTCTCGCGTCTCTGCCTCCCAAAGGCTTGTACAGCTGTTTGTTGCAGCAGCCCTGGCTATAAGCCCTGCAGGTGAATGGTGCCTCTGGGGCTGGCCAGGGGGTGTTTCCCAGGCCCCTGTGGGGCAGTGTGACGAGGCATCTCTCTTTGGGACAAGGGTGGCAACTGCGGCTGCCCAGAGGACTCCCAAGGAGAGGGGAGAGGAGAGGAGGCTGAGGGAACCCTCTACAAGGGAGGGTGTTCGAAAAGGGGTGAGGGGCTGCCAGCTCTGCAGGCAAGGGGGGGCATAACTGGGTTCCTGAACCCCACAGAAGTGCCGCAGAAGGAATGTAGTTGGTCAAGGGAGCTGTGGTCAAGGGAGCTGTGGTCACCCTCTTCTATATGACATCCTTTTATATATTTGAACATGGCTATCATATCACCCCTTAACCTTCTCTTCTCCAGGCTAAACATACCCAGCTCCCTAAGCCGTTCCTCATAAGGCATCGTTTCCAGGCCTTTGACCATTTTGGTTGCCCTCTTCTGGACACGTTCCAGCTTGTCAGTATCCTTCTTGAACTGTGGTGCCCAGAACTGGACACAGTACTCCAGGTGAGGTCTGACCAGAGCAGAATACAGTGGTACTATTACTTCCCTTGATCTAGATGCTATACTCCTATTGATGCAGCCCAGAATTGCATTGGCTTTTTTAGCTGCTGCATCACACTGTTGACTCATGTCAAGTTTGTGGTCTACCAAGACTCCTAGATCCTTTTCACATGTACTGCTCTCAAGCCAGGTGTCTCCCATCCTGTATTTGTGCCTTTCATTTTTTTTGCCCAAGTGTAGTACCCTTGACTATCTACATTCCTTCTGTGGCACCCCTGTGGGGCTCAGGAGCCCAGTGCCTCAGAAGGAATGTAGTTGGTCAAGGGAGCATAGCTGCCAAGTTATCCCTTTTTTAAAGGGATTTTCCATTATGCTGAATAGGCTTCCTCGCGAGAAAAGGAAAAACTTGGCAGCTATGCAAGGGAGCCGTGTACCCAAAAAGGTTGAAAACCTCTGGCTCAAGGAGACAAATTGCTAGGTGGTTCCCCACTTCATTTTACAGCCCAAAAACAGATCTGCAGAGGTATGTCAGCGAGCAGAGGGCTCAATTTTGTGGCTCTGGGTGTGGTTTCTTTCAAACTTTTGTTTCCCTATTTTGGGTTTGATGCAGAAGAAAAAACCAGAGCATGAGGTTTTTAGAAGAAGCGTCTCCCAGCGGAAGCGCGGGAGGGCAAGTGGGTAGCGGAGAAAGGGGTCTCACTTCTTCTTTCCACCAGCTGCCAGGGAGAGAAGAGGAGCCGGAAAGGAGAAATTGGAGGGGGAATTTGAGAGGAACGTTCCTAAGTCACGTTATTAGCAGCCTTGTGCCAACCTCCAGAAAGCTAGGCCTTCTGCTGAGTTAAACCTTTTCTCCATCTAGCTCAGTGTCGTTTAGGGCTTTCAAGGTCAGCACCAAGACTTTGAATTGTGCTTGAAAACGTACTGGGAACCAGTGAAGATCCTTTAGGACTGGTGTTATATGATCCCGGCAGCCGCTCCCAGTCACCAGTCTAGCTGCCGCATTCTGGATTAGTTGCAGTTTCCGGGTCACCTTCAAAGGTAGCCCCACGGAGAGTGCATTGCAGTAGTCCAAGCAGGAGATAACTAGAGCATGCGGCACTCTGGTGAGACAGTCTGCAGGCAGGTAGGGTCTCAGCCTGCGTACCAGATGGAGTTGATAGACAGCTGCCCTGGACACAGACTTGACCTGTGCCTCCATGGACAGCTGTGAGTCCAAAATGACCCCCAGGCTGCGCACCTGGTCCTTCAGGGGCACAGTTACCCCATTCATTCAGCAGCTGGCATAGTGGTAGTAGCTGCCGACAGTCTTATTCTTTGTGAATTTGCCTTATCCTCTTAAAACCATACAGGTAGGCAGCCATCACTGCCTTAAATTACTTTGCACTTTGTGAATACGTTCCCTCTGTTGTCTGTCCTGAATTGTCAGTTTCACTGGATGTCCCCAAATTCTGAGAGATGGAGGAAAACTTCTTTCTGTCCACGTCCTTCTTGTCACTCCCCTTTACCCTACTCCTCTTTTATTCCCCTAAACCAAAGAAACCCCAAACCTCAAATGTCATAACCTTCCCCCCCCTTTAGTGGTCAAAGGCCTGAAAACGATGCCTTATGAGGAACGGCTTAGGGAGCTGGGTATGTTTAGCCTGGAGAAGAGAAGGTTAAGGGGTGATATGATAGCCATGTTCAAATACTGTATATAAAAGGATGTCATATAGAAGAGGGAGAAAGGTTGTTTTCTGCTGCTCCAGAGAAGCGGACACGGAGCAATGGATTCAAGCTACAAGAAAGAAGATTCCACCTAAACATTAGGAAGAGCTTCCTGACAGTAAGAGCTGTTCGGCAGTGGAATTTGCTGCCAAGGAGTGTGGTGGAGTCTCCTTCTTTGGAGGTCTTTAAGCGGAGGCTTGACAGCCATCAGTCAGGAATGCTTTGATGGTGTTTCCTGCTTGGCAGGGGGTTGGACTGGGTGGCCCTTGTGGTCTCTTCCAACTCTATGATTCTAGTGGGATTATTCCAGCCCCTTGGTTGTTTTTGTTGCCTTTTTCTGCCTGCCTGGGAGAGAGAAAAATGTGAGTGTACAATGGTACCTCTGGTTGCGAACGGGTTCCGTTCCAGAGGCCCATTCGCAACATGAAAAGGCCGCATCCTGAAGTGCTGCGTCTGCGCACACGCGTGATGCAATTTGGCGCTTCTGCGCATGTGGAAAGCATGATTTAGTGGTTCTGCGCATGCACACTTGTGCCAAACCTGGAAGTAACCCGTTCCGGGACTTCTGGGTTCGGCGCGTCCGTAACCTGAAAGGACGTAACCTGCAGCGGAAGTAACATGAGGTATGACTGTACTTACAAAACAGTAGAGGGGCCATTGGATTACAGCCTTAAAATAACCATAATTGGCCCCTGTGAAATGATGTGTTTGTTTGACAGGCATTCATTCCTGTTGGTAAGTTTGTTGGTCGGCCTGTTTGCTTGTAATATGCAACAACGCCTAGAATGTCGAGGTGCAGGATTAAAGTCAGATGAGCACGGCCACGACACATTTCTTTATGTCAGGACTGAATGGCAACACGTTCCCCACACCAGTGCCGGATTTACGTACAGTCATACCTCAGGTTACAGAGGCTTCGGGGTGCGCATTTTTGGGTTGCGCACTGCGCCGAACCCGGAAGTATTGGAACGGGTTCCTTCCGGGTTTCGGCGCTAAATCGCACTTTGCACATGTGCAGAAGCGTAGAAGCGGCGGATCACGTTCGCAACTTGAGCGTCCACTGTATAAGCCAAACAGGCTATATAGCTTAGGAACCCACTCTCTTGGGGCCCCCAGAAAATTATACTTCTTCTTAATTGTATTTCACTATTAATATACCAGGTGGCGCTGTGGGTTAAACCACTGAGCCTAGGGCTTGCTGATCAGAAGGTCGGTGGTTCGAATCCCTGTGACGGGGTGAGCTCCCGTTGCTTGGTCCCAGCTCCTGCCAACCTAGCAGTTCGAAAGCACGTCAAAATGCAAGTAGATAAACAGGAGCCGCTACAGCGGGAAGGTAAATGGCGTTTCCATGTGCTGCTCTGGTTTGCCAGAAGCGGCTTTGTCATGCTGGCCACATGACCTGGAAGCTACACGCCGGCTCCCTCGGCCAATAATGCGAGATGAGCGCGCAACCCCAGAGTCGGTCACGACTGGACCTAATGGTCAGGGGTCCCTTTACCTATACTTCTTCTTAATTGTATTTCAGTTCAACAATTACTTTGATAAAATACATATTTTGTTATGTGCAAATGGCTTGAGATACCTATTAGGTTCATAAATGACCATATAGCATATATTCAACACAAAAAAACAGCGACCATTTGCTGTTGACAAAGGACAGCTGGACATATAAAGGGACCCGTGACCTTCAGTAGCTTAGGGCCTCATCAAACCTAAATGCGGCCCTGCCCCACAACCCCATTTCCAAAGGAGCGGGGGAAATTCAGCCCCACAGTGTTTCACTTGCAGAAACTGATGCCCCCTTTCAGCCTGTACAAATCCCAGCTCAAGACACCCACTCTCAAATTCGAGGGGCGATTCTCTTGCATTGTTTTTGACCTATGTTAGTAGGGCGTCCCCTGACTTAGGTGGGAATAAGTACAGTAATTTAAAAGCCCTGCTTGTGACCTTGGAGAGCTGCTGCCTGTCAGTGTAGACAATGTTGGACTAGACGGACAAATAGTCTGGCCTGTGACAATAGATGTTGTCCCCACGTTGGGGAGGCAACCGCTTTGGACGCAGAAGGCTCCTGGCCAGATGCCTAACCTCCCCCCCCCCCAGTTAAAAGCATCAAGTTGCAGGCAGGGGTGGAGGAGAAATCTGATTCGTTTCACATTTAAAGGTGAATATAGCTAAGCACTTCCCGAAACAACAGGTGAGCCGAAACACAGGAATCCTTCAATTACCTCACTTCTCTGATTTTTGCAAGGCAGCTCTCCAGCCAAGTAATATGTGCAAAAATGCATGTGCGCCAGGGTAAGGCATGCAAGCTAATAATAGAATAATAGAATCATAGAAACTATCAGGTGTTGAATCTCGGGGTTGTGAGTTCGAGTCCCACACTGGGCAAAATGAGAGTCTGAGAGAAACCAAAACTGACAAATTTGTACATCCTTAGCTATGTGTCAGCTTACAGTATGACAATCAATCAATCAATCAATCATCCTCCTGTTTCCCCTCATTTTGAGCCTGGCAACCCCTCAGGACTCATGCATGGGGCTCTTAATCTTACGCTGTTTCTACACCTTTTCACATGCAATCTCGCCTGAAATGCACATTTCCCCCCACAAAGAAATACAACACATTTTAAAATGCGATTTTTTCGCAAATGCAGAACTGAATTTGAGGTCGAAAGAATGAAAAATGGAGAGAGAGGCTGCATTACCCTCCAACATTTCTCTGATGAAAATAGGGGCATCCTATCATCATCATCCTATCAACAATAAATGTATTACAGTATTTATACCCCGCCTATCTGACTGGGTTGCCCCAGCCATTCTAGACAGGCACTCCTGTCTTCCACTGCCTCCCGCAGTTTGGTCAAACTCATGTTCGTAGCTTCCGCATAACCATACCCTCCAATATTTTGCTGATAATAGTAGTAGTAGTAGTAGTAGTAGTAATAATAATAATAATAATAATAATAATAATAATAATAATAATAATTTATTATTTGTACCCTGCCCATCTGGCTGGGTTTCCCCAGCCACTCTGGGTGGCTACCAACAGAATATTAAAAACATGATAAAACATCAAACATTAAAAACTTCCCTAAGCAGGGCTGCCTTCAGATGTCTTCTAAAAGTCATTTTGTTGCTTATTTCCTTGACATCTGATGGGAGGGCGTTCTACAGGGCGGGTGCCACTACCGAGAAGGCCCTCTGCCCCCTGTAACCTTGCTTCTTGCAGGGAGGGAACCACCAGAAGACCCTTGGAGCTGGACCTCAGTGTCCAGGCTGAACGATGGGGGTGGAGACGCTCCTTCAGGTCTACTGGGCTGAGGCCGTTTAGGGCTTTAAAGGTCAACACCAACACTTTGAATGATGTTGAACGATGAAAATAGGGTCGTCCTACCATACCTTCCAACATTTCTTTGTTAAAAGTAAAGGTAAAGGTACCCCTGACCATTAGGTCCAGTCGCGGACGACTCTGTGGTTGCAGCGCTCATCTCGCTTTACTGGCCAAGGGAGTCTGCGTACAGCTACGCCACTTCTGGTGAACCAGAGCAGCGCACGGAAACGCCATTTACCTTCCCGCCGGAGCGGTCCCTATTTATCTACTTGCACTTTGACGTGCTTTTGAACTGCTAGGTTGGCAGGAGCTGGGACCGAGCAACGGAAGCTCACCCCGTCGCGGGGATTCGAACCGCCGACTTTCTGATCAGCAAGCCCTAGGCTCTGTGGTTTAGACTACAGCGCCACCCGCGCCCCTTGTTAAAAGTAGGGACATCCCAAGGAAAAGCGGGACATTCTGGGATCAAATCAGAAACTGGGACAGCTTCTGTAAATCTAGGACTGTCTCTGGAAATTAGGGGCGCTTGGGGAGTCTGAGATTGACCGATTTGGTCATTCCTGGTTGCAGGGAAAGGCCTTCCCTGCTTGAGAACCTAGAAAACGAATGTCGGGGAACAGAGTATCCAGTGGGATGGCCTGTCTGCAGCCTATTTTGCTCCTAATGCGATTGGCCTGCCCTGTGGTCCAAGCAAAAGCCATTCCCATGCTTTCTGCCTCTTGCCGCTGCCTTGTCAGCAACACAGGGGAAACAGGAACGTTTACTGCTTAGTAAGGGGTGCTGCTAGTGGCTTCTGCTGCTGCTGGCAGGCGCCGACCCTGCGATGAAATCTGAGCCTTCTGTACACAGATTAAATCCACCAGGAGGCTGCAGAATGCTGTCGCATCATTCCATTGACTGGCAGGGCCTGATGGTACCATGCCCTAGATTGGGGTCACTATTGTTGGTTTGCTGGAGCACCGAATTGCTTTGCATTTCCACATCCTCGTTCATTTTGTTCCCTCTGTCCAAAATGTCCGTCCCCCGTCCCCCCGCAAGCCACAATTAACTAAATGATGGACCCAAATGCTCAAGTGGTGCAAGTTGGTTCACTTTTAAACCCATACAAGGATTGTAAAACGGGCAAAATCACACTGGGAAAAACTCTGGGAGAGGGACTTGAAGTTTACAGCATGTAATTCTTTGAAGTAGAACTACATTCTACTTCAAATGTAGTTACGAGATGTAATGCGAGAGCCAGTGTGGTGTGGTGGTTAAGAGTGGTAGACTCATAATCTGGGGAACCGGGTTCGCGTCTCCGCTCCTCCACATGCAGCTGCTGGGTGACCGTGGGCTAGTCACACTTCTCTGAAGTCTCTCAACCCCACCCACCTCACAGAGTGTTTGTTGTGGGGGAGGAAGGGAAAGGAGAATGTCAGCCGCTTTGAGACTCCTTCGGGTAGTGATAAAGCGGGATATCAAATCCAAACTCCTCCTCCTCCTCTTCTTCTTCTTCTTCTTCTTCTTCTTCTTCTTCTTCTTCTTCTTCTTCTTCTTCTTCTTCTTCTTCTTCTTCTTCTTCTTCTTCTTCATGAACAGGATTCACGGGTGGTATTTAACTCTGAGGCAGGCATCCCCAAACTTCGGCCCTCCAGATGTTTTGGGCTACAATTCAAATCATCCCTGACCACTGGTCCTGTTAGCTAGGGATCATGGGAGTTGTAGGCCAAAACATCTGGAGGGCCGCAGTTTGGGGGTGCCTGCTCTGAGGAGGCTTGCTAAGATGTATAAGACTGGGGGGGGGGGGAAGTGTTTCATGTTAACGGAGAAATCTGAGGGCTCCCTTGGACAAAGCAACAAGGACACCAGCCAGGAATATCAGAGCAAAACAGCAGCCATTAGGGTTGGTCTTTATTGAAGACTGTCAAGACAGGACTCCCACCTGCCACCAGGTGGAACAAGATGGAAGCCCCGAACAAAGAGGATCCCCAACTTTTATTAGCTTCCCACCACCAAAATACACCCCTAAAAAGACATCACTAACATGTCACTACATGCCATCAATACATCACAAAAAGGAGGGGTTTCGAGAGAGAAATATGGGCACCTTGACGCCTATCCCGGTCCTCCTCTCACCCCTCCCAGGTGTAAATTCCTGAGCACAAAGAGAAGTTCATAGTTTCCTGAGGGTCATCGAATCATAGAGTTGGAAGAGACCACAAGGGCCATCCAGTCCAACTTCTTGCCAAGCAGGAAACACCATCAAAGCATTCTTGACATATGCCTGTCAAGCCTCTGCTTAAAGACCTCCAAAGAAGGAGACTCCACCACACTCCTTGGCAGCAAATTCCACTGCCGAACAGCTCTTACTGTCAGGAAGTTCTTCCTAATGTTTAGGTGGAATTTTCTTTCTTGTAGTTTGAATCCGTTGCTCCGTGTCCGCTTCTCTGGAGCAGCAGAAAACAACCTTTCTCCCTCCTCTATATGACATCCTTTTATATATTTGAACATGGCTATCATATCACCCCTTGACCTTCTCTTCTCCAGGCTAAACATACCCAGCTCCCTAAGCCGTTCCTCATAAGGCATCGTTTCCAGGCCTTTGACCATTTTGGTTGCCCTCTTCTGGACACGTTCCAGCTTGTCAGTATCTTTCTTGAACTGTGGTGCCCAGAACTGGACACAGTACTCCAGGTGAGGTCTGACCAGAGCAGAATAAAGTGGAAAGAGAAATATGGGCACCTTGACACCTATCCCGGTCCTCCTCTCACCCCTCCCAAGTGTGAATTCCTGAGCACAAAGAGAAGTTCATAGTTTCCTGAGGGTCAATTGGATTATGGCTCCCAAGTCCCCCTTTTGATAGTCATGTGGAAATGTGTGTGTGTGTGTGTGTGTGATTAAGTGGGGTGGGGGAAATTCCTACAACATCCTACAGAACTACGAGGGCGAAAGTTGAACAGACCAGTGGTTGTAAAAATAAATGAAAATTAAATGAAGAATTAACATCGGAATGGTTTATTGACTAATTAAAAAATGCAATGTGATATTAGATGATCAGCACTTCCCAAAATTCAGAGCATGGGAAGTTACCCAAAGATATATAATTTGGCATTTATATTTGGCTTTTTTGGTTGTATTGTAATGTGGAATGTTTTAATGTGGTTTTTATTGGATTATTAAAATGGAAATCTTAATAAATATTATTTCCAAAAAAATGTGTAAGCCTGAATCAGATAAGTGCTGGGGATGCAAAGAGGTGGAGGGTACATTCTTTCATATGTGGAAGGCTTGTAAGAGGGTAAAAGAGCATTGGGAAATGATCCATAATGAATTGAAAAAAATGTTTTAAAGTACTTTCCCCCCCCAAAAAAAACCCAAAGTGCTTTCTGTTGGGGATAATTCAGTCTGTAATTCCCAGGTGTCAAAAAAGGTTATTTATGTATGCTACTACTGCGGCCCGTGTTTTGTTAGCCCAAAAATGGAAAACGAGCGAGGTCCCAACCAAAGAAGAATGGCAAGTAAAGTTGACAGAATATGTGCAACTCGCAGACCTAACATAGAGAATAAGAGAAGAAGAAGGACACACATTTAAAGAAGATTGGAAAAAGTATATTGAGTATATGGGAAATAATTGTGTACAGCTGGAAACCCTGGCAGCGTTAAGACAAATTCCAACAGAGTAAATAAGTTTTGATGGATGCAATAACGGAATACTGAATATGGACAACACCATTACTGGCCCCAACAACATCCAACATACCATCTCAGGACTATTTAATTGCTCATCTTCTAACATTGTGTATGCCATCAAATGCCAACAGTGCCCTTCAGCTCTCTATATTGGACAAACAGGCCAAACCCTACGCCAAAGGATAAATGGACACAAATCTGACATCAGGAACCACAAGACAGAGAAACCAGTAGAAGAACACTTCAGTCTCCCAGGACATTCTATACAAGATCTCAAAGCAGCTGTTTTATTACAGAGAAATTTCAGAAACAGACTGGAAAGAGAAGTTGCTGAATTGCAACTCATTAGCAAACTTAAAACCATGGAGAGACCTGGAATGAACAGAGAAAAAAAGATTCTTATCTCATTATACATGATCAAGCTTTCCTTAGCACCTCAGCCCTTGCTCCCCCCCCCCCCCCGCAAGACCAATTGCAGTCATTAACAGTCGTTAACAGTCATCAACAGGTTTACCACTCCTATCAGCCCATCACCCATTCCCATCACCCCCACCCCCCACCCTCTGAATATACATAAGGGTCTGGTTGCTTCTGTTTCAGTGCATCTGAAGAAGTGTGCATGCACACGAAAGCTCATACCAAAATACTGAATGGTGTAGTTTTTGCAAACTATTCAGGGGTTTATGATATGCAAAATGAACCATGGAAAGAGAAGAAGGGCTGCTTGAAAGTTGGCACACGACTGTGATGTTTTCCGGTTGGCCCAAATAAAGATCTTGTTTTGCTATTAGCAGAAGGAAGAATGATTTAGCCACCTCCAGAGGATGTGCTCAAGCAATTTCCTGATGTGCAACTTGGGAATTTTCTGGGACTTGGCAAGGATTGCGATAATGGTGATGATTTCAGCAACACTTGTGGGAGGGAGTTCCATAGTTTAATTATGTGACCTTTCTTTTCTCTGTCCTGAATCTTCCAACCTTCATGGCATGTCCAGGAATTCTACCATTATGAGAGAGGGAGAAAAAAATGCTTTCTCTGGCCATTTTCTCCATACCATGTATAATTTTATCAACTTCTATCTTATCTGCTTTTACTCGCCTTTTAGTAAAAAAAAGTCCCAAAAGCTGCTCCAGAGAAGCGGACACGGAGCAATGGATTCAAACTACAAGAAAGAAGATTCCACCTAAACATTAGGAAGAACTTCCTGACAGTAAGAGCTGTTTGGCAGTGGAATTTGCTACCAAGGAGTGTGGTGGAGTCTCCTTCTTTGGAGATCTTTAAGCAGAGGCTTGACAGGCATGTGTCAAGAATGCTTTGATGGTGTTTCCTGCTCGGCAGGGGGTTGGACTGGATGGCCTTTGTGGTCTCTTCCAACTCTCTGATTCTATGAAAGCTGCCACTTTTCTTCAGAGAGGAGTTTTCTCATCCCCTCAGTCATTCAGGCTTCCCTTTTCTAAACCTTTTCGGACTCTACAACATCCTTTCTGAGGTGTGGCGACCAGAACGTCACACAGGATTGAAAATGCGGCAGCGGCACAGATTTTCATAATGGAAATGCGATATTGACAGTTTTATTTTGGCTGAGCCTGGATAGCTCAGTTGGTTAAGAGTGTGGAGTTGATCATGCCAAGGTTGCAAGTTTGATTCCCGTATGGGAAAGCTGCAGATTCCTGCATTGCAAGGGGGTTGGTCTAGATGATCCTCAGGGACCCTTCCAACTCTACAATTCTGTGATTCGATTCTGTTGTTGTTGTTTAGTCGCTTAGTCATGTCCGACTCTTTGTGACCCCAAGGAAGTCCGTTCCAAAACCAAAGCGTTCCAAAACCAAGGAACGCTTCCCCATAGAAAACGGATTAGTCTGTTCCAGACTTTTAAAAACAACCCCTAAAACATGAATTTTACTATCTAACGAGACCTTTGATCCATAAAATGAAAGCAATAAACAATGTACTGCGGTCACACAATCAATCAATCCCAGTAGCTGAACTGCTACTTTTGATGCTTTTGAATTCTGGTGCTGGAGGAGACTCTTGAGACTGCAAGAAGATGCAAGAAGATCAAACCTATCCATTCTGAAGGAAATCAGATCCTGAAGCTGAGGCTCCAATACTTTGGCCACCTCATGAGAAGAGAAGACTCCCTGGAAAAGACCCTGATGTTGGGAAAGATGGAGGGCACAAGGAGAAGGGGACGACAGAGGACGAGATGGTTGGACAGTGTTCTCAAAGCTACCAACATGAGTTTGACCAAGCTGCGGGAGGCAGTGGAAGACAGGAGTGCCTGGCGTGCTCTGGTCCATGGGGTCACGAAGAGTCGGACACGACTAAATGACTAAACAACAGCTGAACTGGGTTCCACGCAGTCACAAAAACAAAACAAAAAAGCCGCAAAAGCAAAAACGCAAAATAATAAATAGCAAAAACAGACAGACCTCAGCGAAGCATTCAGAGCGGAAGTGTGGCACTCAAATCGGATGCCTAACACTCAAAACGGAGCACGTTTGGCTTCCAAAAAAAGTTTGCAAACCGGAACACTTCCGGTTTTGCAGTGTTTGGGTTCTAAGTTGCATGAGTACCAAGGCGTTTGAGAACCAAGGTACCACTGTATTGCAATTAACTTCGTGGCTAAATATACAAACAACCATATGTCATTGATAATTGCAGACCTCTTTTTTCCCCCAATTCTGGGAGGGGGGGCAGGAATGCAAATCCTCCTTTTGTGACAATGCACCCCCTGCCTCCTTGGCCCCACCTCCAGTAAACATGACTTGATAGGTCCATGGGAGGCTTAGTGGGACAACTCCCAGGACTGGAATGTAGCAGCTGAAGGATAGAACCTCTTCGGAAAAAGAAAAGGGGGGGGAGCACTGCTTGTCAAAAATGCATATACACCTGCGCAGAAGTCCCAGAGGCCTGCAATGAGCATCTGGGTAAATATACATGGAGGAAGAAATAAAAGCATTGGTCATCATTTGTGCTGACCTGAGCTGATGGCGGTTGTGGTCCAAAGAATCTAGAGCAGGCCTCCCCAAACTTCGGCCCTCCAGATGTTTTGGACTACAATTCCCATCATGCCTGACCACTGGTCCTGTTAGCTAGGGATCATGGGAGTTGTAGGCCAAAACATCTGGAGGGCCGCGTTTTGGGGGTGCCTGATCTAGAGAGCCTCAGATTGGCAAAGGATCTCAGGGACGGCCAACTTCCAAGAGACTGCGATCTACTCACAGAGTTAAAAACTGGCAGTGATCAACCCCCTTTTGGGGGGTTCAGGTCAAAGTTGTTGAGCTTTTTTAGGAAGGAAAGCCCTGTTTTTTGGGGGGTTCACATAAAAGTTGTTGAGCTTCTTTAGGGAGGAGGAAAGGGACATTGAGCTCTTTTTAGGAAGGAAAGCCCTGTTTTTGGTGGTTCAGGTCATTTTAGGGGTGCAGGGCAAAGGGGTATTGAGTTTATTGGGGGGAGTCAAAGGTTTTTAGCTTCTCCAGTGATCTACCACAGACATCCAGTGATCTACTGGTAGATCACGATCTACCTGTTGGACATGCCTGGTGTAGATGACGCTTTCTTGAAACAAATTGCTGCTGTTTCTTGGGAGTTATGTATGAGCAGTAGAGGGGACTTCCAACTACCCCGAGATACGCTGGAAAAGAAACTCTGCTAAGCCTGGATCCTGTAACAAATTCCTGACGTGCCTTGCAAAACAACTCCCTCTTTCAACAGGTGGAGAAAGGAGAGATGAGGGTCGTCCCTCAATTTGACCCAAACCAAGTAAGGAAGATTTGGGGTTGACATGCCGGCAACAGCCAGGGTGCAAAAGGTTACAATCAGGAACGCAACACATCTAGGGCAGTTCTGGTGTGCAAACCTTCGCAATATGCTTCACGCACAATTAACTATGTGAAATATGCTTCCGGAGGCGGCAGCGGGGGGGAATTCTCCAGATGCTGCTCAGCTTTCATTGCACCAGCTGTTTGAATGCGGAAAAATGGATCCTCAGAGTGGAAGATCTCCGGGTCTTGGGCAATGTGTTTAGTATCAGCACAGGAAGTTTTGCATCGCCATAGTTACACAATAGGTTTGCACCCCCACCCACAATGTATTTATTCTGTTTGTTGTAAGGATGTCTGCTCCGTAGTAACGCAGAGCAGGATGAATCAGTCTTTTCCACGAGTGTCTATTTTTTATTTTGCTTTTAAGGATCAAATTGTTTTCACACACACACACACACACACACACACACACACACACATATACACACACACATACACACACACAAACATATACATATACCTATATATCCATATATATATGTGTGTGTGTGTGTGTGTGTGTGTGTGTGTGTTTTGCAAAAGTTTTACGTATCATTTAACATTCATATCTTATGCAATATTTTGGACTTCCATCAACCACGTCTAAGGATTTCCAATCTTCCTAATTTCTTCTTGTATTTCCTAATTCATTATTACTTTAAATAAATAATATCCAATTTTACTTATCCTAAAATTTTCTCTGTAATATTTCATATAGTTCTCCTTACAAAATTTCCTGCAAGCCTACTAGCATGATTTGCTGTTTACAATTGTCTTTCAAATATTCTCAAATTTAGTCCAGTCCTTCAAGAACTTCTGGTCCCGTCGGTTTCGAATTCTTCCTGTCATTTTATCCAATTCTGCGTAGTCCGTTAATTTCATCTGCCATTCTTCCATTGTTGGTAATTCTTCTTGTTTCCATTTTGGTGCCAATAATACTCTTGCTGCGGTTGTTGCATACGAAAACAGTTTTTTTATCTTGTCTACTAATATCTTCTCCTGTAATACCAAGTAGAAAAGCTTCTGGTTTTTTAAATAAATGTATATCTTAACATCCTTTTCATTTCATTATATATCGTTTCCCAGAAGCTTTTCACTTTCTTACATTCCCACCACATATGATAAAACGTTCCCTCTTTTTCCTTACACTTCCAACATTTGTTATATGTTTTATACATTTTAGCCAGTTTCACTGGTGTTATATACCATCTATATATCATTTTCATTATATTTTCCTTCAAAGCATTGCATGCAGTGAATTTTATTCCTTCCTTCCACAGCTTCCCCCAATCTTCTAACTGTATATTATATCCGAAGTCTTTAGCCCAATCATCGCATGAGAGTCTATTTTACATTGTTGGTGTTTTGACCATCATGGTCATATCAGCCACAGAAAAATAACATATACTGGTGCAATATTGAAAAACAGCATTGACCAAAATGTCTTTGCATTATTTATTTATTTATTTATTTATTTATTTATTTATTTATTTATTATTACCTGGACCTCACCTGGAGTACTGTGTCCAGTTCTGGGCACCACAGTTCAAGAAGGATACTGACAAGCTGGAACGTGTCCAGAAGAGGGCAACCAAATTGGTCAAAGGCCTCGAAACGATGCCTTATGAGGAACGGCGTAGGGAGCTGGGTATGTTTAGCCTGGAGAAGAGAAGGTTAAGGGGTGATATGATAGCCATGTTCAAATATATAAAAGGATGTCATATAGAGGAGGGAGAAAGGTTGTTTTCTGCTGCTCCAGAGAAGTGGACACGGAGCAATGGATTCAAACTACAAGAAAGAAGATTCCACCTAAACATTAGGAAGAACTTCCTGACAGTTAGAGCTGTTCGGCAGTGGAATTTGCTGCCAAGAAATGTGGTGGAGTCTCCTTCTTTGGAGGTCTTTAAGCAGAGGCTTGACAGGCATATGTCAATAATGCTTTGATGGTGTTTCCTGCTCGGCAGGGGGTTGGACTGGATGGCCCTTGTGGTCTCTTCCAACTCTATGATTCTATGATTATTATTACTATCATACAAAAAAGGTTAAAAAAGAATAAAACAAAACATACATTAAAATGCAAATGGTTAGGAGAACGGATACATTTCAAAGCATCCACATAAATTTTAAAATCAAACTATCCGTGTCAGAGGGCCTGGTGTGGCTACTCTAGAGTAACGACTCCAGCATGGTCTTTTAAGGTTTTTATTAAGTGCTGATTATTTACAGTGTTCAGAGCAGTAAAAATGCATCCTTAAGGTGAGGTGTCTGAACTCCCGAATGGCGATTGGCGCGTTTTCTTCCAGCACCACAGCTTTGGCAGACCCAACCTCTTCCCCCTACGTTTGCGTCGCAATTCGGGAGTTGGGGGAATTGGCCTCCCCCCTGTGCGTCCTACTTCCTGTCCCACCTGCGGCCTGGGCTCCACAACCTTGCCTGAGCCTCGGACACCACTTCCTGACTCTCCGCTGGAGGCAGAGCTCTCCTTACTCTCTCCCGCGCTTGGGGATGGGCTGGAACTTAAGATGGGAGGGACTTCCCTGTATCCCTCGTCCCTCACATCCATCCCCCTCCCAGGCTCCTCTCCCCCCCTTCCTAGTGGCTCTCCGCTTGCTGTGGACGAGTGAAACCCCAAGAAGTCTGTGGCATCCGAGCCTGTGGGTGTAAAAATTTTCCCCCAATCCTGCGATCTTTCTCCTTCCCCCTGAGAAGACGGGAATCCCAAGAAGTCAGTGGCGTCAGAGCTGGTGGGAGTAAAAATGTTCTGCCAGTCCTCTCCTGCCTCTGACGTCGTTGACCTCGGTGAAACCCACACCTCTTCTTCCGTGTCCTCAAATTCCGCTTCCCATCTCCATGGAGAGCTGCTGCCTGCTATCCCTTCCTCCTGCCCCTCCCCCTCTCCCTCCCTTTCCATGTGCCAGGGCTTGGGCCTGTGGGGGAACAGGGCGTGGAACTCTTCCACTAAAAATTCCTCAGGTACTTCTGTGGCCGGTATCCACTCATTGTGGGACGGCGGAGTGTCCTCCCATGCTATCAGGTACTCCAGTCCTCTCACCCCTCTCCTTGAGTCTAAAATCTCAGTTGCCTCATTGAGCTGTCGGGCGTCTCCCGTCTCCCCCCCTCCCTCTGGAGGCTGATCGCTGTCCCTGAACCTGGTACTTTCCCTGTACGGCGACAGCAGCGATCTATGAAACACTGGGTGCACTCTCATGTCCTCCGGCAGTGCTAGCCTGAAGGCTACCGGGTTGACCTGTTGCGTGACCGTGAAGGGGCCCAGCCTCCTGGGTGCTAACTTCTTGCATCGCCCCCTGGTGGGAAGACCTTCCGAGGATAACCAAACCTTGTCCCCCACCCTGATGACCTCTCCCGGTCGCCTGTGGCGATCTGCCCCCTTCTTGTACGCTTCCTTGGCCCTCTCCAAGTGTTCTCTGAGCTGCTGGTGCACCGTCTCCAGGTCCTCTGCCCAATCCTCTGCCTGTGGGCCCTCTTCCTCCTCCTCCCCCTCCCTCTCCGGGAAAGATCTGAGGTCGCGCCCGTAGTTGGCCTTAAAGGGCGACACCCCTGTGGAGACGTGCACCGCATTGTTGTAGGCAAATTCTGCCAGTGGCAGGCGATCCACCCAGTCCGTTTGCCTCTGGCTGACGTAACATCTCAGGTACTGCTGCAGAATGGCGTTGACCCGCTCCGCCTGTCCATTGGTTTGCGGGTGCCTAGCCGTCGACAAGCTGACCTCCACCTGCAGGAGGTTCATGAGCCGCCTCCAGAACCTGGAAACAAATTGGCGGCCACGATCCGAAATAACCCTTAAAGGCAAGCCATGCAGTCTGAATACGTGGTCAACAAACAGTTTGGCCGTCTCTTCTGCCGAGACCGCCCTGGCACACGGTATAAAATGGCACATTTTGGACATGAGGTCCACCACCACCAACACTGCGGTCTTGCCCCTGGACGACGGCAGGTCTGTGATGAAGTCCATGGACACTACTTCCCACGGCCTGTGCGGTGTGGCTAAGGGCTCCAGCAAACCAGCTGGTGGCGCTCTGACCACCTTTGCTCGCTGGCAGGTGTCACATCCCCTTACATAATCCCGAACATCCTCCCGCACCCCTGGCCACCAGAAGTGTCTCATGACTAGGTGAGTGGTTTTGTCCCTTCCAAAATGACCCGCCGTTGGGTTGTCGTGCATCTGCTTGAGGGCCTTACCTCTCAGCTGTTTGGTTGGCAGGTACAGGGCTCCCTTGTAAAAAAGCAAACCCCTCCTTTCCTCAAAGTCTTTGGCCTGCTCCCCCCCCCTCTCAGTTCTCTGAAGATGCGGGTGGCAAATTCATCAGCTGCTGTCAGTGCTGTGAGTTCTGCCTCGCTCACCACTGTTGCTCCGCAGGACCATGCTGATGGGGGGAAAATATGCCTGGGTGCCGGTGGCAACTCCTCCTCCATGTACTCTGGCTTGCGGGAGAGGGCATCCGCCCTGACATTCTGCTCTCCCGGGATGTAGTGGATGGAGAAGTTGAAGTTCGAGAAGAACTCTGCCCACCGTATCTGCCGCTGGTTGAGCACCCTGGCAGTTCTCCAGAACTCCAGGTTCTTGTGGTCTGTGCACACCTGGATGGGGTGCTTGGCGCCCACCAGGAAGTGTCGCCAGTGCTGGAACGCAGCGTGGATCGCGAGAAGTTCCCTGTCAAACACTGTGTAGTTGCGTTCCGGCTGGGTCAGCTTCCTGGAGAAGAAGGCACAGGGTCTCCACTCTCTGTTGGCGTCCAGTTGCAACAGAATCGCTCCCAGAGCCTTGTCCGAAGCATCTGTCTCCAGGCGTAGGGGCGCATCCTGCACCACGTGGAACAGGTGCTGGTCTGAAGCGAATACCCTCTTGAGGCTTTCGAAGGCTGCTTGCGCCTCTGGTGTCCACCGGAACTTCTGCTTGCCTCTCAGGCAGTCGGTGATAGGAGCCGTGACGCGAGAGAAGTTCTTGATGAACTTCCTGTAGAAGTTCGCGAAGCCTAGTAGGCGTTGGGCATCTTTGCGCGTCCTGGGGCTGTGCCAGTCCAGGATGGCCTGCACCTTGTCCTTGTCCATCGCCAGCCCCTTGTCTGACAGCTTGTAGCCTAGGAAGTCCACTTCTTTGGTGTGAAACTTGCACTTCTCCAGCTTCACATACAGGTGGTTGTCCTTCAGGCGCTGCAACACCTCCCTGACATCCTTCACATGCTGCACTGGGTCATTGGAGTAGATAAGGATGTCATCCAGAAAGACCAAGCAGTTCTTGAAGAGGAGGGACCCCAGGACGTGGTGCATGAAGGCCTGGAAGCATGCTGAGCCCCCTTGCAACCCGAAGGGCATCACCAGATATTCAAAAGAGCCCAGAGGCGTGAACATCGTGGTTTTCCATTCATCACCCTCCCGGATCCTAATCAAGTTGTACGCCCCTCTTAGGTCGAGCTTGGTGAAGATCTTGCCCCTGCGTGCCGCTGTCAGGAGATCATCCACTCTGGGCATGGGGAAAGCCATTGGCTCTGTCACCGAATTCAGCCGTCTAAAATCCACCACCAGACGGCGCTGTTGCGTGTCTTTCTTGTCCACCCAGAAGACCGGGCTGCCCCCTGCTGCCTTGCTTTCTCTGATGAACCCCCGCTTGAGGTTCTTGTCGATGAAAGCGCGCAGATCCTCCAGTTCCTGATCTGACATGGCGTACAGCTTGGCTGGGGGTATAGTTGCCCCTGGCACCAGGTTGATCTGGCAGTCAAAAGGCCTGTGTGGGGGTAGGTGGTCGGACTCCGCTTCGCTGAAGACCTCCTGCAGGTCCCAGTACGGCTTGGGTATTGCCTCACCCCCCTTGACGTGCATGGTGGCCACCGTGGCTATCGGAGGCCCCTCCCCTGGTTGGTGCTGCATGCAATGTTCCAGACAAAAGTCCGATCCAAAAGTGATGCATCTCTGGTGCCAACTTATGGAGGGGTCGTGGCGCGTCAGCCAGCTCATGCCCAAGACGATGGGGGGGTCTGAGATGGTTGTGACGTTGAAAGCCAGTGTCTCTGAGTGCCTTCCCACCGTCATTCTCATGGGGGGGGGTTTGATGCGTGATGGCCCCTCCCAGCAGCTCTCTGCCGTCAATGGTGGCCACGTGCAGGGGAAAATCCAGCTGCAGAAGTTGGATCTGGTGCTCTTCCGCAAAGTTTCTCGAGAAGAAGTTGGCTGAGGCACCACTGTCAATTAAGGCGAGGACTGTCAGGGGATAGCCATTTGGGAGCGTGAGCGTGACTTCTAGAACCACTCCTGCTCTGGGAGGGGTGGGCTGGCTGTGCTCCTCTCTGTGCGGGTGGGCGGGCGGGGGCTGTTGTCTGCTGACTGTGCCTGGCCGCTCCCCCTTGTCTCCTGCAGCCAGGCTGTCTCGTTTCCCTGCTGTGGTGCTGCGTCAGCTGGGGAAGGTACAACCGTTCCCGCCTTTCCTTGCCACTCTCTGCGATGAGGGCAGTCTCTGACGCGATGCCTGGGGGAGTTGCAGAGAAAGCAATTCCCGCCTCTTCCCTCCTTGCGTCTTGGCGCCGCCGGGGTTTGAAAAGCCCGCGCGCGCGCTCCTCCGATCTCCATCGGTTCCGGCTCTGGGCTTGGCCTGGGCGGGTGTGGGGGCGGGCCCTGGGGTGGGGTTTGGTGATGTGGTCTGTCCTGGGAGCGTGGGAACCAAGGTTTTGCTGCGCGCGTCGCTTGTTTGTCATTCCATCTGGATTCCTGTCTCACCCCCACCGCTAGCGCCGCTTTGCTTAACTCATCCATAGTTCGCGGTTTGGGACCTCTTGCCAGCTCATCCTTAACGTCTGCGTGCAAACCCATGTAGAAGGCTGATTTCACTGGCTCACTTTGCAGATCCCACCCCAGTTTGTGCACCAGCATGGTGAATCTCGCCCAGTAGTCCCTAACTGTCGATTTTCCTTGTGTTAAGTTATGAAGCTCCTCTTTAGTGGCCTCCATTTCACTGTCACTAGCGTACATTATTTTTAAAGCTTCTAGAAATAATTTTGCGTTCTTCATGCAAGGATTTTTTTGCGCGATGAGCGGTCTTACCCATTCTCGGGCGGCCCCCGTCAAATGCTCTATGATAAAGGAGACTCTGTGCGCGTCATCTGGGAATTCTGCTGCATGCAATTCCAGCGCATAATTTATTTCTGTCTCGAATCCTAGGTACTCCCTAGGGTCGCCGCTAAACTTGGTGACTAGGCTCTGTCCCCTTCTCACTTGGACTAGCTGCGGCTGGGGCACCCCCCCACCTCTAGCGGCTTTCTCCTCTTCCAACTTCTTCTGTAGGTCCAAAACCATCACCCTTAGCTGTTTCTCAGTCTCCTCTTTTGTCCTCACCTGGTCCACCAGCTTGTTCAGCTCCTCCTGCGCCCCTCGCGCTTCCTCCTGAGCGGCATGCAATTGCTGCTGTGCGTGCGCTGTGAGGTTCTGCAGCTCCTGCTTCGCTGCTTCGGCCTCCAGCCTCCAATGCTCAGCCTCTTGAGCGCTCATCGCTGCACTCCAAAGTAGCCAAAAAAAAGATTCGGGAGTTGCTGTCAGAGGGCCTGGTGTGGCTACTCTAGAGTAACGACTCCAGCATGGTCTTTTAAGGTTTTTATTAAGTGCTGATTATTTACAGTGTTCAGAGCAGTAAAAATGCATCCTTAAGGTGAGGTGTCTGAACTCCCGAATGGCGATTGGCGCGTTTTCTTCCAGCACCACAGCTTTGGCAGACCCAACCTCTTCCCCCTACGTTTGCGTCGCAATTCGGGAGTTGGGGGAATTGGCCTCCCCCCTGTGCGTCCTACTTCCTGTCCCACCTGCGGCCTGGGCTCCACAACCTTGCCTGAGCCTCGGACACCACTTCCTGACTCTCCGCTGGAGGCAGAGCTCTCCTTACTCTCTCCCGCGCTTGGGGATGGGCTGGAACTTAAGATGGGAGGGACTTCCCTGTATCCCTCGTCCCTCACAATCCGATTTAATCACGGCAATTTGCAACATTCGTCTCGGTTAGATTTATCCTTCGCTCTTGGGCTACCCCTGGAAATCTTGTAGTGCCGGCTTCCGGGTTGGTTGCGAGCGCCGGCGGCTGCGGGAGAGATTCCTCCCGGTCCTTTGAGGGGTTCTGGGGGGGCTTGCAGAGCGCGCAGCCCCCCGAAACTTCGGATAGAGAGTTCCGAAGACTTGGGGAACCAGGCAGTTGTCTTTTTTTTTGCCTCCTTTCCCCCCGAAGAGCTCTAATAAGAGCGCGAGAGCGGGAAGGTGGAAGGCACGGCACAGCGGGTACAGCGCTTTCCCCCAAAGGAGAAGCTCCGTTTACTGGCGGCGGAACAGCAACCAACTTCCTTCGAAATTTACAATATCAACTTGGAACCATCTGGCCACTGTGAGTAATGATTTTAAAAAGCTTCTAAAATCTTTTGATTCGGACGGATCTGGCCAAAGGGGAACCTATAATTACGGAGGTCGGGTTCTTCCCTCCCCCCTGTGGAAGATTGAAAGCAAAGATAGTCTCCGCAGCGCTTTAAACGTAAAGCTTTGTAACTTTATTTCTTGGACTTTATTTCTTGGACTTTGAACTATTTAAAAGAGAGCAGGGCTCTGGAAAAAACCCTGCAGTGGACAGTAATATTTATGTGAGAGACTGCTTGCTCAAACTGGAAGCGGGAGTTCGCTCTGCTCACTCTAGCCGATCGCCATTGTGACGGCATAGAAGAAATCTCCATATGAACTTCTGTTTACCTCTTGACAGACTTCGATTTGCCTGCAACCTTCCTTTGAGGATTTAAGGACTTTTTTTTTCTATTGAATATGCTACGTATCGACTTTCGAATTATAAAGTGACTGTGTGAAATATTGCTTCTTTGCCTTGAAACATTTTAATGAGCCAGTTTCAGTTTCAATATTTAGGCAAGCATACAGAGACTGTGTTATAAGTTAGCTGCCTGGAAGTCTCATGCCAGCGCTGACCTTGAAAAGGCTGCTTGCTTACATTTGTTTATACCTTCTCACTGATAAAAAGACATCTGGACTACTGGCGGTGACAGAGCTCTGACTGACTGATTTGAAGCTATTTATTAAGTGGAATTTTCCACTGAACGGCTTGCTCTGCCACTAGACTGAATGGTTTATATTTTATTCTTTTTGCTTTGATTAAAAGACATCTGGACTACTGGCTGAGACAGAGTGCTTATAAGTTGGGATTAGTATTTGAGTGAAATTTCTACTGAACTGTGTGCTCTGAGATTGGATTGACTGGAAGTATGGCAGGAACAGAGACTGGCAAAGAGACTGGCAAAGGAAAGAAAAAAACATCCATCTCTGCTACTTTGGAGGAGCAAACCCTAAGTGCTCTTGATCGAAATACGAAAGAACAACAACGCACTACGCAGGAACTTCGGCAGCTTCGGGAGGAAGTTGGAGCAATATCCAAGGATATTGCGCAGGTGAAAGCACAGGTGACTGGTGTGGAGAAGAGACTGGATCATCTTGAGGAGGAAAAAGTACCTGACTTGGAGAAGCAAGCCTATCAGACACAGGTGGCCTTAGCTTTTTTACAATTACGTCACAGAGAAGGAAATCCCAGGATAAGAGCATTCCCTAACATTGAGAAGGGTGACCTGAAAGAGGCAATAATAGAAGAATTTGTGAAGGCCTGGAATCTATCAAAGGAAGAGTTGGAAGGACAAATGATAAAAGCATTCAGATTTGGAGCAAAACCAAAAGGAGACAAGAGGTTGGTTAGTGACTGCTTGGTATCATTCCATACAAGAGAACAAAGAGATAGAATTCTGGGCCTACACTACGAGAAGACTCTAAAGGTTCAAGGAACGCCGATAATAATTTTTAAAGATTTACCAAAAAAATTTTTGGACCTGAGATCCCAATATTCTGATTTGGTAGCCATCCTGAAGAGACACGGAATTAATTACAAGTGGGAATTACCGGAGGGCTTGAATTTTCAATTTCAACAGAAGAAGATTAAGATCAGGTCAGCCCATCAGAAGAGAGAATTTCTTCAGAACCACGAGAGAGAGTTTTTAAGAGCTGGCCTAGCAACCTCCACTCCAGGCCAACCAGGACACCCGATTGAGCTAGATTCAGATTCCTTTTTGGGAGCAGGAGCTGCGGCAGCAATTTAAAGATGTCACTGAGGATTTTGTCATGGAATTCGAATGGATTGAATTCGAAACGGAAAAGGAACGAAGTTTATCATATTTTAGCAAAACAAAGATTAGACATAATATGTCTTCAGGAAACTCATATTACAAGAGCTCATCAAAGACTTTTACAGAACAAGAAGTTTGGTGAAGAATTCATTTCTTCGGATGATGTCAAAAAGAGAGGTGTGGTGATTTATGTGAAAGAAAAATTAAAGCCAAAGTTAATATTTAAAGATGAAGAAGGGAGATACGTCGCTGTGGAAATTTCATCGCAAGGCGAAAAATTTTTAATTCTGGGAGTTTATGCACCAAATGATGGAAAATCGGAGTTTTTTAAGAAGTTACATAATAAACTCTTGGACTATTTGGATTACAAATTATGCTTGATGGGAGACATGAATGGAGTGGTCTCTACATTAATGGACAGATCGCAAAGACAGTCCTGTACTAAAGAAGGAAGACTGCCGAAGTCTTTCTTCGACCTGATTGAAAATTTTGATCTGATTGATACTTGGAGATTGAAAAATCCATTGGAAAAAGACCAGACTTTTTTTTTCAAATTCTCAATAATCGTGGAGTCGTCTCGATTACATATGGATTACAAGAGATGTAGGACCAAGAATTAAGGATGTCGAGATTTGCCCAAGAACTTGCTCTGATCACAATGCTGTACTATTGGACTTAAAGATATCTCTTCAGGGAACTTTCAGATGGAGAATGAATGATGCGTTAGTAAGAAACGAGAAAATAGTGGAGAAAGCCCAAAAAACATTGAAAGATTATTTTGAGATAAATTTAAGGCCTACAATTGAGAAAAAAATTGTTTGGGATGCCAGTAAAGCAGTGATGAGAGGATTTCTAATTCAACAGAATGCAATAAAGAAAAAAGAATCGAATGCGAATAAAGAAAAGATTCTAAATCAGATGAAAGAAAAAGAAAGGAAATTGAGGGAAAATCCTAAGAATCAACAGGTACAGAAAGAAATTAAGGCATTGCAAGTTCAATTTTCTAAATTGATGAATCAAGAAATTGAATCCAAAATTAAATGGATGAAACAGAAATCATTTGAGTCAGCAAATAAATGTGGAAAGCTACTGGCATGGCAATTGAAGAAGAGGCAGAAATTGAATACTATTGTAAGTCTCGTGCAAGATGGAAAGCATCTGGAACACCCGACAGAGATACAAAAATGCTTTCAGAAGTACTTTAAACAACTGTACAAGCAAGAAAATCAAAATAAAGAGGAAGTGGAGCATTTCTTGGATAAATTTGGGCTGCATAAAATCCCAGAAGAGAAAAAATCCCTACTTTCCCAACAGATATCAATGCAAGAAGTGGAATATGCTATACAACAAATGCAGTCGGGCAAGACCCCAGGACCGGATGGTTTGACAGATGTTTATTACAAGACAATGAAAGACTGGTTAGTACAACCTTTGAAAGATTTATGTAATGAAATTTTGAATGGAGGAGAGGCCCCCGAATCTTGGAAAGAGGCCTACATCACTCTGATACCAAAACCGGATACGGATAGAATGCAAGTTAAGAATTATCGCCCAATCTCCCTACTCAATGTGGATTATAAAATATTTGCCAACATTTTGGCCTCCAGATTGAAAAGGGTCTTGAAAGATTTTATTCACCAAGATCAAGCTGGCTTCCTCCCGGGGAGGCATTTGAAGGACAACATTAGGAATGTAGTAGACATTTTGGAAATGCTGGAGCAGAAAATAAACAAAAAAGCCATTTTGATGTTTATAGATGCGGAAAAGGCGTTTGACAACATTTCTTGGCTGTTTTTAAAAAGAAATTTAGAAAAAATGGGGATGGGCAATGGTTTTTTGAATGGAGTAAAAGCAATCTATTCGGACCAAAAAGCTAAGATAATCGTGAATAATATGGTGTCAGATGAGATTAGAATTGAGAAAGGTACAAGACAAGGGTGTCCTCTCTCTCCTCTGCTTTTTATATCGGTCCTGGAAGTCCTACTCGACAGGATCAGAAAAGATGATGAAATAAGAGGTGTAACCGTAGGAAAGAGACAATATAAACTTAAAGCCTTTGCTGATGATTTGGTGTTAACTTTGCAGGATCCAGAGTCCAGTGCACAGAGGGCACTGGAAGTCATTCAAGAGTTTGGAAGGGTAGCAGGTTTTAAATTGAACAAATCAAAAACTAAAGTATTAGATAAAAATTTGAACAAGGAGGAGAGAGAGAAAGTGCAAGAAGCAACTGGTTTATCTTTTGTTAAAAAAGTGAAATACCTTGGTGTTTATATGACTGCAAAAAAATTAAATCTGTTTAAAGATAATTATGTGAAATTATGGAATGAAGTTAAGAAAGATTTAGAAATGTGGACCAACCTGAAATTGTCCTTGTTGGGCCGTATAGCAACGATTAAGATGAATGTATTGCCAAAGATGTTGTTTCTATTTCAATCATTGCCAATAATTGAAAAGTTGAGTTCTTTTAAGGAGTGGCAAAAGGTGCTATCGAAATTTATATGGCAAGGGAAGAAGCCAAGAATTAAATATAAGATATTGACTGATGATAAGCAAAGAGGAGGCTTCTCCCTACCTGATTTTAAAATTTACTATGAAGCAGCTGCCTTTTGTTGGTTGAAAGAGTGGTTTACATTGGAAAATGCTAACATTTTGGACTTAGAAGGTTACGACAATGTTTATGGTTGGCATGCATATGTGTGGTACGATAAGGTCAAGGCCCATGGAAGCTTTAAAAGGCATATAATTAGAAATTCATTGTTTAAGGTTTGGTCCAGATACAAAGATTTATTAGAAAGAAAAACACCTAATTGGATTTCGCCTTTGGAGGCCAAGGTCCGCAAAAGGTTAAATATGGAGACTGGTTGGCTGAAATATAGGGATTTATTGATTCAAGATGGAGACCAATTTAAGCTAAAAACATATGAGGAGTTGAAAGGTAAATTAGATGATTGGCTCCAAATATCATCAGATAAATGAAGCGTTTAAAACGGATAGAGTAATTGGTTTCCAAACTGAGAAGTCAAAGGTGGAAACAGAATTGTTAGAACCTAAGATGAAAATACTTTCTAGAATGTATAAATTGCTGCTAGAATGGCATACAAAAGATGAACAAACTAAAAATGCTATGATTTTGTGGGCAAAGGATGTGGGACATAATATTATGATGGAGGATTGGGAGAAGTTGTGGAAGGAGAATATTAAGTTTACTGCGTGTTGTCTACTAAAGGAGAATAAAATGAAAATGACGTACAGATGGTATCTTACACCAGAAAAGTTAGCAAAGATTTACCACAACAATGATAATAAATGTTGGAAATGTAAGAAAGAAATAGGTTCATTTTACCACATGTGGTGGACATGTCCACTGGTGAATGACTTCTGGAATAAGATTTATAATGAACTTAAAAAAGTGCTAAAAGGCACATTTGTGAAGAAACCAGAGGCATTCCTAGTGGGCATTGTAGGGAAGGAGATTCCCAAGAGAAAGGTATCTTTTTTCATGTATGCCACTACAGCAGCAAGACTTTTGATTGCTAAATATTGGAAGCAACAAACATTACCAACGATTGACGAATGGCAGATGAAGATGATGGAATTTATGGAACTGGCAGAGATGACCGGACGAATCCGCAACCAGGGAGAACAAGCAATTGATGAAGAATGGAAAGATTTAAAATTGTATTTAAAAAATTATGCTAAAGTAATATTTTAGAATAGAAATTAAGTGGCAAACAAAACTGTGGATTAGTTGAAGAGGTTATTTAGAATAAGAAAATAAGAAATGTAGTATCAAAGGTGAATAATAGAGGTAGAATTTGCTAATTAGAAAAGTGCTTAAGAAACACAGGGACGGGAACCCGAGGAGGTCCCAATTTACACTGTGATAAAGATAAGTTATATAGTTTTCTATTTTCTTATTATGTGGTTTTCTTTTCTTTTTTGATTCTTGTATTGTGTATTGTGTATTTTGTCTTTTGTATTTTTTGTTTTTCCCCTCTTTTATTTTTTTGTAAACCTCTTTTCTATTGTGGAAAACTAATAAATATTTATTATATAAAAAAAAGGAAATCTTGTAGTGCCGTCTGTCACCAGTTTGTCAGAATCAGACAACAAATATGGAATGTTTGCTTGATCATCAATATCAAGGTTTCTTATTTAACAACTGCAGAATAAACTTTGCCTGCGGTTCAGAATGCAAGGGACAGTATAGTAAATAGTGATAAAGATCTTCTATTGCACCGGCAGCACATAGGTGCTGTTCTACCAGATTCTTTCCATAAAGTCCTTCTAAATATCAGTTTTCCTTTAAACGTATCTGCTGTTTTTTGTGTTATTGGTTGCTGTTGTTTTTGTGCATCGCTTTGAGACAATGGTGTAGAAGGCGATTAATATGGTGATTATCACAATAAATTCTGATCCTAGTTTATTTCCCGCAGAGGTCTGGCAAAATGTAGCTTGCGTGATAAGCCGAGCAGCTTACAAGATGCTCTGGGGAGCCATACAAACCCAAGACTCTCCAGTATGAGGATGTTATACTGGAGGAGGATAACGAAAGCTTTGCTGGTAAATATTAGGCTGAGTGTGCTGAACTTCTCTGCAACTATTGGAATCATCATGTTAATTATTCTTTCCAGGCCATGTCTGAGATAGGAGTTTGTACCAGGGTCACAGACGAAGCGGTTTAGACATTCTGGCCACATGACGCAGAAAAGCTGTCTGCGGACAAATGCCGGCTCCCTCGGCCTGAAAGCGGAGATGAGCGTCACACCCCATAGTCGAATTCGACTGGACTTAAGTGTCCTTTACCTTTTTACCTTTACCTTGTGTTGGCTTAACAGCAGATCAGTTACTGTGTATGTTACTACTATGGAATTTCCAATTTTGGTGTTTTACAGCTCGTATTATGGAAATACGTCTGTTAAAATGTCAATAAAAATGGCTTTTTGAAGGAAAGCTAGTATAAAAAACAAAACCCAAGGGTGCTGCCCAGGGAGAACGACCCTTTTCCAGTCTGAGGGCCGCATTCTCTTCCGGACAACCACCCAGAGGGGGCACATGCCAGTGGTGGGCGGGGCCAGAGGCAAAAGTGGGCGGGGCAACACCTGCAAATTCCACTCGCTCTACAGCAGGCTACACGTCCTTACCTAGCGCCCTCTGGCACATACTTTGGGGCAGCAGGAGACGATGAGGTTATCTAGATGAGCAAGAGGCATGATCCAAGTTCAGGAACACATCGCAGCCAGCTGAAAATATCCAGGATGTCAAGTGGGGCCAAGGAGAGCTCTTGCCCAACTGCCTCTGGTTCATTTATCCCATGATCCCCAACATCTTGTTCGGAGTCAGAAACCCCTTGGCTCCTCAGGCAGTTGCTCAACCCTGCTTTCCATTCCCCTTCCTTTCCGCTTTGGCCTCTCTATTGCAGCATTTCTCAACCATTGTTCCGCGGCACACTAGTGTGCTGCGAGACGCTGGCTGGTGTGCCGCGATGTGCGGCGACGAGAAGGGCGATTTGCATTGTCACGTGCCTGGCGGCCACCAATAACCAACGCTGACCCGCCGGAAAACAATATTTCTCCTCCTCTTTCCCAAAGCTCAGTGCAAACGAGCCTGGCGGCCGCCAATACACAACACTGGACCCGCCGGAAAGCAATATTTGGAAAGTGTTTCTTACAGTCATAATTATAATATAGGGCGGCACAGAGTTAAATTTTTTAACCTTTTTAATGGTGGTGTGCCTCGTGATTTTTTTCACGGAACAAGTGTGCCGTGGCCCAAAAAAGGTTGAGAAACACTGCTCTATTGTCTGTTTTGTAGACTGCATGGCCCTCGGGGCTGAGCCTCATCTTCTAACTCAGTGGTTCCCAAACTGGGTAGTACCACCACCTAGTGGTTGGGGGTGGGATGAACAGTGCTAAGAGGCAAGTGAGCAGCACGGGGCGCTGGAGGCGTAAATGACCATGAGATTTGGAAAACCTGGTATCACTGCATCAAGTTCACCAGTTTTGTTGAATTGATTAAACCAGGGGTCGGCAAGGTTTTAGAATCATAGAATCATAGAGTTGGAAGAGACCACAAGAGCCATCCAGTCGAACCCCCTGCCAAGCAGGAAACACCATCAAAGCATTCTTGACATATGCCTATCAAGCCTCCGCTTAAAGACCTCCAAAGAAGGAGACTCCACCAAACTCCTTGGTAGCAAATTCCACTGCCGAACAGCTCTTACTGTCAGGAAGTTCTTCCTAATGTTTAGGTGGAATCTTCTTTCTTGAAGTTTGAATCCATTGCTCTGTGTCCGCTTCTCTGGAGCAGCAGAAAACAATCTTTCTCCCTCCTCCATATGACCTGCCTGGGCCAGTCAAGTCTCGCGGAGATCTCTCCGTGGGCCGGATCACGCACATGCGCACGCTTTCTGGCGTCTGCGCATACGCAGACACAATTTCCGGCACCGCGGAAGTGGGTCCCCACGCTGCGCCGGTTTAGCGCAGTGCGCAGGACTCACCGAGCAGGCAGATCGGTTCATGGACGGCTTGTGGGCCAGTTAAAATGCCCCCGTGGGCCACAGGCTGCCGAACCCTGGATTAAAAAGTGGTTTTAGCCTGATTTTGAATGAATGTGCAATTGATTGTTACTGTTCCAAATTTAATTAGGTTCTTGCTTTCCTGAGAGGGTTATGCTTTTCTGAATAATGCTTTTTATAGGGTAGGGCAGAGAGCACTGGGGACGAGTTTATGGAACCAAGAGGGCAGTGGCCTGAAAGGGTTTTGGAAACCACAGCTTTAACATTTATGTGATGTGCCACTAACATGGATGGAGCAATATACATAGTACACAAGGCAGGAGACCTTCTGTGCTTGTTAAGCATGGCAGGTCACTGGAGACGCAATGCCATTTGCAGACAGGATATGCCACCTCTGTTTCTCAGGGGATTAATAAGTAACGGGGAACTTGTTGGGGCAGTTTTCTCTGTTGTTAAGGAACGTTTTGGATGTCCAGGTTGTTGTTGCCCGGCCAGAGATGTTTATAATGCTAAACTTCATGCAGGGATGTACCTAGCTTCCTAGCAGTACATGTGAAAAGGATCTAGGGGTCTTGGTGGATCACAAGCTTAATATGCGTCAACAGTGTGATGCAGCAGCAAAAAAAGCTAATGCTATTCTAGGTAAAGGTAAAGGGGCCCCTGACCATCAGGTCCAGTCGTGTCCGACTCTGGGGTTGCAGCGCTCATCTCGCTCTATAGGCCGAGGGAGCCGGCGTTTGTCCACGGACAGCTTCCGGGTCATGTGGCCAGCATGACAAAGCTGCTTCTGGGGAACCAGAGCAGCGCACGGAAACGCCGTTTACCTTCCCGCCGGAGCGGTCCCTATTTATCTACTTGCACTTTGATGTGATTTCGAACTGCTAGGTGGGCAGGAGCTGGGACCGAGCAACGGGAGCTCACCCCGTTGCAGGGATCCGAACCACCGACCTTCTGATCAGCAAGCCCTAGACTCTGTGGTTTAACCCACAGTGCCACATGGGTCCCTTAATGCTATTCTAGGCTGCATCAAAACAAGTCTAGTGTCTAGATCAAGGGAAGTAATAGTCCTGCTCTGTTCTTCCTTGGTCAGACCACACCTGGAATACTGTGTCCAGTTTTGGACAACACACTTTAAGAAGGATATTGACAAGCTAGAACGCGTGCAGAGGAGGGCAACCCGGACGGTCAAGGGTCTGGAAACCAAGCCTGATGAGGAACAGTTGAAGGAGCTGGGCATGTTTAGCCTGAAGAGACTGAGAGGAGATAGGATAGCCATCTTCAAATATCTCAAGGGCTGCCCCGTGGAAGATGGAGCAAGCTTGTTTTCTCCTGTTCTGGAAGGTAGGACTCGAACCCATGGCCTCAAGTTGCAAGAAAGGAGATTCTGGCTAAACATCAGGGAAAGCTTCCTGAAAGTAATGGTCTCTCTCTGGAGGTTGTGGGGACTCCTTCCTTGGAGGTTTTAAAGCAGAGGTTGGATGGTCATCTGTCGTGGATGCTTTGGTTGATATTCCTGCATGGCAGGGGGTTGGACTAGATGACCTTTGGGGTCCCTTCCAACTCTGCAATTCTCTTATTCTAGAATTCTAGGGTTCCCCTGATGGGAGCAAAATGATGCATTTCAAGCTGGGTTGCTCCGCTCATATAGAAGGGCAGGGGCTGGGTTCCTGCAAGTGCTCTGCTAAAATATCTTTCTTGCGTTTCTTCCTACTGTTCTCCATCAATGGAAGACAAAAGAAATTGCATTTGAAAATGATCAGAGCTAATATAGGCTTAAAGTTCACAATCGTTGGAGATGCGGTCTCTTGTCTGCAGCTCCAAATCTTTTGGAAAACTGTGCAGAATGTTGGAATGTCATATACCTTTGGAGCCTAAAGCCTTCCTGCTTAGAAATTATTTTGGAAAACGATTTAGAAATAGTAATTAATCTTCTGAAAGCTTCAAGAATAACGACTGCTTAGACTTGGGGGAAGGCATGCAGAATATGAATGGATAGAAAAAAGGTCTGGTCCACTGTAACACTGATTAAGTTAAAATACTACCGTACCAAGAAATTCATGTAATAAGTTTAAAGAAAAATAGGTGCTCTTTGTAATGACAACATTCAGTCCTGTGTGATTTTAATCTATTCTAATGCGTTCTTATTTGACAAATAAGGTTTCTTTTTGATCTCACTCTTCGATGTACTAATGATAAAAGAAAACTATCAAAGGGAAGAGGAAAATGCTGATGGAATTCTCAAGCAAAGACACACAGCAATCGTAACCTGCATTAGGCTCAAAATGCCAATCTATGCAGCTCAGCACATTTTCAGTATGCTTGGCACTCTATCTATCAGAATGAGTGGAAGGGGATGTAAGCTGGCAGTAGGAGCGTCTCTGGCACAAAACTCCCTCCCCAACTGAAATGAGTGGGAGACATAGATGGTATTTAACACCGGTAAAACTTGCAAAAATGTATCGTACATCTGATAACAAATGTTGGAAATGTAAAGAAAAAGAAGGAACTTTTTACCACATGTGGTGGACATGCCCCAAATTAAAAGACTTCTGGGGAAAGATTTATAATGAGTTGAAAAAGGTGTTGAAAGACACTTTGATTAAGAAACCAGAAGCTTTTTTACTGGGAATAGTAGGGGAGGAAATCCCCCAAAAGGACACTACATTATTTCTGTATGCCACAACTGTGGCGAGGGTACTGCTTGCGAAGAATTGGAAGAGTCAGGACATACCAAATATAGATGACTGGCAAATGAAGATGATGGACTTTATGGAACTCACCGAACTGACTGGGAGACTCCGCGACCGGGAAGAAGAGGAGGTGGAGGAAGATTGGAAGAAATTTAAGTTATATATTGGAAAATATTGTAATATTGAATAATAATAATAATAATAATAATAATAACAGAAGACTAAAACACAATAATCTACTAAGCATTAAAAGCCTCCCTGAACAGGGCTGCCTTCAGATGTCTCCTAAAAGTCTGGCAGATGTTTTTCTCTTTGACATCTGATGGGAGGGCGTTCCACAGGGCGGGTGCCACTATCGAGAAGGCCCTCTGCCTGGTTCCTGCAACTTGGCTTCTTGCAATGAGGGAACCGCCAGAAGGCCCTCGGTGCTGGACCTCAGTGTCGGGGCAGAATGATGGAGGTGGAGACGCTCCTTCAGGTATACTGGACCAAGGCCATTTAGGGCTTTAAAGGTCAGCACCAACACTTTGAATTGTGTACGAATAACCTTTAGTGAAAGTGTTAGAGGCTGTCGGTGTAGATTTTGATGAGGTATTGAATTTTGGAACTGCCAAAGAGGATTTGATATGACATTCAGATGGGAGGGGATTGGGGGGAGTCACATACCACGGTTTAAGAAAAAAAATTGAATTTATAAGTAATATTTGTGTATCTTTGTTTTTGCTTGTAAAATGAATAAATATTATTTAAAAATATGAAATGAGTGGGAGACAAACCGTTGCAGCGCTGTGCTGTGTGATCTGAAAGAAGTCACAGTTGTTTCTACAAACAACGAGCCTGCAGTGCCGGCTGACTCAGACACGGGGAGAAACCCGGGCCTTTGTGCTGGGCGTTCAGAGAGCCCATTCATCCCACGCAGAAGCCATGCCAAAGCATTGTACATCGCATAGCAAGATGCCTCCTGGCAGAGGAAAGGATGCAATTCAATCCTATTGAAAACCATAGGGAGGAGGAAGAAAATGTGGCTTGCTTTGGGAGTAGTTATTGGAGATAAAATTAAAGCCTTCCTTTTTCTCTGGATGTTTCTTGGGGGTTTGAATCACTTCTTCTAGGACCGCATTGTTCTTTGTTGGACAGCCTGAAGAAATATCCCCCCACCCCCAAAAAACAACAACACAGCAACAACAACAACAAAAATTATTTATTATTTATACCTCGCCCATCTAGCTGGGTTTCCCCAGCCACTCTGGGCGGCTTCCAGCAAAATATTAAAAACACAATAATTCATCAAATATTAAAGCTTCCCTAAACAGGGCTGCCTTCAGATGTCTTCTAAAACTCCGATAGTCGTTTATTTCCTTGACATCTGATGGGAGGGCATTCCACAGGGCAGGTGCCACCACCGAGAAGGCCCTCTGCCTGCTTCCCTGTAACTACGCTTCTCGCAGTGAAGGAACTGCCAGGAGGCCCTCGGAGCTGGAACTCCGTGTCCAGGCTCAACGATGGAGGTGGAGGCGCTCCTTCAGGTATACCGGGCCGAGGCCGTTTTAGGGCTTTCAAGGTCAGCACCAACACTTTGAATTGTGCCCGGAAACGAGCCAATGTGGGTCTTTCAGGACAACACTGGTGTCCATTGTACCACATCGCTTTACAGATGCAGGGACAGTGATTGCAACCGACCCAAGTCTGCTGAACCCAACCTGATTCTACAAAGGAGGTTGCCTTGGAATACAGTCCACAGCCCTCCACCATCCTGAGAAAACCTCTGAATCCCAATTTTGTTTTATTTCACCCTTCAGTAGATTTACAAAAAGAAAAACACATGCCAATAAACAAACTTTAGAAAGGGCCAAGATTAGACGTGGGTGCACAAAGCTTTTTTATATATATTTAAAAATCAAGATTCCTTGAGCTCTGCTCTATTCCCCCATCCCGTCCAGGGCAGCCCTGTGCCCTCTGCCTGCTCCTCAGACCTGGTACGTCACGCAGGGCTGGGCCTTGGCTTTGGCAGTCTCTCCTCCTCCTTGCCTGGTCTCCAGCAGCTGCTAGGAGCTGCCCAAGGGAGGAGGCCGGCAGCAGTGGCCATGGAGAGGAAATGGGATTCTCCCTTGCAGCCAGTGGCGGAGCTTGGGGGGGCAGTGCCAGATTTATGTATAAGCTAAACAAGCTATAGCTTAGGGCCCCACTCTCTTGGGGGCACCCCAAAACATTAAAGGGAAAAACAAAACTATTGTACATTTCCAAAATATAAGATAAAAAACAAATAAAATAAAACCTACGTACAGCAACAGTGTTTTGTATTGTGTAGGTTCCTATGGTGTAAGTCAGGCATCCCCAAACTGCGGCCCTCCAGATGTTTTGGACTACAATTCCCATCTTCCCCAATCACTGGTCCTGTTAGCAAGGGATCATGGGAGTTGTAGGCCAAAACATCTGGAGGGCCGCAGTTTGGGGATGCCTGGTGTAAGTCATGGGCCCCGCCTGCTAGCCTGCTCCCTCAAATATCACTGGTTTGCTCCTTTCTATATATAGGGTGCCTACCTTCTGCACGGAGTAGTTCCATGGCAACATGTGCAAATGGCTTTAGGTACCTATTAGGTCCATAAATTACCATACGGCATTTATTCAACACAAAAAAACAGTGACAATTTGTTGTTGACAAAGGACAGCTGGACATATAAAGGGCCCCATTACCTTCAGTAGGTTCGGGCCTCATCAAACCTAAATCTGGCCCTGCTTGGGGGCTAGGGGCATAGGTGCCAAGTTCTGGATTGAAAAATCCGGGATCAGCAGCATCGCGGCACCGGGAGTCGCTTCTACGCACTTCCAGACATGCGTAGAAACAACTTCTGGTGCTGCAGACATTTTGGAAATGGGCACAGCGGCATCGGAAGTCGCTTCTACACATGTCCGGAAGTGCGTAGAAGCGACTTCCAGTGCCAGCGCGGCACAAGAAGAACATGGCTGCCAACAGGAGCTCCATAATCCAGGGGAATACGGGATATTTTGCCGTTTGGGACACCTGCGGGAAACGGTAAGAAAATACGGGTGTTTCCCGGGGAAAACGGGGTACTTGGCAGCTATGGCTGGGGGCCATAGCCCCAGGTGCATTTTTAGGGGTGCAACGAGGCACCCCACGGCAGGCTCATTCATCGGGGGAAGCCGGTCTGGCCTTTGGGCCAGCCAAGAGGAAGGGGGAGGGAGCAGCCTTCTGCTGGCCACAGCTCCACTTCTGGGTCTGGGTGAAGTACTGTAGGTGGTAAACTACAATTTCCAGAATTCTTTTTCTCGTGGGGAGGAGATGTGCTTTAAATGCATGCTTTGCGTGCCTTTCAAACTTTCTCTGGAAGTTCTGTATCTGAGTGAGGGATGGCGGCATCTCCCCGCCAGCACACAGCTGCCATAATTGCACGCCACAGCCTGCCACTTCACGCACCGCAGCCACCCATGACATATTGTGAACTGCGTGCTGAAAACATATTGCATGGCGATTACACCGTCTAGTGTATTTTTAACTGGAAGCAGCAACACCCTCTCGGCTCTTAAATCAAGGCAGGGTGTCTCACACCAAACAGATGCATCATTACGCAGCAAGAAAGAGCCTGTAGGAACGGGTAAGAAGAACGTGGTGACAGTTGGTGGTGACCCTCAGTCTCCGAGCTCACAGACAATAGGAGCATGCCAGTATATTTTCATCTGTGAGCTTTCAGAGAGCAAGAGTACGCCATCTCGCATGGGGAAAGGTAGATGCAAGACGAACAAGTTCCTTGCGATCTTTGGGCCCTCGGAACAAATTTCACAGTCCTCTGCATCCTGGCCAGGGTGCCTTATTATGCAAGCAATTTTATTGCTGGCGTAATCTGAAAACCGAGAGGGTCGTTGTGATGGAGCGGCTCAGAGATTCAGAGCGAGCAGAGACATGGGCGTACCTAGTGAGGGGCAGGGGGCAGCTGCCCCCCGAAGCAAATTTTTTTTACCGTATTTTACTGACCATTTTGTGATTTTACTGACTGGTTTTGTGGAAATCGGGCTGTTTCCGCCCCCTCCGCGGCTGCAGCCAGCGACAGGAACGTTTGGGGGGGGGGGAAGCAGTCCAAAATCCTTCCTTCCCTCTCTCTTCCCCTCTCTTGCCCCCCTCCCCCCAGTTTTGATCCTGGGTACGACCCTGAGCAGAGATCAGGGTGGAAGGTGGCTCAAATCTCACAGCTGCCAAAGAAGTATTTCAGCCTTCTTCTGCAGGTCTTTTAATAATGTCAGAATAGCCCACCTGGTCCATCGTCCTGTCGTCACAGTGGCCAGCCAGATGCCTTTGGGAAGCACACTCATTGCCCACTGGCAGTTCCTGTAAGAAGAGCCTGCAAGCAGGATCTGAGCCCCAGAGCCCTCTCCCCTCCTGCAGTTTCCAGCAACTGGTACAGTATTGAGAAGCATTGCTGCCTCGGACTGTGGAGCCAGAGCAGAGCCATCCTGGCTCAGAAGTGATTGACAGCCGTAACCTCCATGGATGGTGGGGCTGGTGTACACAACCATATTTAAACTATTAGGAACACACCAAACATTTAAAGCACACAAGTCCCCTAAAGAAGCCTGGGAGCTGTAGTTTGTTAAGGGTGCTGGGAACTGTAGTTCTGTGAGGTATTCTGGTCTGGAAGGACCAGAAGAGAGAGACAGAGAGGTTGTCAACAATCAATCTCTCACATTCTCACTGACAAATTTTCATGAAGATTTGTCAGCAACTTAGTGCAGATTTTCTTCAAGATAACGTATTTTTTCAATGCAATTTCCCCACATATATTGCATTTTTGCATGATATTTTCACTAAGGTATGCATTTCTGTAAGGGTGATTCCCTACAGGGAGCCAGCCCCCATCATCCTGACGTCCACCTCGTCAAGTACAGAGAGCACCAGTGGTTCTGAAGCAGCCAGAGGGGGGGGGGGAGAGAGAGCCTCGGAGGAGCAGAGAAATCAGAGGGAAGAACAATGGGAAAGCTCGAGGGCAGAGGGATGCAGGCAGATGCTCAGGGATGTTGCAGAGCCAGGGCACTGACCGCTTAGGGAGGAAGCTGAAAGGGCATCACTCCTTCCGGCGCAAGAATTAAGGAGCACGCCGCAATGCAGGTCAAGGGGGTGGCGTTTCGGGGTGCCCAGACTACTTTGCTGGCATAGGAACAGACGTACGCCATTGCCGGATTCTGATTCGGGATGAGAGGTCATGTTTTAAGCTGTCTCTACACTGTAAATAAATACAGAAGCACAATAAACATTTTTGAAGACAAACTGGACTCAGGCGGAGTTACTCTAGAGTAGCCACGACGACCCTCTGACAATTTCTATGCACACTTTTTTGGGGGGACGCGGGTGGCACTGTGGTCTAAACCACTGAGCATCTTGGGCTTGCCAGTCAGAAGATCGGCGGTTCAAATCCCCGCGACGGGGTGAGCTCCCATTGCTCGGTCCCAGCTCCTGCCCACCTAGCAGTTGGAAAGCACGCCCAAAAGTGCAAGTAAATAGGTATTGCCTTCCTTCCGGCGGGAAGGTAAACGGCGTTTCCATGCGCTGCTCTGGTTTCAGTGTTCCGTTGCGCCAGAAGCAGCTTAGTCATGCTGGCCATATGACCCGGAAAAACTGTCTGCGGACAAACGCCGGCTCCCTCGGCTTGTAAAGCAAGATGAGCGCCACAACCCCAGAGTCGTTTGTGACTGGACTTAACTGTCAGGGGTCCTTTACCTTTACCTTTTATGCACACTTTACTTTAGCATATGCATTGGGGAACTGAATTTCTGAAAAATGCAAATTTCACAAGAAAGCTACCTGCCTTGGGTGGGGAACTGAATTTCTGAAAAATGCAGATTTCGCAGGACAGCTACCTGCCTGTTCTCATTTTGTTTGAGAAAGTGTTGATTTGGTAGGTTCGCCTTTTAAATGCAAACTTTCTCTTTCAACCCTCAAGAGTGGCCATGCAAATGCCAGGGAGCCTTCAAAGGCAGGATGTCAAAGTCAGAGAGAAGAAGGGGAGTTTGGATTTGATATCCCGCTTTATCACTACTCGAAGGAGTCTCAAAGCGGCTAACATTCTCCTTTCCCTTCCTCCCCCACAACAAACACTCTGTGAGGTGAGTGGGGCTGAGAGACTTCAGAGAAGTGTGACTAGCCCAAGGTCACCCAGCAGCTGCATGTGGAGGAGCCGAGACGCGAACCCAGTTCCCCAGATTACGAGACTACCGCTCTTAACCACTACACCACACTGGCTCCCAGAGAACCAAGGAGGTGAACCAAGGAGATAAGTCTACTTGATCTAGGATTCCGTTTTCGTTTTCCGTCTGCGGGTCTATCTCTCCCAAGCCAAACATTTAAAAACCCATAAGAGATCTAGGCCTGGCACCTGCCAGATGTTTCCCATGGAGACTAATCCCACTACCAACACCCAAGGAACATAAATATTATGAGTCAGAGTTAACAGCCAAGCTAGCAGGACGCATGAACGGAATTGTTGCACCCAGGCAGGCTTGAAATAATAATAAAGAACAAAGAGGGGCTTTCCAGGCTGTTACAAATGCTTCAGGTTACAAACGCTTCAGGTTACAGACTCTGCTAACCCAGAAAAAGTACCTCGGGTTAAGAACTTTGCTTCAGGATGAGAACAGAAATCGTGCTCTGGCGGCACGGCAGCAGCAGGAGGCCCCATTAGCTAAAGTGGTACCTCAGGTTAAGAACAGTTTCAGGTTAAGAATGGACCTCCAGAACGAATTAAGTTCTTAACCAGAGGTACCACTGTACTATTTTCGGGGGAGATTCCATCGCATGCCGGCAAATGCGGTTTCTGCAATTATGGTCTATGGAGTGTTAGGGTTGGGGGTTCATCAGCCTGGGAAGGTTGCCCAGATTGTACCCAAGAACCCTGAAACATACCTTTTTCAGGAACCGCAGCCAGGTTTTTCTTCTTCTCAGCCTCAGTTTCCTCTATGTAAAATGGGAGCAACAACCCAAACCACAGCGCTGAGGAATGCGGCAGAATGGCTATGCGACCACTTCAGTCTTTCTGCGTCCAGCTGACATGATGGTCTCTCCCTTTACTTAAAAAACAACAACACCGGATAGGGATCGTGTGACGGGAAGCCATCCCAAAGGTGCAGATTGTCCTGCCATGGATATGAACGGGCAGCTATGATTTCACCTGATGGATGCTTGCCTGTTGAACAGCTGCCTAAGTTTGCAGCGGTGTTCAATCCGTAATGTTCGACACTTTACCAATCAGTGCTCCTTAAATACGATTTCATTTTAAACTTCTGAAATCTACCTTCCTGGCCTTTGGTTTGTGGGAGCAGTTCTCCCTCGTGTGGCGAGAACCAAAACAAGAAGGAAAGAGCTTGTGGGGGGGATGTGGAGTAGCTTGTACAAAACAGCAAACCATGGTTTCGGCAGAATACTCAAATCATCGTCATCATCGTCATCATCGCACCTTTGCTCCAAGGGGTTCAAAGGGGCATATTTTTGTGCTTCTTCTTCCTTCTTCTTTGGTGATCACTCGTAGCCAAGTAAGATTATCTTCCATAAACACGGTTTTAACAATGAGTCCGTAAGTGGAGGCCAATTCTGGATCCACACGTCCTTCCACAGTGGGGACATTGGTTTCCGGGTGGGAGTTGATCACGGTGTGGATTTGCCAAGCGTGCCTTCCTCTTAGCGCGTTTCTCCCTTGCGTCTTGAGTTTGAGCGTCTTCAAAGCCCATGACACCTTTGTTAAACGCCGTTCTCCAATTGCAGCGCTCGCAGCCAAGTGTTTCCCAATTGAAAATAATGAATGAAATAAGTGTTTCCCAAATGAAAATAACGAATAGAGTTGGGGCAATAGCACAACCCTGTTTAACACCCGATCCCACTGTGAATGGTTCACTTTGAGAGCCATTCTTATCTGTGATTGTTGCTGTCATATTATCATGGAGGAGCCGAATGATGTTCACAAATTTATCTGGGCAGCTAATTTCCAGGACAGTCCACAGGGCATTACGATTTACAGCGTCGAAGGCCTTAGTCAAGTCAGTAAATGCCATAGACGGGGGTTGGTTTTGCTCTCTGCATTTTTCTTGAAGCTGTCGAGGGCGCACCTCCCCCAATGCGAGTCCTCCTCTATTTGAGCCCATTCTAGGAGCACAGGAAGCTGCCTTAGATCAAGTCAGCAATTTGAAACAGTAAAATCTTTCAAAAATGATGATTTAAAGCAGGCACCCCCCAAACTTCGTCCCTCCAGATGTTTTGGACTACAATTCCCATCTTTCCCAACCACTGGTCCTGTTAGCTAGGGATCATGGGAGTTGTAGGCCAAAACATCTGGAGGGCTGCAGTTTGGGGGTGCCTGATTTAAAGAGACTCTGGGTCCCGCCAGATACCCCTTTTATTGTGCATTCATGAGGATTTACACTCCTGATGGTCCAGGAGCCGGTTATATGTGATCCCGCTTTCAACGCCACATCTGCAAACATCTCAGGGCGGACAGGCTCCTGACCATTGCACATCCTATAGCTTCCTGCTGAATCCTGCAACTTCTCAAAACACAACTGCCCTGGTTTAGAATCATAGAGTTGGAAGAGACCACAAAGGCCATCCAGTCCAACCCCCTGCCAAGCAGGAAACACCATCAAAGCATTCTTGACATATGTCTGTCAAGCCTCTGCTTAAAGACCTCCAAAGAAGGAGACTCTACCACACTTCTTGGCAGCAAATCCCACTGTCGAACAGCTCTTACTGTCAGGAAGTTCTTCCTAATTTTTAGGTGGAATCTTCTTTCTTGTAGTTTGAATCCATTGCTCCGTGTCCGCTTCTCTGGAGCAGCAGAAAACAACCTTTCACCCTCGTCTATATGACATTCTTTTATATATTTGAACATGGCTATCATATCACCCACTTAACCTTCTCTTCTCCAGGCTAAACATACCCAGTTCCCTACGCCGTTTACACACACACACACACACACACACACACGGTTTCTGTTTTGTTCTAGCGTAAGAGTGCCCCTCCAAATAGAAAAAAACACTGGGGGTGGATCGCAGAACTAATAAAGAGGAATGGTGCGTGGACTGACCAGTAGAAATCCACCATTCATGCAACGGGTGACATGTTGCAGACTCTCCCCCTGCAAAAAAAAAAATCCCCACTCATCTAGAGGGGCTCAGCTCCAGTGTCTTCTCAACTCCAGACGACATCCAACCAGTCTAGCTTCTGACCCGTTCTTCTGCTCCAGCCAGGTGAGGGGAGCAAAGTCTGCCCCTCCTTCTGGAAGCTTCACTAAGTACGGTAAGAGGTTCGCTTGTCACACTGGAAGTGACTGAAAATACGACCATTTTGCATACAAAACTGTGCCGACAGTGTTGCTGTGCCATGGCAGCCTGGTGGGTGCAGCTGGAGGCGAGGGTACAGCTGTGGTGATGGGGCTGGCGGCAAGGCGGGTGCAACGGCAGGCACAGGAATGAGTCAGGGGCCTCAGGAAGTTTTGCCTACAGTGCCAAAACGTTGCAGAGTGGCCCTGGTAGAAATCCCTGCCTTTGCAGAGCTGGAATGTAGCCTACTGCGCAGGGAGAATCACGGCAAAGAAAAATAACTACTAGTTTAGAAATATCAACAACCTCAGATATGCAGATGACACAACCTTGATGGCAGAAAGTGAGGAGGAATTAAAGAACCTTTTAATGAGGGTGAAAGAGGAGAGCGCAACATCAAAAAAACCTCAACATCAAAAATACCAAGATCATGGCCACTGGTCCCATCACCTCCTGGCAAATAGAAGGGGAAGAAATGGAGGCTGTGAGAGATTTTACTTTCTTGGGCTCCTTGATCACTGCAGATGGTGACAGCAGTCACGAAATTAAAAGACGCCTGCTTCTTGGGAGAAAAGCAATGACAAACCTAGACAGCATCTTAAAAAGCAGAGACATCACCTTGCCTACAAAGGTCCGTATAGTTAAAGCTATGGTTTTCCCAGTAGTGATGTATGGAAGTGAGAGCTGGACCATAAAGAAGGCTGATCGCCGAAGAATTGATGCTTTTGAATTGTGGTGCTGGAGGAGACTCTTGAGAGTCCCATGGACTGCAAGAAGATCAAACCTATCCATTCTTAAGGAAATCAGCCCTGAGTGCTCACTGGAAGGACAGATCGTGAAGCTGAGGCTCCAATACTTTGGCCACCTCATGAGAAGAGAAGACTCCCTGGAAAATACCCTGATGTTGGGAAAGATTGAGGGCACAAGGAGAAGGGGACGACAGAGGACGAGATGGTTGGACAGTGTTCTCGAAGCTACGAACATGAGTCTGACCAAACTGCAGGAGGCAGTGCAAGACAGGAGTGCCTGGCGTGCTCTGGTCCACGAAGAGTCGGACACGACTAAACAACAACAACAAAGTTTAGAGGAGGCCTCTAACTTTTTGTTCAAGGATTACTGTTCCAAAGTTGTTTTATGTGTGGTGTGTTAATTTAATCAGAGTTGTAATTCTACTTCTTCATCACATTCCCATTTTGCAGATAAAAGAGGAGGGCACTGGACCTCAAGCAGCAGAGATGAGACCTGAAACCAGGTCCATTTTCGCCTCCGCCATTTTCCACTGGACTGTAGCAGCTTTTTGGAGGAAACAGCATGTTCTTTATCCATCTTCCCACTCCTAAGGAACAAGTTGCCCTATCCAGCCAGGGTTTGCTTTAAGGGCTTGTGTACAAAACCATCAATTGATCTGTTGAGTCCATTATCTTATGGAGTTGCTCTTCACAGCTTTGCCAGCAGGCAACTGAGAACTCAATGCTTCTTATTGTATTTTATCATTAGCTGGTGATCAACAAAAGATTCTCTAAAAGGCTGCCAAACAGAAGTCTACAAGCCACTGTGGGCAATGACGGGCAGAAATACACAAATACACTTGTTTTTGTTTTGCTGTAAAGAGGGGGGGGAAGACACGGTGGGAAATTCTGACAGCTAGGAATTATGACTACGAAACCAAAGAAATAACCTTGGCAACATATGCCCCCTAGTGGGGAGGCTGGCAAAGAGACCAAGATGATAAAAGATCTGGTTTTGTTAGGCAAGGTTGGAATAAAATAGGGTTACCAGATGTCCCCGTTTCCCGGGGACAGTCCCAGGATTTGCAAATTTGTCCCCAGCAAATTCCATCCCCAGAATGTCCCCAGATTTCATATAATGTCCCCGGGAAATGTGGCAGCGGCAGCGGCAGCCTCAGCAGCCTGGAGCCAGCCTGGTAGCACAACTGGCTCTGGCTGGCTTCAGGAGCTGCCCACTGCCGTGGCGCTTGCCATTTTGCCTTGCTGGAAGTCCCCATATGATGTGTTGTGCACAAGACAGTGGCGGGGGACTCAGTGTAGGGGGTGGAGATGTGGTGCTGGGCGCCACCACTGGGCAAGAGCTGTGCTGGGTCGTTGAGCTCGGTGTGCCGCTGTGACTTGGTGCTCAGCTCGCCATCGACGCCACTGTCCAAGACCGGCAGCTCGGCCTCCGGGTGGTGCCTGGGCAGCTGTGGCTGCTGCTCGGCTTCACCATTGTGCTACTCAACTTGCAAGTGGCAGCTCAGCCTGTTGGCCAGCTCGTCTTTGGCCATTGCGGACAAGAGGTGAGGAGATGAGCTGATCCGGCCCAAGCACGCCTCCTCCCGCTTGCTCGTTGCTGGCTCTGGCCAGGACCCACTGACTGGGCATGCCACGCCGTGGATGGGCAGCCGCCAGACCATTCCTGAGCAGGAGATGCCCAGACAGGCAGGCAGGGCAGCAGCAGGGGGTTTCTGCTAACGCTTACTCCCGAGTAAGCCTGTAGGGAATCACAGTGCAAGGAGGGAGAGGGGAAGCATGGCTAGCACCCCAAGAAAGGTCGGCACCCAGAGGAACACCGCGCAACAGAGAAGACCACAGAAGAGAAGATATTACTTCTTTATTTTTTAAATAACCTTATTCCCCTCTCTCGCTCTTTTTAAAAATTTATTTATTGTCTCCCCGGATTCATTGAAAAAAATCTGACAACCTTAGAATAAAAGGTAAAGGACCCCTGACAGTTAAGTCCAGTCACGAACAACTTTGAGTGTGCAGCGCTCATCTTGCTTTACTGGCCGAGGGAGCCAACGTTTGTCCGCAGACAGTTTTTTTGGGTCATGTGTCCAGCACATTTTTAAACCGCTTCTGGCGAAACCAGAGCAGCACACAGAAACACCGTTTATCTTCCCGCCGGAGCAGTACCTATTTATCTACTTGCACTTTGACATGTTTTCGAACTGCTAGGTTGGCAGGAGTTGGGACCGAGCAATGGGAGCTCACCCCATGGCGGGGATTCAAACCGCCGACCTTCCGATCGGGAAGCCCAAGAGGCTCAGTGGTTTAGACCACAGTGCCACCTGGATACCATTAAGGTTGGAATAGCCACTTATGATTAGTACTTTGCAAGAACTGGATTACCTATCCATTCTTAAGGAAATCAGCCCTGGACAGATCCTGAAGCTGAGGCTCCAATACTTTGGCCACCTCATGAGAAGATTCCCTGGAAAAGACCCTGATGTTGGGAAAGAAGGAGAAGGGGACGACAGAGGACGAGATGGTTGAACAGTGTTCTGGAAGCTACCATCATGAGTCTGACCAAACTGCGGGAGGCAGTGGAAGACAGGAGTGCCTGACGTGCTCTGGTCCATGGGGTCAGGAACAACAAGAAGAAGTGGAATGGTTAAGTCCCCCGTATAGGAGCCAGCTCCTAGGGGCCAAGATCCTTGCGGACACCCCCCCTAAAATATTTGAGAGGGCTGCCCCCCAAAAGTTGGTGGACACTGCCATTCAAATAGGTGTCTGTGCACCGTGATGTGATCGATTGCTTGCCATGAATGCATCGAGGCTTACTACCCTGCAACCACGCACCCGATGACCGAATTCCCAGGCGATTGCACGCAAGCTCCAGCAGCGGGGACCCCAATCCGACCACACGTGACGTGACGTGTATACAGTAGATAGGATCTGCAAATGTATCTCGCTTGCGCCTCCACGACTCGCTGCATTCTCGGCGTCTTTCCGTTAGGGGGCAGCAGCAGCTAAGCCGGCTCTCCCTATTTAAGCACGCTCGCACGCGCCAGCCAATAGGGAGGCGGGGCAGCGCCGGCGCGCGCGTTCCAGCGCGAAGGCGGCTCCCTCCCCCGCCTGTCAGTCAAATCAGAGCGCGAGCGCCCTGCTTAAACCACTCCCCTCAAGACTCTCCCGTTTCTCCCGCCCCTCTCTCTCCCCGAGTTTAGGTGGTCGTCTGAATCGGCGGGATGCGGGGCTGGCTTAGAAAGACACCCCCTTTTGGGAACGAGAGAATGAAACGGAGACGGAAAGCAATCGCGTTCTTTTTATTTCCACGAGCCCGTTGTCACGGATGTGAAGCGCGGCGGGTCCCCCTTCACACGTGCGAGGCGCTTAAAAGCCGGCCCCGCCTCTGTCACACCGACACGCGCGAAGAAGCCACTCCCCCCCCCAAAAAATCCTTTTTTTCTTCCCCTCAGTGAGGCGGGCGGGCGGGCGGGCGGGCGCGCGCGCCTCAATGTCCGCCTGTCAGGTCGCCTCCTCCTCCTGCCGCTTTCCTCCCCTCACAGTACTCTCATCTCCTCACGACGCTGCAGGAATCCGTATCCCGCTCCTCGCCTTTTCTTCCCCAACAAATCTCTCTTTTCCTCCCCACCACACACCCAACCCGCAGCCACCCATTACTCGCTCCCCTCAGGCCCACACGGGAGGGAGGCGCGCGGGCGGGCGCACTCCGTTAGCTGGGCTGCAGTGCCAGTGAAAAAAACCCCGGCGCCGGCGCCGCCTTTTATAACCTCGCCTTCTCGTGCGTCTCCCGCGCGCGCCCCCGACGCGAGGTCTTTCTGCCTTTCTCTTTCGCGCGCCAAGCTCCTCCCCCCCCTCTCGCCCGAGAGGCACAGACGCTCGGCTCCTTCCCTTCGGCCCTGAAAGGCGGCGGCGACGGCGGCGCGGAAACCGGAGGGCCGAAAGCCGCGCCCCCTTTTCTTTCTCCCACCCACCCCGTGCCGTAGCCACGCCCACCGCTCTCTCCCTCTCTCCGCCCTGGCCACGCCCACCCCGCAGCTCCCTCTCTCCCTCTCTCGCTTTCTGCCTCTGCCGCAGAGAGAGCGAGACGCGCCGGGGACCGAGCTGGGCCGGCTTCGCCTCTTCTTCTTCTTCCTCCTCCTCCTCCTCCGTCGCCTCTCCTCCGCCTCCTCGGAGCCGACCGTTGCCTGCTCCCCTCCCCCTCCAGCTCCCCTCAGCAGAGCCGCCGCCGCCGCCGCCGTTTGGGGCGGGGAAGGGATTGATGTGGAGGCCGAGAGCGGCAGCGCCGCCGCCTCCGCCATGCAGCCCCCGCCGAGGAAGGTGAGGAAGAGGAAGGGGGGGTGGAGTTGGAGGGGCCGGCCGTGCGAAAACGGGGGGGGGGTAGGGCGGGGGAGGAAGGAGGAGAGGTGCTACCCCCTCACAGGCGTTGGGGGGGGGCAGGCTGAATTGAGGGAGGGGGGGCTCTGAATTGAGGTGGGGGATGCAGAGAGAAAGACAGCCTTGGTTGCAAAAAGAGTGGGGGTGCGTAATGATGTGTGGGGAGGGAAAGGGGAGCGAATGAGGGGGGTGGCCCGTGCTTTATAGAGGTTTAGCGTGGAAGGGGGTGGAGGAGAGGGTCGTTGAAGGCCCCGTGAGGGGGGGAGGGAGGGATTGTGATTTGGATTTTGGGAGGGTGTGTATGTGTCTGCATGTCTGTGTTATAAATGTGTTGCATTTGGGGGGTGGGGGGTGGCACACTCCCGCAGCAGGGGCTGCAGAGGTTGCCTCTGCAACTGGATTCAGGATGCGGGGCATGGTAGGGTTGGCTCTGTGGGGGTGTGGGTGTGGAGGGGGCAGCATGGAGAGAGGTGTGATTGGGGGGGGCGCAACTGGCTGTCAGGCAGGCTGCAAGAGCCTATGAATCGGGATGCAGGTGGAAGGGATGCTTGGTGTTGCAGGCCGGAGGGCAAAGCCACATAGGCTTTCTTTTTTTTGCGGGGTGGGTGGGTTGGTGGGATCTTGGGGGAACAGGAAAGGAGGGTTGCAAAGGTGCTTCTTGTGTGTCTGCTTGGGCTGCATAGTTGCTTGTGGCATAGGGCAGGGAGTTGCAGAAGGCAGGCATGTGGTTGGGTCTCTTTCCATGGATTGAGGCTTTTTTTTAGGGGGAGGGGCAGTGTACAGTGCAACTCGTGAACATGAGCAGTGGTTGCTAGATATATTACTGTGGACCAAAGGGGTACTGGTGGAAGGTAGGTAGCTGTGCCTGTGGGACAACATACACTAGGCGTTTTGGAGGTTGGATTCAGATTGCAGTAGCAGGTTGCCCTGGGGCATGGAGTTAGTGAGGCCTAAGGGTGCTTTTGACACACAGTACTGAGTTTTTGGGGTGTGTTGAGTGTCGGGTGGGTTAGTGCCATGCAGGCTACCTAAAAGTAAGGGGCCGTTGGCACAGTGAAGGGGGCACGGGGCTTTGCAGCAGTGCCATATGCTTTGCAGCAGAGTTGACGGAGGGCGGTGTGTAATTGGGATGGTTGTAACAGCGAGAGAACTCAGTACAGGCAACAAGCAGTTGTGAGGTGCTGAAGAGGTGGAGAAAATAGCTGCGTCGAGAACTGTAGTGGTAGTGGCAGAATATGATAGGGAGACATGTTAGCATCAAAAGTGTCAGAAGGCTGTGGTGGTGAGCTATGGCGATTTGGTCTGTTTGGTGAATGTCTTGGGGGGTCAGGTTGCTTGTAAGGGGGGCAGATGGCCTGCCTTGGTTAGATATGGGGCTAAGTGCAATTTCTGGTGGATGCTAGCTGTCGTAGGAAGTTGGAAACAGGCTGGGTTAAATAGGAATGATCTGCACTGCAGAGAGCAGGGAGAATGGAAGGTAGGATTCTGGTATAAGAGGACTAAGGTCCTGATCAAAATAGCTGTATGGATGCTTGATTTGCTGTGAGTGCTGTGAGATTGGAAAGCTGCTTCTGTTTTAGGGTAGGGTCACGTGGGATCACACAGACCGAGCCACAAAAATCTGTGCAGTGGATGCTAAACAGGGGTTGTAGCCCCATTGTAAAGCACCTTCATTGCATGTACAAGGCCTCAGAAGTTTCCTTGCAGGTAATTGGCCAGGAGGCATGCAAAAGACCTTGGACAGCTGCTGTTCATCTGAGTGCATATGTACAGTGCCAAATAGACTAGCAGGATACCGAGGCAAGCTCCTTAGGGATATGGGATGCAGTAGCAAAGTTTGGTGACTTTGTGGTGGCGGGGAAAAGAGGAACTGGGTGTGGATGACAGCATTAGAGAATAAAGAATCATTGTGGTGTCAGGTGTCCTAAAGTTGACTTTGACTACATTAGGAGGTTGGTCAGCTGTTTGCATTGCAGTCATATGATTCAAGAGTTCTGGTAGGTCAGGACAGCACCATGCTAAAGCCTCTAAAGAAATAAGAGAGGGTTGTAGATTGTGGGGCTGTTGCAGCATCTCTGGTCTTGACACCCAGTGGTGGGGATAATCACTTTGAGAACTTGGGCAGTGAGTTATGGAAGGACTATTAATAGCAATTCAGTCTACGGGACACGGATGAGGGTGGGTGGAGTTAACCATTTGTGATATAAAAGGGGGAATGAGTAAGTCTCAAGAACTTAGGAGCCTGGATGGATCAGACCCAAGACCCAATCTAGTCCAGCATTCTGTTTTCACAGAACTATGCACACTGTGAAGAAGTAGTCAAAACAAAATAAAAAAATCCTTCCAGTAGCACCTTAGAAACCAACTAAGTTTGTCATAGGTATGAGCTTTCGTGTGCATGCACACTTCTTCAGATGCACTGTGAAGAAGTACTTCATGTTGTATGTCCTGAATCTTGATAACCAGCTTAATTGGAAAGCCCTGGGTCCTAGTATTATCAGACAGCATGTTTCCATGTGATGCACATGGTTGGGGATAAAAAAAAGAATTCAAATAATGCTTTTGGTAGTGTTAGGAGTGGGGTATAGTTCTGTAGTGAGGGTATAGGGCACAAGGAGAAGGGGACGGCAGAGATGGTTGGACAGTGTTCTCGAAGCTACCAACACGAGTCTGACCAAACTGCGGGAGGCAGTGGAAGACAGGAGTGCCTGGCGCGCTGTAGTCCATGGGGTGCTCTGGTCCATGGGGTCACAAAGAGTCGGACACGACTAAACGTCTAAACAACAACAATAGTGCTGTAAGAGTTGAGGACATTACCCTTGAGATCTCAGGGCCTGTTTACTAGAACTTTGTAAAGAGCTGCATATATAGGTGTGTTTAAAATGGAACTTGGATGCAACTGAATAGATTGGAGTGTGTGTGTGTGTGTGTGTGTTTGAACTGTGTAAAACAAAAAGCCTGAACTCCTCAGGGCATCTAGATAGCTTGTTACATTTGGGGGATGGAAGAAGGATGCTTTGCTCTGCCCCTCTCTGTTGTTTTGAGGGTGGACTTGGCCAGGAAGCAGAGTTTATGTTAAAGGCCATTCTAGTTTCCACTCTGTTTATATTGCATGCAAGTTTATGCATTGTGCACTGTATTTCAATTTCACAAGGGGATTTTATCTCCATTCCATGGGTTAAGGCAGCTGTGCTTGATGGATTTATTTTTCGTGCTGTTTGGATAAAATTCGAACATGTTCAGCTTTTTGGTTTAAAAAAGAAGACTGGTTTCTTCGTTTGTTTAAAAGTACTAAGTCTTGGCTAACTGGGCATAAAAGCTTGCCTAGTCGTGTTTTTCTAGGATTGGGGCATTCTTGTTGCTGGGGGAATATTTTCAGGGTTGGGATTGTCAGAAGAGGGGGAGGTGAGATTTCTGTTGCCTAGCGGATAAGATTGGGAAGATTGCTTTTGCTTGAGGGAAGGTCTGTTTCCCTGTTTTTGTTCTTTTCTTTTCTTTCAGAAGAGTTGTGTTTTTTCTCTATATAATGATCTGGCTCAACATGATGCTAAAAGCAAAAAGGGTTAAAAGCTTTGAGCCTGTGTCTTTTAAAAAATGTTTGTGAATTTCTGTGGCGATGCCTGTAACGATTCAGTCCAACCCCTGTCATGCTGCTAAGCGGCAGCTTGAAAAAAAACATGACCTCAACATGATGTATTGTTAAGACACAAAGGTATATTTGACTGCTATATTCAGAAAACATCATCATTTAGTGTAGTGAAACTGTTAAGAATGCTGGACTCTCGACTGAGATAATTGCATTTAAAGGGTGATATTACATGGAGTCAACCAATGTGAACTTTAGTTGCATCAATTGCACTGTTCTACAAATCTAACTATTAATAATAGTAATAATGATAATATGTCTCTGAATACCAGTTGCTGGGAATCGCAGGTGGGAGAGATGCTAAACCCATATCCAGCTTGCAGGCTTCCCAGAGTCATCTTGTTAGCTAACCTGAGAACAAGATGCTGAAATGGATGGACCATTGGCCAGGTTCAGCAGACTCATCCTGTGTTCTGGTGTTCTTCTTAAACATCCTGAGTTTTGGAGTGCTTTACCTCTTTCTCCTCAGTATTTGCACTCTTGCTTCAAGCACTACAGAGCTGAATCTCTTGTTGCAAGTGGGTCCGTGCTTGGCTGTTTAGAGAGAAGTGAACATATTGCTCGCAGTAGCAGAAAGCAGTGAGAGTCTGTAGGTATGAAAGTTTAAATTCGATATAGTGTTTAGAACAGAGAGAAATAAGGACTCGCGTAATTCACATTATCTGCATTTTAAGAATAATTTTGAGAACATTTCAGTAAGCTTTTTTTGCACCTTGGAATTCTGAGTGCCCTCTCCCTCCTTGTTTGTTCTTTGCCAACTTCATATGTGACCTGACTGCAAGGTGACATCTCAGTAGCTCAAGGCTTGAGCCTCTCAGTTCTCTCGATTGTTTGACTGTTTAGTAATCTGAAAACTTTGCTTGCGATACCATTCAAAGGCAGAGTTTTTTGCATCATGCCAGCTTGAGATATTCAGAATAGGATATGCAAATGACTTTACTTCGGCAAATGGTATGGACTTAAAAACTTGCCCATGTTTGTTGCTACCGTTGTCAAATTATAAAATGAGAATATTGTGGATTAGGGATCCATAATTTTTAGGTTGGCTCACTAGTTGGCCGTTATTTGTCTTTGCTTCTAACTCCATAGTAGCTTGGCTGAGTGGGAGAAGAGATTTGGAAAAAGAAAGAGGGTTGTTTTCTGTAATACCGGATTTGGGTAAAGGTGTGAGAAACATGTGCCTTTCTGCCTTCTTCAGAACTCACTGCAATAGAGAAGTGGCTCCTACTCTTCCTTAGTGATGGTGAGGTGCTTTCTGTACTAACATTTGGTCTGCTTGCTTCAAATCTCGCAAGCTGCCTATTCTACAGAGTTCAGAACTGCAGTGTATAGAAGTAAACAAAAACATGTCACTGTTCATGGAGCTTGTAATATGAAATAATATGTTCTAAAATTTAGCATATTGAGAACCAACTTTACAAGAATAAAACAGATTTTAAATTACACCTTTCACTATATGTCTTTTTATCTTTTAAAGGTGAAAATCACTCAAGAGCTAAAACTTATCCAGGCTGAACAGATGACAAAAATTCAAGCCAAACATCAGGCAGAATGTGACTTACTTGAAGATATGAGGTAAGGCTACAACAAACACTCCCAGATTCCTTTCAGAGCTCCTTTTTGGAAGAACATTTGGGTTACAAAACTCCGGGAACTGACGATGGAATTTCCTCTTGGATTTCCTGCTTTTAGACTCTTAAAGCATTGACACAGCTGGAAATTATAACTGGAACTAACACAATGCATACTTCCTCAGTTTGAAAGAGGGGCGGTTATAAATATGTGTCATGAACATTCCAGGTCGTTTTGGCGATATTCTTCTTATAGAAAGCTCTCCAATGCTTGCTAGCTTTACCTTACAAATGTTTGGGAGTGGTAATTCACCTAAGTCTTAATTCAGCCTTTATGCAACTGTCCTTATGTTGATCAGTACAAAATTCGTTTATAACCTGATCTTAAAGAGGAATTTCTTGTTCTTAGTGTTTATGCATTTTATTGTCAAAGCAACTATGGGGAGTAATGTGTATCTGAGAAGCATCTGGAGAAATAATCAATGGCTCCATTTAGAGACCATTGATTTCTAGGATGGACATGTTGAATACTGTGTTTCACTAACTGCAAATTCAAAAAGATTACCTAGCCTTACATATCAGCACATAGAAAAGGTGGCAGTTCATGAGAGATTAGAAAGTGTCAGCTTGATAAAGTCCTGTAATCTGTCAGTACTTCTGTATCACAGAAATTCTTCTAAAAAGCTCCATAGCCTATGAAGATCATTTTCTTAACTAGTTAAACTTGCTTTTTATGGGAAAGATAGCAGCATATGGTATGTAAAAATAGTGAGTATGCGTTCTTGGTGAAATAAAACTTTAGTTAACCATGGTCAGGTTGATTTGAGTAGGTTGTTTATAGGGATTACATTTTATGACTGTGGCACTTGGTTGCAAGTCCAGGAACTCTTCTCTCAATACTTTCTATAACATGACACTGCAAAGTTGTAATATCTAGAATATGAAATCATAGGGTCACCTAGTCCAACCCCTGCAATGCAAGAATCTTTTCTTCAAGGTGGGGCTTGGGCCCGCAACCTGGGATTAAGAGTCTCATACTCTACTGACTGAGCCATCCCAAACAAATATGTCTGTTGTAATATAAATGATTGTTTACAGTCTTTATCAAACAAAAGACCTGTGCAGGTCAGTCTATAATTTCATGAGGGATGTAACTGCAGCCACCCCACCACCCGCAAACAAATTCTCAGGATTCCTTATTGGGGAGTGGGGGTCCCTCCACGTTTTACATGGAATGGCAGTGTAGAATTTCTCATATGTTAAATTGGGGTAACTCACATTCAAAATTTCAAATATGCCCCTAAAACCTGGGCATTTGTAAATATAACATAGGCTTACATTCTGAATGGTTCTTTTCTATGTTAGTTTCTGAAGCATTGCAGTGCGAGATTAAGGAGGAAGATAACAGGTGCAACTACATAGAGGACATCTGTAATAGAGAATTCTTTACCAGTGCTGATCTGCAAAGTGTTTCAGTTTAACAGTAGTTTATGAAAAGGATCTGCAGCTGGCCTGCCGTTGTTGTGGTTGGAGTTTGATCTCTTCACTATAGCAATCAAAGGTTCAAGGTTCTTTGGAAATAACAAGACCGTACAGCATAGGATCTGGCCCTTTTCCAGTTTTGCTTGCTTCAAGAGGCTTTGGCAGGTTGAAGAAATCCATCCATCCAGCATACAGTGGAACCTCGGTTTATGAACACCTCGGTTTACGAATTTTCGGTTTACGAACGCCGCGGACCCATCTGGAACGGATTAATTCACTTTCCATTACTTTCAATGGGAAAGTTTGCTTCAGTTTATGAACACTTCAGTTTATGAACAGACTTCTGGAACCAATTGTGTTCATAAACCGAGGCACCACTGTATGAGTGTTGGGGAACCTCTGACCTGCTGGATGCAGCAGCAGCTAATATTCTTCCAATACTTGTCAACCATCCTTGCCCTCTTCAGGTGTTATAACTAGCACACATCTCTGCCCCAAGACTGAGGGACAATCACAGTCAGTCAAACTGGCACAATCTCGTACAAATCCAGTTGCGAAACTTTCTGTAGGCAAAAAAGTATCCTGCCTAATAACTGCTAGATCTTACAACAATTCATGCATCAAAATAAGACAGGCAGACACTAACCAAATGGTTCATTTGTTTTAGACCAGGCATGTCCAACAGGTCGATCGTGTGCGCCCCCCACCCCCCAAAGCTGAACAACTTTGGTTAACCTCCCCACAAAAAGCTTGACAACTCTTGGCAATGACAATGGGTAGATCACTGCCAGTTTTTTAATACTGGGAGTAGATCACTCTCTTTGGAGTTGAACGTGCCTGCTTTAGACTGTAGCTACCTTTTTTTTAAAAAAAACACAACAACAGGGACCTGGGCAACAGCAAACCTTGTCTTTCTGGTGGGTAGAATCACATGCCCCCTGAAATCCAGATGGGGTGGTTTAGATCAGGCCTCCCCAAACTTTGGCCCTCCAGATGTTTTGGGCTACGGTTCCCATCCTCCCCGACCACTGGTCCTGTTAGCTAGGGATCATGGGAGTTCTAGGCCAAAACATCTGGAGGGCTGCAGTTTGCGGGTGCCTGGTTTAGATATACAGTGGTACCTCGTGTTGCATAACCTCCAGGTTACGGAATCTTTGGGTTACAGCCACGGCAAACCTGGAAGTGTATACTTCTGGGTTTTGCTGCACACGCATGCGTAGAAGCGCTCAATCATGCCATGTGCGTGCGCAGAAAGACGCCTCCGGTTATGGTGTTTTCGGGATACGGCCAGGCCTCCAGAACGAATCCCGTTCGTAGCCGGAGGTACCACTGTATTTCAAAGCTCTCTTAAGATTCCCTAAACTTTAGAGTGTACTGTTAATTAAGTGTCAGCATGCTGTCCTCTTTTTTTTCTCATCTAACTTGTTAAATATGAGCTGAAAAATCTGTTGTCTGCCGACAGTCAATTTTGAGATTCTGTTCTGTTCCTGTTGAAATGTATTTGTAAATGCCTGAAACATAAGTGATCTGATTTTTCCAACTGTGCTTCAGTTGTCGTGTGTTCCCTTTCTGGCTGTGTTAATGTCCATTCCTGATCACAAAGTTTTTGGACAGCTTTTTAAAAGGGTTTTGTAATTTTGGTGTCAAATATGCACTGCTAATTATTGCAGAATAATTGGCACTTCTACACTTAAATGTAACTAGCAATTCAGAGTCAGCACTGAAGATTCAAAGCAAGTAGAATTAAGGGGTTCTCTTAGCAGAACAGAGGTACATGGACAAAAGCGCATATCTGATTTAACATACAAAGGACTGTTCACTTCTGCACGTGGTGTAGTTCTGTTTCTATAGTAAGTCTATTGCTCTTATTATTGAGTTAATAATTGGGGGTCATCTTATACATGGATGGTGAATTCACAAGGGTTCAGGTTCATGCTTGGGCTCTGGTCTTTGCGGCCTGGTTTCGTGTCTGGGCTCTGGTGTGGGCAGCCTGGGCTCAGTTTCGGGCTCTGGCGTGGGCGGCCTGGGTTCAGGCTCTGGCTCTGCCCCAATTTCTTAATTTGGGGTTCTAAAAAATAAGGGTTGTCAGTCTTATTCACGGGGGCACCTTATACATGGAAAAATACGGTACTTAAAAATTCAAATAACTCCTAATAAATGGATTTCTGCACCTATTGAGCAATGGAGGGTGCTAATTTATGCTCTTCAGCAACTGAGCTAGTAACAGAGGTGACAAAATGTTGCTGTGTGGATAGTTTCTGTTCAGGGTCCCTGCCATTCCATCCCCCCTCCACCCAGTTTTCACACACACACACACACACACACACCCTTCGGTTATTCAACAGGCTTTGGCTGTTGAGCTGGGGTGGGGGCTTATGTTTGTTCTTTTGCAAATTTTGAGGTTCCTTTTGTGTGTGTGTGTGTGTTTGGTGCCATTTTTGACTACATAAGAAGTGGCACTTGGGAAAATTAGGAGCTCTGTTAGCATAGATGATGTGCAACTGAACTTGATGAGCTGTGTTCTTAAAACTGCTACAAAAGTTACAAATTTGTGCTTTAGCAAATGTGATTAGTAAGATTGAGAACATTCTACAAATGTGCACGCTTCTTTTTAACTCTTGCATTTTGTATGGGGAAATTGAGGTCCCTCCAGAGGTTACAGATCTTTTTCTGAGCTAGCTCCTTTTGCAGTTGCCTTCTGTAATGAAAATACACAAGGCAAATGTTTTGTTTTAAACATGAATCTTAATTTACTGTGCACTGTAGTTTGCAGGAATTTTTTAGTAACTAGCCGCATGGCATATTGGTGTAGAATAGATGACTTCTTTTGACTCTTATTGTGCTGTCCCAGATTTGACTAGGTGTTCAGAACTGTGTTTGTAAAAGAGTGATGTTTATTTTTAACCATCTTGCTTGTACAAAAAGTGAAAGTAATCTGATGCTGGAATTTGAAGCGATACAAGCATGGAGGTGTGGGTTTGGCATGGTGGCTCATCTTCACAGAGGGACAGAAGGTTGCTTGTCTCAGGAGTATGTGTCATGGCTTGTTTAAAGATGAGCCAACCCTCTTTATTATGCACCAAAGCTTGCATTTCATAATGTGCTCCAAAATGAATTCAGTTCTTTTTAGTATTTCTCAGTGGCCACTTTGCTGTAAACCACACCCAAATTAAAAGCATAAAAAGTCCACGGCTCACAGATTAAAATATTAAGTCCCCAGCAGCTTCGGATCACAGTTAAAATGTACAATTTAGAATGGGTTACCCGTGCCATCCACCGGAAGAAAATGTCTACTAAAACTGCCATGACTTCAATTGCCAGTGAAAGAGCCAGGCAGACCTTTCTCAAAATGCATCCTAAAAAATGGGGGCTGTTGGGGAGAAGACCTGGCCTGAGCTTACCTGCTTGAAGGAAAGGCTGGAAAGTGAGGCCTCCCAAATTTAAATAAGGAGGTGCCTTCAACAGGTGACATTCCTTTAGGATACACAAGCCCTGGAGCTTAGTCCTAGCATTGGCTCTCTTTGCAGGGCTTGGACCTTTAATAATTCACTACAGTACAGTTGCACCTTAAGCACTTTTAACTTGGGTGATTTCAACCATATGTGGTTGAAGGCCGGTGACTGAAATCCCACAAGTTAAATGCAAGCAAGGCAGAGAGCTTAAAAGTCTTCTGTGCTGGTAAAACCTGCTGCAGAAAGAGCTTTTAAGCTCTCTGCCTTGCTTGGAGGGGCAAGGAGGGCAAGGCCTTCTCGGCGCACTGCCTCCAATGGCCCCAGGATGCTCACTGGGGAGTGTTTTCCAAGGGTTTAGATATACTGTACGCTATATAATTTTATTTGTATGCTGCTTTTCCATGGTTGAAGCCATGCTCAAGGCGGCTTACAACATGAAGAAACACATAATTACAATATAAACAAACTATCCAAAAATACACAACCAAATTGAACAATTTCTACATAAATCATAATATCTAAAAATAAATAAAAAATCATTAACAGCAACAAACTCCCCTAAGCAATACCTGAGTGCAAGAGACTGTTTTTGGGCCTATGTTTTGTAGCTGGAGTCAGTTTTGTAGCTGGAGTCAGTCTGGGGGCTCTGCCCTCCCAGGCCTTCCAGGACTCACAGCCATATGCATTTTTGCATATAAGTGGAACCCTTGGAACCAAACACCTGCATAAGATACAATTGTACAGTATTGTATTCTGCCCTTGCATACTGAGATAAAACTAGTGGTGTAGGCTACAGCCACACAATTAAGAACTTGCCCAGCATTCTGTTTCCAGCAGAGGCAAGTCAGAGGATTCTGGAAGTTCATCAGATGGTATGAAACTGATTACTGTCTCCAGCATCTGGCAGTCATAAATTAAGCATGTTACCTTCAGAACATCAGGGTTCTTTTCAGCTATCATGGCCAGAGCTATTGATAAAAAGACACATTTTCCATTAATTTCTCTTATTTCTTTTCAAAACAAACTGGCTGACTTAATGCCAACCACTGAAATCCACCCACCACTTCCTGAAGCTCTCTTGGCTTTGCCATGTCTTCAGAGGAAGGGAGTTGGTAAACATGAAATAGCCACATGAAAGACAGAACACACCCACTGCAAATAAGACACACTTCTGTACTGATTCTTCATGAGGCATTGCCTGAACAGAGGTGTTATTATTGAAGCTTTCTCAGCGATAATGTGCTTTTTTGACCACTGACTTGCTTATCTTTTTCACTCTCTGAATTGAGCTAGTGGGGTTTTTCGGGTTGTGTGTATGTGTTTTGCCAGTGCTGGAATTGAATAATAGTAAAATTGAAAGGAACCAAGGCACAATTTGGCCATCCAGTTCAACTCTTGTAACTTGTGACCCATCACACCAAATAGGAGGTAGTGGGGCGCGGTGGGTCAGTAAGCATTTTTTTCTTGCTGCCTGTCTGGAACTATAATGCCAGGGGGATTGTCAGGCATCTGACACACACACCAATATATGGCTGACTTGCAGCTTGGTAGGTCACAAATTGTGTAAGACCCGCCTATGGTATCCTCTGCCCAAATGCAGGGCCATCCACCCACCAACCGAATAAAGCTCAGCTCCCTTAACCATCTTTCCATTAATTTTGTTGGCATCCGTCTGTCTCCAGAGAGAATGGAGTGTACTTTGGGGGGGGGATGAAGTCAAACCACTGCATTAGTAGCACTGACGTGACCTCTCCGAGGCACAAGCCTGGGCAGTGTGTCTGGAGGTCCTGAGAGGCCCAGACAACAAAATCTCCCACTCAGCCTCGCTGTGTGGTCCAAAGAAAAGCAGATCAATACATTTGGTACCAGCTTGGCTGCAGGATTTGCTGGAAGGAGGCGTACAAGGCACCATCCAACCATCTTAGGGGCTCCACTCTGAATTTGTGTAGGGTTAGCCTTAACCCACAAGGCAGCAGAGGTTTAGGATCAGTTTTCCTTTCCCAAGACGGGCTACCTTCCCAGGTTGATGAGCCCCATCTGCCCCTCACTTCCCTCTACAGCAGGCATGTCAAACCTGCGGCCCTCCAGATGTTTTGGACTACAATTCCCATCTTCCCCAACCACTGGTCCTGCTAGCTAGGGATAATGGGAGTTGTAGGCCAAAACATCTGGAGGGCCGCAGGTTTGACATGCCTGCTCTACAGCTTGCGCAGAAACCACCTTCTTGACCATTGGACCCGCTATTGGTCTTGTCTACGCAATCCGCCAGAGCCTGTCTTTGAATGCAGGGATAGTCCTTCACTCACTGAGTGTTCAAGTTTCATTGGCTACCCTCACCTGGTTTAGCCGGCCAGTCAAAGCTATAATTTACTATGTACTAAGGTAAAGGTAAAAGGTAAAGGACCCCTGGACAGTTCAGTCAAAGGCGACTATGGGGTGCAGCGCTCATCTTGCTTCAAGTTGAGGGAGCCAGCGTTTGTCGGCAGACAGCTTTCTGGCTCATGTGGCCAGCATGACTAAACCACTGCCAATCATTCTCAAAAGACATAAAAGCTTGGTGAGTTATCCTTCCATCTTTTATGTCACTGCAGCTAAAATAAGTGTAGATAAAGAATGCTTGGTTATGTGGTTTCTATCCAACAAGTATCTCAGTAGGAAGGAGGAACAGATTAAAGTATCTAAATTTGGGGAGAGCCTAGTCCTACAGAAGTTTGAAATTATGGGGTGAAATCAGAAGATGCTACTTACTGCTAACTCAGGTATCGTAAGATAGTTATTCTAGGGCAGCAAATCATGTTTTGATTGTTGGGTATATGTCTTAAATGGAATAACTGAGTATAGCCTGCCATTGATGATGTACCTAACAAAATAGGTAGCCTTACATAAAAGCATCAAAGCAGAAACATTATTTCATTACATTGTTGTAACAATGTGTTAGTTAACAAGTGACACAGATTCCAAGCACTAATTAGATAAATATGTTCAAGAAATAGACTTCAAAATCAAGATGCCTATTAGACATAGACTGTTGCATTGTAGAGACGCAACATGGGAATAAAAGCAGTTATAGAATTCCATTTTCTCTTAATGTATAGAAATTGAAGAACAGGGTGAGAAAAACTCCTACGAATAAAATGTACTTTGAATAACAGCAATTCACATCTTCTTTAACGCATATCTTGCAGCTACAACTTGTTTTACCATGTGAAAAGGATCAGAGGTGAACATATTAAGGTCTTCTGCTCTTTGAGTAAGGTAAAGGGACACCTGACCATTAGGTCCAGTCGTGACCGACTGGGTTTGCGGTGCTCATCTCACGTTATTAGCCGAGGGAGCCGGCGTACAGCTTCCAGGTCATGTGGCCAGCATGACAAAGCCGCTTCTGGTGAACCAGAGCAGCACACAGAAACGCTGTTTACCTTCCTGCCTGGAGCGGTACCTATTGATCTACTTGCACTTTGACATGCTTTCGAACTGCTAGGTTGGCAGGAGCTGAGACCGAGCAACGGGAGCTCACCCCGTCGCAGGGATTCGAACTGCCGACCTTCTGATCGGCAAGCCCTAGGCTCTGTGGTTTAACCCACAGCACCATATGATGTGAACATATTAAGGTCGTCTGCTCTTTGAGAAGATGTTAGTAAAAAAAGCCATTCTTTCCACTAATCAAAGTCATGGCTCTAGAAAGAATTATTAAGACAGATCAGATTTCTAGGCTCTCTTTGCATTGAAGGTTTTTCAAGTACTATTGATGTTTACCCTGTCCTGTTTCCAGACACCAGCAATCCAAATTTCCTTTCCTTTTAAACTTTCCAGTTACAAGAAAAGCTTCTGAGTCTGCCTTCCAGCTTTAGCATTTTTTGTTTACTGTAGAAAAGGCTGCCTTGTGTTCGGCGTAGAATGCACCTGAGCTTGTAGTGGAAACCTTAAAAGCAAATGCGTTCAGCTTGCAGGCACAACTTAATGTGTTGCGTGAGCCACAGAATACAACATGTACAGCAAATATGATAAACAGGGATCTGTGATCAGGAATCTGATTAGAGGAAAGAGGGAGGAAATTAAGAAAAAGCTTAGTGGCTGAGTTGTGAGACTATAGCTTGCTGTTTGATTTGCATCTCTTTCAAAGCAAACGCTTTAACAATAATTGAGCAGGGGAAATGTTATATTGAAAGGACATTGATACGTAGCATGGCCAAAGCTCTGAATTTTGCTTCTTTTTGAAGCAATTAAATCAAAACTGTTGGTGCCTTTCGGTTGTACTCTTATTACAACAGGCAGGTAATTTTTGAAAAACAGATAATATTTCCTAGGTTTCTTTCCTTGGGGGCACCTAATACAGTTTCTGCCACTCCTTCATTCTCCACCATAATTATTTTCTTACTAATGCCAGTTCTCCCCCCCCTTTTTAAAAAAAACTCTTGAAAGAAAATCAGCTACATCTAGCAATTATTCTTTATTATAGTTACCAGACTATTTTATATTGTAAACGACTCTGTGATCTTGGGATGAAGATCAGTATAGAAATGTAATAAACAAACAAAGAAAGAAACATTTTTACTTATTTGTTGGTAGCCTCTAGACTGTTCTTTGTGCCAGGGTTTGTGAGTCCAACTGCTTTCCCTATTAGCCTTAGGATATTTGGAACAGTAGTAGTTTCAGGGGTGAGATCATCCAGCATTTCTTTCTATCCTTACTAGAACTTTCTAGCTAAGGTCTTACAGACACATGCTAGTCAAAACCCTCCGTGTAACTTCAACACCATTGGCACTTCAAGTTCTCTGAAAGACATGCTGGCCGCTAGTTTGCTTTTCATGAAGCTGTTTTGTTTTGAGATGGAGCAATATTTAGATCACACATGTGGCCATTTATTTGTTTTATTTATTAATTAAATTTGTATATCACCCTTCATCCTCAGATTCTCAGGGCTGTTCACAGCATAGGTAAAGGTAAAGGGACCCCTGGCCGTTGGGTCTAGTCGTGGACAACTCTGGGGCTGCGGCGCTCACCTCGCTTTACTGGCCGGGGGAGCCGGCGTAAAGCTTCCGGGTCATGTGGCAGCATGACTTAAGTCACTTCTGGCGAACCAGAGCAGCGCACAGAAACACCGTTTACTTTCCCGCTGGAGCGGTACCTATTAATCTACTTGCACTTTGTGCTTTCGAACTGCTAGGTTGGCAGGAGCTGGGACCGAGGAACGGGAGCTCACCCCATCACGGAGATTCGAACCGCCGACCTTCTGATCGGCAAGCCCTAGGCTCAGTGCTTTAACCCACAGAGCACAAAATGCACAATAAAAACAGGAACAGAAAAACACAAACCAATAACCCCTCTCCCACCACCACCCATACATCATTGGTGGTCAAGAGGATACAGCTTGATCGATAAGTATACCATATGCATACTGGATCTGTTTCAGTCGGGACTTAGGCCTGGGTTTGGCACAGAAACTGCTTTGGTCATCCTGTATGATGACCTCTGCTGTTAATTCTCCTCAACATCTTTTCATACCATCAACCATGCTATCCTTCTGGAGCAGCTGTCCTACTTTGCAGGGTTGTGGGATGGCACTGTGTTGTGGTACCGGGTAGTTCCAGTGTACTTGGATGGCCACTTCCAGAGGGCGATGCTTGCCGAGTGCTACGTGGCCCCATGGAACCTTCAATGTGGGGTTGCTCAGGGTTCAGTTTTATCCCCCATGTTGTTTAACATCGACATGAAACCGCTAAGTGGGGTCACCCAGAGATTTTGAGCCTGTTGTCAGCAATATGCTGATGACACACAGCTCTACCTCTTATTTATATCTGCAGGCGGGGCTGTGGATGTGCTGGGACATTGTCTTGTCTCAGTAATGGCCTGGATGAGAGCCAGCAAACTGAAGCTCAATCCAGATAAGACTGAGGTACTGTTAGTGGGTAGTTCCCTAGACCAGATGAATGGGAGGTTGCCCACTCTTGATGGGGTTGCACTCTCTCTGAAGGAGCTGATATGTAGCTTGGGGTACTTTTGGAGACCCATCACTGTTGCTTGAGGCACAGGTGGCCTTGGTGACATGAAGAGCCTTCCATCAGCTTTGGCTGGTGGCCCAGCTGTGCCCCTATCTGGGCAGGGATAGCCTAACCTGTCATCCATGCTCTGCTGACCTCTAAGTTAGATTAGCGCAATACGTTATATGTGGGGCTGCCTCTAAATACAGTCCAGAAACTTAGGCTGGTGAAGATTTGCATTAATCTTGTCTCTGGAAAATTCTGTATCCCATAATATTGTCTTGGTAGATTTGGTAGATTAACTTTGATCGCAGTGACATTTTAGCCAATATTTGGAACTATGGGTTGGATCCCAAGAACCATGAGTGGAGTTCCATTTGTGACTGAGGCATTCCTGCCCCTTCCCTTCTGGCTGTACAAATATGGGGCAGTATTTTTTGCTAGTACAAGGGTTAATTTCTCTGGGGGGAACCACAGAATTGCTTTAAAGGGGTGTCGGGGGATGAAAGGGGGAGATAATTCCATTGTCGCACCAGCACAAGATTTTCCCTTCACAATCTGCTTAGCGCTATGTTGAATACAACCCAAGGTTTCAGCTAGTATGTTAGATTTTCTGAGTTGAGTCCATACAGTTGCCCTGGGGATTAGTGAATAAAATAGATGGCCTTGGCAGTTATAAACCCTCCAACCTGGCACACAACACCCTTTTAAAGAAAAGGTATACGTTTACTTCATTGTGTATAATCGTTAACAATGATGGGGTCCAGCCCCCCTTTCTGGCAAGTTTAAATGTTGGTTGCAAATTTCCACAGTGGATATTACAGTTTTCCTTGCTGTAATTCCTATAGATTTTATCTTGTTTTGACTACAGAATACCAAAGTGCCAGACTTTTGTTTATCTGAGACATAAATTGGCACCATGTGGTGTAGTATATCCATAAAATGGGTGATGTAGAGGTGACATGTTCAAAGATTATGATAGCACGATGGGAGAGATATCACGTGCTTCTCCTTTTTCATTGAAGTGTTTGTGAAGCTTGCAGCTGCTTCAGATAGAATTGTGTGTCAAGTTAAAACTGCACCATACCAGTATGCTTTTGGTATGTGCCATGGAATGCTTTGACTTCATGAAACAGTACCTTCTTTTATCATCTGCAAATCCAAACATCAGTGAGTACTGTGACCTTGACTGTGTGTCTTAGCTGTAACACCTTTACAAATATCAAAATTCAGTTCTATGTCTGTACAACTGTTCTTTCTTTTCTAATGTCATGTGACTCCACCAGAGTACGCAAACATTGGATCACGAGTGTAAGCTACTGCAGCTTAAAATTTCCATTCCTTCCAAGACCTGAACAGATACTGCTTGGTTATCACTTTGTGGGCTCATACTTCTGCTGTTTTATAGATCTGTGAGATATAATGACCAGGAGTTATGGGTCAGTAATGAGGTGGTCAAGTTGTGGAAGACTCCAGATTGTTAGTAGTGGCAAAGAACACAAAGGGATTTCAAAGAGCTCCAAAATGATCTCTTGAAACTGGGTGAGCAGGCAAGACGATGGCAAATGTCATTGAGTGAAAGCTTAATGCGATGCACACTGGGACAAAAATGCTTCTGTCAACTATACACAGATATAGACTGAGTTGATGGTGGCTAAGCAGGAAAGAGGTCTTGGAGTAGTGGGGGATTGTTCAGCAGCTGTGAAAGACAGATTCCACACTGAGCACCATTAGCAAGAAGATCAAAAATAAACCCACATTGTAATGCCTTTATATAAATGTATATCATGTTCACTCCTAGAATACTGTTTACAGTTCTGGTTGCTACACCTTTAAAAGCTTGAGGGGGCTATCATGCTCATGTCCTGGTTTTGGTTGGGTGCTGAGAAGAAGGATGCTAGACTGCACAAGACTTTGGACTGTATGGTTTTTCCAAGGTTCTTCCCACCTGTGCTTTCTGGGATGGCAGTGGATGTTTTGTGCATGCAGAATCCTCCAGGTTCACGGACTGCATCAGACCAACGCTCCATGCCATCCAGGTTCAGTACAAGAAGCTGGGTTTTGCTTTATGAGCTGTGAACAGTTTGAGTCCTTCCTATATTTGGAAGCTGCCCTCCTCTGCGTGTTCTGTTGTGATCCTTGACCTCTCAACTTTGCATCAAGCTTGTATTATGGGGTATCCTGCAGTTCTGGCACTCCTTCTGGAGATTTGCCAGTAAACTCAGGCACTTCCCAGAAGTGCTGCAATACATTTTTATTTGCACTGGCATTTATAATTGGAAGGTCATTCTAATTCTGATGCTATCTTAGTACATTAATAGGTGTATCTGATGTTTTCGCTGTGGACACAGGAGGTTCCTGAATCACTAGTGATGACATTTCTTCCTTGGAGGAAAGAGCTACTTTTACGCTCGACTCAGAAAGGGATACAGGATCCCATGTGCAGTTTGCATGGAACTCTATTCCAGGGTTGCAGGTCTTTGCCACCAGAGGAGGCACTTGATAGTTTGACCAAGTAATAATAATAATAATAATAATAATAATAATAATAATAATAATAATAATAATTTATTATTTATACCCCGCCCATCTGGCTGGGTTTCCCCAGCCATTCTGGGCGGCTTCCAACAGAAAAATAAAACACAGTAATCTATTAAACATTAAAAGCCTCCCTGAACAGGGCTGCCTTCAGATGTCTTCTAAAAGTCTGGTAGTTGTTTTCCTCTTTGACATCTGTTGGGAGGGCGTTCCACAGGGCAGGCGCCACCACCGAGGAGGCCCTCTGCCTAGTTCCCTGCAACTTGGCTTCTCGCAACGAGGGAACCGCCAGAAGGACCTCGGTGCTGGACCTCAGTGTCCGGGCAGAATGATGGAGATGGAGACGCTCCTTCAGGTCAGGCGGCTGTTGAATTCTCTGCTGGAACTGGTGAGATAGTAGTTGCAAAACTCACATGTTTGCTCAAATAAACTTTATATGTTCTTAAGGATGCTCAGACTTTTTGCTAACTCCCAGGATTGAGGGGAGCTTTAACAGAAAATACCTCTTCAATGGTTTTGCCAGTTAATACCGGATACCCAGAGGCTGTTTTCCACTGTTAAATACTGTATGTTGGTGGTACATGAGTCTCCTAGGCTTTTAGGGTACAGGTAACATACTTTGGAGTCCAGGCATTGAGCCAACCCTTGAGTTCATCTGGTATATATAAACAATATGTGAAGAGATAACCCATTGGATTGTTGTTAGAGGGACAGCACTAGCTATTGCCTGCTAATTCTTGGAATTAGCGGATTGATTTTGTAGAAATTACTTGTATTACTTTGGTTCTTTGTTCAATAAAAAAAATTAATTAAAGGGTAGCTTAAAACTGTCTAGATCAGTGATGGCCAAACTCGGCCCTCCAGATGTTTTGGGACTACAGTTCCCATCATCCCTGACCACTGGTCCTGTTAGCTAGGGATGATGGGAGTTGTAGTCCCAAAACAGCTGGAGGGCCAAGTTTGGCCATCACTGGTCTAGATGAAGTAATTACCAACAGCAAATGCCAGTCAGGGCTTTTATGATGTATCTCTAGCATATTTGTCGTTCCTTGTCTATCAAATGGAGCACATCTGATACTAGCAGCTTTCATTTTAATGCAAGCAATTCTATGGTTACCTTTTTCCATCGCTACCCCACCCTGCCCCTCCCCCCTGGGAAAAACCATCAGTCTTGGTACTCCATTGTGTCTAGGATGAAATGTTCTTCTAAGCATTTGATGTACCTCCAGTGTCTTTCTGATGAAAGCAGAATTGCTGCCTGGGATTTACTACTTCTATTGCTAAGGGAATTCTAGATGCCCCCATCTGATTTTTTTTAAAGCTTTGTTGCCAATAGCAACGCATTCTAATCCTTTACAGTATGTGGCTTATCCATTTTTAAAACAGTTACGCAGACTAGAATATTTTTCCTCTTGGTGTTTACATATATATACATGCTGCTGGGGTTAAAAGGTTTTATATAGAACTTACAAGTCCTAAATAGATATGGTGTCAGGACAATAGAATCTGACTTCTGCATGCAAAATCTTGAGTGACACAGTTTCTGTGCTAAAACGAGAAGTAATTTAATTGCTTCTAGTAAAGCTATAAAGCCAAGTTAGCAATTTCACAGTGTTGTAACTGACTACCACCTGTCCTGTATTGTAATAAATGACAGCCAGGTAGGAAGAATAGATGTTTCATACTGGTTGAACCTTTGTGTTAAACCACAGTGTAAAGACAATGGTTGAGTGAAGGAGCTGCCAGTCCCCATATTAATTGACCACCTTTAGTTTTATTTTCCAAGGAACTGAACGGGAAACCCTCCATGGCAGAAAGATTTACATAATAGCCTTTATAGGGGTAGTTGCTTTTTAGGATTTGGGGTAGTGAACACAGTGTGTCAAAGACAGAACTTCATTTCCCAACTTAAGATGTAACTGGCTGGACCTCTTGAAACTAGAAGGATTTTATTGTGTGTAATCGTCTAATATTAAACATCTACAGTATAGGTAATCAAAGGGAAGCAACATATCTTCCTCTTGGCAGCGGAGAAAGCAGCTGTGTGCACTTTTAAAGTGCTTTATTCTTTGGAACCTGAGGCAGTCTAGGTTATATAATAGTCCTTGCATAACAGAGCATGAACCAACAGGAAAGAAATATGATTTCTCAATGTAGACTTTTTGTTTGCATTTACAACCTGGTAAAACTTTACATATGAAAAATCAACATGACCTTTGAAACATAGGACCAGAAGGAAAATAATTTTCTGCATTACAGTATGCTTAAAACTTGTCCTGTACCTCTGAAGAATCTTGGAAGCATTTTCAAATGTTAATGGTGTAAAAGAATTAAACAAGCAAAATCTGCGCATTCAAAAGCACAGAGGGTGACATCCAGAAATGAAGCCACAGCCAAGTGGTAAAACAGCAGGCTAGAGGAATGGCTTCTTGTCAGCAGTGAGCTTCACTTGTTCCAGTTCCAGGCATCCGGAAATATTTTGCCAAAATGTTGCAAAACAACAAATAATCCCAAAGTTTGTTTGTTTGTTTTAAAACTGCCTTTTGGTTTTGGAGCCTTGAGGTTCATGTGTTCTCTGCACTGCTAACCTTTTAATAAGCATAAGACGAGGTTCCCAGGCATTTTGCTAAAGCTGAGAGCCAAGGGCTTAACATTGGAGAAGTTTATTGTCAAATACTGCAATATACATGATCAAATAATGCAAACTGACAAAAAACAACAAAACACACCACTGTTTAATGTGGGGGTGTAGCAAAGCGCAATACAGTAATACCTCGGGTTACGAACGCGATCCGTTCCGGATCGCAGTTCGTAACCCGAATAGTTCGTAAACCGAACGCGATGGGCGCCGTCATTTTGCGCATGCGCAGATTGCGCGATCGCGCACGCGCCGCTTCTGCGCACGCACGCGCGGGGCGAAAACACTTCCGGGTTTGCGCAGTTCGTAACCCGAACTGTTCGCAAACCGAGGTGGTCGTAACCCGAGGTACGACTGTAGTGTGCAAAGGCTTTCCTGCAGAAATGGTTTGTGGGTGCCCATTGAAACTTGCACAGTCAATTGCATATACATTCGTTGAGGGGTACAGGTGAGCTACACTTCATGCATGTATACCATTTCTTACAGTCAGAGCTTGAAGGCTTGCAAGCCAGCATGTAAACTCACTCCATCGAAATACCACGTGTGATGGTTCTGTCTCTGCTGTGTGTTTTGTAATGGCTCATAAGCAGTGCTTTTTAATGGGGGGACACTGGGGTACGCATACCCCTAAACATTTTGTGAATCTAAGTTTGGCCTCATTGAGGGGCAATATTTCAGTATGAGTAGGAAAATGAGAGTACCCCTAACGTTTTTTTAAGAAAAAAAGCACTGCTCATAAGCAAACTCAAGTCATCAAATGACGTGTAAAGTAACCTTAATAAAGCTGGAATAGCCCTTGGTGGTTGTATTCAGGGGTCCACAATTTGTGGTCACCTAGATTTTACTCCTCCCTAGCCCAGTTTGAACCCTTGTGCCTGCTCTACACAGTGTGTGGCATTATTTTCATCACATCAGTTTGGTATTGGAGAATGGCTTGGGATCCCAAGAATGTTTCAAAAAGTAGAGGCATCGTCAACTATAAGGGACAATGTGCCTCTTTATTAGGCCATTTATTTATGGATTGAGCATATATCTCTTCCATGCGGTTTCTTGAAAATCTGTCATGTGGGAGAGACTGCAGGGAGTGGGAGGCAGACTGAAAAAGACCGTGTCAGGGCCTGCCTCATTTGTACTGTCGTCATCACCCCCCAGCAAAACCACTTCCGCATTTCACGGAGGTGGTGTTGTGGGCGTGGCCCGACTCGACCCTCGCGAGGGGGCTGTAGCTCAGCCCTCTCGCGAGAGCGGTGTTCCCGCCTCCGTCACACCCCAGCCGACCAATAGGGCCGGCTGGGAGGCGGAGCCTTCTCCCTGTTTAAATCTGGAGGGAGGCGGGAACACTGCCTCTCTCGTCGCACAGCACCGCAAGCTTCGGATCACCCACCCACCCGCCCTCTTGGCTAGGCAGTTAGGCAGGTAGGCCGACGCTGCTATGGAATTAGTCGGTCGCCTCGGTTGGCCGTGGGGCCGGGTAGGATTTTTTCCACTTGGATTAGCCAATCTGGTTTTTTCGCCTACCTCATAGCATTTCGTCACAACTTGGTTTGGCGGTTAGGCATTGGAAATCTGCATAGAACAAGAATGGGGGGGCAGAGTACGTCATCCTCTGCCCAAATTTGGAGATTTAATCCCGTTAAAGGGGTTCCGGGGGCGGTAGCTTTGTCCTGGGCCTACGGAGGTCAGGGCCTGAGAGCACCCCCCAACGGTGGCCACAGAAGGTGTCCCTGTAGATACATATCACTGGGGGCTCCTTGCTGGTGGTTAATTTCTCCCAGACTGTAACACACGGGTTACAGTCGGATATAGTCGGTTAGGGTCCAATGCCTAAGCCAATACCGCTCAACATCCTTAACCAATAAAGTTGTGGCCTTTTCACCCACTTAACCTTATTTCACTGTGTCGTGTCCGTTATTTCCGGGGAGGGAGGGACATTGCCACACAACACAGGGTGATCCATCTACCATGCTGTATTGTTTTTAATATTCGGTTGGAAGCTGCCCAGAGTGGCTGGGGAAATCCAGCCAGATGGGCGGGGATAAATAATATATTATTATTATTATTATTATTATTATTATTATTATTATTATTATATTATACTGTCATGTGGGGCAGATCCTGATATGTCCCCCCCCCTTCAATGTGTTACTGTTGTGTATATAATTGAATGTTACTTGCAAGCTGCCTTGATTGGATTTAGATTCAGAAAGGCGGGAGATAATGGTAATAAATAAGGTTTTAAAAGAAAACTTGGATAAGTAACTTTTAAAGTACATCTTGAGAGTGATGGCAGAATGGCAACTAGTGTTGGAAAAATTAGATCTGGAGACTTTTGAGTCACTGGAAAAGCTTCATCCTTTTGATAACACGTGGCAGCACAGACATAGAGAAGCTTCCCTTTGGTAGCAAGTTATATATTTACCCCTGTTTTATTGCCTTACAATTGCAAATGAAACAAAGGTGTTTTTCCTTCAGTTTCTTTCATTGGATGTTATTGTAAAGCCTTGTGGAAAAGTCCACATGTCTTAAAAGAATAAATTCCTTTTTATATTTGCTGGACAGGTGTAGTACTACTTACTTTTCCTGAACTCCGACTCAGAGCATTATATACAGGTGAGAGAGACTTTAAAAAAGACTGCTTGCACTTAGCCTGGTATAAAAGTCTTGGGGGACCGTGGAGAAAAGCTAAAGGAGAAAAGATAGCATTGGACAACTCTGGTGAAAATTGCGAGCAGGTTCTGGCAGCCCCAGCAGGTATTTGACACTGGACTGTACAGATGGGTACCTGTATCTTTCATTCAACAGTTGAATACAAAACCAGAATCAGATACAACTAGAATCAGACTGTGTACCAGAGCACTTGAAAGATTATCCTTGCCAAATGAGGTTCTTCCATACTGTTAGTATACCTGAGAAGATCACCACAATCACAATCCTGTCTGGGTACTCTGCTTTTGTGAACATGCTCTTTTCTATTACCGTTCAATGCCTTTACAGTATTAGCTTTTGGCCCCTGCTCGACCGTAACTTTCTAAAACTTTACAATCCCAACCTGCTTCCTGCATTAAATTTCAGTTTCACTTGAATTTGAAAGCTACAAGGGTGATAGAAAGAGGATGTGCTGGCAGGTGTGCCAGATTTAGTTGAGTCTTCATGATCTTCTGAGAATCATTAGAAGAAGTCTGTTTCTCTGAGTTCAAATGCACCAGCTTCCTAAGATAATGAGAGGGCTTAATCTGACTCCATGCATTGACATAGGAAAAGGAAACAAAGAAAAGAATAAAAAAAATTCCTTCAGTAGCACCTTAAAGACCAACTAAGTTTTTATTTTGGTATGAGCTTTCGTGTGCATGCACACTTCTTCAGATGCATGCACACGAAAGCTCATACCAAAATAAAAACTTAGTTGGTCTTTAAGGTGCTACTGAAGGAATTTTTTTTATTTTACTTCGATCCAGACCAACACGGCTACCCACCTGTAAAGAAAAGAATGCAATTGGTAGGCACTTAAATACTTTTTAAACAAAAAAGGTAGTATTTACATAACACAATCTACTTTTCACAATGAGTGGCAGCGAGTTGTGTATGGAACTTGAGTGGTACAGTCTTAGGTAAAGGTAAAGGGATCCCTGACCATTAGGTCCCGTCGTGACCGACTCTGGGGTTGCGGCGCTCATCTTGCATTATTGGCCGAGGGAGCCGGCATACAGCTTCCAGGCCATGTGGCCAGCATGACTAAGCCGCTTCTGGCGAACCAGGCAGCGCATGGAAACGCCGTTTACCTTCCTGCCTGGAGCGGTACCTATTGATCTACTTGCACTTTGACGTGCTTTCGAACTGCTGGGTGGGCAGGAGCAGGGACCGAGCAACGGGAGCTCACCCCGCTGCGGGGATTCGAACCGCCGACCTTCTGATCGACAAGCCTTAGGCTCAGTGGTTTAACCCACAATGCCACCCGCGTCCCTTGGTACAGTCTTAGCTCGGGCGGTTTTCCTGTGCCACACATGCCAAAAAATAGTTGGCCAATTGTGTTATGCGGTAAATGGTAAATTATTTAAATAGTAATTACTAATTATTTTAAACAAAACAAAATCATACTGCCTTTCCACCCTGCAGCGTGAACTTACTTAAAGAGCCTTTATAACTGTAAATTATATAAATTATAACTTGTGACAGTTCTTGGTACAAGGCAGAAAGCTGGTTTATAAACATAGTATTAAAACAGACTCTAAGCCACAAAGCTCTCATTTAGCTCTAGCTCTCTGAAGCTAGTCTTTTCCATTCATTTAAGCAACACTTTGCTGCATTTTGAATTAAGATCTTGCAGTGGCATTGCTTTATAAAGGCATCCATTTCAAGATGGTGTGGGAGAATATGATATGTTAATCAGGGCTACAAACTAGCTCGCCAGTTGCAGCAAACAATATATATAAGGAGGCTACATTCTATCTGCAGTGGTACTTTTGTTGCAAATCTTCTGAAACTGGAGTTGTTCATGAAAGTGCCAGGTTCTGTCAAGTGTGTGTGTGTGTTACTTGTTTTGGTATAAGGAAGAAGAACTCTTTAAACAGCCAGACCACATAATACTAGTTTCCTCCACAGTTATGTATAGAGGAGGAACTAATGTACCCCCCTTACCAGTTCTAGGTGATTCCCATGGGTACTGTTGCTAGCCTTTCTGTTCCCCTGGAAAGTCCAAAATGTATCTTTGAATGTATAAACTACACTTATATGAAGCATAGTGCAGCTAGCTAGCAGTTCTTAAAAAGGGGGGGAAAGTATTGTTGGCTTCCATCATTCCATTCCCATTGGATTGAAAAAGCTTCCCCTAACTCTTGTGTATGCTTTTTCTCAATGCTTCTTTTGTCCTTCCCTAGTATTTTATTTGTAGAAAGAGGCAGGGGGATCTAGCAGAATGAATGGTGGGGACAGCAAGAAACTTTTGGTCAACCATCTTATGCAACAGATTTTTAACCAAACTTAGAAACTCAGATATATATTCTAGTGGCCAAATAGCTCCTTAAAACCAGTGTTACAGTTGTCAAAATGGAAGAAGGAAGAAGAGGAGGAGGAGGAGGAGGAGGAGGAGGAGGAGGAGGAGGAGGAGGAGGAGGAGTTTGGATTTGATATCCTGCTTTTTCACTACCCGAAGGAGTCTCAAAGCGGCTAACAATCTCCTTTCCCCTCCTCCCCCACAACAAACACTCTGTGAGGTGAGTGGGGCTGAGAGACTTCAGAGAAGTGTGACGAGCCCAAGGTCACCCAGCAGCTGCAGGTGGAGGAGCAGGGATGTGAACCCGGTTCACCAGATTACTAGTCCACTGCTCTTAAGCACTACACCACACTGGCTCTAGTTGCCGTTTTTGGGCCAGAAGGCCCGAAAATCACGTTTTTCAATACAACTTTTAGGTTCCTGAAATTCATTCTGATTGTGGAGAGAAAATATGATAGATGGAATTCTACAGGATGTGTTGCTAGTGTGTGAAAATAGTCAAAATCCAGGGATCCCCAGGCATGCATCTCCAGATGGTGGAGACTTCAGGTGACATTCTGACGCCTGGGCAAAATGCACCTGGTGAATTACAAACGCTGCTTTTAACTGCAAATTAGGAAGTCATCCAATGTAAACGGGTCTGTTGTTAATTGTCTGTCTGGACACATGCATGGATTATCTCCCCTTTCTCCCAATGTAATAGCAGGGACTGGTTAGAAGTGCATCAGAAATGTCCTGACTATTGTGCTCTCTAAACTTGGCTCATGCCTTCTTGCTCTTGCTACCCCCTATGTCCATTCTACACCACTCCCCTAACATGGCTAATACCTCTACTGTGTTTCTATCCCCACCCCTTCCCTTTTATTGATTCTAGGAGTTCCCCTGGTTTTGAAGTCTTTGCTGCTGTGAAAAGAGGCCCTCCATTCTCAGAGAGCATGGTGGAATCTCCCTTTTTGGGCAGAAGTGTCGAACTCATTGCTGCCTATTTTCTATTAGCAGCCAACAGAGCGCACAAGACAGAGACTCAAGCTCTTGTTTTGAAGTTTACCTGGGGCTACATAAATTATATTTATTGAGCTCCTTGCAGGTTGCAGTACAAGACCGGCATGTTACAGCTGAGGCCCTGTGGGGCTGCTGGCTTGGCAGGTCTGCCCCAGGAGCCATCCTTTGTCTAGCAAATCTGAATGGGGCAGTAACAAGAAGGCCAGAACCTGACAATCTCACTTAATTTCAAATGAATGAGTTGTATATAAAATGCCCACCTGAAGAATTTGCAGAGGAAACCAATTTTGTACCAAAAACTACATCTCCTCCCCCCCCCCTCCCGGTTGTCATAGGTTAACTGTTACACATATTCTGTTTCCAAAGAAAAGCCTTTTAAAGCTTTTATATGTTTGGGTTTTGCTTGTTTTCTATCTTGGTGAGCACTTGAAAGGCAGGTGGATTGTTGGGGGCAAGTAAAGATGCATTGTGGAGTCATGAGGACCTTTTGTAACTATAAGAGAATATATGGCTGCACATCACCCTACCCAAAGACCACTGCTAATTTCTGCCCAGCCCTGTGTGAGCAGTTTCTTCTTCTGATGCCTGCATATTGTCACATTTTACTCTGCATCCATGGAGCCTAGGAGGTTGCTTTTTAAAGGAGGCACAAGACGGCATGTACATGTTTTTATGCTTGGGCAAAGGTGCCTTCCTGGCCCTGAGTAGTTTATGAGGACAAATGTGAACTTAAATCAGCATATAAAAAATAGGCAAAGCATTTCCCCCGCCTTAGTCATGTAAAACAAAACCTTTTGCTTTTTCTATGTGCTCTTCTAGAACAAATGAAGGTAAACATTGGAAGCATACTGCATAAATACCTCTGATAGGACAAGGTTTCCTTACTTGACAGATTTCTTGAAAACACCAGCTTCTGCCTCAGAGACAAGGTCGGGGGGAATGCAGTTTACCATCTTTAGCCTTTTGTAGCAATTATTAATGTCGAAGTCATGCATATAAAACAGCAGTTATGAATACATGTGTGTAATGCATAACAGATGGGGGAGGGGGTTGTGCAAGCAAATAGGGTCTTTCCAGGATTTTAATGAGTGCTACAGAAGGCTTTTGTTAATATATAATGCCAAACATTCTCTACTAGAATGCTGGTGAACGAACAAGCCCCCTCCCCTCTCTTGAATTAAACTGTTAAATCTGAAATTCTTGACATTGTACAAATGTGGAATGTCAGATTATTCAAGATAAGACAGTAAATGTTTTAGATCAGTGACTTTTTCCCCTGCTGCTAGCAGAGGTTCTTTACTCTTGGGAAATCTGACTCTTTAAATCTTGTTTCTCTTGATGTCTTGTAATAAACGTCTAGATGTCATAAGAGGGTTCCTGTATAAACTGTCCTGAGGTTAAAAAAAAAAGCTTTGTATATGTCTGTTTAGGGATGTCAGTAACACAGCTGGAGAGAACACAAATCCTGAAAACATAAAAGGCTGGTACTGTCAATCTCCAGTATTGCTTCTTCCTAAGTCAATTCTTTGCAAAGAGAGAATAAAATGCAATAGCTAGTTCATGCTGCAATTAAATATTGGGGGTGAGAGAGGCTTTTTCTGTACATTAGAATAGCATTGCAACAAAGCAGGATTTCTAACATACTGCTTGATAACGATCACAGGGGACAAAAAGAAAGTTTTTAATCATTGTAGTGCCTTCTGTGCAATTTAGTATATCTGCTGTCGCAAGAGACAGGAGCATTTTATTTGAATTGGGTGCAAAGCAAACTAATTTGAGGTTGTTTGGGGGACAGGGAGCCTTTTGCTATAAAATTGATTAAGGCGACAAAAAAACCCTGTTTCTGCTTCAGCTGTTGAAATCCTTACTTTGGGTGTTAAATAATTTTCAAAGTGATTAATTTGGAATGCAGAAAACGTTCGGTCTATTTGTACAACATAACTTAGGTTGTTGTTGTTGTTTACTTTGTGCTGTATTTTTTGAAAGGTAAATCAAAATGCTGCCTTTATTGGCATTTCTAACAGATGTCGGCTATTCTGTATCTTAAAAGCTGCTCGACTCTTTCACAAAGGTAGCATGAGCACTGCTCATAGATGCTGTATTCGTTCCTGCAGTAGAGCTTCAAGTTATCTTGAAGGGAGACTCATACAAAGCAGACTTCTATGAGAGGAAGCAAGTATGAATTGAACTTATGTTTCAAGTCAGCTTCTTAAGGGGAAATCCTCAAGGCTGTTAGTTTATGCTGGGGTTGGGGGGGGACAAAGGTTTTAAGCTAAACTGTGAGCCATAGTTTAATGCAAATTACACAAATTTGCATAATTCTGCAACTCCTGCTCTTGCATAATTTATCATGTTTTTGCTAATCAGAGGAGGGGCAAGGACTTTGAAAAATTTCACAGATTTTAGCAGTCAGAAACGTGCTCTTTTTTTAAAAAAAAAAGCTGAGATTACGAATAATAATGCTAAACACTATATTCTGTACTCCTGCAGATTTGCAGGAAACACACAGCCCTGACTAAAGTTTGAATGCGTACACCTAAATCTTTTTTTTAAATGAATAAAGTGAAAAATTATTTAAAGATAATAAAAATATTGGAAAGAAATAATTGGTTTGAATATTTTGATTTGAAGTATATAAAAAGGTAGGTCAGTAACTAACTTGGTTTGAAAAATTATTAGTATAATTACAGGTGACTCAGAAGGATTTATCTAAATTTTATGTGGTTTAATGGAGAAGGAAAAGAATGAAAAGGCATTATTTGAACGTCGAATGATCAAATTATTGTCAAGTAGTGATTAATGAAAATATAGAGAGGGCATTTTCATAATAATATAAATATATTATTAATATTAATATTAATACCCCCCCATCTGGTTGGGTTTCCCCAGCCACTCTGAGCAGCTCCCAACAGAATATTAAAAACACGATGAAATATCATACATTAAATTTTCCCCCTAAACAGGGCTGCCTTCAGCTGCCTTCTAAAAGTCAGAAGTTTATCTCTTTGACATCTGGTGGGAGGGTGTTCCACAGGGTGGGTACCACCACCGAGAAGGCCCTCTGCCTGGTTCCCTGTAACCTCACTTCTCGCAGGGAGGGAACCGCCAGAAGGTCCTCGACGCTGGACCTCAGTGTCCGGGCTGAACGATGGGGGTGGAGACGCTCCTTCAGGTCTACTGGGCCAAGGCCGTTGAGAGCTTTCAAGGTCAGCACCAACATTTTGAATTGTGCTCAGAAATGTACTGGGAGCCAATGCAGGTCTTTCAGAACCAGTGCCATGTGGTCTCAATTAAAGATCTCAATCTCAACAGTGACTAAATAAAATAAATAAAGATGCACTTGTGTTAGAGATGTGCTGAACCAATACCATATGGCTTTCCAGGTGGGCATGTAGAAATATTCAACAGCTCTGAAAGAAATCTGTCAAAATTATTAAGAATTGGTATGTGTGAATTTATTAATACCATTATGACTGTTATATGGTTATATTGAGGACCTGGTACCTAAAAGATAACAAGAAATGATGTAAATTACTACAGCTAGAAGAAAGCTTGTGTTGAGCTGAAACTCATCTGTTAAAATTCGAATATATATTCATGGAAATATAGCTCTGTTGGTAGAGCATGAGGCTCTTAGGATTGTGGGTTCAAGCCCCATTGCACGGGGTTGGACTAGATGATCTTTGGTCCCTTTCAACTCTGCAATTCTATGGTTCTAAGTTTTTGGTATAATGTAATATTAATAGGTTATATTATTTAGAGCATATGATTTATAACCATTCTTGACTGACTAAAACAATAAGAAAATACTGGGGGGGGGGGGTTTAATCTCAGATTTCAGTTACATGGTCTTTATGTTATTTCTCCTGTTAATGAGAGTTTTCTTTTAATTATATATATTTCATTCTGGTGTTGTTTTTATGACTGAGAATTTTAAAATGTAATGTTAGGTTATTACTTGACTTTGCTGAAAAGTAGAAGACTGATAAAATAAACACCTATAAAGAGTGAATGTCTTTTCACCTCTCAACTAGGACTTGTTCATTTACAAGGAATAGAATTGTAAATTGACATGCAGATTTTCAGTCTGCATTTTAAAAAAGCCATCCTAGTGCCCTAGAGAGTGATTTAATTTATTTTAACTTAAAACCTTTGAAATTGCTATGCTTGCCTAATATTTATTTGTAGTTTGCATCCAGTCATTGCTACTAACGAACTTAGGAAATGGGAAAAAAATTCCTTGGAAAAATGAAGCACTGGGAAATTTCCCATTTCACTTCACTGACAGTAACGGGATCTATGCCAATGTGACTGAAGCAGGGCATTTCTTTGAGACGGGATGAGTGTCTTGCACTTGGAAAAGCTGGCCAAACACGCTAAGGATAGAACTGTAACAGTTCCTTTCAAAAAGCCTGGGTGTGGCTCAGCTGCGCTGGTTGAAATATTTTGTAGCATCCCCAAGAACTGTCCTCCACTTGTGGCGGAAGTGCTTCTGAACCCATAAGCTGCAGGTGCCAGATACAGTTTTAATCATTGGACAGTACATCATCTGTGTGTTTTCCTGCCAGGGCAAACCTACAAAGTGAACTGAGCTTACGCAGAACTTATTTTTAAAGTGCATCAGCTCTGCAATACTCTCTGTTTTGATGACATTTCCTTTATGTTTCTTGTAGGATATTCAGTCAGAAGAAGGCTGCAATTGAGAGAGAATATGCACAGGTAAGTCACAGAATAACTGTGCTGATTGTCTGAGGACTGGCAAAGTGTCTCTTTTCCTCTACTCCAAAGTCTCCTGCAGCCTCTCTCATCCAACCCAAAAAAAAGCCCCAATGATGACATGGCCACTGCCAACGAGGCAGACCAAGAAAAGGTAGCATTGGTGCCACAAAAATTAGGTACAGAGAAACTTACTAACCTCCACATCCCTGGCAGTAGGTATGTTTTTGTTGTATAGAGGGTCTTGCTGATGATCTGTTCCCCCGCCTCAGGTGTAAGACATTTGGAGTTCCTTCTTCCAGTGCACTTAAGACAGGGGTCGGCAACCTAGGGCCCATGGGTTGGTAGTGGCCCACGAGGCTTGTCTAACCGGCCCATGGCGCGGTGACCAACTTCTGGGTTGATAGTGCCTGTGCACACGACTGCTCCTCCGCCCCGGATGTGCACCGGAAATAGCACGCGGGCAGGATGGAGAGGTGCTCAGCGCCCGTGCACATGTGCACACGCTATTTCCGGTGCACTTCTGGGTCGGAGGAGCACCGGAAATAGCGTATGTGCACGGGCGCTCCTCTGACCTGGAAGAGCGTGCGTGCGCACATGCTCCGGCCCATCCTCTGATGGACAGAGCGTTGACCGGCCCATCCTCCAATTAAGGTTGCCGACCTCTGACTTGAGAGCTGGGAAAGAGACTTTGGGGGCTTTGTGCTACAAGGCTGGGGTTGCATAACGCGGTCCTGCCTTCAGTGTTCTGCACATTGTACTCTATTCTTAGTACACTTATTGCTTGATCCAGTGTGGTGCTGTCGAGTGGCTTTGGACCTCTGAAACCTAGGGATAAATCTCCTTCACTGTGAAATCCCTAAATAGCTTTGAGAAATATAGTGTTTGCCTCATTCAGACAGAAAGAGGGGCACTCTTCTCAGGCTCTCTTAAGAGGATGAATTTCGCGAGGAATTGGATATCCTTTGCACATCATATCCCACATGAACAATGAGTAATACCAACAGCACTACTAAAAATGCTGCACGTATGCACACATTTAACTATTCTGGTTTAATTTGGTGCAACTGAACTATTCATGTGCCTGCAAGTGTCTATGCTTTGCTGGCATGCTGACCATCAGCTCGTTAGGCGAATTCGGACACTAAATAAAAACATTTTCTATTCTGTCTGTCTGCAACATGTCTGAAACTCATTTTCGTTATTTCTGACAAGGAATACATGTCTAATGCCTGCTGGTCGCAGTTCTGTCCGACTTGTCACATTTCCCCCCCCCCCCCCCCGCCCTTGTGTCTCCCCTTCTGCTATCTTATTGCTGTCTGTCAATTACCAAACATTTATCTTCAGTTGTTTGAAGGCAGAGGAAGAGTTATTGAGGGGAAATGTAGCTTGCCAATAAATTTTGAGTGGCATGTTGAAGACCACAAGCAGTGAAGAATAGACCTCATCGTGAAACATTTGGCTTCAGCGAGTCCCTCTTATTGCCCCTTCTATCGGACAGAAATAGTAGCCTTTTTCTTGTTCAGAAAACGAAATGGTACAGATGAAATAAACTGCTTTGTGTGAGTTCTTTGGTGCTGTGCCAACTGCCAAACAAAGAAATGGCAGTGTTTTGTCATTTAAGTCCTATAATAAAACATACTGAATTGCAAAGGCTGTACTCTTTCATGGTCAAAAATGTGTCGATTGAAGGAACATGCATGCACCAGCATTTCTGAGCAGTAGGAGACCTTGAAGCAGATTGAAACATGAATTGGATGGAATAGGTCCGTCCTTCAGGCCTAGGTGCTTGTGCTTAGTTTAGTTTTTCTGTAGCAGTACCCAGGTGGCGCTGTGGTTAAACCACTGAGCCTAGGGCTTGCTGATCAGAAGGTCGGCGGTTCGAATCCCTGTGACGGGGTGAGCTCCCGTTGCTTGGTCCCAGCTCCTGCCAACCTAGCAGTTCAAAAGCACGTCAAAATGCAAGTAGATAAATAGGAACCGCTACAGCGGGAAGGTAAACGGCGTTTCCATGTGCTGCTCTGGTTTGCCAGAAGCGGCTTTGTCATGCTGGCCACATGACCTGGAAGCTATACGCCGGCTCCCTTGGCCAATAATGCGAGATGAGCGCGCAACCCCAGAGTCGGTCACGACTGGACCTAATGGTCAGGGGTCCCTTTACCTTTACCTTTAGCAGTAGTTTAACTATAAAGTTGGCCATGGTTACCATACATTTAGTACAAATTAAGCCAGACTTTTATTGACCATCCTAAGGACGCCCCTGATTTAGTGAGCAGGACTTTATAAGAGACCCCACCAGATGCATTGGATGGCTATAAGCACAGCTGAGCAAGATGGTTTGAACAGGTTTTTTTCTTAGTCTAGGTAATATAAGGGCCACAGTGAACTCCTTAAAGCTTGTTTTCCCTCTCTGCAGTGCTAGAAGCAGTGCTTTCAGTCACAGAGAAATCCAGAAAGTGTTGACAGCTAAAGAAAACAGAGAGAATGTTTAAGTTAAATCTGCTGTAAATGATTATTCAGTATATAAGGTCCTAAGTGTACAGTAGCTGACTTGTTTGGCTTCGAGCAGATGAAAAGCCTTCTATCAGCCCAGCTCTCCCAAGGAAAAAAAAAAGGGGGGGAGAGCGGAAATGTAAGGGTGGCCAAGTCGACTCAGGAAAGTGGCCTGTGCCAGCTGCCAAGTAATAAAAAGGCAGGCTCCTAATCTGACAAATATTTGCTACCTGCAGAGAGAAGTTCCTGTAGGGCCAAAGGTAGCGGGTTATATTTGGCTGACCATGGTGATAGCTGCAGTGCTGCATCTGCCATTGTCACAATTATCTTAAGCAATTCAAGATCAAATTCCCATACCTCACCTGAAGTGTAAACATTCCCTTGGATAGTCTTATTTCATTAACGAAGCTAGGAGCCCCCCCCCTTTTTTTGCAGGCAATGCTGGAGAGAGCATGCAATATCATTGAGATCTGAATCCACTAGTGTGACTTAAGGCTGCAAATTCTACGCAGGTCCTAGGAGTTTGTCTTATTGAACTCCGTGGGAATTTCCTCTCAGTCAGTGTGCGTCCATTGCCCAGTGATCTGAGGACACTCCGCCCTGGCTTTGTTTGAACATATTGCATAGAGTGGCATCAATTTCACATGGATACCCATTTGGACATCTAGAGAATCTAAATTAACTCATATATTTAACTTAAGATGCATGCCCTGGTGGTTGTTGTTGTTTAGTCGTTTAGTCGTGTCCGACTCTTCGTGACCCCATGGACCATAGCACGCCAGGCACTCCTGTCTTGCACCGCCTCCCGTAGTTTGGTCAAACTCATGTTCGTAGCCTCGAGAACACTGTCCAACCATCTCGTCCTCTGCCGTCCCCTTCTCCTTGTGCCCTCCATCCTTCCCAACATCAGGGTCTTTTCCAGGGATTCTTCTCTTCTCATGAGGTGGCCAAAGTATTGGAGCCTCAGCTTCACGATCTGTCCTTCCAGGGAGCACTCAGGGCTGACCTCCTTAAGAATGGATAGGTTTGATCTTCTAGCAGTCCATGGGACTCTCAAGAGTCTCCTCCAGCACCACAATTCAAAAGCATCAATTCTTCGGCGATCAGCCCCCTTCACGGTCCAGCTCTCACTTCCATACACCACCACTGGGAAAACCATAGCTTTAACTATACGGACCTTTGTCGGCAAGGTGATGTCTCTGCTTTTTAAGATGCTGTCTAGGTTTGTCATTGCTTTTCTCCCAAGAAGCAGGCGTCTTTTAATTTCGTGACTGCTGTCACCATCTGCAGTGATCAAGGAGCCCAAGAAAATAAAATCTCTCACTGCCTCCATTTCTTCCCCTTCTATTTGCCAGGAGGTGATGGGACCAGTGGCCATGATCTTGGTTTTTTTGATGTTGAGCTTCAGACCATATTTTGCGCTCTCCTCTTTCACCCTCATTAAAAGGTTCTTTAATTCCTCCTCACTTTCTGCCATCAAGGTTGTGTCATCTGCATATCTGAGGTTGTTGATATTTCTTCCGGCAATCTTAATTCCTGCTTGGGATTCATCTAGTCCAGCCTTTCGCATGATGAATTCTGCATATAAGTTAAATAAGCAGGGAGACAATATACAACCTTGTCGTACTCCTTTCCCAATTTTGAACCAATCAGTTGTTCCATATCCAGTTCTAACTGTAGCTTCTTGTCCCACATAGAGATTTCTCAGGAGACAGATGAGGTGATCAGGCACTCCCATTTCTTTAAGAACTTGCCATAGTTTGCTGTGGTCGACACAGTCAAAGGCTTTTGCATAGTCAATGAAGCAGAAGTAGACGTTTTTCTGGAACTCTCTAGCTTTCTCCATAATCCAGCGCATGTTTGCTATCTGGTCTCTGGTTCCTCTGCCCTTTCGAAATCCAGCTTGCACTTCTGGGAGTTCTCGGTCCACATACTGCCCTGGTGGTTACTGTATCTTTAATGTGAACTGATTATAGTGGTTGTTTTTTTTATTACTATTAGTTTTATTTATAGCTTATATATTTTTCTTTCTTAAATTTGCAAATAATAAAGGGGTGTATGTGCTTGGTGCTTAATATTTTAAAATTAAAAGTCCAGCTTCTGTGCAGTGGAGTGGTACATTTTTGCAACCTGAACTATTGCATCTTGCCTATCAGGCACAAGTTTGTCTTCTGCTAATGTCACAAGGAACAACACAGAGCATTGCAGATTTCCACTAGGACCTGTTTGGCGTGTTCTTCCCCATTGTGTTCTGAGATTTCACTAAGCACTTCAAATATTGTCATAACTTTCTCTGTAGCCCTAAGGTCCTTCTTTTTCCTTTAAAAAAAAGATTATACCCTAATTTGAAGGAGTGCTGCATTTAGTGATAAGGTTCAAATGGCCAGAAGACTGACTGCAGTGAGCAATGTGATCTTATCTAGCCACTACAATGACTGGTTGTGTTGAGGTGGGGTAAGGGAAATATGCTTAGATTTTTCCTCCTCTTTCATAATTTCTGTGCTATGAAGTCATCTGTTAAGGGTTTGAAATTGTTTATGAAAGATCATGGTTCAGATACCAGGGACTGGTGAACTTCCTGTGCAAATGTTATTTTGTTCAGTGTGAGAGAGATAACATAAAGCTTAATGTCTCCCGCACTAAACAAAGTATTTCATACACAATTTAAAACCCTTAACAGATGACTTCATTATAACTCTGCTGGTTAATTGCAAACCATAGAGTAAGAAATCATGCATATACTGACCTTAGGAATGACACATTCATTTCACATTCAGCGGGTTATTATTTGGATAAAAGCTGCCTGAAGTTGGACTCTAGTGACGTCCAGAGGGCCAAAGGTTCCTCATCCCTGATATAGATTGATCAGGTGGGGAATTATAAAAGTGCATTTCTGGCAATTATGCAGATGACCCAAATGAAAAGCCTTGAGTGCAAGGGCTGATCATCCTTTGGAATGAATGTGTGATCCTTCCCTTCAACCAGTCAGTCCTAAGCAGCAGGAAATGAGCATCTATTCACAAACCTACCTAATCTTCACAGGATACTGGGACGTGGGTGGCGCTGTGGGATAAACCACTGGGCCCTAGGGCTTGCTGATCAGAAGGTCGGTGGTTCGAATCCCCATGACGGGGTAAGCTCCCGTTGCTCTGTCCCAGCTCCTGCCAATCTAGCAGTTCGAAAACACCTCAAAGTGCAAGTAGATAAATAGGTAATGCTCCGGCGGGAAGGTAAATGACGTTTCCGTGCACCGCTCTGGTTCGCCAGAAGCGACTTAGTCATGCTGGCCACATGACCCGGAAGCTGTATGCTGGCTCCCTCGGCCAGTAAAGCGAGATGAGCGCTGCAACCCCAGAGTCGTCCGTGACTGGACCTAACGGTCAGGGGTCCCTTTACCTTTACCTCACAGGGTACTAATCAAGGGTCTTGGGGGATGTTAATTGTTTTCTTAAGTTACTTCATCATTCAGCCTTTGTCCCTGTCCTGACTTAAGAGGAAAAAACTAATTTTAGCTATTTCTTATGTCTTTGAACCCATATACATAGCGGTAGTTTTCTAGGAAAAGAGGCGCTGAACATCTCCCTTGTTCTCTTACAATGGCAATGGCCCCCACCTGAGAGGTGCTGGAACTAAGTTCTGGCTGAAAAATGTCTTGCATGTACAGTAAGCCCACAACTTATGTGCATTTAACTTCAGCTCATTCAACTTTACGCACTTAGCATTAAAAAAGAGAGAAAAAATTAAAGAAATTAAGAGAATGGAAATGGGGTGGGCATTTGGGGGGGGGGGAATCATTCCTGCCATTCCTCAGGCACAATCCCTGAGTCATATCCCCCATGTAAGTTGTGAGCTTAATGTATGTTTAATGACCAAAACAGTTCTTCGCTTTTAGCTTCAGCGTGTTTTTTGCTCACGAGGAATGAAACTTCACGTATTTTTAAGAGTCACTTTATATGTTTGCCTGTTGCAGAAGTCAGAATGGCGTATGTAAGACTTACTCTTCCCTTCAGTTAGTACCCAGCCTCTTCTCACATGTAGCAACATTTGTGGACTAATGCGAGATCTGAAAAATAGTGAGCAAACTACTCTTGCTTCAAGTAGTTTTGGTTTTGGCTCATTGCTTTGACAAAGCTGTAGGGAGTCTGAAATATTTTTAGTCTCTCGGTAACAATCCTTATCCGCAGTGGCCCCTTGTCGTGGTGAGTGGGCTTGCATGCTAGGAGGAAGGCACGCTTGGCAAATCCACACTGTGATGAACTCCCACCCGGAAACCAATGTCCCCACTGTGGAAGGACGTGTGGCTCCAGAATTGGCCTCCACAGTCACTTGTGGACTCATTGTTAAAACCGTGTTTATGGAAGACAATCTTACTCGGATACGAGGGATCGCCAAAGAAAGAAAGAAAGAAGAAGAATCCACAATGGCTAGGTGACGGTCTTCCTTGCCGATGAGATATGGAAGGTAGCCTCAGTTCCATGGTTTATCTTGTAAGGTCACACTCAGCTTTGTACAGGATGAAGAGTTCGATTTCCCTGTCTCTAAAATGTAAGGCCCTTAGTGCAATCACGGGAACACCCTTGCCTAACAGCATAAATCTGACAAATCTGGGGTGGAGAAGCAGGGAGTGCAGGCAAAGTCCCCTCCTGAAGATCTGTCTGTTATTGAAGCCTGTGTGTTGTCCTAGGCCGGGAGAGTACAATTGCAAATTCACACCATCCCTCAGTGGAGGAGACGGATAAGTGTGACATCTCACTGATTTTAAAAGTCTATCTGTGGCCTTCTGTTGGCATTCAAGCTGCCACTTCATTCGAAATCACACCATTGCAACATCTGCAAATTCAGCAGAAGCTCAGTTTGTGTAATGAGATTCCTTTAATGGCCGTTGAAGATGGTAACCAAGTTATTGAGAGAGAATCAAGAGTGAGTAGACTTTAATTAAATATCACATTGGCCACAAGCCCAGAAGCAGCGTGTGGATAAAAAGAGGTGTGTTTGTGAGATGCAGACTGAGTGAATACTCTCTCTTTTTGCTTTATTTATTGCCATTGGCTTCAAGATACTCATGCAATGCAGATGTGCAGTCTGTATACAGGTACAGGGGGAGTATTATTGCCAATTATTGTTATCAGTTCTTTCTTCTTCTTTTTAAAAGAAGTTTGCCCTGAAGTTACTTATTTTTTATATGGAGGATATAAAAATCTCCAAACCAGCATAGCTGTGTAGACAAAAAGCTGTCTATCCCCATGTGTGTATGTTGTGTGGACTCTATACAGGACAATTCCTGAAACCCCCTGACAATTCCTTAAGGGCATAAGAGGTAAGGAGAAAATCTAACAGTTCCCTCGGTTGCCACCTGCTCACTTCTTGAAAAAATGAAGTGATGCAACACTGGAGTCATATGGGATTGTAGATCCTTCTTTATGAAGTGGGAAATTGAGTTGTCTATTATTATTATTATTATTATTATTATTATTATTATTATTATTATTATCATCCATTAAATTTCTATAGTGCCCCTTCATCAGAGGATCACAGGGCCATTTGCAATATAAAAAAAACAAAAGTACATAACATTGTAACACACACACACACACACACACACACACACACACAAAAGTTTAAAAGGCCACAGATTGTTTAATTAGCCAAAGGCCTGGGAGAAGGGGAATGTTTTTGCCTGGCACCTAAAGATATGTAATGAAGGCGCCAGGAGGGTCTCCCTAGGGTGAGCATTCCACAAACGGGAGCCATTGCAGAAAAGGCCTGCTCTCGTGTTGCCGCCCTCCAGGCCTCTTGTGGTGGAGGCACATGAAGAAGAGCCTCCGATGATGACCACAGGATCTGGGCCAGTTTTCTAGCTCATGTAAAAAGAGCTGTGTGTGTGTGTTTTCCTGCATGTTTGAGGGTACTATGTTCCAATCATGGGATGAGCTTCCTCAGAGTGTGTCCCAGCAAACTGTTTGTAAGGAATTGGTCCTCAGATTAGCTTTCGTAGCTTCCTTTGCTTTCTCCATTCTATTGACAAATCTCTGCAGCACCCTCTTCTCCCTTTTGTGTCTTCCTATGTACAATTTCCTGTTATTGATGGGACTTCTATATCACACTGGAGTGCTGAGCTAGTGGCTCAGGGAAGGAAGTGGATAGTGTTGTGCTGAGATGATCAGTGTAAGCATATATTCAGGAAAAACCACTAAGTGTGATAATTGGCACCAGCAGTTTGAGAATCTCTGTTTTTATTTATTTTAAGGCAAATTTCTGAATCTTACATTGGTGGTCATCTATTTGGAAATCTTTGGGCAATATCAGATGAAATCTCTGAAGCCAGAAAAGAGATTCAAGGACATGCTGATTGAGCTGCAGTATGTTCCAATAAAGGAGGGTAGCTGAATGCAAAATTTCCTTATGGATTCACGTCCACATGACCTAGTGACAGCCAGTGGCTTAGACCTACCCTTCTCGAGTCACTTCTGTCAATCATGGAGGCTTACTTGATGCTTGTAATGATAGGTGCTAGTCGGAACATTTTACATGCTTTATTTCTATGGATCATGGCATGTGTGCACCCAGCATGAGTTTAATATAAAATATACGGTACAGCTCATGAACTATCTGTGACTTGACCTGGAAAGAATAATTAACATCCTGATCCACAATAGTTGCAAAAAAAGAAAAAGAAGAAAAGATCAGCATACTAATCCTTGTATGTTCCAGAAAGGTTTAATTATCACTCTCCTGCAAGCAGAAACCAGACTTCATACAGATAATGAAAACGTTTTAAGGTAACTTAATGATTCAGGAGCTGTAAAGGTGAAGTTGTGGTCTTCACATAATTAAGGTCATGTCCTCTTCACTTCAAACTCAACTTACTAAAACACAAAAGTGAGCTAGAATGAAAAAACAACAGTTCGAAAGACTTAGTGTTACGTTATTCTCTCACTAAGAAACCCCCTCCCCTCTCCATAGTGTCAAAGTAAACTTAATACCCCCCTCCCCCATTTTAAAATTGCTAGTCAGCACACAGAGACAGAAGCTCTCTTGGCCACCTCCACTCATACAGCAGAAGGCAGCGATAGCCTAGAAAGCTTTAAAAGAAGATTAGACAAATTCATTGAGGTGAGGGCTACTTGCCACGATGGCTACGCTCTGCCTCCACAGCTGGAGGTAGTAATGTTTCTGAATACCAGTTTCTGGAAACGGCAGGAGGGGAGCGGGCCCTTGTTCTCAGATCTAGCTTGCCAGTTTCCCACAGGCATCTGGCTGGCCACTGTGAGAACAGGATGCTGGACAAGATGGGCCATTGGCCTGATCCAGCAGTCTCTTCTTATGTGACGAAAGCTCTAAATGAGATCTGTAAGGACTCTGACAATTAATGTGGCTTTTTAAAATATATATATATCTGAATTTAGAGATAAACCTGCTTTGGGAGTCCCTCCCCCCCCCCCCAATTTCCTGCCAGCCATTCTAAGAAATGTGTTTTCAGTGTAATCCTGGAAATACTTTGTTTCCTCCTGCTTTGTAACTTTGAATAAAGGCGCATGAGGCTGTTAAACTGTGGACCAAAAAGAAAAGCCCGGTTTTCGTGAAATAGCCTTTGTGGAGAAAATAGATTTTCCTACTCTTGGCACATCTTTCAGGGAGACGAGACCCTGTCTGGCTTAGCAACTGCTGCTAGCTGTTTTTGTTAAGATGCGGAGCTAGTGTAGTAACTCATGAGTTGAAAAACAAAACCCAAGTGAAAGCTGTCCTTCAGTTGCTGTGTAGTAAGAGCTAGGTTGCGTGCCATTAAATTAAACTGGTAATTTGCTATTTCCCAAGTGCCGTTTGCGCATGAAGGGAATTGTCTGGGGAAATCTTTACTTTCAGTTCCTTTTTTGCGGCTTCTCTGCACGACTAGGCATTCCCCTGTTATCTTCCCATATTAGTTATGCAAGCCCCAATTCCAAGACTTAGCCATAAGAAGAGAGAGCAGCCCCGTCCAGAGCAGCCCATCTTCCCACCTCCCAGACTCATAAACTCATATTTTCAGGATTCAGCTACAGTTTATTGGTCCACATCCAGCCCATCACCACCTCCAAGAACTGGTCTAGCGCTTCAACCTCATCTCTTGATTCAGATGGAGTAGAGAGAGAAATCTGGTGTCATCTGCATGTTGGTGATACCAGATCTCCTAAATGACAGCTTCCAGTGGTTTCTGGTAGATGTAGAATAGCATAGGAGGCAATACCAAAGCCTGCAGGATGCAACAGACAAACTTCCATGGCACTGAATAGTCCCCGTCCCCCTTGGGTGACCAAGGCTTTTCCTGTGCAATGACTGGGCATGAAGTCAGACTGAAAACAGTTTCAGATAATCTGTTTCCTTCATACATGCCTGAAGCTGGGCTACCACCACCTGTGCCCTCCAAAGAGGATATTTGCCATTTCTGGGTTCAGAGAAATCATCTTAAGGAGGGGACGTGCCACCACCTCCTTCAAGACAGATGACACAGTACCTCTGTCTCCTCCAGCGAAGCATCACTCCCTCCCAGGACCAGCCAATCAGTCCCCTTTGGCTAGCTCTAAGAAGTCGAAGTTGCCATGGGTCAGGAAGGGAGGTGGTCAGCTGTACTTCCCAACATACCTCCACCATATCCAAATATCTTGGGGGAGTTGAGTTTTCAGAGAACACGGTTTTTTAATGAATCCTGCACTTCAGAAAGATTTTGAGTTGAAATTCCATTTGATGTCAGTGCTGTGGAATTCTGTTTGCATCGGAATTTTGAAAATGAACAGTTTTGCTATTCCCCAGTATGAACTATATGAACTGTGTTAAATCTTGTCTGCTAAGCTTGGTGTTTAGAATTTGTGGGTGATAGTCATTTATATCTACCCATGCGTGGAACAGGTTTCCCTTCGGTCTCTTGCGTGTGCCCCAAATCTATTCCAAAGAGTTATGGAACTCTCTGGAGCAGAGGCCAAAGAGTTATGGAACTCTCTGGAGCAGAGGCAGGAAACTTTGGATATAGGTATCAGAAAAAGATGTTTTCTTCTTTCTTCAGGGTAGGCTTTTTTGTTTAATTTGTTTAATAGTGGCTAGAATCTGAATAATTGAGCAACTAATTCTTCACTGGGGAGGGGCAGTTGGACCTGTGTGTGGAATGTTTGATCTGGTGTGTGGGGCTGTTGTGGTATTGAAATCTAAAAGTCCTTCATTTCTGCACCTGATGATGACTGGCATTGTAGTCTGTTCTTAGTGAGTGGGCTGCATATATATCAGCCAAAGGTCCTTACATTTTTACACTGTCCTTAAGTGAGATCCATCTGAATTGGCTCTCAGCCACTGATTATCATAGCTTCAGTTTTGTCACCATTTACTGGAAACTCAGGAAATTAAAGAGCACTTTGCTGCATGTTACTGCTGACCAGTAATTCATCATATTAAAAATCAACATGCCAGTAAGCAGCAAAAGATTTCATTCAACCTCCTTATTTTACTTTTATTGACCAATGTGTTCCCTCTCTCAGCACTTCAGTTCGTCATTTTGAACATGGGTTTGTTGGTTCCTTTTAATTTTTTGCCAAATTATTTTGTGCTTGTGTGCTCAAATAATACCCCTGGGTATCTGGTTTCCTGTACAGCATTATATACAGTACTACTTGTTGAGAACGCAAGCCCAGAGACTCCTCAAGAACACGGGAAGTTTTACATTTGAGTGTACACCTTTTATCGGTGTTGACTGAGTTGGGTTCCCCAAATTAATGCGGAATACATTACATTTGGAATTGGTAGGCTTGAGGATAGGTTGAATCTGAAAAACTCTTTTGTGTCTAGGTCAGGCACCCCCAAACTTCGGCCCTCCAGATGTTTTGGACTACAATTCCCATCTTTCCCGACCACTGGTCTTGTTAGCTAGGGATCATGGGAGTTGTAGGCCAAAACATCTGGAGGGCCGAAGTTTGGGGGTGCCTGACCTAGACACAAAAGAGTTTTTCAGATACCTGGTCTAGGTCCTGTGGGCAAGGTGGGGAGCCTTTTTCAGCCTAATGGTCATATTCCCTCCTAGGAAACTTTTCAGGGGGCTGAATGCCTTTGGTGAGTTGGGCCACTGGTAAAGCTGGAGAAAGCAATGGATGTGATTTCTGCCTTTGTACAGTAGGCAACACTCCTGCCACTCCAAAATGTCAGAGGGCTGTGTTATTCAGATATGCCATGTGCATGCACACATAAGCGAGAAGGAAACATAATTACTGTTCAATGACACATACCAGCCAGGAAAAAGTACCTCCTCCTCCTTCTCCTTCATACCCCCCACCTGACTGGGTTGCCCCAGCTACTCTGGGCAGCTTCCAATATAAAAAAAAACCCATAATAAAACATGCCCTTATACATTCAGATGTCTTCTAAAGGTCATATAGTTACTCACCTCCTTGACATCTGATGGGACGGTGTTCCACAGGGTGGGCGCGACTACCGAGAAGGCCCTCTGCCTGCTTCCCTGCAGCTTCACTTCTCACAGAGAGGGAGATCCTTGCTGCTAGGTCTCATTGTGCGGGCTGGACGATGGGGGTAGAGACGGTCCTTCAGGTTTACTGGGCCGAGGCCGTTTAGGGCTTTCAAAGTCAGCACCAACACATTGAATTGTGCTCTGAAACGTACTGGGAGCCAGTGTAGGTCTTTCAGGACCAGTGTTATATTGTCCCGGCGGCCGCTCCCAGTCACCGGTGACAGCGCAGAGCAGAGTGAGGCGCGTGCCCTGGGGAAACCCCCCCCCCAAAGAACTGGGTGGAGGGGCCTGGAGGGCCACATCTAGGTCTGAGGTTCCCCACGTCTGTTCTAGGATATATGCCTGTTGAAAATGTGAGCAATGATAGTGATATCTGCAGCCTGCCCATTCTTGTTGCTCCTCACATGTGGCCTGACAGACACTGAGTATACAATACTCATAGAGGCTTGGCAAAATTGTAGTTCTGAAAGGAAGGCAAGTAACGGCCCAGAGAGCGGAGTTGAAATGAACCAAAGGGAAATTGTCCAACCCCCCTGCCCAGCCTGCCTCCACAAATAAACCTCCACACTGCTGTAATTACCAGGCAGCAGGTACCGGTAACATTGCACACAATTTTATTTTTGCATCACTAAGCATATGCTATAAATATTTACATAGGGGTTCATAAATTATATAAAATCTTTGGAAAGGCTCCTGATAATCATGAAACAGAGCTTTCGAGATGTGTAGCAGAATTTGTTTCCTGCAGCTTCAGCACCACTTTTGACCTGCATTAACATGTCTTCTAAGAGGTAGCACATCTTCTGTTTTGATCTCCCTCCCTCTCCCTCTCTTGCGCACCTCTCTTTCTGATTGTGGCATGCTGCTGTAGAACAGCAGGAAAAGGGGGGGACTTGGGGAGTGAGTTGCGAGTAAGTTGATTTTGCCCTCTTACACTGCATGCTCTCTCTTCCCCTCTCTCGCTCCTTTCCTCCCCTTTGGCGAACAGGCAGAGAGGGAAATCCTGGTTTGTTTTTCCACATGACTGGGAAACAATTGCTCTTTCCACATGGACCCCTTCTCCCATTCCTGGGAAAATAGCAGGGAATAGTGGCTATTTGCATAATCGTCTTTAGTACTATTGTGGGCGGGCTCTGGGTGCCAGTGTGGAGGAGCAGACTGGCCACCTGTCCAGAACAAATGAACTTAGCCTTTGTGCAACATTTATCTCTGTTTCCACAGTGTTATTTCTGCGTAATGAATAACTTGATTAAAATATTGTAAAACTAATCACTCGGTAAATGCTTGCGTTGGGTTTTTAATCCCATCCCTTTCAAGGGAGCGAAGGAATTTCCTACTTCTAGGCTAGCACAATTATATTTTGAAGGTCCTCTCTGACATAGTTTTATAACTGCCTTTGTGAAATTATCCTCATGAATATTAATTAGGGGTCTGGGAATTGTGGGGGGGGGAGAGGAAGAAACCCCTCCAAACTTCAAAATGTTTTCTATAAATTAAGTGTTGTCCAGCATTCGCTAATGGTCCAGTTCACTTATGCAGAGCAATTAAATAATAATAATAATAATAATAATAATAATAATAATAATAATAATAATAATAATAGAAAATGGGAAAAGAGAAAGTTGCTGATAACCAATTATGGAAGATGATAAACTTCACTGATACTTCATTGCAGGAAGTTACATGAACCTCAGAAAATATAATTTCTATTTAGCAAATAGAAATAAAATAGAAATAAAAATACCTACTAAATGCATCCATTTATTTATTTTTTAACCTCCTGTGTAATGTTCCCCAGGTGCTTATTTGGCTAAGAAAGTGGGCTTACGAAGCTAGATCCGTTTGTACCTCTTTATAAAATGCAATATATTTTGATAAAGTAATATTTATAGTTGCTTTGTGCACAGTTTTTTTGTTTTTTGTTTTACTGTGGGGGGCACATTAAAATAGAAACTATACCATTTGGCTGCACGGATTTTCACCGCATCATTCTGACCTTTCAGTGTAGCCCCTGTTTGGTTTAGTCATTAACCCTCTTAAGAATGATAAAAAATGCTGCTGATCTTCAAAGCTGAATAACTGCATTACTTATTGCCAAACTATATTAAGACATCAAGTTGAAATCCAAACCACAAGTACTGTTTATATTTAAAGAGGTATACTATAATATTTCTAGCCTGCCCTTTCTCTCACATCAATATACTTTTATCTATGTTTACATGTACACCCAGTTATGTACGGGTCATGTCAGTAGATTACAATCGATAGCCAACTTCCTATGAACTGACTTCATGAGAAAGTATATTTGAGAAGTTCTTGAAAGGACACAAAAGTTCTGTCTAATCCATGATGTTTTTTGTCACCACTTCCTGATGTAATTGCGGAACGAATATGCATTGATGTGTCTCAGGTTAATACACTTTTATGATAAGGCAGCTTTTTAAGAGCTGCCTTTTGTACTTGGATAATGAAGGGTTTGCTGTATCATAAGCAATTGTTTGATGTGGTTCCTAGAAATGGTACAATGTCTCCCGCCTAATGCCACTTTTTCCGATAAGATTGCTTCATGAATGTTTAAATATAACATCTCTTTATGGGATATAGATTTTTGTCCTTTTTTCTGGCCTGGAATAATAGAGCATCCAAGCTGAGATGGTTAGAGATGCAGCTGATAAAAAATATAGGGGGTCTTTGTATAATACCAGGATTCAGGCCAAAGATTTTTATACTGGACCTGACAACGCTCAGGATGGCACACTTTTTGGCAGGCAGGGAAAATATTATTGAGAGAGAAGCTCTGTGGATCCTGGTTGGTGCCTTGCAGATGTTAGACTACAGCTCCCATTAGCCTTGACCTCTGGCTGTGGTGGCTGGTGCTGATGGGACAAACCTGGAGGGCACCATGTTGACTACCCCTGTTTTAGAATCAAGTGACTGTTTTAGAATCAATCCTAGGGCTGCATCAATAGGAGTATAGCGTCTAGATCGAGGGAAGTAATAGTACCACTGTATTCTGCTCTGGTCAGACCTCACCTAGAGTACTGTGTCCAGTTCTGGGCACCATAGTTCAAGAAGGATACTAACAAGCTGGAATGTGTCCAGAGGAGGGCAACCAAACTGGTCAAAGACCTGGAAACAATGCCTTATGTTTAGCCTGGAGAAGAGAAGGTTAAGTGGTGATATGATAGCCATGTTCAAATATATAAAAGGATGTCATATAGAGGAGGGTGAAAGGTTGTTTTCTGCTGCTCCAGAGAAGCGGACACGGAGCAATGGATTCAAACTACAAGAAAGAAGCTTCCACCTAAACATTAGGAAGAACTTCCTGACAGTAAGAGCTGTTCAGCAGTGGAATTTGCTGCCAAGAAGTGTGGTGGAGTCTCCTTCTTTGGAGGTCTTTAAGCAGAGGCTTGGCAGGCATATGTCAAGAATGCTTTGATGGTGTTTCCTGCTTGGCAGGGGGTTGGACTGGATGGCCCTTGTGGTCTCTTCCAATTCTATGATTCTATGATTCCATCCAGCTGCAGTGGTTAAAATTCTGGCAGCTAATTTGAAACTTCTGCGTCTTCTCCAATAGCTCCACATAAAACACATTACCGCAGGGGTAGCCAACATGGTGCTCTCCAGCCTCTGGAAGACTGGGAGCTCTCATCAATCCCAGTCCGTTGAGCATGAAGGCTGAGTAATTCAGTGGAAAGGTTACCAGATGATAGGTCACACTGGCTGAACGATCCTTCCCTAGGAATGGTTGGAGCTCATGAATCAACTGAAGCGGGTATCCAAAAGGTAACCAAGGCAGCAGAGACCTCCTGAGCCTCTAGTGACCATGCTTGGATCCAGGAATAATCCCAGTCTGCATACCTGTTCCTACATACAGTGGTACCTTGGTTCTCAGACTTAATCCGTTCCGGAAGTCTGTTCCAAAACCAAAGCGCACTTTCCCATAGAAAGTAATGCAAAATGGATTGATCCATTCCAGACTTTTAGAATACTAGTTACAGGTAGGTAGCCGTGTTGGTCTGATGCAGTCAAAACAAAATAAAATAAAATCCTTCCATTAGCACCTTAGAGACCAACTAAGTTTGTCATAGGTATGAGCTTTCGTGTTCATACCTATGACAAACTTAGTTGGTCTCTAAGGTGCTAATGGAAGGATTTTATTTTATTTTATTTTATTTAGACTTTTAGAAGCAACCCTTAAAACAGCAATTTTACATGGATTTTACTAATGAGACCATTGATCCATAAAATGAAAGCAATAATCAATGTATTGTACTATAAAATAAAATAAATAAGTAGTATTGTAGATTATAAAAATTAAAAATTATTATTATTTTCTTACCTGCACTGATGATAGTCATTGTTTGGATGGGGGGCTTTTATCCATTTCCGCAGTCACACGATCAATCAGTCAGTAGCTGAACTGGGTTCCACACAGTCACAAAAACAAATTAATTGAAAAAGCCTCAACAATAAATAGCAAAATAAATAGCAAAAACAAAAGCGCTAAATACAGTGGTACCTTGGTTCTCAAACTTAATCTGTTCCGGAAGTCCGTTTGATTTCTGAAACGTTTGAAAACCAAGGCACGGCTTCTGACTGGAGCAGACGCCCTGGAAACAATAGCCGACAGCCACATTGGACGTTCAGCTTCTGAAAAACGTTCAAAAACCGGAACACTTACTTGCAGGTTTTCGGTGTTTGGGAACCAAGATGTTTGAGAACCAAGGTACCACTGTACATTTTTTCACTCCACAGACTGCAGAAACTAACTCCTGGGCATAGGAACATCTAACTATAGTATTTCTGTCTTGTTGAGATTTAGTTTCTGCTTTTCGTCCCTCACCCAACCAGTCCATTACTGAATACAAGCATGTTATTTAGGAAGGTCTTCAGCAGAAGAACTTCTCTTCTCGTGGTGCATATGTTTTGGTTGTTTCCATTTTTTAAGATTTGAGAGTTGCTCTGTGTTGCTTTAGGAATACTTCCGCTTTTATGAAGGCAGTATTTTCTGGTGTGGTTTAATAATTTTTGTGAATTTAGTTTGTGTATCTTGAATTGTTGCAAGGCACTTTTGGGTTTTTTTTGGGGGGGAGGGAAGTAAGATGCAAGGTTTAAAAATAGATATAGTTGAGTAAACAAGTGACAACTGGGGACTGGCTGACGCATAAGTGAATACATAATATCTATGTTTGTCTTTAAGGTGGCACAAGACTCCTTGTTTATTTGCCACAGTGGAATAACCTCGATATCCTATTCTGGAAATGGTTACAAATTGTTAGATTACTTCCCCAAAAGCTAAAAACCCGTCTACCTTGTGTGTGCACATCCAGGGACTAGAAAAATCTGAAAGCAGTCATCTGAGTATGTCTCCCTTGAGTACACTGAAGACATAAGAGATTTTCATGATACCGTATCTAAAAATCTGACATTTCCTAATGTTTTTGCATGAGGAATGACTAATATTCTGAGCCTGGATGGCTGAATTTCTCCTACCTCTATCATGGTGATATTACCCTCTCTCCCCAGCAGCTTTTCCAGGAAGATCCTGTTCTCCCAGACTCAGTATGCTTACATTTCATATAATCATAAAACTGTAGAGTTGGAAGGGACTCCCAAGGGTCATCTAGTCCAACCCCCAGCAATGCAGGAATCTTTTGCCTAATGTGGGGTTTGAACCCATGACCCTGAGGTTAAGAGCCTCAGGGTCTACCAGTTGAGCTATCACAGTTTGTTTAGCCAAGGACCATCAAATTAAAAACCATGCCAGGATTCTAAAATTAAGAGCCATGTACATGTATGCATGCTGGTTTCAATCCAGGAGGCACTTTTTTCTTTGCAAAATGAAATTTATCCCAGAGCCTTGAGATAATCTCTCATTTTTGAATGGGAGAAGTGCCCTTTAGGGTAAGTGAGCACATTACTCTTCTTTGACTCTGCCACCCCAGATTAGACTTTAGCCCTCTTGGTTCTTGATGGGAGGGGGCCGTGTCAGGTAAGAAGCGGTGGAGCTTGCTCTCCTATTCTGGGCTACAGAGGGATGGTAGGGGCCAAGGTGACCCAGAAAGATGTGTAATGTGGCCCCTGGGCCTGAAGGTTACCCATCCTGGGACCTTAGGGTGAAGGATGGGTACAAAATATGAACATATTCATAACCCTTGGTTTAGGTGGCACTGTGGGTTAAACCACAGAGCCTAGGGCTTGCCGATCAGAAGGTCGGCAGTTCGAATCCCTGCGACGGGGTGAGCTCCTGTTGCTTGGTCCCAGCTCCTGCCAACCTAGCAGTTCGAAAGCACGTCAAAGTGCAAGTAGATAAATAGGTACCTCTACAGCGGGAAAGTAAACAACATTTCCATGTGCTGCTCTGGTTCGCCAGAAGCAGCTTTGTCATGCTGGCCACATGACCTGGAAGCTATACGCCGGCTCCCTCGGCCAATAACGCGAGATGAGCGCCGCAACCCCAGAGTCGGTCGCGACTGGACGTAATGGTCATGGGTCCCTTTACTTTTACCTTTACTGTTATTAAACCAAACGCCAAGCACAGAGCAAGCCAATATTCCCAATAGCAGCCACGAATGTGCCTGTTTTCAGAATGCAAGCTTAAGCTGTGCAAGTGTGTTCTGCTGTAAAAGTAGATTTTGTAAAAGGCGAAAGATTTATATGATCTGAAGAAAATGAAAATGATATACAGTATAGGTGGTATTTAACTCTGAGCAGATTAGCAAAGGAGTATAAATCTGAATCTGATGTGTGTTGGAAATGCAAAGAAGCAGAAGGAACATTTTGTCAAATGTGGTGGGCATGCAGAATAGTCAAAGAATATTGGGGAATGATATGCAACGAGATGAAAACAATGCTTTAAAGAGCACTCCACCCCAAACCAGAGGCACTCCTTTTAGGAATGGTGCAGACAGAGGTACCCAGGAGACAGAAAAGCTTATGCAACTATAGCAGCTCGGATTTTGTTAGCCAAAAAATGGAAGGTAAGAGAGGTCCCTAAGAAGGAGGAATGGCAACTTAAAATGATACAATATGCAGAGTTAGCAGGCCTAACCAGCAGATTAAGAGAGCAAGAAGATCACGTATATAAAGAGGTGTGGAAAACCTTTGTGGAATATTTGGAAAATAATTGTAAACAACTGAAAATGCTAGCAGGATTGAGGGAAATTAAATGGTTTCCCCCCCCAGAATATGCAGAAACTATGGGGAAATTAAAAGAACCATGAAAGGAGAAGAAGGGAAGCCAATGAATGTGGATTTTTAATGGTGGAAATGTATATTCGAAAACTTTAATAAAATAAATAAATTTTTAAAAACTAGAGTTTGGAAGCATTGTTTTCTAGACAGCTCAAACAAAAAGTACTTTAGTACTTTCAAAATAATGCAAACTTTGTTAGGCGATGAAATATATAGCCCAACACTGATGGGTTAAATTTGACACCCATATGGAAAAAATAAAGTAAGGAAATCCACAGTTAGAGCAGGGTGTTTTCACTTGTGGAAAGCTTGGTGGTATCACCCTTTCAGCTGTTGCTTTTTATGCCATTTAATTGTAAGGTCAGCTTTCTTAAAAAGCACCTTATGGTCAGTTCGGTATGTGAATAAATTGTAAGTTATTTTGATTTATCTTTGCACTCAGTGCAGAGTGCAGCTGACTTTGCAACTTGAATTGATAAATATTTTCAAACACATTTTTCCTCTGCCAGTATTTTGACACCTAACAATTCTATATCCTGGGGTGTTAAAGCTCGTTACCTTTGGAACTTGAATGCAAACACATCTGCAGTGATTACAAGTCTATCAGGTATTCAGTAATGTAGGAAAAAACAAAGGAGGCATTTTCTATTTTAAGAGAACCTCAGGGTTGCCTTGGCCACAGCTCTTTTAAAAGGAATCTTTTTAAAGTTGCTCAACTCTCGCTTTAGACTGACATAGCTCAAATACTTAAGCTGTTATAGTGTATTTTTTATAAGCATGTCCTCTAATCTATAAATATAAAAATGTAAAAATCGTAAAAGTGTGGGCTCCACTTTTCTCCATAACCGCTTGACCGCTTGTCCTGAAATTTTGACACAACGATCCAGCCCACTCCCCGAGTGTTCCTAGAAAAAAAGTCCCTCAGATCTCACACCTGTGCAGGTACAGACCTCTTTGTCAACAAAGTAAAACAGCGCCCTCAAGTGCATTTCCTCCCACAGTACACCCTCCCTTCCTGTGAAATTTACACCACACCCACAAACCCTGCCTCCACCACGAGATCCACCACTCACATCCATCCATCCAGCAGAGGTATTGAAGACCTCACCAGAACTGAATACAGGCCTTTTGCAGCAACAAGGCTCAACATTGCCAAGTGGAGGTAGGGGCCTGCCTGGGGGGGATGGGGCTCCCAAATAGAGGGCAGGGATAGGTAATGGGTCACAACAGGGTGGGGGGAGACACAGGGATGAAACCTGCCCTCTCCACAGTATCTCGCCTCGGCTCAGGGGGACTCTGAGGCTCAGGGGGATCTGAAGGGGGGCTATTACCCTCCATCTCACAGACTAACGCACAGCAACGCGTGCAGGGCCAGCTAGTCATATATGAAATGAAGGGAGCTTTTAAGGGAGCCTTTAAATATATTTTAAATTTGTTTCAGTGGAATTGGGGGGGAAACACTTGGGTTTCAGGGGGTGTATGAGATGCCTTCACACCATTGCTTAGACATATTTGTCTAGAAAGAACACAGATTACAAAAAGCACAAATAAAAAGGAGTCAGTATGTTAAATATCAGATCCAGGAAATACAGTGGTGCCTCGCTAGATGAATTTAATTCGTTCCACAGGTCTTTTCTTATAACAAAAAATTCATCTAGCGAATCCCATAGGAATGCATTGATTTTTTTTGGATTTTTTTCCCCCCATAGGAACGCATTAATTGAATTTCAATGCATTCCTATGGGAAACCATGATTCGCTAGATGAATTTTTCGTAAAACGCATTCGTCTAGCGAGGCAACCTCCGCTAGAAAAAAACATTTCGTTATATGGAAATTCCGTTAAGCAGGGCATTCGTTAAGCGAGGCACCACTGTAAGTGAAAAGCTTACACAAATGGTTAAGCACAAACTTCAGCTAATCCAGTGTAAAGCTCCAGTTGGGCATACCCAAAACAAGCATATAAACATCTGGCAAATGACAAGGTGTCAGCCTTTACTACCTGAATACCACCATTTTTTGGTAATATGTTGGCTTGGTTAAAACACATACACAAACACACACACACACACACACACACACACACACTGGAAATGAGCAGCTTTCCACTTAGTATTGATTCGTGATATGACCACTTAAAGATATGACATGAGAGGCTGGGTGTTGGGAATAGCAGTTCTCCCCCAGTATGACGAGGAACCATCCTTTCCCTGGCAATGGTTCTAGGATGATTTGATGGGCATCCACATCAAAGATGCTTCTGATGCTTTCTAATGTCCTGAATCCCCACACTGAGCAGCTGCCAACCTATAAGGCATAGTAGTACCAAAAGGAGGAACCTGCTTTTTGTAGCCTTAGGCTGACATTCTTCTTCAGTCTCCTATGAAGTTGCTCAACAATACCTGTATCTGCAGTTGCACTACAAATCAATAACTTCCCCCTTTTTTACTTGCTCCTTAAAAGGCGGGGGGGGGAGCAATGTATGTCACAGCAAATGATTCATCTAAAGGGGTTGTTTTTGGAGGATTTGAGAGACTTTCCATGATTTGCAAGAATGAATTGGAGGACATTGACATGATGATGCCTCCCTCTGGAACTGACAGGTATGGTCTTCAGAAACTTAGAATCGTAGAGTTGGAAGAGACCACAAGGGCCATCCAGTCCAACCCCCTGCCGAGCAGGAAACACCATCAAAGCATTCTTGACATATGCCTGTCAAGCCTCTGCTTAAAGACCTCCAAAGAAGGAGACTCCACCACACTCATTGGTAGCAAATTCCACTGCCAAACAGCTCTTACTGTCAGGAAGTTCTTCCTAATGTTTAGGTGGAATCTTCTTTCTTGTAGTTTGAATCCATTGCTCCAGAACTGGACACAGTACTCCAGATGAGGTCTGACCAGAGCAGAATACAGTGGTACTATTACTTCTCTTGATCTAGATGTTATACTCCTATTGATGCAGCCCAGAATTGCATTGGCTTTTTTAGCTGCTGCATCACACTGCTGAGGCATCTTCTTCTAAGGGAAGGAGATGTCCCACCTTCTAGATCTGAACTGCCTCTGTTTACAGTAGACTGAGTATTTTCTTGCTGTGGCTTAGTTGGCCACTGTGAGCAGGACTTAGGTTAGTGTGGATTCTGTTAGAATTTGGATATTCTGAAGCAAGAATATTACTGGTCTTTATTAAATTTACGTATTGTCTTTCATCCGAAGATCATGTCTGGTACTAGAAGCAAGTACAGAAGTACATTCAGAACATAAGAACACAGAGACTGGGGTGAAAGGATGACCAGCCAACATCAGCCAAGCAAGAGGGCAGGCAGAAAAGAAAGCTAGGAAAGTCAGTGTTAAAAAGAAATATAAAATACCATGCTGATGAAAAACAGAAGGTAAGGGTTCCTTTCACAGGCTAGCAGCAAGTCTTCTCTGAAGGCAGAAGTGGTTGAGCCATCTAAGGGGTGGGAGCTCAGCTGAATAGGATGGAAGAAGGAATGATTCAATATTCTCAACAAAGTCTCACTCACCACAGCTCAGTCCCCTGATCCTGACACATCCGTCTGGGAGACAGCACTTAATCTCCCCCCCCCCTTTTTGGTGGTAAAGTAGTTTTCATTTAATTTAAACTAGAATTTAATTTAAGACAGAATAGACCAGGGGTCCCCAAACTACGGCCCCCGGGCCGGATGCGGCCCAATTGATTGGCCTCCCAATCCGGCCCGCGACGCCCCCCGCCGCCTGCCGCCGCCGCCCGCTCTTACAGCGCGCGGCGCGGCGACGATCTTAAAAGTCAGCAAAAAATCGCCGAAAATCCTTTGTGCGCATGCGTATGGGCCTCTCCCGACCCAGAAGAGGTCATTTCCGATGCACTTCCGGGTCGGGGGAGGCCCATACGCATGCGCACAAGCGATTTTCGGCGATTTTTTCCCGACCATGTGCGTGTGCGCACGGGCGCGCACTCCCCCGCCCTCCGGCCCGCTGCGCGGTAAGTCTGGGGACCCCTGGAATAGACTTTCATTCTCATCTGGGTGGGGGTTCTGAGATGCCTGGAGGAAGGGTGAATCCTGAGGCAGTTGAAAAGTGTGGAAGAGTAAAGGGACTGATGACTTTATTAGGGATTAAAACTCAATGTGTGTCATGTTCTCTAGCCTCAATTTCCCATCTGGCATTGCCTGGAGACCTGTAGTCCTCTCCTGCAGGTTCCATCCAGGACAGAAGATGTGGCATTACTAGAGCCCTTAGATGTGGAGGGTGCCCCCTGATGTATTTCTTGCCCTTACACACTAAGAGCCAGTGACTGCAAAATTGGGCAATGGCCCTTAGCTGCAGTGGAATTAACTGCAGCTCCAGACTAGCCAGTTTTCAGAAGACAACCTTTGTATCTATTACCTTGCCTGTTGTGATCTGGCATAATCTATTTTCACTCTGCGCTATGTCACTCTATCAATGAACAGACACTAGACAATGCTGATTGGGTTGCCTCCGTTTGCATGCTTGCTGACACACTCAAAGAAACCTTAAAAGATTACAGAGGCCAGAATTACCCTTGCAGAAGCCATGCTGTTTCTGCCTTGGCAAGGCACATTCTTCCATTTGCTTGCTATGTCTATCCTTAATTGTGCTTTCCACCCATTTTTCCTAGAGCAGACATTAAGATAACCAGCTCATAATTTCTTGGATTCCCTCTGGGTCCCTTTTTCAGAAGGCTTTTACAATGCCCACTTTCTAGTCCTCTGGTCCAGAGGCTGATCTTAAAGACAAGTTACTTCTCCCCTGTTTCTTTATTTTTTTAAAAAAAGATCACCTTTTTTCACATTTTAGGACACATTTGAGAACTCTTCTATGGCTGCCACCCAGACTCAGGTTTGAATTTGCCAGCAAAGCCTAGAATTTCATCTCTTGTCACCACTCCTTGCCTCAGTTCCTCAATGTTTTCCTTCCTGAGAAAGTTCAAGCTCAGGAGTATTATTGTTGGTGAGAGGTTGGGACTGAGAAAGTGGCTCACCTAAAGTCACTGTATTCATGTTTGAGGAGCTATTTGAACCAGGGACTTAGTAACCTGTGTCTCAGTCGCTACACTAAACCTGTTCTGGGAGAATGTGGCCCCACATCAGAGATCCCCCTGGACCAGTCAAGAGTACTGTTAACCAAACCAATAAATAACCATTAATTTGGCTAGCTTGTATGTACTGTGTGGTACGGCAAAGTATTCAACATTTCATGATAGGTACTGTATTTATCATTGGACTTTGGAAAAGCACACACAATTGCAGCAATGCAAAAAAAAAATTCCACCCAGTTTTATATTTGTTTCGGGCTATTATAGAAGCAGTGTGTTGCAGAAAAGGATATCCGGAAAAGAAGTATGGGAAAAAATTCTTCTTTATTTTGCAGTGTAGATGTTATGTGAGAGATCTGGAGCACTTTATAATAAACTTTAAAAGGTTTCCCTGTGGAAGGCGCAAGGCCAAATGTATCAGATTTATAGTAGTTGACAGCATGGCTATTTTCCAAGTCTTGTTCAATGACCTTCCCGCTGCCCCCCTGGAGAGGGGCTTGTTTTCCTCACACTACCATCAAAGCTAACTCCCCCCCCCCATATGCTTTAATAAAAGAAATAATTGCATTTGGAACCACAGCGTGGTTCACCTGTTCCATTTTCATAACCCATATTTGGACTTGTTTGCATTTTTAAAAGAACAGATTAAGACAATCAGCATGGCTGGATTGGGTAGAGCAACAGTACAACACTCTCACCGATTCTGCCCCTGGCATTCACAAACTAAGAGTGGCTTCATGTGGTACCATCCTTTTTAGAATAGAATAGAATAGAATAGAATAGAATAGAATAGAATAGAATAGAATAGAATAGATCTTCATTGTCCCCTTGCGGGAACAACAAAATTTCTCAGTTGCTATATCAACTCAAATAGGACACTCCACATAAATTAAAATACTGATAAGCGCAATACAATACAGAACAATATAACAGATAAATAAGATGACTTCAGAGTCCAGGGTTTCCATTTAAGGCCAAAATTGCTCTAGGAAAGAAACTGTTCTTGAGACAGCTCGTTCTCGCCTTCATTACGCTATATCTCCGTCCCGATGGCAGGAGCTCAAAGAAACGATGACCAGGATGTCATGGGTCTCTTGATATATCCAATGCCTTTCTATGGCACCTGATGGTATAGATATGTTCTGAGGTATAGAATGAGCAACCAATGATACTCTCTGCTGTTTTAATAATTCTGCACAGCAGTATCCATTCCCAAGAAGTACAGGTGCAACTATGAATGGATTTCCTTGGAAGGTGGTGGACTCTCCTTCCCTGGAGGTCTTTAAACAGAGCTTGGGGTGGCCATTTGCCAGGGATTCTTTAGCTGTGGTTCTTGCATCTGCAAGGGGTTGGACTAAATGGCCCCTGGGCTTCCTTCCAGCTCCACCATTCTCTGTGTGCGCATAAAGCAAAAGGCCCAGCCCGTGAACTTCTCAAATGAGACTATTGGAGCTCCAGTCCGTTTCCATGCAGCTTCCACCACCGTTTTGTAACCCTTTCCTTTTATTACCTACCTTGGTCCTACTTGCAGAGAAGTGGCGGGGAGCCTGGGAGGATAATCTTGAAATCATAACAGGCTGTGTGACAGGAGTGCTTCCCTTTGCAACAGCAGGTGTGGCTGGATCCTCTGTAGGAGAACTCCAGGGTTCAGGCTTGAGAGGCTCTCTCACTTAAGAGTTTGGCTGTACAGTAAGCCTGTTCCTGGCAGTAGCAGTGCATTGAGTGGAGCACAGCCGCCAGTCTGGTGATCCTGCTCATTCAAGCACACTGCCCCGACCCCATCTCATTAAACAGCTGTGGTGCATGCTCACAGCCATGCAGCTACATGCAAAGGAATACGCAGCTAAGCACCGGTGCTTTGCTTTTTGTGTGTGTGTGTAAAGTTTGCTGTTATTATTTCATTTTGTAATGTATATAAGGGAAGGGAATGATTTAGTGTGGAAATTAGACAAAGCGGTCTATGGTCTTGAGCAAAGTGCTAAATGCTGGAACGATTGTATAAACACACAACTCTTAAATATTGGATTTAAAACAAGTATTGCTGATTCTTGCTTGTATACAAAAGGATCAGGCGATGATTATATATTGGTTCAAACTATTTTTATTACTCTGTTGCAATAGCATCTGCAGTTATTTGCGTGCTTTTAAAATATCCATTAGTAAGTCGTAATGGAGGAAACAGTACAGTCATACCTCATGTTGCGTCTGCTGTGGGTTGCGTTTTTCCATGTTACGAATGCAGCGGACCCAGAAGTGTTTACTTCTGGGTTTCTCCGTGCGCACATGCCAGAAGCGTTCTGCACGCTTCGCACATGCGCAAAAGCACTGCTTGGGTTGCAGACTTTTTGGGGTGCGAACAGCACCCCGGAACGGAACGGATAGGGTCCGCAACCCGAGGTACCACTGTATTGTAGTGTTTGGAGAGAGAGAAACCATTTCTTGAAGTTTTATCTTGGAATGTAGAAGAATATTGTTACTTCTGTAGAAAGAAGGCATTGAAAGAAGCATCTCTGCAGCTTTTTGCATAGCATTTGCAAAGGGGTGGTAGATTTGAAATTCACATTTCTCTAATGGACATCAGCCCATAATTTTGTGATAGGCAGCTTTATAAAATAGTCCCTTAAAAGAAAAATTTGTTGAGACTTCGATGAATAACTACAAAATTATGAAGTGGCTATACATATACATGTAAATTCACTCAACTAGAACTGGAACATTTTTACAAAATGCATTAAGCTGGATTTGGAAGAGGAACTGCTAACCAGAAATTTGGTTGTGCTTATTATATCAGAATTGCTAGCTGTAAATTGGATAATATTCAGTAAGCATCTCTTTCTCTTCATGATCTTTTTTGCAGTTCTCATTTTGGGATGGTGTGCACCCATTGGAGCTTTCTATGGAATCTTGACATTTAAAAGTTGTTTTATGGTTTGTAATCTGTAGAATAAATGAATTGTATGTTTTAATCGGTTAATCGGTTTCTTGGACGGATTTAGTCCTAGAAAGGAAAAGACAATAAATTAAAGATCTACTTTTTATTTTTAAAACTTGCCTAGAGAGTTGTGGGGAAAGATTAGGGCAGAATATTGCCAGTGCCCTGCATTTGCCCTTGAGAGTGTTCACTATAGCTCGGACCTGATGCTCACGTCTTTGAACAATTTGACCACCATATAATTCAAGATTGTCAGTTGACTGGAGCAGGCAGCCTGGTCTATTTCTGTGCCTTTTAACAGCAGCTTATTCTGTGAAAATCACCAGGTGAATCTTTTAATGGCATTATTATCAACTAATAACTTCAGCCAAAGGCACAAGAGCAGACGCTTGTCCAAAAGTTGGCAAACCTTGCTTTTACATATTCTCCCTCTCGAATTGCATCAGGTTTTCTATAAGTCTGGGAAATGGGAAATTTTCGTGGATAAGGTTTAACTCTTTGAAACATTAAATAGTTCAGAACTGTTCCCCATTTTGCCAGAGCATGCAAATGCAGGTAGGAAAACCAGAAAGAATATGGGTGTTGGTGATACAGGAGGGCAACAGTAAAAAACCTACATGGCAATGCTCTTTGGTATTCTGCAGTGGCGTTAAGTGATCCCTGAATATACTGCAAAGATGACCTTTTAATATCCTGGGTCTGGAGTCCTTAACTGATGCAGCAGTTACTTCTGTCTGTGATAAAATTGCTAAGTGCACTGAAGCAGCTCAACTAGGCTAGGGCAGAGCATTCTGCAATTTAAATTCCAGTCAGAGGGTGGCTTGGTTGCATCGAACAAAATGCATTATCTGGACCAGATAATTTTTCCTTAACAGTGGGGAAAGTTCATCACTTCTTTCTCATCTTTCCTCATATTACCCTTATTAGTCTGTAAAGGTGGAATATAAAAGCACAGGCTAGAAAGAGGAGAGCTCACTAATTGTATAGGAGGATATTTTCAGAGGAGCTGGCCTTTGGTACCCTTAACTTTCTACTTGACAGATGCATTGATCTTCAGCTCCCTCTCCCTCTTCCCCTTGTAATATGTGAAAGTTTAAGAATAATATCAGAGTACTATGGATGGAGAGGAACAAATGTATTTTTCCTATGACCAGTATAGAAGAGACCATGATTTCTTCTGCTATGAGTTTGTAAAACCTTTATCTGTCCATTGAAAAGAAAAAAAGTGGGGCAAGATAAGAAATAAAAAGCTGAGTTAAAACACATGCACATCATTTGTGCATGCACAGTCCATTTGCCTATGTGGGCATCACTCCCTTGCTTCCAAGCCCGGCACTGGAGTGGAGAGGGTGAGAGAGGGAAGGGATCTGGGGAGCATGTGAGTGCAGTGAAGGGGCAATGGTTATGCCCATCAACTGGAGGAGGGGCTGCTGGTACCCTAAAATATTTTATTGGGAGGCCAAAGAGCCCTAGGCCCCTAGGAGTTGGTGTCCTTGCCCACAATGGCTTCCAAAGAGCTGGGGAAGAGTCTTAGCTCAAGCAGAGAGGCTGCAACTGCAGAAATTATCCCTGGAGTCAGGTCTAAAGAGGAAGTATTTGGGGGAGGCGGGGGAGAGAGACCAAAGAGTTAAAGGATGAAAAAAAATTCCTCTTTATCCTTCCTGTCTTCTTTCCATTTTTCAAAGGCTTTTCACAGGTCTCCTCTTGTTAATTATATATTCATGTGAGTATCTAAATGCAAACGATGTGGCTGCTTGCTACTCTGCCAATACAATTTCTCCATTTGCTTTGTTCAACAATCTAAGAATTGCCTTGCAGGCAGGCAAGCAAGCAAGTAAGCCGTGGGCTGTTTCTCCAAAGCTTGTTTTGTTTTGCCAACATCTGCCGTGAGGTCGCCAAGCACACCATGGTTAAGCGAGGCTGCTAGGTTCACACTAATGCCAAACCATAGTTGGAACATGCCATGGTTCAAAAGCCAACAGTAAACTGGAGTGGCCTCACATCATGGTTTATTTATTTCCAGAAGAGAAACCAAGATTAATTTGTAGGGCTTGATTTGGTCATTCAAACAAACCACACCACATTTTGGCTAAATAAACCGGTGGCTTAGTGTTACGTTTGAACCATGCCTGTGTGAATTGCTGATCATAACTTAGGCTGGTGCAGCTGAAGAATATGATACAGTACATATGTGTCATGCTGTTCACAGCATTTGTGAGGATGGAGGGTATACCTGTCAGAACCATGAGGAGGAGGAAAGGGTTAAATCTACATGTAGCATTCGAAATGCAGGGCAGTGTCTGGCACAAAGTATTTAAGATTCTAAAAATGACCAATTAACATACTCAGGCATATATCATGGATCTCATGTATCTTTGAAAATTACCTTCCATTGAGTATTATGTGAGCAAACCCTCAGATTGAAATATTAGGGGGTCCAAAGGTTAGGCAACAGTACCTTTTAATTTCTAAATATGAATAAAATCCTCCCACCCCTGATTTTTTAGCCCGAATCTTTACAGTTGGACTAATTGGCATATGTACAATAATGGGATTTTGCCTTCATTTAAATATTACAGCCACGACTGTTTGAATTAAAAGGTTGCCAAGTGACCCACAAGCAAGTACTGAGCGCACTCCTGAGCCTCATGCTCTATGTAACTGTGCCAAAGGTTAAACTATTGGTAGATTTCCCAGTTGGAGCCAAACAGTGATGGTCTTTGTCTTGGGGACCTTTTGAGAGGAGAAGCAGCAAGTGTCCTTGAGAACAGAACAAGGAGGACCTTATAATATACTGCTTACTGCGAATACAAACCCACTGTACTAGTCTTCACTGGAAAAGAGATGCTTTTGCTGCCATTTATGGCTGCGCATGTGAAATCCCACCCACCACCCCAAGAAATGTGCAGGCCTTTTGACAATTTGGGTGAATGGCAGAATTTTTATCTAGGTTCAGTAGTGCAGAGTATTAGCTGGGTATATGTTCTTTTCAACCCTATTGCAAGAGATCGTGATTGGTCTTGCAATACTTCAGTTGCATTCGTGCCCACAGTAGTTGTGATAGTAATTTTCTGGGGTCTCCCACATCTAAGCCCCTTGGTCTTTCTACTGTACCGTATTGGCTTCATGTCATCTCCCCAATTCCTTGGCAACATGCCCACAAACCACTAAAAAAATTGGTCAAGCCACCATGGCACAAACAGAGTTGTGGAGGAAAATGTATTTTAAAAATCCAGAATTCTTTATTACAATAAAATAAACACTATACTTACAAACAACCCAGAAATAAATCCTTAATAGGCCAGTCCTGTACGGTATATTTTAATGTTAAGTCAAACACATTTCAACAGAAGGTCTTCAACAGTCGCCTAATATAACATCAGAAAAACTAAACAAATCTGTTTTTAAAGGAACTTAAGGTCAGAATAAGCAACCATGCATAAAAAACAGGATAGCAATATTCACCACTAAAGAGTCAAAAGAAGGGGGAAGTAAAGCATTTACTTCAAATTTCCATTATAAGCAGCCTTCCTGGATGAACTGAAAAATTTCAACCATCACTCATTAAATTAATTTTAAAATCTGCATTCACAAATCCAAAGCCACAAAAATTAATCTCCGTAAAACTTATTGAAGTGTTATTTATGGATACAATCTTTTGCAGGCCAATTATAACCTTCAACCAAATTTAACTCCATTCAAGCCTTTGGTATGTATACATGAAACCTTTTCCTGCTTCAGCCATAAATACAGTACTTTATATAAAGGCTGTGTTACCGAATAGCCATACACTACCTTAAAAGACATAAAGGATTTCACATATAATTATTTTATTGAAATAGTTGGATTTCTTTTACACAGATCACCAATAGTAATAAAATAGTGTTAAATACACAGCTAGAATTGCCACTGATGCTCTTCAGGAAAATCTCTCTGCAAGGTTACCAACTTCATTGAAATTGACAGCAAAAAGCAGTCTTGGGAGTGACAGGCATAAACACAATAGGCTTTCCATGAAACAAATGCAGCAACACAAGCTTTCATGCTACCAATATTTAACTCCTGTCGTGAATGTGCACCGTGAAGCATCTTAGTAGTCGTCAGTGCTGTGATCCACGAGGGGATGCTATGTCCTTCTTTGAGAGTGTAGATGGGTCTTGGGTTGCTGGTCCTGTTGGAAATTCAAATAGAGGGAATACAACACCTCCTGAAAAACCACATTTAATATTTTGGAGAAATGCCAAGAGTCCAAATTCATTTCTAAATAATTCTCTCTCTATCTCTCTTTTAAACAGGGCATTCAGAAATTGGCTAGTCAGTACTTAAAGAAAGAGTGGCCTGGAATAAAAGCTGATGATCGACATGACTTCAGGTAATTTCAGCAAGTTTACTTGCATGGCTGACGGCATTCCGTGCATAAGATCAAATGCTCTTTGTTTTCTTACAGATCTTCTATATGGACTTGGACCCCAACTTGGTTTCTGTGGGTAGGAGGCATCCCCAGGGCAGAATTCTAGAGCAAAGGATGCCCCTGCTGGTGGAATCAGGAGCAACTCTCCCTAATCCCCCCTTCCCCCTACAACGCTCGCATCCTCTGAAAACCTGCTCCAGATTTTGGTGCCCCTCCAGAATAGTGGGAGGAGCTGTGGCATGGGGCAGGAATTGAAGAACCTCTCTCCCTCCCACCCCCACCCCCACTCCGTCAGCAAAGTCTATGCTGGATCAAAACCTTTTGTGCATTGAATGAGCCCTTTGTCAGAGGCTAAATTTGAATCGAAGCTATTGAAATTATGAAGTTCCATGGCTCATAAAGTTCTGGGCCTAAATCAAAGTGCTGGTTTTGGCCCAGAAAGCCTTAAATGGCTCAGGGCTGCAATACCTCAAAGACTGCCTCCTCACATGAAGCGACCTGGACCCTGCAATCATCATCTGAGGCCCTTTTTGAGGGCTCTCAGAGAAGTCCAGGGGGCAGCAAAACAAGAATGGCCTTTTCTGTGTTGGCTCCCTGCTTGTGGAATGCTCCCCCCCCCCCCGGGGAGGCTCACTTGGCACCTTCGTTATATATCTTTAGGTGCCAGGCAAAAACATTTCTCTTCTCCTAGGCCTTTGGCTAATTTAACAGTCTGTGGCCTTTTAAATTAGGAGGGCATTGTTTTGTTGGTTACTATGTTATGTATTTTTGTGTTTTTATATTGTAAACTGTGCTGTGACCCTCAGATGAATGGCAGTATAAAAAATAAGGATGAGCAAATTTACATATGCTGTTGTGCTAAATGTGTCCAATTTCCAAATAAACAGTGCAACTTCAAGAAAGAAAATAAAAAAAAAAGATGTCAACCAGTAAAGCTTTTGTGATGGAGGATGTGAAAGAGCAGCTTGAATGAAACGCTCCATTATTCTTTTTCACCTTTCTATCCTTATCAATCAATTTCTCATGAACTTCCTCCATGGAAGCAACTTGCAGAAAAGTGGATGTTCTCCTAAGTGGATCAAGAGTTTTCCCCATAATGCTATATGGGAAACCCAGCCAGATGGGCGGGGTATAAATAATATATTATTATTATTATTATTATTATTATTATTATTATTATTATTATTATTATTATATTACCTGGCCCAGGTGGTGCAATGGTTACTTAAGGAACTAGGGCAGTCATATGATGGTTTGAATATTACTGTAAAACTTGGAACTCCCCAATATAATGTTCAAATATAATATCCTTCTAACTTGGTCATACTTAAATGAATCTGCTATGTTTGGTTCTGGTTGCCACATCTCAAAAAACTATATTGCAGAGCTGAGAGAGGTTCATAAAAGAGCAATCAGAATTATCGTTGGGTTGAAACAACTTCCCTGTAAGGAAAGGTTGCAGCTTTTTAGTACAGGAAAAAAGGCAAATAAGATGTAGATACAGAGGGTATATAAAAATAGACATATTTGCCTCTCTCATATTTGTCCAGGAAAGGGCACAATTGATGCTGCAACTGAAGCTGGTGATGGGCACTCTTTACCATGAAGGCTTCTGGATCTCATGGGCAGAGATGGTTCCAAGGGCACTGTCTCCTTCAAAGTGCTGCACATCACACCTTTATGCAAGAATATGCCAAATACACTCCGGATCCACCTGCTCATTCCTCCCCCACCCTTTCACAGATAAGCCAGGAAGGGCAAAGGGCAAGAGGGCAAGTAGTGGGATGGACAGGCAGAATCGCTTTATCCCCATAGTCAGGCCTCAATAACTGAAACTGATTCCACAGACTCGAATAAGACACCTCACCAAAGACAGGATTGCGGCAGCATGAAGACGAGTGATTTGCCCTCAAATTGCCTAGCAAGCTTATCACAGCAGGCCTTTGATGGTTCCAACAGCCCATTAACTGGAGCAAGTGATACCAACCTTCTCTCTCTCTCTCTCTCTCTCTCGCTCCCCTTTTTTCTTTTTGTATTTTAGGAGCATGTATCCAGTGTGGAAATCATTTCTCGAAGGCACAGTGCAAGTGGCTCAATCCAGACTCAATATCTGTGAAAATTACAAGAACCTAATTTCTGAGCCTGCCAGGGCAGTCAAGTGTTTTAAAGAACAGCAGCTGAAGAAGGTATTGTCCTAACAGTTCATCAGATGTTTCAAACGTTTGTGTTCCAGGGTGCAGAATTTGGAGAGAGAGGAGTGAGTGGGAGATGCACACACCCCCCACTAAGGTTATTTTGTTAAGTGTGTTTCATCTGAGGCTAAGCTAGCGATTGAGCCAGATGACCTTGAAGCTTATCTCAACTCTACCGCTTTTGAAACGATGTACACAGATGCTTTCTGTTGAAGTTAAAACTGAGTTTCTTTTTTTCTGAAGCAACAAAGTACCATCATGTGCCATGTATTTTAGCTGAAATAGCTGGGGGGAGAACAGGCGGCAGAGCTTGCTTTCTCAATGGAATCAAATACATCCCGTGCCACTGCAAAAAAAAAATCTATGAAAAATAAGCATCTTTGGAGGTAGCTTTGAACTTTTCCCAGTTAGACTGGGGTAGGCTTTGAATTTAAGGTGTGGTACCTTTTAAAAATGTTTGAGGAATTATTGAAGGATCTAAGGGTGTAGCGGAAATCGAGATGATTCAGCCACATCCTGTAAAGGCATCCCAGGCAGCTGGCCAGAAAAAAAAATCAGTACAGAGGCAACCTTGTGCCTTAATACACAAAGGGGGCTATTCTAATTAAATGAGGCAAATGTTACTTTACCTCCCCCCCCCTTTTTTTTTGAGAAATGATGCAATAGCTGAAGGGTCAATTTCCTAGCTTTGTAGCAATATATTTCATGTTATGGGTACCTGAAACATGTCCAGTGTGGAAGGTACCAATTCATCAATTTAGATGCTAATCTTCAGCTGGCTTTAAACTGACATAGTGGCAATTAATTTTGCATTGAGTAAACGGGTTGCAGGTCAGTGTTAGGATAGAACTTAGTTCAAACCGTGTGTCGCTAAGTCAGCTGCATCTCACAGGGCAAAACAGCTTTGGGGAAAGGCCAGTGGAGAGGTGACAGGAGAAAACTATTTAACTCTTCCCCCAATCCCTGCTTTTCTCCTTCAAATCGCACCTGAAGCTGCTTCTCTCCTCCGCTCGGTTCTAGGTGCATGTGTGGGAGAATAATCATGTCCTGAACTTGTGCACGTGTGTGTAAATGCAGTTGAAAAGCAGCAACTGGGAGAAGCTTATCTTCCCTCTTTGTTTCACTTCAAGTCACATCCTCCCAAATAAGCAGCTGCCTGGGTCTTGTCCAAAAGCATTCGTGTGTATTGTTTGCTTTAGTCGTAAACCTTGAGTGTACTTGTGCACCAGTGCAGCAGCCTCTTAAAGAATGCAGCACTTAATTTACATGTGTTGGACAGGTCAGTTTTAGGCACCGTGTGCATCAATATAGAAGTATGAGTTGCCAAAGGTTTTTGTATCCCTGCTCACCCTACCCACTCCTTTCTTTATGTTGGTTGGTTTAAAATATTAACATGCCGCCCTTAATTATCTAATTCCAGGCTGGTTTACGGAATATATTAAAACAGTGTATGTTAAAACAACAACAGGGAACATCATAGTAGAGAAAGGAGCGCAGTAGAGAAATCTAAAAACAGAAAGATAGGTCTGTAACAGATGTCAGAACACAGTTGAGATGGGCGCTTGTCATGCTTCAGGAGGGAAGGAATGCCAAAGACTGAGTGCCACAGCAAGGAGGCCGCAGGATGTTCACATGCAGGTGACAGAACAACCAGGAGGGTCTGATGTGTAGATCTCAAGGGTACAGGAGAAGATGCTCCCTCGGATAAGCAGGCCTCTAGCTAATTAGCACCTTTTGCTTCAATAGCAACATCTTGAACCTGGCCTGGAAATATACTGGCAGCCAGCGTGGTTGTATGAGGACAGGCTTCTGGTAGGCTGCACCATGTAGTAACCTATCTGCTGGGTTCTGCATTCCCTGCAGTTTCTGGACTACCCTGAAGCAAAACTCCCCAGAGAGCACATTGCAGTAGTCAATCTCAAGGTTAATATTGCCATCCTTGTCTGGCAAAGACTGTAACTGGCACATCAGCTGAAGCTGGTAGATAGCTCTCCTTGGCCATCCTCCTCTTCCGATTTATCAAAAGGCATTCTTATATAAATAGCAGATCCGAAATTAATTATTGTACTTGTTCCCTGTATCCGCAACGGTGAGGTCACAAGAAATGGCATCTATTTGTTGCTTCGCTTGCATTCTGCAAATTGATGTTGTAATTTTTCCAAGATATGCCAATGGAAATTTGGAGACCATTGTCGTAGATCTGGAGAGACTGCAAATGGTAGCTGAATGCCTCTCTTGGAGTTCCAAACGTGACTTAAGTGCACATTTCTTGTGTGTGTTGTGCAGGGAGAGCTGCTGTCTGTAACACACACATCGCATGCCACGTAGGACCTGTAACGCTCAAAAATCAGCACGTCACAAAAATAACTCTTATATGAGAACTTGCCTTGGGAAGATTTATGTTCTGGAGTAAGAGCCATTCTTTGAAGTGAACTTACTGAGAGGCAAGGTAACCTAGTCACACGTAAGCAGGAATCCAAGATAAGCCAATGGTCCATCTCCACAGATGGTGCCCTACCTGGGATGCTTCAGGGATGATCTCAAATAATGCTTGATGGAGAAACTCATCCCCCAGCATGTGCGGTCCCTGATAATGGAGTCGTATTTCTGACTATTATAGTTTGTGGTGATTAGTAGACCACCTTCTCTTCAGTGCTCTTTAAAAAACCCATTTATCCCAGTGGCCATTACAGCACCCTATGGCCACGCTCACATGGAGTAATACTTTTGCAGCACAATTACTTGTTCTGTGCTGAGCACCTGTTAAACCCTTTTGCCTGTGTTATCTTCCCAAGTATAACAGTTTGCACTGGCTGCGGTTACAGTCTGCAATGTTCCCATAGTAGACAATGTCAGCTTGCACCAGCATGTACAGAATACGAATACTCTGTATCAACATGATTAGAATGAAAAGTTGTTGTTGTTTTTAATTAGCGATGCAGTAGTAACTACTGTTCTACTTTGATGATGATAACAATAATAGTTTTTCCTCTTTTGTGTGTTTTTTGTTCAGTGTGTGGACCAGCTGACCAGAATCCAGGCCGAATTGCAAGAGACGGTCAAAGATTTAGCCAAGGGCAAGAAGAAGTACTTCGAAACAGAGCAGATGGCTCATGCTGTCCGTGAAAAGGCCGATATTGAGGCCAAGTATGTAACAACGTGTCTACAGTTCCTGCGTCTAAATGTGTTTAAAATAGCTTTATGTAATGCATCCTGCTTGAATATTAGTGATGTAATTCAAGCTTGTAAACAGGCACTCTGCTGGTCACCCTTAGAATCGAATCCAGTTGCTAGGAAAGAGTTGTCTCCATTTTCTCCAGTGCTTTGTCTATGTTACATCCATCTTGGGGAAGATAAGCATCTCCAAATGAGCTGCTTTCTAAATGTAATGCCTGTTCTAGACATCTGCTGATCAATTGTGTTACTTTCTGTCACAGGTCTAAACTTAGTCTTTTTCAGTCAAGGATAAGCTTACAGAAAGCAAGTGTAAAGGTGAGTGTTGCACAATATAATTCATGGGATATATTGGGTCTAGAGCAGGCATCCCCAAACTTCGGCCCTCCAGGTGTTTTGGGCTACAATTCCCATCTTCCCCGACCACTGGTCCTGTTAGCTAGGGATCATGGGAGTTGTAGGCCAAAACATCTGGAGGGCCGCAGTTTGGGGATGCCTGGTCTAGAGGGTGTGTTAGAAACTTCCATAAAGCAAGCCAAACCGTCATTAAACTGGCCAAACCGTGAATAGGGCGGGCTTGTTTTCTAGTTGCAGTTGTAACAGTACATTAGAATCCATTCAGAACAACCCAGGAATTTCTCATCAGCATCAAGATATAGCTGTCTATAATCTGTGAGAACTTTTTCCATCTCTGCCACAAGTGCAACTCTGACCTCTTTTCCCAGAGGAGGAAATACCGTGTAGTGCCAAACTCTTCCTACCTGCTGGGTTTAGCAAGCAGGATTTTAGCAGAGCTCTTGACTTTGGCCTCTTAGCCTGTTTGCCTGATCATATTTAATATGGTCTTGCTTTGCTTACTTCATTGTCCACAGCAAAGTGTCTCCTGTAGCTACTTTACCAGCCCAGTTAGTCTGCTTATGGCAGGACAGTGTTTTGTTTTTTTTGCAATGAGAACATTCCATAATGCACAATTTGCAGAAGGCGAAGGGGCAAAGAATCAGATTCCATCCCAGATTATAGGAGTGGCAGGCAATTCTTGTTGCTGTTATACAGTACTTACGCAACCTTCATAAAATATATTATTTATGTTCCTTACTAGAGCCATTTAGCAGTAGTGTTGTCCCCAATGAAGTCCTCAATTAAAATATCCACCAGTGACATTAAATAACCCACTATGTCACAAGCTTAGCCTTTCTTGTATATTGTGGGGATAATGATCTGCTCTGTGGGGTTGTTGGTAAGAGAACATACACGAAGTGTTTCGAGCCCTCAATACTTAGTGCATAAATGACAAGTTGTATTATATATTTGTACCCTGCTTATTTTATTTCAAAATCATATATCTAATTAGATACCTATTCTAGTCCATAAAGAAATGCAGCAGGTATTATTGGAAAGATATACTGGGCTGTTAAACTTCATCCTCTTGTTGCCTCACAATGTTAAACTTTCATGTCTTAATTATTGCTCATCATTCGTTTACTAACTAATTTTCTTTTATTGATATAGTTAAAAGCACGACGGTCTGAGTGTAATTCCAAAGCTACTCATGCAAGGAATGACTACCTTCTCACTTTAGCAGCCGCGAATGCACACCAAGATCGCTACTATCAGACAGACTTAGTAAATATTATGAAGGTAATGGCAGATAAAATTTAGTCAAATAATTTAGATTTCCTCCTCTGTATTATAGAGTCTGTTATATGATACAGTGTTGGAATAATATAAGAGCATTATTGCTTTGTGTCTTAAGATTTTGGAGGATTCAAAAATATTTTTATGCTTCATTACTGTGTAATACCAGCCAAATAAAGCTGTAACTATGGCTAAACACTGTCAAGTTACAAACCACCTAGATTATGAGTAGAGACAATGGGTCAGTTCATAAATCAGACCGTGCCTGTATGTGTTACTGAAGTCAGAGTATGATGTTTAAACTTGATAGTTTGGTTTATGGTCAGCTGTAAACCAGCCCTGGAAATCATAGTTGGATTTTACAGGCCATTGTTGGTGCTGAGAAGATAGTCGGTGAAAGCAGATAACCCCCTCCAAGTCACTTTTGGATAGTGTGCATTTGAAAGCTCAAACCATGATTTGGGTCCTAAACCTATGGTTAGCGCATGTGTATTTGGTGTTAACATCTGAATTGAGCCAGTGTGGAACGTCATGCCTCACTGAATGTTGAATTGGTGCACATTGAGTATTCTGCAGCCTGGATCTGAAGAACTAGGGAATTAGTTCTGCTTGCTCAGAGAGCCTTTGGGCTTGTGGTTGCCCCTTTACCATGCTTTTGAAATTTGAGTGGTGTCCCAAAGGCGCTGTGGTCTGAATGGCACGAATGCTCCACCAAGAGAGAGCACTCCAATCGGCATGCACAAACTCCTGAGCACACATGAACGGCATTTTTCAAAATCTCAGTGTGATTTTTAATGTATGTCTGTAAAATGGTGTTAAATGACTGAGCTTTTTCTACCCTGTCCCCAGTCATCAGCTGTCTGGTGGTAGATTTGAATTGATCTTTTGTAAAACAGTCTGGAGATTCTCCACAGTCTGCAGCATCTATTACCATCCCCACCCCTGGCCAAAAAACAAAAACCCTGTGCAGTAGAAATAGTGGGCTTTGAAGCAATGTATGGCTTATTTATGGAACACGGATAGTTCAGAATGAGAAAGGTTTTGCAGGATCTTCATAATGTATTTGGCTGGTAGGGGTTTAGTTTGGAGAACAAAGTTTGTCCTTGACATGTCAGCTGTTAACTAAATAGCAGTTCATCTAGTGATAGAGAAGCAACAACATTGCAAGAAAAATCTGCAGAGCCAAGGTGTGCAGGGCTAAATGAATGTACAGTATTCTGCTTTTGGTTTCTCTACTGCTAGTAGAGAACGATAGCCGCCTTCTGGAGCTGAAGGCTAGATGGACCATCGGACTGCAAAACCTGACACTGAAAAGGTTCAATGAATAGCTGGACTTGGTCACTTAGGTCCAGACTACATTTGAATGGAGCCAGGGAGGGGTCGATTTAAAGTGGCACAGGGCCTTCCCTGCTTCCACAATCCTTCCTTCTGCAGTTTTCCCCCAGCAGCACATAAACTGGGATAGCACAGTTGGTAGAGCATGAGACTCTTAATCTCAGGGTCGTGTGCTCGAGCCCCATGTTGGGCAAAAAGCTTCCTGCATTGCCAGGGGCTGGTGGGCTAGATGACTCTTGGGGTCACTTCCAACTCTATGATTTTTACCAGCTGGGCTAGTCTAGAAGATTTCAGAGACTTTTGCCTCCTCATCACTATTGAGCTCCTGTATTTGCGAATCAGGCGTTATACCGAGTTTAGGACAAAGCCTGCTGTCTGCCTTCCCCGCTTCCCCAGAAGCTCAAATCTCAACGGTGTCACTAATGACTACCCTTCTGCGCACAGACCTTATTGCGAGCCCCTGTATGCATTTTGATGGTGCCTGTGCAGGAGCCATTACTTGGACTTTGTCTTGAGGGTGAAATACGAGAACTGAGATGGGCACTCTTAAATCCCCAGGCAGACAACTGTGCATGGTGCTTTTCAAAATGCTGTTTTAATTATTAATACAGTCTGGGAAGATGATCCAAAAATCAATTTAATGTCACTTTTCCTGGAGACCCTCCATGCCTCTTAATTTCTTAAATTATTTACGTGTTCTCTCTCTCTCTCTCTCTCTCTCTCTCTCTCTCTCTCTCTCTCTCTCTCTCTCTCACACACACACACACACACACACACACCACTTTGGCACAGCAGAGCATGATGCAATTTTAGTTCTGTCATACATATTTGGAATACAAATGCGCTGGACCAAAAAAAGAAGAAGAAAATCCAATGATCTTGTTGGATTTGTAATTTGAAGCCCAGGATGAGCTTTCAAGGCACTTTGATTTGCAATATCCTTAAATCAGAACTAAGCTGACGTTGTTGTTTTTATTCTAGCCTGTGCTTGTCTTCTTAAGTTTCATACAAATAATTTTATAACCTCAGCCCCAAATACTTGAGCATATCTGATTTCCAATGAGCAGTTTGTCTAGCATCATATGATCAGGGGCAATATTTGTGTCTTCAGAGAATTTCTTTGGGAGTAGACATTTACCGTATATTCCGGCGTATAAGATGACTTTTTAACCCCGGGAAATCGTCTCAAAATTCGGGGGTTGTCTTACACGCCGGGTACTGCCCGCTCGGCAAGTCCCCCGTGCGCTGCGCTAAACCGGGGACTCGCCAAGCAGCGAGGGGACTCACCGAGAAGCACCAGAAATTGCTTCTGAGCATGTCCTCATGTCTGCACGTGCTCAGAAGCGATTACTGGCGCTGCGGACATTTTGGATATGGGCAGCACTGCCCATATCCAAAATGTCCGCAGCACCAGAAATCGCTTCTGCGGCTGCAAAGACGCAATTCCTGCGCCTCTCAGTGAGTCCCTGCTGCGCCAGAAATCGCAAGTACATAAAATATAGAGAATATCTATATTTTAACTTGAAAATTAGTGGGTCGTCTTATACGCCCAGTCGCCTTATACGCCGGCATATACCGTATTTATTAATTAAATTTCTATGCTACCTTTCCTTCAAGGATAACAGGGCAGTTTACAGTATAAAAACAAAAAAAAACACAACAACAAAAATTATAACCCCCCCCCTTTTTTTAAGGCCATAGATTGTTTAATTAGCCGAAGGCCTGAGTGAAGAGGAATGTTTTCGTCTAGTACCTAAAGATTTATAATGAAGGTGCCGGGCGATCTTTCTTGGGGAAAGCATTCCACAAACAAGGAGCCACAGCAGAAATGGCCTGTTCTTGTGTTGCCACCCTCCAGACCTCTCGTGTAGGGGGCACATGAAGAAAGGCCTCATGTGACGATTGCCAGGTCTAGGTCAGTTCATATGGGGAGAGGTGATCTTTGAGGCGGTGTGGTCCTGAACCTTGACTGTAATGTTGCTTGTACGTTATGCAGAAATGTCCCACCCTTACACCCAGAATGCAGAAATTCAGCTAAATTTCCAAAATGCAACTTTTCCCAATACAGTGGTACCTTGATTTACGAACTTAATCCATTCCGGAAATCCGTTCTTATTAAACCAAAGCATTCTTAAACCAAGGCGTGCTTTTCCATAGCAGCGGGGGACTCAGTTTACAAACGGAACACACTCAACAGGAAACCAAAACACCTGCTTCCGGGTTTGCAGCGTTCTTAATCCAAGTTGTTCATAAACTAAGCTGTTCTCAAACCAAGGTACCACCGTAAATCTAATTGATGCTGGGAGATCAATGGCAGAGTGGATGCTTTGTATGCAGAAGAACCCAGGTGCAGTTTGTGGCATCTCTTGATTAAAAGAATATGGGCGAAGGCTCCCACCTGACGGAGCTATAGCCAGCAAGAGTAGGTGGTCTGCACTGGTCTACGGGAAGCATCATTTGTTCATATGAGCCAGGAAGGCAAAGAAGGAAGCAACGGGCATGGAAGCTGTTTGATGAAGATGTACAAAAGTAGCCACCGGAGAAGGGGAGGGAAATGTTTGAGGCCCACATTACGTCAAAACAACGTGGTGTCTGTGGTAGCAGGCGGGGGCTGCTGCAGAAAATCTTAGTGATCAGTAAGAGATACCTCTAGGAACACTTAACCTTGTACCCTGCTTTACCTGGTCACTTCAGTTCTTGGGAGATAAGCTCTTTGCCATATTTTCCCAGGGTTGCGCTTGCGTCCACTCAGACCTTGAAGACAACGGGGTCCGGACTCTCCCCTCTTTCAGGACGCTGCTGCCATTTCAGATCTGTCCAGTGTGCAATCAAGAACACCTTGTACTGTCTTTAACTTTGGAAACTTGGGAACAAAACAGATGTGGCACAGCATGTTTTTCCTTTGTTACAAAAGGATCCATGGGAGGGCTGCTAATTTTGACTGAAGGGCCAGCATTGGGGGAGGAGAAGGGAGAAGAAGCAGAATGCTCAGCCCTCCGCGGCCCCTGCCACTTAATGCCTCCATGTGCAGCCCCAAAGTGCTGTCAGCGGCGTTTTTGCTAAATGAAAATTCTGACATTATTCCAAGATTGTTTTGCATTTTGCACCATTTAATTACAATTATTTGATTCTAACCTCGTGTGTTTCTCTTTGTACCCCAACTGTGATTTTGCACGTTCTATCTCTTGTCAGATTCCTCCCCCCCCCCAAAGTGCAGGAATTTGTGCTGTGGTTCTTTCCTATCAGAGGGGCAGCTGCCCACTGATCTGTTTGACAGTGTGCTTGTTTGATGCCTGACTTGTTTTGCTGGAACTGATCCAGTTCAGAGATTGTACACATTAATTGCTGATGACTTGAGGTTTTCTGAGGAGATGCTTCTGTTTATGCATCTGCCATTGCTGTGACCTTGCCATTGTACAGATGGGTTGTGATTTTCCTTGAAAGCTTGCTATTCCATTCTTTATCATTTTCCGAAACTGTTGGGGGAGGTTAAACGCAGTACAGGCTTCATTCCTGGGGTGGGGTGGTATAAGAATCTGCATTGTTGCAATCAGGCCTAGGCTGCGGGATCTGTAGTCTCGTGCAATGTCCTGAACATCTCCGTTTTCACAGTTGTGCTGGAAATCTTGGAAATGTGTCCTTGATTGCTGCTAAAGGTTAAAACAGAATCTGAGGGGGCGTTGCAGCTGTGCCAAGACAATGACGGCTGCCTCTAGTAGGGGCCAACTTCCTAACCCCTACAGAATTATTCTCCCTTGGATGTCAACTGGGCATTATTTCACCATTTGATATACAGTACTTCTTTGTCCAGGACTCAGGTGGCGCTGTGGTCTAAACCACAGAGCCTAGGGCTTGCCGATCGGGAGGTCGGCGATTCGAATCCCCGCGACGGAGTGAGCTCCGGTTGCTCTGTCCAAACTCCTGCCAACCTAGCAGTTCGAAAGCACGTCAAATTGCAAGTAGATAAATAGGTACCTCTGCGGCAAGAAGGTAAACGGCATTTCCGTGTGCTGCTCTGGTTCGCCGGAAGCGGCTTAGTCATGCTGGCCACATGACCCGGAAAAACTGTCTGCGGAAAAACGCCGGCTCCCTCGGCCAATAAAGTGAGGTGAGCGCCGCAACCCCAGAGTCGCCCGTGACTGGACCTAACGGTCAGGGGTCCCTTTACCTTTACTTCTTGGTCCAGAATATAAGGACCTCGTCTCTTGTGCTTCCATATTCTGGGAAGGTGAAGATTTTGGGTGTGCAAAATCTGCTGCTCACATCTTGGAAGGAAAATGGATCCTGTGACATTATTGTGTGTGTGTGGAATGCCTCTTTTCTCATTACAGTGAGCTACAAATGAGATTCTAGAATACACAATCACAATATCCTTCAGAGGCATGTCTCTCCTGAATCCAGGGTAGTCTCTTGTTTCCGCAACTGTTCCAGGCAGAGGACTTCGCAGCTCCGATAGTGGTCAGAGAACTGCCTAGAGAGCTCTGGTTACGGGGCTGCATATAACTGTGATTAATAAATACATTAAAAGTGATAGTGCGATGTGACTAGAGTGTTGGACTTCAGCCAGGGAGACCAGGACTCAGATCTTGGCTTATCCGTAAAAGTCCCTGTGCCAACTTAGATCAGTCCCTATATATCTCAGCATAACCTTCTGCACAGGGTTGTTGTGAATCGGAGGACTGTATGCATTGCCCTGGAATCCTTGAAAGAGGAGCAAGGTTCCAATAAACAATAAATAAACAATAAAAGTCAAGTGATGCTATAACAGCTGCCCTAACACTCCTGCAGTTTTCACCGGTAAAGAAAGCAGTGTGTATAATCGGTGTGGAATGGGGCTCAGCTAGTATTTTTAGCTCTGTTTTACTTGGATAACCCAATTCGGGTTGCAGTGGGGAGAGAACTGCCTTCTATCTAAACCTTAAAAAAAATAAAAAAACAGTAAATTTTGTTTAGCAAAGGCATAAAATACCAGCAGTACTTCTGAAATCCCAGCATAAAGTGTGGAGAATATACTGTGTTATGTGTGTTGCAGTGTATCGACTTGACAGATATCGTAGAAAAGGCTTTGTATATGGCAGGTGTCCAAAGCAAATATGCTTATTAATTATATTTTCCTGGAAAATGTTTGCTTAAGTATTTCTCCCCACACCCACCCAAGAATATGTTAAAGCAGGCCCTGTACAGAAGAACTCCACAAGGTTTTGAAACATGCTAGAAATAGTATCTCACGTGAGTCTTTTTTCATAATTTTTTTTTCTTTATTGAAAGTTAGAAAAATACATAATTATATGTACACTAAATGTGAGTCTTTATACTTAGCTGTGCATAAAATCCCAGATTTGCAGTTGTTTTGGTGAATTATACTGTTGGTCTCATAAATCACATTTCAGACAATGGGTTGTATCCAATGCTGCTGTGGCGCCAATGGAACCGACTTCTGCTTGTGCAGCAGGGCTTACCCCTCCTCTCCTCTCCTCCCCCCTTGCAAACCTGCCTTGCACCTTTACAATCTGCTCCAGAGGATGGGGGAGAACCTCTGGAGCAGATTTGGGGTGACTTGTGGGAGGCAGCAGGGGAGAGGAGGGGGGAGTCCTGTTGTCTTAGCAGGGCTTGGCTCATGCAGAACTGGTTACAACCCAGTGCTTGTGTTGAAGAAAGTGACCAAAAAAAACTGCGGACTTTTATTGACGAAATTACCCTCAAATCTGGGAGGTGGGGAACCATTATTGTGAACTTAACAGGTAGTGTCACAAGTCAGATTTTCTCCATAGTCTTGTAGCCCCCCCCCTACCCAAAGTATGTACTATTAATCTTGTTTTGATTTTTAAAAAAACGAGAAGGATTGCCCAGACCTTTTGAGATATCTTAGAAAGATGGCCCAGTTACTCCTCTCCCTTTCTGTTTGGCAGGTTGCAAAATCCCCTGTCTTCCTTCCGTTCCCTATTGATTTGTCTCTCTGCTTTTGTTTGTGGCATTTTAGGGGTGATGCGCAATGCTGGCCCCCCATGGGGAGCGGGAACCTTAAGATGCAGGTTCTCTGTGCATTCTAGACAGAGGGCAGCTTACAGACAGACTGTGAGGTAGTCTCAGTTTGGTCCTTTGGGGTGTTTGCTCCACAATAGTTTCTAGATACTGGAATTCAGGGCTCCTTGAATATACCGTACTGTATGTGCCCAGATGTTGCAACAAGTATAGGAAGAGGCCGTCTTGGTACCCCAGCTGGCAAGTTCTTTCCCCACAGAGGCTTGTTAGAGCTGCTTTTGGAGCACATGTGCCTTCTAATCTGGAATGACTTTGAGTGGCTTCATCGAGTGATGGAAAAATGCAGGTTTAAATGTTTCCTGGTTATAGTGGTTTCTTTTTGTGTGCTTTGGGTGTTTTGTTTCTTCAGACTACTTTCACAAGGGTGGAATTGAATTCATATGTTTAGGGAACCAGCCTTGAGGGGGAGTAAGAAGGGAGATGTATTTAGGTGTGAACGCATTTGCAAAACAGGGGAGAAAGGAAGGGCATCTTCATGTGTACATTTTGGTGCGGCCAAGATGTGCTGAAAGTTCAGTGTCCTCCTCCTTGTTCTGGAACCCTGCCTCCCTCCCTCCCTTAAAATACAGTGTCACAAAAGACCTTTTTGCCGTTTTCAAGCCCTGCACTCAAGAAAATGAGAGCTGACATCAGCCAATCCCATCGGTGTGTGCTTCCAGAATCATGCCTTAACCTTTAGTAAGACGAGCAGTACTTCGGAGAGCTGGGTTCTGTTTGGTACTAGATGAAAGGTGAACAAGTTCTGACTGCAGAATGTTGTACTAGCTTCTTTGAGATGTGCTAAGGTTGAAGGAGGCTGCAGGCCAGCCTCTGCAAAGTTAAAGCACTGTAGAGTTGAAGCTTCATAACATCTAAAAGGAAAAATGGTGGTGTGTTGGCTTCTGGTGGCTAAAGAATAAGAGGGAAGCTGTCTCAAGGAATTCTTTGCATTTTTACATACTGTGAACTCTGCAAGTTGTGGCGGTGTTTCCCCAGTCAGTTGCTTCCTCTTTCCTCTCTGTACTGTTCAAATCTTCTTCTGTCTCTAAATCAAAAGGCGATGAACAAGTTCATGGTACTTCATTCCCTTGGGACATCCATGCAATCCAAAAGAAAGCATTAACCAAATAGTCTTATTTTTGTTGTGGGCTTATAGTCTGTGTGTGGTTTTAGTGCTGGCTGTGTGTGAGATAAGCCCGAGTTCCTCACTCCCCTCCTGTTAAAGGCCTCATCCAGCAATCTCTCTGCTTCTCATCTTTTCTGGGTTAGCAAGCTTGTCCTGAAGGGAATGAACTTGTTCCTAGAGAGCCAGCAGCTCATTGGATTTTTGTCCAACAGGGAGATAGCTGTATATGTGACATACAGTTAAATAATAATAATAATAATAATAACCTGGAAAGCCCCCACATGCCTTGCTTGCATTTCACTAACATACAGTAATTAATTTTCTAATTTTAATTGCTTTATTTAGAGGGAGGGTTAAATCACGGAAAGGAGGGGCAGAGGGGTGTGCCCTGAACTCACTTGTCTGTCAGCTCAGGTTAGACACCTACTTATTTTTAAACTGTGTAATACATACTGCAATCCTTTCCACAAGCCCTTGGGATTTGGTGGTACATAAAACAAACTATTTAAAAATAAATAAAATAGATTCACTATGAATCTTCAATGGATGATATATTTCCTCTTTCCCAAAGGGGTGTTTAAAACACACACACACACACACACACACACACACACACTTGTCGTCTTCTCCATTTCATTTCTTCTCTTTAGCCTCTGCTGTGACAGCTCCTGTTCCCTTACTCAGTCACAGCTTGGTGGCATAGCCTATTCTTTCATTTCTCCCCGATGTGCAGATTTCAGAATTTATTAACTACTTCTGCAGTGCCCTGCATCTATCTATCTGTCTATCTTATCTGTTTAAAATTCAGCCCAGCCAGTAGGAGCTCATGATTATTTCTCGCAACAGTTTTGGCATTGATTTCACAAAGGCAGTTTTGTCGTTCTTTGTGTTACTGAATGTTGAAGGAAGCCCATGTGAAACACCCTGCCCTGGATATGAGAGCAGATTGCTGATAACCGGGTGATTGCCTCAGTCTTGTGGCATGCCTTTCAAAAAGACCCCTGTGATTTGTCAAACAGGTCATTTCTAGACTTTGGGGATCCGAATGAAATCTTAGCCTTTTATAATGTGTCCTCACTACTATTGCTACCACACCCCTACCCATCTTTTGTATATCTCTTTTCTCCTAAGAGGCAAAATATTGTATTTGGTCTCCAGGATCTGTGTGAAACAGTTAGGGGAGAGGCTGTCCTTGGCTTGCCTAGAAGCCTGGAGCAAACACCCCATTTGCCCCTAATGTTAGTTTGTAAGTTAAAAGATTCCAAATCAGAATGATATTCCAGAACTGTTCTCCAGTGAAAGACAGAGCAGCTATCAGGATTAAAGATAGGGCTAGATCATGGGAGTTGTAGGCCAAAACATCTGGAGGGCCGCAGTTTGGGGATGCCAGGTCTAATATATGTAACAAATACACTTTTGCTAAGAGACCGAATTGCTGTGGAATGCAGCTACTAGCAATGAGCTTTCCCTGTTCACCCTTACTAAAAAAGAAAATGTTGGCCACCCCTCCTATTTTCTGCTAGTCAGCGTGTTGCTGCTGATCTCAGCAGAGTTAAGGTATGTTAAGTTCATTATTAATGTCCAGAAACTGTTAAACTGGAAATTCCATTAAATACAAAAAAATTGTCCTAAGCAGTAACAGTTCCGTTGACATGGTAATAAGATCAAGACTGTGCTTTTCAGGTTTATAAATCTTTTCCTTCTCATTATTTGAGCATTTTGCTCACTGTGTAGTAATTGCCAGGCAGTCGTAGGCTGGTGTCACACCACGACAGCAACACATGGTGTTGTAGCCATCCCATGTTGTGCCCCTGCCCAAGTATAATTTGGACAAAAAGCGGGTTGTAGAGACAGAATGAGAGAAGTGGGCAGAACCAGGGGCTATCTCTTATGCATTTCTAAAACACTAGTACAAAACTGTGCATATTGAATGCTGAGGCTCATCACCAAGCAGAGTCAGCACAATAAAGGCTTGTGTGGTGCCATTTCTTGTAGGATGTTGAATTGGTTCACACCAGTGCAGGTATGAAAATGCATATATGAAGCAATAGATCCTAGAGAGTAAAAGATACAAGACATATGCCTTTTTAGTGAGCATTCTTCTGGTGTGAGTTTGCCAGTTAACAATTAGAGAACATTATTTTACTCTTAATCCGGGGTGTTTCTGTAACTCAAAAGCTTGCATGGTCTTAAAAGGAATAGGTTTGATATATAGATAGAACATTTGACCATGTGATGCCACTTTGTATGTTGGGAGAAAAAAGGTAGGTCTTCCATTGGAGTTGGAAGCAGAATCATGCACAGGGCAGTATGAATTCTAGGGTTGTCCCTGTGATTCTAAGACTTTATAACAGAACTGTTATCCTGTGCATAGTTGCTCTTATGCAACTGTTGAAGATTTGAGCAGGAACTTTGCCTATGTCGAGGAGGAAAAGCTAGGAAGCACATTAAAACAGCATTTGAAGTCATAATAAAACAGTACAATTCCCTCTGGAATTTAAGCCCGCCGTTAAAAAAAGAAACACCTGCCATTTCTCTTGAAGCTGTTGGTTTCACTTCCTGAAAGTCCTATGGGTTTTTGAAACCCAAAACCACTGATGATTAGTTCTGTCTCAGATTTAGGAAGCAGGTAGTTGATGCGGTTAATATTATACCACTTGATGAAACTCTTATCTTCCTTAAACTCTTAGTCTTCCTCTAAATGAGTCTGTAGAGCAGCAGTTGTTTTAAAAGCAAGTAATGTTCAAGTACTGGGGTGGGAGGTGGGGGGTCCAACTAAGTTAGCAAATACATTTGCTTTGCTAATGTTTACTTCTTCAGTCACTTGTACAAGAAATTGTTCCTGACATAAGCTAAACTAGATACTTTTAAGTGACTTAGTCAATGGGCTATGCCTTGCATCATCTCTTCCACTACGCTAGAAACTTCTGTCTATTGCAGGTCTCTGATTCTGTGACGTCTCTAAGCATGCACCTTTTCCCCCTATATAAATAATAGAATCGTAGAGTTGGAAGGGACCGTGAGAGTCATCTAGTCCAACCCCTTGCAATGCAGGAATCTCAACTGAAGCTTCTGTGGCAGATGGCCATCCAACCTTTGCTGCCACTGTCTGCCACTCATTCCTAAGGGGAAAGTGTGTTTGAGATGCCATCGTGGTGAGGTGAACTCCCTTTCCGCATAGCTCAATACATCCTGGCATGTATGCAGAGAAGCCTCTTTGCGGGGGTGCCCTGCTACTTAGATGCACAGAGGTGCAGCATCCCCAGAGGTCCATGCAGTGCACATACAATGCGCCTCCAACCACTCTCTGTTGCAGCCCTCATAATGACCATCTTCAGCCCTCTGCCTTTTGTTATATAATATGAATGGTTTTGTGGCCAGTCAAAATCAACCATTAGGGATGAGCCGAGGGGGTGGAGGGAGGAGGGACGGGATACGTCATGGATCAGGACAGGGTGGGGGGAATCACAGAGATGACCCACAGCAACGTGTGGCCGGGCCAGCTAGTTTGTTATATAATATGAATGGTTTTGTGGCCAGTCAAAATCAACCATTACAACCCTGATGAAAGTGTGATATATTGCATTATGCCTATTCACACATTGTTAGTTTTTTTTCCTTTCTGAGCAGCTCTAGGATTTGTACTTGGCAAGTTAGTTTATTTTGCCCCTAAGGCGCTCCCTACCATGGCTGTTACACTTGCTTCGAATCTCTTGCTTGCCGTGAATTAAAAAATCTTTTGAGTCCCTGCTTTATCTCAGCTGGTTACAATTAAAGCAGTAGTTCAGTTCATATATGCTGAATGTCAGCGTGAATGTTCTCCTGTTTAATTAATTTCTCGCATGATCCAGGGATGTGTTGACAACCACTTTGCACTGAACTTGAGAGATACCAACATCTTTAAATGCAGTAGGTGAAATGAGAAAGCTGCAAACATGCTAGCTGCGGATAATTCTCTTGCATATCTAGAAATAGCACTGCATACATTTTCACTTTGACAAACCTCTGGCAATTCTCTGCAAAGTGGCAGAAGCTATGGCAATGGGCATAGGACTTAAGTGAGTCAATTTTATTGTATATAGCCAAAGGCCTTTACAATGGACGGCAGATAATAAAAGGGGAAACTTTCCTCTAAAATCATACAATGTAACCTGTAGCAGTTTACAACATAAAAAGGAAATTTACAACATTAGATTTTAAAACTGGAGTGCATTCACATAGCTGGAACAGAGCTTCTTGGCTGCCGGCGCAAATTTGGCTACCTGGTGTGTAATATATACAGTGGTACCTCTACTTATGAATTTAATGCGTTCCGAACACACATTTGTAAGTCGAAAAAATTGTAAGTCGAATCCCATATGAATGCATTGGGAGAAAAAATTCGTAAGTAGAAGCAACCCTATCTAAAAATTCGTAAGTCGAAAAAATCCTATCTAAACCACATCCAAGATGGCGGACGGAGCTCCATTCGTAAGTAGAAACATTCGTAAGTAGAGTTATTCGTAAGTAGAGGTACCACTGTAGATGTTTCTCTGCTAGGAGTTCAACTGTCACTTCCTGTGTGGATCGACCTGGAAGCTAGTTAACAATTGGTGATATAAATTTTTCTCTTTTTTGAGGGGTGGGGGGATAAGCAGATAGCGTGTGATGACCTCTACCTGATTGTATCCATATATACATTTGCGATCCATATGGGGAATTCCCTGATATCTCCCCTCTGAATATGCCAAGGAATCTTAGTTCTACAAAGGCCCTGCGTAGTTATGGGAAGGTCAGAGTCCCAGCGTAATGGGGCCTTGAGTGATTGGCCTTAATTTGGGGGTACCGAGTTAGAGGAACAGGTGGCAATGATGGATGCTGTCTTGGTTGGCATCCTGATCAAAAATCCAATTTCTAAGGCCACGTGCTTAAGGGGTTTTCTCAAGACCATGAAGGCTGTGTGTACTGTAGGAAATGCTGTGTGGTAGAGGGGGGGGGTTGTCCCCAAGGAGGGTCAGTTGGTGGAATGAGAACTTCCCTATTTTCATCTGAGGAATATTGCTGTTGTACTGTCTCAAACTGGTCCTTGAGTTCGCAATCCCTGAATAGTGATGCTTTTCCATAAGGTTATTTGGGTAAATGAAAATAAAGAAATGTTGGTGCTTCGGGTGTTCTGTAAAGTTAGAATAATTAAAAATAAATGTTTTGCTGCATTTGCATTTCACTTTTACTCCATGGAGCTCAGTGTGGTATATATGCTTTCTCCCCCCCCCCCCATCTTATTTTCACAACAACTATGTAGCTTGAGCTGAGAGGCTGTGCCTGGCCCAAGCCCACCCAGGGACCTTCCTGGCTGAGTGGGGATTTGTTCTCCTATATTCTAGTCCAGTATTCTAACCACTGTACCACAATAGCTCACTCTCGTTAACTCTTGTGGATATTACTAGCCATTCATGAATATTGACTATTCAGTCATGCTTAGGCCAATCGAGAAGTGATGTTTGAGAGGTACAGATGCCTTCTGTGTCCATTCTGCTCCTCCTACAGAGCTAATAGCAGCTGGAGGAAGGTAGGGTTTCATTCAACTGAAGAAAGGGCATGGGAGGGAAGAGTTAAACACCATATCCCAGACCTCCGTCTCCCCTATCTTAATAAAAAAGCCCCATGAGGCTGCCAATTTGTAAAACCAAAACTGTGGGAGATTGCATATAGCTTAACCTTTTTTAGTAAGGCATTTGATAGCTTACCTTTAATGGTGTTACTTGGTTAATATTGTCATTGCTGATTGGGGTAGGTGGGGGGTGGACTAGTCGTGGTGGGGGCAGTGGTGGTGTGAATTTTGATTAATGTGCCTAAAGCACTTGAAAACCAAGAGCTGATGACACGGTAGTCGAAACCACTGAGCCTCTTGGGCTTGCCAGTCGGAAGGTCGGTGCTTCGAATCCCCACGATGGGGTGAGCTTCCGTTGCTTTGCCCCAGCTTCTGCCAACCTAGCAGTTCGAGACCACACCAGTGTAAGTAGATAAATAGGTACCGCTCCGGCGGGTAGGTAAACAGCGTTTCCATGCACTCTGGTTTCCGTCATGGTGTCCCGTTGTGCCAGAAGCGGTTTAGTCATGCTGGCCACATGACCCAGAAAGCTGTCTGCAGACAAACGCCAGCTCCCTCGGCCTGGAAAGCGAGATGAGCGCTGCAGCCTCATAGTGGCCTTTGACTGGACTTAACCGTCCAGGGGTCTTTTACCTTTTACTTTCTGTGCCTAGTCAACTACAATTTATTAGCAATCAGAGTAAATATTATTACTTTTTTAAGTAAAAGCATTTGTTAAGAAAAACAACATGGTTAATCAAATAGGAATTGTGTGTTTCTAGCAGGGACAATCACTTCTGGAATGCAACCTTTCTAAGCTAAATATATTATTCAGGCCTGATATCTCCAATATATGTTATAGGTACACCTCCTTTGTTAAAATGCAAAAAAGTGTTTTTATTAGCCCCTATTGGCTTTTGGAATACTCTTTAGTGCCAGCTAGTGGGAATAGATAGCAATTTCATTTCTGTTGCGGGAGCCTAAGATGACCAAGCATGAAGGTGAATAAATGCATTTTATTTAGATAGTGGATATTCACTGCACCAGATGAGCATGAATGAGATTTTTTTTTTTTGCTTCTATTTTAATGCAGGCTCTTGATGGGAATGTATGTGATCACCTTAAGGATTATTTAATGGCATTCAGCAGGACTGAATTAGAAGTATGCCAAGCTGTACAAAGCACATTCCAGTTTCTTTTGGAAACTTCCAGTCGGGTAAGTTTTTCAGTAAACTAGTTTTTGTGTGTGTGCCAAAATAGTTGTGAGAGGGTGGGCCCTGTGACTTTTTTTCGAAAACAGGAGGAGCCTGAAGAGGTCATAACCAGGGAAGTAGAATACTGCACCACCACAATGTTAATACTAGCCACCATGAAAAGGGTGGTGGGGACGGAGAGACCAGCATTATGGAGATGGCCAGCACTTGGTAAGGTAGTGATTTAATGCTTGATAGTGAGCTTTAAATGCAGGAAGTCTGAGGTTCTGTCCGTGGTGTCTTGAAAGATCTACATTGGCTCCCAGTACGTTGTTGGTGCTGACTTTTAAAGCCCTAAATGGCCTCGGTCCAGTATACCTGAAGGAGCGTCTCCAGCCCCATCATTCTGCCCAGACACTGAGGTCCAGTACCGAGGGCCTTCTGGCGGTTCCCTCGTTGCAAGAAGCCAAATTGCAGGGAACCAGGCAGAGGGCCTTCTCGGTGGTGGCGCCCGCCCTGTGGAATGCCCTCCCATCAGATGTCAAAGAGAAAAACAGCTACCAGATTTTTAGAAGACATCTGAAGGCAGCCCTGTTTAGGGAGGCTTTTAATGTTTAATAGATTATTTTATTTCATTTTTCTGTTGGAAGCTGCCCAGAGTGGCTGGGGAAACCCAGCCAGAAGGGCAGGTATAAATATTATTATTATTATTATTATTATTATTATTATTATTATTATTATTATTATTAAAGATCTATGGTGGCAGGGCTGAGAGACACATCTTCCTGCAACACAGGATAACTGCTGCCAACCAGAGTAAGCGTAGTGGCCTGAATCTGTATAAGGCAGTTTCATATACCTGGGAATAATTAGGAGCAAAAACTTGACACTGCCACCTGCTACTCCATTTCTTACAATAGGGATGTCCCAACAGGTCGATTGCGACCTGGTCGGTAGCTCCCCGTGAGGTTTTGGTAGATTGCGGTCGATTGCTGGCTCCCTTTCCTTAGCGGTGGTAAAATCCGGCCTCGTCCCGCCCTCCATTGTTGCACAATCTCCCTAGAAAAAGCTCAACAACTTTGACCCGAAACCCTCCCCCCCAAGGGGTAGATCACTGCCAGTTTTTTTCCCCTGTGAGTAGATCACAGTTTCTTAGGAGTTGGCCATCCTTGTCTTACAACAATAGCATTATCCATTTGATTTGGAGCTCTGCACTGTTATCAAAGTTGGCCTGGGATCCTCCCAAGTATAGTTTAAAAGCAGTTACAAGTTCTGTACCTGTTTGCAATGCTGCTTGAGTAATATTTTGCAGCATTGGTTTTTCCTAGGGTATGTTTATATAGTCTCCCTTAGCTGGCAGTTTCAATCCATCACATGGACTTATCCATTATGCATCACTTCTGCTCTGTCCAGTCACCTCTGCACAGGACTGTAGTTGTAGAGGCCACCCAGGCCAACTGGAGGAACCCACATAAAACTTTTATCTGCATTGCATTTGATACTGATGTGGTTAATCCACCCTTGCTGTCTGTGAAATGTTTGGATATCCCAAGCTCATGATGGTTTAATCCGGCTTCTCTAGTCTCTCCATAAGCCTTTTGACTTTCCGATACTACATTTCACTCTGGAGCTTAATGTTCTGCGGTTTCTAAAAATATATAGATATAAAAAAACCAGACACTTACAACTCCAACCCAATTTGTGGAGTTTTGAAAACTAAAATACACCTGATAAAGATGGCATACACTATTGAGCAGGTGGCTGCATTGGATTCTGGGATTGTATATGCATTCTTAAATAGCGTTCCTGTTTAAGATTAATATACATTCCATTCGTCAGCTATCTACAAGCCCTGTATACATTGCAATTGCAAATTGCCAGTTTGCTGCTGGGCCAGGTTTGAGGCATTTACGTTAATTCAAAAAGCCCTAAACAACTTGGACCCAGAGTACCTTAAGGATGGCCTGGTTCTAAAAGCTCCAACTTGAAAGGCTGAGATCCTCTGATTGAGCACCTCTGGTGGTTTCCCCTGTAGCCCCCAAGGTTCAGCTAGTCTTCACTCGGGGCCAAGTTTCATTGTGGCAGCCCTGCTCTTTTGAACCCCCTACCACTAGAGGTTTGGCAGGAACCATGTCTCCCTTTCTGCATATGTCCTGTGGAAACCTTTTTTTGTTTAGACAGGCCTTTACAAAATGGTTTTTTTTTCAACCCAGTAAGTATTCATTGATGTTTTATTGGTATTTAAAATGATGCTCCTATGGTATCTTTGTTGATTTCGTTTTAAATGTTGTACTGCACCTTGCAGAACTTCTGGTGTTGGCTTAACTATTGCCATGTTACAGTTTCTTCAGTTTTTCTGTCTCACACATTCTCTCTTTAATATCAGGGGTAAATGCCTGTAAACATATTCATTGTCTCTTTCAGGTAGTGCGAGATTACAATTTTCAGCTGTTCTTGCAAGAGAACTCCGTATTTCATAAACCACAGTCCTTCCAGTTCCAGCCTTGTGACAGTGACACCGTAAGGGCATTTTTTAAAAAATACATTAATTCCACTCCTTTGTTCAATGCTTTGAATGAGCCACAATCCAGGGAAGCTGTTTTTGTAAGGGGAACAAGGTCTACGTGCAAATAAATTGCCGTGTGCAGTTGTCTGCGTGGGCACGACCCAAGAAATTCTAAAATCCATACTTCTGCAGGGAGGAACACACTGATGTGCTGCCCAAGAGTTTTGCAACCTTGCATAGCCTATTAAGCCTTTCTTCGGCAGACAGGGAACACTGGATTGTGACCCAGGTGTGCTAAGGTGCACTGAGTCAGGTGTGCTAAGCCTGTTAAAAGGAGTGGGCTCAGGTGAACGTAGTTGCTTTGGACAACAGCAAAGTTTATTGAGTGCTACCCCTTTTCACACATTTAGATCCCATGAATGGTGGGAGAGTGGGATTATACCAACTTACCCATTCAGGAGGGACACAGGTGGCGCTGTGATCTAAACCACAGAGCCTAGGCTTGCCGATCGGAAGGTCGGCAGTTCAAAGTGCAAGTAGATAAATAGGTACCTCCCCGGCAGGAAGGTAAGCAGCGTTTCTGTGCGCTGCTCTGGTTTCGCCAGAAGCGGCTTAGTCATGCTGGCCACATGACCCGGGAAAACTGTCTGCGGACAAACGCCGGCTCCCTCGGCTTATAAAGCGAGATGAGCGCTGCAACCCCAGGGTCGTTCGTGACTGGACTTAACTGTCTTTTTACCCCTTTTCAAACATTCAGATCCCATGAGTGGTGGGAGATTGGGATTATACCAACCTACCCCTCTCAGGGTGTATCTTCCTCACCCAATACTGCACATAAAACTTAAAACAGTGTTGCCTCGCAAGACGAATTTAATTCATCCCGCGAGTCGCTTCGTATAGCAAAAATTTCGTCTTGCAAAGCGGCTCCCATAGGAACGCATTGAAGTGTGGTTTCCCATAGGGTGCCTCGCAAGACCGGGGGGGGGGGTCGTCTTGTGAGGCACCCTATGGGATGAAAAAAAATGCGTCTTGCGAAGCGCGCCATAGGAAACTTCGTCTTGCGAGTCTCCATTGAAATCGCAAAACACTTTCGTTTTGCGAGTTTTTCGTCTAGCGAGGTACCACTGTATATCCATAGGGACCTTGGCGTCTAGAGCCCAGCACGAGTTCTCCCTGTTGGCCCCACACAAAACTGAGCTGTACATTAGATTGGATTCTATTCGTGCCGTTCCCTATGTAAATATGAAGTCCAACATGCAAATGTTTTATGGGGTGAGTGCATCATGATAGGTGGGGCAGGGTGGCAGAGTCTCACCCCCTGCTCCATGTAGAATATGAGCACTTGCACTGGTGGGGTGGAATACGAAGCTTATTAAAACATCTGTTCATTTAGACACATTTTTTAGGGTATGGTAGCGGAGGGTCTAATTCAACTTTGCAAGTGTACAGCAAAGCTCTGTAACCGATCCCAGTGTTTGCCTTGTGTGTTTGTCTTGTATGTGGTCAGCCCTTGCTTATTGCCTTACTTATTTATTTTTTAAGGTTTTATGTCCTCAAAAAAGCTTCCCAAATGATTTATTTTATGTTGAGAATAATTCGTAAATACAGGGGAGGCTGGGAGGGGTTTGCTAAAAAAAATTATCATGTTTTAAGAAATGGTTGATAACAACAACAAAAATTTTTTACAAATCATACTCTCTCCCCAAATATTTGCAGTATTAAGCAAATAGCTCACCAGGTGGCTAAAGAGCAATTTTCTGTGCTTCTTACACCAAGGTCATAGAAAGTATACCAATTTAAGCAAAGTGTAAGTTTTTTTAGAAGTCCTTTCTTTTTGCAGATTTTTGATAAACCGTAGTTAGCAAGGGAGAAGGGACCTGGGTTTGTGCTGCATTAGGGGAAAGGCAGATAAAAATTGGGTGAGCCTTGTTAAAAACAACAAACCTGCCCTTGAAATTCAGATGTTTTCTAACTCCATCCTCAACAAAAGATAAGTTAATTTTATACCTCTGACTTCTCCAGCACATTGTTTACATCAAGTCCAAGGGTATATAAAAGGCAGTGGGCTGAGTTTTCCCTGACTAACCATATTTGCCTAATTGTGTTTGCCTTGCAGTTCTAACTGGTGTGTGTGTGTTTGTGTGTGTGTGTGTGTGTGTGTGTGTTTTGTCCTTGTGCAACCTTTGACATTCAGAGTTTTAATGCCGTTCAGCTGGTGGATATTGAGCCTTCACCTGTCAGTGCTCTGAGAATGACCTTAGTAGAGGTATATGGCAGCATCTGCTTTCACCATTTACTGTCTCGTGGTATTGCTGATATGCATGATGACAAGGGCTGTTATGGTGCAATCTGCTTCCATGCATAAAGTGGCAAATGAATGCATAACGTGTTAAAAAAAACCAGATTCCTACTGTCAAGATCTCAGAACTGAGCTAAATTCTCAGAGGCCTCCTGCTTAACTTTACTGGACCAAACAGCGCACAATTTATAATAATTCAGAATTTTGAAGTGAGATGTCAAAGTACCATCTAGTTACAGGTAGTTAGCCGTGTTGGTCTGGCGTAGTCGAAACAAAATTTAAAAAATTCCTTCCAGTAGCACCTTAGAGACCAACTAAGTTTGTCATTGGTATGAGCTTTTGTGTGCATGCACACTTCTTCAGATACACCATCTGATATCTAGAGTAGCTTTACATAATCCTGTGACCAGAAGTGCCCCCTTGAGCTCCATGTACCCTTCCGGGAAAGCAGAATAAAACTGTGGGTATCTTACCATACTCTTGATTTCGATTAAATTAATTAAGATATTTATATGTCATTTTTTTCTGCCTTAATTGCTAAAGCACCTGAGGTAGTATACGTCGTCAGCAGCAGCAGCGGCAGCAAACAAATACTATTAAGATAGCAGAGTGCAGCAGACAAAAATTAAGCATCTGCTAGGACATCCTTCCCCAACCTGTTGCCCTCCAGATGAACTGCAACTTCTGTCATCCCTGACCGTTGCCCATGCTGGCCAGGGTCACTGCGAGTTGTAGTGCAAAACATCTGGAGGGCACCAGATTGAGGAAGGCTGCCTAAGGGATTAAAATTCCTTCAGCTGTGTGTGGCCAAAAGCCATCTTGAACAATAGTCATCCAGTGGTCCCTGAATGCCGTTAAAGAGGGAGCTGAGCAGAGCCCCTGGGGCAAGGTATTGCACGGAAAATGCCCTCTTAAGCACCCCAGTTCACTTCATCTTTGAAGGTACAGTGAGATACAGAAGGCCCCGTAATTAACGAGGCCTAGTCATCAGGTGGCGCTGTGGGTTAAACCACTGAGCCTAGGGCTTGCTGATCAGAAGGTCAGCGGTTCGAATCCCTGTGACGGGGTGAGCTCCCGTTGCTCGGTCCCAGCTCCTGCCAACCTAGCAGTTCGAAAGCACATCAAAATGCAAGTAGATAAATAGGAACCACTACAGTGGGAAGGTAAACGGCGTTTCCGTGTGCTGCTCTGGTTCGCCAGAAGCGGCTTTGTCATGCTGGCCACATGACCTGGAAGCTATACACCGGCTCCCTCTGCCAATAATGCGAGATGAGCGCGCAACCCCAGAGTCGGTCACAACTGGACCTAATGGTCAGGGGTCCCTTTACCTAGTCATCAGGGGCCAGGTAAAGGATTGGGTACGGTGCCCAGTTAGACCCCACCCACCCACCCACCCCCACAAGATGCAGGAGCTTCAAGCTATAGTGTAGAATCCATTATTGGGCCAGTACAAATGTATCCAGATACTTGAATTTTTTCTTCGGTTTTCATTATCCTGAGGTTGACATAAAAGCAAGTCAGGCCTAGTTTTGCTTGTCCAAAAACGCATGTCGTAAAATTGGATCCAGGAAACTGACAGCTGGGTCCTTATTTCTGTCAGTCCACGTAGCCGATGTTTCATTTTTGGCCATTTTACTCTCCTACTAAATTTCATCCTGCAAGTCATTCTTTGGATAATACTCAAAACAAGGAATTCTATATACACTCTATTTTTCTACTCGTTAACCATCCTTGAAGTAGGGGGGGAAATATGCAACTGTTATGCATTTTAGTCACTTCATTTCCATTTCGTGTTGGAGCTGTTCGGAGTAAGTAGCTTTTTCATGGGATATGCATGATTATTTTCAATGGGCAAGCTGTGCGGTGAACATTACGGAGTAATCTGTTGACCTGAACTAAAATCAGTACTCTTCCCCCCCCCCAAGACTAATTTTTCAATCAAATAAACAGTTTTACAGAACTTGGGTGCCTCTTCCTAGAGAGGTTTCAGTTGTTTAACTACAGAGCGGAGAGAGATAGGGGCATATGCAATCTAACATTTATAGCTATTAAACTGCTGTGCCATTTTTCTGCTTGGAATAATTCAGCATGTTTTCAGGGTGCAAGTGAGAAGCCGGCTATCTCTTGGGAGGATTAGTAAAGTCACCTACACAGTAGAGCACCTTCAGGCACCGAATACATGTAAAAGGGGGTTAGTAATAGAGGCAGGTGACTCTCCTGCCGCCAACAGAGGGTTGCTGCTTGTTTTACCATACAGCTTCTGATCCAGCTCACTGTGCAACAGCAAGCAGAAGGTGAAATTTCAATACACAGCCATTCTCAACTTTCTGGATTATCCCATTCACTTTGTACAGAGCAGGTGTATCCCTAGTTTACACTCCTACAAGATTATCTGCCAACATTTATATAGTACTGGGACTCGGTAAAGAATTGAGAACATGCCCTGGTCACAGAAATTACTGGCTATGGAACATTGTGTTCCCACCCGAGCGTCGTGCTACCCTTTGCAGGAGGACAGTAGATCACGTCTGAATGTTGTAAATCGGGGGTCGGCAACCTAAGGCCCATGGGCCGGAATCGGCCCACGGAGGTCGTTTAACCAGCCCGTGAGCCACCCCCAAACCGAGCCACCTGCTTGGCGAGTCCCCGCACGCTGCACTAAACCGGCACAGCGCGACGCGGAGACCAAAAGTCGCTTCTGCGCATGCCCAATTTTGAGCATCTGGGCATGCGCAGAAGTGATTTCCGGTGCCATGGACATGTGCAGATGTGATTTTCGGCGTCATGCTGTGCTGGCCCGGCCCGGCCCACGGAGGATCTCCACGGGAGTGATCCGACCCATGCCTGGTAAGCCTTGCCGACCCCTGTTGTAAATGGTACAAAGCAGGTGGCTCACACAATCCAGGACGTGCTAAAGGAGAATCTGAGTGTTGTGATTAGAAAGGAGAAGACTTTGTCTTGAGGCCGAGGTAGGGGAATGGGGTGGGGGGGGCAGAGAGGCATAGCAAATAACAGAAGACAGTGGGAGGAGCAAAGGGGGAGGAACAAAAATGGGCAAGATCAGAGGGTTAGAGGAGGTGGCTTTAACATAGCAATGGGGTAAGTGGGGTTTTTACAAATTTTGTTAAAAGCAAATTGACTAAAATCAAATCCGAAACACAAAGCTGTTAGGAGGCAAGGTAAACTTCTTAATCAGAATTCCCCCCCAAACTGCAGTGCACAGAGAACTTATTATCAAGCTCACTAATGCATAGATAAGCATATTTGCAACAGCATGGCTAAATGTAGGAGGAAATTTGCTAGCTCTTTATGTTTCCTGATTGGAAATGGAGGCCCCTTCCTCAAACAGCATGTGATCCTGTGAGAAATTGCAATAAACAACTAAATCTATTGCCAAGATAATGGCCCCAAAGAGCTGAAACAAAACAAAAAAAATTACGCAGTTCTTTCCTGTTTTTGCCAAGATGCTGCCTGTGATACTATATTCTGTACATTGGAGGGTTGACTGTGTTAACCTTGGGGTATTGCAAAATTCACTCATGCCTGATCCACTCCAACCAATATGCAGAATGATGGTCAATGCTGAAGTGTAGAATTCTAGCTGATACTAAATACTACAGGTTTTATTGACTTATTTGTTCAATTTATATCTCGCCCTTCCTCTGAAAGGAACCCAGAACAGTGAAAACCAAGTGACAAAGCAATAAGCACATACTTAAGGCACCTTAAAAGGAATCCCGATACAGATTGGAAAAGATATTAGCTTAAAGCTTCCTCAACCTCGGCCCTCCAGTTGTTTTGAGACTAAAATTCCCAGCATCCCTGACCACTGGTCCTGCTAGCTAGGGATCATGGGAGTTGTAGGCCAAAAACATCTGGAGGGCCAAGGTTGAGGAAGCCTGGCTTAAAGGCTTTCTGAAAGAGGAAGGTATTCAGTTGGCTGCAAGTCTCCTTGGAGTGGTGGATCAGAATCCACAAGTTATTTCACATTCTCACCTAAAGGTGGGTCACACCAATGGCACCCCACAATTTTTTTGATGTTTTGATTTTTTTTAAGCAAGGGGGGTGAAAGAGCTAAGGAAATAAAACATGCAGAAAGAAACACGAGTACAAAGAAACAAACAGTGAATGTGTAGGTTAATTTCTTCTTGCAGATACTGTGGGATCCCAGGTCTGAAATGGTAGAAAAGTATCACTCTAACCCTTTGAGAAAACCTGCAGCAAATGAAAAACAGGACTGTGAAGTGAGAGCCACTCTTCTCTACGAACTTCCTTTAGGGTTTTCCGAAACTCCTGGGAAGGCGGTAAATAGATAAGGCAGAACAAAAATAGTATTATTAACAAAGTTGGGTATTTGTGCGAGGGCATGAGTCGCTTCATTCTGTGGGACCCAACAGGCTTGTGAACACCCCCCATTTAGAAAGCGAACTTTTTTCTTCTCCTCTTTGCAGTCATCCTTAGACAATCAAGGAGTCTGTAGTTATGTGCCAAGAGCCTTTCAAAGATGCTCCTCTCCCCCCTCCCGCACCCCGCCTCGGCCCTGGGGATGCTTCTATTTAAACATCTGCGCATTGCATGTGAGAAGTGCTAGATTCTAACACAGCTGCTGTGGTAGTTGGCTTGTCTACACAGAACGAGGAATTGTTGGGAGCCTTTGTGCAGGTTTTCACACTGTGTGCGTATGCGCGTGAGCGCTATTGACAGAAGAATACATTATCCCGCAGTGCCTTTAGAGACTCCTCTAAAGTAAAAACGGGTACAGCGAGTGTCCCACAACTAAAATAAAAATAAAATCAGCCACAATAAATTCAGACTGAAAATGAGAAAGAGGTGCAGTAAATTCAACGGTGCCTTTTTAAAAGGCAGGAGTCTGTGAACCCTAAATCGTGCATATTCTCCTGCTGTCAATGGTTGTAGAAACCTCGCCCCATGTCTGTCCCAAGCAATGACTGGATTGTTTTGTTGTACTTTGTGTATGGTAGCTGGCATGCAAGAAATGCTCATTTCTATTGGGAGTTTTCTGATTTTTACAATGATCAGCTAGTCGTTCCCTTTGCAGCTCTAATGAGAGCCTAGCATGTTGCTGGGTTTTTTTTTAAGACTTTGAGCTGTTCCTCTCTCAAACTCCTCACCATTTTTGAGAAAATAGGTGAGAAATCAGGCTTTCTCCTGAATAAGTAGTCAAGCTTGCAACCCAGTCCATCAATACATACTTGACCCAGTCTTTCTGCCTCTCTGTAAGGCATGTGCTGTACTTCTAATGGGGAACAGAGTCACTCTAGAGATTCTGAAATACAGGCTGTGACCTGGTTCTCAAAAGCAGAAGTTGAACAGCTTCAGACTGTAGGTGGGATGCTCTTCTGCATGCACACAAAAATAAATAAAATCTATGCAAATAACAAAGTTGCTTGGCTAACATAAGAACATAGGGAGAGCCTGCTGGATCAGGCCAATGGCCCAATGTAGTCCAGCATCCTGTTCTCACATTGGCCAACTAAATGCCTGTGGGAAACAAGGGAGAAGACCACCATCATTTTGGTAGCCCTTTTCTGAGCTTTTTACAATATCCTTTTTGAGATGAGATGACCAGAGCTGTACCCAAATGCAGTCTCACCATAGATTATAAATTGTGATATTGGCAGTATTGTTGTTATTGAGGAACGTTACATTATGCAACCCTGATAAAGGCCCAGTTACAATTTGTAACTTCTACACAATTGCCTGTGGTTCTTTGAACTAATCTGGTTACAGGTAGGTAGCCGTGTTGGTCTGGATCGAAGTAAAATAAAAAAATTCCTTCAGTAGCACCTTAAAGACCAACTAAGTTTTTATTTAGGTATGAGCTTTCGTGTGCATGCACACTTCTTCAGATACAGTGAAATGGAAGTTTCCAGGCACTTATGTAGAGAAGGGGTGGGGAGGGGTGGGGATGGGGAGGGGGGATCACTCAGAAGTGATCACCCACCCCTTCTCCCCACCCCTTCTCTACATAAGTGCCTGGAAACTTCCATTTCACTGTATCTGAAGAAGTGTGCATGCACACGAAAGCTCATACCTAAATAAAAACTTAGTTGGTCTTTAAGGTGCTACTGAAGGAATTTTTTTATTTTACTTTGAACTAATCTGTTTGAGAATCAGTGTGTTAGTTACTAACCTGGCTGGTAGTTTTGTCAAGCAGCCAAGCTGGTCTTTGGCTGAAGATGCTGTTAATGTTCACATCTGGGATCCCTAAACAGCATCTCACATTACTTTATAATGTCGTGGTCCCCAGTTTAGAGTTCTACTTAAGTGCCCCAGGCACAATTTCTGGCTTCCCTTGTTGCTGAATCATCTCGCTATATATTTTGAGCAAACCATGCCATTTTTGGCATCACTTCCTGTCTCAATGACGCCTGTCCATTCTCCTCCTGCCTCCTTTTTTGATAGGCAGTTATTCCACCGCTCCTTAGGAGTAACACCCTTTTCAGGTAGGGTTCACCTGGCTAGATGGTTGTGCCACAGGGGACAGCTGACATTGCTCCGTTTTGTGTAGGTGAGTGCTCTCTTTTGCTTTCAAAAGCTGAAGGGTTTTTCAGAGCACATCAGAGCGCTTTCACTGCAAGTCTCAAGGCAGAAAGTGAATCTATAATTAGCTCCGCTTTTTGGACTGTTGTTTGTCCTTTCAGGCCAAAATGGGGGAGGGTTTGTTTTCTCCCCCCTGGATGGAGTTGGAACTAAGATCCCGTAATAAACATTGGCACCATCTCAGCAAATACACATCCCTACTGGAATTCAGTTAGCATGGCTGGAGCCTCTATGAGCTTGTAGCCCACGCAAAAAAAGAGGGACATTTCAAGAACTGTTGGAATTCTTATGTCAAGCAGGCCACAGCTGAATAACAATGGAATAGACCATTATGTGTCCTGTGTTTCGAGGCAGAAACATGTTGTTCCTGGCAAGTGAGCTGGCACAGTATACCAGATTAGACCATACCCACCAAAGTTTCCCCTGGAGCTGGAGAAATTTTCCTTGTGGTGCACAAGATGTGTGATTGGTTGGTTGAAATAAATGGTCCAGCAAAATCTGTAATCTTACAGAATAATAGGATTGATGAGCAAATCACACAATTTTCTGTGGTGGGAAACTTCAAGTAACCCAAGAATCTTATGGCGCTGTTCAAGACGAACCAATGCGTTGGCATTGTGGCACCTCAAGGCAGCTAGTCTGTTCCAGCAGAAACAACCAGCGCAGCTACCCTTCAGGAAATGTATTGGCACGATTTATATTTTATTTCAAAGACAAGGCGTATTTTCTTTTGCAGCTGACACTCAGAAGTGGCACACATCCTTGTTGGCATCCGTCTGTCTTAAGAGATTGCCTCCAGGGGTGAAGCCAAACTGTTCTGGGCTGCCCAGACAATACGCCTCCCCTTCTTGGCCTTGCTGATGTTTATGGAGTGTTAGGGGAGGGGTAATACCTCTGGTGGGGGACACGTTGTGCTTCTTCTGGAGTAGTTTGTCCACCTCTGGTCCCTGCTGCCGTCAGGTGTGTGATTTTTGTTCTCATCCTGGGGCAAAGTTCTCGAGGTACTACTTCCGGGTTAGCGGAGTCTATAACCTGAAGTGTTTGTAACCCGAGGTCCCACTGTACATTTAAAAGCACATAAAACCACTAAGATCACTTGGCACACTTAAAATTTTAAAGCGTTGATTACTCATTGTTTATCAGGAATTGGGAGGTGCCCCATCTCTTAATTGCCAGGTCTAGGTGGCGGAAAAGAAACCTGTCAGTTGCACAGATTTCCCCCCCCCCAAACGAGGGTGTTTGTTGCACAGCAAAGCAGGAGCAAATAATCAAGATGGTCATTGAGTCTGTTTTATTCATGGCTTCATCTACCAGATTTCATCATAAGATAAAAGGACAGTTTCTATAATTAAATGTACACAACAGAGGCAGAACCTTTTTCAACCCAGGGACCACCTTCCCTCCTGGGGGTCATCTGTTGGTAGTAGTTAGGGCCAGAGGCATAATCAGAATTTAAGGACCTATTGTAGCCTAGCAAACAAATTCATGAAGGGTGTGAAGCAGGGCAAGTGCAGGCTGGAGCCCCTGGGGAGAGTCCTGGAGGGCTGCATTTGACTGCAGGCCTGAGGTTTCCCCGGCGCTGGTTGTTGTTGTTTAGTTGTTTAGTCATGTCCGACTCTTCGTGACCCCATGGACCATAGCACGCCAGGCACTCCTGTCTTGCACTGCCTCCCACAGCTTGGTCAAACTCATGTTCGTAGCTTCGAGAACACTGTCCAACCATCTCGTCCTCTGTCGTCCCCTTCTCCTTGTGCCCCTTGTGTCCCCTTCATCTTTCCCAGGGAGTCTTCTCTTCTCATGAGGTGGCCAAAGTATTGGAGCCTCAGCTTCAGGATCTGTCCTTCCAGTGAGCACTCAGGGCTGGTTTCCTTCAGAATGGATAGGTTTGATCTTCTTGCAGTCCATGGGACTCTCAAGAGTCTCCTCCAGCACCATAATTCAAAAGCATCAATTCTTCGGCGATCAGCCTTCTTGATGGTCCAGCTCTCACTTCCATACATCACTACTGGGAAAACCATAGCTTTAACACGGACCTTTGTAGGCAAGGTGATGTCTCTGCTACCCGGCGCTGGTATAAAACATTAAGAAAAATTAGTTAGTGGAACAACACCAATTGAAAGCCACCAGAAATATCCAAACTACCCCAGTGATGCATTGGGTCAGTGGGTCTGGCTGTTAACCAGAAGGGTGGTGGTTCAAGCCCACCCAATGATGGCTCTGGGCAGGATTCATTCATTGCAGGGGGTTGTACTAGATGACCCCCTCCAACTCTGCAATTCTATGATTCTATCAATTGAGTTCTGAGACTTTATAAAAAAATGGAATAAAAATATCTGCCTGGTACTGAAAATATAAAAAGGTATATGCCAAGCAAGCTTCTCAAGCCGGGGGGGGGGGGGAGAGAGATCCACTGGTGGCGTGGATAAGGGTGGGAAATGCCTGCTCCCCAGCTGCTAGAGTTAGGGGATTGCTTATAGAACCTTTAAAGAGGAGACTAGAGCCATTCATAAGTGTAGTTTGAAGGACTAAAGTGGATAGCTCTTGGATTTTCCCCCAATAGACATAAAAGACCCTACTCATGGGGAAGGAGGTAATGGGTGCAATATGCCTGCTTTAGAAGAACACTCTTTTTTTGCATCTCTGCAAGATGATCTGATGAAAGAGAGGGGAGGAAGCCAGCAACTGTTACAGTGGAAAGGATTTCCTCCCCTCACCCTCAACTTCTGGACCGCTTCTACTTTATATGGTTCTTTGGATGATTGAGACCTTTTACGTTTTGGGACGTGCAGGAGCTCAAGGTTGAATCCCTTTATCATACAGCCCGCCCCAAACACCCCTGCTGTCAGCTTTTGCAAAACGTGGTTGTCCCATCATAGGGCCATTGCCTGTGATGCGAGAACCATCCTGTAATGGTGCAAGTAAAGCATTGCATGCGCTTGTCAACTGCTGGTAATTACTGGGGTGGGAATGCGGATCAATACCTTGCTTTTGCCTTGATTTAATGCATGGGCTAGTTTGATAAGTATTCAGGGTCTTTGTGAAATCATTTTTTGTTCATGTGTTCACCAATCTCGTGAAAGCTTATGAAACATTGGGAAACGCAATGCAGAATAAAGTTTAGATCTCAGCCCCCAAATTCCCTCTTTGCCTGAGGCACTTTATCTGCTCTTTGTTTGGTTCCTCTGCTTCAGAAATTTCTCGTATTAAAGATAATTCATTTTCACTTTACAGCAACCTCTTTTTTAAAAAAGAAAGAAAGAAAACAACCTGATCTTGCTTTGAAAAGCATTAAAGAGCAAATTACACTGGCTTCAGTTTTTCATTTCCCCCATGACAAAACTCATGGACAGACAAGCAGGGCTTTTTCTGTGTTTGAAATTTGCTTGTTATGTTCAGCTTCATATAACAAGAATCTGGGAAAAGCCCTTTTGCGAAGTCTTGCAAGTGAGTTAAATAACATTTTTCAGATGGCTACATAGACAAGGATGTCACAGGTGGGAAGGCCGGGCCTAGGAAATCCCCTCACTCACTTTCCTTTCTCGTATGTTTGTGTTTCAGAGTAGACAACTGGAATCTGAGACCGGAACGACGGAAGAGCACAGTCTGAACAAGGAAGCCCGAAAATGGGCGACGCGTGTGGCAAGAGAGCACAAAAACATTATTCACAGTCAACGGGTAGGTTGAAAATAAATAAGATTATTGGCGGCTTCTTACCTGTCCTGTTCATCCAGCCACCTTGGTAAGGGATTACACCACTCATATTCCACATATTCCATGAGGAAAGGAAACAGCTTCGTTGGGATATATATTCCAGCTTGTGGCATCCCACATAATTCTGGCTTTGGCCTTGTTTCCATTGAGAGGGTTCTCTGTTCCACATGGTCCCAACAGATCACCTTATTCTTCAAAGTGCTTTAACTGGGATGTGTAAAAATTAACACATGCTAATTACTCTCAGTCATGTTGGCCATGATTTAAAGGGGCTTGCCTTTGCCAGAGTTGTCTTGTTTGTTTGTTAGTTGTGTGCTGCCACACTACACTGCAACGTTACCTTGCCAAGATGTTTCATTTTTAAATGCAGTCCAAATTAGAGGTCTCTGGATCATTTACAAATCTATGTCCTTGTCAGTTCACACCAGGAAGGCCTATATGACATTTAGGATTGTGAGAGGTGGTTCTCCTCTTGATTTTTCAAGCCCCTAATTTGTGTAGGTTCCAAGTAGCTTCAGGAAACATTACGTGGCACTACCTGTATGAACCGCTGAGAAAAAAGGTCATTCTCTAAATTTGCAAAGCAGTAGCTTTATACTGGTATAAATCTCAATTCTATTCGGACTCAATTGTACTTGTATGTGTTGTTACACACACATTTGTTTTAAAAACAAGCCTACAAGGTTTACCACTGTATTCTGCTCTGGTCAGACCTCACCTGACCTCAGAGCCCATCCGCAACCTTACAAGTTGTGACGTTTTGCTATGCGCCAGGCGAAACCCAAACGGCACCAGCCAATCAGCCAAGTGGGAAAAATTCCTGTCGTGCCCTTGTCCCAACGACAGACGACACACGACGGCATAGCAAGGTCAAGCGCAAGGATGAATTTTAACAGGGAGAAATGTAAAGTACTACACTTGGGCAAAATAAAAAATGAAAGGCACAAATACAGGATGGGTGACACCTGGCTTGAGAGCAGTACATGTGAAAAGGATCTAGGAGTCTTGGTAGACCACAAACTTGACATGAGTCAACAGTGTGATGCAGCAGCTAAAAAAGCCAATGCAATTCTGGGCTGCATCAATAGGAGTATAGCATCTAGATCAAGGGAAGTAATAGTACCACTGTATTGCGCTCTGGTCAGACCTCACCTGGAGTACTGTGTCCAGTTCTGGGCACCACAGTTCAAGAAGGATACTGACAAGCTGGAACGTGTCCAGAGGAGGGCGACCAAAATGGTCAAAGGCCTGGAAACGATGCCTTATGAGGAACGGCTTAGGGAGCTGGGTATGTTTAGCCTGGAGAAGAGAAGGTTAAGGGGTGATATGATAGCCGTGATCAAATATATAAAAGGATGTCATAGAGAGGAGGGAGAAAGATTGTTTTCTGCTGTTCCAGAGAAGCGGACACGGAGCAAGGGATTCAAACTACAATAAAGAAGATTCCACCTAAACATTAGGAAGAACTTCCTGACAGTAAGAGCTGTTCGACAGTGGAATTTGCTGCCAAGGAGTGTGGTGGAGTCTCCTTCTTTGGAGGTCTTTAAGCAGAGGCTTGACAGGCATATGTCAAGAATGCTTTGATGGTGTTTCCTGCTTGGCAGGGGGTTGGACTGGGTGGCCCTTGTGGTCTCTTCCAACTCTATGATTCTATGAAGGTTTGGTTTTTATGAAAGCCGGACAACATGGGTAAAAATTTGTACCTGAGAACTGGAAACAAATAAATACTTCCCTCAATGGGAAGTTGTCCCTTACCTTACAAGTCTGTCATTTAAAATAATCCTTATTTATTTCATAAAATTTATTTTAACGGTTTGCATACTGCTTAATTAAAGACCTCGTAAGCCACTAACAAGAAAAGAGCAATTCACATCGCAAATAATTCACCCAGGTACTCTCATGCACTCTTTCCATAAATCCTTTACATTTGCAGACATCTATTTTTATATCTTCATGGTACTGGAACGACACCTGTTTTCCTGCATAACATTTAAGGCTGCGCTTTTATTAATTTTTGTTTGCATTTTGCTTGAGAAGCAAGCTGAGACACTGCACATATCTAAGCAATTGTATTTTAGTGGAAATGTCCAGATCAAAGCGTTATACCCTTAATTCTCCTTTCCTCCTCCTTCTCCCCAAGGGGAGGGGGCAGGGAAAATCTTGGTACTCTGTAGCATGGCTGTGACATTGCTGTTTAAATTTATAAACAAAGCCAGCTGAGTGAGACAGTTTCCAAGTTTCTTCCTTTCCTTTACTCTTGGAAACACACCAGCCAGAGAGTAGGGAAAGTGCACAGCCACTTGCAACGTCCACCCTTACAGCATTAGAAATCAGAGCAAGCTCCGGCTCTTTTAGTTGTTTGTGCTGTGAGTTAGGATTTGCATAAAATACAGGCTCTCTTCGGTTCAACACGGGCAAGGGCACCGCTGTCTTAAGCAACCATGAGATGTGTGGACCTAGATCTGGTCTCAAATGCGGATGTGTAAAGTGAGCACCATTAAGGGATACATGTCTGGTGAATAATAATAAAAATAAAAATAATAAATAATATTGTTGTATCCCGCCCTCCCCAGCCGAGGCCGGGCTCAGAGGAGCTAAGTCATAAAAACAACACAATATGCATAAAAACAGACACCAATTAATTAAAATACCTCTTAAAATTAATTCAGACAAGTTAAAATCTGGGCAGGTGGCAGTTACCAGGTTGGAATTGAGAGTGGTTGATACTTGCCAGGGCCAACTGTTTCCACTGATCATACAAGAACCTGTGAGCGGGTTGGGGGGGGCCTCCTTCGGGCTTGTTTTATCCAAAGGAAAGTAAATCAAACTGCATAAGGGAGAGCAGCGAAGAAATTCTCTTCTTCCCATTTGGGGCTGTTTGTAAATCAGGACGGAGGCCCGCCTGTTAAAGCCTTGCAAAGGAAGAGCTTCTGCGCGAGGTTTGACGTGACGCTTCGTATCCCTTCCAGAAACAACAGTTCGATTAAAAACACGCCAAATGTTCTCCCCCCCTCCCCTTCCTGTTTTTGGCAGACTCTGGAAGAATTGGAATGCCATGGGTCTGTGGTGTCTGAGCAAAGCCGAGCAGAACTGGAACAGAAGATAGATGAAGCCAGAGAGAACATCCGCAAAGCCGAGGTGAGAGGAACGTTTGCTCCAGCCTTATCTCTGGTGCTTTAGGGCAGTGGCTCAGATTGCAGCAGCAGCTACCGGGTAGTCTTGCACCAGTGGCACATTTTTTGAGCAGTTTTCTCGTTGTGTGTGCGAAACAGCTTAAAACATGCAAAGGGGTTCGTAAAAATCTGTTTTAGATTGATAAGATGCAGAGTAAACATGAGGCTGTGAGACGAGGAAATAGCTCTCTTCCCCCAACCCAACCCACCCACCCCCAAACCGGGCAGTGTTGTGTTAATGGTACGGTCACTGATTCAAGACACCTGTTGGCAAAAACAAGAAAGGATGCTGCCAGGTTTCTTGGCTGAATGGGCTGCAGTAATTAAAGCAGTAGAGGGGAGGACTCTAATTACGTTAGTGATGTTAACTCCCAGGGAGTTTTGACAACTCAACTCATTGGGTACAAATTGCCACTGGAAAGGAAAGTTTTTTATTATTATTATTTTTTAAAAAACTTCCCCATGCTTTACCAACTAACATTTATCTGAGTCGAGTCTGTGTCTTGCCAGTAACAGTTCTCTTTTAACTGATCCTCAATCATGCTTCACATGTGCTGTCCTCTCTGAAATCCTGCACCCTTTGTCTCTCTCTCTCTCTCTCTCTCTCTCTCTCTCTGTGTGTGTGTGTGTTGCACCTCAGTGCCTGGGCCTATCTTTCAGCCTCCTGGCGTTGGCATATTTTCTGCTGCTAACTTTTCACCTCAGTGCCGACTTGCGCGTGGTTTTCAGCACATTATTAATAGAGTCTAAAATTAACCTAGTCTGTTTTGGGGAGAAAAATGAGGAAATCAATGAGAAAATGCTTTCACACCTTCAGTAAAGCAAAGCAGTTGTTGCCGTCATGTGCCTTAGTGCAGAAAACCTTTGTGAGGGAGGAGGAGAGTTCGAAAGTATCAAACGTCGACTTTTCCCCTCAAAAAAGAACGCAAGGGCCCTGCTTGGAACAGGCCAAAGAATCTGGTTCCACATGCTGCCAAGAAGCCCATAAGCAGGTCAGAAAACAAGGTGTTTTTTTTACTGTTTTTGCAAATTGGTTGCGAACGTCCACCGTGCCTCTGTTTCTTTTTTTGTTGGCATCCATCTGTCTCGAGAGACAATGGAGTGCACCTCCAGGGGTGAAGTCAAACTGCTGGAGAATCGCAGCGACTGCTGTGGCTGCAGAGACTGGTAGCTTGTAACTGCTGCCTCCTGCATTGCTTTTGCTGCTTTAACAGCACGAAAGTGACCTCTCTGGGATTCAAGCCTGCGCAGTGTGTATGGAGGTCTCCTGGGCTGCCCAGACAACAAGGCCCACCTCTCGGCCGCACTGATGGAGGTCCAAAGGAGAGCAAGACATTTGGCACCAGCTTGGCTGCAGGAGTTGCCGGAATTATTTATATGATGTTAGCTGCTATGAGCCTGGCTCCAGCCGGGGAGGGCGGGAGTACAAATAGATGATGATGATGATGATGATGATGATGATGATGATGATGATGATGGATTTGTGTAGGGTTTACTCCCTAGCCTTTTCTTCTCCCGAAGATGTCCCATAAGGCAGTTGGTACGGGTTTTTCCTCCGGGTTTACTCCCATAGCCTTTCTCAGGAATGGGTATAGCTGCAAGGCATTAGGTTCAGAGTTTTCCTTCTCCTAGGTGGGCTCACTTCCCAGGTTGACGAGCCCCATCTGCCCCCGCATTTCCCTCTATATCATGTGCAGAAACTGCCTTCTTGACTGTGGGACCCTCTTTTGGTCTCATCCACTCTGCCGGAGCCTGTCTTCCCATGCAAAAGCTCCTAAGCTCACTGAGGGTTTGAGACCCTCACCTGGTTTAGCTGGTCAGTCGAAGCCGGGCTGGGGTTTTATCCCCCTTTCAGTACATTACTGCTTTTTATCTTCCAGTGTAGATCATGGTTTCTATGGCAGCCCTTTTTCGTTGCACGAGTTTTGGGAGTGTTTGCCTCCCATGTGCAGTCATAAAAATGCAGCATGCTGAGTAAACCTTATTTGTGTTGTAATAAATGGGTTTCCACCAAAGCTGTCATGAGTTACCTGCTAACTTGTGGAACAAGTAAATATTTGTAAGGGGAAATGGCTGGAAAAGTCCACTGCAGCACTTGCAAAACAGCTGCTAGTAGCTGTTTATGGTTGTACTTTATTTTGTTTCTGCATAGTGCTGTTTTTCTGCATGAATCTGCTCAGACAAAATAATGAACCGTCTTGCTTTTTGTGAAGTACTCTGCTTCCCATAGTTTACTATTTAGGCAAATCCAGGCTTAACAGAATTTCAGGTGTTATTTTTCTGCTAGTAAATCATCTCCTAGGAATGTTGAACTGAGTCGTGTTACTGGTCAATTATGTTCAGAGACGCACATGCCTAAAATTAGATGTCCCATCTCACCAAAGCCAAAATACTGCTTTTATGAAATCTGCTTTTAAAACATTCCAAAGAGCCTTGCTGCATTAAGTAGCTAAAAACCATGTGCTCACCTGTACATTGATGGGGGAGTGTTGCTTTGCAAAGCTTCTTTGATCAGAAGCTAAGGAGTAGCATCCGGTTAATTGACTTGGCTATGTTGATTTTTCACTAAATTCCAGAGCATAATGACAGTTAACATTTCCTGTGAATGGTGACCTTCACCAAACTTGGATACAAATTATAGCATCGATGCAAAAGTAACTAAACTAACATCACACACCAGATGATAGAAGGCCTGGCAAAATCTTGCCTGGAGACTGCTTTTTAGAAAACAAACACCCCCTGTTACTGCTTACGCACAAGTTTATATTGTGCAACATTCACTTAGCAATCTTGTGTGTATCCGTATATTTTAATAAATCACTAAGTGCAGGAAGCCAGTTCATGTTTCTTTCAGATAATCCCTTCAGAAAAGCTGAAGAGCTCTGCCGTGCCGTTCTATCCCTGCTCCGGCTTCTGGAAGTTATCCATGTGGCTTTTGCACACGTCAGCATCCCTTTCCAGCTCTGGGAAACAATTTCCCCTCTCCTGAACATTTGCCATCGCATATCTGCCCCACAGCACTGCTGGAACAGGCCTTCAGCACCTATTTTGCTGTTTTGTGCTGATGTGCTGGAATAGACAATGGAATATTGTGTCCTAAGGACTTAAATCAGCTGGTGCAGTAGTTTTTAGCATTCACTTGCAATGCAGGGTTGGGCAACCTGCAGTCCTCAGCCTAATTCCAAACGCAGTCTGCAAGCGATCGGTTCAGGCTCGTGGCAGCAGCAGCAGCCTGTCCATCGCCCCACAGCTTGCTGGGCAGGAAGGTAGGGATGTGGAAAGAAAAGGGTGTGGGGACACACTGGCCACTGTGATCTATGGCAGGTTACCCTCCAAGAAAGACCCTCTGCAGAAGAAAGGTTGCTGCTGTTGTCCTATGATCCTTAGTCTTTTGCACTGAAACCTCTGGGGAGACCCAAAACTGCAAGGGGCTTAGTTGTATCGGGGGTTATGCAGTAGCAAGGTGAATAATAGATTTTATGAAAGCCCATTTGTGTAGGAAAAAATTATTGCAAATCAGGTTGGTCCATCTAGCCCAGTGCTGTCTGCACTGACATGCAGTGACTCCCAAGGGTTTCAGGTGAGGGTCTTTTCCCGTGGATGCCTGGGAATAAACCTGGGACCTGCAGAGCAGGTGGTCGGTCACTGAGCTGCAACCTCCGCACCGTGACCGATCTTTTCCCGCAAGGCACAGCTTGATTATGCAGATTATTTGGGACAAATTCTGGCATTTGTGCAGAGCAAAGGCAAGCGCTGCCAGTGCTCCAGGTGGACTGGGAGCAGCCGCCGAGACCACATAACACCGGTCTTGAAAGACCTACATTGGCTCCCAGTATGTTTCCGAGCACAATTCAAAGTGTTGGTGCTGACCTTTAAAGCCCTAAACGGCCTCGGTCCTGTATACCTGAAGGAGCGTCTCCACCCCCATCGTTCTGCCCGGACACTGAGGTCCAGCTCCGAGGGCCTTCTGGCAGTTCCCTCCCTGCAAGAAGTGAGGTTACAGGGAACCAGGCAGAGGGCCTTCTCGGTAGTGGCACCTGCTCTGTCGAATGCCCTCCCACCAGATGTCAAAGAGAACAACAAGTACCAGAATTTTAGAAGACATTTGAAGGCAGCCCTGTTTAGGGAAGCTTTTGATATTTGATGGATTACTGTACTTTAATATTTTGTTGGAAGCCGCCCAGAGTGGCTGGGGAAACCCGACCAGATGGGCAGGGTATAAATAATAATATGTTGTTGTTGTTGTTCTTGTTGTTAAATAATATGTTGTTGTTGTTGTTGTTGTTGTTGTTGTTGTTGTTGTTTGCCTGAGAAGAAGCAGTGGAATCTTCTGCAAAGTGCAGGGGGGGGGGCGTCCATAGAAGGTGCATTAGGATTATTGGAGAGGACTGTAGCTCACTGGCACAGGATATGCTTTACTTCAAAAAGTCCTCAGGTTCATTTTCCAGGTAGTTCTGGGGAATTCTCATGCCTGAAGCTCCGGAGAACAGCTGCCAACTAGTTCAGTTGACAGTACTGAACTAGATGAACCCAAAGGTCTGACTTGTGGCTTCCTATGTAGATGGTGAGAGAAATGAAGTCTTCTACAGTCTGGCCCTAAGGGAGGTAACAGAACTGACGGTAGCTCACTGTGAATTGTTTGCAAAGCATATTGAGGATAAAGTTGCTTGCATCCACTTGGGACCTTGGCTCCATCGTTACAGCAGATGAACCTCAAGAGGTGTCCATAGCACTGTCTAGTCGTATTACATTGGATGAGTTTCTGTTAGTAATGCTCAAAGGCATGGACAAGGTGCTTTGATCGGTCAGGATGACCGCATTGCCCTTGCTTCAGCTGGTAGCCCAGCTGCGCCCCTCTCTGGACAGGGATAGGCTAACATCCTCTGAAGACAGTTCAGAAACTTCAGCTGGTGCAGAATTCAGTGGCCAGGTTGCTCACCAGGTTAAGACTGTTTAGAGTACTGTATATAATGCCAATCCTGGCCTGACTACACTGGCTGCCAATTAGTTTCCGGGGGCCCAATTAAAAGTCCTGGTTTTGACCTATAAAGGCTTAAATGGCACTGGACCACAATACGTCAAGGACCCATTTGAACCTACCCAGACCCTGAGATCATCCTCTCAAGCCCTTCTTCATTTGCCTCCTCCACGAGAGGTCTGGAGGGTGACCTTTTCTGTGGTGGCTCCCTGTTTGTGGAATGCTCTCCCCAGGGAAAATTTGCAGCGCTTTGGCTAATTAAATGATTTATGGCCTTTTAAAGTAGGGAAGGAGGTATTGGTTTTGATTGTAACTATGGTGTGTATTTTTCAGCTTTTAAAAATGTAAACAACCCTGTGATCCTCGGATGAAGGGCAATATAATTTTTATAACAACAACAACAACAACAACAACAACAACAACAACAATATTCCTTGGCACATGGGTCAGTGTAGAAAAGATTACCTCAGGATAGAAAGTTGTGAGAAATAATGCATTAAACTAAGACTTTAGAAAATCAGACTGGGGAGGTCTAATTTCTTGTAGACAATGAAATGCATTTTTTAATTTTTATTTTGATTGAAAATGGAACAGGGTAGACTAGAATTGCTGGTGGAGAATCTCTCCACCTCCTTGCGAGCTCATTCTCCTCTTACTTCATGAAAGCTTCAAAGTACAAACAAAACAAAAAAAATTCCTTCCAGTAGCGCCTTAGAGACCAACTAAGTTTGTCATTGGTATGAGCTTTCGTGTGCATGCACACTTCTTCAGATACCTGTTTGTGTTCAGAGTACAGTGGTTCCTCGACTTACGAATTTAATCCGTTCCAAATGCACATTCGTAGGTCGAAAAGTTTGAAAGTCGAAAAAAAGCGGTTTCCCATAGGAATGCATTGGAAACGGAAAAATTCGTAAGTCGAGTAAACCGCATCTAAAATTCGTAAGTCGAAAAAACCCCATCTAAACCGCAACAGTTTTCCTTTTGGATGTTGAAACAAACGTAAGCGGCAGCCATTTTTTCCCATTAGTAACTCGGAATTTCGTAAGTCGAGTACTTCGTAAGTCAAGGGACCACTGTGCAGTAATTGTTAATGTTACATGTTCTGTCCAGAAATGTTTCATCTTAACAGGTCAGGATGCAATGTAACTATTGTTACTGTTTTCCTTTCCTTCTGGAACAGATTTTTCTGCTTCTGTTGCAAACTCATGATTCTGAGAATTATGCTGACAGGGAAGGGCAGTTTAGACTGTTTCCTTGTAACGTGCTTCATTATTTTAACTCATTACCCTGAGGTACCCTTAATAACAGGAAAGAGTGACAGGCCCCATAATAGACCAATGTGGGCTCACCTTGAACTGACTGGGCAACCTCTCGTCTTCTGGCCCGAATTCAGGGTGCTGATACTTTCCTTTAAAGCAAGTTTGGGAAAAGTGCGACCCACCAGAGCCATTGGGTCACAGCTCCCACCTCACTCATTGTTGGCCAAGCTTAGCAGGGGCTGATGGGAGTTGGAGTCATAGCAACATTTGGATGGGCACAGATACGCCCCCTCCTTGCTTTAAAGCTTGGATTGGCCTTGTCCTGATATATTTGAAGGGTGTGCCTTCACCAGTGTGATCCTTCCCACTATTTGAGATTTGAGGTTCAGGCATGCTCTGCTGGAGCATGCGGCAGGCAGCGCTTTCTCTGCGGTTGTTCCCACGCCCTGGGTTGCCATCTTCAGTGAGAGATGTGGGTGACCTCCCTGCTAGCTTTTTAGCTTTAAGTGGAGGTTGTTTCCACTGTTTCCACAACAACCCTGCTGCCAACATGACGGCTTCCGCTGATGGAGCTTGCATTTTTATACTTGGGTTTTATACTGATTGTGCCATTTTGTAAGGGGTGTTGAAAACTGTGTTTCTGTGGTGGAAGTGCGTTGGTTCTTCCCCACCTGAGGTACCACTTCTCCTAGTAGATTATCAATCTTGCGCATGCACGGAAGAGACCAGCCACGTTCTCACCCTGCGGCAATGCAGCTCCCCATAACTTGGTCCGTGGGTCAGGATGCACATGCAGTGGTCTCTTACCGCTTCCTTGTTTCCTCTTCCTGTCTTCGATTGGATCCTCGGCTTCTTAATACGAGTAGTTACAGGTAGGTAGCTGTGTTGGTCTGACATAGTCAAAACAAAATTAAAAAATTCAGTAGCACCTTAGAGACCAACTAGGTAAGTTTGTCATTGGTATGAGCTTTCGTGTGCATGCACACTTCTTCAGATACAGTGAAACAGAAGTCACCAGACCCTTATATATAGTGAGAGGGTGGGGAGGGGTATTACTCAGAAGGGTGGTGGGAATGGGTGATTGGCTAATAGGAGTGGTAAACCTGTGGACGACTGTTAACGACTGCAATGGGAAAAAGCAAGGGGTGAGATGGCTAAAAATAGCTTTATCATGTATAATAAGATGAGAATCCAATGTCTCTATTCAGACCAGGTCTCTCCATGGTTTTAAGTTTGATAATAAGTTGCAATTCAGCAACTTCTCTTTCCAGTACCTGAAGAAGTGTGCAGGCACACGAAAGCTCATACCAATGACAAACTTAGTTGGTCTCTAAGGTGCTACTGGAAGGATTTTTTTAAAAATATTTTAATACGAGTTGAAGGCAAACAGTGTGTGGGAACGCGTTCGCTGCCGCATGAGAGAATTTTGATGCCCGTGAGAATCGGCATCTGTGGCATTAAATCATTAATCTGATGGTTCAACGATAAGCAACGTTGCCTGAGTGGCTGTGACACAGAAACCTTTTCCTGGTTCAGTAGCCTTGCTCTTTCCCACAGAATCCCTGCCCTCAACTCTTGCTCCCATCATCCCCTCCCCTCTTCCCTCCGTCCAGTCCTTAATAGGAGTATAACCTTTTTTCTTTTTTTTCTTTACATGGTGTATTCCAGTGTTTTAGGTTGCTGTTCTTGTTGAAAAATACATGCTTATCACTGTCAGGCCTTGCAAATTGGGGTCAATGAAATGGGAAGCTCTCCCCCCCCCCCCCCGATTCAAGGGCAATCTACTATGAAGTCTGCTTCCCACGGAATGTTCAAGCGATGCTGGATCGGTCTCTTGAGTCACTTCCTTGTCTAAATCATCACATGGAAAGAGTTGCTGTTGCTGTTTCTTACTATTTCTGGAAGGGGTGGTGGGCACTGGCAAGCTGCTCCCAAACCAGCAGTATACCTTTAACCCTTGTGCAGACATCGTGCCGCCACATGTCGGATTTGATGGGGATCGTTCCCCGCCTCACCTGACATCTGTGAATGGTGCTCTTCTCTCCTGTAGTGAAGATCACACAAATAGGATCCTCTTTTGATAATCTCTAGGCTTCTGCTTGGGGCTTGGGCTTTTGCTAAAGGTAGTGGTATGTTATAGGGTTCACAGTTTGCTCTCTGTGGGAACCCTTCGTTTTTGTTTCGTGGGTAAATCAAGGTGGTATATAGGGAGCGACAACAACACTTATGCAACTTTCATCAGGGAAAGAACCCTGAGGTTTTCTGGAATAGCATTTCTGTTGAAATACAATGGGTGCCTCACTTTCTGGAAGCAGATTTGAGAGAAGAGAAACTTCAGGTCCTTCCAGACTGCTTTGCTGTATCTAAAGTTTCGAAAGAGATGTGGTTGTAGGACTGGCAGTGAGCAATGAGATGGGTACAGTAATGTGTGAAAATTCTTCCTTAGTCTTTGAGTTTGAAAAGCAAGGGATGTTTGCTCTCTTCTGCTTTCCGTATAGTTTCCGAAGCTTTTAACACTTTGCTCTAAGGTTTTGACAGCATTTGAAACTTCCTTACATTGAGATCAGGCTATTTGTCCATCTAGGCAAGTAATGGCAGCTTCTCTCCACAGTCTTAGGCACACACAGAGAGGTCTTCCCCAGCCGTACTATAGAGTTCCTTTTAGCTGGGACGTACCAGAGAGTCAACACAGACCCTCTGTATGCAAATCATATTCTTAACCACTGAACTGAAGCCCTCAAACAACCAGCAGATCTCAGAATTCTGAGCTTGTATTATTCAGCTTTTATTTTTCTATATGCAGGGGAGTTTCACAGAGCTATTTTTTACGAGCTACCTTCAAACCAAACAACAACTGATAGTAAATGTGTAAGTCCAAAAGGGTGAATGTGCAGAGTTGTGATCTGTACATCTCCCCCTGCACACACTGCTTTATTTGTATTGTAACATACTTTTGAATCATATGATGAAGGGCAATGTAGAAATCATTTTCTGAATAAATACAGTATTTTGACAAATGCTTCCATAACTCTGTACAGATGCTGCAGAATGAAATTTATTTATTCGATTTCTATCGCTCCCCATCTCCCTTTAGTTGCAATTCCTGCATTGCCGGGGGTTAACTTGATGACCCTCGGGGCCCCTTGTAACTCTGCAACTCTGTGATTGCCAAAGGAGCCCAGAGTGGCAAGCAACCAAGCAGGAGAACAAAACAATAAATAAAAGACTTATTTAAATCAGCCCTTTAAAAGCAGTCACACACCCTCTCAGCTAATCATTTCAAGATTACCAGGGACAGTCTCTTTCAGCCATCAAATGCCTGAATGAACAGGAGTGTTTTTAAATTCCTCCTGAATGCTAATAATGAGGGAGGCAGGTGCAGCTCACCAAGGAGGGTGTTCCACAAAAGGTGGAACTGCCACCATTAAGGCTCTGTTACGGGTCAGCGCCACTCCGCACTGGCACCGCGGACAGGACCTTTGCTGCTGGTAAAGGGACCCCTGACCATTAGGTCCAGTCATGACCGACTCTGGGGTTGCGCGCTCATCTCGCATTATTGGCCAAGGGAGCCGGCGTATACCTTCCAGGTCATGTGGCCAGCATGACAAAGCCACTTCTGGCAAACCAGAGCAGCACATGGAAACGCCGTTTACCTTCCCGCTGTAGCGGTTCCTATTTATCTACTTGCATTTTGATGTGCTTTCGAACTGCTAGGTTGGCAGGAGCTGGGACCAAGCAACGGGAGCTCACCCCATCACAGGGATTCGAACCACCGACCTTCTGATCAGCAAGCCCTAGGCTCAGTGGTTTAGCCCACAGCGCCACCTGGGTCCCTTGCTGCTGATAGAAGGGCCCGAAATAGTGAGTGGGAGGAGGAACAACTCTTTTAGGTGCTTCGTTCAAAACCAGATCATCTTGCTGACGTCCGTCTTCCTCAAGCAAGTGCCTCAGGAAGTGCAAGGAGCCTAATTGCTTTCTCTCTTCCCTTCCGCCAACAGATAATAAAGCTGAAAGCAGAAGCTCGACTCGACCTTCTGAAGCAGATTGGGGTTTCAGTGGATACCTGGCTAAAAAGTGCAATGAATCAAGTCATGGAGGAACTGGAGAATGAGAGATGGGCCAGCCTCCCCACGGTGGCCAATAACGGCTCTTCGCACTTGGTACATTCCTCTTTGTGACGTTTGCCTTTCCCCCCTCTTTCCTTTTGAACCCTTAGTTATAGTCACGCATCCCTACAGTGCCCCTGCATCTCATCTGGTACTGCTTAAGTGGAACAGATAATTGTGGATTGTCAGTGGGTGTTAGAAACCATCAGAGGTGGCTGTTTCTAACTTCAGCCCAGCATATCCGTGAGTGGATATTCCAAATCAAAATGGAATAGAGGGCCACGCCAGTAACAGGAAAGATGGAAGAGGGATGCGCCGAAAGGCGTGGTTATGATTTAATAAGTATTTTGGCTATCTCTATACCAGGGGAATTTATGCGGCCAGTAGCTGGTGGCCAACTACACCTCCTTTTAATATATCATATGTGCACAGAGTGAGATCCAACATAGTGTGAGCAGGCTATTCATGCAGTGGGGCTTCTCTCTCTCCTTCCCCTTCAGCCCGCTGCCCACCCAAAATCTTCTCCAGGGGATTGGAAGGCTCTCCAGAGCAGATCTGAAGGCACACACAGGAGGCTGGAACGGGGAGAAGACAAACAGGGAGTCCTGCTGCTTAAGCAGATCTCTGCATATTATTAGGAGATGCACTTTTAATTCTAGCTCATTGCTGCACACATCGCCCCTTGAAGATAGCCAAAACATGTAAGGTACAATCTAGCAAAGACTTGTGAACCAGGCTTTTCCCTTGGCATATTATGAATTGCCTAGCAGACTTAGAGCCAGACGAGGTATGGCATTACTTGTGTTTTTTACTTGAGTTTATGTGGCTGTTTTGGCTTTTTTTCTTTAAAAGCCAGCACATGAGGGCCCATCATATTAGGAGGGTTTTAATTTTTATTTTATTTTTTTGCCCCCACCACATTTTCAGTCAGAAGTCTCATCCATTTTAATGGGGGAAGGAGTTCCCATCCATACCAACCGGAGCTTTCCTTCCATTGCAGATAGCAGACATTTAATTATATATAAATTTATCTATAGTTTTCATCTCTTTCAGGGTAAGTATTCCTTCAGTAGCACCTTAAAGACCAACTAAGTTTTTATTTTGGTATGAGCTTTCGTGTGCATGCACACTTCTTCAGATACACTTGAAACAGAAGCAACCAGACCCTTATATATATTCAGAGGGTGTGTGGGGGGGGGGTGATGGGAATGGGTGATGGGCTGTAAGAGTGGTAAACCTGTTGATGGCTGTTAACGACTGCTGATTACTGCAATAGGTCCTGCGGGGATAAAACAAGGGCTGAGGCTAAAGAAAGCTTGATCATGCATAATGAGATAACAGCCATCAACAGGTTTACCACTCTTACAACCCATCACCCATTCCCATCACCCCCCACCCCACCCTCTGAATATATATAAGGGTCTGGTTGCTTCTGTTTCAAGTGTATCTGAAGAAGTGTGCATGCACACGAAAGCTCATACCAAAATAAAAACTTAGTTGGTCTTTAAGGTGCTACTGAAGGATTTTTTATTATTTTGCTTCGACTCAGACCAACACGGCTACCTACCTGTAACTAGGGTAAGTATTGGTTTAAGTGTTTGCAAATTGCATTTCCATAACCGGTGCCGTAAACTCTGATATGTCCCCCCCCCCTTCCATCGAATTAGAAAGCTTGCTTCGGATTGCTTAGCACATCTGCTCCAACGCAGCCGAGCATTTCGTAGTCCAGACAAAGGTTTCACCATAAACTGCAAGCCGCAGGCACCTTGCTAAGCAATCCCCGTGAGGGGCATTTTTGTGGGAGAGATGGGTGCAGGAGAGAATAAGCACTCCTGCCCACGGACCAAGTCCTCCCATGGATGTGCTTCTTTCCTTGCCTCCCTTCCTGCCACATTCCTGTTATCACTGCTGTGGATCACTCTGGAAACCCCGCAAGGGTCCAGTGGGTTCTCTCAGCACCGTCCCTGACAGCTTTATTTCTGCAGGTGGTTATAATCAGAATTGCAAACCGAGGTCTAGATTCAAGTGGCGGTTGCAGCTGGTATCAAGGTGCACCTTTTCCCCCTTACATTTATATCACACCGTTCCTCAAAAGAGCTCAAGGTGACGCACTGGTCACTCTCATGCCTTTCCTCACAGCAACCCTACAAGAGCAGGTTGGGCTGAGAGAGGGACTGGCGCAAGGTGACTCACATGGCCGAATGGGGGTTTTGAACCCTGGTCTCCCAGCTCCTAGTCAGATACACAGCCTCCTACACCACACTGGATTGACAGGGCAATATTGGGGGGGAGGAAGAAAGCCACTTTCTTCCAAGGAGCTTACAGTATACATTTTGATGGTGGGTGGGTTGGGGGTTGGAAAGGATGCAGAGGCTAGGCTAAAGAGGAATATGAATGCGCACAAATGGATTTAAGTGAATTTGGGCTTTGTTTCTGTTGGGAAGAGGCCTGGGGGAGATTAAGCCTTAGATCTCTTTTCACCGCAACACAGAAAAAGAAACATCTCATTCCTCCAAGCAAGCTGCTTCCCCCCCCTCCTTTCATTTGGCTCCCCACTTCCCTTCCTGCTGCAAATCCTGGATTCTCCCCAACTCTCTTCGTCTGCCCAGTGCAGCATGCCAGCAGTTGGAACGGCATCTATAGCCGCTGCCAGTCTCTGACAAACTGGCAGATGCTGGAGTGTGGGAGGATAAAATCTAATTTCCATTTCCCCCCTTTGACACACAGTCCCTCCAGCCAGCTTCCTGGCTTGCCCTTGGCGAGCATGCTGAATTTAGCTAGAAGCTGGCGTTTTTTTTACAGCAGTTAAAGATGCGAGTTTCCAAAATAAAATTACCTAACTGTCTCATTCTTGCTCTCTGTTGTACATTCCCCCAGGGGCACGTGTGATTAAAAAAAACGACAACAGCAAAGCTATTTCTGCCATTCTTTACCAAACGTAGCTTAGCAAAGTGTTCTTTGCATTTGCATTTGTAGACCATTTATTTTAAGCAGTTCTTGACAGCTGTGTGCCGAACAAATCCTAAATAAGAGAATAGCGTCCCATCAGCTTGAAAGTTCAATATTTATCCTGTCAAAATGCTTACTAAAGAATCCGTTTCCAGAGGGGTAGTGTTGCAACAGCAGCAAAAGAGATGGTGGCGTTTTAAAAGCCAGCAAACTTACTATGGCATAAGCGTTCATGGACTATAGTCCAAGATTGTATGCTATTATAGAATCCATTTCCCAGCAGATACTCCTTTGGCCTGCCTTTGTAATTAAATGCGTAGAGAGGGATAATCTGACTGCACAAACAGCCCAAGTAGTCACTTGTGGCAGCAAAAACGTTTCCGTGTGCCAGTGAAGCAACACAAGACCTGGTGGATTTGAAGATCCCTTGCAGAAAGCACCGGAGCTCTCCAGTGGATCACGTGACACAGTTGTCTCAGGGCAGGGAAACCTCGTGTGTCATTGATCAGGTTGTGCAGACAGCAGCTTTTGTAATTTCATGTTACCTTTGCTAATACCGCCGAGGCCCCTTAGTTCTTCATCTACAGTAAGTCATTTTACTGTAGGCTCACTTTGAGGAAGCAGTGAAGGCTAGTGAGTTAGGCCCTGCCACCCCTTTCCAAGCTGGGCTGCTGCCAAGTTCTGCGGCTACAGCCAGGGCTCATTGGCACCTCACTACTCTAGCGGAATGACACCTAGAGAGGATGTAGTGGGAGAGGCGTGGAATTGTCCCAGGTGCTGATGCTTGCTTACTGTGTGTGGCAGATTGCTGCGGACGGCCAGCTTTCCCATATACTTGCACAGAAATGTGGGGAGGGGGAGGGTTGCCCTTTATGAACACATATATTCTTGCAGATTCATTTTAGAAAGATCAAGAGATCCAATTAAGAGCACCAAGCATACTTGGATTTGTTATTTACAGTTTTGAGTGTGGTTTCGGGAATTTTTCCACAATAGCAACTTCCTCCTCCCACCCTCAAAAATTGCAACTTATTCCAATTCTAGTTTTCCTATATCCTGAATACTGCTTGTTCCGCTTTGTGCATTGCACATTTAAGCTCCTCTCCTCCACCCTCCTCAAAATGTTTGTCGTTCACAAATGAGCATATTTTTAAATGAATGATATCCAAAGTTACTCCTGCTCTGAAAAGGCAATTGAAATAAATGAACTTAAGTCTATTCATTTTGGCGGGTCTCTAGGCTGTGCATGACTTCGGGTAGCTATCGCCCTGTGTTTTTAATTATAACAAAGGTGTCTGTAGGCACAATTTGGTTATGCTCCACGTTTTATATGACTACAGGCTGCTGAACTGGCAATAGCAATTGCAGCAGAGTGGAGCCAGCTTCTGGCTTGTGATATTTACAGGCTGGCAGCAGTTATATTGCACATTATATAAAATAAAATAAAATGCAGGCTTCCAATTTGTTGTTGCTGTTGTTTTTTTTAAAATATATATATTTGGTTTAGAATGTCCAGTACGCTTCCTATTCAATTACATCCTGCTAGCATTCTTTGATTTATGGATTTATTTCTTAAAATGTTTATTCTGCTTCAAAGTGATGTTTTTCGAAGCATGAGGAGGCAACTGGGGACTTGTTTACGCCCTGCTGGTTGGCATTTCTTTGCCATTCTGCTTGGGATTCCAGCCTCCCTGTGCAGAAGCAGTGGCTTCCAGGCTGTTTTGGAGCTGTGCATATGCTGTGCTGACACCCCACTGCTCAGCCTCACTCAGTCAAATACAGTCGCACCTTGGTTTTTGGAACAGCTTAGTTCCCGAACATTTTGGCTCCCAAAAGCCGCAAACCCGGAAGGGACTGTTCCGGGTTTGCGAACTGTTTTTGGAAGCCGAACGTCTGACGGGGCTTCCTGCTGCTGATCACGGTTTCCGAACGTTTTGGAAGTCGAACGGACTTCCGGAATGGATTCCATTCGACTTCCAAGGTACTCGTGTGCACACAGAGCCACTTCATAATGTCTGGGTGTGACTCTTAAAAATAATAATCATCATTTTGATTTGATTTTACAATACAAAATTATTTTTAAAAATTCAAACACATAAGCATAATTCCTCCGAATTCTCAGGACTTTCCCCCTCCCTGGAGTCCCGTTTTAAACTTTTAAAACTGCATCTTCTTCCACACTCTTAACTATTATATCAATGCATATTTTCCATGATAATTGTTACACTACAAGTGAGATCAAAATCCTGCCTGGCTCTTGTCACACCTCTTTCTTGACTTACCTGGGGACTGTTTCTCTATGGAATTGGGAGATAATGCCCACCAGAGTTAACCCTGCTGTTTGGTTTGCACGTTTACTTTTCCCTTGCATGAAATACAGAGGATTCAAGAGGCAGCAAATGTTGTCACCCTAGTTTCTGAATTAACCACTTTACATGCAACACCTTGGAGGCCGGTTAAATCTTTTTTGAACGACTGCATTGCATGCAAGCTGCTCAGCGTAGGTGATTGTGTAAAAGGGCCCTAAGTTGCTGCAGAATCCAGGCTCTTAGCACTGTTTTACAACAACAACAACAACAACAACAACAACAACAACAACAACAACAATTTATTATTTATACCCCGCCCATCTGGTTTCCCCAGCCACTCTGGGTGGCTTCCAACAGAAGAATAAAATAATCGATTAAACATCAAAAGCCTCCCTAAACAGGGCTGCCTTCAGATGTCTTCTAAAAGTCTGGTAGTTGTTTTTCTCTTTGACATCTGATGGGAGGGCGTTCCACAGGGCGGGTGCCACTACCAAGAAGGCCCTCTGTCTGGTTCCCTGCAACTTGACTTCTCGCAACGAGGGAACCGCCAGAAGGCCCTCGGCGCTGGACCTTACAAATTCATGTAAACCCAAAAGAGTCTCTTGGTTTAAAAAGGAGATCTCCAAATTCAGGACTTCCTGACCTAAAACTTCTCAGCCATTCAGGCATTTGGGGTCCATAAATTCATTGGATAAACTGTCAATTGCTTCTTCATGTGGAAAGGGGGGGGGTAATTAACATACAGTTGTCTTGAGGCCATATGGGATACAAAACTTGAAAGTGCTAGAGGTTTTGGCCCTAAGGGCTTAGAATGTGAAAGAATGAAGCATGCCTCCAGTTTTCAATTCAAGTCATGTTATAAGTCCTCCCAGATATCAGAGGTTCGGGAAAAGCTGGCATAAGGAAATGCAAAATAGAGCCATTTCTGTTTGCTGGCAGCACTCTGCACTGAAGTTGTCAGCAGTCACATTCCGTTCCTTTGAGGATGCCGAGCCAGGCTTGTCTGGAGAGAGTGGTTTCCAGGATTTTTCAATTGATGGGAGAAAAAGAGGAGATTTCTGTCTCTCTTTGTGCTACAGCCTCTCCCTACGTACAAAAAACCCAATGCTTTTCTCCATGGATGGTCAAACTGAGACATGGCAGGTCCTGCAAGTGACTTGGGGCTTCCGAACAGGAGGTGGGTGATTCACATGTGTGGCCATCAGAGAGGTTTGCCATCCACAAAGTAGTTCAGCTGCTTCTGTATGTAGAAGAGGGAAGGAGAAAGACACACGGAATTTCCATAGAAGGGAAGGAACACACAGGCCAACTTGTCGGTCGCTTTCTAACTCATTCATGGAAAAAGCGTACAAGTCAATTCACACCTTTTTCATTTGGTGCCTTTTTCATAACTGGCTGCACAGCTGGGATAATATCCAAGGGGGAATGAAATTATTTGGGCAGCAGTGGTGCCTAAACAGCTTCTTGGCAAATAATGTTGTTATCTCAACAGCTTGGTCCCCTTGCTACCTTTGCTTTTGGATCTTCACTTGGCAAGTGTCCTGCTGGTGTTCCCTTTAGGTTGTAGGTATAATTGTGACGGGTTTTTCCTCTTCCAATTTCTCTCCTATTAGCTAAATGTTGACATGGAAAAGGAAGAAGGGGAAGAGCTGGAAGATGGCATGGATGCTTTTGATGACAGCAGCTCCAGTCCTTCTGGTACGCTCAGAAACTACCCGTTGACCTGCAAAGTTGTTTACTCGTACAAGGTATGTAAAAGGGCGGGATCTCGTTGGTAAGCAAACGATCATACCGACTTTAACATCAATGACAGTGTGAAGCACTAGGTTTTGGTTAGAATGAATCCACTGGATTTGGAGGAAGGGACTGTTTTGCTCTGGCTCCTGAATGTGATGCTCAGGGACTACCTTTCAAGACAGTTCCCAAAGAGATTTCCAAAAGTGGGGAAAGCCATACTGGTTTTTTGGTTCTCCGCTATAGAGAATGAGGAACACAGAACTTCATTTTATAGAGCGGCTTCAAATCCAGAGAGCAGCATATAAACAGATCAGATTTTTTTAAAAATCTTTTTTATTTGATTTTACAAATATAAAATTATAACAGTCCAAATGCATATCCGTATATAGAGATTACTCAGAATCTCGCGACTTCCCCCCAACCCCGTCCATGGGTCCTGTTATCAAGATTTACAACTGCATATTTTTCCATACTCTATATTTTATGTCAATCCAAATTATGCATGGTATCCGTTACATTACAAGTGAAATTAAAATCCTGCTAATGTTTCCACCTGCTTGCAGTGGTTTCCTAGATAATGTTATAAATTTTCCCCATTCTTCTTTAAAAGTTTTTGTCCTCTTGGTTCCAGAGTTTTCCAGTCAGCTTTGCCATTTCAGCATAGACCATTCGCTTAGCTTGCCATTCCTCTCTGGTGGGGACTTGGTCTTCCTTCCATCTCTGGCAGATTTTTTTAATTTTTTTAATGACCAGGTTACAGATACAAGGTGAATTTGGGGGGGGGCATGCACATCCCGAGGAAATAGGTCTCTAGGAAGCATGATAATTAAGTGCACCTGGGAGAAGGTACTCTTTCAGTTGTGAATAGTTTTCAAGAAATCGCTTCAGGTGTAGCATAATCCATCCAGGGCGTGGCATCATTGATCCTTCTGCTGCTAAGATTAATAATAATAATGATGATAATAATAATAATAATAATAATAATAATAATAATAATAATAATAATTTATTATTTATACCCCGCCCATCTGGCTGGGTTTCCCCAGCCACTCTGGGCGGCTTCCAACAGAAATATTAAAATACACTAATTTCTTAAAGATTAAAAGCTTCCCTAAACAGGGCTGCCTTCAGATGTCCTCTAAAAGTCTGGTAGTTGTTTTTCTTTTTGACATCTGGTGGGAGGGCGTTCCACAGGTCGGGTGCCACTACCGAGAAGGCCCTCTGCCTGGTTCCCTGTAGCTTTGCTTCTCGCAGTGAGGGAACTGCCAGAAGGCCCTCGGCACTGGACCTCAGTGTCTGGGCAGAGCGATGGAGGTGGAGGCGCTCCTTCAGGTATACTGGACCGAGGCCGTTTAGGGCTTTAAAGGTCAGCACCAACACTTTGAATTGTGTTTGTAAACATACTGGGAGCCAATGCAGGTCTTTCAAGACCGGTGTTATGTGGTCTCGGTGGCTGCTTCCAGTCATCACTCTAGCTGCCGCATTCTGGATTAATTGCAGTTTCTGGGTCACCTTCAAAGGTAGCCCCACATAGAGCGCATTGCAGTAGTCCAAGCAAGAGATAACTAGAGCATGCACCACTCTGGCGAGACAGTCTGCAGGCAGGTAGGGTCTCAGTCTGTGTACCAGATGGAGCTGATAAACAGCTGCCCTGGACACAGAATTGACCTGCGCCTCCATGGACAGCTGTGAGTCCAAAATGACTCCTAGGCTGCGCACCTGGTCCTTCAGGGGCACAGTTACCCCATTCAGGACCAGGGAGTCCCCCACACCTGCCCGCCTCCCTTCCCCCACAAACAGTACTTCTGTCTTGTCAGGATTCAACCTCAATCTGTTAGCCGCCATCCAACCTCCAACCGCCTCCAGGCACTCACACACATTGACCCATTACAAGTTGTGTTTTCCTGAGCCTTAGTATCTATATGCCAATATATTTATCGCTCTCCTTCACCACAGGCTTCCCAGCCAGACGAGTTAACCATTGAGGAACATGAAGTTTTGGAAGTTATTGAAGATGGAGATATGGAAGATTGGGTAAAGGTATAATTTTGCTTTTCCTGTCGTTGTGGCATGTTGAATGGGCCGTGGAGGGTGGTAGGTTGCCCCTCCATCCATTTGCCCCCTTCTCTTAAGCCTTTCATTTTCTCAACTCCCGCAGGCACGGAATAAGTCTGGCCACGTGGGCTACGTCCCAGAGAAGTACCTGCAGTTCCCCACTTCCAACAGTCTCCTGAGCATGTTGCAATCACTGGCGGCGTTGGACAGTCGGTCTCACACTTCTAGTAATTCAACGGAAGCCGAGCTGGTCTCAGGGAGCCTCAACGGAGACTCCAGCGGTGAGTGCCAGCAAATTCTGGTGTTCTGCGATGAGCTCCAGTCCTTCAGGGGGCGAACGTTTATTCCATAAGTTTTGAGTCGCGCTCTTTTACTACTCAAAGGCAGCTTGCAGGTTGATTAAAAAACGCCATGGATAAATGGAAGCGATGTTTAAGAACAAATTCGATTGCCGAACAATAAATGGTACATAACACTATCAAACCTATAGTTACGTAAATTCAACTAACAAATATACCCACAACGTAACTGGCTGTGTTTAACATTGTGAATTCTTTATACAGTAAATAAACATACCCCTTCAATTAAGTAGGAGCAATTAAAGACCAACATTTGAACAGGAAATACAAATAGATCAGTTCTTATATACGTAATGTCCCAATAGAAGCTTTTTTTTGCGTTCCACATATGTCTTTACGAATGCAAGTGTCAGACGCGACAACTTTAAGAAGCCGTACTTGCAGAAAATGAACTTTTTCTTTGTAATGTTCAACATATGCCTTTGCAAAGTATAGTTGCATACAGACGTGCATACTATGCTGGCGAAGCCTGGCAGGGCAAAACAAGGTATTATTCCGGGAATCCTTGTCTTAAGCTCTTTCGTCTGATACTTGCATACAGCAACTATATTTTGTAAAGTCATATGTTAAGATCTTTCCTATCTTTTGTCTGATACCTGCATACAGCAACTGCATATAACAACTATACTTTGCAAAGGCACATTGTGGGTGTTATTGAAAGATAAACAGTAGCCCATTGTGGGTGTTATTGAAAGATAAACAGCAGCCCAAATGATCCGTAAACCTCTCCCCACAAGCACCGCCATTGTCCAGCTTTTGTCACAGGCGGAAAACTTGCCTAGTTACAGGTAGGTAGCCGTGTTTGGTCTGATGGTATCTGAAGAAGTGTGCATGCACATGAATACCAATGACAAACTTAGTTGGTCTGTAAGGTGCTGCTGGAAGGATTTTTTTTTGAAAACTTGCCTGTTTAATATATGACTCCAAAGTGATCATTTTAGCCTGCTGCTTGAATATTTTTGTTGCATTCTGTAACCCGTTTTGGGATCATAAACTAATGAAGGGCAGGATAGAAATTGAAGTAATAAGTAAATAACAAAACCAGCACACTCAGCCACTTGCAAAACTGCTTTTTACATATGACCCCTCAAAGTCATCTAGCTGTGCTGGGAAGAGCTCCAGGAGCTACCCTTAGGATTCCAGCAGAAACTGATCTAGGAAGAACATTTAGCCAAAATACATTTCAAACCTTGTCAAATTTTTGTATCATGATATTTGCCATTTCTTTCCCAGTATGTTTTGTAAAAGCACTTTATGATTACGAGGGGCAGACAGACGACGAACTGTCCTTCCCAGAGGGAGCGATAATCCGGATCTTGAACAAAGAAAACCAGGATGATGATGGCTTCTGGGAAGGGGAGTTCAACGGATGTGTCGGGGTCTTCCCATCCGTACTAGTAGAAGAGCTAACAGCCTCGGAAAACGGAGAGATTCAGTGCGTTGTGGATGCTCAGGTATGGGAAGAATTTTGCCCGTGTCCTGAATGGGCATGCATGGGACTGGACAAAGGCTTGGTCAGCCACAATGTAATCAGCAATTGCCACATTTCCCCTGTTCCACTAGACAGTTGTGCTTTTCAGAGAGTGCCCTTAACGCTGTAACAAAGGCAGGCAAGTATCTTGGAGCTAATCTCTTCCTTCCCTCGTTCAGGAGCCAGGTGGCATACTGCTTTAACACTGGCAAACTTTGATTGCTGCAGTTTTTTCGAAAAGGTCTGCTTGCAGCAATCCACACAGTGACACGTCCAGCAGAGGTGTAATATTTGAAAGAAGCTCCACCTCTCCTAAAACAAAAGTTGCTCCCCGCCCCCACTCATTTTAGCAGGGGACCCCATGAAAACCCATTTCTGAACCCCTGCTAAAAAAGAAGGGGGGGGAATTCTGGGCTGCATCAATAGGAGTATAGCATCTAGATCAAGGGAAGTAATAGTACCACTGTATTCTGCTCTGGTCAGACCTCACCTGGAGTACTGTGTCCAGTTCTGGGCACCACAGTTCAAGGAGGATACTGACAAGCTGGAAGGTGTCCAGAAGAGGGCAACCAAAATGGTCAAAGGCCTGGAAACGATGCCTTATGAGGAACGGCTTAGGGAGCTGGGTATGTTTAGCCTGGAGAAGAGAAGGTTAAGGGGTGATATGATAGCCATGTTCAAATATATAAAAGGATGTCATATAGAGGAGGGAGAAAGGTTGTTTTCTGCTGCTCCAGAGAAGCGGGCACAGAGCAATGGATTCAAACTACAAGAAAGAAGATTCCACCTAAACATTAGGAAGAATTTCCTGACAGTAAGAGCTGTTTGGCAGTGGAATTTGCTACCAAGGAGTATGGTGGAGTCTCCTTCTTTGGAGGTCTTTAAGCAGAGGCTTGACAGGCATATGTCAGGAATGCTTTGATGGTGTTTCCTGCTTGGCAGGGGGTTGGACTGGATGGCCCTTGTGGTCTCTTCCAACTCTATGATTCTATGATCTTTTAACAGGTGATGCCAATGCAAATGTTCTGTAAGCCGCCCAGAGTGGCTGCGGAAACCCAGCCAGATGGGTGGGGCATAAATAATAAAATTATTGTTGTTAATAACAACAACAACAACAACAACACCTTCCTGATCCAGGAAGTGGTTTGCATCAGAATCATCTGCTAAAAATGGGGGAGGGACTTTGTTTTAGCAGTGGGTTGCAAGGTGCTTTGAAATCCTGAATGTCATTGTGACATCAAGTGATGGGCAGTTGGGCAGCTCCCTCCACCAATCAAATTTGACCTGTGATGCCAACCTCGATGAGAATCTGGCCTGTGGAGCCAAAAAGGTTTCCCATGCCTGCTCTATGAGGACGAGACCACATTATGGGCCGACCGAACTAATAAGGATCACTTATTTCAGTACTTTTGTGCTACCTAGTCTTGGTAAGTGCTCATCAAAACCCTGGGATCCCTTCGTGGAAGTTGTAACAGCCACCTGATCCTAACTTTCCCCCTGTGATTCAGGGCAGTAACTGCTTGTGAGATCTTTAAATGCCAGCGTAAATGGGAAGTTTTTGGAGAATTGCAAATGAAGGCCCCAGCCCTTAGCTTTCTTTGCCCGACTCCATTTAATATTAATCGTGCTTCAAACATTGGCAAAGGTTAACAGCAGATGTGCACAAAGAATGAAAGGAGTGGTGAGGGGCAAAAAGGAAATAAGAGGCAGAAGGAGGAAGTTCCCCATCTCCTTCCTGTAATTAATCTTTGTGTGGTACATTGAGAGATCAAACAGAGCTTGGCAACAGCAGAACTACCAGTTCTTGCCGTTGCAGCCTAGTGTGTTCATTTCTGAAAAATGTGCCTTCATTTTGGGGCGGTGAGTCAACTTTTTATTGTTGAACGTGCTTCCTTGCTTTCTGTTACATTAAAAAAAGTCTTTCCTTTGTTTGTTTGTTTGTTGCCTCCTCTTTCTCCAAGGAGTGAAGGGGTGATGCATGCAGGGCTATTTCTGTGAGCCAGTTAGGCTGAAAACACACCCAGTGAACTCCGTGGCCTTTATCTTTTAGACCGCTTTGACTCCTTTGCACTGTGAAGCAGCCTATGCATTTGTTTAAAAATTAAGAATAGTCAAGAGGGGATTCGAACTCGGGTCTCCGCTGTAGCACACTGATTCTGTAAACGGTGCACGTGGCAAATGCGTGCTTTTGGCCACTTGCATCTTTCAGCTGCATGCCACGGAACTGGACTTGGCTGCAACTCACACATGAAGGCCACACACTCCTTTGACACTGCTTAATTGGTGGAGAGGCCTGTAGTCTAGAGCTCTGTGGGTTCTCTGGTACACAGGGAGAGCAAGGAGCTTTGGGGGAAGCTCTGCAAATGCCATGCAGGTGTGTCCATTAAACCATCTCCAGCTGTTAACTCACTCAGGAGGTCTGCATGAAACCTTCCTGGCTTCCTACAAGAGAACCTTAAAATTGTTTTATTCCATTCTGCTTTTTAGTGTAGATTTTTCTAGCTTGATATTTTATATCTCTGCTGTTTTTAAGTACAGTAATCTCAATTTCATGGGACGCGGGTGGCGCTGTGGTCTAAACCACTGAGCCTAGTGCTTGTCGATCAGAAGGTGGGTGGTTCGAATCCCCGCGACGGGGTAAGCTCCCATTGCTCAGTCCCTGTTCCTGCCAACCTAGCAGTTCGAAAGCACGTCAAAGTGCAAGTAGATAAATAGGTACTGGTCCGGCGGGAAGGTAAACGGCGTTTCCGTGCGCTGCTCTGGTTTCGCCAGAAGTGGCTTAGTCATGCTGGCCACATGACCCAGAAGCTGTCTGCGGACAAACGCCAGCTCCCTCGGCGTATAAAGCGAGATGAGTGCCGCAACCCCAGAGTCGTCCGTGACTAGACCTAACAGTCAGGGGTGCCTTTACCTTTACCTTTAATTTCAATATCAGTGTCTTGCTTTTAAATTTGTTTTCAGTGCATTGGGTTTTAAAAAAATATTTGTTATGCTTTTGTTTACATAATGCATGTCTGCCTTTCTTCCCTTTTTCCCCCCGTGAAGCCAAAAGCAGCTTACAAAATAATCCTTTTAACTTGTTGTTTGCTCACCTTGAATCACTGACAAATCAGTCTTGGATAGTATTCATGAATACAAAACAATTTTTGCTAATCGCAGAATTATGGTGAATGAATGAATGCTTCTATTCCTGTAGTTTGAAATGGTTTGTGAAGATAACCCTGAAAAGAGCCTACTATGCAGCCGCGACTCTTTGTAGGCAGAAACTACCCGGTTTACTTTGTAGCAGCTCTTCCTACTGTTTATTCCTTGTATTGCAGGTATCTCCATCTCCAGCACCCCAGAATTCTCTGGCGCCACTGCCGCTCTATGACCAGCCTCCAACCAGCCCTTTTCACAGCCCTGATAAGAGAAGCTCCCAGTATTTCCCAAGGTCTCCAACGACGAATGGTAAGAGATTATTATTATTATTATTATTATTATTATTATTATTATTATTTATACCCCCGCACATCTGGCTGGGTTTCCCCAGCCACTCTGGGCGGCTTCCAACCGAATATTAAAAACAGTACAGCATCAAACGTTAAAAACTTCCCTAAACAGGGCCACCTTCAGGGCCACCCACTTTCATGCCAAACTTGCATTTGTGGACCCATTTCTCAATCTTTCACCTCATATTTGTATGGTAGAAGTGCTCCTGTTGTGACCCACCTTGGATCAGGCAATGGCACATTTGTGTGTCCTGACCAACCAGTTGAAGACCAGTGGCTTAAGAGAAAATGAAGGAATGATATACACCAACCTTACTATAGGGGATTTATTTATATTTCTGATCAATGTACACACTGGAATTGTTGAAATTAGGAATCTTTTCCAAAATAACCACAATGATATGAGCAGGAATGTAATAATTTTAAACTGTGTTGGCTTCAACAGGAGAGATCAAAGCACATGCTTATCTTTTCTACTGAAATCAATGGGAACTTCACTTTGGCTGGATCACATGCCTACATACTGTGAATCAAAAATTGGGGGGGGGGGTGTCAAATCAGCTCCAAGAAAATCATAATTTTCTAATCTAAATGTAATAAAAATGGTTCTGTAAATAATAATAATAATTTATTTATACCCCGCCCATCTGGCTGGGTTTCCCCAGCCACTCTGGGCGGCTTCCAACCGAATATTAAAAACAGTACAGCATCAAACATTAAAAACTTTCCTAAACAGGGCAACCTTCAGTTGTCTTCTAAAAGTAAAATATTTGCTTATTACCTTGACATCTGCTGGGAGGGCGTTCCACAGGGCGGGTGCCGCCTGGTTCCCTGTAACCTCACTTCTTGCAATGAGGGAACCGCCAGAAGGCCCTCGGTGCTGGATCTCAGTGTCCGGGCAGAACGATGGGGGTGGAGACGCTCCTTCAGGTATACAGGTTATAGAGATGAAAGCTCAGCTAAGATGAAAGCGTGGGTGTCTCTGTGTACCCTGCACAGGAGAATAGCCAAATTTTGTAAGGTGATGGAGCAGGTTTCACATGAGGTTGTAGCAGGGAGCAATGCAAACCACTTGGGTTTGCCCTTCTGACTTTTCAAAGTCCTGCAATAAGTCACTTACACTGTATATTGCCACGCACCAGGAGCTGGGGCGGCAGCAGCAGTGGATATCCAGAAAATAAAGACTCTCAGAATGTTAAATTTTGAGTGAGATGTTGTTCTCTTATGCGGCCACACAGAAAACGCACAGCCATGAAATTCGTGAATCTCCATTGCAAAAGAAAAGGAAAAAGTCTCCCCAAAATTAATGTTCTTACACAAGGCTTAAAATCCTAAAGTTCTCCACTCAGCATATGTCAGTGGTACAGCCTATGTGACCCGATTTTATCTAGAAGCAAATATTGTCAGGGACTGGTTGGCGAGGAGGAATGTTGGGAGGCTCCCTGGGGAAGCTTGGGAAGAGGAAGGCTCAGAGCTCAGGGAGTGGTGGTGGTGGGGACACTGAAGACAGGTCAGAGTTTGAAGGGAGGGAGGCAGAATGGTTGGATGCTGAACAAGGAACAGGCTGGAGTGAGAGAGAGGAAGAAGAGGCAGAAAGCACTGCAGACGCAGGACAGGCAGCTGAGGAGGAGGTGGGGGCTGAGGCTGCAACAGATTATCAGGAGCCGGCCAATCCTACTGAATTCAGCTCCCCTCCTCCATTGTCTACAAGGGCATGGAGTGCTTTGTATGGAACAGAGCAAAGACAACTGAGAGCATAGGGAGTCCCTCCCCAGGGAAGTTTAAGACTGCTGGGAAAACAGCTGGATGGGGAGGTGACTTGCCCGTAGGTTTATCTGTTTGTATTCTGTTTCCTTGAATAAAGGATCAACTTTACTGCTCGTCTCTGTGCTGACCTGCAGCTGCACCAGTCCTGACATATGTTTGTTTTTGTTTTGTTTCTTTCCCCCCCCCCTCCACCCACCCCCCACCAATTTCAGAAAACAGCTACACTGCAAACTCTCCTGGATTCTCTCAGCCACCACGACCTCTTCCCGAAAGCACTTCGTATGGCAAACTGAGACCAGTAAGTTTTCCAAATGCACCACAGAGCTACAGAAATTGAGTGTTGCTGCTTTGACTCTAGCGGGGTAAGGTGTCAACAGCTTAACTGCACTGGGCCCAAACACAAACTGGGTTAGAAACAGTCTGCTGCACGCTGCACCTTTGGGCAGAACTTTGTCATTACATTTCATTGGTGGCCAGCCTGAGATACGGCTGCCATGGGTAGCTGAGTCTTCTTGGATAAGAGGCTTGTAAGCTTGGTTGTGGCACCTCTTCTCCTCTGTTCCTCTACTTCCTGCTCCCCAGTACAGTAGACCAGAGAAAAAGGTTGCCCTGAGCAATGCCAGCGGCCGGGGGGGGGGGGGGGAGAGAGGCAGCAAAAGCGATGGCTAGCATTGGCACACAGTCCTGGCAACAAGGATGCTATCCTAGAGACAGAAGGTGCAGCAAGTGACTGCAGGCTAATTGTCGTGATGCCAGTGGCGCAGCCCTGTGACTCCCGTGAGGTTCAGGAACCTTGCAAGATTTTTGAGTGCTGGCAGGGAGCGTGTGCAGTGACAGGAAGTGGCATATAATGGCAGGACCATGTTCTTCCTCCCCCCCCCCCCCGGTCAAGGCTGTGCTGGAGCAGTCAAGCAGATCCCAGGGGTGAGAGTAGCGGATCACCCTCCTTCCACAATGCAATGCCAGGAGCTGTCCAATCTTTCACACTCCAAATGTGGAAGGCATTAGATCAGGCGTCCCCAAACTGCGGCCCTCCAGATGTTTTGGCCTACAACTCCCATGATTCCTAGCTAGCAGGACCAGTGCTCAGGGGGAAGATGGGAATTGTAGTCCAAAGCATCTGGAGGGCCCAAGTTTGGGGATGCCTGGATTAGATGCATGAAGAACCTAAACAGAGCCACGCTAAGTCAGGCCACAGATCCAGCTAGCCCAGCACGCTGGGTCGGCTACCTGCTTGCATAAAAGCCCCCCCCCCCCCAAGTAAGGCATAGCAGCAGCAGCAGTCCTGTTGCTATGGCCACAGCATCTCATGTTCAGAAGCAGACTGAATAGATGGAGGCTCCATTTAGCTCTCCTGGCACGATAGGCAAGCCATCCCGTAACTTTACCCTTCGCCACCGCTGCTGTAAATAAGGAAGTGCACCTCCAGTAAAATAGCCACCAAGATCTTTGCTGAGCACCCCAACCACCGGCAGCTCGTGGTGGAGGGAGCTATTGATGGCTACGAGCCGTGATGGCAGCGATGCTTCTGAATACAAGTTGCTGGAAACTGCAGGAGGGGAGAAGAGAGCTCTTGTGCTTGCCTTCTTGCAGGTTTTCCGCAGGCACCCGGTCGGCCACTGTGAGAGCAGGATGCTGGTCTAGGTGGGCCATTGGCCTGATCCAGCAGGCTCCTCTTATGTTCTTAAACTGCATGCATATAAGGACCGTGGTTGGTTTCTCATGCTCAGTTTTGACTGTTTCAGGTGCGAGCTGCCCCTCCTCCTCCCACCCAGCACCGTAGGCCGACAGAGAAGATTGAGGATGTTGAAATCACCTTGGTGTGACCAGCGGGGACGAATTGCGCAGTAGTGCTACAATCAGGGCCAAATGTTGGCGGTGTTTGGTCAGCTCTCATTCTTGGGCACCTTTGCATGATGATGATGATGATGATGATGGAAGAGACTTTTTTTAAAGACTTGAGGAGAAGCGGGAGGATTCTCCGGAGACATTGACGTGGTGGTGGTGGCCCCTTCTTCCCACGGTCATTAATATTTTGTGCCTTTTAATTTGTCGCTGTTTGGTTCCACTTTATATACCAGTATCTGCCATCCTTACTCCTTTAGCACAAAAAGCAAGCAGGGGAACGCCTTTGCAGCTGAAAAAGCTGTCCGTCTCAGTTTCCAGTGGAGGCTTCTGAGAGCTTACAGCCGGTCTACAGATCGCAGCTTCCCTTGCGGCAACGGTTCTGCAGGTTGACCCTTCCCCATAACCGCTGCAGTATGTAGCACCACGATTTAAAGTCGCCTTCCTCATCGCATCCCTCTTGAAGAGGGAAATGGGGGGGTAGCGGTGCTTGCAGGCTGCGGCAGGAACGGAAAGTCACACCGCAGGAATACATTTCTGCAAGGCAGAGGTAGGACGTGTAGGCCAGCCCATAGTCTTGCATACATAAACCATGTGCATTAGTACAGTATATTACTGTTGCCATAGGAATGTGTCAAAAAAAATTCTTTTTCCTATTCAAGTACAGTAGCGTTACTTATCTGATTAGGTTTATTAATCAGAATGTATGGGATAGAGGAGGGGATGCACACAAGTGTAAGTTAAAGGAGAGGCTGGCTCCTCTCTCTCTCCCTCTCTTCCTCTCTCTTTCTCTCCCCTTCCCTGAACAAAAGATGAAACAAACAAACAAAACCAACCCTACAACTAAAGAAAAGCACTGCAGATCCTATTGGGGTTAATTACTTCCGCGCGCACCTCTTTTCGTAATTAACCGCAAAACCCGAGTGCTAAACGTTCCTTTTGTATTGATATTTATGCAGTGCATTTAGTAATAGAGTATCTACTACAGAAATGCTGACTTAGTAGCAACAACATGTTTTTCTTAGGATAAAACTGAATAAGCAGGATTCTCATCGTAGAGCTGGAAGTAGCTGTTCATTTCCTCTCTGAGAGGGTTTCCCCCCACCCAAACCCCCCACCCACCCTCCCTTCCTTTTGTACTTGTGTCTCTTCTTGCCCCAGTTATTGCTGTGTAGTTTGCTCTCTTGACATTAGCAGTATATTTTGGACACTGGAACATCCGGCTAGAGTTAAGAAGTTTAAATGTTTAGAATATTGACGTGTGGTGTCTAGCTTTAGCGTTGGGTAGTGCTAGCTCAGAACTCCGCGCGAAGCCCAACAGCCAGCCTCAGACCCGGGGGGGCGGCGTCTGGAGGCGGACAGTCCTTTGATTTCTCCTCCTCACCCCCCAACGGCGTTGAAAGAGGCACAAGGGCACCGTTGCCGCCTCCCGCGTGTAGCACTTGTTTTGCTTGTCCAGCTATCGCCTCTGTTCCAAAAGGCTTTCGACTAATTCCCGCCCCCCCGCCCCCCCAGCTCTGCAAAAATTTGAAAAGCCTGCTTGGCAGAGGAAATGGCACCGGTCAAAAGAAATTGACAAGGCCTCTGTCTTGCCTCTTTCTCTCTCCCCGTACTTGGGACTAGGGGCAGGGGAATGGCAACCATGCCCCCCCTCCCCGAATTGAGCTCAGAAAGCCAGCCCTGGGGTCTTGCCAGTCCCTCTCCCCACTTTTGAGGGTGGAGAGCGGAAAGTAGCAGATGCTCTCGAGGGGGGCAGCGGGGAGGCCCCCTTTCAAACCCCGTTTTCTCTGAGCGAAAAGCCGCTTGCAACTTTCAAGAGAGGCAGTCGTTTTGTAGTTGAACATGAATGACAGTCAAATGGGGGGGGGGAAATGTATTTCGGGTGAAATTAGTCTCCATGAGGCAATACTCAAGAGGGAAAAGGAAGAAGCGGCAACCATTTAAATCAAATTCCGTCCCAAGTAGTTTCCAACCAAAGGGCTGGAATATATATTTTAAAAAACCACCTACAGAAATGTTATTGGAGCTGAAACGTCAGTCCTATCGAAAGAGCTCTTGTATGTTCATTCTCCAAACAACCCCCCCCCCCGGCCCCCTGCAAAGCGAGTAAAACCTAGAATCCGTTTCCGCACTTTGTTGCCTAATGGAGTACATCTTCCTTTTTTCACCTTTTTCTTTTTTAAGAAAATTCCGTGGCTGCATTTCGTGATATCATTTGACAGGATTTTCATCTTTAAAACTTTGCACAAATAATATTGGCTGGGTCTCTGGACATATGACTGTTTTTGCCAATTCCCCCCCCCCCCATTCGTTTGGTTGTCCTGAGCAAGGGAAGAGCTGTTTGAAGTATAATAGCGCCTTCTGCAGCAATTGCCAAATATCTGGCAGATTTCCTGTGAAGATTTTTGGGGGGGGAGGGGGAGGGGTTGCAGGGGGGTGCTAATTCTGTCCTGTTGATCTGTTTGAGGTCTTTTTAAAAATGTTTATCAAACTTATTCTTAAGTTTTTTTAAAACAACAACAACCCAAATCCAATTTTTTAAAGAGCTGTACTGCAAACATTTTAAAATGCTTCATGGAAAAACGTTGCCAATAATATCAACATGTTCCATTTGGTTGGCCAGTTTCCCGCATATTTTTTGTGTGTGTGTGTTACCCAGACTCTCAAAATTCAGAAAGTGTTATTTAAAAAAAAATCTTCTTAGTTATATTTTAAAAATATTTTCTGTAAGAGCTGCTAATTTTTATTTAAAAAATAAAAGTTGTAAAAATACACCTCCTTTTTAAACTTCATACAGGGCATGCAATAGAACATATCACTGTGTACACTGACAGTACACTTGAAAGCAGAACTTTGAATGCTTTCTTTATATTGGCTGTAAAACTTTGTATTTATTATGTATAAAATGTTGAATAATAAAAAGTGGCTTTAAATCATGGGCCGTGACTTAGTGCATATTGAATGCTGAGGCATTGCTTTTCATCAAGCTTCTTGGACAAGTGGAGCACTTTTTTTATAAAGGGATTTAACTTTTATAAAGTTCCAGCAGACTGGAGGAGGGCAAATGTTGTCCCTATTTTCAAAAAGGGGGAAAGAGAGGACCCAAACAATTACCGCCCAGTCAGCCTGACATCAATACCAGGAAAGATTCTAGAGCAGATCATTAAGCACACAGTCTGTGAGCACCTAGAAAGAAACTCTGTGATCACTAAAAGTCAGCATGGGTTTCTGAAAAATAAGTCATATCAGACTAATCTGATCTCATTTTTTTGACAGAATTACAAGCCTGGTAGATGAAGGGAATGCTGTGGATGTAGCCTATCTTGATTTCAGCAAGGCCTTTGACAAGGTGCCCCATGATATTCTTGTAAAGAAGCTGGTGAAATGCGGGCTAGACAATGCTACCATTCAGTGGATTTGTAACTGGCTGACTGACCGAACCCAAAGGGTGCTCATAAATGGCTCCTCCTCATCCTGGAGAGTAGTGATTAGTGGGGTGCCACAGGGTTCTGTCTTGGGCCCAGTCTTATTCAACATCTTTATCAATGACTTGGATGATGGGCTTGAGGGCATCCTGAGCAAGTTTGCAGATGACACCAAATTGGGAGGGGTGGCTAATACCCCAGAGGACAGGATCACACTTCAAAATGACCTTAACAGATTAGACAACTGGGCCAAAGCAAACAAGATGAATTTTAACAAGGAGAAATGTAAAGTACTACACTTGGGCAAAAAAAAATGAAAGGCACAAATACAGGATGGGTGACACCTGGCTTGAGAGCAGTACATGTGAAAAGGATCTAGGAGTCTCGGTAGACCACAAACTTGACATGAGTCAGCAGTGTGATGCAGCAGCTAAAAAAGCCAATGCAATTCTGGGCTGCATCAATAGGAGTATAGCATCTAGATCTAGGGAAGTAATAGTACCACTGTATTCTGCTCTGGTTAGACCTCACCTGGAGTACTGTGTCCAGTTCTGGGCACCACAGTTCAATAAGGATACTGACAAGCTGGAACGTGTCCAGAAGAGGGCAACCAAAATGGTCAAAGGCCTGGAAACGATGCCTTATGAGGAACGGCTTAGGGAGCTGGGTATGTTTAGCCTGGAGAAGAGAAGGTTAAGGGGTGATATGATAGCCATGTTCAAATATATGAAAGGATGTCATATGGAGTAGGGAGAAAGATTGTTTTCTGCTGCTCCAGAGAAGCGGACACGGAGCAATGGATTCAAACTTCAAGAAAGAAGATTCCACCTAAACATTAGGAAGAACTTCCTGACAGTAAGAGCTGTTCGGCAGTGGAATTTGCTGCCAAGGAGTGTGGTGCAGTCTCCTTCTTTGGAGGTCTTTAAGCAGAGGCTTGACAGGCATATGTCAAGAATGCTTTGATGGTGTTTCCTGCTTGGCAGGGGGTTGGACTGGATGGCCCTTGTGGTCTCTTCCAACTCTATGATTCTATGAACTATACAGTATAAACCTGAATGTCTGCAGGTGTCTTATCCTGAATCGGACCTTTGGCCCATCTCAGTTCAGTATTGCCTTGACTGTGCTGCATTGGCTCTCGGGGTGACTTACCGATCAATACAATCAAGAGTCGTAGAGGTGGAAAGCATCTTGAGGGTCATCTGGGGGGGGGGAACCTCAACCAAAGCATATGTCCAGTTCTTCCACTTCATCACAAACCTTGTTTGATATACAGGTGAAACTCGGAAAGTTAGAATATTGCCCAAAAGTGCATTTATTTCAGCAATGCAACTTAAAAGGTGAAACCAATATATGAGATAGATGCATGACATGCAAAGTAGGATATGTCAAGCCTTTATTTGTTGTTAATGTAATTATTTGTCGTTAGGCAGGTCATTTATAAATGGAATGTAATTAATGAAATGTAATAGCGATGTTTATTTTTGTATTATTGTAACTATTTGTTTTATTACTGTGGAATTTCCAAAAGAAAGCAGTTGCATTACGAAAATAAATGCACTTTTCAACGATATTCTAAATTTCCAAGTTTCACCTGTACATCCTAAATATTACAATGCTTCACTCATAGAATTTGAGAGTTGGAAAGAAACCTCAACAACTTCAATTCTAAAAAAAGCTTGACAACTTTGGGGTAAAATTGTTGAAAAACCTCAACAACATCAATCCTAAGAAAAGGTCAATAACTTTGGTCGGCCCTCACGGCCCTCCACTTCATCAAATCTGGCCCTCTGAAAAAAGTTTTGGACACCACTGATATTAGTCCAACCCCCCCTGCAAGGCAGGAATCTCAGCTAGAGCATCTCCCTACCTCCTCTCCATCTGTCACGGATGCTTTAGCTGAGATTCCTGCCTTGCAGGGGGTTAGATCTATGCGTACGTCCTTTCCTTGTACACAGGTGTCCAGTGACCCACACCCAGTGGAGCTGTGGGCACACTATTAGCAGTAGCAGAGTACCAGCAAAGAAGTGAGGCGGTATGTATTTGGCATTGCGAAAGCTTCTTTATTTACAGCAGATCAAAACAACCAACAGAGTGTGAGCAGCAGCTTCACACGTCCTCTCCGAAAGCGGAGAACAAAAAGAGAGTACAAAGCACATCGAACGGAAGTACAGTGTCTTGAGTTCCGTTCCCACACTCCTATCACTATGGAATGTAAACAGTGGATCACGAGATCCAACAGCAATGAGAGAATGAAATTACTCACAAGATCACCCTTGGGGGGTCCCTTCCAACACTAAAATTCTATGATTCCATGAAACGGTTGTGGAGACTGAATGTCCCCGCCTCCCGACAGCTGCCTACATCCCCTCCACTCCAGGGCTTTCCCCAGGCAATCAGAGACTATCCACTCAACCTCTCCTCCACCCTCTTCATGCCCCTTCTGGTTCTGGGCAACAAGTGGGGAAGGGAGCTGGTTGCAGCAAGAAGGGGAGATCACCCATGACTCTTCACCAGCCTGAAGTATCTCTGTCTCTCGGCCTTCCTCCTCTCCTGCTTCGGCTTCTGCCTCTGCCGCAGGCTTGCCCAGCTCACTGAGACCTGTTCCCTCTCTATCTTCTGACGCCTCCTCTTCCCTCTGACCACTCATCATTGTCCCACCACCAATCTCCGGGCTCTGAGCCTTCTTCCTTTGGGGGTTTCCCAGCTGGTTCCCCCCACCCTTCCTCTGTGTCCAACCAGCCCATGACATCTATCTAGTCTTATCTATCTATCTAGAGACCTCCCCAGGCCACACCTATTCACCACCCACACTTCCACTTTCCAGGTTACCCCTTATTAATTATTATTATTATTATTATTATTATTATTATTATTATTATTATTATTAATTGAGTTTATATACCACCCTATACCCGGAGGTCTCAGGGCGGTTCACAGAAAAAAATAACATATATAATCAGAATAAAAACAACAACCCAATAACACACACACACACCCCGAAAAGAGCCACATTTTAAAAGGGTACATAGTACAGTGGTACCTCGGTTTAAGTACACAATTGGTTCCGGAAGTCTGTACTTAACCTGAAGCAAACTTTCCCACTGAAAATAATGGAAAGTGGATTAATCCGTTCCAGACTGGTCCGTGGAGTACTCAACCTGAAGCATACTTAACTCGAAGTATGAGTGTAATTGGTTCTGGAAGTCCGTACTTAACCTGAAGCGTACTTAACCTGAAGCGAACTTTCCCATTGAAAGTAATGGAAAGTGGATTAATCCGTTCCAGACTGGTCCTTGGAGTACTTAAACTGAAAGTACTCAAACCGAAGCGTACTTAAACTGAGGTATGACTGACTCAAACAAATCAACCAAAGGCCTGGTTTAAAAGGAACATTTTTGCCTGTCGCCTAAAGCTTTGGCCACCTCATGAGAAGAGAAGAATCCTTGGAAAAGACCCTGATGTTGGGAAAGATGGAGGGCACTAGGAGAAGGGGACGACAGAGGACGAGGTGGTTGGACAGTGTTCTCGAAGCTACGAACATGAGTTTGACCAAACTGCGGGAGGCAGTGGAAGACAGGAGTGCCTGGCGTGCTCTGGTCCATGGGGTCACGAAGAGTCGGACACAACTAAACGACTAAACAACATCCTCATTGAAATAGCACAGATACAAACCAGGCGTTGTTACACGTGGAAAAGCTGGACTGATGAGCTGAGTAAAGAGACCAAAATGGCTGTGGAGGGGGGTGCAGCACAGAGTGTGGGGCAGACCCCCCATAAGCACTGGGAGAGGTGTTCCTGCATGGTCATAATTGTGCAGTGTGGGAACTGGCAAAGTTGGGTGTTAATCTTTCAGGCCGTTGCAAGCTCACCGTGTGAGTGAAAGAGAGAAATCTCTGCCTGTTATCTACACAGCAGCATCCGTGAGATGCTAAAGATGTGCTTGCAAAGGTGAGCTGCTCCTACCTATCCTGAGGCGTTAAACCCAGAGGAATTGGGGGGATTACAAAACTGATTGAAAGCTCTGAACAGAATGTGAACGAGCCTCTGCATTGCAGGAGAGGAGGGAGGGAGAAGAGGAACCATTTTGACGGATGGATGGAAAGGCAAACTAAGCCCCGCGGGCCGGATCCAGCCCAATCGCCTTCTCAATCCTGCCCGCGTATGGTCCGGGAATCAGCGTGTTTTTACATGAGTAGGATGTGTCCTTTTATTTAAAATGCATCTCTGGGTTATTTGTGGGGCATAGGAATTTGTTCCTTTTTTTCCCTTCAAAATATAGTCTGGCCCCCCACAAGGTATGAGCGACAGTGGACCGGCCCCCTGCTGAAAAAGTTTGCTGACCCCTGCTCTAGTTGGTACAACCCTTTGCAAGGCAGGGATCTCAACATTCAGCCCGCCAGCCAAACTGAAACCATCCCGGACGCTGCTTAGCTTTGCAAATGTGCTAGCAGTTTTATTCCTGCACCACCCACCAGCAGTTTGAACTTTGTTAAACTTCAGTAGGAACAGAGCAGCGCAGTGCAGATACACATTTTTGGCTGATTAGGGAGAATTTGCGCTAATTAATCAAGGGGGGAGGAATGGAGGAGGAAGAGGAGGAGGCATCCAGGACTAAATGCAAGCCTTAACAAGTATTAATTGCTTCTTCTAAAATCTTCTGAACTAGCCAGGTAAAAATCAATGGCAAGGATCCAATTAAAAAATTGTTCTGAGCCCGAGGATTAATTTCATTCTCGGGCATCAAGTGTATTGATTTTTCAGAAAAGCAAAAGCGGGAAAATGTTTTATTTGGTTAACAGAAGCAAAGGTGCCATTTTAGGCGGCGTTCTTTCCCCTGGCTGAAGTTTACTTTCACAAGGGTCTGCTTTAATAATAAAAGTGGGGTTCCTTCCTTTACAGACACTTGCTATAATCCCCTAAAATTCTGTTCATATGCTCTTCCCTAAGAAAATAGGAGGCTGTCGTTTGTTTGATTGCACAGCCATTGCAAAGCAAGATACATAAAACAAAACACGTCGCACAGTTAAAATAATTATTAAAACTTTTATTTATGTATGTATTCATTCATTCATTCATTCAATTTATATGCTGCTCTTTAAGCAAAAGATCCCAGGGCAGTGTACAACATTAGAAACACATTACAAAACATCAATGATAAAAATATAATAAAAACATAGTAAAAAGTATACAGATTGACAGACAGCCTAACAATAAAATAGTCATCATAATAGCAGCCCATTCCCCCACCCTTTAAAGGCCACATATTATTTAATAATAGGCCTGGGCAAAGAGGAATGTTTTCACCTGGCGCCTAAATACATTTAATGATGGTGCAGGGAAGAGCATTCCACCATCGGGAGCCACCACAGAAAAGGCCTGTTCTCTCGTACGAATTAGGCATTCTGTCCAATTAAAAATTTGCTCCACTGAAGGATTTTTTTTCTTACAATTTATTTAATCATTTTTTCGATACAAACATCAACCACAAAAGACACATACAACAAAAACCATAATATCAGTAATAACACAATTTGACAATTCATCAAAACAAGTTTTTTGCTTCTAATATAGCACTGTAGATCCATTTTTTTTGACCCCTTGAAATCTCCCACATTTCCAGAATATAATTTAGAATTAAATTCAGTTCCCCTAAATAACCATTTCTTTTTGCTATAAATATCCTCACCTCGCACCAAAATGATCTTATCATTGGGCAGTTAATCAGCATATGTACTGAGTTCACATTTTTACTCCCACATCTCCAGCAATTGTCTGCACTTGTTATTTTCTTCTGGTATAGTTTTGCTGGAGTCCAGTGGGCTCTGAATATTATTTTCTGTTGAATAAATCTTAGTCTTAGATCCATAGAGGCTATTTCTGTTGATTTTATACTTGACTCTCATATATCCTTTGCTATCTGTACCCCTAACTCTTCACTCCATTTTTATCTATCATATTCTAAATCACATTTCTTCCTGTTGAGTAGGGTTTTATATAGTGCAAGTGTAGTAGAGTTTTTTGTTTTTGTTGAAGATATCAAATCCTGTAGGAGCATGGGTGTTTCCAATGCTACCGGTACAGCATCAGGGCCAAACTGCCTTTCCAACATATGTTTCAATTGGATGTATTGCCATTGTGTTGACAATGTCCCATGGAGGGGATGGTGGGAAGTCTGGAATCATAGAATCATAGAATCATAGGGTTGGAAGAGACCACAAGGGCCATCCAGTCCAACCCCCTGCCAAGCAGGAAACACCATCAAAGCATTCTTGACATATGCCTGTCAAGCCTCTGCTTAAAGACCTCCAAAGAAGGAGACTCCACCACACTCCTTGGCAGCAAATTCCACTGCCGAACAGCTCTTACTGTCAGGAAGTTCTTCCTAATGTTTAGGTGGAATCTTCTTTCTTGTGGTTTGAATCCATTGCTCCGTGTCCGCTTCTCTGGAGCAGCAGAAAACAATCTTTCTCCTTCCTCCATATGACATCCTTTCATATATTTGAACATGGCTATCATATCACCCCTTAACCTTCTCTTCTCCAGGCTAAACATACCCAGCGCTCCCTAAGCCGTTCCTCATAAAGCATCGTTTCCAGGCCTTTGACCTTTTTGGTTGCCCTCTTCTGGACACGTTCCAGCTTGTCTGTATCCTTCTTGAACTGTGGTGCCCAGACCTGGACACAGTACTCCAGGTGAGATTCGGAGAAATCTCTTAATGTGGATATTTACCTGGTATTGTTATACCGGTAACTCTACGCTTGTAAAATCAAATAAAAAAAATTTTTAATTAAAAAAAACACCAAAAAAATCAGCAGAGAGGGCCCTTTTAGTACAGTGGTACCTCGGTTTATGAACGCAACTGGTTCTGGACGTCTGTTCATAAACTGAAGCGTTCATAAACTGAAGCGAACTTTCCCATTGAAAGCAATGGAAAGTGGATTAATCCCTTCCAGGCGGGTCCACGGCGTTCGTAAACCCGAAAATTCGTAAACCAAGGTGTTCATAAACCGAGGTTCCACTGTAGTTAGTTCCATTAGATTCAGAAGCTGCAGCCTGCTTGGGGCAGGAGAGGGCCTTGTCTGTGGCAGCCCCTATGTCACGGTCCGGTCAGCGGGCGAGTGAAGCCCTGACTGAGGACGTCAGGACTAGAGGCAAGATGGTGAGGTAGAAGCAGGAACAGGTGCAGGGCTGAGGGTCCAGCAGCAGGCAGTCGCAGGGTCAAGGAGCAAGGCGGAGGCGAAGGTCTGGGAGTCAAGGAGCAAGGCGTCGGCAAGGCAAAGGTCCAAGGGTCGAGGATCAAGGTGTCAGCAAGGCGAGGGTCCAAGGAGCAAGAGGCCAGAGACAACCAGGCAGGGATAGCGTTGCTGTGGCAAAGAGCTGAAGGGAAATGCTGAGCTTTTATCCCTCCCAGCTCCTGCCACCAGGTGCAGTGATGTATCAAGTGGCCTCACCTGAGTGACCACTCCTTGCCTCTCCAGCACAAGCTGAGGTCTTCACCTGTGTGGCCACTCCTTGCTTCTCCAGCACAAGCTGAGGCAGGACCCAGTCCTGCAAAGCACTACAAGCCCCAGAGCCTGTCTCCTGCCCATACTCCTGACACCCTAAGAAGTGCTTAGGTGCTGCAATGCTGAATAATCTGCCTGTGGCATCACGCTAGTTCTGCATTCACAAAGCTATTTCCAAACACCTCTATGAAAAAATGGAAAAATCCACCCAAAGAACAGCCAGCAAAACCCAAATTATTTGACTGCTGCTATTTTGCTGAAGAGGAACTTCTTCTCTTTTTTTAATGCTCAAAGTCTGGAGGACAAAAGACCTCGAAAGGGCAAGAACTCACCTTGTTCCCACAAGCTGCGGAAGGCTTCAGAGTCCGTCCTCAGAGCTATTTCTGGAGCTTTTACAAACCCCAGAAGGGCTGGAACAACGAAGAGCGTTATAAACCAAAAGAAAACAGGCGTGCTAACAGCGCGTGATTAATGCCTGTGGTCCGAAATGCTAAATTGCTGCCTCCCAAGAATTACTTTTGCATTACCAAATGCAAAGTTGGCTATTTATTTACCGTAAAATGATTTGCTTTACTCAAATGCCCTCCATTACAGGAGACCAAAAAGTAGTGAGCACTCGCAGGATCAATAGAAAGCACTTTATAAATTTGAGGTTGGGGTCAATTTGATCCCCAATTAAATCATGGTTTTTCTTTTAAAAAAACACCAACTACTGCTGCAATGTTTAATCAATTAACCGGTTGATTTTAAAATTAAAACTGATCTATTTCAAAAAATAAATATTTTGAAAGGTACCTCCAATTAATTGGGCAGCAAATAACTCTCTGTGTGTGTGTCTGTGTCTGCATTTCTGAGCCACTTACTATTGAAAAATATCTAAGTAGTATACAAAAATCATGATTTTTTGGAATATTTATTTTTAGATATTATGATTTATGTGGAAATTGTTCGATTTTGTGTACTTTTGGATGTGTTTTACCAATTTTTTTATGACTACTTTTGTAATTGTGTAGTTTATTTTCATTTAAAAGATTATGCTGTTAAGGTGCTACACCCAATATGCCAGCAAGTTTGGAAAACTCAGCAATGGCCAGAGGATTGGAGAATATCAGTCTACATCCCAATCCCAAAGAAGGGCAGTGCCAAAGAATGCTCCAACTACCGCACAATTGCGCTCATTTCACACGCTAGCAAGGTTATGCTTAAAATTCTACAAGGCAGGCTTAGGCAGTATGTGGACCGAGAACTCCCAGAAGTGCAAGCTGGATTTCGAAAGGGCAGAGGAACCAGAGACCAAATAGCAAACATGCGCTGGATTATGGAGAAAGCTAGAGAGTTCCAGAAAAAGTCTACTTCTGCTTCATTGACTATGCAAAAGCCTTTGACTGTGTCGACCACAGCAAACTATGGCAAGTTCTTAAAGAAATGGGAGTGCCTGATCACCTCATCTGTCTCCTGAGAAATCTCTATGTGGGACAAGAAGCTACAGTTAGAACTGGATATGGAACAACTGAGTGGTTCAAAATTGGGAAAGGAGTACGACAAGGTTGTATATTGTCTCCCTGCTTATTTAACTTATATGCAGAATTCATCATGAGAAAGGCTGGACTAGATGAATCCCAAGCCGGAATTTAGATTGCCGGAAGAAATATCAACAACCTCAGCTATGCAGATGACACAACCTTGATGGCACAAAGTGAGGAGGAATTAAAGAACCTTTTAATGAGGGTGAAAGAGGAGAGCGCAAAATATGGTCTGAAGCTCAACATCAAAAAAACCAAGATCATGGCCACTGGTCCCATCACCTCCTTGCAAATAGAAGGGGAAGAAATGGAGGCAGTGAAAGATTTTACTTTCTTGGGCTCCTTGATCACTGCAGATGGTGACAGCAGTCACGAAATCAAAAGACACCTGCTTCTTGGGGAAAAAGCAATGACAAACCTAGACAGCATCTTAAAAAGCAGAGACATCACCTTGCCTACAAAGGTCCGTATAGTTAAAGCTATGGTTTTCTCAGTAGTGATGTATGGAAGTGAGAGCTGGACCATAACGAAGGCTGATCACCGAAGAATTGATGCTTTTGAATTATGGTGCTGGAGGAGACTTTTGAGAGTCCCATGGACTGCAAGAAGATCAAACCTATCCATTCTGAAGGAAATCAGCCCTGAGTGCTCACTGGAAGGACAGATCATGAAGCTGAGGCTCCAATACTTTGGCCACCTCATGAGAAGAGAAGAATCCTTGGAAAAGACCCTGATGTTGGGAAAGATTGAGGGCACTAGGAGAAGGGGACGACAGAGGACGAGATGGTTGGACAGTGTTCTCGAAGCTACGAACATGAGTTTGACCAAACTGCGGGAGGCAGTGCAAGACAGGAGTGCCTGGCGTGCTCTGGTCCATGGGGTCACGAAGAGTCGGACACGACTAAACGACTAAACAACAACAACAACAATTTATTTTCATGTTGTAAGCTGCTTTGACATGGTTTTGTGGTATAACCAGCCTCATCTAACCAACATGCTTACATCTAATTAATGCATGAAGGGGTTAATGCCACAGAGTAAGCTGTCCTACCAGGCTTGGCTAGGTCACTTCCCCTCACCTTGGGAGGAAGATAAAAAATATATATCTATGGTTATACTTTCAGTCTGCCAGAGAAGTTCAGAATGTGAGGAGGCTTTGAGCAGGTGGTTGCAGCTCAGACTGCATGGCTTTCACAAGCCACTCTTGAGTTTCTATACCAATAAACTAAGCCAAGTTTTACGGCCTGTGTTTTCTGACTGATGTATGGAAAAGCACATGAACCTGACCTTTGAAGTGTTTGTAAGTAAATCAATTTTTAACTTAGCAAAGGTGCGGGCTTTTTCTGTGGGAGGGGAATAAGTGAACTTTGGAAGGTACTTGGGCATATTTTAAAGGTCTAACAGCCTGTATTTCCATGCTTCATTTTGTTGCATATTTTGTGATTTTACATCTCTGCTGGGTTCTCTCACCCAAAACTTGGATCCTAGCATATTGGCACGTGTTGCGGTGAGACCTGGCAACCAAACCATTGTGTTGTGGGTGGGTACGATTGGATAGCCACAACACCCGATTGGTAGATCCCTTGATGCTGGGTTTAATCTGACCAATGGGACGCTAGCCAAATGGATCAAGGGACCTATATATGCCAATGCACGTGACCCTGAGCTTTCTCTCTTGGTCAGTGCATTGGAACACCTGCCTACCTCTCCCTATATTTAGTGCTTAGAATCATAGAATCATAGAGTTGGAAGAGACCACAAGGGACATCCAGTCCAACCCCCTGCCAAGCAGGAAACACCACCAAAGCATTCCTGACAGATCGCTCTCAAGCCTCCGCTTAAAGACCTCCAAAGAAGGAGACTCCACCACACTCCTTGGCAGCAAATTCCACTGCCGGACAGCTCTTACTGTCAGGAAGTTCTTCCTAATGTTTAGGTGGAATCTTCTTTCTTGTAGTTTGAATCCATTGCTCCGTGTCCGCTTCTCTGGAGCAGCAGAAAACAACCTTTCTACCTCCTCTATATGACATCCTTTTATATATTTGAACATGACTATCATATCACCCCTTAACCTTCTCTTCTCCAGGCTAAACATACCCAGCTCCCTAAGCCATTCCTCATAAGGCATCGTTTCCAGACCTTTGACCATTTTGGTTGCCCTCTTCTGGACACGTTCCAGCTTGTCAGTATCCTTCTTGAACTGTGGTGCCCAGAACTGGACACAGTATTCCAGGTGAGGTCTGACCAGAGCAGAATACAGTGGTACTATTACTTCCCTTGATCTAGATGCTATACTCCTATTGATGCAGCCCAGAATTGCATTGGCTTTTTTAGCTGCTGCATCACACTGTTGACTCATGTCAAGTTTGCGGTCTACCAAGACTGCTAGATCCTTTTCACATGTACTGCTCTCAAGCCAGGTGTCACCCATCCTGTATTTGTGCCTTTTATTTTTGCCCAAGTGTAGTACTTTACATTTCTCCCTGTTAAAATTTATCCTTGCGCTTGACCTTGCTATGCCGCCGTGTGTCGTCTGTCGTTGGGACAGGGGCATGGCAGGAATTTTTCCTACTTGGCTGATTGGCTGGTGCCATTTGGGTTTCGCCTGGCGCATAGCAAATCGTCACAACTTGTAAGGTTGCGGATGGGCTCTGGTTCAGGTGATAGGGATGGGGGAACACTCTCGCCATCCCTATGTGAAGGGGTATTCCATTAAAGGAATCCAGGGACTCAATGGTTTGGTCAACCCTGTGAGGGGTTGTGCCTGTGCCTGAGTCCAAGGGGACATCTGGGTGGGGGACATAGCATGTCCCCAGCTTTCTGCCATTCCAGATGTTCACCCGAGGCTGACCTATGGTAGAGCCCTGGGTCAACGCTACCTGCAACGGTGCAGGGAGCTAGTCGAACCAGAGCCTATGCAACCACTCACTTCCTGCAATCAATAAAGTTGTGGCCTAAATTCTGCCAAAAACCAAACCAAAAAAATTGAGTATTGTGTGCATTTATTTAAGGGGGAGGTTTAAAGGTCTGAACATGCAACCAGGACATCTCCTTTTTTGCCTATCAACCCCACCCCACCCCACCCTCCGCCTTGCCACCAATAGTTTTAACATTGGAAAGGCAGCATGCAAATAGAATGACAGTGTTGTTGATCTCCACAATGCTGGGGGAAGGATCCAGGTACAAACAGGGGAGATGTTGCTGTCTTTTTGTAAACAAGAGATTTGCTTTCCCAGCGGCATGTCACTCTAAAGAGGTTGTTTTTTCTTTTTCTTTTTAATTTTAATGCACCACCAAATTATTGAAGTGACGGGTGTGTAAACACAGGAAAGGAAGAAGACAGAAAGAACAAGGAGCGATTTAGTCTGCATTTGTTTCGCTCTTTACACTTTAATGAAGCGGCTGCATTTAGCCTTCGCCTGGGTTAACCCAAGGCCTGGAAAACAGGGAGCGCTATTGCCTTCAAGGACAGCTGAGTGGCGGTTAACAGGGCCGTGTCAGGCGCCCTGGCGCCGTGGTGTGGAGATCGCTCTGGCGCCCCCGCGCTGCCCCGTTTCTTGCCACGGCTGGTGGGTGGGCGCAGGGCGCAGCACGGCTTCCACGCAGCTCTGCCGTGCGACGCCCCCCTGCTGGGCCGGCACCCTGGCGCCCTGCGCCACCCAGCCTACCCCTAGAGCCGGCCCTGGCAGTTAAGAAGTACAGCAAACAGATTTCTGCGGTCCTTTCCATCTGTGGATACAGCGGTGGCTGCTGGACTGGTGAGGAGGCAAACGGTTGGTGGATTCCATTTCAAGAATCATGGATTTGTTATAAGAATTTTGAGGTCACACATATATAATAAATGTTCATAAATGTACCAAGCAAACAGTACAGGAAGACAGGCCTGAAAACCATTTTGACTCTCCCAAACTGACCAGAATTAAAGTGATATCCATCTTGTTGTAGGAATTTTCTCCACCCCACTGAATCACACACACACATTTCTACATGACTATCAATTTGGGAGCCATAATCCTGTCAGCCGGAGGCTCTGCCAACTGGACATTTCCCCATCAAAGGTGCCATACTGCTAGCCATCTCATTCACAATGGAAGACTCCTCCGAACAAAAGACAGTGATCAACTCTTACGAAAATGTCAATTTCTCTTTGCGTTTAGGAATTCACACCTGGGAGGGGTGAGAGGAGGACTAGGAGAGATGTCAAAAGTGCTCAGATTTCTATCTTGAACCCTCCCTTTTTGTGAGGTATTGATTACATAGCTGTGATGTAGGAATGATGTCTTGGGGGTGTTTCTTGGTGATGGGGAAAACTGATAAAAGGGGAGGTTCTCTTTTGTTCTGGGTGCCTTCCTTGTTCTCCTGCGTGAGGGGAAGGACCCTGTTGCAACAGCAAAAATAAAGGCTTTGCTTCTCAAAATTCTCTGGTTGGCCTCTGTTACATTCTCCGACCGATGGAGAACCCAATAAGGGCTCTTGTGTACCCCATAAGGGAATAAGGGCAGATTTTTGCTTATTTCATATTCCCCCAAAGAACTCTGGGAGTTGGAGTTTGCTGAGGGTGCTGAGAGTTGTCCAGGGGCCCCTATTCCCCTCCCAGTGCTACAACTTTACATACAAGAGGTTGCAGGTTCAATACCCAGCATCTCCAGGTAGGGCGGGGGGGGGGGATGACGACGACTCCACTCTTATTCTTTTTAAATATATTTTAATAAAAGATTTCTTACTTTACAAAAATACATGCATTGTCTCTTTTTTTCAAGTTGCGTTTTATTACAGATCAGTTTCATTTGTTGTGAGACATTAGTGTTGTATAAAATGTTAGGTTCAGGGACGCGGGTGGCGCTGTGGGTTAAACCACTGAGCCTAGGCCTAGGGCTTGCCGATCAGAAGGTCGGCGGTTCGAATCCCCGCTACAGGGTGAGCTCCCATTGCTTGGTCCCAGCTCCTGCCAACCTAGCAGTTTGAAAGCACATCAAAGTGCAAGTAGATAAATAGGGACCGCTCTGGCGGGAAGGTAAACGGCGTTTCCGTGCGCTGCTCTGGTTCGCCAGAAGCAGCTTTGTCGTGCTGGCCACATGACCCGGAAGCTGTCTGCAGACAAATGCCAGCTCCCTCGACCTATAGAGCGAGATAAGCGCCGCAACCCCAGAGTTGGACATGACTGGACCTGATGGTCAGGGGCCCCTTTACCTTTACCACCCTATACCTGGAGGTCAGAAGCGGCTTTGTCATGCTGGCCACATGACTCGGAAGCTATACACCAGCTCCCTCGGCCAATAACGTGAGATGAGCGCCACAACCCCAGAGTCGGTCAGGGGTCCCTTTACCTTCAGTAGCTTAGGTCCTCATCAAACCTAAATCCGGCGCATGGAAACGCTGTTTACCTTCCCGCCAGAGCGGTACCTATTGATCTACTTGCACTTTTAGGCGTGCTTTCGAACTGCTAGGTTGGCAGGAGCTGGGACCGAGCAACGGGAGCTCACCCCGTCACAGGGACAACCTTCTGATCAGCAAGCAAGCCCTAGGCTCTGTGGTTTAACCCACAGCGCCACCTGCATCCCCAGCCCCCCTTGTAGGTAATGGGGCCCTTTATATGTCCAGCTGTCCTTTGCCAAAAACAAATGTTCTCTGTTTTTTTGCGTTGAATGTATGCTACATGGTAATTTACGGACCTCATAGGTATCTCAAGCCATTTGCACATAACAAAATATGTATTTTATCACATATTGTAAGGGGGAGAGATTATAGAGAACCTCCCCCTCTCATCAGGAGCAGTTTGTCCCTAAGCAGCCATGAAAGCGTGGGGTCTGAAGGGGCTAGTCAGGAAACGGGGAGAGAGAGTGCCAGGTCTCTGGCAGCATGGGAGAGCCCCTGCTCCACAGGCGGGAAGAGAGAGAGGCGGAAAAGGGGGACAGGGGGAAAACGGATCGTAGACCCTTTCCCCCGGCACCGGAATTAAGGAGGAGGAGAAAGGGGAGGAGATTCACTGTCCCGAGGCTTTTAAGTTGGTCAAAGTCGCGTAAAGGGGCAGTGCCGGATTCTGAAACGGAATGAGAAGCCATGAACCGACAGCTCACTACACTGAGTCCAATAAAGACTTTTGAAAGACAAGTATGGGGAAGGTCGTTACTCAGGAGTAGCCGTAACAACCCCTGACACATATGTATTGAATTGCAATACATGCAACCAGTCCATGCAGAATGTAGGCACCCTATATATAGAAATGAGCAAACCAGTGATATTTTAGGGAGCATGCTAGCAGGCGGGGGCCATGACTTTCATCCTAGGAGCCTACACAACACAAAACACTGTTGCTGTATGTTATTCTATTTCGTTTTTTTTATCTTATATTTTGGAAATGTACATCCAGGTTTAATTTGGGGGGGGGGGCTCCAAGAGAGTTGGGCCCTAAGCTATAGCTTGTTTAGCTTATACGTAAATCCGGAACGGAGTTAGCTGCATGCAGACATAGTCTCTGATTGCTTGGGGGAAGCCATGGAAAGGAGGGGGGACTTGGGCAGCTGTGGGGTGGTGTAAACATTCATGCTTCATGGGGGCAAGACCTGCCGGAGATGAGTTGCTGTGCTCATTAGGTCTGGCATTTCTGCTCAGACCATTTTGACTAATAAAGAGTTAACTCCCATTGCTCGTTGTGATTTATTGCTGGCTTGCTCCTGACCCTAAGCACAGCTCCCTGTGTTCCTATGTACTGGGAGATTCAGGGAAGAAACTGGAGGTTAGAGGGGTGGCAAGGCCAAATCGTCTATCCCTTATTCCTCCTAAAATCCAAGTCTAGTCAAGTATACACTGGTACAAGTACAAGTTTTCCCCCCCCCAGTGGAGCCAAGAGGCAGGCTGGCAACAGCAAGAATTATGACCCCTCGTCTTTCTGCGGAAGGGACCTTTTCTGCTGCAGATGGTCTGGACAGATAGGGATTGTTTCCAAGAAGGAATAGTAATAATAAAAGACATGCCACATATATATAGTCAAGAGTCAGCATCCGCTGAATGTTCGCATGATTTAAGAGGAAGCGGAAAAGCAGGTTGCTTAAAAAGCAGAACAAGTTATAAACTGAAATGCTAGCAAAAACTAAAAAGGCGCTGATGGGATGTCCGGCCTGGAAGACAGATGTTGCTGTATTAATTTCCAGAAGGGCAGCTGTGTCATCGCCTTGTGAATAAAACAGCTAAGAAGAGTCTTGTGCCATCTCAAAGATGAGCACATTGGTGGCAGCATAATAAGCTTTTAAGCACTCAAGGCCACTTTGGTCAGATGCAGGAGGAAGTTAAATCTTGGCTGGCCTTTATCCCGAGGGAGGGGCGGGGAAGAATCACATGGTGGGAATTGAATGGCAATGAGATGCAAAAGTTACAGTCAGTGATCATTAGAGCTAAAGTGAATCAGAATCAGAAGAATCTTTAGGCATAGCAATAAAATAAAACACAATGTACTGAAGGTAGAGGTCAAAACTATACAAAATACATTCTGGAGGTTTGCATCAATAATCAATAACCTTATTCTAATTTCCCCTGCTAATTTTTTTTATCTGCTAGGAGAAGAGACACAGTAGCAATGGTTGAGCGATCTGGCATGGATAGTAGTAGAGGGGTAGTAACCTCACTCCTCAGATCTTTATAAAGAGTGCAAGCTGGAAGCACAAGCCACTGACTCAAGACTGCCATCTCCACAGGGACATAACTGTTTTATCCAGCGGAATTTTTTGAAACCAAAATATATTTACGCAGCATATTTAACCTTGCGTAAGCGAAAGCGTGCCGGTATTTTGGAGCTGTTAAATTTTGGAAATAGGGTGGCAACCTATCAAAATGACTAGGTGGGAAATAATCATGCCGTGGACAAAATTTCCTTATCGTGGCCAAATTATTCTGTCGCTTGATATCATATAGGCGCTGTCTAATTAAATTATTTAGAGCTAAAGCGTATGATGAGTTCCTGATTAGGTTCAAATTGTGGGATGGAATACTGGGGCAGACAAGTCACAACAGTTCCTAGAGTGTCCACTAAGAGGAACTCACCTGGGGGAACACCTGACTAAGTTCAGTTTCCTGTTCCTCCAGACATGCAGATGAGATGGATTAGCTGGCAGATAAAAGCCCCTAGCCAGCAGCCATTCTCTCTCTTAGCCATCTCTTCTTCAATGGGAACACATCTCCAGAGAATCTCCAGTTAAGATAGTTCTCCCTCTCGGCCTGCAGCCAAGAGAGAGACCAGATGGAGCCTTACTCTACTAAGTAGACTCCAGATGTATATATTTGTAACTTTCCTACGTAAGCCTGCCTTTCTGAGATTATGCTGTTAACTCAGGATGAACTTGTAAGTAAACTCTATCTTATTTTATGAACACTGTGTTGTGTATTTCTTTTAGGAGGGACAAAGGGGATTTGCCAGGAAGTATAATATTGTTGTAGAGGTTCTAACAAACCTAACGCTCACGTTTTGCTGCGCACAAAAGGGGAATGTCACTCTGCTGATATTGGAAGCTTGATAACACAAGCTTGGATAGGATCTATCTAATAATACATCCTAATCCACATCCCTAACATTCCCACACAAATCAGGAGAAATGTGAATGGCATGTTTTCCCATTTTCTGTGCTTATACTGCATTTTTTAAGATTTGCCTCGAGAGTGTCTTGAAATAGAAGAGTTGCTTTGGAAGACGATAATCAGGCATCCGAACCACACGACCAGTCCAACGAAGTTGATGTTTAGGAATTGTGTTGAAGATGGTGCCGTTGGGGATTGCACCCCCGGGACCTTCTGCATGCAAAGCAGGTGTCCTGCCAACTGAGCTTGGGCCGCTTCCTCCGAAAGCAAAAACCCTGCCCTCCCTCCTTCGCATCTGCTCACCCAAACTGCCTTCCCGGATGTGCTCAAACTGCTAAAATCCACTACACGTCTCGCGGCTTTCTGCAAAGACCTCTTTCTCACCAAACAAAGATGGTTCTGTGTTGCAGCCGTCTTTGCTTTGGCAGCCGAGAAATCAAGGCAGCCTCGCATGAATATTCGCGTGGTCCAGATAAGAAGGTCTGAAGGGGGGACTGTGCTCTGCTTGTTTGCCCTTGCCGGGGACAGGATAGGAGCCTGTAATTATCTGCACTTTGTGTTTTTGCCTCCTTGACCTTCTTCTCTTGCTTCGGCTGCGACCGGCAACCAGGGAAAGCAGCCGTTTATTTACTATATACTGTATTCATTGTTTTTAAGAACACGAGAAGAGCCCGGTGGACTCTTGCTATCATTATTAACTCTCTACCCTCCAAACGGGGGTTATAAATGGAAATCTTCCTTTTTTTAGGAAGGCACTGTCCATCTCTCTGTGTGTGTGTGTGTGTGTGTGTGTGCGCGCGCGCGCGCAATGTCCAGTATACCTGAAGGAACGTCTCCACCCCCACCGTTCTGCCCGGACACTGAGGTCCAGCTCTGAGGGCCTTCTGGCAGTTCCCTCCCTGTGAGAAGTGAAGTTACAGGGAGCCAGGCAGAGGGCCTTCTCAGTGGTGGCACCCGCCCTGTGGAATGCCCTCCCATTGGATGTCAAGGAGATAAACAACTACAGTCGTACCTCTGCTTACGTATCCCTTTCGTAACTGGAGGTATCAATGTATCTGACTTTTAGAAGACATCTGAAGGCAACCCTGTTTAGGGAAGTTTTTAATATTTGATGTTTTATTCTGCTTTTAATATTCTGTTGGGAGTTGCCCAGAGTGGCTGGGGAAACCCAGCCGGATGGGTGGGCTATAAATAATAACATTATTATTATTATGATTATTATTATTATTATTATTATTTATTTCTCTCCAACAGGAAGCCCCACTTTACAGGAAATAACCTCTGTCTGGAGCAGAGAGGCCAAGTTCTTCCCAAAATGAGGGGGGACTTGTTGTGTGCATGTGACATCACATGTATGACATCATGTGTATCGGGAGGAGGTTGTGAAGCCCACCATTGTTGTGGGGAGGCCCAGCAGGGCCCGGCTCCTCAAGATTGGGGGTCTCCGCCCCATCCCCACATATTTTGGGGGGTGAGGTGTCCTCAGCTCCATAGAGTTGGCACATGTGGCCTGGAGGCTCATATGCACTGTGCATTTAAAGCAGTATCATAACACTTTAACAGTCATGGCTCTCCCACCCACCAAAAAAGTATCCTGGGAACTGTAGTTTGCTAAGGTTTAGGAACCCCCTTATTCCCCTCAGAGAGTTCCCTAGGAAGAGCAATTGACTAAGAATTGTAGCTCTGTGAGGGAAACAGGAATCTCTTAACAGCTTCGGCATCCTCATAGCTGCCAAGTCTCCCGTATTCCCCGGGAAACCCACGTTTTTCCAGCTGTTCCCAGCCGAAAAAACGGATTTTTTGGTTTTCCCCAGGTTTATTCTGGCGCAGCGGCCATTTTGGAACTGGGCGGAGCATGCTCAGAAGCGACTTTTGATGCTGCTCTGCCCAGTTCCAAAATGGCTGCAGCACACGCGGTGGCCATTTTGGAACAGGGCAGAGCAGCATCAAAAGTCGCTTCTGAGCATGCTTCGCCCAGTTCCAAAATGGTGGCAGCGCTACTTCCGGTCTGCTACTTCCGGTCCAGTCCCTTATTTCTCAGGCAGGGACTTGGCAAGTATACATTCTTGACTGACTGACTGATTGATTGATTGATTGATAGGTTGGTTGGTTGGAATTGCATCCCAAGCTAGCAAAAATGTATAAAACAAGTACAAATGCCTGCTAGAAATGTAAAGAAAAAGAAGGTTCCTTTTATCATATGTGGTGGTCATGTAAAGTAATAAAAGCATTCTGGGAAATGATATACAATGATCTGGAAATAACATTTGTAAAAAGACCAGAAGCCTCCTTATTAGGAATTGTAGTTACCGACATCCCAAAGGAACAGAAAAGACTTTTCATATATGCAACAGCAGCAGCCTGGATGCTATTAGCCCAGAGATAGAAAGAAGAGTCCCTATCAGAGAGGAATGGCAAATCAAGCCGTTAGACTATGCTGAAATGGCAAAACTGACCGGAAAGCTCAGGGACCAAGAAGACAAAAACTTCAAGAAAGAATGGGAAAATTTTATACTGCAATTTACTAGCTGTACCCGGCCACGCGTTGCTGTGGCTCTCGTGGTTTCGGCGTGGGAGGTGAGGAGCGGCTCCCCCCCCCCCTAGAATGTTCTATAGCAGGGGTGTCAAACTCAAATTCATCGGGGGCCGCATCAGCAGTTTGGTCACCCTCAAAGGGCCGGTTGTATCTGTAGGACTATGTATCCACTCTTTATTATCATAAATTATTGTCACTGCATTCAATTATTACTGTTTTTTGTAATAATGTAAGTAATAACTAGCTCTGAAAGCAGAAACATTGTCAGAATAATGGCAAGTAGATATTCAAATGTACAATTATTGTACAATTTATTGAAAAATGATTTTTGGTAACTGCACTGGGTGGTGGAGGCTCGCTAGGGTTTCATGCAGGACCTTTGCAGAGCTACTAGTACCTGGAGATGCTGGGGTCCTTCTGCATGCAGGACAGATGTTCTGCCAGTGAGCCACCACCCTTCACCAAAGGGACTGGCTGAGGTTGACTCACTGGAGCTGCTCTCCTGGTTCCAGGGTTTAAGGGCCAGAAGTATAAAGCAGCATCCTATGTTTCTGAGGAGAGGGAGAGGGAGGGGAGGGGAGGGAGGGAGGAAGGAAGGAAGGAAGAAAAGAGAGATTGGGAGGGAGAGAGGAAGGAAGGAAAGAGGGGAGAGAAAGAAGAGTAGGAAATAAGGAAGGGAATAAAGAAGGAAAGAAAAAGAAAGAGGGAGAGAAGAGGGAAAGGGAGAAAGAAGGAAGGAAGTAGAGGGAAAGAAAGAATAAGAATGAGGGAGAGGAAGAAAGATGGGAAGGACGGAAGGAAGAAAGGAAGGAAGGAAGGAAGGAAGGAAGGAAGGAAGGAAGGAAGGAAGAAAAGAGGGAGCAGGAGGGAGAGAGGGAGGAAAGAGGTGAGAGAAAGAAGAGTAGGAAAGAAGGAATAAAGGAAAGAAAAAGAAAGAGGGAGAGAAGACAGAGATAAAGAAGGAAGGAAGGAGAGGGAAAGAAAGAATAAGAACGAGAGAGAGGAAGAAAGAAAGGGAAGGGGGGGGGTCGCCGCCTTGATTCAGCGCCAGAAAAGAGTGTGAAGGGACCCAGGGGCAAAAAGCATTTCCCGTGCAGTGTGAGGCAGCGAGTGTCCGTTTTAGGAGAAGTGCGTAAAGCCTCAGAGTTGCAGGTTCGTGGGGCTGAGCCACTGCTGAGCTCACGTTCATGAGGCTGAGCCGCTGCAGGAGGAGGAGGAGGAGGCGGCTTGCCGGGTCGGTGCCCGGCAGCGCCGTGCGGAGAGTCCTGAGCCTCTGGGACGCAGCAGTGCTCTGTAGCACTTTGAATCCTCCTCCTCCTCCACGCAGCGCTGCTGGGTGCTTTGTCTGTGCTTCAGCAGCAGCCGTTTCCAGGCACCGAGCCGTGGCAGCAGGAGGAGGATTCAAAGTGCTACAGAGCACTGCTGTGTCGCAGAGGCTCGGGACTCTCCGTGCGGCGCTGCCGGGCGCTGACCCGGCAAGCTGCCTCCTCCTTCTCCTGCTGTGGCTCGGGGCACTCCACGCAGCACTGCTCCGGCCGCCTTTCTACCCCCCCCCCCGGCCCCAGCTGTTTGTCGGCACTTTGTCGGCGCGGCGCTTCAGCAGCAAGGTCTCACTGCTGGGTCCCGCTGGCTGGGCCGCTGGGCGGGCCACATGACGAGGTCTGGCGGGCCGGATTTGGCCCCTGGGCCTTGTGTTTGACACCCGTGTTCTATAGGAACTTTTGCTTAGACGTCCAACAGATGGCGCTATTGCTACACAAAAGGATATGGCGGCTGTTTCTTTGACGACCACTGGAGGGCGCTATTTTTTAAAGACAAAATCCTGTTTTTACCTGTGACAGGTGTGACATCTGTATAAGGAAATGTAAACACTCGCATATTGGAATGGAATGTTGTGTCAAAATTTGAACGCAATCGGTCAAGCGGTTTCAGAGAAAAGTCATTGTACACAAACATAGACATTTTACATGTATATATATATAGATTTAGGAGACCACTGTAAGTAGATGAAAACATTAGCAGGGTTTTAATCTCACCTGTAACAAATACTATGGACAATATGGATTGCTATAAAATAGAGATTATGAAATCATATGCAGTTGAAAACGTTGCCAATAGGACCCACAGAGGGGATGGGTTTTTTGGTTTGGGTTTTTTTTTTTGCGAGATTCAGAGAAATTTCTTTCTAAGGATATGTATTTGGTTTTGTTATAAATTTATATGGTAAAATCAAATAAAAATGATTTTTTAAAAGCCCAAAACTTCCCACCTTTTCCGCCCAGGACCTCAAGGCAGTGCACAAGGCTCTCTCCTCATTTAATCGCCACAACAACCCTGTGAGGTAGGTTGGGCTGAGAACAAGTGACTGACCCCCCAGGCCACCCAGTGAGCTTCAACCTGGCTCAGTGGAGGATTTGAACCCTGGTCCAAGTCCGACACTCTAACCACTACACCACACTGGCTCTCAAACTTCAGTTCCTGGGATTCTTTGAGGGAAGCCATGGCTGTTTCAGGTGCCATGATGATGCTTTATTTGCAGAAGAGGCCTGAAGTTGCATCTTCTCACAGCTTCATCTATTGGGCTTTGGTCACAGTGTGGCAGTGCCCCAAAGGGCCACAATAAATGTGATAATGTGTACCCCTGTTGAGAGTGCTTCTAATAGAGAAGTTATGGTATTATTATTATTTATTATTTATACCCCGCCCATCTGGCTGGATTTCCCCTGCCACTCTGGGCGGCTTCCAACCAATACCAAAATACATTAAAATATCACAGATTAAAAACTTCCCTAAACAGGACTGCCTTTAGGTGTTTTTTGAATGTCAGGTAGTTCTTTATCTCCTTGACTTCCAATGGAAGGGCGTTCTACAGGGCGGGCGCCACTACCGAGAAGGCCCTCTGGCTGGTTCCCTGTAACTTGGCTTCTCGCAGCGAGAGAACCGCCAGAAGGCCCTCGGCGCTGGATCTCAGAGTCCGGGCTGAACAATGGGGGTGGAGACGCTCCTTCAGGTATATAGGACCGAAGCCGTTTAGGGCTTTGAAGGTGAGCACCAACACTTTGAATTGTGCTTGGAAACGTACTGGGAGCCGTACTGGTGTTATGTGGTCTCGGCGGCCACTCCCAGTCTAGCTGCCGCATTCTGGATTAATTGCAGTTTCCGGGTCACCTTCAAGGGTAGCCCCACATAGAGCGCATTGCAGTAGTCCAAGCAGAAGATAACTAGAGCATGCACCACTCTGGTGAGACAGTCCGCGGACAGGTAGGGTCTCAGCCTGCGTACCAGATGGAGCTGACAGACAGCCGCCCTGGACACAGAATTAACCTGCGCCTCCATGAACAGCTGTGAGTCCAAAATGACTCCCAGGCTGCGCACCTGGTCATTCAGCCCGTTACTTTATGAAACATGATTTTGCAAGTTGCCCCCCCCGCCCCAAATTGGGGCAAAAATACAGCTAATATGTGAATAACAAAGATAAAGCTCAAAGCTAGAACATAAGTTGCTACAAGGTTCAAATGGCTACACGTAACACAGGTTCCCAACATGCACACTCACACAATGGGAATCAGAACTTAATCAGCAGAAATTGCCAGTGCTTATTGCTCATGTGTATTAAACATGAATTCCTGAAGAATATCTGAAGAATATCTGAAGTGTGCATGCACACGAAAGCTCACACCAAAATAAAAACTTAGTTGGTCTTTAAGGTGCTGCTGGAAGGAATTTTTTTATTTTGTTTCGACTACGTCAGACCAACATGGCTACCTACCTGTAACTAAAACATGAAATGAGGTAATGATGTGTATGATTGGTGGAAATTGAAATGCTTTGTTTGAAATTTTATAAATACCACTGCCTGGACCACCGGGCGGGGTTGCAGTTTTGCAGGACGATCCGACTGCCACCTATTGCTTTGCAATAATCAGCGTTGGGCTACAAACTCCTCACGTTTCTGAGTTTTATTGGTGTAAACTCAGGAGATAAGCTATTTTCTGCTTATCTATTAAGTGTTGATTTCCGCTGAAAAGGAGGGGGAAGCAATTAGGCCACGGAACCAGTGGCTATCGTGGAGGATGGTGAGCTGTCGGTGGCTCAGAGTGAGTCTGATGCTCAAGTTCAGGCATCCCCAAACTTCGGCCCTCCAAATGTTTTGGACTTCAATTCCCATCTTCCCCGACCACTGGTCCTGTTAGCTAGGGATCATGGGAGTTGTAGGCCAAAACATCTGGAGGGCCGCAGTTTGGGGATGCCTGCTCAAGATCAACCCTTGGTTGTACGTCACTAGAGGTTTGTGGGCCTCTAGGAAATCTTCTCTCTCGATTGTCCTCTCATTGAGGAAGCCCCTGATCACCTTCTAAGGAAGCACAGAGTCCACCGGCCCCCATGGAAAATGTGCCTAGTTTAGGCTAAGCCCAGGGTAGGCAACCTAAGGCCCGGGGGCTGGATACGGCCCAATCGCCAATCGTCTTCTCAGTTCGGCCTATGGATAGTCCGGGAATCAGCGTGTTTTTACATGAGTAGAATGTGTTCTTTTATTTAAAATGCATCTCTGGGTTATTTGTGGGGCCTGCCTGGTGTTTTTACATGAGTAGAATGTGTGCTTTTATTTAAAATGCTTAGGAATTTATTTGTGGGGCATAGGAATTTATTTATTCATCCCCCCCCAAAAAAATTATAGTCCGGCCCACCACATGGTCTGAGGGACGGTGCACCGGATTACGGCTGAAAAAGGTTGCTGACCCCCGGGTTAAGCAAAGCACGTGTCTTATTCTGTAGGAAGGGACTGCCCCATTGTGGTCATATCTGGAAATTTTCTTTTTTAAAAAACAAACAAGCAGTACATGGATTCATAGAATTGCAGAGCAGTTCCAGAGCAGTGTTGGAAACTCAGATATAGAAGCTAATCGCCAAATGACACCTTAAACCTAGGTTATGGTCAGCACAACGAAATGGCTAGGCACCATTTTTCTTACAATGAAAATTATTATTATTATTAGTCATTTCATTTCTATACCGCCTTGTATTTAAAAATAAATAAATATCAAAACCGTTTACAGCACATCAAATCATCAAAGCAATCCGGAATGAAACTTATTCGAACTTCAAGGAAAATATTTCAGATCCTTCTCTCAAGAGTCAAAGATAGATTAGCCCCTTGTTGCTTCTTTGACCTCCATGTAGCTCAGTATTGTCTGCACTGACCGGCAGCAGCTTTCTGGGGGTTTCAGGCCACCCCTACCTGAAATGGTTGAAAATAGATGTTGACAACAGGAAGAATAGATGCTGTACTAGTGGAGCTACAGCCTTTCCTCTTATTGCATCAGGCCACCTGTTCCAAAATATTCTGGAGGTGGCCAGCTAGATGCCAAAACAAGTAACACGAACAGCTTCTCCATTGCTGGCTGTCGCTGCCGTCTGGCACTTAAAGGTATCCTGCACTGTTACTGGAGGTTTCATTTGCCTAGGTCTTCATATTCTATTATATCAGGCATAGGCAAACTCGGCCCTCCAGCTGTTTTGGAACTACAATTCCCATCATCCCTGACCACTAGTCCTGTTAGCTAGGGATCATGGGAATTGTAGTCCCTAGACATCTGGAGGGTCAAATTTACCTCTGCCTGTATTATATGGTCATGCTTCCCTCAAGCGACTAATGCGCACAGCTATGTCTGCTGCAATGAATTATTTTTGCGCTCGTTCAACAATATTTCACTCCTCGACCCCGCACAGTCTGGCCAAACTCCTTTTAGAAAACGCAAACAGAAAGACTACATTTCCCATGATGCACTCTCGCACAAACCGGTGACCACCGCGGACCAATGGGAAGCAGCGAAGGGACGCGACGAAATTCCGCATGCGCCGCGAGCCGCGCTGCGAAGGGAAGTCAACTACGTTTCCCAGCATGCAGAGCGGCTCCCCCGCACGTGACACCCGCGAGCCAACGGAGAGCAGCCTGCCTGCCCTATAATCCTCCGCGGCGGCGGAAACGGCCTCTTTTCCGCCCGGGCTACTCTGCTCAAGATGGCGGTGCAGATCTCCAAGAAGCGAAAGGTGAGGGAGCCCGGGGGCCGGTGGGGAGCCGCGGGGACGGGAGGCTGGAAATGACGCTGGGATGAGGAGCAGAGGGCCGAGCCTCGGTGTTTGAGGTCTCCGGAGGGGCCGGCGGCGGGGCGAGACCGGCGGATGGACGTGGATTGAGGCCGGTCTCCCCCCCCCTCTCCCGGCCGGGCCTGGTTTGAAGAACATGGCGGCAAGGTAGAAACCGGGTGGGCCCTGGACAGGCCGCGCTGGGGGAGAAGAGAAGGGCCCTCGAGGCCCCCAAAGGTTTGCCCGGGAGTATTTATAGAACACAGGAAGCTGCCCCATGCCCCACTTAGGCCATTGGTCCGCCTGGGTCTATATTGCCTGCACTGGCTGGCAGCAGCTCTCCAGGTTTTGGGGAAGGGGACCCTCAAAAAAAGCTCCTGGAGGGGCCACGGGGGGGGGTTGAGCCTGGGGCCTTCTGCACGCAACGCAAGTGCTCTCGCTGTAGAGATACGCCCCAAGTGCTGGAAAAATGGCTTTTTTAAATGGAAAAAGTTTAAGAAGAGGCAATCTGGTGCCAAATTCGTATTCCCAAATAAATAAGAAGGGCCTGTGTAGTCTCGGCTAGATGCCCTTTGGGGAGAATAGAAGTGTATCTTGGTGACTGGCACTTTTGGATTTTCCACGTGGAGGTTCTGTGGCGCTGTCAGGGCTAAGGGCAATTGCTAGGTTTGTCCTCGAGGTGTCCCTGGGAAACTAAATGAAGTCCTGGACTACCAGGAGTTTTTGCAGGAGGAAGGGACTTATTGCAGGGGCGCATCCTGTTTTGGTGTCACTAATGCATTATTTTCCTGTTGCGCGCAGTTGCCTAGCAGGCAGTGCTCCCGAATGTGCTCTGACAGGGTAGTACATTGCCTTCGTTGCACGGTAGACAAAAGTATAAGGTTTCTACTGAAAGGTTTCTCTTAAAAAGTGGCAGCCCGGTTTTATAGACAGAAGGATCAAGAAAATTTTTGGTGTGTGTGTGCCCCCATCTACATTTTACATTGAAAGCAGGAACATTCCACTTAAAACAGGCAGAGCTTCCCCCAAAGCATCCTGGAATTAATTCGTCACGGGTTCCGAGAGTTGTCAGGACACCCCTATTCCCCCCTAGAAAACTACAGTTCCCAGAGTTTCTTCCTGGGAAGAGGGATTGATTGTTAAACTGCTTTAGGAAGTGTAAAGTATATCACCTAGTTAAGGTTCTTCCAAGAGTCACGGCAGAAACCTGGGTGGCTCTTAATCCAGTTCATCTCCATACTGAGTGAAATTTTGATCCTTTCGGTTATGCTGCACATGCACTGAGCAGGATTGGTGCACACCAGGCCCAGCAGATAGTAACTGCTTGTCAATTATTACTTTTTTAAACGAGACTTTCCCCCTGGGGTTTGTAGGGTTAAACTGGTGCTGGCTTCTCATGTTCTGTTTTGCTCTTTATAGTTTGTGGCTGATGGTATCTTCAAAGCTGAACTGAATGAATTCCTGACTCGGGAGCTGGCTGAAGATGGCTACTCTGGTGTGGAGGTCAGAGTTACCCCAACCAGGACAGAAATCATCATCCTCGCAACCAGGTGATTTGCATCTATGTGTCTGGTGGTGGTGGGCGAACAACTCTGCCGCTGCGATAACTCAAAAGTCTGGCGGTGTGTTCATATAGGGTGGCTTGACTGAATCCAGGAGGCAGTTGAAATTTTGAAGCCAGTACCTACTACAGACACGTATACACTGCAGAAAGATTGGTTGGGTCTGTAAATGTTGGACTCCTGTACTGTATTTGTAAACCACCATATCCTCAGTCTCCTGCACATGCGAAGTTTGGGGTGGAATATAGGAAGTTGCCTTTTAACAAGCCAGCCATTGAATCGTCTAACCCTGAATCGTCTACACTTGCTGGCGCTGATTGTTGTAGGCTACTGTTTTCCTCGTCCCTGACATTCTGTCATGCTGGGTGAAGCTGATGGGAGTTGTGATCCTTGAGGGTAGGGGTGGCCTAAGTGCCACTGTACCTGGAAATCTAATCCATGTTGGGTCAAACAACATGTTTCTAGCCTTTTCAGGATTTTTCGCAGCAAAAATTAATAATGAGGGATTCATCAGTTTTAGGTGTAGCTTAGTTCCTTTTTCAAAATGTATGTTTTTTGTAGTTTTAATTCATTTTATGTTGGAAATTCTATTATCCTTCCTGTTAATGAGTCAGGGACTGTATAATTAAATTGATTTAATTAAGAGCTGGGCCTCCATTATGTCTGCTGTAAATGATTTGGTGTGGAAAAACAATGGCAGACCCTTCCACCTGCGTGGTGACCCAAGGGCTGCTTTTTGCTAAGAAAGAGTCATGGCCAGTTGTAAATGCACAGCCTAATGTAACTGGGAACAACTCACCCCTTCCTCCATATCAGCCTACACTCACATGATCAGCTCCTTCAGTTTAACATCTCTTAATATGTTAAACTCTGGCAGTGTCAGAATTAGTCAGGAAGGGACAAATAATTGCTTTTACACACTGTTTCTAAAAGGGGGAAAACCTACTGGATCCAGCAACCTGCCTCCTACATTCTCAGTGCTGATAACTCCTAGAATACCCCATGTTATTTCAGCGATTTCAAAATGTAGACTGAAATATCTGAACATCTTAAGTGAGGACTTAATGCCTTGCCGCTGTTTCTTCTTTCAGAACTCAGAATGTTCTGGGCGAGAAAGGGCGCCGTATTCGTGAGCTGACTGCTGTTGTCCAGAAGCGGTTTGGCTTTCCCGAGGGAAGCGTTGAGGTAACGGCTGCCCCAGTTTTCACTCTCTGCTTATTGTGTGCAAAGTTCCCCCTTCGGTGATGATCTGATGACGAGTCAGAAATGGCCACCCCCTGCTCAGAGTAAACAGCACAGCGCCACGTTCTGTGGTGCTGTGTGTGGGTGCTTGGGCAAAGGTGTCCTGTTCATTGGATGATCTTGAGGCATTTGTCTGAGAAGGGCGAGTCAAGGTTTGGGGAGTATTTCCTCAAACTGGTTTCGATGTTTTGATCTAGGCTGATCTGATTTTTAGCGATTGCTTTCACCTTTTAACGCTACGAGAACGGGGTTTGTTTTTCAGAGACAAGAGCAGCCTTGTCTAGCCAGCTACCCTCCCTCTGGTTGTCAGTGGTCCGCAATTTCTATCAGTCCAGTATGGCCAGAGGTTGTGTTTGATGGAAGCTGGAACCCAAAACTTCTGGAGGGTTGCAGGAGGCTAGGTTGGAGCATTGGCTGCAAAGGTCAGAGGCTTCAAATTTTCTAGGTGGATGAAGGTTAAAATTAGCAAAGCCCCCTAACCATGATCAATATTGCAAATCTAAAACAAATTTGCAAACTTAATTACCCTTCAGGTTTCATTTAGCTGCTGGACTTGCCAGACACCTATGTTAACCATTAGTGAGCTGTACAAAGCTGTAAGAATCTACTTTTATGCCACAAGCATGCTAGCTGGGGATGCTGGGAATTGTAGTTCAAAACATTTGGAAGCTGCTGGGCTGTGTTAAGAGAAGTTCTCAGCTGTTAGCTTCCCAGCTAGTGCTGTGTTTCCATCTCTTGTGTATCTCTCTTACTATTAATTTCCTTTTAAGTTTTTAGCCCCTTTGCCCCTTCTGTGCTTGGCATGTCCAGAAAGATGCTTTTGCCCAGTATTGGCCAAACAGTTTGAGTCACCTGGTTGAGCTATCCGTAGACACTTTCCACCCTTGGAAGCGTCTCAACGGTGGCATCTCCAAGTTGGCCAACTGTTCTGGAACCAAACTGGCTTTTAAAATGCATCTTCATGATACTGCACAAGGCACAGCATAAGAGGGCCCTGCATTGAAAACTGGTGTGTTTATGGGATGCCTTGGCTCAGCCTGTGGAGTGGAGGAGAACCCCTACAACCCTTAAGGTCATGTAAGTATTTTCAGAGAGTTAGTGTGTGCAAAGTGAAGATGAGCCTGTAAAGCAACAGAGGTGCCTGCAAGCCTAAACTTTGCAAAGATAAAAAATGGATAAAATGTTCCTGCTTTCTTTTCCAGCTGTATGCTGAGAAGGTGGCCACGAGAGGGCTGTGCGCTATTGCTCAAGCAGAGTCACTGCGTTACAAGCTTCTGGGGGGCCTTGCCGTCCGTAGGTAAGCAAGCCACAGTCTAATCATTTTGCAATAGCGTTTAGAACACAGTGGAGTTTTAATTGTGCCTCTGCAGAAGTTTATAATCAACACATTGGGCTGAATAAATCCCACCTTAAAACTCCCCTCATCTCTGCACTGGTGCAGTTGTTCCTTTATCTTCTGCGTAATGGGCAAAATTATTTATGTAGCATGATGTTTCAGAGGTGAAGAGGACAAGTCATTGCCCTGCGGAGCTTGCAATCTGATGTTCAATATAGGGAAAGGGAGAGCAGAGTGGGGAGACCCTGACCCGGGCAAGTTTATGCCACAGTGAATTTGCGAGATTCTTGTTTCTACTCAAGCTGACTTGCCTTGCCTTGGCGGCCTCTTCCTTGAGCGTTGCTGAATGGCAGCCCTTGTAAGAAAGAAAGAAAAAATCCCTTCAGTGATGATACGATGACGAGTCAGAAACGGCCGCCATCCTGCTTGGAGTAAACCGCTCAGTGCCACGTTCTGTGGCGCTGTGCTTGGGTACTCCCAACAGAGGCGTCCTGTTCATTGGATGATCTTGAGGCATTTGTCTGAGAAGGGAATGTTGGGGATGAAGTCCAATGTTGGAAGTCTGGGGAATTTGGGGGGGGGGTTGTCCTGCTTAACTTAACTACTGCTTAACTACTGACCCAGAGCAGTAGATCAGAATGCCTGGCACAGTTCAACAGAGAGTTTTCCCTCCCTTCTAGGGCGTGTTACGGTGTCCTCCGCTTCATCATGGAGAGTGGAGCCAAGGGCTGCGAAGTGGTGGTGTCGGGAAAGCTCCGTGGCCAGCGAGCCAAGTCCATGAAATTCGTGGATGGCCTGATGATCCACAGCGGAGACCCCGTCAACTACTACGTCGACACGGCTGTCCGCCACGTCCTCCTCAGGCAGGGTGAGTGGGAAGGGCAGGCAATCTCTCAGGCAGCCTTGTTCCTAAAAAGATTCTGGGCCTTCTGTAACCCCCCGCTGCTTCGTAGTCTAGCCAGACTGGTTCCCATGTTGTGTCAAGCCATGGTTTGGCAGGTCAGAAGCGGGGAACCTTCTTTGGCTCTTCCCAGCCTCCTTGAGTGTTCCCTTCCGGAGAGCCACGTGCCAGTAGAGTAGGGGGCCAGAGGCAAAAGCAGGAAGAACAACGGATGTTGTTAACTCTGCACAGTGTGGGACCTTCTGTGTACTCTCAACATATCCCTTTCTACCCTGAATCCAGGGGAACAAGAGTTCACAGCCAGGGCTAGTGAAGGGTGTGGTCTGGGGAAAGAAATCCCAGGGGCCAGATACAGAGGAGAGCATTTTGAGCTAAGGTTTCAGGCTCCTGCCTTCAAGGACCATTGGGCATTGGTACCCCTACTTTCTTGGCAACAGTGCTTAAAAGCCTCATTTCTTATCCTAGCTTGGTATAAATAATAAAGTTGTTGTTATTATACAATAGTTGCTGGTTGGGACAAAATTGTACCCTCTGGTTTGCCTCAAACCAAGGGAAGGAATCGCCATGTGTTGAGGGGGGAACACTGAACCTTTAACTCCTTGAAAGCTCAGTTTCATGGCCTCTGAACCAACCTACAGAAGTGTCTCAAGGGACCTTTCTGGTTTGTTTCTTTATTTTTCATACATTGGTGCAGAGGTGTGAGAGGTGCGCAAGGACAATGTTCTGAAACACCAACACCCCACCCCACCCCAAATACTGCACGAGGGGAATTGCCTGCTTGGTCTCTCTCTCTCTCTCTACAAGGACAGCCAAGACTTAGAATGAAGCCCTAGGCCAGGCATCCCCAAACTCGGCCTTCCAGATGTTTTGGGACTACAACTCCCATCATCCCTCGCTAACAGGACCAGTGGTCAGGGATGATGGGAATTGTAGTTCCAAAACTGCTGGAGGGCCGAGTTTGGGGGTGCCTGTCCTAGGCTGTGGGTGACAGAGGAGTCTCTCTGCCCAGGCTGCTTTTCTTGACAGTGTCTCCTTGTTAACCCCCAGGTGTGCTGGGCATTAAAGTGAAAATCATGCTTCCCTGGGACCCAAGCGGGAAGATTGGCCCCAAGAAGCCCTTGCCAGACCACGTCAGCATCGTGGAGCCCAAGGATGAGATCTTGCCCACCACCCCCATCTCGGAGCAGAAAGGCACGAAGCCAGAACAGCCCCCCATGCCGCAGCCCGTCCCCACGGCATAAGGGGTGAGTCGCTTTGCTTTATTCCTCACGGGTTGTCGGGAGAAAATGTTGGGTGTGAGCTGCAGTGTAAATTATAGCGCTTCTTGGCTGCATGTTGCTGCTAGTGTTTCGTAGAGGGCAATCAGTTTATTTAATGCTTTATAACGCTCAGCCCACCAGATGTTGCAGGACTACAACTCATGGGAGTAGGAGTCCATCAACCTCTGGAGAGCTACAGGTTCCCTGTACCTGCTTTACAGGGATAAGACAACACAGGCTGTTGCCCCAGCGATTGTGTTCATGGTACGGGTATTGGCTCCCCACTCACTAATTCTTCTGTTTCTGTTGCAGGTTTAAAAAGATCTGGAACAAAGAGTTGGGTGTCTTGTACAAATATCTCTTTAATAAAATCAGAAAAAGACAACATGCTGGAGGTTGTTTCTGTTACCTGCTCACCTTACTTTTTTTTGCCTGCTCTGGGACCTAAATCCTGGCCAACCGATATCTGAAACTTTCTAGTTTTGTTCCTTTTTGATACCCCCAACTCAAGATTTCACCCTCGAGTCACCCATGTCTTCAAAAGGTCCCATGAACATTCTTCCATTAGCACCGACCTCGATCTTCTTCAAGCTGAAGGGATAGTCATTTTGCTCTCTCCCATTGGTTACAGCTGCTGTTTAGTTGCGGCCCCTTTTTCTGTAACTCTTTGAAATTCCAACCAACCAGAAATCGCATTCTAGCCGTGTCCCAGGACTTTGCCAAATCAAATTTATGTGCTGATGTCACTAGCTCAAGCAAAGTCCATTGGAGGGAATACTTCCTAGATCAGGCACCCCCAAACTTCGGCCCTCCAGATGTTTTGGACTACAAATCCCATCTTCCCCGACCACTGGTCCTGTTAGCTAGGGATCATGGGAGTTGTAGGCCAAAACATCTGGAGGGCCGCAGTTTGGGGATGCCTGTCCTAGATGTTAGCAACATGAGCAATCCTAGCTCATTGAGATCAATGTACGAATCAAAGCAATTTCTTAATCCTTTTGCCAGGGATCCCTGTAAAACCGATAGAAGTAGAGAAGGGGTGGGAAACTTGAATTAGTCTGACTTCTTAGCGAAAGACCTGCTGCCATTTTGACTTGTCACTGATTCTCTTGCAGCAAAATGTCTTCATGTGGAATACAGTGGTGCCTCGCTTAACGAATGCCCTGCTTAACGAAATTTCCGCTTAATGAAAGGTTTTTTCGAGCGGAGGTTGCCTCGCTAGACGAATTCGTTTTATGAAAAATTCGTCTAGCGAATCGCGGTTTCCCATAGGAATGCATTGAAATTCAATTAATGCGTTCCTATGGGCAAAAAAAAATCCAATGCATTCCTATGGGATTCACTAGACGAATTTTTCGTTATAAGAAAAGCCCCGTGGAACGAATTAAATTCGTCTAGTGAGGCACCACTGTATGCTTGTTCAGGGTGCCAAGTAGCCGGTCATGCCTTGGTTCACGCGGGCCTGGCTGAACATCCTGCCTAATTTTCAGATTTTTTTAATTTTTAGTCTGCATTGTGTGACCACTGAGCATGCTCTGTTCTCATTGGGGTGTTTAGAGGGTTTCGCTTTTAATTCATTCATTTTTGTATTTCTGTAAATTTTGAGGGATCCCCCAAGCCTGCTGACACCTCCCTTATTGTGGGTGGATAGTACTATTTGGCTATGGAAGGATCTGCTCGGGCAGAGGAGGAGGTGTGCTATTTTCACACCCCACTCAGGCAAGGTTGGGCCATCGCTATCCAAATCCTGAGACTGGCTGAGAACCCCCTGACTTGCTTAAGGCTAGCAGGTGAGGCGAGATCGAAGCCAAGCGCACTCTGCAGATTGCTTTCGTGTGTGCTGGAGCTGCTGCCTGGAGGTCTCTATAGAGCTGCTGCCCAGCCCTGTCCCAAGTCTTCCCTCGATCGGAGACAGCTGCCTTGCATGCCTTCCCTCAATAGGGCAGTAATCCGGCACACTTTCCCTTGCTTGCTTTCCAGGCAGGAGCCCCCCTGATCGATTGATCAGCCGGTTTGTGGTGACCAGTTTGGTCAGGTCTTTGTGCACAAGTGGGGAGGGGGGCAGTGTTCAGCACATGAACTGTGTATGGTATGCAATTCAGTCCCATGGGAAATAAGATTGCCGCCAACGTGCTTTAAAAGGGGATTTAAGAAAAAAGCAAAGTGTATAAGGTTATGCCTCCTGTCAAAAAAAAAACACAAAAGCCTCAATACCAGCTCCTTGTGTGCTTTTTCCCACTTGGCTAAACTGTGTCCTTGAATTGTGGCAAGACATTTGGATGGATTGGGCCCTCTGTGTGTGTGTGTGTGTGTGTGTGTGTGTGTGTGTGTGTGTGTGTGTGTGTGTTGCTGTATACAGAAATGCTTTTTTGTTTTTCTGTGAAAGCTAGACCTGCTGCTTCACTCAAACTGGCATGCGGCCCACAGTTTCCCTTGATGTCAAGTGTCCCTCTGGATCATGGGTAGGCAAACTAAAGCCCGGAGGCTGGATCTGGCCCAATCACACCTTCGAAATCCAGCCTGCAGATGGTCCAGGAATCAGCGTGTTTTTACATGAGTAGCATGTGTCCTTTTATTTAATATGCACCTCTGGGTTATTTGTGGGGCATAGCAATTCATGGTTTTTTTTCAAAATAGAGTCCGGCCCCCCACAAGTTCTGAAAGACAGTGGAACGGCCCCCTGCTGAAAAAGTTTGCTGACCCCTGCATCTGGATGAAGATGCCGGGGAAGCATCAATGCTTCTGAACACCACTAGCTAGAAGCCAGTTGTGCTCTTGCTCTCGAATCCTGAGTTTCCCATAATAGGATGCTGGAACACTTATGTAGCTTAGCTGGTAGAGCAGGAGACTTATAATCACAGGGTTGTGGGTTTGAGCCTCACATTGAGCCCAAGGATTCCCTGCATTGCAGGCGGTTGGACGAAGACCCTAAGTGTCCTTAGGTTCTTTAAGGTTGTCCCACCTGTGCTGTAAAGAAAGAGTTGGTGTGTTCTGGATAATGCATGCGAGAGCCGAGATCCAAGCTTCAGATTTTTAAAAAGGTGTGGGACTAAACTTTTAAGGGAAGCGGCAATTAAAAATCTCAACTAGAATCGGGAACAGAAGAGCCTGGCTGGCTTGGAGCAAATGATTGCCTAGTTTAGATCCCAGCTGCCAATGGTGTCTCCCAAGAAGCATACAGTGGTACCTTGGTTGTCAAACTTAAACCGTTCCGCGAGTCCATTCGAAAAACCAAGGCGCAGCTTCCGATTGGCAGCAGGACCTTCCTGCGCTTGATTTGAAGCCGCGTTGGACGTTCAGCTTCCAAAGAAAGTCCGTAAACTGGAACACTTCCAGGTGTTCGGTGTTCAGGAGCTAAAACATACGTGTGCCAAGGTGTTCGTGAACCAAGGTACAACTGTACTGGGTCATCTCTGGAGTGGTGGGTGATGAGGAAGTAGGTGGTGGCAGCAGCTGCCCTTGGCAGATCCTACAAAAGGGGGTTGAGGACGGGCCTGCTCTGTTGACGCTGGACTCAAAACTCATCAGCCCCAGCCACCACGACACATGGCGAAGAACAATGGATGTTTAGTGCATCAGTTTATGGAGGGACAAAGCAGCAGCTTTGCACATAGACGGCTTCAGGTAAGGCCAGTGGAGAATGCTGGGGAGCTACTGCCAATCCGTGTGGGCATACTGAGCTAGCTGGACCACCGGCCCAAGTCGGAAGCATCTTCCTATATCCATTCCGCTGTACTGCATCAACACACAGTATTCATAGATCTGTAAGAATTATGGGCAAGGGAGTGCTGTGGCCTGTGTTGGAAATCCCATAGGGACCTGCACAGCCTCGAGAGTTAGGTGACTTCTGCATAGGGCAAGCACGGATGCCTGAGCCACCCTCCTGCTAAATTCAAGGGCTTTAGGACGAGTCACCGAAAAATATTTTATTGCAAAAAAATCGTACGACAAAGGTTTTGTGCGACCGTAGAAAATAAAGGCATCTGATACTTGCATTCACATAACACAACTCAGTCATCTCACAATTGGGCTTTGCCCTGTTCTCTTCCCCACCCAGACCCTCTTCCCAAAGTGTATAATAGCACCAGGATTCAGTGTGTGAATTGTTCACTGTAAGGCCCATGTTTTGTGTCCCAATGCCCTGCGCCCTCCCCCCTCTGCGTTTATTCTTGGCATTCTCTCTCTCTCGGTATCCCAAACGCTTCCTTGCCTTACTACACGAATGCTGCTAGTAAGGGCCAGGAGGTGCCAATGTTAACTCCGGTAAAAGGGGATGTCAACAGTGGGGAGTCTCGACACAAAGGGAGAAAAGGAACGGGAAGGTTAAGTTAAAAAGCTAAAACAAGGCACCCATCGCCAATGCAATCTTCAGCTGCTCGTTCCTTCAATGATGGACGTAGCCTCTTAGGAAGAAAAGCACCAGAGTTACCGTGTTTCTCCAAAAATAAGACACAGTCTTATATTTATTTTTCCTTAAAAAAACACTGGCTTATTTTCAGGGGATGTCTTATTTTTTCCCTCCTTCTCCTGCCGTGGCCGGCATTGCTGCTGTGCCTATCACTATCACCTTATTTTCGGGGTATGGCTTTTATTCCTTGAATGCCTAAAAATCCTGCTACAGCTTATTTTATGGCTACGTCTTATTTTTGGAGAAACAGGGTAGTTACTAAGGGGACATTACAGGAGTTGGGAATCCTAGTGTTTGTCTGGAAACGCAACGGGGGACCAGAGTGGTTTTTTTATGTAACCCATCACAAAGAACTGGAATCCTTTTTCCACTTCAGAAAATGTCCCCACTAAAAACAAAGTGGACTTTTCAGCTGACAAAAAAATGCACTAATGAGAAATCCTTTTAATTCATCCCCCAATGACTCCTTGGTCTTAGAAGTAACAGGTACAAACTCAGAATTTCACCTATTAGTGATCAAATATTGCGTGTAGCTGGTTGTACCCCCGTTTCACATTTAACAGCAGCAAAAACACCTACAAATTAAAAGGATCTCTCACCGGGCAGTGAACGCCACCCTTTTAGGGATGAGCTCATGAACAACGAAATTTGGGAGCTGTGCTTCTCCCTGACCCAAACTCCCCACTGTTTTACGACCTCCAATATTTTTTAGCGAGGTGCTTGTAGAAGATAAACCATATTCCCCCATTTTAAAAAAATAAACCGCAACCCAACACAAATGGCATATTTGTGCTCACACACTACAATTCATCACGCATCTTGTCTCCTTTGGGTTTCACTAGTCGGCCAATGAAAAGGATGGAGTTGGTCTTATTGTCTTTGATCAGGAAGATGAACGGGTGATCGGCGTAGAAGAGCTTTGGATTTTTCATCTCTTCCCGGGCGTAGATGTCCCCTTCAAAGGGGTTCCCCTCCGTGTCCCACTCGAGGGCCGCAGCGTGGAAGACGTTGGAGAGGTAGAGATCCTTCTTGCCCGAAATCTTGGACAGGTCGGCCTTGTTTTTGTCAACGGCTTCTGTTAGGCCAAGATCAGCTAAGTGTTTCTGGAAAATGAGGGCATATATATATATTATAGTCTAATGAATTATTGCATATTGCTTTATCTGATCTGTTATTTCAAAGTTCCTGTGACTTTTTTTGTATTGGATCGGACTGTTGTTATATTTGTGATCTTTGCTGTCTGTTTAATTGTTTCTTCAGCTTATAAACCACCTTGTGCATAGTAATATAGGAAGGCCAGTACAGTATAGGTATACCGGTATATACAGCGGTACCTTGACATCCGAACGACTCGACTTCCGAAGGTTTCGACTTCCGAAGTCGACAGCCCTGGAAGTATTTTCGCCACGCATGCGCGCATTCTGCACCTGCGCAGAAACGCGAAATTGCGCTTCGTGCATGCGCAGAATGGGCGCTTCGACAACCAAAGACTTCGACTTATGAAGACGGCAATGGAACGGATTGTCTTCGTAAGTCGAGGTATCACTGTGTATATATAATTTCCCCCCCTAAAAATAAAATACAATTTGGCGAACATTTTCCAATAGACATTCCCTGGATAATCAACTTCCCTTCCACCCTTGCATGGTTTCCTCAAATTATCTATCACTGCTGGATATTATAATTATTCAAAACCTTCTTTCCTCCACCATATTCTCAAAATAACCTTTACTGCTGAGCTGACTCCGAACCTGCTAGCCTTTTTAACATGCTTACAATATTTTATGTTTTAAAAAAATAATTTATAAACATTTTTCAATCCCTGAAGGCTGTCTTGTCTTGTTCTCCAATTTTATGAGTTGCAAATTCAACTCATATTCCATCCATTTCAACTGCCGCTCCTCTTTCGTATGCCATTTTGGGGCATATAGTATTAAGGGGCGCGGGTGGCGCTGTGGTCTAAACCACTGAGCCTCTTGGGCTTGCCGATCGGAAGGTCGGCGGGTTCGAATTCCCATGACAGGGTGAGCTCCTGTTGCTCTGTCCCAGCTCCTGCCAACCTAAAAGTTTGAAAGCATGCCAGAAAGTGCAAGCAGATAAATAGGTACTGCTCTGGCAGGAAGCTAAATGGCATTTCTGTGCGCTTCTGGCTTCCGTCACGGTGTTCCGTTGCACCAGAAGCGGTTTAATCCTGCTGGTCACGTGACCCTGAAAGCTGTCTGTGGACAAATGCCGGCTCCCTTGGCCTGAAAGCGAGATGAGCGCCGCAACCCCATAGTCGCCGTCCAGGGATCCTTTACCATTTTACCTTTATATAGTACTCTCGCGGCAGTAGCCGCATACAGGAAGAGATTCCTTTCATTCTAGGTAAAGGTTAAGGGACCCCTGACCATTAGGTCCAGTCGCAGACGACTCTTGGGTTGCGTGCTCATCTCGCTTTACTGGTGTACAGCTTCCAGGTCATGTGGCCAGCATGACAAAGCCACTTCTGGCGAATCAGAGCAGCGCACGGAAACGCCATTTACCTTCCCGCTGGAGCTGTACCTTTTTATCTACTTGCACTTTGTGCTTTTGAACTGCTAGGTTGGCAGGAGCTGGGACCGAGCAATGGGAGCTCACCCCATTGCAGGGATTCGAACTGCCGACCTTCTGATCGGCACGCCCAAGAGGCTCAGTGGTTTAGACCACACCACCACCCGCGTCCCATTGCTTTCATTCTAGCGGCGTACAAATGAAAAGCGAAATGCAACGCAATGGTGGTACTCACATGCAGATCGTGGCTGACTTCCAGGCTGACTTTGGGCAGGGAGATGGCTACGGCTCGCTGCTTCATCTTCCCCAGCCAGACCTTTAGCTGCTCCTGGGTCAACAGCTTCTCCAGCCTCTCCAGGGGCTCCACATGGTGCGGCATGATGAAGATCATGCTAGACAGCTTGTGCGCCAGAGGCATCTCCACCATCTGCAGGTTCTCCGCCTCGTCATTGAAATAGTTGTACAGCCCTTCGGAAACAAAGGGGAATGACTCAGCGGCTGCAGGGAGACAGGCGAGGGGCGAAGCAGGCAAGTGCTAGCAAGATTTTTTATTGGGGTTTTTATGGAGGCAAGGCAAAACAGTACCAAGAAGGAGGGGAAAAAATTAAGCAACTAAAGAGCAGTCATGCCACTTAGGTTCAGGATGAGGGCTGACCGGTGTCTGTTTTTCAACATTGTGATCGATCACCAGCTAAACATCACAATATAAACCACTTATAAACGCCATCTCCAACTCCTCGAAAGATTCCGTCAATGGTGTCTCCTAAAAAATTTACACATCACCTGAGAAGACAGGCGAACTAATACCAGTGTACTGGAAGAAGCAAAGACCGCTAGTGTTGAAGCAATGATTCTTCAACATCAACTTCGTTGGACTGGTCGTGTTGTGCGGATGCCTGATGATCGTCTCCCAAAGCAACTACTCTATTCCGAACTTAAAAATGGAAAGCATAATGCTGGTGGTCAACAAAAGAGGTTTAAAGACTCTCTCAAGGCAAATCTAAAAAAATGTAGTATAAACACCGACAACCGGGAAACACTGGCCTGCGAGCGCTCCAGTTGGAGAACAGCCTTTGCTAAAGGTGTCGTGGACTTTGAAGACGCTCAAACTCAGGACGCAAGGGAGAAACGTGCTAAGAGGAGGACACGCTTGGCAAACCCTCACCGTGATCAACTCCCGTCTGGAAACCTATGTCCCCACTGTGGAAGGACGTGTGGATCCAGAATTGGCCTCCACAGTCACTTACGGACTCACTTTTAAAACAGTGTTTATGGAAGACAATCTTACTCGGCCTGATCGCCAAGATACTGATATATCACCATGTCTGAAATAAGGATGGAGCCATGCAGAGGCGAACGGGGTAATGTCCTGGCAAGTGCTAGCGGTCTAAAACTGATGCTTTTCCAGCCAAGAATGAGGCCGGCCTCCTTTTCCAGGTTCTCTTACCGGTGCGGTGCATCATGGGAATGCCAACGGTGTAGGAACGTGTCACCATAAAGCCACGATTGTCCACCATCTTGTGATGGAACCTCTCGTCCCAGTGAGCTGCAGAATCAAAGAGATGAAGGAAGGCCGGTTAATAGCAGGACGGACCAGTTTGTTGTATCTCGTGCATCTGATTCGAACCCAGAACCAAGGAACCCAGAACCAAGGAACTTGCACAAAACACAGCTGCTGGCATTTTGACTGGCACTTGCAGGCAATGCTATTTAACACTATTTATTATGTGGGTGTTTCACTGGCCTTTACATTAGCAGGCCAAATCCAGGGTGCTGATATTAATACACAAAGCCCTTAGAAGCTTGAGATTGAGGTATTTATCTGAGTGCCTCTCTCCGGGCCAGCCAGCTTGCACCCTGAATAGATGCTCTTCCAGCAATAGGTGTTGCTTATTGAATGGCGACTCAAAACAGGGCCTTCTCTGTAGTGGCACCGCAGCAATGCAACTCCCTTCCCCTAAAAGGAAGCAAATGCTACCACAGTGTTGATGTCTCGTTCTTGCATGTGCCCAAAGCCCACATTGAGAGTGTTGCCAATCTCTCGTTATAGCCCTTTACCAATTGATTGATCTACCTCTGTTGCTGATTCACTATATCTTCCATTTTATTTATATTATTTCGGTTGTTGTGTCAAAACCTTTGGGAACATTTTAAGGGTTTTCCTCTTTTTTAATGGGACTTTTAAATGCAGATCTTAACTACAGGTCCTGTATACCTGAAGGAGCGTCTCCACCCCCATCGTTCAGCCCGGACACTGAGATTCAGCACCGAGGGCCTTCTGGCAGTTCCCTCATTGCAAGAAGTGAGGTTACAGGGAACCAGGCAGAGGGCCTTTTCGGTAGTGGCACCCGCCCTGTGGAACACCCTCCCATCAGATGTCAAGGAAATAAGCAGCTATCCTATTTTTAAAAGACATCTGAAGGCAGCCCTGTTTAGGGAAGTTTTTAATATTTAATGCTGTATTGTTTTTAACACTCGATTGGGAGCTGCCCAGAGTGGTTGGGGGAACTCAGTCAGATGGGAGGGGTACAAATAATAAATATTATTATTATTAGTAGTAGTATTCGTTCAATTTCCGAAAACATTCGACAACCAAGGTGCGGCTTCTGATTGGCTGCACTCAATTGGAAGCCTCAGAAGACACCTGGCTTCCAAAGAAAGTTTGCAAACCAGAACACTCACTTCCGGTTTCAGGGAGCCAAAACATTTGAGTCGCAAGGTGTTCGAGATCCAGGGTACGACTGTATTCATTTTTACATTCTTAAGATATCAAAGACTTCCCTTCTTCTCTTTCCATGGTTCATTTTGCAAAATCCCTGCATATTTTACAAAAACTATACCATTCAGTAGTCCATTATAGCATCCATCAAAACTTATACACCTTGTTGAATTTATCTTAACGCTGCCAGCGTTTTCAGCTGTACACCATTACTTTTCCCATATACAGTGGTACCTCTGGTTGCAAACGGGATCCGTTCCGGAGGCACGTTCGCAACATGAAAAGGCCGCATCCTGAAGCGCTGAATCTGCGCCCGCGCGTGACGCAATTCAGTGCTTTCTGTGCATGCGCAAAGCGCGACTTACAGCTTCTGTGCATGTGCAAAGTGCGGTTTAGCGATTCTGCGCATGCGCACACGCCGAACCTGGAAGTAACCCGTTCCGGGACTTCCGGGTTCGGCGCGGGACGCAACCGGAAAGAACGTAACCCGCAGCGGACGTAACATGAGGTATGATTGTATTCAATAAACATTTCCCAACCTTCTCTAAACCCATGTTCTTGTTCTCTCACTCTATACATTAAGTCTGCAAGCTGCGCATTTTCTTGTCAACTTAAGTGGCCATTCTTCTTTGGTTGGGACCTCGCTCGTTTTCCATTTAAGAAACCCTTGGTTTCATCCAGTAGGGCTCTTCCTACTGGCTGAACAATTCCACCACTCCTATCTGGATCCCACATGCTCAGCAAGAGCTCAGGACTTGCACCCGGACCCACCCTCCCTGCCGGCTTCCACTTACGTTTGAAGAACATGGTGTTGACGATGAGGGCCCCGTCTGTCTTCTCCACATCCTTGGTGACCTCGGGCAGCTTGCCGTCGGTGGTCTGGGAGGCCCACTCGTTGATGGACTTGAGGGCGCTGCGCTTGTCCCGGAAGTTGATCTTGGAGTGTTCGTAGTTGTAGTGCTTCTTGCTGCTCTTGACGAAGTCGTCGGTGAAGCTGATGGAGCTGGGGCCGTACAGGCGGCTGCCCATCTTCCAGGTGACGTTGCGGGCCGTGGAGTTGCTGACCTCGTTCAGGAGCTCCGAGAGGCCGCTGTGGACGTAGTCGTCGTTCAGCTTGTCGGCGCTGAGCAGCGCCTTGGCCTGCGAGGCCGTGGCGGCCTTGCCGCCCAGGGACACCAGCCCGAGAGAAGAGGCCACCACCACCGGAGACACCAAGATGTTCTCCATGTTCTTCTCCTTGGCCATGGCGTGGTAGAGGTTGAAGGCCAGGGTGGCGCTGCGGTCGGCCAGGGCGGCCACCCTGTCGCTCAGCTTCTTGTCTCCGGAGGAAGCCTTCTTCTCGCTCTTCTTCTTGTCCTCCGGGGGAACGGCAAGGACCAAGGCGCAGAGCGCAAGGAGTCGGATCATCCACATGGTGGCTGCCATGGACGCTGGGACCCAACTGAGCCTGCAAGGAAGCAGAAGGCGAGGGTCAGTGAGGCTGAGCCGTCCTGTTTCCCTCCAACCAGGAGACGTATTCTATGGGTGAAGGAAACCGCCAGCGCTGGAAGGGCCTACGTAGGGTAGGGGTGTGGCTTAGTAGCAGGTGTAGGGGCAATCTATCTGGAAGACAATTGTATTTTGAGGAGTTTAGTGATCTGACATGGTCTTTTCTTCCTGACTCTGTTTGCTTCCCCTCTAGCTCTTGTTCTGCTCTTTGATGGCCGAAAGTAGCCTTTAATGTGTAATCTGGTAGAAGGAAGAAGCAATAATGTTGGGTAACTTCTTTGATGTAGAAGCATTGGGAAGAGGGTGACTATTGAATGACCTGCAGCCATTAAAAGCCATAAAAGCTAGCTATCAATAATCTATAAATCAGATGGTTTTGGGACATAGTTCCAGGGTGGATAAAAATCAATGATTTTAAAAAATATTGTTTTAAAAAAATTGGATTATTATTATTATTTAAATCAGATTTTTAAAATAAAATGCGTTTGGAGGGGGAAAAAATCTTTCTAAATATAGTTTTCTATTTAAGTTACATTATAGTCCAAAGGCTTTTCATCAGGAAATAAGGATTTGTTTAAAGTTTTTCATGGTGTGCTAAAACTAAGGTTTTTTAAAAAATTAAAAAAACCACTTAACCACATCAGTTAAGAAACATGGATACATATTGTGAGGGACAGGGGATATCGCGAAGTCCCTCCCCTCCTGAGTTCAAGCCCGTCCCCGAGCAAAGGGGAAAGCAGGGAGAGTTCCGATTCCAGTGGGGAAGCAGGAAGTCGTGTCCGAGGCTCAGGCAAGGTAGAGGAGCCAGGGTCCCAGGTGGGACAGGAAGGGGCAAGTAAGGGGGGAAGACCCATCCCCCCAACTCCAGAATTACGCAGGAAGAGGAGGGGCAAGAGGATGGGTCTGCCAAAGCTTTTTTGTTGGAGAAAGACGCGCCAAAAGCCATTAGGAGGTTCTGAAACCGACTGACAACATCGCTCCGTGTAAATAGCAATGACTTGAGCACTGTAAATACGCAGCACCAATAAAAGAATAAAATGCAGAGCTGCGTAGCGTCGTTACTCTGAAGTAGTCCACTCCGGCCACTGTGACAGCAACCTCCTAATCATTTTTGGGCTACTTTGGAGTTGCCGGGATGAGCGTGTCAGAGGCGGAGAAGTGGCGGCAGATCGCTGAGCAAGCCCAGCTAGAACTGCAACAGCTGTCGCTGCAGGCGCAGGGAGAATTGAAGGCAGCTAAAGAGGAGACTAAGAAGGTCCAGGACGACCGGCTACAACTTGCGGAACAGGTGAGAGAGCTCCAGGAAAAAGAGCAGCATTTAAGGGCGGTGGCGGTAGACCTCCAAAACAAGCTGGATGCAGAGAAAAACAAGGCGGGAGGGGCACCCCAAGTCCAAGTGCGGCCAGGAAGGAGAGCTGGGACCCTAGTAAGCAAGTTCAATGGAGACCCGAAGGAGTTTCAGGGCTTTGAGACTGAGATTGTGTATGCTCTTGAGCTGCACCACGATGAGTTCCCTGATGATGAGCACAGAGTAGCGTTTATTGTGGAGCACCTTACAGGGGCGGCCAGGGAGTGGCTAAGACCGTTAATTGCAACAAGGAATCCTTGCATGAAGAATGTCAAACTCTTTCTAGAAGGTTTGAAAACGATGTATTCGTCCGATAGTCATATGGACCAGACTAAGGAGGAACTTCATAATTTACGCCAAGGAAATATGACAGTTCGCGCGTATTGGGCGAAATTCACCATGCTGGTGCACAGATTGGGGTGGGATCTGGAGTCTGCCCCAATGCAAGCGGCGTTTTACTTGGGGTTGCATGAGGAGGTGAAGGATGAGCTCTCGAGAGGTCCAAAGCCCAGTAATATGGATCAACTGAGCAAAGCGGCTCTGGCGGTGGGGGTGAGGCAGGAATCCAGATGGAGCGACAAGCAAGCAACGCGCGCAAAGCGGGCTTGGTTCCCACGGTCGCAGGAGAAGCCACTCCCTCAACAACCCTTTCAAGCCACGCCTGGGGCCAGTCAGGACCAGGAACCCATGCAGATTGATAGCGCGCGCGCGCGGGCTTTTCAAACCCCAGCGGCGCCAAGACGCAAGGAGGGAAGGGGTGGGAATTGCTTTCTCTGCAACTCCCCCCAGCATCTCGTCAGAGACTGCCCACATCGCAGGGAGTGGCAAGGAAAGGCGGGAACGGTTGTGCCCTCCCCCACTGACGCAGCACCACAGCAGGGAAACGGGAAAGCCTGGCTGCAGGAGACAAGGGGCGGCAGCCAGGCACAGTCAGCAGACAACAGCCCCAGCCCACCCACCCGCACAGAGAGGAGCAGAGCCAGCCCACCCCTCCCAGAGCAGGAGTGGTTCTAGAAGTGACGCTCACGCTCCCTAATGGCTATCCCCTGACAGTCCTCGCCTTAATTGACAGTGGGGCGTCAGCGAACTTCTTCTCGAGGAACTTTGCAGAAGAGCACCAGATCCAGCTTCTGCAGCTGGATTTTCCTCTGCACGTGGCAACCATTGACGGCAGAGAGCTGCTGGGAGGGGCCATCACTCATCAAACCCCCCCCCATGAGAATGACGGTTGGAAGGCACTCAGAGACACTGGCATTCAACGTCACCACCATCTCAGACCCCCCAATCGTTTTGGGCATGAGCTGGCTGGCGCGCCACGACCCCTCCATAAGTTGGCATCAGAGATGCATCACTTTTGGATCGGACTTTTGCCTGGAACATTGCATGCAGCACCAACCAGGGGAGGGGCCTCCGATAGCCACGGTGGCCACCATGCACGTCAAAGGGGGTGAGGCGATACCCAAACCATACTGGGACCTGCAGGAGGTCTTCAGTGAAGCGGAGTCCGACCACCTGCCCCCACACAGGCCTTTTGACTGCCAGATCAACCTGGTGCCTGGGGCAACTATACCCCCAGCCAAGCTGTACGCCATGTCAGACCAGGAACTGGAGGATCTGCGCGCTTTTATCGACAAGAACCTCAAGCGGGGGTTCATCAGAGAAAGCAAGGCAGCAGGGGGCAGCCCGGTCTTCTGGGTGGACAAGAAAGACACGCAACAGCGCCGTCTTGTGGTGGATTTTAGACGGCTGAATTCGGTGACGGAGCCAGTGGCTTTCCCCATGCCCAGAGTGGATGATCTCCTGACAGCGGCACGCAGGGGCAAGATTTTCACCAAGCTAGACCTGAGGGGGGCGTACAACTTGATCAGGATCCGGGAAGGCGATGAGTGGAAAACCACGATGTTCACGCCTCTGGGCTCTTTTGAATATCTGGTGATGCCCTTCGGGTTGCAAGGGGGCTCAGCATGCTTCCAGGCCTTCATGCACCACGTCCTGGGGTCCCTACTCTTCAGGAAATGCTTGGTCTTTCTGGATGACATCCTTATTTACTCCAACGACCCAGTGCAGCACGTGAAGGACGTCAGGGAGGTGTTACAGCGCCTGAAGGAGAACCACCTGTATGTGAAGCTGGAGAAGTGCAAGTTTCACACCAAGGAGGTGGACTTCCTGGGCTACAAGCTGTCAGACAAGGGGCTGGCAATGGACAAGGACAAGGTGCAGACCATCCTGGACTGGCACAGCCCCAGGACGCGCAAAGATGCCCAACGCCTACTAGGCTTTGCCAACTTCTACAGGAAGTTCATCAAGAACTTCTCTCGAGTTACGGCTCCCATCACTGACTGCCTGAGAGGCAAGCAGAAGTTCAGGTGGACACCAGAGGCGCAAGCAGCGTTCGAAAGCCTCAAGAGGGTGTTCGCCTCAGACCAGAACCTGTTCCACGTGGTTCAGGACGCGCCCCTACGCATTGAAACAGATGCTTCTGATAAGGCTGTGGGCGCCATTTTGTTGCAACTGGACGCCAACAGAGAGTGGAGACCCTGTGCCTTCTTCTCCAGGAAGTTGACCCAGCCCGAGCGAAACTACACAGTTTTTGATCGGGAACTTCTTGCGATCCACGCGGCGTTCCAGCACTGGCGACACTTCCTGGTGGGCGCCAAGCACCCCATCCAGGTGTGCACAGACCACAAGAACCTGGAGTTCTGGAGAACTGCCAGGGTGCTCAACCAGCGGCAGATACGGTGGGCGGAGTTCTTCTCGAACTTCAACTTCTCCATACACTACATCCCAGGAGAGCAGAATGTCAGGGCGGATGCCCTCTCCCGCAAGCCAGAGTACATGGAGGAGGAGGCGCCACCAGCCCCAAGGCACATTTTCCCCCCGTCGGCATGGTCCTGCGGAGCAGCAGTGGTGAGCGAGGCAGAACTCACAGCACTGACGGCAGCGGATGAATTTGCCAACCGCATCTTCAGAGAACTGAGAGGGGGGAGGGAGCAGGCAAAAGACTTTGCAGAACGCAGAGGGCTGCTTTTCTACAAGGGTGCGCTGTACCTACCCACCACCCAGCTTCGACGTACGGTCCTCAAGCAGATGCACGACAACCCTACAGCGGGGCATTTTGGAAGGGACAAGACCACTCACCTAGTCATGAGACACTTCTGGTGGCCAGGGGTGAGGGAAGATGTTCGAGACTATGTAAGGGGCTGTACCACCTGCCAGCGGGCGAAGGTGGTCAGAGCAGCGCCACCAGGGTTGCTGGAGCCCTTAGCCACACCACACAGGCCGTGGGAAGTGGTGTCCATGGACTTCATCACAGATCTGCCTTCGTCCAGGGGTAAGACTGCAGTGTTGGTGGTGGTGGACCTCATGTCCAAAATGTGTCACTTTATACCGTGTGCCAGGGCAGTCTCGGCAGAAGAGACAGCCAAACTGTTTGTTGATCACATTTTCAGACTGCATGGATTACCTTTAAGGGTTATTTCGGATCGTGGCCGCCAATTTGTTTCCAGGTTCTGGCGGCGGCTCATGAACCTCCTGCAGGTGGAGGTCAGCTTGTCGACGGCTAGACACCCGCAGACCAACGGACAAGCGGAGAGGGTCAACGCCATTCTGCAGCAGTACCTGAGATGCTACGTCAGCCAGCGGCAAACGGACTGGGTGGATCGCTTGCCACTAGCAGAATTTGCCTACAACAATGCAGTGCACGTCTCCACAGGGGTGTCGCCCTTTAAGGCCAATTACGGGCGCGACCTCAGATCTTTCCCAGAGAGGGAGAGGGAGGAGGAGGAGGAGGGCCCACAGGCTGAGGATTGGGCAGAGGAACTGGAGACGGTGCACCAGCAGCTCAGAGAACACTTGGAGAGGGCCAAGGAAGCGTACAAAAAGGGGGCAGATCGCCACAGGCGACAAGGGGAGGTCATCAGGGTGGGGGACAAGGTGTGGTTGTCCTCGGAGGGCCTTCCCACCAGAGGGAGGTGCAAAAAGCTGGCACCCAAATGGCTGGGCCCCTTCACGGTCACGCAACAGGTCAACCCGGTGGCATACAGGCTGGCACTGCCAGAGGACATGAGGGTGCATCCAGTGTTTCATAGATCGCTGCTGTCGCCGTACAGGGAAAGCAGCAGGCTCCGAGACAGCGAACAAACCCCCGAGGGAGGGGGGGAGAGGGAAAGCAGGGAGCAACTCAATGAGGCCACGGCCATCCTGGATTCAAGGTGGGGGGTGGGGGGCCTGGAGTACCTCATGGCATGGGAGGATGCTCCACCGTCCCAGAATGAATGGGTTCCCGCCACTCAGATACAGGAGGAATTCTTGGTGGAAGAATTTCACGCCCTCTTTCCCCACAGACCCAAGCCCTGGCACATGGAAAGGGAGGGGGAGGAGGAGGAGGCACGGGAGAACAGCTCACCATGGCGCTGGGAAGCGGAGTTTGAGGAACCAGAGGATGAGGTATGGGTGTCGCCAAGATCCACCCAGTCAGAGGAAGGAGCAGATTGGCAAAACATTTTTACCCCCACCAGCTCTGACGCCACGGACTTTTTGGGATTCCCGTCCTCCCAGGCGGAAGGGGGGGGCTCGCAGGACTGGGGGGAGGTGTTCACACCAACGGGCTCGGAGAGCACCGAGTTTTTAGGCTTCCAGTCGTCGCCGACACATGGGGGGGGCCTGGGGAGGGGTGAAGGAGAGCTTGGGAGGGGGGTGGATGTGAGGGACAGGGGATATCGCGAAGTCCCTCCCCTCCTGAGTTCAAGCCCGTCCCCGAGCAAAGGGGAAAGCAGGGAGAGTTCCGATTCCAGTGGGGAAGCAGGAAGTCGTGTCCGAGGCTCAGGCAAGGTAGAGGAGCCAGGGTCCCAGGTGGGACAGGAAGGGGCAAGTAAGGGGGGAAGACCCATCCCCCCAACTCCAGAATTACGCAGGAAGAGGAGGGGCAAGAGGATGGGTCTGCCAAAGCTTTTGTGTTGGAGAAAGACGCGCCAAAAGCCATTAGGAGGTTCTGAAACCGACTGACAACATCGCTCCGTGTAAATAGCAATGACTTGAGCACTGTAAATACGCAGCACCAATAAAAGAATAAAATGCAGAGCTGCGTAGCGTCGTTACTCTGAAGTAGTCCACTCCGGCCACTGTGACACATATGCTATAATGTTATTGTTTTTGTTAAATAAATTGTTTACATTGTTTAGAAATGATTATTTTTCTCCTTCCAATAAAGGACAGAAGTTGTCCAAATTTCATAATTATGTCCAATTATTTCTAATAGTATAACAAAGTCAGTCATTTTGGATAGAACTGTAAAAACTACTCTGAAAATTTATTATTCCAAAACGAAACCTTCATCTGGTTGTAAATATTAAAATTATACCAGCAAGAATGAGTCTTTCTGTAAAATAATAATAATAATGATTTAAATCAAGTCTTACTGACTAATGATTTAAATCGTGGTTTAAATTGATTTGATTTGAATCAAATCCATCCTGCATAGTTCTGAGAAGCTTGTGCATGGACTGATGGATGCAGAAGGTCCCCGGTTCCATCCCCGGCATCTCCAGCTAGGGATGGGAATGTCCCGCCTGACATCCTGGAGAGCTGCTGCTGCTGCCAGTCAGAGTTGACAATATAGAGGTCCATGAATCAACAGCTCAGCTCAGTGTAAAGCCGTTTCTGGAATGCAGTATGTGGTTCTGGTCTCCTCGTCTCAAAACGGTGATGGAAAAGTGGCTGGGGTGTTTTTAATGTACTGTTTCAAGGGGGCTTTTATTGTTCCAATGTGGGTTTTTGTTTGGTTGGTTGCAAGTTGCTGCAAGTCACCTTTGGCCAATAAATAGTAAGAGGTGCAAAACGAGGACACATCCTTACAAAGGAACGGAGTTGAACTCCAGTTCCCATCAGGCATGTCTAATGGCCAGGGGTGATGGGAGTTGTAGTCCAACCATATCTAGACGGCCAATGGTTCACCATCCCCGCAAGTATTTAGGGCCATCGGGTTAGAGAAAAGGTGAGGAAAGGAGGAATATGATGGAGGTTTGCAGAGTTCTGCACGCTGCGGAGAAAAAGGACAGAAATTTGTTGCAATCTCCGAATGTCAACATGCAGCTATTTGCACTTCCTTGTAGGGCCATGGGAGGGAGCTTTTCAATTCTGAGAAATGGTTCCCTCCTCCCCCCCCAAAAAAAAAATCGTATCGCAATCTTCTTCCTCCCTTTAATTAAAAATGTGATGTATCCACTACTCTCTCCGCACCTGAAAAGGCTTCATTTCAGCATGCAAAAAAATTAAGAATTAGCCACCCCCGTGTTTCTGCATCAGCCGTCGTTTTGGGAAATACTTCTGGCTGAATGGTGTTGATTATTTATTTAAATCCCAGAGCACAGACTCAGGCAGTAAGGCAACAGGCAACCTCTCCTAGAGGAGGAGGAGATTCTCTTGTGACTGCATCAGGGCTAACTGGATGTTGCAATAATAGAACATCTGCAGCACATCTGTCCCAAATCCAATCTCCGGCTACATCCCATCATCAACGACCGCTCGTGACACCCGGTGAGGCCGATGGGACTTGGAGTCCAGCGACATGAGGACACCAGCTTTAAGGAAGGTTGGAACAGGTTGTGAAACACAAATTCGGATTTGTCCGAATTGGCTAAGTGCCTCAATGGCGCAGGATTAATAGCAGCAACTGAACTGCCTGTTGAAGAACCCTGAATGCAGATATTCCCACTGGGGAGGAAAGTGTCCTTTTGCCAAACGCGACGTTGTCCCTTTTCTTGATTCAAGGGAGGTTAAAAAGTAGTTGCCGAAATGGAAGAACAAAGCCAAAAGAGCTTAAAAAGAGCCTGCTGGATCAGGCCAGGGACTCATCTGTGGGAAGCCAGCAAGCAGGATTCAAGCACAAAAGCCCTCTCTTCTCCTGTGGTTTCTGGCAACTGGGATTCATAAGTATTGCTGCCTCAAACTGCGAAGGCAAGGCACAGCCTTCATGGCCAGTAGCCATTGAGACCCTCTGTGAATTTGCCTGACCCTATATTTTATTTTATTTATTTGGTTTTTCAAATTACAGTTTTACAAACACATTAAAAACAAGATTCCAAAGAATCTCCTGGACTTGTCCCCTTTTTGGGTCCTGTTGTTTGTTAATCATTTCATCCTGCATCTTTTATGATAATCCAAATCTTTTACCTCTCCATTGTGTCCAAAATTCACCATTAAACTACAAGTGTTATTCCAATCCTACTAATGATTTTAACTGTTTACAATGGTTTTTAAGATAAAATATAAATTTCTCCCCATTCCTTATTAAAATTTTGGTCTTCCTGATTCCTGATTCTTCCGGTCATTTTTGCCATTTTGACATAACCCATCGACTCGATCTGCCATTCTTCTCTGGTCAGGACTTTATCTTCTTTCCATCTCTGTCTAACCCTCTTTTAAAGCCCTCCGAGTTGGTGGCCATCATGACATCCGGCTGGAGCAAATTCTATAGCTAAACTTTGCACTGTGTGAAGAAGCACTTTCTTCCACCTGTTGCAAATATTCCAGTGTTCAGCTTCATTCAGTGTTTCTCTTTGGATTTCAAAAAGTGCCCTAAATAATACTATTTATCTATTATTATTATTATTATTATTATTATTATTATTATTACAGGGACGCGGGTGGCGCTGTGGTCTAAACCACTGAGCCTCTTGGGCTTGCCGATCAGAAGGTCAGCGGTTCGAATCCCTGCGACAGGGTGAGCTCCCGTTGCTCAGTCCCTGCTCCTGCCAACCTAGCAGTTCGAAAGCACATCAAAGTGCAAGTAGATAAATAGGTACCACTCCAGCGGGAAGGTAAGCGGCATTTCCGTGCGCTGCTCTGGTTCACCAGAAGCGGCTTAGTCATGCTGGCCACATGACCCAGAAGAACTGTCTGTAGACAAACGCCAGCTCCCTCGGCCTGTAAAGCGGGATGAGCGCCGCAACCCCAGAGTCATCTGCGACTGGACTTAACTGTCAGGGGTCCTTTACCTTTATCTATTATTATTATTATTAAATATTATTATTCCGCCTTTCAGCAATCTGGTGCTCTCCATGGAATCTTAGAGCTGGAAGGGACCCAGGCATAATCTAGTCCAACCTTCTGCAATGCAGGAATCTCAGGTCAAGCATCCATAACAGATGGGTACCCAACCTCTGCTTTAAAACCTCCCAGGAAGGAGAGTCCAAAACATCCAGATGTTCCAAAACACCTGGAAGCCACCAGATTGGCAAGGGCCAGTTCAGACAAAACTGTTTCTGAGTTTCCCGTCTGCTCCCAGTTCTGCCTTTTTCTTCCCTGATCCCATCTGGAAGGTAGCCAAGGGTGGGGTCTGAGCTATGTACTCTGCATGCAGCAGAATAAACCAAAGCGAAGGAAGTGGAAGAAGCCATTTCCCCCGCCTCCCCCCCCCCGGACATTCCATGCAGAAAGGGGGCGGGGGGGGGGAGAAGAGCCACGCAGGCAGGCAAAACAGAAGCAAAAGGCCCTCTGCAATTAACTCCTGGAAATAGCACAGCTTTCCACGTGGGGGGTCAAATTATAGTTCCGAGCAATGCGGATAGTTAAAAAGGTCTTTCGGTGGCGGTGGTTGGGAGGGAGCAGGGATGGAGATGAAAAAGGCTTATATTCTGATCTGGCTGAAACCAGTCCCTGTTTAGATCTGGTAGAACAGGATCTGCAATCAAGTGTGCATGCACACGAAAGCTCATACCAAAATAAAAACTTAGTTGGTCTTTAAGGTGCTACTGAATGAATTTTTTTATTTTCCTTCGACTCAGACCTACACGGCTACCTACCTGTAACTAGGATCTGCAATGTCCACTTTGCAAAAGTCTGGAGAGTCACTTTGGATCTCATAGAGCTGGGATTTTATTTTTTTGCCCAACATTGGGATCAAACTAACGACCCCGAGCTTAAGAGTTTCATCGTCTTTCCCAATGTGTCTGAGCAGCTGGTGCCTTTGCAGCTATGCTCAAGGCAACGGGGGCAGACACTCCAGCTGCACACTCAGCAGTAACAAATCCCCTAAGACGGCTGTAGCAAAGATTTACTCCTCTGTTGTCCGCACAGCTAACACTCTCAAACTGCAGCAAAAACTGGACTTCAGCAGCTAAGCAAACAGCGTTAGTGGTTTGGACACGACAGACAGGAACAGGGGAACCTCGGGCCCTCTATATGATTGAGCCAAATATGATGGTGAGGAGTTGTAATTTGAAACATCTGGAGCAGGGCGCCAGATTGGGGAAGGCTGGCTCAGAGCAGGGATTTTTGACACCCTCCAGACTCCATCTCCCAGCATGGCCAACGGTCAAGGAAGATGGGATATGTAGTCCAAAAACATTGGAGGGCAAAAGGTTTTGCTACAGAAGCAAAGTAATTTACGGCTGGGGTTAAACTGCTTGTTCTTGAGAATGTTAAGAGTGAGCTCGCCTGGAGTTGCCAGACTGCAGAACTCTCAGTCTCCAATAGCTCTGCAGCAAAGAAGGACGAAGATCCAGGAAGGGGATTCAAACTTCAAGAAAGAAGATTCCACCTAAACATTAGGAAGAACTTCCTGACAGTAAGAGCTGTTCGGCAGTGGAATTTGCTGCCAAGGAGTGTGGTGGAGTCTCCTTCTTTGGAGGTCTTTAAGCAGAGGCTTGACAGGCATATGTCAGGAATGCTTTGATGGTGTTTCCTGCTTGGCAGGGGGTTGGACTGGATGGCCCTTGTGGTCTCTTCCAACTCTATGATTCTATGGATCTACGCTTATTCTTCACCTGAATCTCCCTCCTGTGTCTGCAGAGCTGTTAAGACGTTCTCCGGGTTGTGAACCGACAACCCAATTATTTACAGACCTGCCGCTCCACCACCCACAAGGTTTTCAGAAAGGAGGCAATGTCGAGGCTCTACATTAGGTTCCCAGCAAAGAAAAGCGTTTTAACTCTCGAGAAGGTGATTTTACATTGAACAGGGAAATAAGCATTAGGTGCAACTCAAGGAGGTGGTTGAAACTTTTCTTTTTTCTTTTTGCATAGGCAGCGCTCTTTCAATCGAAAAAGCATTTTTGTGTGTGCGTGGCACCCACCCTGTGGAACGCCCTCCCACCAGATGTCAAAAAGAAAAATAACTACCAGACTTTTAGAGGACATCTGAAGGCAGCCCTGTTTAGGGAAGCCTTTAATCTTTAAGAAATTAGTGTATTCTAATATTTCTGTTGGAAGCCGCCCAGAGTGGCTGGGGAAACCCAGCCAGATGGGCGGGGTATAAATAAATTATTATTATTATTATTATTATTATTATTATTATTATTATTATGTTTTTCATTGAAAAAACAAGTTTAGGTGGTTTCCCCCGCAACCTCCCCCCCAAAAAGTTTTACAACTTTTGGGGTATTCTGGTTTTTACTTTTTGAAATATGGCAACCCCAAACATTAGGAAGAACTTCCTGACAGTAAGAGCTGTTCGGCAGTGGAATTTGCTACCAAGGAGTGTGGTGGAGTCTCCTTCTTTGGAGGTCTTTAAACAGAGGCTTGACAGCCATCTGTCAGGAATGCTTTGATGGTGTTTCCTGCTTGGCAGGGGGTTGGACTGGATGGCCCTTGTGGTCTCTTCCAACTCTATGATTCTATATGAACAGCTGGGCCAAGCTAGCTATTTTGGATGCTTTTCCTGGACCAGGTTACCATGGCTCAGGGCAAGACAGAAGACTTAAGTCTTCAAACCTATCATTCTAACCCAGGTTCGTTAAAAGCTACAGGCTAGCTTTTAAGTGTTATTTCATTTTGGATGTGTGGTGTGACAAGTGTAGAGGGTTTTTGTTGTTCTTCTAAAGATACCTTGGAACTTTCTCTTAGTGTGGTCAACGTTTGGCTTTTTCATTCTGAAAAAAAACAAGACAAATCAGGCAGTTCCCTCAAGGATCCAAGCCGAGAACATTTGCACAGAACAGATCAACAGGATGTTTTAGAAATTACAGTTTACATGTCAGCGGGCCAGGAAGGAGGAAGGAATCAGAGAGCGCTGCTAGGTAGGAGGTTTGGAGCAGTTCCTTTAATTGCAGGAAACCAACTTTCTAGACCTCACCGTTCCAAGCGGACTTTGAAATCGGAAGGGAACCAATCACAGAGTGACGCGGCCGCCCCTCTGAAATCCCTGCCTGCGAGCCAATGCCTGTGCGGGCCTCCTCCCTGTTTTGCATAGCCCCTCCCACTTCTAATGTGGATAGGGCTTCCAAGAAAGAGGGTGGGGCCTCAGGGCCAGGTGGGTGGGGCCAGCAGCTGTGGAACTCCCTGGGACCATAGATATGTGGGGAAAAGAATTTGGGTGCCCTAACTGAGTAACCCTCCTCCTTTTCTCAACCAAACTGATGGTGCTTTGAGAGCAATTTGTGAGATTTGGAGTTGGGAGTCCTGGGATTTAAACTTTTTTTAAATCCACCCTTTAGGAAATTAGTTAGCTACCAGCATTGGGAATGTTAAATATGCAATTATAAGCATTTTAAATCCACCTTTTAGGAAACCGGTTAGCTACCAGCTGCGGAATGCAAAATATGGGTAGATCTTGTGGTGTTTGTTATGCACTTGAATCTTAAAATGCTGGTGCTTTTCCTCTACTGAGCTGTTGCAGCGGTTACCTGGGAGACCAGGGTTCGAATCCCCACTCAGTCATAAAAAGGTCCCTTGGAGCATATAAAAAGGTGTGGCAGAAATGAAATAAATATGTAGCATGTTCCAGAAGTGCGCTAAAACTTTCCCCAGCCGAATGGGCAAGCTGGAAAATGCACAAATCGACCTCTGGCAGCTCATACAGTCAAACACTGCATCCTTTGCAGCGTTCTCTCAGCGCTCAGCACATAATCGAGCCCCTCCTTTGTCCCCGGCTGCCCCCACATGCCACGTAAGCAAGCCGAGGCAAGACCAGACACTGGGAGAGTTAGCAATGGTATGCCGTATCTAAAACAAAGCCGGGTGCAGTCTGCAGAAATTACCCCTCTGCAAAAAAGCATTTCAGACAAATATGGCCCATTGTTTATTCGTACGCATCGCAAAATTTGGGCATTCGTGGAACTTGGTTTATTTTGGCAAACCGGCAAAACGTTTTAAAAGGAGTGACCGGGGATGGGGGGAGATGCTGAGCTGCACAAAACACACCCGTCAAAATAGAAGCCATTATCCTAAATGTCCTCGCTATGTTGTTTAGACTTTTCCACAAGGGCTGGACACATCCCTTAATTTTAAAGATAACCATTTTGGCATTCTGCTTTGGATATCAGGGTTTGCACGTGAAACATTAACAGTATTTCTCGGGTTACCAAAAGATCCGACCCTCAAAAATTAAAAAAACAAACACAGATTATGGGTTTGCAGACAAAGAAACCGTTATGTCTCTGCGGCTGCATTTTAGCAAAGAGGTAACATTTTGTTAGTTGTACATGAGAGCACAATGCACCCTTTTGACCTTGGCTTCTTTTACCTTTCTAAGCTTTGCTTATCAGGGGGAACTCTGGGTTCCCACGGCAAAAAGGGAGGCTGGGGTTACACTTCTCGTTTCCTATTGTAGATGCACTACACCACATTGGACCTGAAATAAGTCTGTCCGCTATGATTCTACATTTTGTAATTATTCATCCAGACAAAGAAGGGATGAACCGCATGGAATTATTTTTGGAGATTCCAAACCACAAACACTTCACACTGACCAAGATGCCCATTCTGCTCTCTTTTGGGAGGGACTTATACTCCCCCCCCCAGTTAGTGGGGCTTGCAGCTTTTAGCTGTTTTGGTCCCATGACAACAGATTTTGAAATATATAGATATTAAGGGCACGTTAAGTTAAAGGAGCTGCTGCCTCCTTGTCCTGGTTTCTGGGCGCATCTTGCTGATTTCTGCGGGAAGCAAGATATTGGACTCCAAAGGACTTTGGGTCTCATCCAAAAGCAGGTCTATTCCTACCTTTTAAGGCACTTAAAACTTCTCTCATGGGATGTGTTTAGCATTGGCGAGACTGTGCCCCCTCTCCCTCTTCCCACTTCTTCTGCCATCCTCAAATGTTTAGTGGGTGCCTGCCACTCCACCCCACATTTGAGACCTTTGGGCATCGCGGGTGGGGGGGGAATAACCCGACATTTAGCACCCTCCCCCAATCTAGCCATTGAACGCAGAGTTTAGTACCACATCGCTACCACAAAAACCCCCATCCCTTCTATGAGGCCAGGCTTGTATAATCGGAAGCCCTTGCTACTTTTTTTTCCCCCTGCGCGAGGGGCGGGGGTACATTTCCTCCAAAAATCTTTCCATGCAGTCAGCAGCAGCCGGGAGGAAACCGGAGCAGGCTTAATACTGCCGGCAAAAGTTGCAGCCAAACAGCTCGCAAGGCCCAGGAATAGCGCTGGGGGAGGAAGAGAGACGGGGAGGCGGCGGCTGCGGCTGCTGCTGCTCCCCCCACCGAAAAGTGCGACCTCGCGATCCTCCCTGCTCCGCCTGTTCTCCAGGAGACCCCCGGGGTCCCTCTCGGCATCCGATCTCCGAAGCCGGGTCCTAAAGCGAGCGGGCGCGCAGGCATTACGCGCGCCCTGCAGAGCGCACGGCGAGGCGCATCCTAGAGTGCAAGATGCGCCCCACTTGAGCGTCGTCGAAAGTGGGGAGTGGTGTTGGACTCTAGAGACCAACATAGCTGCCAAGTTTTCCCTTTTCTCACGAGGAAGCCTATTCAGCATAAGGGAATTTCCTTAAAAAAGGGGATAACTTGGCAGCTATGTCGACCAAGCTTGCCCTCTGGCTGCATCACTCTCAGCAGCCCCCGCCCAAAGCATTTAATTGTACAGTATAGCCTGGATAACTCAGGGTGGTTAGAGCCTGGGGCTGATAGTGCCAAGGTTGCAGGTTCGATCCCTGATCGGGACAGCTGCATATTGGTATTTTCAGGGGGTTCCACTAGATGACCCCCAGGGTTCCCTCCAACTCTATCATTCTGTGATCCTGGATGGGGAGCCCGGAGGCGTTGCATGAAAAGGCCACCTTCCCCAAATAAGGAGAGCTCGACGGCTCACCGACGCGTCTCAAAGGTCCCGCGCACCCCCAAAAAGACAGCAGAGTCAAATGAATCAGCTACAAAAGGAATCCAGCTTTGCAAAAAGGAGAGGAAACTGTCCCCGCACTACGCCCCAGCGCAGTTCAAATCTAAGACAAACTCCATCCTAAGCCTTAATCCGAATTCACGCCTGGGGCAAGCGGGGGTTAAGGAGGCTAACCGGGCGCGGGCCGTTCTCCTGCCAAAGCCTCTCCCAGCGGGGCTTGCGCAGGAGAACCGCCCGCAGGGAGAGGGAAAATCACTTTCCCAAGTTACGCAGGCTTTCCAAAAAAGGAAAGCTCCCAAACCGGCCTTAAAGGAAGCTTCGCGCTTCCATGGAAAGAAGTCCCGCTGAAGGTCAAGGGGCTTACTGCCGAGTGAGCGGGCACTCGGAGCCATAAGCGGCGCGACGCGCGCAAGCCGCGCTGGGTTCCCCGAGAGTTGCGCAAAAAGTCTCCAAAAGGGGCCCCCGCTCACCTCGGAGATGGCGCTCGGGCGGCGAAAGGAAAGCCGGGCTTCTCTTTGCGCTTTCTGCGACGCGGCGGCCCGGAGGAGGGGGCTATATAACCCCGCGAGAGAAACTTCTGGAAAGTTGTAAAGGGGGGGGGGAGAGGAAAAAGTGCTCTCCAGCTGCGTCTTTGCAGAAAAGGCTGGGCCCCCCCGCCCCGAGCAGCGCTCTTCTCTCTCCACCTCCTGCTGCTCCCTCCCGGCCCTGCAGGGTCCTATAGAGAGTCCCGTTCCAGGGAATCAGCTCCCGGGCGCACAGACGTCGCTCTGTCTTCTTTTCCCTCCCACGTCCTTCAAGCTCTCTCTGCAGTTCGGTACGAGAAGCGAAGGGTTTCTTGAAACGCTGCAATTGCAAACGTGACTTGTTCTCCCCCCCCCCACGCACCACCTCACCCCCAGTCCTAAGTGGAAAGGCAAGGCAGGAGAAAGGAATTGATTTTATGCATGTGCTGGTCACGGTGCTGCTTTAAACTGTCTTTATAGTTATAGAAACATGGGATTGTAGAGCTGGGTCACCAAATCCAGCCTCCTGCAATGCAGGAATCTTTTTGCCCAACCAACGTGGAATAATAATAATAATAATAATAATAATAATAATAATAATAATAATAATATAATATGGCACCCACCTGACTGGGTTGCCCCAGCCACTCTCGGTGGCCCCCAAGAAAATATTAAAAACACAATACAACACCAACCATTAAAAACTTCCCAATACAGGGCTGCCTTCAGATGTCTTCCAGATCTCTTTGACAGGGCCGTCTCAAGCACGGCGGCACCCTGGCGCCGTGGTGCGGAGATCGCTCTGGCGCCCCTGCCCCGCTCCGTTTCTTGCCACAGCTGGTGGGCGGGCGCAGTGCGCAGCATGGTTTCCACTACTGGGCCGGCGCCCCGCACCACCCAGACTACCCCTAGAGCCCTACTCTTTGACATCTAATGGGAGGGTGTTCCACAGCGTGGGCGCCACTACTGAGAAGGCCCTCTGCCTGGTTCCAGAGAGGGAACTGCCAGAAGGCCCTCGGAGCTGGACCTGTGTGTCTGGGCTGGACAATGGGGGTGGAGACACTCCTTCAGGTCCACATTCCTTAAAGGTACCCCTGCCAGTTAAGTCCAGTTGCGAACGACTCTGGGGTTGTGGCACTCGTCTCGCTTTACTGGCTGAGGGAGCCGGCGTTTGTGGTATAACAAAGTAAAAGTCCACAAAGGTTTTTTGACTCAGAGAGAAAAACACCCAGGTGGTTGTCGCCCACAGAGGCTTTGACTATACAGTATATAAAAAAGAATATGGAGTCTAACTGGTTAACTTATGGTGAGATGATACTGGAAACAGATGAGGGTTGGAAACTAAAACCATTTGAGCAATTGCCAGGGCCGTCTTGAGCAGATCGCGCGCCCTGGTGCTGAGGGGCGGAGATCGCCCCGCCGCTCGCCCCGCCGCTCGCCCCGCCGCTCGCCCCGCCGCTCGCCCCGCCGCTCGCCCCGCCGCTCGCCCCGCCGCTCGCCCCGCCGCTCGCCCCGCCCTTGCAGGGCGCAATTGTAGAGCCGGCCCTGGCAATTGCAAGGGAGAGTAACAAGGTGGTTACAGTACCACCAGATAAATGATTTGTTTAGAGAAGACAAAAAGAATAATGGATTGAGAGCATTAGATCTAAGTTCCAAATTGAACTGGTGGAGGGGGAAAACAAACTGCTGACAAGAATATATAACTTCCTTTTGGAGTGGAATAGTAAAGATGAGGAGACAAAGGAAGTCATGATAAAATGGGCGATTGATTTCGGTTACAATATTGAATACGATCTGTGGCTTAAATTATGGAATCAGTACATGAAATTTACGGCATGCACGGTACTAAAAGAAAACATCATGAAAATGATGTACCGTTGGTACCTAACACCAGTCAAATTGGCAAAGATTTACAAATTAAAAAACAAAAAAATGCTGTAAATATAATCAAAAGGATGGAGAAGTATATCATATGTGGTGGCTGTGTGAAAAATATTATAGGAACAAATATATAATGAGATAAAAAGGATGTTAAAATATACCTTCCCTAAGAAACCGGAAGCCTTCCTGCTAGGGCTAATGGGAAGTGAAATTAATAAGAATGGCCAAAAACTATTCATGTATGCCACCACAGCTGCAAGAATGGTATTAGCTCAAAGGTGGGAAACAGCAGAAATTCCAACAGTGGATGAGTGGCGGGCTAAGTTGATGGAATACTCAGAGTTGGCAAGGATGGCGGGAAGAATAAGAGAGCAAAAAGACCAGAGGTTTCAAAAGGAGTGGAGTAAATTTGTGGATTATTTAAAGGAATATTGCAAAAATGTGAAGACACTGGTACGACTAACATAAAAACGGCAACATAAAGAATCGATATCCCTGTCTTTGAACAAAATGAGATTTACTTAAGAGAAAGATAGGGACAAAATGGGGAAAGCGCAAAAAAATAAGAGAAGGAAATTGAAAACCAAATGAGAGGAAGAATGGAAGTCGGGTTCGGCAGAACATTAACATATATTAGAAGACTGTATTATTAAGATAATAGATGTATGATCGGTATGAATAGAACCGAGGTATAACAGGTGTATGTAAATAGAAGAAGTTGTCTATTTGGTTATTTTTTTGTTATAGCTGTCTATGTATACGGGAAAATAAAAAAAATCAATATGGGAAAAAAAGAGGGAGCCGGCGTTTGTCCGCAGACAGCTTCTGGGTCATGTGTCCAGCATGACTAAGCCGCTTCTGGCGAACCAGAGCAGCACACGGAAACGCCGTTTACCTTCCTGCTGGAGCAGTCCCTATTTATCTACTTGCACTTTTGGGTGTGCTTTCGAACTGCTAGGTTGGCAGGAGCTGGGACCGAGCAATGGGAGCTCACCCCGTCACAGGGATTCGAACCGCCGACCTTCTGATCAGCAAGCCCTAGACTCTGTGGTTTAGACCACAGCGCCACCCACGTCCCATGTCCCATTCTTTAGTGCAAAACTATTGTTTTGGGACATGGGTTTGTTGTGCAGGACCTCCCAATCCCCTCTAATTGTGGCAGCCTGAATTTGCTGAATGCCAACTGAAGACACTGGGAAGGGATCTGTGTTATAAACTATCGTTTCATAGGGTTCAATTTCTTTTGTAAACAGCATTGCATTCGTTCTTCTTTCTCGGTGGAAACTGGTGCATGGATACTTGAAGCCAACGAATAAAATTAATCTGCCCTCAGATGAACTGAGAGCAAAATCTCCTTATATCTCCCTCATCTCGTCTCCAACCAGCCTTTGCTAATGGGCATTACGGCAGATGAGAGACAGCAATGCCTCCCTCCCTCCCCCCTCCTATTGCCCATCTTTTGTGTCCAGCTGTGAGCGAAATAGCTTGTTTCATCTGTTCCCCATAATAACCGTTTATTACATCCCATGCAGTGCAACAAAAATGTCATCTGGAAGCAGCACAACAAAACTCCAGAAGGTAGACAGGATAGTGAGGTCATGCGGAGGAAGAGGACCGTGTTCCTGATTAAAAAAAAACCCCACAACCCACCCCAAGCTGTTCATGCCGCAAAACAACAATAGCAACACTGGGATTTGTCAGGGGTTTCCTTTTGCGCACTGGGAGAGAACCTCATGGGGAAAAGTTCCTGCCTGGCGCATGAGTTCTGTATCTCTGGTTTGGCTTCTCCCTGGCTTGCCAGGTTTCCCAACGTAATGGAGTTTTCAGCGTGGGGGAGCATTTGATCACATGACACCCGCTCCCCAGAAGACTGTGCCATGTACATTATTTATTTATTTATTTATTTATTTATTTATTTATTTATACCCCGCCCATCTGGCTGGGTTTCCCCCGCCACTCTGGGCAGCTTCCAACAAATACCAAAATACATTAAAATATCACCTTGGGCTCCTTGATCACTGCAGATGGTGACAGCAGTCACGAAATTAAAAGACGCCTGCTTCTTGGGAGAAAAGCAATGACAAACCTAGACAGCATCTTAAAAAGCAGAGACACCACCTTGCCTACAAAGGTCCGTATAGTTAAAGCTATGGTTTTCCCAGTAGTGATGTATGGAAGTGAGAGCTGGACCATAAAGAAGGCTGATCGCCGAAGAATTGATGCTTTTGAATTATGGTGCTGGAGGAGACTCTTGAGAGTCCCATGGACTGCAAGAAGATCAAACCTAACCATTCTGAAGGAAATCAGCCCTGAGTGCTCCCTGGAAGGACAGATCCTGAAGCTGAGGCTCCAATACTTTGACCACCTCATGAGAAGAGAAGACTCCCTGGAAAAGACCCTGATGATGGGAAAGATTGAGGGCACTAGGGGAAGGGGACAACAGAGGACAAGATGGTTGGACAGTGTTCTCGAAGCTACGAACATGAGTTTGACCAAACTGCGGGAGGCAGTGGAAGACAGGAGTGCCTGGCGTGCTCTGGTCCATGGGGTCACGAAGAGTCGGACACGACTAAACAACTAAACAACAACATCACAGATTAAAAACTTCCCTAAACAGGGCTGCCTTTAGGTGTTTTCTAAATGTCAGGTAGTTGTTTATCTCCTTGACCTCCGATGGAAGGGCATTCCACAGGGCGGGCGCCACTACCGAGAAGGCCCTCTGCCTGGTTCCCTGTAGTTTTGCTTCTCACAGTGAGGGAGCCACCAGGAGGCCCTCAGTGCTGGATCTCAGCATCTGGGCTGAACAATGGGGGAGGAGACGCTCCTTCAGGTATACTGGACCGAGGCCATTTAGGGCTTTAAAGGTCAGCACCAACACTTTGAATTGTGCTCGGAAACGTACTGGGAGCCAATGTAGGTCTCTTAGGACCGATGTTATATGCTCTCGGCGGCCGCTCCCAGTCACCAGTCTTTCCATACTTTGAACATGGTTTGTGTGTACCTATTTAGTGTTGTGGGAATCTTCCTTAGTTTGTTTGGGAGGAATGGGTATGCTGTGGTGCAGATCTCTTTCTCTTTCCGAGCTATTTTTGATAAGTGCAACTCCAAGCTCTGCCTGCAGAACCAGACATGGATACCAGTAGTTTCTCCAGTGCTTTCCTCTGCTTCGAAAACAGGGAAGAGAAATACCGACCTGAGCTTAAATCCACCTTTTCTCTGCAAAATACTCGCAGACAATGGAATCAAATTTTCCGAGGCTGGTGCTTTTGTGTATGAGGCAGCCCCTGGGTAGAGGAAGCCAGGCATTGTATGCTATTCTGTGTAAACTATGTGAAACAGCTAGGCATTCATATCGAGAATCCTTTTTAATGGTGGTTGCTAGACTCAGTGATGTGGCTGAGATGCAATATCCGTTGTCTTGGTTTCAACAGGGCTAAATCGGAACCAACCACAATCCACTGGAAACCCAATTGCCTTTTCGTTCCAATTCAGCGCTAACGATCGGGTTTCCCCAGGGGAGGGCAGCAATGAACCTGCTAGCACCTTTTGGAAAGCTAAGCAGGGCCTGGTACGGTTTGCAAATTGGGCGAGCTTCCTGCATTGCAAGGGGCTGGACTGGATTACTCTCTGGGTCCCTTCCAACTCTACAATTCTGTCGTGTGCATTCCCCCTCCCCGAGATTTAAGAGTCTGTTTCTAAACTATGGTTTGCTTGTTGTACAGGTAACGTGTTTTACTTTTATGTGTAATTCTTAGAAATAATTTAAGCTGATATGTTTCCAGTTGGGTACCATCTATATTTGGTTGCCTTCTTAATAAATCTGGAAGAAGATTGGAAGAAATTTAAAATCTATTTGAAAAATAAGCATGTAATAGATTGATTTAATGATAGTGAGGGAGATACAAGGAGGTTGTAGATAATACTAGGGTTTGAAAATATGTATTGTTAGAAGATAAGGATATTTTAATTAAGAAGTAAGATATAGATTGTGTGTTTAAAGGATAAGAAAAAATAGATGTAGTAAAATGATAATATATAAATGAATTTAGAATTTATATAAGATTCAGAATTTACTAAATATGAAATATAAAGAAGCGCAGCAGGAGGTGGGAGAGGAAGTCAATAGATTAGAAATAAGGTTTATAAGTAAGAATTTTTGTTTTTGCATTTTTTCTTTTTTGTATTTTTTGTATTTTGTGTTTTGTATTTTCTTTTTGTGTTTTGTATTTTTGTATGTTTTGGTTGTTGGAAAAAATATTTAATAAATACATTATATAAAAAAAAATCTGGAATAGGAATTTTGACGCAACCGACTAGAGCTCCCCCCACCCCCAAGTGCTTCTTCTTCTTCTTCTCCTCTCTCTTTTTAAAAAAACCTTTGCTCTGCAAATTTCTGGTGCAATTGCCTGAAACCTGAGAAATCTGAAGGGGTGTGGCGTTGCAGCTATGCATCTTCCAGCCTCCATCCCCACCCACTGCCACGCTGGACAGTCTGCCGCAAGCCAAGGGGGGAAATGGAGCTGGGGGAGTGGGGGGGCAGCATACATTTGTGTAAGCATGGAAGGAGAAGTCTCTTTCTCTAATGACAGGCCTCAGCTGCCAAAGGACCCACCTCCTCCTATAGCACATGCCAAGAGACGTAAATAAGCGAATTCCTGCTGCACACACCGCTCCATCTTGCAACGAAGCAGCTCCCTGGATAATCTGCAGCGCTTACTCTTATTTTTTGCCATTGCCCTCTTTGCCCTGTTCTGCTTCTGGATCAGCAACAAAAGCTCCAGGAATTCTAGGATGTGGTTGTGCTAGTGCTAGGGGGTTGGGGTTGGTGCTGGGGTGGCCAGCCTGATTATTTTATCCCCTGTGTGTGCCGCTGCGCTGTGTTTACATTGCATACAGTCGGAATCTAATTTAATGGTCGCTATCTGTACTTTTTGAATTTGTGTTCCCCCAAATGGCACCGCTGTCTGCAATGGAGGGCCATGCTTCATGCCGCCATGAATTCGATCATCTTTTGTTGTTGATGATGTTTAGTCGTGTCCGACTCTTCGTGACCCCATGGACCAGAGCACGCCAGGCACTCCTGTCTTCCACTGCCTCCCGCAGTTTGGTCAAACTCATGTTGGTAGCTTCGAGAACACTGTCCAACCACCTCGTCCTCTGTCATCCCCTTCTCCTTGTGCCCTCCATCTTTCCCAACATCAGGGTCTTTTCCAGGGAGTCTTCTCTTCTCATGAGGTGGCCAAAGTATTGGAGCCTCAGCTTCACGATCTGTCCTTCCAGTGAGCACTCAGGGCTGATTTCCTTCAGAATGGATAGGGTTGATCTTCTTGCAGGCCATGGGACTCGTCTTTAGGGTACCGCAAAGCTCTCTATCATTTTGACTCAATAGAGCCTCTGTAACTGACTACTTACTCCCTGCATGATTCTCACCGTCTGGCATCGCAGAAGGCAATTCGTAGTCTCTTGCCAATGCGCCCCAGAGGAAATTCCTCCTGTGCTCCCAAATGAAAACAGAATGCTGTTATTCTGTGCAGCAGACTCCAGCTTGGGTAACGCTGGTTAGGCAAATTCCCCCAATCCATTTGCAAAGGGTGATGCTTAATTCAACTCCAAGGGTGTAAAAGCTTCAGGGTTCAGTGTGCAGCTGCCCCATGTGGTGAACTGCTGAACTGCAGGGGGCGGGACTTTCTCAGGGAAGAAGCTTCCGGTCTTGAACTGACTCCACCCACTGAGGCTTATCATTGGATGTCCCTGGACGGAAGGGGTATAAAAAGGCTTCCTCGGGTCCAGATGTACCTTCCTTGGACATCAAGAGCTTCTTGGTGGGCTCCATTATCCTGGGTTGCTGTTTGGTCCTTACTATTGCTTCCTCCAAACAACAGAAACCAAATGGTTTTCAGAGTGCCACCCATTCTCACTAGGCGCCCAGATGCCCCCCCCCCGAGCATATTTTTGGCGCTGTGAGTTAAACCACAGAGCCTAGGGCTTACCGATCAGAAGGTCGGCGGTTTGAATCCCTGTGACGGGGTGAACTCCTGTTGCTCAGTCCCAGCTCCTGCCAACCTAGCAGTTCAAAAGCACGTCAAAGTGCAAGTAGATAAATAGGTACCACTCCAGCGGGAAGGTAAACGCCGTTTCCTTGCGCTGCTCTGGTACGCCAGAAGTGGCTTAGTCATTCTGGCCACATGACCTGGAAGCTGTACGCCGGCTCCCTCGGCCAATAATGCGAGATGAGCGCGCAACCCCAGAGTCGGTCACGACTGGACCTAATGGTCAGGGGTCCCTTTACCTTTTTATTGCTTCCTCCAAACAACAGAAACCAAATGGTTTTCAGAGTGCCACCCATTCTCACTAGGCGCCCAGAACTCCCCCCCCCCCAGGGAGCATATTCTTGGCTTCCTTCAGATCCCTCCTTGGAACACAGCTTGCGTATAAAACGCTCGATTTACGTCTAGTTTCATTTAAAGCGGGAGATGACAATGTCACCTCAAAAAGAAACAAAATAAAAAAAAATCCTTCTAGTAGCACCTTAGAGACCAACTAAGTTTGTCATTGGTATGAGCTTTTGTGTGCATGCATGCACACTTCTTCATATACCTGTAAGTAGAACCTTAAAAAGAGGAATCTTTGTTCTGGCAAAATAAAGGGCGGAGCAGGGTGAGGTGGTTGCTGCTGAAGTGACTTCAGAAATACAGGTCTACAGCTGTTTGGAAGGTCGGTGGTTCAAATCCCCACGACGGAGTGAGCTCCCGCTGCTCTGCCTCAGCTCCTGCCAACCAAGCAGTTTGAAAGCACGCCAGTGCAAGTAGATAAACAGGTACCACTGCGGCGGGAAGGTAAACGGTGTTTCCCTGTACTCTGGTTTCCGTCCAGGTGTACCGTTGCACCAGAAGCAGTTTAGTCCTGCTGGCCACATGACCCAGAAAGCTGTTTGTGGCAAATGCCAACTTCCTCGGCCTGAAAATTGAGATGAGCGCCGCAACCCCATAGCCGCCTTTGACTGGACTTAACCATCCAGGGGTCCTTTACATTTACCTCACCTTTACACCTGTCCTCATCCCTGACCATCGGCCATGCTGTCTGAGGCTGAAGGCTGCTGCCTTTCAAAACTGGGCTGGGCAAGGCTGACCTGGGGCCTGAGCCAAGCGACACGTGTGCATCCAAATTGTGGGCTTGAACATCAGGCTGTGGCCTCATCCGCCTGCCACCCAGCTAAGCTCAGTTACTCTCCGCATGCTCATTGCAATCTCTGCATCTTGGCGCCCGGCCCGTGAGAACAGGAAGGGTTCCCAATTCTCACCGCCCACATGCTGCAGAAATGGAAGGCCACAAAGCGGACGCATGCTTTAGGTGACCCTCCAGATGTTGGACTACAATTCCCACAATCCCTTTGGTCGTGGGAACTGGCACTGTTACAGGTTCGCACACCACCTGTTCTGCATTTGTAACAACTCAATCTTTTAGTGCGGCAACTTCGGAACTCCCTGCCTATTGATGGCAGGCTGGTGCCTTTATTTTCGGCACCTGCTAAAAACATTGTTGTTTAGACAAATCTACCCAGTTGTTAAGAATGTTGGTGCGAGTTTTAATCCAGTGCTGAGGAGCATGAAACCACTTTCAGGCTGAACTTCCAGGAGAAAAAAAGTCAGACTAACTGATGACAACTGGGTCAGAATTGAGGAACTGGTTGGCCAAAATTATATAAATCCAGAGCTACATTCCAGAGGCCAGTCCTGAGCATTTTGCCAGTATTCTTTGGATGGCATTGATCTTTTTCTGGGCTGGGGGTGGGGGAATCACAGGGATGGCTACCCGGAACTGCACACAGTGTTTAATTTAGCCAAACACAAATTCTTCCTGTTGAGAAAATTGCCTGTTTCCTTTGCACATTTATGTAATGCTCCTGTTTTGTATAGATCTACTATTTAGACTTCAAGCACCCACAGAAGCAGAGGGATGATTGTCTAGAAAATTCTGGGAGTCAGCATGATGCAACTCTGGAAAAGTATTGCCAAGCGATGTCTGCTAAAAGAAACACAGATGTCAGGAGTCCCGGCCAGCTCTGGGAGGATCTCCTCCACAACTCCCCTCCCTCTTCCCTCCCTCCTTAGGATTCGTGCTTCCAAGCTGGGAATGCTGTGAGTTTGGGGCATATGTCGTCTCAATGCCGCATTTAAGAGTCAGGCAGAACACTCTGTTCATTCTGGGGTTAAAGATTCAGCTACACTCTCCCCCCCCCCCCGGTAATGATCAAGGGGACACAGCGGCTCCTCTACGAAGAATGTTTGCCGCGCTTGGGACTTTTACGTTTAGAGAAACGGCAAATGAGAGGTGATATAACAGAAATTTATGAAAATTACTCATGACTTGGAGAAATTGGATAGAGGGAGGTTTTCCTCCCTCTGTCACAACAGCCGAACTCATGGACAAGAAGCTGAGTGTTGGAAGATTCGGGGCAGAGAAAAGATAGGGTTGCTCCAGACTGTGCACAGTTTATCTGTGGAGCTGAATCCCAAAGTTGGAGGCTGTGACAGCTGTCAACCTGGGTGGTTTTAAAGAGGATTGGACAAATTCAGGGGTCTTCGATGGCTGATAGCCAGGCTCTGCCTCCACAGCTGCCTCCAAAGTACAGTGGTACCTCGACTTACGAATTTAATCCGTTCCGAACGGACCTTCGTAAGTCGAAAAATTCGTAAGTCGAAAAATTTGTAAGCCATTGGGGGGGGGAGTAAAAAAATTCGTAACTCAAAAAAAATCCTATCTAAAAATTCATAAGTCGAAGCCAATGGGGGGGGAGTAAAAAAATTCGTAACTCGAAAAAAATCCTATCTAAAAATTCATAAGTCGAAAAAAATCCTATCTAAACCGCATCCAAAATGGCGGATGGAACTCTGTTTGTAACTTGAAACATTCTTAAGTCGAGTCATTCGTAAGTCGAGGTACCACTGTAGTTGCTGGAAAGCACAGGAGGGGAAATAGCTATTCCCAAAATTTTGCGAGCAGGCTTTCCATTGGCATCTGGCTGGCCACTGTGAAAACAGGGGGCTGGACAGCTGCATTAACATGCGGCTCCAAAATTTCAGATCTGCCCCCCCCCCAAATCTCATGCCAAAGTTGAGTGCTAGTCTTGTGTTGCGAACCCTGTGTTTCGTGCCACTCACAAACTGAGTCACTGACACAGCAAATCGGGGTCACAAGCAGTGGCGGAGCATAGGGGCAGAGTGAGCCGCCGATGGCGGACATTCGGTGTGCCGCGCGCCCACAACTCCCAAGCCTCCCCCAGCTGTCAAAACAAAGGGGGAAGGGGGGTTAGCCACTGGCAAAACAGCGCAGCTCCCCCCTTCCTCCGACGGCAAGGGTTAGGCTTGGGAATCACGGGCGGGTGGGCGTCGTGCCGAATGTCACCCCGCTCAGTGAGGGCACCCGGGTGGTTCGCCCCCACTGCACCCCCTTCCTCCCCCCTCCCCCGGTCACAAGTTAATGCCAAAAAACCCAGCCTTCTCCGATTGACTCCAAACAAAGTTTTGTGCCTAGGTGGGCCACTAGCCTGATCTAGCCGGCTGCTATCATGTTATCTAAGTGTGCATTTTGTTTTCTAGCAGGGCATCACAACATAGAGACGCACACTTTCTGAACCACAGTTTGCAGGGCACACCATTTTCAGACTGTGATTCAGTTTCTAAGCTGCTGAATGGTTCCCCCCCCAAAAAAAAGCGTTCCCAGAGGGCAGCCTTTTGTCATCTGCTTGAAATGCTTCAAACCGGGTCTCCTCCTCCTTGCCGTGCCTGGACATGAAGGATCAAGCTGCCTTTAGAAGGAAACATCTTGCCTGGAGACACTCGGCTCTGTGTGACTCAGCTCAGCAAAGCATTTCACACTCTGCTGTCAAACCGAGGTAGAGTTTCCCAGCCCTCCCTGGGTCAGCAAAACGAAAAGCGTTGCGGCTTTAAATTGCCATTGGAAACGCTCTCAGTTTGGCCGAGTCTCAAGTTCGGTTCGGTTACGCTTTCTCCTCAGGGCCTGAGGTGATGCACTTTGCTATTTCACTGGACGGGATCCCCCATCTAATCCCTGGACACGAATAGTCAGGCCACCATAGTGCAGAGCTGGCTGTGGCTGATGGGCTTTGTAGTCCAAAACATCTGGCTGGAGAAGACCTCCTGAAATATACTCGGAGTCGAGAGTGAATTTCATGCTCTTTATTCAGCTCGTAGTCATCAAGGAGAAGAAGAGAAGAAGAATGCCCTTCCCCCAAAACCATCTGCTTATATACATTATTTACACAATGGGCTTTGCGTGATTGGCTACTTCAGGGCTACACCTGTGGGCCAATCAGGTTGCGGATTCACTTCTGTCAGCCGCCTGATTGGCTGCTCCTGCAGGCCAATCAGGTTGCGGATTCACTTCCACCTGGAGTTGGATTGGGTGGCTCCTGCGGACAAATCAGACTGCTGATTCTGGATCCTATTGTTCTATGATTCAGCTCAGTACATAACACCTCCCTACAGTAGCCCACTTACCCAACGGTCTGCAAGGCAATGCGGAACATGCAGGTCGAGACAGATTTAGCCCAAATAAATACATCTTGCTTTGTGGAAGCAGAAGAGGCAGGAAGGCAAGATAAGGGGACATTAGCGCTGATTTGGGATGTACGCCTAGACAGTGAGTCTGACAAATGGCTCCTCTAATTTGTCCCTCTGTCTTCAGTTACCATAGCAAGACCATTCTTTCAGGTTAGCCAGGCCAAGCAGGCTCAGTAGAGAGGGGAAATGTTAGCACTTTTTCGGGGATTAGCAATTTGCTGCAACCAGCACCAATGCCAGGCTTTCTGGGAGCCTCTTGGAAGTCATAGAATCACAGAATCATAGGACTGTATAAAATTATTATTATTATTATTGACAAAAAACGAGTAAGAGAGAGTGGCTAGGTGACCTACTGCGTAGAAGACAGTCCTCAATTTTATGGCACCCTCTGGTCCAAATCCACTTAAAAAACTAGATATTGCCTATGGACTTCTGCAAACGTCCTTCTTATTGTGCATCCATGATTTGTGTTCATGAAGGTATTCAGTCCTTTTTGCTTCTGCAAAACCTTTGGGGTGAACATGTTGCTTTGTTTCCAGTCGGAAACCCACCTATTTCATGTCTCAAACGATCCAGTTTATATTTTGTCCTGCTTTTGCAGTAGTATAGGTCAAGCGTCTTCTCCACCCCAGACAGGAATAAGGCATAAGGTGTGTCGTTTTAGGCGGCGAAACTTAATTTTTGCAAATTTCTTCAGTCAGGGGTCTTAAAAACACGTTTTGGGGTGTGAGGAGATCAGATCTGCTATTATTTTAGTAGGCTGGGCAACATTTAGCTTGGTGAGTCTACGTCTGATGAAGTAGCCCATAAACTGCTTTTGGAAAAATCAAAGAATTTTAATCTTACCTTTGGAAAATGTCAGGTAATGTTTAGTTACAGGTAGGTAGGTAGCCGTGTTGGTCTGCCGTTGAAACAAAATAAAAATAAAATAGAAAAATTCCTTCCAGTAGCACCTTAGAGATCAACTAAGTTTGTCATTGGTATGAGCTTTTGTGTGCATGCACAAGAATCTTCGTATCTGAAGAAGTGTGCATGCACACGAAAGCTCATACCAATGACAAACTTAGTTTTAACCTTCTCTTCTCCAAGCTAAACATGCCCAGCTCCCTAAGCCGTTCCTCATAAGGCATCGTTTCCAGGCCTTTGACCATTTTGGTTGCCCTCCTCTGGACACGTTCCAGCTTGTCAGTATCCTTCTTGAACTGTGGTGTCCAGAACTGGACACAGTACTCCAGGTGAGGTCTGACCAGAATACAGTGGTACTATTACTTCCCTTGATCTAGATGCTATCATGGCTGCTACAGTTCTCCCCCCAGGCACCCAGCGGCGCTACAACTCCCATCCTTTCCCCGTTCTCCCCGTCCCCCTAAAAAAAATATGCTTGGTTCCGTTCATTTCATCCCTTCACGCTTGGGTGCCCAGTTGGGAATTATAGACTTCTGGAGCTCCTGTTTCGTCCCTGGTTTCAGGTTTGAGTCCTGAGGACAGATGAATGAATCATAAACTGTTACTGCAGGAAACACGCATCTGAGCAGATTCACAGTGGGTCTCCAGGATTTTAGACGCAATCTCTCCCAGTCCTACTTGGAGTTGTCAGGAATTGAACACGAGATCTTCGGAGAGGGCTGGATTTAGGTTTGATGAGGGCCTAAGCTACTGAAAGTAATGGGGCCCTTTATATGTCCAGCTGTCCTTTGTCAACAACAAATGGTTGCTGTTTTTGTATGTGTTGAATATATGCTATATATGGGACGCGGGTGGCACTGTGGGTTAAACCACAGAGCCTAGGGCTTGCCGATCAGAAGGTCGGCGGTTTGAATCCCTGCAACAGGGTGAGCTCCCGTTGCTCGGTCCCAGCTCCTGCCAACCTAGCCGTTCGAAAGCACATCAAAGTGCAAGTAGATAAATAGGTACCGCTCCACGGAGAAGGTAAACATCATTTCTGTGCGCTGCTCTGGTTCACCAGAAGCGGCTTAGTCATGCTGGCCACATGACTCAGAAGCTGTACGCCGGCTCCCTCGGATAGTAAAGCGAGATGAGCGCTGCAACCCCAAAGTCGTCCATGACTGGGCCTAATGGTCAGGGGTCCCTTTACCTTTACCTATATGCTATATGGTAATTTATGGACCTAATAGGTATCTAAAGCCATTTGCACATGCAGAATGTTGTTGTTGAGTCGTTTAGTTGTGTCCGACTCTTCGTGACCCCATGGACCAGAGCACGCCAGGCACTCCTGTCTTCCACTGCCTCCCGCAGTTTGGTCAGACTCATGTTGGTAGCTTCGAGAACACTGTCCAACCATCTCATCCTCTGTCGTCCCCTTCTCCTTGTACCCTCCATCTTTCCCAACACCCGGGTCTTTTCCAGGGAGTATTGGAGCCTCAGCTTCAGGATCTGTCCTTCTAGTGAGCACTCAGGGCTGATTTCCTTCAGAATGGATCGGTTTGATCTTCTTGCAGTCCATGGGACTCTCAAGAGTCTCCTCCAGCACCAGAATTCAAAAGCATCAATTCTTCGGCAATCAGCCTTCTTCATGGTCCAGCTCTCACTTCCATACATCACTACTGGGAAAACCATAGCTTTAACTAGACGGACCTTTGTTGGCAGGTTGATGTAGGCACCCTATATATAGAAAGGAGCAAACCAGTGATATTTTAGGGAGCAGGCTAGCAGGCAGGGCCCATGACTTACAGCATAGGAGCCCACACAACACGAAACACTGTTGCTGTATGTAGGTTTCATTTTATTTGTTTTTGATCTTATATTTTGGAAATGTACCTCCAGTTTATTTTTTTCTTTAATTTTTTTGGGGGGCTCCCAAGAGAGTGGGGCCCTAAGCTATAGCTTATTTAGCTCATACGTAAATCCGGCACTGCCTTTGGACTGCAAACAGATGCTTTTTCCACCGAGCCATGGCCCTTCCATTCCCCCTGCCTGTGCAGAATAGTACCATGGTCATCACTGACAGCCTTGAAATTCAGCTGCCCACATCAGGAACAGAGAGTATTTCTGGGGGGGGGGGAGTGCTCAGAGTGCAACATAATCCTTCATCCAGTCATTCTATTAATAAAGCTGACCTAATAAGAGACTTCCTTTAAAAAAAAACAACCAACAACATAACGAGTGTTAAATTGCTCCCAAGGCAGCGATGTGTGTCTGCCAGCAGGTGGCGAAATGTCACCGTTCTTAAAACACTTTCTTGCAAATGAGGGTTGCTGCAAACACATTGCCTGCATGGGTAGCAGATACCTTTTCTCCGAAAATAAGACGTAGCCATAAAATAAGCCATAACTGAAATAATGGGCTAATGCTGCCAATTTCTCCAAAAGTCCAATACAATGCAAGCAGCACACAAGGGCACAAGATTCAATCAAGTTTCAATCAAGTATTATTAGTACAAAAAGAAAACAATAAGAGAACCATATACAAATGCTGACACAGAAGCCAAAACCAAACGTCAAGCAGATAGCATATACAGATAAATACCGAAAGGCAAACCAGTGGTTATGGTCTTTGAGGCTATGTAGCGGTCAGCAAAGTGGCAGCAGGTCGAACGAAGTGTCAATGATAGACAGGCTGCCGGCGTTTTTCACCTGTTTCGCCCATATGACGGGCTTCTTCAGTAGAGCTGTTCAGTAGTTTCTCTTTCTGCTTTCTGTTATGGTCACAGGTAGGTAGCCGTGTTGGTCTGGGTCGAAGTAAAATAATAAAATTCCTTCAGTAGCACCTTAAGACCAACTAAGTTTTTATTTTGGTATGAGCTTTCGTGTGCATGCACACTTCTTCAGATACAGTGAAGGAATTTTTTTATTTTGCTTTCTGTTATGTTTAATACATTCACTGGTGGTATAAACCAGGTCTTATTAGTATTCGAACTAAATTACTAATATACAACTAAACAAACAAGTATCAAAGGCAGTACTTACAATTCGTATGAAACCACTTATCTTGGCTTAGGCCACAATGCTCAAGTTCTTATTTCGAAAGGTTCTCTCATGCAGCTTTGAGACATTTACATATTCACTGGTAATATAAATCAAATTCTAATTATCATTTAAACTAATACAGTAGTACAATTTCTAAAATACATGTACATATAAAGAAATACTTACATTTCTTATGTTCAGAGTTTTCTTAGTTTGAGCATGTATTGACTAAGCAAAAATCCTGTGTTTGGAGCACACTTATATACAAAAGGTTGGTTCACAGGTGATAGTAATTAGGGATGACAAATAAAATAAGCCATAGCAGGATTTTTAAGCATTCAAGGAATATAAGCCACACCCCCAAAAATAGACATAGTGATAGGCAGTTTAACCTTGTAGGTGGGTGGGTTAAATTGTACCATACTTAATTAAAAAATAAGACATCCTCTGAAAATAAGCCATGAGTGTATTTTTTGAGGAAAAATAAATATAAGACGGTGTCTTATTTTCGGAGAAACACGGTAGAAAAGCAATGCACACATGCCCCCAAAATAGGTTGCAGGAAACAGTGACGGATTTACGTATAAGCTAAACAAGCTATAGCTTAGGGCCCCACTCTCTTGGGCCCCCCACAAAAATGTAAAGAAAAAAAACACCTGGATGTACATTTCCAAAATATAAGATAATAAACAAATAAAATAAAACCTACATACAGCAACAGTGTTCTGTGTTGTGTAGGCTCCTATGGTGTAAGTCATGGGCCCCGCCTGCTAGCCTGCTCCCTCAAATATCACTGGTTTGCTCATTTCTATATACAATGGTGCTGGAGGAGACTCTTGAGAATCCCATGGACTGCAAGAAGATCAAACCTCTCCATTCTGAAGGAAATCAGCCCTGAGTGCTCACTGGAAGGACAGATCGTGAAGCTGAGGCTCCGATACTTTGGCCACCTCATGAGAAGAGAAGACTCCCTGGAAAAGACCCTGATGTTGGGAAAGATGGAGGGCCCAACGAGAAGGGGACGACAAAGGACGAGATGGCTGAACAGTGTTCTCGAAGCCACCAACATGAGTCTGACTAAACTGCGGGAGGCAGTGGAAGACAGGAGTGCCTGGCGTGCTCTGGTCCATGGGGTCACAAAGAGTCGGACACGACTAAACGACTAAACAACAACAAATATACAATGGTGCCTTGGTTCTCAAACGTAATCTGTTCCGGAAATCCGTTCCAAAACCAAGGCGCACTTTCCCATAGAAGGTAGTGCAAAACGGATTAATCCATTCCAGACTTTTAAAAAACAACCCCTAAAATTCGACATGAATTTTACTATCTAACCAGACCATTGATCCATAAAATGAAAGCAATAATCAATGCACTCTACTATAAAATGAATAAAACAGTATTGTAGATGATAAAAAAAATTAAATTAAAAAAATTCCTTATCTGCATTTCTTACCTATTAGGTCCATAAATTACTATACAGCATATATTCAACACCAAAAAAAAAACCAGTGGCGATTTGTTGTTGACAAAGGACAGCTGGACATATAAAGGGCCCCATTACCTTCAGTAGTTTACGGCCTCATCAAAAATTATCTGGCCGTGAATGCAGATAGAATCATAGAATCATAGAGTTGGAAGAGACCACAAGGGCCATCCAGTCCAACCCCCTGCCAAGCAGGAAACACCATCAAAGCATTCTTGACATATGCCTGTCAAGCCTCTGCTTAAAGACCTCCAAAGAAGGAGACTCCACCACACTCCTTGGCAGCAAATTCCACTGTATTCTGCTCTGGTCAGACCTCACCTGGAGTACTGTGTCCAGTTCTGGGCACCACAGTTCAAGAAAGATACTGACAAGCTGGAACGTGTCCAGAGGAGGGTAACCAAAATGGTCAAAGGCCTGGAAACGATGCCTTATGAGGAACGGCTTATGGAGCTGCGTATGTTTAGCCTGGAGAAGAGAAGGTTAAGGGCTGATATGATAGCCATGTTCAAATATATAAAAGGATGTCATATAGAGGAGGGAGAAAGGTTGTTTTCTGCTGCTCCAGAGAAGCAGACACGGAGCAATGGATTCAAACTACAAGAAAGAAGATCCCACCTAAACATTAGGAAGAACTTCCTGACAGTAAGAGCTGTTCGGCAGTGGAATTTGCTACCAAGGAGTGTGGTGGAGTCTCCTTCTTTGGAGGTCTTTAAGCAGAGGCTTGATAGCCATCTGTCAAGAATGCTTTGATGGTGTTTCCTGCTTGGCAGGGGGTTGGACTGGATGGCCCTTGTGGACTCTTCCAACTCTATGATTCTATGATTCTAAGCTATAGCTCAGGGCCCCACTCTCTTGGGGGCCCCACAGAAATTGGATGTACATTTCACTGAAGGGAATGTACACTGAAGGAAAAAAATTGGATGTACATTTCCAAAATATAAGATAAAAACAAATAAAATAAAACCTACATACAGCAACCGTGTTTTGTGTTGTGTAGATTCCTATGGTGTAAGTCATGGGCCCTGCCTGCTCGCCTGCTCCCTCAAATATCACTGGTTTGCTCCTTTCTATATATAGGGTGCCTACATTCTGCATGGAGTGGTTCCATGGCAACATGTGCAAATGGCTTGAGATACCTATTAGGTCCATAAATGACCACATAGCATATATTCCACCCCAAAAACAGCAACCATTTGTGGTTGACAAAGGACAGCTGGACATATAAAGGACCCCATTACCTTCAGTAGCTTGGGGCCTCATCAAACCTAATTCCGGCCCTCGCAGTGTCATATTTCGGAGAGCAAAAAAGTCTTCTGCTTTTAACTATGGATCGCTATGACGACTCTCATTTTAACTACACATGAAAAAGAGGACATGTCCCGGAGAAAGAGGACATAAGGCAACCAAGTAGCCAAACAGAGGAAAGAGGAACTTGAATTAAGGCGGTTATATACTCTTCTATATAGGGCATAAAGGGGTAAAGGGACCCCTGACCATTAGGTCCAGTCGTGACCGACTCTGGGGTTGCGTTCTCATCTCGCATTATTGGCCGAGGGAGCCGGCGTACAGCTTCCAGGTCATGTGGCCAGCATGACAAAGCCGCTTCTGGCAAACCAGAGCAGCACATGGAAACGCCGTTTACCTTCCCGCTGTAGCGGTTCCTATTTATCTACTTGCATTTTGACGTGCTTTCGAACTGCTAGGTTGGCAGGAGCTGGGACCGAGCAACGGGAGCTCACCCCGTCACAGAGATTCGAACCGCCGACCTTCTGCTCAGCAAGCCCTAGGCCCAGTGGTTTAACCACAGCGCCACCTGGGTCCCTATTTAGAGCATAATAAGGCAATTTTGGGACGCATCTGCTTTGCTTTTGCTTTTTTTGTGGGCTGGACTGATAATTTTGCATCTATTTTTATCCCTTTTTTTGTTTTTCCCAGGTCCTGAAACAGAGCCTTTGTGTGATCCTCAAAATCAGAGCTTTGTGGAATCAGAGCAAAATCCAGGAGAGCTGCTAAAGTTTCAGACTTCAAAAGATACCGAGAGGAACTGAAACGCTTTAAGATTTGCCTGTCCCTGCCAGTCAGGAGTGGTTATTTTTCAGCGTTTCTACCTGCTGGGAAGAGCTGCATTTTGCAAATAGAGACTAATCCAGGCTCGGTCTCCCTCTCTCTCTCTCTCTCTCAGCTTACATAACTGTTCAGGGATGTGAGGGACAGGGGATATCGCGAAGTCCCTCCCCTCCTGAGTTCAAGCCCGTCCCCGAGCAAAGGGGAAAGCAGGGAGAGTTCCGATTCCAGTGGGGAAGCAGGAAGTCGTGTCCGAGGCTCAGGCAAGGTAGAGGAGCCAGGGTCCCAGGTGGGACAGGAAGGGGCAAGTAAGGGGGGAAGACCCATCCCCCCAACTCCAGAATTACGCAGGAAGAGGAGGGGCAAGAGGATGGGTCTGCCAAAGCTTTTGTGTTGGAGAAAGACGCGCCAAAAGCCATTAGGAGGTTCTGAAACCGACTGACAACATCGCTCCGTGTAAATAGCAATGACTTGAGCACTGTAAATACGCAGCACCAATAAAAGAATAAAATGCAGAGCTGCGTAGCGTCGTTACTCTGAAGTAGTCCACTCCGGCCACTGTGACAGCAACCTCCTAATCATTTTTGGGCTACTTTGGAGTTGCCGGGATGAGCGTGTCAGAGGCGGAGAAGTGGCGGCAGATCGCTGAGCAAGCCCAGCTAGAACTGCAACAGCTGTCGCTGCAGGCGCAGGGAGAATTGAAGGCAGCTAAAGAGGAGACTAAGAAGGTCCAGGACGACCGGCTACAACTTGCGGAACAGGTGAGAGAGCTCCAGGAAAAAGAGCAGCATTTAAGGGCGGTGGCGGTAGACCTCCAAAACAAGCTGGATGCAGAGAAAAACAAGGCGGGAGGGGCACCCCAAGTCCAAGTGCTGCCAGGAAGGAGAGCCGGGACCCTAGTAAGCAAGTTCAATGGAGACCCGAAGGAGTTTCAGGGCTTTGAGACTGAGATTGTGTATGCTCTTGAGCTGCACCACGATGAGTTCCCTGATGATGAGCACAGAGTAGCGTTTATTGTGGAGCACCTTACAGGGGCGGCCAGGGAGTGGCTAAGACCGTTAATTGCAACAAGGAATCCTTGCATGAAGAATGTCAAACTATTTCTAGAAGGTTTGAAAACGATGTATTCGTCCGATAGTCATATGGACCAGACTAAGGAGGAACTTCATAATTTACGCCAAGGAAATATGACAGTTCGCGCGTATTGGGCGAAATTCACCATGCTGGTGCACAGATTGGGGTGGGATCTGGAGTCTGCCCCAATGCAAGCGGCGTTTTACTTGGGGTTGCCTGGGGAGGGGTGAAGGAGAGCTTGGGAGGGGGGTGGATGTGAGGGACAGGGGATATCGCGAAGTCCCTCCCCTCCTGAGTTCAAGCCCGTCCCCGAGCAAAGGGGAAAGCAGGGAGAGTTCCGATTCCAGTGGGGAAGCAGGAAGTCGTGTCCGAGGCTCAGGCAAGGTAGAGGAGCCAGGGTCCCAGGTGGGACAGGAAGGGGCAAGTAAGGGGGGAAGACCCATCCCCCCAACTCCAGAATTACGCAGGAAGAGGAGGGGCAAGAGGATGGGTCTGCCAAAGCTTTTGTGTTGGAGAAAGACGCGCCAAAAGCCATTAGGAGGTTCTGAAACCGACTGACAACATCGCTCCGTGTAAATAGCAATGACTTGAGCACTGTAAATACGCAGCACCAATAAAAGAATAAAATGCAGAGCTGCGTAGCGTCGTTACTCTGAAGTAGTCCACTCCGGCCACTGTGACAAGGGCGTTCAATCTTTTACAGTTGCATGTGCTCCAGCTTCCACCCTAGAACAGCAAACCAGCTTTCTAATTAGGTACACGCTGAACAAGGCTGGCAATTACACACAGATAAGCAGATGAGTCAAATTAGCTGTCTGCCTTGTGGGCCTGGACACACACACACAGACTCCAGAGCTGGTTGGTTGTGCAAACCGCTAGTCTGAACGATTCTTTTTATAGAGCTGCTGGGTTTATGGAACCAAGAGGGTCCCCCAAAAAGTTTGGGAAGCACTGCGTTCATCTATATAATAATAATAATAATAATAATAATAATAATAATAATAATAATAATTTATTATTTATACCCCGCCCATCTGGCTGGGTTTCCCCAGCCACTCTGGGCGGCTTCCAACAGAAGAATAAAACACAATAATCTATTAAACATTAAAAGCCTCCCTGAACAGGGCTGCCTTCAGATGTCTTCTAAAAGTCTGGTAGTTGTTTTCCTTTTTGACATCTGTTGGGAGGGCGCCACCACTGAGAAGGCCCTCTGCCTGGTTCCCTGCAACTTGGCTTCTCGCAACGAGGGAACCGCCAAAAGGCCCTCGGCGCTGGACCTCAGTGTCCGGGCAGAATGATGGAGGTGGAGATGCTCCTTCAGGTATACTGGACCAAGGCCATTTAGGGCTTTAAAGGTCAGCACCAACACTTTGAATTGTGCTCGGAAACGTACTGGGAGCCAATGTAGGTCTTTTAGTTCCGGTGTTATGCGGTCTCGGCGGCCGCTCCCACTCACTAGTCTAGCTGCCGCATTCTGGATTAGTTGTAGTTTCCGGGTCACCTTCAAAGGTAGCTCCACGTAGAGGCGCATTGCAGTAGTCCAAGCGGGAGATAACTAGAGCATGCACCACTCTGGCGAGACAGTCTGCAGGCAGGGAGGGTCTCAGCCTGCATACCAGATGGAGCTGATAGACAGCTGTCCTGGACACAGAATTGACCTGCGCCTCCATCGACAGCTGTGAGTCCAGAATGACTCCCAGGCTGCGCACCTGGTCTTTCAAGGGCACAGTTACCCCATTCAGAACCAGGGAAACCTCCACACCTGCCCGCCTCCTGTCCCCCACGAACAGTACTTCTGTCTTGTCAGGATTCAATCTCAATCTGTTAGCCGCCATCCATCCTCCAACCGCCTCCCCTCTCTACTGATCGTTCCTTCTAATTTGTTTAGGGGCACATGTCAAAGGGCAACAGACTTTTATTCCACATTCATCCTGATTTGCTTTTGGGTCGTCTGCACACCTTCCTGTTGGCCATTCATTCGAACCCCACATTTCAGTGCCTTTCCTTATCACTTCCCAAACAAGCCAAAAGCCCATGGATTGGTTTTGCTAGAGGCACAGAGCTCTTTAACCCACTCGAAATGTGTAAAACCAAATTCCGCATATGCCCTTTAACCCCCGCTGCCAAACTCGCCTGGAGACCCCAGACTATCTTTGCCCCTCCCTTATTCATTGCAGAAGTCCTTTCCTGGAAAGAAGAGCCAATTCCCCTTGGGATGCACACACACACACACACACACACACACACACACACACACACACACTCTTGGGCTGCTGAGTGAGTCTCGTGTCCTATAAAAGGCTGGGATTATACACCCGCCTGCTGCAGATTTTGACCCCCTGTGACCTGCCAGACTCTGCCGAGGTAAACCCCAGTCAGCTGATGTATCTCTGTGCACTCATTAAAGGAATTATTTTCTGCTGACATTCAGTCGGTGGCTGTAAAAAAAGAGAGAGAGAATGAGAATGGGGAATTCAGAGAGGCAGTGGAAACAGCAGGATTGGTTTTATGTAAGCAGGAATTAAAAATGGTTTTTCAGAGAGCACAGAAAGGATAGACATTCCTCGCATGTTTCCTGTTTACCTGGTGGTCTGATCCCGAACGAAGCGGAGTTTAAATCCCTGGATGGTTTTTTGGTTCCCTTTTTCAAAATTTAAGGTAGTTGACTCCGCACCGCTATTAAGTGATGATGTCTTCGATCCACGTGTTTTTATCTGCTAGACATGCACAGGGGTGTAGTGGGAAATGGTGGCTGTTCTTTGTGGCAGACTCTGCAGCGATGCCCCTGAAGCCCTGCTCTGCCCGACCTATTTATTGTCAGCAATATGAAAAGGCAACACGGTGACTGTGTACAATATGCCATGTGAAATATGAAAAACCTTTATGGAATTTCTTCAGAACATCAAACAAATTAAACAGAAATATTTGGAAATCTCTGCAAGTCTTTGTAAGCCTTTAAATGAAGCAAGATGTCATAGAATCATAGAATCGTAGAGTTGGAAGAGACCACAAGGGCCATCCAGTCCAACCCCCTGACGAGCAGGAATCACCATCAAAGCATTCTTGACATATGACTCTCAAGCCTCTGCTTAAAGACCTCCAAAGAAGGAGACTCCACCACACGCCTTGGTAGCAAATTCCACTGCCGAACAGCTCTTACTGTCAGGAAGTTCTTCCTAATGTTTAGGTGGAATCTTCTTTATTGTAGCTTGAATCCATTGCTCCGTGTCCGCTTCTCTGGAGCAGCAGAAAACAACCTTTCTCCCTCCTCTACATGACATCCTTTTATATATTTGAACATGGCTATCATATCACCCCTTAACCTTCTCTTCTCCAGGCTAAACATACCCAGCTCCCTAAGCTGTTCCTCCTAAGGCATCGTTTCCAGGCCTTTGACCATTTTGGTTGCCCTCTTCTGGACACGTTCCAGCTTGTCAGTATCCTTCTTGAACTGTGGTGGCCAGAACTGGACACAGTACTCCAGGTGAGGTCTGACCAGAGCAGAATACAGTGGTACTATTACTTCCCTTGATCTAGATGCTATACTCCTATTGATGCAGCCCAGAATTGCATTGGCTTTTTTAGCTGCTGCATCACACTGTTGACTCATGTCAAGTTTGTGGTCTACCAAGACTGCTAGATCCTTTTCACATGTACTGCTCTCAAGCCAGGTGTCTCCCATCCTGTATTTGTGCCTTTCATTTCTTTTGCCCATGTGTAGTACTTTACATTTCTCCTTGTTAAAATTCATCTTGTTTGCTTTGGCCCAGTTGACTAATCTGTTAAGGTCATTTTGAAGTGTGAGACTGTCAGACTGTCATCCAGTGAGAAACCAGCTGTAAAGTTTTGTGTAGTCAGCAAATATAATGTCCAACACTGCTGCTGAACAGTGATTCTGGATAATGACCACAGAGAGGCAGCGGCCAGCTGAGGGTTTTTTTTTGGGGGGGGGGAACACCCCATTTATCCTAATGCACCAGAGTCCACTGGCTTCCACACTATTTGGTGACATTTTCCTTGGCCGAATAAAGGTACTTATTTCAGAGATGTATTGAACTGGCATTCAGGGACACCTCTCCTCCTTTAATTTGTCCTATTCTTTTTTAAAGCCATCCAAGTTGGTGGCTTTAAAATCACCTCTCTGTCTTCTCTTCTCCCAGCTAAACATACTCCCGAACTCCCTCAACTGTTCCTCATAAGGTAGGGCTGCCATATGTCTGGATTTCCCCAGGCATTACCGGGATTTTAAAGGCAGAATTGATGTCTTGGGAGCGAAAGACGGTGCTTTGTCCTGGATCTTAGGCAAGTCAATCGAAAAACTAACTTTGGGGCGTTTTTGTAGGGGGAAAAAAGCTCAACTAATTTGGGGTGTCCTGGTTTGTATTTTTTGAAATACAGTGGTGCCTCGCTAGACGAATTTAATTTAATTTAATTGAGTCGCTGCGTATAGCGAAAAAATTGAAGTGCGGTTTCCCATAAGGTGCCTCGCAAGACGAGGGGAAAAAATTGTCTTGTGAGGCACCCTATGGGACGAAAAAACCCGTCTTGCGAAGCGCGCCATAGGAAACTTCGTCTTGCGAGTCTCCATTGAAATCGCAAAACGCTTTCGTTTAGTGAGTTTTTCGTCTTGTGAGGCATTCATCTAGCGAGGTACCACTGTATGGCAACTCTATCATAAGGCCCATTTTCTGTTTCTCTCCTGTCAACATAACACATGCTCATTGTTATGTACTGAGCTGAATCATAGAACAATAGGATCCACAATCAGCAGTCTGATTGGTCTGCAGGAGCCACCCAATCCAACTCCAGGTGGAAGTGAATCCGCAACCTGATTTGCCTGCAGGAGCAACCAATCAGGCTGCTGGCAGAAGTCAATCCGCAACCTGATTGGCCTGCAGGAGCAGCCAATTAGGCTGCTGGCAGAAGTCAATCCACAAACTGATTGACCCACAGGTGTAGCCAATCACGCAAAGTAGCCAATCACGCAAAGCCCATTGTGTAAATAATGTATATAAGCAGATGGTTTTGGGGAAAGGGCATTCTTCTCTTCTTCTCCTTGATGACTATGAGCTGAATAAAGAGCATGAAATTCACTCTCGACTCCGAGTATATTTCACTAAATTCTGGGTTCCTTGGGTCCTGGAGCTGAAGCCTGGATGCACGGTGCGATGCAGCGGTGCGGCAGGTGGCAGTGCTGCGGTGCAGTGCGTGGTGGCGGTCAACAGGATCCCACCTTCATCACCAGTGAAATATGCTCAGAGTCGAGAGTGAATTTCATGCTCTTCTGCCAGCAGCCTGATTGGCTGCTCCTGCAGGCCAATCAGGTTGCGGATTCACTTCCACCTGAAGTTGGATTGGGTGGCTCCTGCGGACCAATCAGACTGCTGATTCTGGATCCTATTGTTCTATGATTCAGCTCAGTACATAACACTCATCTTGCCAGGAGTGAAACTCATCACACACCTTTTGCAACATTTCAGGTTGAGGGAGCCAAGAAGCTGAGCTGATTCTGCAACACCCGACAGGAGCCCCTGTGGGGCACGCTCTCCCTTCCTCTGCCCTCCCCCCTGCTCTCTCCTCCAACCACCAGCCAGCCTTCAGTATCCCAACTCCCACCAGCCAACGCACTCAGGGCGGACTTTGGTAATCTTGTGTGCTCTGATGAGCCCCAAATTCAGCACCCCCAAATTGATCTTCTCAATTTTGTGCTCCCTTGCCTCGCTGCCCTCTGTGTGTGTGTGGGGGGGGGGAACCGCCCACACTTTCCCAAATCCGGCATTGAGCCCAGGAAAGCTGCCCTGGGGAGGACTGCCGCTTCATTCCACATGGCTGGCTTTCGACGCCCTGGAAGCGGGTGTCAGTTCTGAGCAAGCAGCACAGCGACACCAAGGCCATCGCTTGACAGATCCGCTGCCCGCCTCCTGACAGCCAGGAGAGAACCGGCAAGGGCTATCGCCGATGAATTTGACATGTTCGTGCCAGCAAAGCCAAGGCAAGCTTGCTTTTTAAAATGCTTGGTAAAGGGGTCCAGGTCGGAAAAAGGAAAAGGGAATTGAAATCTTTCACAGAATCCTAGAATTGTAGAGTTGGAAGGAGGGATCCAGATTCATCTAGTCCAACTACCTGCAGATGAATCTCAACTAAAGCATCCAGGACAGATGGCCAAGGCAACCACGGATGGATGGAGGCAATTCAGTTGTCTTCCTCTTCCTTGGCGATCCCTCATAGCCGAGTAAGATTGTCTTCCATAAACACGGTTTTAACAGGGAGTCCGTAAGTGACTGTGGAGGCCCATTCTGGATCCACACGTTCTTCCACAGTGGGGACATTAGTTTCCGGGGGGAGCTGATCATGGTGTGGATTTGCCAAGCATGCCTTCCTCTTAGCACGTTTCTCCCTTTCGTCCTGAGTTCGAGTGTCTTCAAAGCCCATGACACCTTTGGTAAAGGCTGTTCTCCAATTGGAGCGCTCGAAGGCCAGTGTTTCTCAGTTGTCAGAGTTTATACTACATTTTTTAGATTTGCCTTGAGACAGTCTTTAAACTTCTTTTGTTGACCACCAGCATTACGCTTTCCATTTTTAAGTTCGGAATAGAGTAGTTGCTTTGGTAGATGATCATCAGGCATCCGCACCAGTCCAACGAAGTTGATGTTGAAGAATCATCGCTTCAACACGGGTGATCTTTGCTTCTTCCAGTACACTGGCATTAGTTTGCCTGTCTTCCCAAGTGATGTGTGTCACAACATTGACAAAGGGACATCATTAGGCTAGCAACATGCCCATTCCTTTTATCATGTCACCTCTTCCTTGCCTTTTCTCTAGACTACGAAGTCCCCAATACTGCAGCGCAACCTTTCTTCACAACCCCCAGCTCTGCTTTCCTGGGGCTGATGGAAGCTGTAGTCGAAAAATATCTGGAGGGTGCCTGGTTGAGGACGGCTTCTTTTAAAGTCGTGGGGACTCTGGGGTGACGGTTGAGTCACACACGCGACACCAGCAAATTCCTCACTTTGACTCCCAGAGGCTTCTGACCTCTCGGCTTCATTTTTGATGTTTCAGAATTAAACTGGCACGGCAGATTGCGAAAATGCAATTAGCAAATGCGAGAGAGAACTTGTGGCTTGACACTCTTCAGGTCCGTTCAAGATCAAACAGTTTCAAGCCCAGAAGGGAAGAGGCGCCAGCTCAACGGCAAAGCTGTGCTTTGCATGGATGAGTTTCTGAGTTCAATTTCATTAATAAACAGGCATACATTATTATGATGATGATGATGATGATGATCACAGTGGTACCTCTGGTGGAGAGCCAATGTGGTGTAGTGGTTAAGAGCGGTAGACTCATAATCTGGGGAACCGGGTTCGCTTCCCCGCTCCTCCACATGCAGCTGCTGGGTGACCTTGGGCTAGTCACTTTTCTCTGAAGTCTCTCAGCCCCACTCATCTCACAGAGTGTTTGTTGTGGGGGAGGAAGGGAAAGGAGAATGTTAGCTGCTTTGAGACTCGTTCGGGTAGTGATAAAGCGGGATATCAAATCCAAATCCAATCCAAACTCTCTCTTTTTTTTTTAAAAAAAATATATTTTTATTAATTTTCCAATTAAAACCAATTATATCACATTCATTATTTCAAATTATACACATATATATCAATCAAACCGAATGTTATGCCAAATCATCTAGAAAATTTTTTTGGGTTCCCATGCTTCAAGAAATTGGGGATTCCTCGCAACCGTCCACTGCCGTCTTTTTTCTAAAGTTCAAATCGTCTCTCCGAGTTCATAATAATCCAGATCTTTCCCTTACAGTCACATAGATGTTTTCCTCTTTCAACCGATTATTTCCCAGCTGCTGAGATAAATGTCAAACAAAGTTTCACAAATGTTCTTTCTCCTGTGTGAGTTAATCAGTCGAGCCTCCCCATAAATCTTCTTGGTCTGGAGCGTCCCTATTGCGTCGACTCTCAACACGGAGCAGCGCCATCTTAAAAAAACTCAAATCACTTTCGTTTTCTCTCATAGATTAACGATCTTTATAAAATTTACAGCTTTTCCAGGCAGAAGAACCAGACCTCACACATGCATAGACTCTTGGTAAATTAATGGATCTCCTTGCCCTATAGCTGAACTTAGCTTCAGGTCGCTGCTCCAATTCAAAGTGCGTCACAACTCATAAATCCTCCGAACGCGTCCAGGCACTCCTCCCATCCAACTAGAGGGGGGCTTTTCTCGTCAGCAACTCCTCATCTTCAAAAAATATACTCAATAACAACAGTTTATAAAGTTCAACTCACACAGTCTTTTACTTCTCTTTCACTCCAAACAAGCCAGGACATCACGTCTGGGAAGGTACGAAGTAACTCATATGAAAAAAAATAAAAAAGAAAGACTCGCTTCCCTTATCGCTCCGTCCCCATCAATCCTTCTTCCAGATGAAATACAGCCTTTAACTCCTCACCCTCAGCAGCATAGATTTCTCGGCAGTAAACAGCGCTTCTGCCCCTCCTTCTGAAGTATGTCCATAGATTTAAGCCTAATTATCTTCTTTAATCATGGAAATCCCCGCCATGCAGATTAGCGTCCGGGAGTCCTGGCCCTCGTAAGTGCTTCAGCCCAAGCTCCCCCCACTCCATAAACAGTCGGAGTGGGTCTGGGGGCATCGCGGGCCAGCGGCCCCTCTCCGTAACCCCCGGAGAGGGTAGGGGGTTGCCATTTACTCCCCTAGCAACCGCCAAATTCCTTACGAAGGTCAGAGGGATGGAAAACAGGTCCGCCATTCCTGCAGGCGGAAACCGGAACCTCCAATCCAAACTCTCTGGTTGCGAACGGGATCCGTTCCGGAGGCCCATTCGCAACATGAAAAGGCCGCATCCTGAAGCACCAAGTCTGCACGCGCGCGTGACACAATTCGGCGCTCATGCGCAAAGCGCGATCTAGCGCTTCTGAGAACGTGCACCCGCTGAACCCGGAAGTAACCCGTTCCGGGACTTCCAGGTGCGGCACGTCCGTAACTTGAAAAGACCCGCAGCGGACGTAACATGAGGCATGACTGCTGCTACCAGCCAGGAGGACTCACCTGCTCAGCGCCTGAAGGCCCCAGTCCTGCCACTCACCACCTGGCCCAGGGCTGTTGCTGCCCCTGCTGCTGGGCAGAGAGGGCTCTGTTTTGTTTTGTTTTTTGTTCAAATTCCTGTTATTTTTTACCTATGTTATTTTAAATTGTATTAAGACTGTATTCTTAGTTTTAGATTTTGATTTATGTGGAAATTGTTTTCCATTCAGTTGTGTATTTTTTTGATGTGGTTTATGTATTGTTTGTGACTTTTGTAATTGTGCTATTGCTGTGTTGTTTTGATATTCGATTGGGAGCCGCCCAGAGTGGCTGGGGAGACTCAGCCAAATGGCCAGGGTACAAAATTATTATTATTATTATTATTATTATTATTATTAAAATATATCCATTATTATTATTAATACCAAAACTTACAAAAATTTAGACGACATACAAATGCAACTGTCTTTTCCAGAGATTGTGTGTGATGCTTTGTTCTTCACAAGTGCTGTTTTATTCATATTATTACTATTGTTGCCTTTCCTTTCCTTTTTTCTTTCCTTTTCTTTCTCATGCTCCTTTTTAATACCTGTTCAATTAGGATAACTTCAAAGGGTCTACTCGTTCCCAGCATACGGAGGTAACAATGGGAGAATGCCCTATTATTAAAGGTTCCCAGCTAGAAAAAAAGCACAGGGAAATCTCATTCATGCAACAGAGCACTCAGAACACATATTACATGATACGTCTCCAAGCCTGCTTTGCAAATAGCATCTTTTGTCTGCCCGCCGGACCATTAGAGCAAAAAACAGAACGGGTCTGTGAAGCAGGCAAGACAAAACATGCTGTTTAGGTTTCCTTCCATCACAGCTTTTGTAATCTTGGCCACCTTACAGGCCAATTAAACTTTTTGGGAAGATGGACTGTCTTGGTGTAATGCAGTCTTCCCCAGGCTGATGTCGTTGGACTACAACTCCCATCATTCCCAGCCAGCAGGGTCCATGCTAAGGGACGATGGGAGTTGTAGTCCTGGAGATCCATGGGTACCACAGCTCTGGTGTTGGCAGTACTGAGTTAGATGGACCAGTGGTCTGACTTGGTCCAAGGCAGCGTCCTGCGTCCCTGGAGATGCCGGGATTCGAACGCGGAGACTTCTGCATTCCAAGCAAGTGTTCTGCAACTGAGTGGCGGGCTTTCCTGAGACGCCGCAAGTACAACTGCAAGTCAGAACTATTTTAATATTTGACACGCCGGAAGGGCGGACCCGGCGGCGCATTTCTTTTATCCGTGCACCATCTAGTTTTGCTACTGTAATTATCATCCTATTTTATTTTCTTGGAGAGGGCAAAATACACCACTGACGGGTTAATGTGCCTTTAAAAAAACAAAAAACACCTGCAATTAATGAGCTAGTGGATTCCTTGTGGGAACGGCTTGCAGCCCTTAAAAACCAGCATATCCAAGAAAGTTCATGCCACCCGTTGAGGCCAAATTTATGTCACCCATGTGAGGGTGTTCCCTGGTATTTGGTCACAGGGTAGGGATTGCAAAAGGGACAGAGCTTTTTGAACATGAGCTAATGTCTAGCAGAAACCTAGGAGTTGCAACATGCTTTCTGCTGTTTGTGCAAAAGCCAGTAACTGCTGGCAAACTGCGCTGAGCAAAAGCATGACAACAACGAGGAAGTAAATAGAGGAAGCATGGAAGTAGGGCTTGGATCGGATGCACAGGCAAGAGTGGAGCAGAGTAAACAAGAGATTGGCAGATGAATCAGAAAATCCGCCCTTCAGATCTTGTCTCTGCCATGAGGCACTAAAATCAACTGACGGGATTATTATTATTATTATTATTATTACTACTTCCATATTTATTATTTATACCCCGCCCATCTGGCTGGGTTTCCCCAGCCACTCTGGGCAGCTTCCAACAAATACCAAAATACATTAAAATATCACAGATTAAAAACTCCCTAAACAGGGCTGCCTTTAGGTCTTTAAGCAGAGGCTTGACAGGTATATGTCAAGAATGCTTTGATGGTGTTTCCTGCTTGGCAGGGGGTTGGACTGGATGGCCCTTGTGGTCTCTTCCAACTCTACGATTCTATGATTCTAGGTGTTTTCTAAATGCCAGGTAGTTGTTTATCTCCTTGACCTGCGATGGAAGGGCGTTCCACAGGGCGGGCGCCACCACCGAGAAGGCCCTCTGCCTGGTTCCCTGTAGCTTTGCTTCTCGCAGTGACGGAACCGCCAGAAGACGTAATGGAGTTTTCAGCGTGGGGGAGCATTTGATCACATGACACCCGCTCCCCAGAAGACTGTGCCATGTACATTATTATTTATTATTTATACCCTGCCCATCTGGCTGGGTTTTCCCTGCCACTCTGGGCGGCTTCCAACAAATACCAAAATACATTAAAATATCAGAGATTAAAAACTTCCCTAAACAGGGCTGCCTTTAGGTGTTTTCTAAATGCCAGGTAGTTATTTATCTCCTTGACCTGCGATGGAAGGGCGTTCCACAGGGCGGGTGCCACCACCGAGAAGGCCCTCTGCCTGGTTCCCTGTAGCTTTGCTTCTCGCAGTGAGGGAACCGCCAGAAGGCCCTCGGCGCTGGACCTCAGTATCCGGGCTGAACAATGGGGGTGGAGACGCTCCTTCAGGTATATAGGACCGAGGCCGTTTAGGGCTTTAAAGGTCAGCACCAACTCTTTGAATTGTGCTCGGAAACGTACTGGGAGCCAATGTAGGTCTCTTAGGACTGGTGTTATGTGCTCCCGGTGGCCGCTCCCAGTCACCAGTCTAGCTGCCGCATTCTGGATTAATTGCAGTTTCCGGGTCACCTTCAAAGGTAGCCCCACGTAGAGCGCATTGCAGTAGTCCAAGCGGGAGATAACTAGAGCATGCACCACTCTGGAGAGACAGTCTGCGGGCAGGTAGGGTCTCAGCCTGCGTACCAGATGGAGCTGGTAGACAGCCGCCCTGGACACAGAATTGACCTGTGCCTCCATGGACAGCTGTGAGTCTAAAATGACTCCCAGGCTGTGCACCTGGTCCTTCAAGGGCATGACTTTACATAAGCTGCTCCTGCTCAAAATGCAATATGGAGAAAACAGCAATTGAAGACTGACCTTACAGGGCCGTTGTGAGGATATTGCATGTGAAACACTTTTCGACTGAAAAATACTAAGAACGGTTAACTCAGGCATCCCCAAACTTCGGCCCTCCAGATGTTTTGGACTACAATTCCTGTCATCCCTGACCACTGGTCCTGTTACCTAGGGATCATGGGAGTTGTAGGCCAAAACATCTGGAGGGCCGCAGTTTGGGGATGCCTGGGTTAACTCCTCCCCACTGACAGTTCTCCCGGGTCTTTAGCGTGAGTAGATTTTCAGTAGCTGAAACTTTCCCTCCCCTTTGCATTTGTTATGTGGCTTTCGATGGTGGTAGGACGGCAGATTTTCGACAGGTGTGAATCCCCCTGCACCAAATCTCAGCGCTGGAGAAAGCTTCATCAGTTGAACGTCAGCCTGTCATACATTTCTTAAAAGGACAGGAAGCCTGCTAGATACATAATGGCAGCCAGTGATCACATCAGGATATTGCATTCTGTTTTCCAAATGAGATGGAATGTGGGGTCCCTCCAGATGGGTGTTTTGTGGGCATCTCCTGCAACATGCCATCGAGGCAGTCATAGTCTTCTCCTTTGGCGATCCCTCGTAGCCGAGTAAGATTGTCTTCCATAAACATGGTTTTAAAATGACTCTGCAAGTGACCATAGCTGCCAAGTTTTTGCTTTTCTCGCGAGGAAGCCTATTCAGCATAAGGGAAAATCCCTGTAAAAAAGGGATAACTTGGCAGCTATGCAAGTGACTGTGGAGGCCAATTCTGGATCCACACGTCCTTCCACACTGGGGACATTGGTTTGCAGGGGGAGTTGATCACGGTGAAGGTTTGCCAAGCATACCTTCCTCTTAGCACATTTCTCCCTTTCACCCTGAGTTTGAGCATCTTCAAAGCCCATGAAACCTTTGGTAAAGTCTGTTCTCCAGTTGGAGCGCTTGCAGGCCAGTGTTTCCCAATTGTTGGCATTTATACAACATTTTTAAAGATTTCCCTTGAGAGAGTCTTTAAACCTCCTTTGTTGACCACCAGCATTACGCTTTCCATTTTAAAGTTTGGGATAGTGTCTTTGGAAGACGATCATCAGGCATCTGCAAAACATGACCAGTACAACGAAGTTGATGTTGAAGAATCATTGCTTCAATAATAAATAATAATAATAATTTATTATTTATACCCCGCCCATCTGGCTGGGTTTCCCCAGCCACTCTGGGCGGCTTCCAACAGAAAAATAAAACACAGTAATCTATCAAACATTAAAAGCCTCCCTAAACAGGGCTGCCTTCAGATGTCTTCTAAAAGTCTGGTAGTTGTTTTTCTCTTTGACATCTGATGGGAGGGCGTTCCACAGGGTGGGCGCCACTACCGAGAAGGCCCTCTGCCTAGTTCCCTGCAACTTGGCTTCTCGCAACGAAGGAACCGCCAGAAGGCCCTCGGTGCTGGACCTCAGTGTCCGGGCAAAATGATGGAGGTGGAGACGCTCCTTCAGGTATACTGGACCGAGGCCATTTAGGGCTTTAAAGGTCAGCACCAACACTTTGAACTGTGCTCGGAAACACGGGTGATCCTTGCTTCTTCCAGTACACTGGCATTAGTTCGCCTGTCTTCCCAAGTGATGTGCAATTTTTTTTTGGAGACACCATTGATGGAATCTTTGGTGTATAACCGCTCCAACGCCCTCAAGAGTGCAAATCATAACCACACAATAAAAAAGACTTTTATATACACAAAGGTGTAAAAGACTCATCTTTACCAACAATGGAGGAATGACTGTTAAAATGATTGGATTTAGCCGAGATGGAGAAATGGACATGATTAAGCAGAGAAAAGTCATTGTTAACACTTACTAAAGATTGGAAACCTCTTATCGACTTTTTGCATGAAAAAGAAAATGAATTAAGGACATTTGGGCTTGAAGATGATGCTGGTTTATAGAAAGTGGTTTTGATAGGTGTAATATTGGAGTGGATGAGTTGAATAACGTTTATAAATAGCTGATAGACATTGAATTAGGCCTTTATTTTCCTTCTTTTATTTTCTCACTCTAGTTCTTCGCTTTCTTTCTTCTCTTTCCTGTCACTCTTTCTCTCCTCCTTTCTAACTCTCTTTTTCTAGTCTGTGCTTTTATCTAGATTAACATCTTACTTTTGTTAAAAAAAGGTATTTCATAATAATTTCTGCATACCTATTTCTAAATTCCAATAAAATCTGTGTTTGTTTGTTTTTGGAAAAAGAGTGCAAATCATAACCACACATGGATATTTGGATGGGTCCTAATCCTGGCCCAAGATACTGTCGGTGCACATGTAGTGGAAGAAAGAGCTGTTGTCTTTTATGGAAAATCGGCATAAACAACACTGGAGACATGAGTTGCCATACATACGGATTTCCCCGGACATTTTGCTTGCGGCTGCAGTATTCAGGACGTCCGGCAACCCAATCTTCTGCCGATTTCTGAAGATAGGCACAAGGACAGGACAGCCCTGCTTGTGTTGCAAAGATCCGGAATTGCCGATTGAGGCGGCTGGGGTGAAACCCGACTCGATGGCAAAGCAAATGCCATTAAACATTTAGAAAGGAGATGGGGCAGTTTCTCCCTGCCCTGCCAAGGTAGGCAACCCGGCCGCCTTCTCCCGTACAGGGTTGAGATCAGTTAGAAGACAGAGCCTGTGCCGTTTATATTTTGTTGCTCTGAATTTGCTTTGAAATTGCTGAGGGCTTGACGGATTTAATTGGCAGGGCCGAATCAAAGTGGATGTTTACTTCCCTAGGAAAGAGCTTAACCCCCTCTTTAATTCCAAAGTGAAATTATATATTTTTTTCCAAGTGAGAGATGTTTACAGAAAGCCTCGCTGTTTATGTGACCGAGGAAATCCGTAATTGGAAATTGCTGAGCCAGGGCTGGTCATCCTGAATTTTTGCAACTCTCTGTGTGTGGAGAAGGAATTTCTAAGACACTATCTCAGGTGCGCATGAGAGTCACAACCCCATAGTCGCCTTTGACTGGAGTTAGCCATCCTTTTTCCAAGGACAGTCCCGGAATTACAAAAACCATCCCGGCTCCTGATTTGATCCTGGAATATCCCATTCCCCACCACCGCCACCCTGAGGTGAGCTTGGGGAGGAGGATGAGCTGGTGCTTGTGCTGAACAGTGGCGGCTGCGAAGGAGCGCCCCATTGCCTCTCCACGGCCACTGCTGCTGGCCTCTTCCACCCAAGACCCAGCTCCACCTGATGCGTCAGCTCTGAAGAGCAGGCAGGGGCAGGGCTGCCTTGGGCGGGGAAAATAAGGGGAGCAGAGTGTAAGGAGTCTGGATTTTTTAAAATAAAAATTGCTTTGTGCATCTGTGTCTATTCTTGCCCCTTCTAAAATTTATTTATTGGTGTGTGTTTTTTCTTTCTTTTTGTAAATCTACCAAAGGATGAAATAAAATAAAACCAGGGTTTTCTCAGTACAGTGGTACCTCGGTTTGCGACCGCAATCCATTCCGCGGAGCCGGTCGCTCCCTGAATCGGTCGCTTGCCGAGGGCATGCTTCTGCGCGTGCGCAAAGCGCCGATAGAGCGCTTCTGCGCATCTGAGCGCCGCGGAACCTGGATGTAAAGACTTCCGGGTCTGCGGTGGTCGGAAACCGAAGCGGTCGCAAATGGAGGTTTGACTGTACAGTGGTACCTCAGGTTACAAACGCTTCAGGTTACAGACTCCGCTAACCCAGAAATAGTACCTCGGGTTAAGAACTTTGCCCCAGGATGAGAACAGAAATCACGCGGTGGAGGCCCCATTAGCTAAAGTGGTACCTCAGATTAAGCACAGTTGAGAACGGAATGAATTACTGGTAAGTTCTTAACCCAAAGTACCACTGTACATTTTAGGAGGCTATTAGCCCTGTGTCCTGTTGCTGAAATACTGGTGGTGGTGGGGATGGGACAAAAACGGGGTGTGCGTGTATCAAGAAGGGTTCAGTTTGTGGGGAGTGAGAAATGTCCCTACTTTCATCTGAGGAAAGTTTGGAGAGCATGTGACTTCTCTCCAGCCAGGCAGAATGCGGCACATGTGATATATGGCGGAATACCCTGGAAACTCCCTTCACCTCTGCTGGTTTTCAGTCTGCAAAACCGTTTCTTTAGCTTCTTATTGAGTTGCTTTATAGGCTTCTCCCCGGAAAGATGTACAGAAATGAAGGCCAATCGTACCTCCAGCTTAGAGTTGTCAACTTTCTTTATCGACTCTGCTTCTGTGCCTTTTGACAGCGGCGTAGAAGCTAAGCAAGAAAACCTTTGCCCTTTCTTTATTTCTTTCTTCTTCGTAGCCAAGGAGGATTGTCTTCCATAAACACGGTTTTAACAATGAGTCTGTAAGTGATTGTGGAGGCCAATTCTGGATCCACACGTCCTTCCACAGTGGAGACATTGGTTTCTGGGCGGGAGTTGATCATGGTGTGGATTTGCCAAGCGTGCCTTCCTCTTAGCACGTTTCTCCCTTGCGTCCCGAGTTCGAGTGTCTTCAAAGCCCATGACACCTTTGGTAAAGGCTGTTCTCCAATTGGAGCGCTGACAGGCAATCACCTTGTCCTCGTGAGTGGGCTTGCACATTCCTTTGACCCTTGTGAGTGAAGCGTTTGCCCTTTACTTCTTTCCCTGCTGAGGAAACTGCCAATAGCTTAATTTCTGCATCGATGTTCTGTGAATGTCCCGGACACTGTAGAGCATATTCTCTTTCATTGCCCATTGTACAGTACGCTCCGTCAACGTGTGCTGTCTTTTGGGTGGTCTGAAACCCCAGCAAGGTGAAAGTGTGGGATTCTGCCTATCTGACGTTGACCAAAGGGTAACGGTGGGGGTAGCCGAGTTTTTGGTAGCAGTCCTCCAAGGAGCAGGCTAACAAGCAAAACCATAGATTCTACACACACACACACACACACACACACACACACACACACACACACACTCAGTCTATGTAGCCAACTGCTGCCTTTTTAAATATATATTTCAAGGCTCGTATATGTTATTTTCTCTTTTATGGTTTTATTTGTAAAATGCCTAATAAAGGTCTGATAAGTACAGTGGTCTTGAGTACTCACTGGAAGGACAGATCGTGAAGCTGAGGCTCCAGTACTTTGGCCACCTCATGAGAAGAGAAGAATCCTTGGAAAAGACCCTGATGTTGGGAAAGATGGAGGGCACTAGGAGAAGGGGACGACAGAGGACGAGATGGTTGGACAGTGTTCTCGAAGCTACGAACATGAGTTTGACCAAACTGCGGGAGGCAGTGGAAGACAGAAGTGCCTGGCGTGCTCTGGTCCATGGGGTGCTCTGGTCCATGGGGTCACAAAGAGTGGGACATGACTAAACGACTAAACAACAACAACAACAAAAGTACAGTGGTACCTCGGTTTATGAACACAATTGGTTCCGGAAGTCTGTTCATAAACTGAAGCGTTCATAAACTGAAGCGAACTTTCCCATTGAAAGTAATGGAAAGCGGATTAATCCGTTCCAGATGGGTCCGCGGCGTTCGTAAACCGAAAATTCGTCAACCGAGGTGTTCGTAAACCGAGGTTCCACTGTAAGTAAGTAATCTCTGCATCACACAGCTGTTCCCAGGACCCAGGAAAAACCGTTGGCAATCACACACATCCCATTTGGAAGGTGTAAGAAGGAAGGAGTGTTTTTTGATGAGCACGGCTGGAACTAGAAGCCAATAGTCCCACTGGGATGTGCTTGGTAACATGGGAGATATCTATGTAGCTTGTCCCACTAACTGCATTTGGGTTCGGTTCCCAGCGATTGCTGTTTCCACTCTGGTTCTCTAATGGCTTTGAAACACTTCAGCTCCATCTCTCTGTTTACAGCTGCAATGTAACTCCTGTAAATATTTAACTTGGGCGAAAAAGACAAGACAAAAAAAAAATCATGGGAAAGGAGAACAGCTCCTCTGCTTTAAAGAAAGCAATAGGCTTAGCTGCTCTCCTTAGCCATGAGGACTGAAACCTCGGCGGATTTGATGTGACGGAAGACCAGATTGCAGGAGGGGATGTTTTCCCGACCCTGGAAGCCGCCAGCGAGTGCCACAACCAACAGACAGGGTAGATACTTCCCCAGTATTAATCAATAATGGCCAAGAAGAGCTCGTTATTCATTAAAACCTGGACGCCATGCTCCCAGGCATCAATCAATCCCTTTCATAGGCCTCTCTTTGCAGTCACATTCTTGATAAGTGATCTCTTGGGTTAATATGTTTTTTTGTTCCCAAGGGAGTCACGGAGCCTATGTATTCTAACTTCCCGTATCTTATTCGCAGGCCGTTCGGATGGAGTGACTCTCCCAGCAACACGCTACTGACTCGGACCTTGTTTGCTGAACAAAAGGCCTCTTATTCCACCACCGGATCACATTCCTGCTTATCTCGGTGCCATGCTCTCCTCGGCCAAGAGTTCTGGAGCTGTGCTTGCCTGGCAATGGCACGACGCTTCAGGTTGGTCCGCCGTACAAACTCAGGCCTGTTGGAAGTCCGGTGGATATTTTTTTTTTGACTGGTGCAATTTGGCTTGCTGTCTTCTGCACACTTTAAAATCTCTATCCTACTGTTCAGCAAGCTGGATCACTGTTTTATTTATTAAATGCAGCTAGTAATTTTTTAAAAGCTTCAGACAAACCACAGGGAACAGCAAGAACAACAGCAGCAATAATAATAATAATAATAATAATAATAATAATAATAATAATAATAATAAATAGGCAGCAATAAAGAAAGCAGCCGGGGTGACATAAATTATCCATGAAAAGTTCTGAAAAATAAGATTGTTTTCACCGAAAGCTGAAAAGCTGAAACCTAGTTGCTGCTTAAAAGAATATAAAGTTACACGCCACCTGTCTCTGAGCAGAGCAGTGGCGTAGCATGGGTTGTCAGCACCCGGGGCAAGGCAAGTAATTTGCGCCCCCTAACCCGTGGATTTTAGCACTCGAGTCCCCCTGCACCCCCCACGCTACGCCACTGGTGTGGGGAAGCCACTCAAGAAGGTCGCGGACAACGAAGGGGCAGCGGCGGCGGCGAGGCAGCCCGGTCTTTTAGTGGAGAGGGTATTCCCCTCGCCGCGGTGGCTAGGCTGGCTAAGGGTACTGGAAATGACGCGGTGGCTAGGCTGGCTAAGCGCGCCCCCCCAGATGTTGCGCCCGGTGCGGCCGGGCCCCCCTGCACCCCCCACACTACGCCACTGGAGCAGAGAGAGGGGTTCCAGGCACTCACCAAGGGTTTAGCTTCCTTGGAATGAAGCTCAGTGTCTTTAGGATAAATGCTTTTCTTACACATGTATGCAACCTGAGCATAAGATGGAGGCGCTCAGGGCATTAACACCTCAACAGATCTTTGGATCCAGCACACAGCAAGCAGGTTTCTGTGTCTCCGGCTTCCAGCTCAGCCCCCTCACCAAGCTCTAGCTATTGTTCTCCTATACAGCAGGTGATAGCTGGTTTTCAACTTTGTGATCTATCACCAGCTAAACATCTCAATCTATTGATGTACTGATATATCGCAATGGAAGGGAGCGGGTGGGGCCGTGGTCTAAACCACTGAGCCTCTTGGGCTTGCCGATCGGAAGGCCGGCGGTTCGAATCCCTGCGACGGGGTGAGCTCCCATTGCTCTGTCCCAGCTCCTGTCAACCTAGCAGTTCGATAGCACACCAATGCGAGTAGATAAATAGGTACCGCTGCAGCGGGAAGGTAAATGGCATTTCCATGCGCTCTGGTTTCCATCATGGTGTCCCGTTGCGCCAGAAGAGGTTGAGTCCTGCTGGCCACATGACCCGGAAAGCTGTCTGTGGACAAACGCCGGCTTCCTCGGCCTGAAAAATGAGATGAGCGTCGTAACCCCATAGTCAACTGGACTTAACCGTCCAGGGGTCCTTTACCTTTTTTACCTATATCACAAGGCCTGAAATAAAGATGGAGCTATGGAGAGACATTGACTGGCTTCATGGTTTTCCCCACCTTGTGATTTTTGCATAGCACACACACACACACACACACCTTGATTCGCGATATATTGCCAGGTAGGTCAAAAATTATGAAACCGATAATCACAATACGGACTTCAAACCAGTTTTGGACGATATATTGCTCAACCCTAATAGTAGGTACCGGTAGGAGGGAAAGCCCATCGAGCGCCGCGACTTCATTGTATCTCTTCTAACCTTGCTCATTCTTTTTTTTTTTAATTTTAAAAAGCTTTATTTCTTATTTTTTTTAAAAAAAGTTACATACATACAAACCATATAATCAACCAATTCAACACAAAAAAGTAAACACAAATATAACTGCAAATAATATATACACCAAAATATACACCAAAACTCTGAAGAACAGAACCACAACAAAAAAAGAAGAGAAAAAGAAGAAGAAAAGAGAAAAAGAGGAAAGGAAGCAAAAAAGAAAGAAAGGAAAAAAAAAGGGGGGGAAAGAAAGATGGATGTATGTATATATACATATAAGAATAAAAAGGAAAAAAAAGAAAAGAAAAAGAAGAGAAAAAAAAATTAAAAATTAAAAAAAGCTTCCGATTGTTGATATACCGTTTCTCACCATTTTCAATTTTCCCTGTCTTCCTCTTCTTTATTTTCCCACCCTTTGTGGGTAACTATTGCTCATTCTTTTGGGATGTTGATAAGTATACTTAAGTGACAAGGCCACTATCATATAAATAAATTTGTCTGACTAGTTCGACAACCTTCTGTCTTAGATTCGAACTCTCATTGGGTACACGGCCAGAAGAACTGGAAGGGATAGGGAAAACAGCCTCAAATCTCACATCGGACGCTTGGTACCGCTCACTCTGGAGTATAATGGATAAAATCATGCATAATTTGAGGTTTCAACAAGGACCAGAAACCCCCGAGACTTTTCATAAGATTTGGCATTCTTTTAGGACACGTGCAGCAAAACCACCATTTCTTCTCACAAACCTCAGACTAATCTGATAATCGAGGGCAACCCAGAGATGGGCAAGGTATAAAGAATAAAATTAAAATTATTGTTCTGTAGATAACACCGATAGTCTTTACTTCGACTTTGTTATTTTAACCCACATGCAATTGGACTCATTTTACGTGCCTATCTAACAGTTTGGTTTTTCATCTTTTTAATTTCCGTCTGGTGTTATAACGCTTCTCTCTGTTTTATATACCGTTGCAAAATGAAACATTAATTTTAAAAAAAACTTTACAAAAAAAAGCCCCAAATAATTGAAAGGGATTCAGGGCATCATCCAGAATGACTCTGACGCCAGAGTCACAACACCAGTAATAAATATAGCTGGGATAGCTCAGTCGGTAGAGTGTAATAAAATAAATAATAATAATAATATTTATACCCTGCCCATCTGGCTGGGTTTCCCCAGCCACTCTGGGCGGCTTACAGCATCTATAAAACATAGTAAAATATCAAACATTAAAAACTTCCCGATCCAGGGCTGCCTTCGGGGGACTTCTAAAAGTTGTGTACTGTAGTGCTTTATCTCCTTGGCATCTGAAGGGAGGGCGTTCCACAGGGAGGGTGCCACTACCGAGAAGGCCTTCCGTGTGAGAGACTTAATCTCAGGGCCGTGGGTTCGAGGCCCGTGTTACGCTAAATTTCCCTGCCTTGCAGAGGCTTGTACTAAATGACCCCTGGGGTCCCTTCCAACACTACAACGCGATGAATAATAAAATGGAAGAAAACACACATCGAGATCGACAGCACGGACGTTGGCCTGGAGATTTTGCAGGGCAGTGTGTGTGCATTTTGCGGAGCGTCTCCTGGGCTCCCCTTGACACCTTGTGCAAGGTGAACTGCAGCTGCACATGGTGCGCTCCGGAGGCTGCGACGGCGGCCGAAGCGCTGATCCTATTATCCGCCTGCTGTCGCTGGAGAGCGCGACGGAAACTCTCCCATTGTGTTGGCAGTAATTGCTTTGCCTCCAGTCGGTGCCGCTTCAAAGGGAGCAGGCGGTCTGAACAGCCACAGGGTGCCCAAGCCGCAGGGCGAGAGGAACCGGCTGAAAATGCCAGAGCTCCAGCTGAGCACTGTTTGCTCGTGTGCTGCGGTGTGTGCCGTGCACGTAAGCAGGCTGCTCAGACCTGTCCCGAGACGCTTTTAGCCCTCCCAGCTGCTGGTGCATCGTGGCAAGATGGTCGCATTCGGACCATCCATTTAAAGATCCCTGCAAAGGATCCTGGGAACTGTAGTTTGTTAAGGGTGGCTGCATGAGGGGCGAACTACAGTTCCCAAGATTCTCTGGGGGAAGCATTGGCTGTTAAAATTGGTACGTATGTGCTTTAAATCGTACGTACAGCGTACATGGAACTTTGTAGTAGTAGAATCATAGAGTTGGAAGAGACCACAAGGGCCATCCAGTCCAACCCCCTGCCAAGCAGGAAACACCATCAAAGCATTCTTGACATATGCCTGTCAAGCCTCTGCTTAAAGACCTCCAAAGAAGGAGACTCCACCACACTCCTTGGTAGCAAATTCCACTGCCGAACAGCTCTTACTGTCAGGAAGTTCTTCCTAATGTTTAGGTGGAATCTTCTTTCTTGTAGTTTGAATCCATTGCTCCGTGTCCGCTTCTCTGGAGCAGCAGAAAACAACCTTTCTCCCTCCTCTATATGACATCCTTTTATATATTTGAACATGGCTATCATATCACCCCTTAACCTTCTCTTCTCCAGGCTAAACATACCCAGCTCCCTAAGCCGTTCCTCATAAGGCATCGTTTCCAGGCCTTTGACCATTTTGGTTGCCCTCTTCTGGACACGTAGTAGTAGTAGTAGTAGTAGTAGTAGTAGTAGTAGTAGTTTATTTAAACTGCGCCCATCTGGCTGGGTTTCCCCAGCCACTCTAGGTGGCTCCCAACAGAATTAAAAGCATAATAAAACATCAAACATTAAAAACTTCCCTAAACAGGGTTGCCTTTAGATGTCTTCTAAAAGTCAGATAGTTGTTTATTTCCTTGACATCTGACGGGAGGGTGTTCCACAGGGTGGGGGCCACCACCGAGAAGGCCCTCTACCTGGTTCCCTGTAACTTCGCTTCTCGCAGGGAGGGAACCGCCAGAAGGCCCTCGGCACTGGACTTCAGTGTCTGGGCAGAACGATGGGGGTGGAGATGCCCCTTCAGGTCTCCTGGGCCAAGGCCGTTTAGGGCTTTCAAGGTCAGCACCATATGTTAGATTTCATTGGCTGCAACCAGGTGCTTCAGAAATATTATTTCCTTCTTCAAAAGTCTGTTTTGGCAACCCAGCCCAGCTGGCAGACTTGATGCGACATCTCACAGAGCTTATTCCGCCTCGCTGGAAATAAAAAGGCCTGTAGGGGGAAGGGTTGCAGTCCAACTGTAAGCATCTGTCTCGCATGCCACGAATTTCAGGTTCAGCGTCTCCAGGTAGGGAATGTCAATAATATCTGGAAACCCCAGAGAGCCTCTGCCAGTCAGTGCAGGTTATATGGGGCAAGGTGGACCAATGGTGATCTGACTTGGTATATCCCTGGATTCCCAAAGCAATTAGGCTCATCCTAGGTCGGTGGGGTGGGGTAGTGGTTAGAGTGTCAGCCTAGGACCTAGGTCGACCTTGGGTGACCTTGCTCCAGTCGCTGCTCTTCAGCCTAACAGGATCCGCTCCCTGTTCCTGATACGCTTGCAGATCTCTTCGCCTCGAAACCTGTAAAGAAAACCATGCAAAGAAAATATGAAGGAGGAAGACAGAATTAAGGTTATCAGTTTGTATATTGAGCTGCCTTAAGACTGTGTTGTTGTTGTTGTTGTTAATATCCCGCCTTTTCTGCAGACCAGGACGGCTGAACCAGAATAAAACAGCAGAGATACAATACAAAAAGCCTAAAAACCTAGAAAAGGCAATGATTGAGAAGTAATTTCAACTTGCATCTTTAAATAAGTTTAATAAAGTGTGTGTGTGTGTGTGTGTGTGTGTGTGTGTGTATATATATATATATATATATATATATATATATATATATATATATATATCTGGGCACCACAGTTCAAGAAGGATACTGACAAGGTGGAACGTATCCAGAAGAGGGCAACCAAAATGGTCAAAGGCCTGGAAACGGTGCCTTATGAGGAACGGCTTAGGGAGCTGGGTATGTTTAGCCTGGAGAAGAGAAGGTTAAGGGGTGATATGATAGCCATGTTCAAATAAATAAAAGGATGTCATATAGAGGAGGGAGAAAGGTTGTTTCCTGCTGCTCCAGAGAAGCACACACGGAGCAATGGATTCAAACTTCAAGAAAGAAGATTCCACCTAAACATTAGGAAGAACTTCCTGACAGTAAGAGCTGTTCGGCAGTGGAATTTGCTACCAAGGAGTGTGGTGGAGTCTCCTTCTTTGGAGGTCTTTAAGCAGAAGCTTGGCAGCCATCTGTCAGGAATGCTTTGATGGTGTTTCCTGCTTGGCAGGGGGTTGGACTGGATGGCTCTTGTGGTCTCTTCCAACTCAATGATTCTATATATAAAATAGTGGGTTACCTTACCAAGGGAATTTGGACTTGTGGGTCACCATACCAAGAAAGTTTGGGAACTGCTGCTTTACCTTGTAAGCTGGTGTTCAGGGACTGTCTTGGGTCAGACAATATCTAAGCTGCTCGAGGAGCTGAAGAGTGGTGTGCAAATGCTCAAAACAAATGCATGAAGGGAAACAAAGAAATGAAACAATGTCCTGGCTGGTGTCAGCTGCCCAGATATGTGACTGGGAGGATAATATATTTAAAAGGTGAATTTGGGAGAAGAGCTTTGGCATGCGTTCAGCTCTGGCCTGGATCTGTGGAGGAGAGAGGAAGGGGAGGAGTTTTACTGCATTTTTGGATTTGGTTTTTAACCACAATGTTTTAATGTTTAAGGGTGTGTGTGTGTGCAGTCGCTTTAAACGTGTGTTTTTTCTCTAAAAACCTTCGTTTGTAACCTTTCAATTTTGCTATTTTGGAATGTTCTGTCTGATGCCTTAGGTTAGGTTGCAAATGGGTTTGGGATTATTTTATTTATTTTTGAAATATAAAGGGGCATAGAAGTGATGTAAACAAACAAACAAACAAATGCAAGATGTCCCATATCTATCTATCTATCTATCTATCTATCTATCTATCTATCTATCTATCTATCTATCTATCTATCTATCTATCTATGTCCTAAAGCTGAGGCCTATTTAACTGCTCAGTAGTGTAATTGGGTCATTTTGATTTAATGGACTTACCATCTCCCCTCCCCTTTCAATAGTCATTTGTATGGCTCATTTGACCCAGGTGGCACTGTGAGTTAAACCACAGAGTCTAGGGCTTGCTGATCAGAAGGTCGGCGGTTCGAATCCCTGCAATGGGGTGAGCTCCCGTTGCTCGGTCCCAGCTCCTGCCCACCTAGCAGTTCGAAAGCACATCAAAGTGCAAGTAGATAAATAGGGACCGCTCCGGCGGGAAGGTAAACGGCGTTTCCGTGCACTGCTCTGGTTCGCCAGAAGCAGTTTTGTCATGCTGGCCACATGACCCAGAAGCTGTCTGCGGACAAACGCCGGCTCCCTCGGCCTATAGAGCGAGATGAGCGCCGCAACCCCAGAGTCGGACACGACTGGACCTGATGGTCAGGGGCCCCTTTACCTTTACCTTTATGGCAGGTGTGAATAAACATGTTTCTAAATAAATAACTTATCTAATATAACCTTTGAGCAGCCAGCCATTTTAACAATTGATTGCATTGCTCTGAAATGTTGCTATGCACTGCCCTGTTGTTTTGTGAGAGGGCGCAGAACAGAAGTAGTTTTATAAATACATTAATCACAGACCCTCCAAGTGTCCCTGTTTTCTAGGGATGTCCCTGATTCTAAGAAGCCGTCCCGGTTTCTGATTTGGTCCTGGAATGTCCCGATTTCTCTTAGGACGTCCTGATTTTCACCGGAGAAATGTTGGGGGGTATGGAGTTATGCGCTGCCTGAGCCACCTGAAGGCAATCCTGTATAGGGAAGTTTTTATTATGCTTTTATATATGTTGGAAGCCGCCCAGAGTGGCTGGGGCAACCCAATTAAGATGTGTGGCGTATAGTAAAATTATAATTATGGAATAGGACATCCCTATTTTTATCGGAGAAATGTTGGAGGGTCTGTCGGGGGGGGGGCCCTCTCTGGATTTCAGTGAGATCCAAAGTCCTGCCCTGGACTTCCCTGACTTGAATAAAATATGGGGAGGGGGAGCAAGTAAGCCCTACGCTTCATAACTTATCACATGATGCACAGCACAACCACCATTTGAATGGCAATGCCCATCAACTTTGGGAGGCCTTGCCCCCCTCAAATTATTTTATTGGGGGACAAAAAGACCCCTTGGCCCCTAGGAATTGGCCTCTATGGCTCCTGGGGAAGGGCTAGAGGAGGCCAGCAACAAAGCACCTGCCTTACATGTAGAACAGGCACCCCCAAACTTCGGCCCTCCAGATGTTTTGGACTACAATTCCCATCATCCCTGACCACTGGTCCTGTTAGCTAGGGATCATGGGAGTTGTAGGCCAAAACATCTGGAGGTCCACAGTTTGGGGATGCCTGATGTAGAAGTTTCCAGGTTCAATCCTCAGCATCTCCAGGTAAGGATGAGAATGTCCCCTCGGAGAGCTGCTGCCAGTCAGAGTGGTCCGTGGCAGTCTGACTCTGTTAGGAGGCAGCTTCCTGTGTCTTCTCTTCAGGGAAGGGTTGTAACTCGGTGGTTAGAGATCTGCTTTGCATGCAGAAGGTGCCAGGTTCAATCTCCCGGTAGGGCTGGGAATCCTGTAGCTGCTGCTGGCCAGTGCTGGCAATACTGAGCTAAACGGCCAATTCGTTACACAAAGCTTCCTGTGTCCCCCAGCTGAACTCATCATCTTTCCGTACTGCAGGGATGAATGCTGGGAGATGTTTGAAAAATAGGTGCTGGGGCTGATCCCTGGGAAGCAGCAAAAACTTGCTTGCTGTACTAACCCTTTCCTCCCTGGATGCATGCCGGGATAAGGAATGAGGGGCAGGTTTAATACAGAGAAGCCAACTCATAGGGGGACGAGATCCCTTGGCTCCCCCAATAAAATATTTGGAGGGAGGCAGCTCCCCCCCCCGTTAATAGGCATTGCCATTCAAATAGTGTGCGTGCGCCGTGTCTTGTGATCGATTTTGTGGGGCGGGGCTTACGCTTACCTGCCCTCCCCAAAATTTTATTCAAGTTGCCCCCCCCCCCTTAACATATAAGGTCCCGGGGCTGAATGCTGCTGGAAACGAAACGCTTTCCTACCTGGCTTGAGACCGGAAAGCGAAACTCTCCCAAACAAAAAGGTGCCGGGGCTGAAGAAGGCTGGGTGTCTCCCCGGACTCTCTGCCTGCTGCCGTGACCCTTTCCTGGCTGGAGACGGAAAGAAAACGGACAAAAATCACCTTCCCGCCGGGGAAAAACAAAAGGTCCCGGGGCTGAACTGCGCCGTAGTCCCCGCTTTCCTGGCTGGCTGCGTGGCTGGGCGGGTCCGGGCGCGGGGAGCTCCGCCTCTGCTTCCTTCCTCGCCTCGCTCGTCTTCGGGCGCCCGGGTTGGAGCAGACGCGGTTCTCGGCCGTCCTGGAAGCCCGGTCGCTCGGAGCCGCGATGACCCAGCCCGGGGCTACTCGAGCGGGGTAGCCGAAGCGCCGCCAAGCCGGCCGGGATTAGGAGAAGCGGGAGAAGGAGAAAGGAGGAGGAGGAGGGCGCGCGGCTGGGGCGCCTTGGAGAGCTCGCTTTTGTTCCGCTCCTGGCGCTGCGGCAACGCCGCCGCCGCCGCCGCCTGCCCGGAGCGCAGAGCCTCAGGGGCAAAAGAGAGAGAAGCAAGACACGGGGCCGACCGGCCGCTACCCGCCCTTACCCGGCTCTGGGTCCCGCAGGGCCGCCGCTGCGCGAGAGAGGAACACGGCAGAGTCCGGCCAAGGGTCGCTTGCGCCTGGCGCGCCTCGCCTCGCCTCTCCAAAGGCACCGAGGCGCCGCCGCCGCCGCCGAGGTTACACAAGCGCTCCGAGGGAGCAGGAAGGCACCGAGGCAGCCCCACAAGTGCCCGGCGGAGCCGGAGCGTTTCTCGACCGAGGCGAGCCAAGGTAAGCAGCGCGGCGCCTCTCCGGGACGCCCAGGCGCGGTTTGCGCGCCCCCTCCCCAAAACAACCGGCGCGCCGGGGACTCCCCGCGCTCCGGCTCTTTGCGCGCTCGGGGAGGTGGGCTAGGTTGGGGAGGGGGTGCTTTATGGGTTCTGTGGAATCGAGGCTTTTAATATTTATTTTCAACCCCGGTGTTAGTGGTTTGCCCTGGAGCGCATAGGGGCGCTCCTTAACGCGCGGCTTGGATATGCGCAAGTGTGAAGGTCTTCGGGTTGCCAGCTTGCCGGGGTGCTTCTGCTCCTGTGGCTTTGAGAGGAGCGCGGCAGGGAGCTTGGCGGGGGTAGCCTGCTAAGCGCTGGAGGCGGAATTGTGTCGGCGTAGCCGCGGGGGCAAGGTTAAAAGTTGGCAACTGCGGATCCCGTTTCAACTCCATTCCATCCGTGCAAGTTTGCTGGGAGGTACTGCTGCCTTCAGTGGGGCTTACTCCGAAGTAAGTAGGGCATGCATAGGAATGCATTTTTGTTAAAGAAAACAGGAAAGAGATCACCCAACTTAGATTCCTGTGTCTTTTTATTCCTCGCCCTTAGTCTTTGGGTTGTGGTGGGCTACAGTATATGCATTGTTTCTGTTTATGTAGGAATTATCCTCTCTGAGGGGGGCTGTACTGAAGATTGTGCCACCTCCCTTGAGTAAAGCGATCAACTTTTTTTACATTCCTTTAAGTCTCTTGTGCTGTGTTAGTTGCGTGGGAGGTAGATGTTCATCAGGTGCAGCTGACCCCCCTCACCCCCGCAGCATCTCATTACCCTGATGGGGAAAACCTTTCCTAGTTGAATTTCTGCTGGGTAAAGGCACAGCAGCCCTATTTTTTTTTGGGGGGGAAGGTGGCAACCCATCCTCTTTGGCACGGGGTGCGGGTAGCGGGCCGCACCATTTAAATGAATGAACCGTGGTTGAAAGATCTCTGGCCCCTCCTCGTTGCCCAAATCTACAATGTAGTAAATGCTTTGGGGCCAGGACTTGTTGTCTCTGACCACATCTGCTCTGTACCTTTAAAGCATTATGATACCAGTTTAAGCAATCGTGGCATCCTCCAAAGAATCCTGGGAACTGTAGTTTGCTGAGGCTGCGGAGAGGTGCGAGGAGACCCCCCCTATTTCCCTCACAGAGCTACTGGTATATAATATACAGAGGGGTTTAACTGTCATTCCCTTCTCCCAGGGAACTCTGGGAATTGTAGCTCCGTGAGGGGAATAGGGGTCTTCCAGCAATGTTTACCACTCTTGACAAACTACACTTCCCAGAATGCTTTGGGGGAGGGGAAGTCCTGGCTGTTAAAGTGGTACAAGAGTGCTCTAAATATATAGAGCGGCTGTGGCCTCTGTTTAGGCTACCCTGAAGCAGGGATGAACGGAGACTGGACTCTGTTGGTTGACAGCAGCAACAGAACTACGTTTCCCCGCCCAATCAGACGGCTGAAACGAAGCGATGTAACAAGGAGTGGATTTTGCATGTGTGTGAAAGGCCTGTGAGCTCATCTCTGCTCAGAAAGCAAATTCCTAAGGTTCAGGAGGTGCTTGGCCACACCCTGTGCTTTCCTGCTAACTGTATGGCTGCTTCCAGGTGATCTGTGCATGGTACGTTTATCCTGATACGTTTGCAGGGAGGTTAAACAAAGTTGTGTTAAACAAGTGTTGTTCCATCTTTTTTGCTGCATTTTCCCTTCACTTCCATAATTGCAGAAAAAAAGAAAAAGTCTGATCATTTTGTGGAGGGAAGCAGGTTTGTGTGCGAGGCCTCCCAGTGGACTATAACTGCTCAACCTGACTCTCCCACTCTGTGATTGATTTCTTGCCCGCCTCTCCCTGCCTTGAAAATGACAACAGTCTGGAAGCCCCCTAACATCTTTTGCAACTGGCTGTGCTTGGGAGGTGTTTGTTTGTTGATTAATTTTTTTATTTCTGGCTTTTATTCTGTGCATCATCCCAAGGTCACCTGCCCAGGTGGGTTACATAAACTGAAACGCAATCACGAAATGATAAACAACAAATGGGAAAATAGAAATGTTGGGGCTCTAGGAAAAATTGCGAAGCAGATCTGACGAGTGTGAGATCCACTCGTGCTTTTGGTAAAGGGCCATGTGTCAGGGATGGGGAAGCTCAGGCCTTGTGGCCCTCGAAGCTCTCTGAAGGCCACGCTCCCTCCTCAGCCCTGCCTCTTCTCTCCAGGCCACAGCATTTTTGAGTGTTTTCTCTTGCCCTTGCACTCTGAGGATGACGCTTCTTGTTTGCCTGGATGGATAATAGAGATGGATGTATGAGAAAATTGGTTGCTCCTCCCACTTTTGCTTCTAGCCCTGCCCGCCTGCATGTGGCCCCTGAAAGCTTGCCTAGGAAAGGAATGCGGCCCCTGGGCTGTAAGAGGTTGCCCACCCCTGTATAATACTGGGAAGTCCGTTCTGTGATTAGTTCATATGCCTCCCTCTTCTGCCTGCTCCCTTTTGCCAAAATGTTTTGGAACTGGCTTGCCATTAAAACTGATGTTCAGCGCCTGAAAGCGTGTCCAGGGTTGTAGGGAATGTGTATTTTTGAAGTTAATGTTTCCCCGACGTCTTGGACGAGCATTTCTTGGCTGACTTCATTCCGCTCATGCCATAAATCTCTGCTCCACTTAATTTAGGAGGGAACTATTTGCCTCCCTTCTCCCCCAGCCCTCCCTGGCCGAATCGGGAAAGGAGAGGGGGCAGCGATGTTCCCACCCTCTGCCCCAAAGGCCACATCTGCCTGTAGCGTTTCCGCAGCGGCCTGTGAAAATCCCCCGTGGGAATTTGCACAGAAGTCTCGGAGCAACTGCAGAGGCGACTGTGCGATCATCCTTGCGGGGAGCTGATGTTTCCATGCCAGCGGGAATATCCCAAGCTCAAAAGAGATCTCCCTTGACATTCGTTAGTGTGATTTATTTTCCGGTTACCTACCCTGTCACCCTTCCCCAACCTGGTGCCCTCCAGATGTTCTATTATCTATCATGTCGATATCCCAACTTTCCCCCAAGGACCTCAGACACATAGTTCTCCCCTCTCCCCATTCCACCCCCTCATGACAATCGTGCGAGGTAGTTTAGGCTTAGAGCAGGCACCCCCAAACTTCGGTCCTCCAGATGTTTTTGGACTACAATTCCCATCTTCCCCGACCACTGGTCCTGTTAGCTAGGGATCATGGGAGTTGTAGGCCAAAACATCTGGAGGGCCGCAGTTTGGGGGTGCCTGGCTTAGAGGCAGTGTCTGGCCCATGGACACGCTCAACGAGCTTTCTATGGCTGAGTGGGGATTTGAACCCTGGTCCTCCCAGGTCTGCCCCCAACACTGGCGCTGTTGCTGTTTTGAACTACGACTCCCATCATCGCCCTGAACCAGCATGGCTATGTGGAGCCAGCACTGTTCGACATTAGCCAGGCGCCAGGCGCAATTTTGCACCTGGCTTTTGACCCGGGAGCCAGTGGCCGATAGCCGGTTGGAAAACGCGCCTGGCGAATTTCGAACACTGCTCCAATGTTAACCTCTGCTACCCCCGGCCACAACGTTTCGTGAACATCAAAAAAATTGGTTTGCCTTTCTTTTTAATTTTCTGCTTGACACCTAAATAGTCTTTCCCAGATTTGGGAGGGTGTTATCTGACCGCCTGAGCAAGATTAATGGCACCTCATCAGCTTAGTCAGGTGGAGTGGGCTGGGTCAATGGGAGCAATTAAGATCCTTCCTTATAATGTCTTAATAAGCCTGATGGCTTGGACAAGCTGATGGCCCCCTGGAGGTGTTACAGCTGGCAGCGCCTTCAGATCTGAGCACTCCTCTCTCGGGGCAGGAGGGAGGGAGATTGTGGCAAAGGGGGTCAGCGGGAGGCAGGGTGAGACCTGTGTGCTGGTTCTGCAGGTGGTGAAGGGATGCAATTTATGCAAAATCCCCCCCCCCCAGAGCAGAGGAAGGCAGCTACTTCAGGCTCCAGGCCAAATAACGTTCATCCAGCAGTTGCAAGGAATCGCTCTCCCTCCCTCTGGAACTCCCTGCCTCTTGATATTAGGCCTGGGCTGGATTTGACGCCTGCCAAAAAACCTCTTGGTTTGGGCAAGCCTGATGAGGCATGCCATTGCATTGTGTACACCAGTTTCTTCTTTTGAACTGTTGGTTTTTATCTATGTTTTGAGCTCCCCCCCCCCCCGCTCTCATACTTCCCACTGGCAAACAGGTCGCCTTCTGCAGCTGCTTGCTCTTTAAAGAATCGGCTTGCCTCTTCAGCAACAGGACCCCTTTGCAGAGAAATTGGGCAGCCCAGGCTCTGATTGCGGGTGCATGTCGGCCGCATGCCCTCGACCCCTTGCGCATTTCCACCAGGGGTTTGGATTAATGGGCAGAGGTGGAAAAATAGGAGGGGCCTGCGTGTGTGTGGACCTGCAGGGGGAAAAAAATCGTGGCAATGCCTTGCCTTCTTCCCAGGATCCCTTTTCTCATCTGCTCTAAGCCTGTCCTTAAATAACTGCAAGGTGGCGTCGCACAGCGAGGAGGAACATTGAACTGTGAGCTTTTAAATCCTCACTTCGTGGCTAAGCGGAGATTTCCGCCCGCCGGGTGGCCTTTGGTAACTGCTCTCTTTCAACTTTTTGACCCCCGTCATCTGTCAGATGGGTGTGAAACTGGCCTACCTGACAGAGGGGTTTGAAAGGTGACGGGGAGAACTTTTGAAATGTCTCTGGGCTGCCTACAAATGGGCTTCCCTGCAGGGGAGGGTTTGGGAAACAGTGCTAGAAACTGGGATATATATATATAAGTTTATTGCCAAATGGCGCTTTAAACCTAGGTTACGGAAGCGACAACAGAATGTCTAGTTGTTGTTTTTTTAACAAGGAACTTTATCATTGTAAAATTATTAATATTAATTTCATTTCTACACCACTTTACATTTTAAAGAATATGAAAAACAATTTGTAACACATAAAAAGACATCAAATCAAACAATCCAAAATAAATGCAATTCAAGCTTCCAGGGAAATCATAGAATCATAGAGTCTGACATCTCCACCATCTGGGCAACATCAGATCTTAGAATCGTAGAATCAGAGCCCGAAGAGACCACAAGGGCCATCCAGTCCAACCCCCTGCCAAGCAGGAATCACCATCAACGGCTTAGGGAGCTGGGTATGTTTAGCCTGGAGAAGAGAAGGTTAAGGGGTGATATGATATACATGTTCAAATATATGAAAGGATGTCATATGGAGGAGGGAGAAAGATTGTTTTCTGCTGCTCCAGAGAAGCGGACACAGAGCAATGGATTCAAACTACAAGAAAGAAGATTCCACCTAAACATTAGGAAGAACTTCCTGACAGTAAGAGCTGTTCGGCAGTGGAATTTGCTGCCAAGGAGTGTGGTGGAGTCTCCTTCTTTGGAGGTCTTTAAGCAGAGGCTTGACAGACATCTGTCAGGAATACTTTGATGGTGTTTCCTGCTCAGCAGGGGGTTGGACTGGATGGCCCTTGTGGTCTCTTCCAACTGTAGGATTCCATGATTCTAATGCACCCTTATCCTCCACGGATTTCTCTAATCCGCTTTTAAAGCCATCCGAGTAGGTCATCAGTAGACCTTGTGGCGGTGGGTTCCGCAGGTTCACTACGCGCTGTGTGTGCAGACTTACTTCGGTGTGTGGGTCCTGAACCTTCCAGTGATCACCTTCGTTGCATGTCTCCAAGGAGCATTAAAAAGTTTTCTTTGCAATCTCCAAACACGCCGGACATAATTTTTATACACCTTTCCCGGGTCTCCTCTTGCATTTCTCTCAACTAAAAAAGTCTCAGTTGCTGCAACAGACGGGGCAGTCACTTCATCCCCTCGATTATTTCAGTTGCCTTTCTCTGAACGTTTCCCAACCCTACAGTATATCCTTCAAGGTTTGCTCCCTTTTTATGCATGGCATTCAGCTCAAAGTAACATTCCTCTGTGTTTTCCCCCTTTTCCTTTTGCATCCTCCCCTCCGCCCCCCCTTATTTGGGGAAAATCTGACTTTTCTTTTCTTTTTTTGCACAATGGAACAGATGCTCCATTTCCCTGGGTGTAAATTTCCTAAGCCTACAGCTGTTCGTGTATGAGCATAAGTGGAATATGTGTGTTGCATCCCAATAAACCCTGATTGATGGGACTAAGTTAGCAGGCGAATCTAGAGGGAAATGGGGTTCAGGGACAGGCACCAAATATACGATGCAGTAGGGGAGGGCATATTCTTACCCCACTGACCCACAACTAAGCAACCAAACAGCAATTAATTTCCCCTCTCTACTTAAATAGCTTTTAAACATATTTATACACCCATACCAGGTGTTTTGCATGAAACTGTTAACAACGTAATGTATCTAGGAACATATTTTTAAAATGCACTGTTAAGCAGAAATGTGTTGCAATGTTTGGGACTTTTTAATGCAGGCCTGGTGCAACCCTGTCACAGAGCAACTTCACGTAACCAGTGTGGTGTAGTGGTTAGAGCAGGCATCCCCAAACTGCGGCCCTCCAGATTTTTGGCCTACAACTCCCATGACCCCTAGCTAACAGGACCAGTGGTCGGGGAAGATGGGAATTATAGTCCAAAACATCTGGAGGGCCAAAGTTTGGGGATGCCTGGGTTAGAGTATCGGTCTGGGATCTGGGAGACAGGGGTTCGAATTACCACTCGGCCATGAAGCTCACTGGCTGACCTTGGCCAAGGCAGTCTCGCTCATCCTAACCTACCTCGCAAGGTTGTTGTGGGGATGAGAACAAATGTACGGCCACCTTGACCACCTTGGAGGCAGTGTTAGAAAGTCAGATATTTAACCTAGGCCCCAAATAGCTCCTTAAACCAAGGTTACAGTCGCCAAAATGGAATGTCTAGTTTCCATTTTGGGGGCAAGACGCTCTAGAGCAGCCCCCCCCAAAAAAAACTAAGCCCTCCAGATCTTTTGGGACTACAACTCCCATCACCCCTAGCTAACAGGACCAGTGGTCAGGGATGATGAGAATTGTAGTCCCAAAACATCTGGAGGGCCGAGTTTGGGGATGCCTGCTCTAGAGTCTTTGTTTTTCAAATGATGGACTGACCGTGACTGAGTCTCAGTTGAACATCTGGCTAGTTCGGATGGCAACCTGGAGCTAGGTTAAGACCTTTAATAATAATAATAATAATAATAATAATAATAATAATTTATTTATACCCCACCCTCCCCAGTCAAAAACCGGGCTCAGGGCGGCTGACACAACAGAATTACAATAAAACATAAAAACAATTAATTAAAATACAGATTAAAATACAGTATTAAAATTTAAAGTGCAGCCTCATTTCAAGTAGTCCATAAATCCAAGCCATGAGGGAGGAAAACGCAGGGGTTAGGCTGAGTCTAACCCAAAGGCCAGGCGAAACAGCTCTGTCTTGCAGGCCCTGTAGAAAGATGACAAATTCCGCAGGGCCCTGGTCTCCTGGGAAAGAGCGTTCCACCAAGTTGGGGCCAGTACTGAAAAGGCCCTGGTTCTAGTAGAGGCCAATCAATAATAATAATAATAATAATAATAATAATAATAATAATAATAAATTTTTATTTATACCCCGCCCTCCCCAGTCAAAAACCGGGCTCAGGGCGGCTGACACCAACAGAATTACAATAAAACATAAAAACAATTAATTAAAATACAGATTAAAATACATCTTATGGCTCGGGATCTCCGGAATATTGTTGTTTGTGGACCTTAAGGTCCTCCACGGGGCATACCAGGAGAGGCGGTCCCGTAGGTACGAGGGTCCCAAGCCGCATAGGGCTTTAAAGGTCAAAACCAGCACCTTAAACCTGATCCTGTACTCCACCGGGAGCCAGTGCAGCTGGTAAAGCACTGGATGAATGTAATCCTGCGGCCGGGACCCTGTAAGGAGCCTCGCTGCGGCATTCTGCACCCGCTGGAGTTTCTGGGTCAGCTTTAAGGGCAGCCCCGCGTAGAGCGAGTTACAATAGTCACTTGAGAACCTAAAGAAGAAAAGTCACTTGATCCAAACAGTCCGCTTTTCGATTGGCCTATCCTGACCTCTTTTTCCAAACGGCGACTGCGCAAAGCAATTTGGTTCCAGAAATTCATTCCGATTGTGCAGATAAAATATGACTGATAGAATGGTACAAGATGGGGTGTTAGTGTGTGAAAACAGTCCAGATCCAATGATCCCTGGATGGGGAGAGATTAGACACCACCCTGGCCCCCGGGCATCATCACTTGGTCGCAGGTGGCTGATAGCCAGGAGCAATATGCGCCTGGCGCCTGGCTAATTTCGAACACTGCTTGGAGGAGAGGTGAGATCTGAATGCAATAGATAAACGAAATTTGTACGTTTCCCAGCAGTACCACACTCCATGCATCTTGTCTGTTCTTTGCTACAGCAGGAATTCTCATCTCTGTCCAGATGGCAAATGGGGATCTTTCCACGCCTGAAATCTTTGCCCTCTCCAGATTTGAAGCACTTCCTATTTTTAGAGGCAGCAGGGCTTAATCTATCTGCAGCGGCTTCCACAAATCCTGTCTTGTTTGTCTGCTTTTGGAGAGGAGGGAAAGGAATTGGAGTTCGTATGGCAAAGAAGGAGGACTTTTAATTTTTTGCAGCAAGCAAAAAAGCAAGGGGATGTTCTGTTTCTGCACATCTGACGTCTTTTAGCTGCGTTGTTTTTCTGTGAGATCCTGTTCCTTTCCGCCATCCAGAATGGAGGGTGCTTTCTGTAATATTAAAAGCAATCATTAAAAAAGGAAATAAGTGGGGGTTTGTGAATTAAAATTAAAACCTCTTAATGAAAATCCTTTCCTTTCAGATTAAGTGAGTTGCGGTCAGACGACCCTGTTTGTGTGTGTGCTGAGATTTTGTAGAAGGAAGGGAAAGGGAAGTCGCAGAATGTATAGATTGGCTTCAGACTCCCAGGAATTTTCACATCCGGTGTGAGGATATGTCCGTTTGAAAGCAAGCTTCTTGTATGGGGTAGGGGAAAATCTCTTGCCAAGTGGTTGCCTCATCTCAAAAGGGATATTGTGGAGCAGAGGTTAGGAAGGTTTATCTTGCCTGGGCTGGATCGGTCCTGCGGAGATCCCTCCGTAGGCCAGATTGCGCGCCAGATTCCTGTGATTTTTGGCGTCTGTGTACGCGCAGATGAGATTTTTGCTGCCACGGAAGCAAGTACCCGCGCTGCGCTGTGCCGGTTTAGCGCGAGCGGGCAACTCGGTTCAGGGAGCAGCTCGGGGGCCGGTCAAATGAGCTCTGCGGGCTGCTTCCGGCCCATGGGCCCCTGTTGTACAGCTTCAGGAAATGATCATCTTCTGACTCCCTTATGGGGAAGGTTTACAGCATTTTGGGACATTTTAGTTTGGAGAAAAGGTGTCGGAAGAGGCTACACGATAGAAGCACATAAGATGTATTTATTTACTTCATAGGTTTTCCAGGTTGCTTTTAGAGCTGGGAGATAGTTTGATGTCCGTATTGTGATAATTGGTTTCATAACTTTTGACCTGGCAATATATCGTGAATCATGATGTGTGTGTGTGTGTGTGTGTGTGTGTGTTTGTGTAACTCCAGCTAGCTCAGGGGTCAGCAACATTTTTCAGCCGGGGGCCGATCCGCCGTCCCTCAGACCTTGTGGGGGGGGCCGGACTATATTTTGAAAAGAAGAAGAAGAAGAAATTCCTATGCCCCACAAATAACCCAGAGATGCATTTTAAACAAAAGCACACATTCTACTCATGTAAAAACACCAGGCAGGCCCCACAAATAACCCAGAGATGCATTTTAAACAAAAGCACACATTCTACTCATGTAAAAACACCAGGCAGGCCCCACAAATAACCCAGAGATGCATTTTAAATAGAAGCACACATTCTACTCATGTAAAAACACCAGGCAGGCCCCACAAATAACCCAGAGATGCATTTTAAACAAAAGCACACATTCTACTGTTGAATGATTGTGTAAAAGTGTCATTATTGTTTCACTGTACCTTTAAGAGTCAGGAAAGATTTAATGACTGGGGCTCTGCAGCTGTGGAGCAGCTCTACAGGTGTTGCTGTGAAGCTGATGATGCAGGGTATATCAGGGGTGTTGTGTGTTGCCTCTGTGCTGGGCGTTTTCCCAGTGTGCTCTTGGTGGGTGGTTTGGTTGTGTGGGTATTTTGTATAAGCCTGATTTAATTTTTGTTAAATTTACTTTCTCCATTAAACCAAGCATTTGTTTAAGTCTTGGTCTCTATGTGTAAGTTCCTCAACCAGTTTCTGCTGATTTTGCTTTTAACCCCAACATCTTGGTTATGGGCCCAGTGGTTGAGCGTGGAACTGCACATGTTTGTTTTTGGAGAAAGGTTTAGAAAGGTTTTTTCCTTCTTTTTGCTGCAACGGTTTTGTGGGCTGGTGGTTGAAAAGTTCCAGCATGGCAGACCGTGTTGCTGAGGCTGAGAAGGCTTTGACATTCCCGCAACTAACGGCCGAGAACTATAGCTTATGGTCCTTTCGCATGGAAGCACTTCTGGCTTCCCGTGATGTGTGGAAGTACGTGACCGAGGACCCTCCTCCTGCTCCTATGACCGATGCCTGGTCGAAAGGTGATGCTAAAGCAAGGGCATTAATTAACTTGTCTGTTAGTGATCAGCAAGTTGTGTATATAAGAAATAAGAAGACTGCCAAAGAAATGTGGGACAGTCTTGCGGCAGTGCACGTTAGAAAGGAGTCAGTGTCTGCCATAGCTAGCCAGATATCTGCTGTACCTCCAGCACAATTAACTGTGGAAGGGGTAACAGCAAGATTGATGGGCGAGCTGGACAGAAGGGAGGCTTGTGGGATTAGCACTCCTATTTCTAAAAATAATGAGGAACGCCGTATGCAAGTCTGTGGTGATTCATCTGCTTTCAAAACTTCCAAGCATTGCTGGTTTTGTAAAAAGCAGGGGCACCTTGCGAGGGACTGCAGATTTAAAAAGCAAAATGCTTCAGAGTCCGTTCCAGTTCGTAAATCACAGACAGCAACCCAGCAGTCGGCAGCACATCGTAAAGATGGACGTGAGCCGCGAGCGTTCCATGCTCGTGAATTAGGTCGTAAAGTAATTAAAGATGACACGTGGAAATCGTTTGTAGTAGATTCCGGGGCGTCAATTCATCTTTGTAACGACCGAAGTCTGTTTATTTCTTTCGAAGAGGAAATTGGCACCATTCATCTGGCCAACTCCGACGTTCTACAGTCGCTTGGCAGAGGTACTGTGAAACTTGACTCCTTGAACATCACAATAGCAAATTGCACTTACTGCCCATCAGTGGACAATTTATTATCAGTAAGTTGCTTTGCACGCCAAGGAGTAACTGTGTGCTTCACAAAATCACTATGTGAGTTCTACAAAGGGGGAAAGCGTGTATTGTATGCCAGAGAGTCTGAAGGTTTATATAGACTATATTTTAAAAAGCATTCACAGCCACCTGTGAACTGTAGAGTAACCCAGCCAAGGCAAGGGTTGAGAAAAAGTCAGGGGCTGAGAAATGTAAAACCTCACTCTGGATGTATTCATGAGGCGCATAGACTTTTGGGACATTTAAATTTCACAGATGTGATAAAGACAGAGAAGATTGTTGATGGACTAAACTTGAAGCCATGTAAATACTATATGCAATGTGTATCTTGTTGTAAGAATAAGATTAAGGTTGCAAGAAAGGGTAAATGCTCAGGCAGGAAAGTAACAGAGCCATTTGAACGCGTGCATTGTGATTTAGTAGGGCCACTCCCTCCTTCCTTAGGAAATTCAAAATATTGGCTTACTCTTATTGATCAGTACAGCAGATATTGTTTTGTTTACACCATTGCTGAAAAGTCACAAGCACTTGAGAAGTACAAGATTTTTTGCAACTGGGTAAAAACCCACTTTAACAAACCTATAAAGCATTTGTTTTCTGACAGGGGGGGAGAATTTGTTTCTGAGGAATTCTCACATTTCCTGGAAGCGCAGGGGACTGTTCACGAGTTGTCCTGCCCTAGAAGTCCTTGGCAGAATGGGATTGTAGAAGTAGTGCAACGTGATTTGCAGGCAGGTGTTAAAACTTACTTGCATGATGCTAATTTGGAGAAAGAATATTGGGCGGAATCTCTTCATGCCTATCTTTTTGTTAAAAACAGATCCTATCATTCTAGTTTAAATGTTACACCCTATGAAATGTTGTTTAAAAAACGCCCTAATTTAAAATACCTGCGAATTTGGGGTTCAGACGTTATTATTCACTACCCTGCTAGACACAAGTTGGATGAGCGTAGTGTTCAAGGAAAGTTTATGGGCTACCAGCAGGGGGCGTACAGAGTTTATGTACCAGCAACTGGCAAATTTCATATTACCAGAAGCATGATTGAAACTGTAAATTGGAATAGAGTTGCTATTTTTCAAGATAGTGCTGGTTTAGATAATGCTGATGAGGAGGAAGTAGAAGTAGAAGAGGAAGACGCTGGAGCAGGGGATACTAGTGGATCTGAAGACGAAAAGCCTGTTGTGTCTGGTGATTTGTTTGAAAATTTAAAGACACAGACACCTAAAGAAAGGTTAAGTTCTTCTGAATTTTCTGAAAGTAGGAAAAGCCCACAAGAGTCTCATCAGTCTGATGATAGCAATTTACAGTCTGAAGCTAGAAGTCCAAATAGTTCTACTGATTCTGAAGGGCCTAGCTCTTCTTCAGGACTAAGACGTTCAGACAGAAAGAGACAGGAACCAAGACGGTTTTCAAAAGAGCAGTTATATACTGTGTATGCCAATAAAGCAGTTTTTGAGCCAAAATGCTACAACGATGTTCAAAAATTACCTTTGCATGAAGCTGCAAATTGGTACAAAGCTATGGATGCTGAAATAGCTTCTTTAAAAGAGCATAACACTTGGTCTCTTGTACCACAAACCCCAGACATGAGAGTTATTGATTCAAAATGGGTTTATAAAGTGAAAATGAATGATAAAAACGAAGTTGTAAGGTACAAGGCTAGGTTAGTAGCCAGAGGTTTCCAGCAAATCCCAGGTGAAGACTATGATTTGTGTTACTCACCGAGCGTAAAATATGAATCTGTTAAGCTTTTGTTAAAAGATGCATCCCAGCGTGGACATTCTGTCTATCATGTAGATATAAAAACTGCCTATTTGTTTGCAGATTTAGAAGAACAAATTTTTATGCGTGTCCCTGATGGCGTAATCGCCACTAAAGGAGTAGTGTGCAAACTAAATAAATCTCTTTATGGTTTGCATCAGAGTGGTAAAAACTGGCATCAGACTTTAGTGAAGGAATTGCTGAATTTTGGCTTTACACAAGGCAAGGCAGATAACTGTGTATTTACAAAAGAAAATGGAAATTTTGTGACCAAATTATGTGTATTTGTAGATGATATATTAATTTCTACAAAAACTAAACATGAATATACACAGATAGTGTCACTGTTACAAGAAAAATTTGATGTGGTAGAATTAGGCAAAGCTAAAAACTATATATCCATGCAAATTGAAGAAGGCAAAAATGGTTCTTATCTGATTCATCAAAATGCAAAAATAGATGATCTTGTTGAAATGTTATGTTTAAAGAATGCAAATGGGAAAGAAACGCCTATGGTATGTGGTTTCACTTTTACAGATGGCAATAACACGTTCTCTGACAAAACTTTGTATCGCTCTGCCATAGGCAAGCTCAATTTTATTCAAAGAGTTTCAAGGCCAGATGTAACTTATGCTTTTCATTTTCTGGCAAAATTTGTAGAAAAACCCACTACCCAATGCTTCAAAGCTCTTAAGAGAGTGGTGATGTACCTCAAACACACAAAACATTATAGGTTGGAATTTACACCATCTATTGACAAAGGTTTTGAAATATATTGTGATGCATCTCATGCTGTAGAGCAAAATAATTACAAAGGTACATCTGGTATGGTTTATTTTTATAATGGGTGTCCTTTTGAATGGAAAGCACAGAATCAAATGATTAATTGTCTTTCTTCAACTGAAAGTGAGTTATATGCCTGTACTCAGGCCATTCGTGATATAGAGTGGTATTTACAAATATTTGAAGACTTAAAGATGCCAGCATCACTCCCAGTAAAAGTTTATCTCGATTCCCAGAGTGGACTTGCTATCCTGTGCTCAGAAACCAACACACAGCGCACTAGAGTGTTGAGATTACGTTTACAATTTGTAAAGAATTTGATTGCTGACAAAACAATTGTTTTTGAATATGTCCCCGGTGACAGACAAGTTGCAGACATCTTTACTAAAGCACTTCCAAAAGTTGCGCATGAAAGACATGTACAAAGTTTGTCTCTGTTTCACAATAATGAACTGCAGGGGATATGTTGAATGATTGTGTAAAAGTGTCATTATTGTTTCACTGTACCTTTAAGAGTCAGGAAAGATTTAATGACTGGGGCTCTGCAGCTGTGGAGCAGCTCTACAGGTGTTGCTGTGAAGCTGATGATGCAGGGTATATCAGGGGTGTTGTGTGTTGCCTCTGTGCTGGGCGTTTTCCCAGTGTGCTCTTGGTGGGTGGTTTGGTTGTGTGGGTATTTTGTATAAGCCTGATTTAATTTTTGTTAAATTTACTTTCTCCATTAAACCAAGCATTTGTTTAAGTCTTGGTCTCTATGTGTAAGTTCCTCAACCAGTTTCTGCTGATTTTGCTTTTAACCCCAACATCTTCTCATGTAAAAACACCAGACAGGCCCCACAAATAACCCAGAGATGCATTTTAAATAAACGACACGTTCTACTCATGTAAAAACACGCTGATTCCTGAACCGTCCATGGGCCAGATTGGGAAGGTGATTGGGCCGCATCCAGCCCACGGGCCTTAGGTTGCCTACCCCTGAGCTAGCTCTTGCAACAGTTCACTCGTTCTAATATGGAGAATCGCGCACAGTGGAAATGGCCCTAACTATGGACTAAAGGCAGAGGTTTTTAAATTGTATTCGCTGACCTGGCTCCACATGTCGCAACCGGACCTGCTCCAGAAGCAAAACATGCCAGGTGAATTTCAAACACTGCATGGGGTTGCTTCCAATTCCTTGTTTCGAAGTTGTTTTCCTGGCATGGGAATGCTGAGGTCAAGAACAGAAGACAGAACGTAGGTGGCTTTTAAAGGTACCGTATGTATTAATCCTCCGCCTTTTGACTGCCACCTGATCTGTGCTGCATCTCGGTAGCTGGGCATACATTTTGCATGCGAGGAAAGCCCTGGATCCAGTCCTCCCCCCCCCCACAAATCTCTGGGGAGAAGAGATCAGGCAGCCCGTCTGGCAGAGGTGAACAGCAGCCGCCGCTGCTGCTGCCGCAGCTGTACATTGCTCCAGCAAGCATGTCCAAAGCCGGATTTCGGTCGAGGAGGCTGTTTCGTGTGACTGCGTCGCCACGGGCATGCCAAGTGCATGCGGGCAAAACATCAGGCCACCCAGAGCCCTTGCCAGCTGGAGAACCCAAGGACTTTGTCAAACCAGTGAGAAAATGATGTGCTTCGTACGGAGAGGCATAGTGGATTTTATTTTTTGCAAATGCATTACTCAGTCGTCTTAATTTGTTAAGTCACCCAGGCTGATCTGCAAGAACCTCCTGGCCTTCGTATTGAGGCTTCCTGCCAGAGCGGTGTTGCCCAACCTGAACGGCCGTTCTGGGAGTTGCAGTCCTAAACTCCAACCAGGTTGGAGGAAGATGCTCCGGCTTAAGGAGAGTCTTTGGGAACATAGGAAGCTGCGTTGCTCAGGTCAGAGTGCTTGCTTGTCCTTCAAAGCCTATATCTACTCTGTCTGGCAGCCACTTTCCAAGACCTGGGCTTTCTCCCTTCCCTTCCCGCCAGATCCTAGAATAATACATAGCTGCCAAGTTTTCCCTTTTCTCGCGAGGAAGCCTATTCAGCATAAGGGAAAATCCCTTAAAATAAGGGATAACTTGGCAGCTATGATAATAGAATCATAGAATTGTAGAGTTGGAAGAGACCACAAGGGCCATCCAGTCCAACCCCCTGCCAAGCAGGAAACACCATCAAAGCATTCTTGACATATGCCTGTCAAGCCTCTGCTTAAAGACCTCCAAAGAAGGAGACTCCACCACACTCCTTGGCAGCAAATTCCACTGCCGAACAGCCCTTACAGTCAGGAAGTTCTTCCTAATGTTTAGGTGGAATCTTCTTTCTTGTAGTTTGAATCCATTGCTCTGTGTCCGCTTCTCTGGAGCAGCAGAAAACAACCTTTCTCCCTCCTCTATATGACATCCTTTTATATATTTGAACATGGCTATCATATCACCCCTTAACCTTCTCTTCTCCAGGCTAAACATACCCAGCTCCCTAAGCCGTTCCTCATAAGGCATCGTTTCCAGGCCTTTGACCATTTTGGTTGCCCTCTTCTGGAAACGTTCCAGCTTGTCAGTATCCTTCTTGAACTGTGGTGCCCAGAACTGGACACAGTACTCCAGGTGAGGTCTGACCAGAGCAGAATACAGTGGTACTATTACTTCCCTAGATCTAGATGCTATACTCCTATTGATGCAGCCCAGAATTGCATTGGCTTTTTTAGCTGCTGCATCACACTGCTGACTCATGTCAAGTTTGTGATCTACCAAGACTCCTAGATCCTTTTCACATGTACTGTGAAATGGCAGGGAACTTCTCTGTGCAATATCCTATCCATCACTGCCCAAGAGGGAGGTGTTACCAAGAAAAGGGTAGAAGCAGATTTTGCAATGGCACACGCCTGTCTCTTGTCTGAGAGAGACGTTGCCCAGGAAGATCCTGCGCAACAGAGCTCTGAACCTTTTGTGCAAGTTCAGACTGTGCCCGCTGCTTTGCTCTTTCCTTGCGTGGTTTGCTTGTGTGTTGGAATTTAGGAAGCTGCCTTTTCATGAGTCGGCCATCTAGCTCAATGTTGCCCACACTGGCTGGCAGCAGCTCCCCAGGGTTAGAGGCAGGGGACAGTCCCAGTCCTGTTAGCAGATGCCATTTAACCAAGGAGATATATATCTCCTTTCTTTCTTTCTTTCTTTCTTAGTTGCTTATTCTTTAAACTCCAAGTATAATAAAATATAATAAAATAAAATAATAAAATTCCTTCCAGTAGCACCAACTAAGTTGGTCTCTAAGGTGCTACTGGAAGGAATATTTTTATTTTGTTTTGACAATGGCGGACCAACACGGCTACCTACCTGTAACTAAAGGTAAAGGTGAAGGGGCCCCTGACCATCAGGTCCAGTCGTGTCCGACTCTGGGGTTGCGGCGCTCATCTCGCTCTATAGGCCGAGGGAGCCGGCGTTTGTCCGCAGACAGCTTCCGGGTCATGTGGCCAGCATGACAAAGCTGCTTCTGGCGAACCAGAGCAGCACACGGAAAGGCCGTTTACCTTTCCACCGGAGTGGTACCTATTTATCTACTTGCACTTTGATGTGCTTTCGTACTGCTAGGTGGGCAGGAACTAGAACTATGCAAAATGTAGCACATTGAAGCAGAGCAATACCAGAATAAGAGCTGAGTCACATTATAGCCCCATCTTATTTACACAGATTCATCTCTACGTACTTTGCTGCAGCTCCATCCCAGCCTTTTTCTTTTGCCTCCATCTCTCTTGCCGGTTTATTTCTCGGATGATTTTTTCCCGCAGGATCTTTGGTATTCATACCATGTGGGATTTTCCTGGCTTAAACCTCCTTTAATTTTCGAATACCCCTCCCCTTATCCTTCCGTAGTTTATCCCAGGCATAGGCAGACTCGGCCCTCCAGATGTTTTTGGGACTACAACTCCCATCATCCCTAGCTAACAGGACCAGTGGTCAGGGATGATGGGAGTTGTAGTCCCAAAAACATCTGGAGGGCCGGGTTTGCCTATGCCTGGTTTATCCACACACCTGAGATCTGAGTCTGTTCTCTTTTCTTAGCTTCTGTCGGGCCTTGAACTCTGATAGTGGTTTTTGTTTTTGCCTGGATGGCGGTAGAGAAGGATTTGTGAGCGAGTGAACTTTGTGGCTCTGCCTGCTTTTGGTTCCGGCCCCTCCTGCCACTGGATGTGGCCCCCGTAAAGTTCCTTTGAAGGGGATGTGGCCCCCCATCTTGGAAAAGGCTCTCCAACCCACTGCTCTGCAAACATCTGATTCTGGTTTTAATGGTACATTAGTTGGGCACAACAACAGCCTTTTGTATGTATCCCAAATTCTCAACGGGCCCTCTGTCAAATTCTCCCCAAAATTAGGTAAATCAGAGTGGAGATCTGTTTCCACATTCTGAAAGCCAGTTGACACACTTGGCCAAATAACTTTTATATTTGGAAGTGATAATCACTTCTGTCTTTCCATCATGTACTAGTCCCATCTTGATTCTTGCTGGGTTCCTCACCCCCCCCCACCCCAATGAATTTTAATACCAGTTATTGCCATTTATTCATTTTTTCCCCTTTGATATCGTAATAGGCAATGACCGAGACAGAAAGTTCGCCTAGGGTAATATTATCGTTTTAACAGCCGAGATTCTCCCCCAAAAGAGAAAAAGGGCAAATGTAATTCCACCCCCGTCTGAAGCATAAGTGATGAAACATTTCTTCTGCTCCCTTGTTTTCATACAGTTTCTTCCTATTGCCTGTTAATTTAATTCTTAGATATCGACTATCGCTCTTTCCCCCCAATTATACTTAACTTTCTTCTTTAATTGTTTTTCTGGATTTCTAATCAGCATGATTTAATATGGACAATTTTGCCTGTTTTGAAGGTCCCGTCCCCCCTCCGTTTTTGCTCGATGCTCAGCCCCGGGGTTGTAAGGGATTCTTTTGTTGCCATTCCTTTTTTGCAAGGGGTTGGACTAGATGATCCCTGGATTCTTTTCCGAAAGACAGTAGCTAAAGGGGGCTCTTTTAGCACCCCCTATGATTCATGCATCAAACCAGCATCGTTTTGCATACATGGTCACACAAATCATGACACCCCACCCCAATACAGTGGTACCTTGGTACTCAAATGCCTTGGTTCTCAAACGCCGAAAACGTGGAAGTAAGTGTTTCGCTTTTTGAACGTTTTTTGGAAGCTGAACTTCCGATGCGTCTGTCGGCTATTGTTTCTGGGGTGCCTGCACCAATCAGAAGCTGCGCCTTGGTTTTTGAACATTTCGGAAGTCAAGCGGACTTCCAGAACGGATTAAGTTTGGCGCTTTTGTCTTTGCTGTTTATTTTGCATTTTTGTTTTTGAGGCTTTTTCGGTTCATTTGTTTTTGTGATTGTGTGGAACCCAGTTCAGCTACTGATTGATTGATTGACTGATTGTGTGACTGCAGAAATGGATAAAAGCCCCCCATCCAAACAATGACTAACATCCGTGCTGGTAAGGGAAAAAATAATTTAATTTTTTATCATCTACAATACTGTCTTATTTATTTCATAGTACAGTACACTGATTATTGAGGGACCCAGGTGGCACTGTGGTTAAACCACTGAGCCTAGGGCTTGCTGATCAGAAGGTCGGCAGTTCGAATCCCTGTGACGGGGTGAGCTCCCGTTGCTTGGTCCCAGCTCCTGCCAACCTAGCAGTTCGAAAGCACGTCAAAATGCAAGTAGATAAATAGGAACCGCTACAGCGGGAAGGTAAACAGTGTTTCCATGTGCTGCTCTGGTTTGCCAGAAGCGGCTTTGTCATGCTGGCCACATGACCTGGAAGCTATACGCCGGCTCCCTTGGCCAATAATGCGAGATGAGTGCGCAACCCCAGAGTCGGTCACGACTGGACCTAATGGTCAGGGGTCCCTTTACCTTTACACTGATTATTGCTTTCACTTTATGGATCAATGCTCTCGTTAGATAGTAAAAATCATGTTGAATTGCTGCTTTGGGGGGTTGTTTTTAAAAGCCTGGAACGGATTAATCTGTTTAGCATTGCTTTCTATGGGGAAGGGCGCCTTGGTTTTGGAACGCTTTGGTTTTGGAACGGACTTCCGGAACGGATTAAGTTTGAGAACCAAGACAGCATTGTACTGCAAAAACAATTGCATGGATTTAGTTTAATGGATAGGGACCCAGGTGGCACTGTGGGCTAAACCACTGAGCCTAGGGCTTGCTGATCAGAAGGTCGGCGGTTCGAATCCCTGTAACGGGGTGAGCTCCCGTTGCTTGGTCCCAGCTTCTGCCAGCCTAGCAGTTTGAAAGCACATCAAAATGCAAGTAGATAAATAGGAACCGCTACAGCGGGAAGGTAAACGGCGTTTCCATGTGCTGCTCTGGTTTGCCAGAAGCGGCTTTGTCATGCTGGCCACATGACCTGGAAGCTATACGCCGGCTCCCTCGGCCAATAATGCGAGATGAGCGCGCAACCCCAGAGTCGGTCACGACTGGACCTAATGGTCAGGGGTCCCTTTACCTTTACCTAGTTTAATGGATAAATAACAACAACAAAAGCACGTCTGTGGGGGGGGGGGGAGACTGAATCGTGACCCAGTACCTTCGAAACATTGTTGCACGGATCTCAGCTTAACCCAGAAGACAAAATAAACGCCTGCCTGCATTGGAAAAACCTTTAAAAAGTTGTAATAACAAAATGCTTGCCAGGCCGTGATATCTAATAGGAAGCAGAGGGAGGATAAACACCGCTCAGATTTTTAGTAAATGCACTTCTGTATACCGAGGGCTCAGGGATGTTGAAAGCCCCCCCTTCTCTTAAGCAAACTCCCCTCCCCAGCTGTGTGGCTTTTTGGGGGGTGGGGTGGGGAAATGTTGGCAACTGCCTCACATCTGTGGCTTCTGCCCCCCCCCCCCAACATGAGAAATGTTCAGAATTGTTTCGTCATGAAAAAGGTGTCTGGTTTCTTTTTCTTTTTCGAAAATGTTAAGAACTGGCTGTAGCGAGAGCTGTTCTGTTGGTCCTCTCCCTGCCCAATTAATTAATTTTTTTGGAGGATGTGCGATGATGCCTTTCTGATGATGAGCCTGTTGCAATGTGATTTCAGAGCAGGGTTAGGTCATGAGTTGGAAGCCTGGTATTTCTTCTTCCCGGACCTCTCGGACTTGTCAGAGTTGGAAATATGAGCAATTCATGTTGGCAGTCTCGTTTTGGGTGATTTCCCTTAAAAATAGCTCAAAAACGTTATTTTGTGATAAACCGTTCTGCACACGTTCCAGCTTGTCAACATCCTCCTTAAATTGTGGTGCCCAGAATTTGAACACAGGACTCCAGGTGTGGTCTGACCAAGGCAGAATAGAGTGGGGCTATGACTTCCCTTGATCTGGACACTAGACCTCTATGGATGCAGCTTAGAATAAGATTAGTTTTTTTTTTTTTTGCTGCTGCACTGTTGACTCACGTTAAGCTTGTGGTTATATTTTGGGATCAGCTACCCACCCCTCCCCACCCCCAAAACAAGAATACACAGTGAAAGAAAGTGCAGAGGTGCCTGCCTGCCAAAGATCAAATACTCTGGTTGAGTTGCAGCTTGTGGAATGGCAGATAGAATGATGATGATGATGATGATAATGATAATTTATTGTTCATACCCCGCCCATCTGGCTGAGTTTCCCCAGCCACTCTGGGCAGCTTCCAACAGAACAGAACATGAAAATGCAATAATCTATTAAACATTAAAAGCTTCCCTAAACAGAGCTGCCTTCAGATGTCTTCTAAAAGTCTGGTAGTTGTTTTCCTCTTTGACATCTGGTGGGAGGACATTCCACAGGGCAGGTGCCACTACCGAGAAGGCCCACTGCCTGGTTCATAGAATCATAGAATTATAGAGTTGGAAGAGATCACAAGGGCCATCCAGTCCAACCCCCTGCCAAGCAGGAAACACCATCAAAGCATTCCTGACATATGCCTGTCAAGCCTCTGCTTAAAGACCTCCAAAGAAGGAGACTCCACCATACTCCTTGGTAGCAAATTCCACTGCCAAACAGCTCTTACTGTCAGGAAGTTCTTCCTAATGTTTAGGTGGAATCTTATTTCCCTGTAGCTTGGCTTCTCGCAATGAGGGAACCGCCAGAAGGCCCTCGGCACTGGACCTCAGTCTCCGGGTAGAACGATGGCGGTGGAGACGCTCCTTCAGGTATACTGGACCGAGGCCGTTTAGGGCTTTAAAGGACAGCACCAACACTTTGAATTGTGCTCGGAAACGTACTGGGAGCCAATGTAAGTCTTTGTAGCCAAGACTGTGAATCTGCCCTGGTTCCAACCTGGCACTTCGCTGGATATTTAGGAGAGTTTGGTCTTAAAGGAGAATGGTGGGGTGTAGTGATGGTGCTGATTCGAGCGGCGGAAGTAGGATTTCTCGAGGATGTGAGAAGCAGGGAATTGCCAGCGCCAGGTGAAGTATTTCAGAATCTCGACTGTAAACAGCCAGCGAGCGCATCCTGCCATTATCACACCATTACCAGTCCAATTATGGTGCCTGGAGATAAAGATGACAGAGGAGGCGGGGAGCGAGCTGTGATTATTGTTAAGTGGTGTTCAGCTGCGCGTGTAAGCCTCTCTTGCTTCCAAAACAAAGATGGCTTAAGTTTGCAGTACAGTGGTGCCTCGGTTCTCAAAGGCTTTGGTTCTCAAACTCCGAAAACCCGGAAGTAAGTGTTTCGGTTTTTGAACATTTCTCGGAAGCTGAACATCCGATGCAGCTGTCGGCTATTGTTTCCAGGGCGCCTGCACCAATCAGAAGCTGAGCCTTGGTTTTTGAACATTTCGGAAGTCAAATGGACTTCCAGAACGGATTAAGTTTGGCGCTTTTGTTTTTGCTATTTATTTTGCGTTTTTTGTTTTTGAGGCTTTTTAGTTTAATTTGTTTCTGACCATTAGGTCCAGTCGTGACCGACTCTGGGGTTGCACGCTCATCTCGCATTATTGGCCGAGGGAGCTGGCGTATAGCTTCCAGGTCATGTGGCCAGCATGACAAAGCCGCTTCTGGCGAACCAAAGCAGCACATGGAGACTCCACCACACTCCTTGGTAGTAAATTCCACTGCCGAACAGCTCTTACTGTCAGGAAGTTCTTCCTAATGTTGAGATGGAATCTTCTTTCTTGTAGTTTGAATCCATTGCTCCGTGTCCGCTTCTCTGGAGCGGCAGGAAACAATCTTTCTCCCTCCTCTGTATGACATCCTTTTATATATTTGAACATGGCTATCATATCACTCTTCTGGACACGTTCCAGCTTGTCAGTATCTGTCTTGAACTGTGGTGCCCAGAACTGGACACAGTACTCCAGGTGAGGTCTGACCAGAGCAGAATACAGTGGTACTATTACTTCCCTAGATCTAGATGCTATACTCCTATTGATGCAGCCCAAAATTGCATTGGCTTTTTTAGCTGCTGCATCAGACTGCTGACTCATGTCAAGTTTGTTGTCTACCAAGACTCCTAGATCCTTTTCACATGTACTGCTCTCAAGCCAGGTGTCTCCCATCCTGTATTTGTGACTTTCATTTTTTTGCCCTATTCAGGAAAGCTCCATAGTTCAGTGGCAGGGCATTTGCCCTGCATGCAAAAGGTCCCAATCCTGGCCTGGGAGAGAACTCTGCCCCAAACCCTGGAGGGCTGCTGCCAATCAGTGTAGACAGTACTGAGCTAGATGGCCCGGTTCAGTATAAGGCAGCTCCCTATGTTCGTAAAAGCAAGAAATGCAGTTTTTGCCGGTCTGTGCATGAGCTCTTCCTCTCCACCTTGGCACCAACCATATTGGCAGGACCAGCCAAGTCATGTCTGCAATCTCTCAAGCCAGCTGGAACGGCAACAGTGCCAGGCGATGTCTGGAATCCACGAGAGATGTACGCTAGATGCTTTCCAGTAATTCGTCGGCTGCTTGTCTTGTTTGCTTTTTAAAAAATCCTTTGCCAACTGGATTGGAGATGATGGTTTTTACCCACCGCGTTACTACAAATATTACAGTGCAAGGGATGCTGGGGTCTGCTCCCCTGGATAAGCACAATAAGGCAGAGAAAATGGAGTTTGTATAATCTATCCCTGTGTTTGTGACTCTGGGATGAGCCAAGAGAGGAGGTTCCTCTCCCAATTTACGCGCTGCCATGTAGTAATAATAATGTTGTTGTTTAGTCGTTTAGTCGTGTCCAACTCTTCGTGACCCCATGGACCAGAGCACGCCAGGCACTCCTGTCTTGCACTGCCTCCCGCAGTTTGGTCAAACTCATGTTGGTAGCTTCGAGAACACTGTCCAACCATCTTGTCCTCTGTCATCCCCTTCTCCTTGTGCCCTCCATCTTTCCCAACATCAGGGTCTTTTCCAAGGATTCTTCTCTTCTCATGAGGTGGCCAAAGTATTGGAGCCTCAGCTTCAGGATCTGTCCTTCCAGTGAGCCTTCCAGGGCTGATTTCCTTCAGAATGGATAGGTTTGATCTTCTTGCAGTCCATGGGACTCTCAAGAGTCTCCTCCAGCACCATAATTCAAAAGCATCAATCCTTCAGCGACCAGCCTTCTTAATGGTCCAGCTCTCACTTCCATACATCACTACTGAGAAAACCATAGCTTTAGCTATACAGACCTTGGTCGGCAAGGTGATGTCTCTGCTTTTAAAGATGCTGTCTTAAATAAAAATAATAAAAATAAATAAATAAATAAATTTATTATTTATACCCCCCGCCCATCTGGCTTCCAACAAAATATTAAAAATACAATAAAACACCAGATATTAAAAGCTTCCCTAAACAGGGCTGCCTTCAGATGTCTTCTAAAAGTCAGATAGTTGTTTATTTCCTTGACATCTGATGGGAGGGCATTCCACAGGGCGGGTGCCACCACTGAGAAGGCCCTCTGCCTGGTTCCCTGTTACCTCACTTTTTGCAGGGAGGGAACTGCCAGAAGGCCCTCGGAGGTGGACCTCCGTGTCCGGGCAGAACGATGGGGGTGGAGACGCTCCTTTAGAGCGTTTAGAGCTTTCAAGGTCAGCACCAACACTTTGAATTGCGCTCGGAAATGTAATGTGAGCCAATGAGAGAGAAGCAGAGAAGGTACCGATTTGTATGTGCTGATCTACATAAGAGCGGCCGTAATTTAAATAGAAATGCAATGAATCTCTTTGTGTGGAGACTTAGGTATTGTAACAAAGTTTGATACTTTGTTGTTGTTTATATATGGTGAATTTCAATTTCTTATGTTTTACTAAGTTCCATAAAGCAAAACAAGCATGGGAAAAAAGATATTAATAGTTTAAAAAATTGCATGCATTAAAAAAAACACATTTTAAACACATGCACACACAGAGAGATTAAAAAACAACAGCATGCATATGGTATCTGTTGAAATCCAGTCCAACCCCCTGCCAAGCAGGAAACACAATCAAAGCATTCTTGACATGGCTGTCAAGCCTCTGCTTAAAGACCTCCAAAGAAGGAGACTCCACCACACATCTTGGCAGCAAATTCCACTGTCAAACAGCTCTTACTGTCAGGAAGTTCTTCCTAATGTTTAGGTGGAATCTTCTTTCTTGTAGTTTGAATCCATTGCTCCGTGTCCGCTTCTCTGGAGCAGCAGAAAACAATCTTTCTCCCTCCTCCATATGACATCCTTTTATATATTTGAACATGGCTATCATATCACCCCTAAACCTTCTCTTCTCCAGGCTAAACATACCCAGCTCCCTAAGCCGTTCCTCATAAGGCATTGTTTCCAGGCCTTTGACCATTTTGGTTGCCCTCCTCTGGACACGTTCCCTCCTCTGGACATGTTAATATTTGTGCAGGTCACATGAAAGTGACCTGGGGGGGGGAGCGTTCCTTGCCACATCCTGAAAAATGGTACAACATCACCTGCAAGCAATATTTTTTTTCCAAACAAAGGTCTTAGGCCGTTTTATCCCATGGCTAGTACGAAAGGATCTGCCACACGTTGCGGCAATCGTCCTCTTCAGAATTAGTTCGGTAAATCTCCCCAAAGCCTAATAAACCCAGGGAGAATGGAGACCGGCACACACCAAAGCAAATTGAGCCATCTCCTGGGTGAGACATTCGCCGGCAGCCCGCACAAATGTAACTGAGTAAACGGAAGTATTTGTCGGAGAGACCACACACAGACACACATGCCCATAGATTCCAGCTCTGGAACTCCTTGGAAAGCTTTTTGTTGCAAATCCTTCTGCCACATGCAGAGGCGGCTTGTCGGGAGAGAGAAACAGCTCGAGCTGTAATTATGTCAGCTCCTAAACTCTGCACAATGGAGAGCAGCCCAGCCGCCCCGAAATCAAAGCAGCATCTGGGAGAGTGACACAATGGGGAAACTCTACACATTTTGCAGACCTCGTTCCATGCTAGCAAGCGTGCTTCGCGGGAAGAGGAGCAAGCCATGTTGTTCTAAATGAGTGTCAAAGCTCCTTCGAGGCGTTTCAACGGAAAATAACACAAGATCAAGGGACATTTTTGCCCGGGGTGGGGGTGGGGGTGGGGGAGAGCCTTAACAGAGGCACAGGGCACAACAGTTGGTCAGAATTAATAGGTACTATGATGTACAACCTATGAGGGACTTGTCCAAGCCTCAAGATCAGTACCAGAGGCCCCGTTCCAACGCTAGGAAAAAAAGAGCCTGCAGGATCAGGCCAATGGCCCATCTAGTTCAGCATCTGGTGGGAAACTGGCAAGCGCAGAACTTGACCACTGGAAACAGAACGGGCAGGTGGTCACTAATAGGTTTTCTAAAGGACCAGGTGCGCAGCCTGGGAGTCATTTTGGACTCACAGCTGTCCATGGAGACACAGGTCAATTCTGTGTCCAGGGCGGCTGTTTATCAGCTCCATCTGGTACGCAGGCTGAGACCCTACCTGCCTGCAGACTGTCTTGCCAGAGTGGTGCATGCTCTGGTTATCTCCCGCTTGGACTACTGCAATGCGCTCTACATGGGGCTACCTTTGAAGGTGACCCGGAAACTACAACTAATCCAGAATGCGGCAGCTAGACTGGTGACTGAGCGCGGCCGCCGAGACCAAATAACACCGGTCTTGAAAGATCTACATTGGCTCCCAGTATGTTTCCGAGCACAGTTCAAAGTGTTGGTGCTGACCTTTAAAGCCCTAAATGGCCTCGGTCCAGTATACCTGAAGGAGCGTCTCCACCCCCATCGTTCAGCCCGGACACGGAGGTCCACCTCCGAGGGCCTTCTGGCAGTTCCCTCATTGCGAGAAGCCAAGTTGCAGGGAACCAGGCAGAGGGCCTTCTCGGTGGTGGCGCCTGCCCTGTGGAACGCCCTCCCATCAGATGTCAAAGAGAAAAACACTACCAGATTTTTAGAAGATATCTGAAGGCAGCCCTGATTAGGGAGGCTTTTAATGTTTAATTGTTTTATTCCATTTTTCTGTTGTAAGCCGTTGTTTTATTCCATTTTTCTGTTGTAAGCCGCCCAGAGTGGCTGGGGAAACCCAGCCAGATGGGCGGGGTATAAATAATAAATTATTATTATTATTTATAATAAATAGAGCCAGAGGGTGCTGGCTGTAAAGAATGCAGGAAACTGTCTTATGCAGAGTCAGACCAGTGGATAACGTAGTTCAGTATAGCCTACTACACTGACTAGCAGCAGCTGACCAGAGTTTCAGGTAGGGGGATCTCTTGCCCAGCCCCACATAAAGATGCTGGAGTCGCTCATTAATGATCACCAGTGTCGAAGCAATGATTCTTCAACATCAACTTCGTTGGACTGGTTGTGTTGTGCGGATGCCTGATGATCGTCTTCTAAAGCAACTGCTCTATTCCGAACTTAAAAATGGAAAGTGTAATGCTGGTGGTCAACAAAAGAGGCTTAAAGACTCTCTCAAGTCAAATCTTTAAAAATGTAGTAGAAACACCAGCAATTGGGAAACACTGGCCTGCGAGCGCTCCAGTTGGAGAACAGCCTTGACCAAAGGTGTCGTGGGCTTTGAAGACACTCGAACTCAGGACGCAAGGGAGAAACGTGCTAAGAGGAAGGCATGCTGGGCAAATCTATACCATGATCAACAACTGCCCAGAAACTTATGTCCCCACTGTGGAAGGACGTGTGGATCCAGAATTGGCCTCCACAGTCACTTATGGACACACTGTTAAGACCGTGTTTATGGGAAACAATCTTACTCGGCTACGAGGGATCGCCAAAGAAGAGGAGATGGTGGAGGCTGAACCTAAGACTTCTCGCATGCAGAACTGATGAGTCACAGCCTCTTCTCCCTCATCCTCTTGCCCAGGCGACAGACTAGGCTTCCGTTTCCAGCAGGGTACTCTAAAACAGGGGTCAGCAACCTTTTTCAGGTGTGGGCCGGTCCACCGTCCCTCAGACCATGTGGTGGGCTGGACTAGATTTTTTTTTGGGGGGGGGGAAATGAATGAATTCCTATGCCCCACAAATAACCCAGAGATGCGTTTCAAATAAAAGCACACATTCTACTCAAGCAAAAAACACCAGATGGGCCCCACAAATAACCCAGAGATGCATTTTAAATAAAAGGACACATTCTACTCATGTAAAAACACACTGATTCCCGGACCTTCCGCGGGTCGGATCGAGAAGGCGATTGGGCCGCATCCAGGCCACGGGCCTTAGGTTGCCTACCCCTGCTCTAAAACATGCTGCCCGCAATGTGTTTTCCACACCTTCGTAGAGGCATTTAAATAAGATGCAAAAGAGATGCACATGCTTTCATTGGGCCCTTCAAGATGTCCAAAAATCAATCCCACCCAAGTAAGTTTTGGGGCATTTAAAGGAGTCATGTTTAGTAACGCAGTCCCTTTTAAGTATTGAAATCTCCAACCAAGAAAACATAACATCCGGATGTTGATGCTGCAAAATTGCTAAAGAAGGGATTACATCATTTCCATATAAGCCTCTAGCTCTCCTGACACCCACTCGCCACCGGCTTACGAAGGAGAATTGAGGGCAATAAGTCTTCTAAAGATGTCCAGGATGCATTTGTGGAAATATTTATGTGGAATCTGCAACCAAATGCAGAAATGGATTCTCGCCTCCTAGTAGGTGTTCTTGCATTTTAAGACTGTCAAGTCACCTTGAACTTTTAGGAAGGGTGGAATATAAGTTAGTTCAAGTAAGTGAGGAGAGTGCTTTCCAGCCAGTCAGTCAGGCATGCCCTCTTCCAGCACTCCATTCCATTACGCCCTCCACTTAACGTATTTTCCCGTGTATAAGACGCCCCCATGTATAAGACAACCCCTATTTTTTAAAACCCGAAATTAAGAAATTAAGTTGTTTTAGCTTTTTTTGGGGGGGGGGGTTGGTGTTGGGCAATACGCACCAACCGAGCGGCAACAGCGGCAGGGTCGACGTAATAACAAAGTCGTCTTCAGTATCTTTGCTTGCTTTTATTTGCAGTTATATACAACGCACTCCTCTACTCCATTCTGTTTCATTTCACAATCCATCACCCATGATCCATTTGGGTAGCTTAAATACAGAATTCAAAATTACCCAATCACATTACACTAAGCAAACCCTACCTTCAATTATTCAAATTAGCAAAAGCTTACAGGTGTGTTAATATTCAGATCAAGGTTACAAACACACATCTCTGTGTAGCGCCATTGACCACATCAGTCTTAAAGGAAAAACCTAACAGTTGGGGGAGGTCACTTCTGCCAATCACTCACCTCGCCGCAGCCGCCAGTTGTCTGCCCGCTTGCCGCAGTCGCCTGGCCAATTGCCGCAGCCAATCGCCAGCAGGCCTTGCTGCAGCCACCAAACACCCGCCCAATTGCCGTTGCCAACCTCCTGCTTGCTGCTGCCATTAATCACATGTAGTTTGAAAAGGAAAGGAAGAATTAATTTCTGGTGGTGTAGAACTGGTGTCGGAAGTGCCCCTAAAACAGGGGTAGCGAATATGGAGCTTTTCAGATGTTCTGGACTACAAATCCCATGATCTCTGAGCTTTGGCTCTGCATGCTGGGGTTGATGGGAGTTGGAGTCCAAAACATCCATGCTTGTGTGAGACAGTAGGATGGTTTGAGAAGGCAGAGACCTTCCTATTTGCCCTGGGATTTTAAATTCTGAATGACTTTCCTTTGCTGAAGTTGCTCTTTAGTTGTTTAGGGGTCAAATTGTGTTGTCTCGCATTTTATTCGGTCTATTTGCTGGTTTAAAATTATGTTAATTTTTTTCACACTGCCTGCGCATTCAGAAAAATACCAAGGTTGTGTTTTTTTTCTCTGTACCTTTTTATGACTTATGATTTGTTCTTTATGATTTTGAAAGTTCTTTTTTGTCTTCTATTTTTCTTCGTTTGTAATTTTTTAAAAATTGAATAAATATTATTTAAAAAAATAAATAAGGTTGTGTTTGGATTATTTACTCATTAAACAGCCTGTTATCCATCAGTATCAAAGCGTTTTCCAGCAAGTAACGCAAAAATTAATTGAAAGGATGCAACAAGGATTGGCTTAATAGATCATTAATAAAACCACAGCTTGTACCATCTGCTTAAGTGCACCGTGTTCTAATTATGCTTTCTTTGCACATCTTGCACATTGCTGCTTAGGGGTAGCTAGCAAATATTTTAAGTGATGCATACAATGGTTTGTTTCATTTATTTTCTCGTGTGTGTGTGTCCGTGTGTCCTGACAGACGAGGGGCGCATCAACCCCCTTTGCCACCCGCGGTGTGAATTTATGGGCGGCGGGACGAAAGTCCATTGGCTGAAAGCGTTGCAGTGGGCGAAGCTGGTCAAGGGTGACTTTGGGTTTGATGTGACCCCGGGGGGCATACAGGAAAAGGAAGCAGTTAATCATGATTTCGGGAGGTCTTTGGACAATGGCTTCTCTGTGCTTGGGTCCTGGTTGTGGCTGTTGGAGGCTCAAGCGAGGAGAGGAAGGTAATGGATCCTGCTATACTCTCTAAGTCGTCGTCGTCGTCTTCTTGAAATATTTTTCATTTTTATTTTACAAGTGTAGAATTACAGTATAACAATTCAAAATGCTTATCCATACCTAGAGATTTTTCTGAGTCTCCAGACTTCCCACTAATCCCCTCCAGGGGTCCTTTTGTCAACATTTTCAACTGCATATGATTTCCTAAAATCCATCTCTCCATACTCTCCAAATGATATTTGTTACATTACAAGTGTTATTAGAATCCTGCTAATGTTTTCATCTGCTTACAGTGGTCTTCTAAATAAATGATAATTTCCCCACCATTCTTTATTGAAGTTTTTGTCGGGAGCACTGGACAGGATGGAGGAGTTTGGGCAACTAGCCGGTTTTAGACTTAACAAAACAAAAACAAAAATGTTAGTTAAGAATCTAAGCGTGGATATGATAGATGAATCACAATGCAATATGGGAATAATGGTAGTTAAAAAAGTAAAATATTTAGGCATATGGTTAACTGCTAAAACTATAAATTTGTTTAAAGATAATTACATACCTGTTTGGAAACATGTTAAGAGAAATTTGGAAATGGGGGGGGGGATATCTGTCATAAAGATGAATGTATTACCTAAAATGTTATTTTTATTTCAAACAATCCCAGTGATTAGTGGGGTGGGCCGCTTCAAAGAATGGTAAAAAGTGATATCAAAATTTATCTTGCATGGGAAGAATCAAAGAATAAAATATAAGTTACTTACAGATACAAAGGAAAGAGGTGGCTTCTCCTTGCCAGATTTGAGATTATATTATGAGGCGTCCTGTTTGTGTTGACTGAGGGATTGGATGTTGTTGGAAAATACTGATTTATTAGACTTGGAAGGACATGACAACAGATATGGATGACATGCATGTTTAGGGTATGATAAAGTAAAAGTTCACAGAGGGTTCCTGAACCACATAAGAAGAAAATTTATGAGAATTTTTTGTCTTCTTGGCTCCTTAGCTTTCCAGTCAGTTTTGCCATTTCGGTGTACTCCATCAGCTTGGTTTGCCATTTCTCTCTGGTAGGGACTTTGTCTTCTTTCCATCTCTGGACTAGTAACATCCAAGCAGCTGTTGTCACATACATAAAAAGTCTTTCCTGATCCTTTGGAATGTCGGGACCTACAATTCCTAATAAAAAAAGGCTTCTGGGTTGTTGCTGTTGTTGTTTTACAAAGGTTATTTTAAACATTTTTCCAATTCATTATATATCATTTCCCAGAATGTTTTTATTACCTTACACAACCACCACATACGATACCTTCTTTTTCTTTACATTTCCAGCAGATATTTGTACTTGTCTTATACATTTTCACTAGCTTACTAGGAGTCAAATACCACCAGTACATCGTTTTCAAAGTCTTCCTCTTCTTCATGTGGGAATGTTTGAGGGTTTCAGGTAGGGAAATGGTGGAGAAATCCAAATTTCTTTGCATTTTAAAGAGAAAATGCCCAGTTCACACTTCTTGAAGCAATAAGCAAACTGAAGCAGAGCCACTCTTTGAAATTTGCAATTCCCTGAATTTTGCGATGCAATGTGCACGAAAGTTGATCTGCTAAGGAAAAGTGAATCATCTCTTGATGGCAATCTATTTTAACTGTTTTTAATGTTCTGTTTTTGAATTGGGGAAGTTACCTGTCCTGCGGCCTCATGGAGAAGGGTGGGTTAAGAAATAATAATAATAATAATAATAATGAAGAAAATGGCTTTCACAAATGTGTATATTAGTGAAAACTGCAGGCAAAAGTTTATTACGAGAAATTCACACTAAAATGGTGACGTATCTTCGCGAGAATTAAAAAAAACCCCAATCTTTGCAAATTGATGCAGAAGTGTGGAGAATGAATTTGAGATTGGGGGAAAAGGAGAAATGGAGAGAAACTAAAATGGGAAGGTTTGTCTGTTCCTAAATCTAGGCTGAATCTGTAGTAAAACAACCAAGACCTGTTAGAAACATGATGTTTAAACCACATTGCTGGACTAGAGGAGAGGCACAGATGAACCGGCTGCCAATGACCTTGTAAAGAAAGAAAATGGAGAGAAGAAGCCTCTTTTCCAACAAACACTCAGTTGAAATGAGACTCCGCAGGCTTGGAGGAGGTTATTCGCAGGATCACATTGTGGCTGGACCTGCGTCCAAAGGTCTCTAAAGTTTTAATGCATTGACTGCAGTGGCCTTATGTTTTGGGGGGGATGTATAGAAACACTTCTTTTTATTTATTTATAGGGAAGCTGTGAATTATGAATGGGGTGGGGGAAGGTTCTATTCGGAGCAGTGTTCGAGGTCCCTTGCAGAATTGCTTCCTAATGCGTGTCCCAATCGATGCATTGTCTAGGACTTCCTGTACGGCAAGGAGGATTTCATCTTCCCCCTCCCTGCGTATCTCGCACAGGATGTTGTTCCATGGATATTCCATCTGTGCTGGAGAACGTCTGAGCTGCTTCGCACCAGTTTGACAGCGCCCTCCCCCTGCGCCCTCTGTTGTGGACCTCAGAGAAGGGGATAAAAAAGGGCATTTAAAAGAAACCCAGGTAGCTCCTGCCTGGACTTCCCTTTGTGGTAAATAAAATATAACTGATAGAATTCTGCAGGAGGTGGTATTTAGTGTGTTCAAACAGTCAAGGTAAAAAAGCCAATGCAATTCTGGGCTGCATCAATAGGAGTATAGCATCTAGATCAGTGTTTCTCAACCTTTTTTGGGCCACGACACACTTGTTCCGTGAAAAAAATCACGAGGCACACCACCATTAAAAAAGTTTAAAAAATTAACTCTGTGCCGCCCTATATTATAATTATGACTGTAAGAAACACTTGCCAAATATTGCTTTCCGGCGGGTCAGTGTTATGCATTGGCGGCCGCCAGGCTCGTTTGCACTGAGCTTTGGGAAAGAGGAGGAGAAATATTGCTTTCCGGCGGGTCAGCGCAGCGTATTGGCGGCCGCCAGGCACGTGACAATGTAAATTGCCCTTCTCGTCGCCGCACGTCGCGGCACACCAGCCAGCGTCTCGCGGTTGAGAAACGCTGATCTAGATCAAGGGAAGTAATAGTACCACTGTATTCCGCTCTGATCAGACCTCACCTGGAGTACTGTGTCCAGTTTTGGGCACCACAGTTCAAGAAGGATACTGACAAGCTGGAACATGTCCAGAAGAGGGCAACCAAAATGGTCAAAGGCCTGGAAACGATGCCTTATGAGGAACGGCTGGGTATGTTTAGCCTGGAGAAGAGAAGGTTAAGGGGTGATATGATAGCCATGTTCAAATATATAAAAGGATGTCATATAGAGGAGGGAGAAAGGTTGTTTTCTGCTGCTCCAGAGAAGCGGACACAGAGCAATGGATTCAAGCTACAAGAAAGAAGATTCCACCTAAACATTAGGAAGAACTTCCTGACAGTAAGAGCTGTTCGACAGTGGAATTTGCTACCAAGGAGTGTGGTGGAGTCTCCTTCTTTGGAGGTCTTTAAGCAGAGGCTTGACAGGCATATGTCAAGAATACTTTGATGGTGTTTCCTGCTTGGCAGGGGGTTGGACTGGATGGCCCTTGTGGTCTCTTCCGACTCTGATTCTGTGATTCTAAGATCTGATGATGCCCGGATGGTGGAGATGTCAGACGCTTCTGCAGTCACCTACAGATTCACTGTTAAAAACGTGTTTATGGAAGACAATCTTACTCGGCTACGAGTGGTCACCAAAGAAGTCCTTGTTACTTGGACTTAGATACTTTTTAAAAACACTTCCTAAGAGGTATTGTTGTTGTTGTTTAGTCGTTTAGTCATGTCCGACTCTTCGTGACCCCATGGACCAGAGCACGCCAGGCACTCCTGTCTTCCACTGCCTCCCGCAGTTTGGTCAAACTCATGTTCGTAGCTTCGAGAACACTGTCCAACCATCTCGCCCTCTGTCGTCCCCTTCTCCTTGTGCCCTCCATCTTTCCCAACATCAGGGTCTTTTCCAGGGAGTCTTCTCTTCTCATGAGGTGGCCAAAATATTGGAGCCTCAGCTTCAGGATCTGTCCTTCCAGTGAGCAATCGGGGCTGATTTCCTTCAGAATGGATAGGTTTGATCTTCTTGCAGTCCATGGGACTCTCAAGAGTCTCCTCCAGCACTATAATTCAAAAGCATCAATTCTTCAGCGATCAGCCTTCTTTATGGTCCAGCTCTCACTTCCATACATCACTACTGGGAAAACCATAGTTTTAACTATACGGACCTTTGTCAGCAAGGTGATGTCTCTGCTTTTTAAAATGCTGTCTAGGTTTGTCATTGCTTTTCTCCCAAGAAGCAGGCGTCTTTTAATTTCATGACCGCTGTCACCATCTGCAGTGATCATGGAACCCAAGAAGGTAAAATCTCTCACTGCCTCCATTTCTTCCCCTTCTATTTGCCAGGAGGTGATGGGACCAGTGGCCATGATCTTATAGATTATAATTTACAGCAGCCATGTTTCTCATACTTGGGTCTCCAGCTGTTGTCAGACTACAACTCCCATCATCCCTAGCTAGGAGGACCACTGGTCAGGGATGATGGGAATTGTAGTCCAAAAACAGCCGGTGGCCCAAGTTTGAGAAACACTGCTTTCTGATCCAGGAGTGGGGAGCCCTTATTTCATTTCACTTTGAGGGCTACATTCCATTCTGTGCAGTTTTCTGAGGGCCCCATGTGAGCAGTGGCCAGTGTTAGAGGCAAACGTGGGCTGAGCAACAGATACAAATTTTACCTTCGTATTGTGCCTTGGAAGAGTTCCGAGGCTCAAAAAAAGAGATGCTCCATTTGGCTCCCAGCTCTGAGGGTTCCACATTTTACCTTCTGTTTATTTAATTTGTTAGCCACTTTATCTTGCCCCGGGGCAAACCAAGAGCGACTTTGCAACCCAACGTCTCTGCTCTCATCGTCCTTTGTGGAGGGGCGGTTGGCATCGATCCACTCGGGGCTCTGGGCTGAGTTGTTCTCCTGCATCTCGGGAGGGTGATCAACCGCCTTCCTTAGTAATAGCATCTAATGGAAGCGGCTCGTAGCACGCGGCCAGCGCTAAGTTATTTGGAATCCACGGGGAAGATCTCTGGCTCGTAATGGAGACAGCAGGCAGCAATTATTCATGAATAGTCCGAGATGCGTCTTCGCTGCTAATGGCTAAAACCACCACCTCCTTCAGGTGCACAAAAGGTAAGAGTGGCTTCTGCTGAGATGCGGAGCGTGGCCAGATGAAGGGGGTCAGGGGTTTAGTACAGGGCTTCCCAAAGTGGGTGGAACTTCCCCCTTGGAGGTGGTTGGATTATCTAGGGAAGTGTTAAAAGTCAAGGGGGCACCCCCAAAGCACGATGATGACTTATTACAATTGACCAGCCTAGAGCTAGAGGAAACACTTTCTTCGCTTTTGCATTTAAGGTTTTGCTGCTCGTACCACTTTCACATTGGGTCACATCTGTTTGCACCAGGGTGGATAAAAAAACTGGGCACAGCAGCTCCAAAAACAGTTCCAAAATGGCTGTCGCGCTACTTCCGGTACGCTACTTCCGGTCCGGTCCCTTATTTTTCAGAGAGGAACTTGGCAGGTATGTTGCCAAGTCAGAGCCTTGGGTTCATCTAGCTCAGTACTGCCTGCACGGACTGGCAGCTCCTGCCCAGGGTTTCGAACCCAGAACTCGCCGGAAGCGGAACTCGGCCAAACACAGGCACAAAGCAAAACAGGCCAACACAGCAACGCTTCTGGAACTCGCAGAAGTTACGTTTGCAAAACGCTGGCACGTCTGACGGCTTTTCCTCGGATAAATTTAATGTTTAAGTAAGTGGGGAAATAATTGATTGGGGGCCGAGCGGACTGCAGGAACTTCGCCGTCTGTTTTGAACAACTCCCAGAAAACAGATGCAGATTTCCATCCGGAGGCAAGGGACAAAAACAACTCCGAGAGTCCCTGGAGAGCAGAGAGCCATAAACAGCTGCTATTTCTGGCCTCATTATTTGCTTTCCTTACCGCCCCCCCTCCCTACAACACACAGGATGCAATTTAAACTCCACTGAAAATATGGAGGGAAACTATTTTCCAATCAATAAATGCCTTTAAGTGGGGAGGGGGCGGGGAACCCCACCAAATTGAGCTTACTGGCCACTCGGAAGGTTTTCCTCTGGAATGGATGGATAATTTTCAGAGAGCGGCAAGTTTTCCCTCTTTGTTTTGAGAGAAGGAAGAGATCCCCCACGTTCTCTAGGAAGCTGTGGTTTTTCCGGGCTCCTTGCATTTCTAGATTGGGGCTTCTTGCGGTGCCCAGAAATCGCTCCTCCGTTGAAAGCTAAAGGCAGAATTGCAACTGCCTTCCTACACATCAGTGAGAATATTCTTCTCCTCCTTCTTTCGATGAATATAGATCACGCCATGTTTCATAACTCTGACGATGTAGCAATGCCCCCGAGCGCGATTTGCAGTGGATGAACAAGCATTTGTCTCCCGGTTGTTTCAACAATGGAGACAACGCCACTCTTCCCACCTAAATCCAGCTGCTGAAACCAAGAAGGGCCGTAGCTCAGTGGAAGAGCACCCGCCTTGCAAGGAGGTCCCGCGTTCAATTCCCGCCATCTCTAGATAGAGCAAGGAGACTACTTCCTGAAATTCTGGGGAGCCGCTGCCAGTCAGTGCAGACAATACTGAGCAAGATCTGAGCCAGTGTTTGAAAGCAGCCAGTGCATTTTGCAGCAGCCCATCGGCCACTTGCGACCAAGTGAGGATGCCTGGGTGCCAGGATGGCGCCAGCAGGGCCAGCTCTAAGGCAAGGCTGGGGGGCGCAATGCGCCAGGGGGGCGCCGCAATGCTGTGCCCGTGGCAGCCGTGCTGCGCACGGCGCCCGCCAGACAGCCGCGCTGCGAAACGGGGCGGGGGGGGGGCGCCAGAGGGATCTTCACACCACGGCGCCAGGGCGCCAGAATCGCTTAAGATGGCCCTGGGCGCCGGACGTCTCCACCCTCTGGAGGCGCATGCCTGGGCATCGCTGGATCCTGACTGTTTGCACACCCGAATACCACACTCTGCAGAGCCTCCATCAGTTATATTTTATCTGCACCATCGGAATGAATTTCTGGAACAACAACAACAACAACAACAATAATAATAATTAATTTATACCCCACCCCTCTGGCCGGGTTTCCCCAGCCACTCTGGGCGGCTCCCAACATAAAAAACACAATAAAACATCAAACATTTAAAAATTCCCTAATGCTTTTTCTGTGCGGCTTGAGTAGCGGCAGTGAATGACGTTATACAGTGGTACCTTGGTTCTCGAACTTAAAACTGTTCCGGGAGTCCGTTCGACTCCCAAAACAGTTTGAAAACCAAGGCACAGCTTCCGATGGGATGCAGGAGCTTCCTGAACCCAAGCTGAAGCCTCGTCAGACATTCGGCTTATGAAAAACGTTTGCACACCAGAACACTTACTTCCGGGTTTGCGGCATTCAAGAGCCGATTTGTTCAGGAGCCAAGCCGTCCAATTACCAAGGGACCACTCCACTTAATTGTTGTCACTTGTCGTCTTCACTTACTCGCCCCATCACCACCCTGCTCACAGTTGTGAAGAATATTCTTACGTTATGAATGGTCCGTGTCACCATTAAGAAAAAGAGGTTGGAACAGGCCAATACAGTATATATGTGGACTGTCCCTGGACCAATTGACTTTTCTTCTTTTAAGTTCACAAAGCTCAAAATTTTCATCTGAGCTAGCCATATGTTTACCTGTGAATCAATCATAGCCCACCATTTGAAAAGTAAGACTTTAGAGCAGGCATCCCCAACCTTCGGCCCATTCAGATGTTTTGGACTACAATTCCCATCTGTTTTTGGAGCTGCTGTGCCCAGTTCCAAAATGGCCGTCGCACCAGAAGTCGCGCTGCAGCCATTTTGGAACTGGGCAGAGCAGCATCAAAAGTCACTTCTGAGCATTCTCCACCCAGTTCCAAAATGGCCGCCGTGCCAGAATAAACCGGGGGAAAACAAAAAAATCAGTTTTTTCGGCTGGGGACAGCTGGAATAACGGGGGTTTCCCGGGGAAAACGGGAGACTTGGCAGCTATGCTTGGCATAAGGCTGCTTTCTAGGTTTGTATGCATAGTACAGTGGCTGAACCAACACTGTGGTGACAGAGCATAGTCATTGCAGCAGGCAGCCTCGTATAGCTTTACTACTACTACTACTACTACTACTACTAATTTTATTTATACCCCGCCCTTCCCAGTCAAGACTGGGCTCAGGGCGGCTAACAACAAGAATATCAAAGCAAGCATAAAAGAAACAATTCAATTGAAATGCAGATTAAATACAATGTTAAAATTCAAAATTAGGAATCTACAAGTGCAACCTCATTTGAATATCTGTAGGATAAAGCCTTAGGGGAGGGTAACACTGGGGTCAGACTGAGTCAGTCCAAAGGCCAAGCAGAACAGCTCCGTCTTGCAGGCCCTACAAAAAGATGACAACTCCTGCTGCCCTTTCTCCTCCATGTGTTTGTGGCCGCCGCAGTGCCTCAGTACGATGCTGCGTTCTGGGGAATGCAAAGTGGCTGCTGCCTGGCCCTCACCAGAGCTCTAATATTTTAAGGTCACCAGAGCAGTTTATACCACTAAAAGTCCATCGCCCCCCCCCAAAAAAATCCTGGGAACTGTAGTTTACCCCCTCATAGAGCTGCAATCCCCAGTGTACCCGAACAAACTACATTTCCCAGATTCCTTGGGTGAAATTGTGCGCTTTAAATGTATTGTGTACACAGGCCATATTACCTTGGTTTGTTCTCTGCCTGCTTTGCTGTTGACGTAGCTCTGCGAAGTAACAAGCCACAGGGTGTCAGCTTGGCAGGCGCAAAGTTTTGCCCCACTGCACATAGCTGGCTGATCCCAGGCTAATTCTGTGCGGCTGGAGAGAGTTTCTGTTGGTTTTTTTCTAATAATAGGAAGCTTTAAGCGGGCTTAAGAGGGACAGACTCACCTTATCCAATATCCCTAATGCTACCCTGTTGGGTCAAAGGGGAGGCTTCCGTTTCAGCGTTGAAGGCCTCACGTAGGGAAATGTTAGGGGTCGAAAAGGCTAGGGAAACAAATACTCAATACCATTGGTACTCTTTGTACACTGGGATAGTAATTTGCAGCAGTCGCTCGCTATGACAAATGAGCTTTCTCTGCATGTTCCCGTGGCTGCAATAATTCATTAAAAATGGTTTGGCAAATTGAGCTTAAGAGACATTATCTGTTCCCAGACTCTGGACTGCGACGTGTTAGTGTGCTTGGGAATAGAATAGAATCATAGAATCATAGAGTTGGGAGAGACCACAAGGGCCATCCAGTCCAACCCCCTGCCAAGCAGGAAACACCATCAAAGCATTCTTGACATATGCCTGTCAAGCCTCTGCTTAAAGACCTCCAAAGAAGGAGACTCCACCACACTCCTTGGTAGCAAATTCCACTGCCGAACAGCTCTTACTGTCAGGAAGTTCTTCCTAATGTTTAGGTGGAATCTTCTTTCTTGAAGTTTGAATCCATTGCTCTGTGACCGCTTCTCTGGAGCAGCAGAAAACAACCTTTGTCCCTCCTTTATATGACATCCTTTTATATATTTGAACATGTATACATTTTATATATTTGAACATATATTTGAAAAGGCTAGGGAAACAAATATTCAGTACCATTGGTACTCTTTGTACATTGGGAGAGTAATTTGCAGCAGTCGCTCGCTATGACAAATGAGCTTTCTCTGCATGTTCCCGTGGCTGCAATAATTCATTAAAAATGGTTTGGCAAATTGAGCTTAAGAGACATTATCTGTTCCCAGACTCTGGACTGCGACGTGTTAGTGTGCTTGGGAATAACTGCTGAAATGCTCCGAAAAATAACAACAAAGCACCCATCTGTTCCGTTGCAACTCTGTGCGATTCCCCGTTCTGTCCTCCTCCCACGACCCTAAGCTCATGACAGCAGGTAGCTCTGCCATTTGTCAGAATGAAATTTGACGGGATCACTCATAGAGAACCTAGGAAGCTGTTGTATAAAGGATCAGGCCACTGGTCTTACCTAGTTCAGTGATAGCAGCTCCCTTGCAGCCCTACCAAGAGATGTGGGGGATTGGAACAGACGCCTTTGGACGGAGGCTAGTGGTGCAGGGCGCCAGGGTGCCAGGTTCTGCAGGGCGCCAGGCGAGAGTCTGGGGAACACTGAACGAGTGCGCTGAGTGAGTGAGGTTGTGTGCGCTGCTCCTGCCGAGCATCAGCTCAGTTTTTTCCCTTTTAGCCTGCAGGTGCTGAATTCTGCGGGGCGCTAAAAGGGAAAAAACCCAGCCGACGCTTGGCGGGAAACGGCTCACATGCCCTCACTCGCTGGGCGCAGGCCCTCTCGCTCAGTGTGCTCCCTGCCGTGGCCACCGCGGCACGAAGCGGCCAGCTGAGCCGGGAGGTGCCGCGTCCAGCCTCCGCCTCTTCCCCACCGGAGGAGCTGCCCTCCAGCTACTGCCTGCCTCCTCCAGCCCTAAAAAAAGGTCGACAACTTGGGAAAGGGGGGCGGGCGGGCGGAGGGATCTTTGCACCACAGCGCCAAATTTGCTTAAGGCGGGCAAGGCGGCCCTGGGTCCAGTCACGGATGACTCTGGGGTTGCGTGCTCATCTCACTCCATAGCCCGAGGGAGCCGGCATTTGTCCGCAGACAGCTTCTGGGTCATGTGGCCCGCAGGACTAAGCTGCTTCTGGCGAACCAGAGCAGGGCACGTGTAAGGGGAAGAGAATTTAGGGACCCTCTTCCCCTCATCAGAAGCAGCCCCTCCCCAAGCAGCGATAACAGCGAGGATGCTCAGGAGTCTAGTCAGGAAGTGGAGAGAGAGGGCCGGGGCTCTCTCAGCACGGGAGAGCCCCTGCGACACAGAAGGGAGGAAGAGAGAGCGAGGGAAAGGGGGGAGAAGGAAAACATGGAGCGTAGACCCTTTCCTCCGGTTCCGGAATTACGCAAGAGAAGGAGGGGAAAGAGATTTGCCGTCCCAAGACTCTTATGCTGGAGGCGGTCCAGAGGTGGTCCAGTGCCGGATTCTGCGTCGAACTAAGCAGACATGTTGTACATACCCAGCTCACTGTAAATAGACTGCACTAAATAAAAACTGCTAAAAGACAAGCATGCGGAGCGTCGTTACTCTAGAGCAGTGCTCCCCAACCTTTTTATCACCGCGGACCAGTCAACGTTTGATAATTTTACTGTGGCCCGCTGAGAGGGGGGGGGGCGTTTATTGTTTATATTTTATTTAGATTGTTTTGATTTAATAATTTTAATTTAATTGTATTTAATGATCCTTAGGCGGCCCGGTACCAATTGATCCACGGACCGCTACCGGTCCGTGGCCCGGGGGTTGAAGACCACTGCTCTAGAGTAGCCGCAACAATCCCGTGACAGCACGGAAACGCCGTTTGCCTTCCTGCTTGGAGCGGTACCTATTCATTTACTTGCACTTTGACGTGCTTTCGAACTGCTAGGTGGGCAGGAGCTGGGACTGAACAACGGGAGCTCACCCCGTCACAGGGATGGGCATAAATAGCCAAATTGTGAACCAGTAAGTTTGGGAGGGAACTGGAGCTTCATGAAGGAATTGGTACCATCTGAGCCTGTGGCATGTTTCTCATTCTGCAGGCAGTGGAAGATGGGCAAACTCCCTTTTTGAAGAACTCTGTCATTTCCCCCCCCCCCCCAAGCACATGTACTTCCTTGCCTTGAGTCACTTGCTTTAGTGCATATTTAGCATCCTGGATATGCCCTGAGCGTCGCAAGCTGTCTCCGAGGCTGATGTGCGAGGCAGCAACTGCTTTTCAGTGAATCATCTCTGCTCTTGCAGTAATTGTTTGGGAACAAATGTTTCCAGAGTGTGGACTATTGTTCCGGCCTTCAAGTGTTTTTATCCTTATCTGGACATTTCTATATTGTTGTGAGAACAAAGCCGATTGGAAAGCAACGAAAACTAATACTTAACTGCGCTGCTGTTATATCTCTTGCATTAGGATAGAGGAGAGGGCCGGCTTGCAAGTCCTTTTAGCTCGCTAGGTGCTGACGTCTCTTTGGAATCTAGCTTTCAGGCCATCGCCTTCTCTCTTTTGCTGCCCCGAAACGCTGTCTTAAAAACCCCTAAAAGCTTAAGAAGAGCCCAGCTGCTGGGATCAGGCCCATCGAGACCAGCATCCTGTTCCCAAGGTGGCCAAACAGAAGACCCCAAGGGAAGGCTGCAAGCAGGATCCGAGCACATCTGCCTAGAGGACCACCTGAATGACAGGGGCTGGTCCTGTCACCCTCTTGCATTTCAATTGTGTTATGAAGTGTAGCTTGACTAATTTTATTTATTATCTCAAATAGAGGGTGGGTGGAAGGTTTTTGTAAGAAGCTTGGTGTGCATAGAGGCAGTGTTAGGAACTCAGATATATAAGCTAATACCCAGTGTGTTTGCGAGCACAATTCAAAGTGTTGGTGCTGACCTTGAAAGCCCTAAATGGCCTCGGCCGAGTATACCTGAAGGAGTGTCTCCACCCCCATCGTTCAGCCCGGACACTGAGGTCCAGCTCCGAGGGCCTTCTGGCAGTTCCCACATTGCGAGAAGTGAGCTTACAAGGAACCAGGCAGAGGGCCTCCTTGGTGGTGGTACCCGCCATGTGGAACGCCCGCCCATCAGATGTCAAAGAGATAAACAACTGCCTGACTTTTAGAAGACATCTGAAGGCAGCCCTGTTTAGGGAAGTTTTTAATGTTTGATGCTGTACTGTTTTTAATATTCGGTTGGGAGCCGCCCAGAGTGGCTGGGGAAACCCAGCCAGATGGGCGGGGTATAAATAAAAAATTATTATTATTATTATATTGTCTTCCATAAACACGGTTTTAACAATGAGTCTGTAAGTGATTGTGGAGGCCAATTCTGGATCCACAAGTCCTTCCACAGTGGGGACACAAGTTTCCGGGTGGGAGTTGACCATGGTGTGGATTTGCCAAGCATGCCTTCCTCTTAGCACGTTTCTCCCTTGTGTCCTGAGTTCGAGTGTCTTCAAAGCCCATGACACCTTTGGGAAAGGCTGTTCTCCAACTGGAGCGCTCGCAGGCCAGTGTTTCCCAGTTGTCGGTGTTTATACCATACTACATTTTTAATGAGTTTTTAATGTTTGATGTTTTAGCGTGTTTTGATATTCTGTTGGGAGCTGCCCAGAGTGGCTGGGGAAAACAAGCCAGATGGGCAGGGTATTAATAATAATAATAATAATAATAATAATAATAATAATAATAGCACCTTAAACCTATAATAATAATAATAATAATAGCACCTTAAACCTAGGTTATGGTTGCCACAATGGAATGTCTAGGCATCTTTTTGCAATTAAATATGTTGTTGTTGTTGTTGTTGTTATTGATTTCATTTCTGTGCAAATCTATGCTTTTTCCTGGTCACTTCCCATGCCTTGGCAATTTCAGTCATAGTCTAGTGCAGGCACCCCCAAACTGCGGCCCTCCAGATGTTTTGGCCTACAACTCCCATGATCCCTAGCTAGCAGGACCAGTGGTCAGGGATGATGGGAATTGTAGTCCAAAACATCTGGAGGGCCGAAGTTTGGGGATGCCTGGTCTAGTGGCAAAACTGGCAGTGATAACTTGCCAATAGAGGCTCGCGCCATTTGCTTTCCTGCCAGCTTATGCTTCTCATTCTACAGATTCAACCCCCCCCACCCCAATCCTGAGAACCTCCTCTTCCTGAGGCAGGGAGATTCATAAACAGGTGATCAATAATAACAACAACTCAACAAAGGCAGAACACTGATTTCAGCTTCCTCCACCCTGGTGAGGAGTTCTGGGTTGAAAATCCCACTAACAGAACAGCTTGCCAGCCATTAAAGGCAAGTTGTTTTAGACTGAAAACAAACCATACAGTAGCCTGGAGAGAAAGGTCACTTCAGATATCCAAAGAGCAGTTTGCAACTGTGTGGGTGTCCCCCCCCCCCCCGCCATACAGTATATAAAGAAAACAAACCAACCCCAGGAGTTTTTTATTTTGAAAGTGGCAACTGATAGGCTGCTTCTGTTCTGGATTCCAGAATGCGCCGAATTGCAAATTCTTAAAGTCAGTTGTAGTGCAGTTTTTACATCCAGCAATTAACACCTGCGTGGTTAATTGCCCTGCAGTTTTACTTAGCCCAGCCGCTTCTGAATGGGAGCCGCAGCTGGTTTCAACCTATTTGGGTATAAGAGGTGTTTCTCCTGCAACAAAAGCTCCTGTCACTTTCAACCCATTCATTTCTGCTCCAGCGTGGCTGGCGCTTTACGGGCAGAAGCAAGCGGGAGAAACTGGGCGATTTTAAGTGTTTATTATTATCATCATTATTATTAAAAAGCAGAGACACCACCTTGCCGACAAAGGTCCGTATAGTTAAAGCTATGGTTTTCCCAGTAGTGATGTATGGAAGTGAGAGCTGGACCATAAAGAAGGCTGATTGCCGCAGAATTGATGCTTTTGAATTATGGTGCTGGAGGAGACTCTTGAGAGTCCCATGGACTGCAAGAAAATCAAACCTATCCATTCTTAAGGAAATCAGCCCTGAGCGCTCACTGGAAGGACAGATCGTGAAGCTGAGGCTCCAATACTTTGGCCACCTCATGAGAAGAGAAGACTCCCTGGAAAAGACCCTGATGTTGGGAAAGATGGAGGGCACTAGGAGAAGGGGATGACAGAGGACAAGATGGTTGGACAGTGTTCTCGAAGCTACAAACATGAGTTTGACCAAACTGTGGGAGGCAGTGGAAGACAGGAATGCCTGGAGTGCTATGGTCCATGGGGTCACGAAGAGTCGGACACAACTAAACGACTAAACAACAACTTATTTACAGTGCAAGAGATAAGAGAAACATGACTGTTCAGTCTTCATCAGATTCTCGCAATGGCGCTTTCTGGCTACGCACCCAGCAAAGGATTTGGGGACCCCCAAAGCGCCGCCCCTTGCTCCTACGGGAGCTGGCATGCTTCAAATCAGGCGTTGGTGGAAAAGGTCGCCTGTCCGATGCTCCTCCGCTGGCCATTTCCTGTATAGGAGCTCTAGGCTACAGTTAGCGGCTCTTGGATGCTGCCGGAGCCCTGTGCCGACTTGCTCACTTCCTCCTGCCCTTCACTGGACCCGCTGCTGGAGCTCTGACTAGTTGAGTATGGACTTTATGATGGGGGGCTGTTCTCTGTAACTCCGCCCCCTTACACCCCTCCTCAACTTCTTCTTCTTCTTCTTCTTCTTCTTCTTCTTCTTCTTCTTCTTCTTCTTCTTCTTCTTCTTCTTCTTCTTCTTCTTCTTCTTCTTCTTCTTCTTCTGTGATCCCTTGTAGCCGAGTAAGATAGTCTTCCATACACACAGTTTTAACAATGAGTACATAAGTGACTCTGGAGGCCAATTCTGGACCCACACGTCCTTCCACAGTGGGGACATAGGTTTCCGGGCGGGAGTTGATCATGGTGTGGATTTGCCAAGCGTGCCTTCCTCTTAGCACGTTTCTGCCTTGCGTCCTGAGTTCGAGTGTCTTCAAAGCCCATGACACCTTTGGTAAAGGCTGTTCTGCAATTGGAGCACTCCCATTTGTTGGTGTTTATACTACATTTTTAAGATTGGCCTTTGAGAGAGTCTTTGAATCTCTTTTGTTGACCACCAGCATTACGCTTTCCATTTTTAAGTTCGGAATAGAGTAGTTGCTTTGGAAGACGATAATCAGGCATCCGCACAACAGGACCAGTCCAACGAAGCTGATGTTGAAGAATCATTGCTTCAACACTGGTGATCCTGTTCTTTAAAATATAGGGTGGTGTAGAAATGGAACTATTACTATTCTTATTGATAATAATTGCCATTGCAAAAAAGAAATGGCACCTAGAAATTCTGTTGTGGCGACTGTAACCAAGTTACAAGAGGATCTCTCTGGGGAGAGCTTTCCGCAGATGAGGAACTACAACTCCTTTCCAGGGGTGTGTGACATGGAGAAGGGCTTTAGATTAAGGGTCTAGGTGGGCTCACATTGGGAGAGGTGCTCTTAAAGATATATTGGGGGCCTGATCCTTGTAGGGCTTTAGCGGGCAAAGTCGGCAACTTTGAATTGGGCTTGGGAATTCACAGACAGCCAACAATATTTTAAACAATGAAATGTTGTACAGTATTGCTTTTAATATTCGGTTGGAAGCCGCCCAGAGTGGCTGGGGAAACCCAGCCAGATGGGCGGGGTATTAATAATAATAATAATAATAATAATAATAATAATAATAATAGTTGTTGTTGTTGTTGTTGTTGTTGTTATTTATTCACTTTACAAGTGGCATCTGACTTTCTGTTCCCTGCTGAAGTTTATTAATAATAATAATAATAATAATAAACTTCAGCAGGGAACAGAAAGTCAGATGTCACTTTTAAAGTGAATAATAAATAACAACAACAACAACAACAACTATTATTATTATTTATTATTTATACCCCACCCATCTGACTGAGTTTCCCCAGCCACTCTGGGCTGCTTACTGCATATATAAAAGCATAATAAAAGTTCCTTGAAATAACTCTTGTTCTTTGCTACCCTTCAAAGGAACCAAGCGATTTCTCTGCCACTTCTAAGTTGCTTAAACCAGGCGTAGGTCTTCCCCACAAGCTCCTTTAATGAGAAATTCCTTTGATAATTACTTTCTCCTCTTCTCTCCTCTCTCCCCACCCTCTCACTATATATAAGGCTCTGGTGACTTCTGTTTCGGTGTATCTGAAGAAGTGTGCATGCGCATGAAAGCTCATACCGATGACAAACTTAGTTGGTCTCTAACTCCTCTCCTCTCTGTTTTTGGCTTTTCCCCTCCCCTTGCTAAGCTGCCAGGCCAAAAGCTAATGTGTCGGCAAATTATTATAAGCGCGTGCGGCTAAAGATCCTTTAATTAACAAACGCGCACTTAACCTCATCTTAAGTCTTAGCCTGAACGAAAGGCCAAAAAAGCATCTTTCGTGGAGGCAGTGAAGAAGTGCAGAGTCGGGGAAAATGTTTCACCTCCTGCACACAGGGAGGCTGCATCGTGACCTCTGCCAAATCAGGATTTGCACACCAAAGTAATAACTCTTCCATGCTTTTCCCAAATCAGGTTTTAACACCAGCACTTCCTCTTGGAATTGCAGTACGGTGGTACCTTGGTTCTCAAACGGCTTGGTACTCAAACAACTTGGAACCCAAACACTGCAAACCCGGAAGTAAGTGTTCCGCTTTGCGAACCTTTTTCGGAAGTCGAAAGTGCTCCATTCTGAGTGTTTCGCTTCCGTTTTGAGTGCCACCCTTCCGTTTTGAGTGTTACGCTGAGGCCTGTCTGTTTTTGCTATTCATTTTGCATTTTTGTTTTTCCGGCTCTTTTTTGTGACTGTGTGGAACCCAGTTCAGCTACTGATGGATTGATTGTGTGACCGCAGTACAATGTTTATTACTTTCATTTTATGGATCAACGGCCTCGTTAGATAGTAAAATTCATGTTCAATTGCTGTTTTCGGGGTTGTTTTTAAAAGTCCGGAACGCTTTAATCTGTTTTGCATTACAGTGGTACCTCGGTTTGCGAACGCAACCCGTTCCGTGCAGGCGTTCGCTCGCCGAAGGCACGCTTCTGCACGTGTGAGAAGCGCCGATAGAGCACTTCTGTGCACATGCACGCTGCGCAGATCTCTTCTGCGCATCCGATGCCACGGAACCTGGATGTAAACACTTCCGGGTCCGCGGCGTTCGTAAACGGAGGTTTTCGTAAACGGAGGTAGGCGTAAACCGAGGTTCCACTGTACTTTCTATGAGAAAGTGCTCCTTGGTTTTGGAACGCTTTGGTTTTGGAACAGACTTCCGGAACGGACTAAGTTTGAGAACCAAGGTACCACTATAATCTCAGTGGCAGAGAGGACACTGTGGGTCTAATCCCCCTTGGCCCATTTGACCCAGGTTTGGGAATAAGAAAGTTACTAGCCTGCCATTTATTTAGTTTCTTTTTTACTAGTATGTGAAGAGGCATATCGCCTGCATCTCCAACCTGGCTGCAGGAGAAGAGAAGCTCTCCCTTTGCCGGCGATCCATCTCTCCTTGGCATGCAGATAGCCCCAGGTACGCTCTCTGGCATCTCCCAGATATGGGTGAGGATGTCCCATGTCCCCTGTCTCAGACCTTGCGGCCAGGTGCAAGGTGCACCAATGACCTGACTTAGTAAAAGGTGGCTTCTATAATAATAATAATAATAATAATAATAATAATTTATTATTTATACCCCACCCATCTGGCTGGGTTTCCCCAGCCACTCTGGGCAGCTTCCAACAAAAGAATAAAACACAATAATCTATTAAACATTAAAAGCCTCCCTGAACAGGGCTGCCTTCATATGTCTTCTAAAAGTCTGGTAGTTGTTTTCCTTTTTGACATCTGTTGGGAGGGCGTTCCACGGGGTAGGCGCCACCACCGAGAAGGCCCTCTGCCTAGTTCCCTGCAACTTGGCTTCTCGCAACGAGGGAACTGCCAGAAGGCCCTCGGTGCTGGACCTCAGTGTCCGGGGCAGAATGATGGAGGTGGAGATGCTCCTTCAGGTATACTGGACCGAGGCCATTTAGGGCTTTCAAGGTCAGCACCAACACTTTGAATTGTGCTCGGAAACGTACTGGGAGCCAATGTAGAGAGCGGCGAAGTTTTCCCTGCTTGAGTCCCTTGTATCAAGTAAACACAGGACTCTATTTCCTTTGAGGCATTTAAGTGGAGCCTGGGAGGCCATCTTTCAATGATGCTTTAGTTGAGATTCCTGCATTGCAGGGGGTTGGACTGGATGACCCTCAGGGGCACCTTCCAACTCTTCGGTTCCACAAAAACTTTGAAACGGCTTAATATTGGGCGGTATTTCTGGCGCCGAGACGGGCAGAGGGGGGGCCCTTGTGGTCGTTCCTCTGGCCTCAGAGGTTTGATGGCCTGCAACATGGGAACAGGGCCTTTTCTGCAGTGGCTCCATGTTTGTGGAATGTTCTCCCTAGGGAGGTTCATCTGATGGCTTCATTATATATCTTTCTTTATTATTATTATTTATTATTATTATTGCAAAACATTCAACACAGACAAAAACAATACCACAATGACAACTAAACATTAATTGATTACACATCATCTAACATCACACACTTTTTGACTTTCGATTCACCTCATTGTGCTTTCTAAATAGTCTTAACCTATATGCACTTCCTGTTATATCTATTACATATCAAGAGAATTTTTTTACGTTTATCATTTTCTTTGGTATTCAAGATTCAGTCTATACCTGTCAGGAGATTTGCATTTTCACAATATTGGTTTAAATGTTCTTTAATTATTGTCCATTCTTTGCTCACTTTCTGATTTGAGTTTCCTCTTATTCTCCCAGTCATTTTCGCAAGTTCCGTTATGTATCTTTAGGTGCCGGGGGACGGGGACAGGACAGGCCTTTGGCTGATTAATATTCTACAGACTTTTAAATGGTTTTTTTTGGGGGGGGTGGTGGCTATTGTTTTGTTGGTTTTGTTTTAACTACTTATCTGCAGTGCTTTTTTTCTCCTAAAAAAATGTTTAGGGGTATTCTCATTTTGTCTCAAGAAAACCACCATTTTATCGTCCAAATTGGGGGAAAATGAATACAGTAAATGGGCAAAAGTACAAAGAACATGCATTACTTCCTATTTCACAGCTGACAGCTTGCAGTAACTTCCACATTGGCGTCAGGTTGTCTGCACTAACATCTTCCCGATTCCTCTGCTTGCTTGGTGTCCGTCTCCAGATGTCGTCCTTTCAAAAACCACGGATTTACATACACCGAAGGCTAAAACAAACTCAAAATTTTTACAAACGTTAAGTTGGCTACAGTGTTTAAATCAGGCACCCCCAAAGTCGGCCCTCCAGATGTTTTGGGACTACAATTCCCATAATTCCTGACCACTGGTCCTGTTGACCACTGATCCGAGGAGGCCTGCTGTCCCGCCGCCCGGAAGTGGCTGCTGGAGCGCGCAGAGCGCCCAGCGCCAACGGCCACACCTCCACCCAGCCAAGGAGGCCTGCCGTTCCGCCGCCTGGAAATGGCTGCTGGAGCATGTGGAGCGCCCAGCACCGCAGCGGCCAGCAGTGCCCCGAGCCAGCGGCCCGGCCCGGCCGAGGAGACCATAAGGTACCGTAAAAACCGTAATAAAAAAAATAAGACATCCCACCTGTCAGGAGTATGGGCAGGAGTCAGGCTCTGGGGCCTGTAGTGCTTTGCAGGACTGGGGCCTGCCTCAGCTTGTGCTGGAGAAGCAAGGTGTGGCCACACAGGTGAAGACATCAGCTTGTGTTGGAGAGGCAAGGAGTAGTCACCCAGGTGAGGCCACTTGATACCTCACTGCACCTGGTGGCAGGAGCTGGGAGGGATAAAAGCTCAGCATTTCCCTTCAGCTCTTTGCCACAGCAACGCTATCCCTGCCTGGTTGCCTCTGGCCTCTTGCTCCTTGCTCCTTGGACCCTCGCCTTGCCGACGCCTTGCTCCTTGACTCCCCGGCCTTTGCCTCTGCCTTGCTCCTTGACCCTGCGACTGCCTGCTGCTGGACCCTCAGCCCTGCACCTGTTCCTGCTTCTACAACCACCATCTTGCCTCTGGTCCTGACGTCCTCAGCCAGGGCTTCAACCGCCCGCCGACCGGACCGTGACACCACCAAAAATAAGCCACCCTGTGTTTTTTTGAGGAAAAAAAAGTAATAAGACAGTGTCTTAAAAAAGGGAAAACACAGGTACACACACACACACACATATTTAAGGAGCAGTTCTGCCTGCTTCCGGAGGGGTGCTCTAGTCTGGAAAAGCAAGCTGAGTATCTGTCAGTCAATCCTTATTACCCTCAATGGCTTCACAGCAGTCAAAAGATAATACAATTGCATCCCAACCCACTATCCAATATTGCCAACCTTATTCTTAACCAAATCTGATCCCTGCAGCTGAGATGTGTGAAAAGGGGCATCCTTTGCTTCCCCTTTCGCACTCCTGCAAGCATGCCAGGCGACTGAGCATTTGGAATTATCTAGCTAAGCAGGAAGGGGCTAAATGAAGAGGCCTAAATTGCAATGCCATGCTCATGCTCAAGCAGCTGAAAGTCTGGCGTGCGAGCTGTGTGCAGCAACGTCTATAATTTGTGTATGGCTCTAAGCACAGGCACATCATGTTGCTATCCGTGAATAGCTTTCAGGGGTTCTCCCCCGGCTGCAAAAACAGCTAATGCAGTTCTTGGCTGCATCAACAGAATGTAGTGTCCAACTGGAGGCAAGTCATAGTCCCACTCTGTTCTGCTTGGTGAGACCACACCTGGAATACTGTGTCCAGTTCAGGGTGCCACAATTTAAGAAGGATGTTGACAAGCTGGAACATGTGCAGAGGAGGGCGACCAAGATGATTAAAAGTCTGGAAACCAAGCCTTACAAGGAACGGTTGAAGGAGCTGGGTATCTTTAGCCTGTAAAAGAGGAGACTGATGGGAGAGAGGAGAGCGAGATTGGTGACTGGGAGTGGCCACCGAGATCATATAACACCAGTCCTGAAAGACCTGCAAATGGCTCCCAGTACGTTTCCAAGCACTATTCAAAGTGTTGGTGCTGTCCTTTAAAGCAGTGGTCCTCAACCCCCGGTCCACGGACCGGTACCGGTCCGTGGATCAATTGGTACCGGGCTGCCCAAGGAACATTAAATACAATTAAATTAAAATTATTAAATCAAAACAATCTAAAGAAAATATAAATAATCAACGTCCCCCCCCCCCGCGGTGGGCCACAAAACAATCAACGCCCCCCCCTCAGCGGGCCACAGTAAAATGATCAAACGTTGACTGGTCCGCGGCGATAAAAAGGTTGGGGAGCACTGCTTTAAAGCCCCTAAACGGCCTCGGTCCAGTAGACCTGAAGGAGTGTCTCCACCCCCACCTCTGCCCGGACATTGAGGTCCAGCTCCGAGGGCCTTCTGGTGGTTCCCTCATTGCGAGAAACCAAGTTACAGGGAACCAGGCAGAAGGCCTTCTCGGTAGTGGCACCCGCCCTGTGGAATGCCTTCCTATCAGATGTCAAAGAGAAAAACAGCTACAGTGGTACCTCGGTTTATGAACACAATTGGTTCTGGAAGTCTGTTCATAAACTGAAGTGTTCATAAAGTGAAGCGAACTTTCCCACTGAAAGAAATGGAAAGTGGATTAATCTGTTCCAGACGGTCCGCGGAGTACTTAAACTGAAGCGTTTATAAACTGAAGCGAACTTTCCCATTGAAAGTAATGGAAAGTGGATTAATCTGTTCCAGACAGGTCCGCGGAGTACTCAACCTGAAGCATGGGTGTAATTGGTTCTGGAAGTTTGTTCATAAACTGAAGTGTTCATAAACTGAAGTGAACTTTCCCATTGAAAGTAATGGAAAGTGAATTAATCAGTTCCAGATAGGTCCGTGGCGTTCGTAAACCGAAAATTTGTAAACCGAGGTGTTCGTAAACCGAGGTTCCACTGTACCAGACTTTTAGAAGACATCTGAAGGCAGCTCCGTTTAGGGAAGTTTTTAATGTTTTATTTTTTATTTTATTTTATATTCTGTTGGGAGCCGCTCAGAGTGGCTTGGGAAACCCAGCCAGAAGGGTGGGGTATAAATAATAAATAATAATTATTACTATTATTATTACTACTATTACTACTACCACCGTGTTTCTCCAAAAATAAGACACCGTCTTATATTTATTTTTCCTCGAAACACACACACACTATGGCTTATTTTCAGGTGGTGTCTTATTTCCCCCCCCCTCCTCCTCCTGCGGCCGGCATTACTGCTGCGCCTATCACTATGTCTTATTTTTGGGGTGTGGCTTATGTTCTTTGAATGCTTAAAAATCCTGCTATGGCTTAAAATAGGGGAAACAGGGTAGTTACAGGTAGGTAGCCATGTTGGTCTGCCGTGGTCTTAAAACCCCTTAAATACCCCTCTCCACCCTCTGACTATACATAAGGGTCTGGTGACTTCTGTTTCACTGTATCTGAAGAAGTGTGCATGCACACGAAAGCTCATACCTATGACAAACTTAGATGGTCTCTAAGGTGCTACTGGAAGGATTTTTTTATTATTATTTTATCAAAGTAGCTGTGGAACTGAAATACAATTAAGAAGAAGTATATTAATAGTGAAATACAATTAAGAAGTATATTAATAGAGAAATAATTATTAAGCTCTAACTGAAAATGATTTTTTATTCATAACAAGCTTAATCAAACCAGTGATATATTAGGGAGCAGGCTAGCAGGCGGGGCCCATTACTTACATCAGGGGTCAGCAAACTTTTTCAGCAGGGGGCCGGTCCACTGTCCTTCAGACCTTGTTGGGGGGGGGTGGACTATTTTTTTTTGGGGGGGGGAGAACGAATTCCTTTGCCCCACAAATAACACAGAGATGCATTTTAAATAAAAGGACACATTCTACTCATGTAAAAACACGCTGATTCCCGGAATGTCGGTGGGCCAGATTTAGAAGGCGATTGGGCCGGATCCGGCCCCCGGGCCTTAGTTTGCCTACCTATGACTTACCTCATAGGAGCCTAGCCAACACAAAACACTTGCTGAATGTAGGTTTTATTTTATTTGTTTTTTATCTTATATTTTGGAAATGTACATCCAAGTTTTTTCCCCTTTGCATTTTTGGGGGGCCCCAAAGAGAGTGGGGCCCTAAGCTATAGCTTGTTTAGCTTATATGTAAATGCTGCGCTACCCACGACCCTGAGATTAAGAGTCCCATGGTCTCCTGACTGAGCTATTTAGCCTCTAGGGGTCTTGCAGCAATGTCCAAATGCCAAATGAATACAAAATTATAAAACGGAAGAAGATTAAATGACAAAGAGCGCAGGGAAGTTCTGATTAAACACCCGCAAGACTATTGCATCAGGCATGTGAATAAACTGACCACAATGATTTTGCTTGTGCGTGTGTGTTGAAAGGTGTCTTAATTTGCAAAGATGTTTAACGCCATAATGGATGTTTCTGCACTTTGTTGTGGAATAGCTGCAAGCCACATTCAGATTTTACTGTTTGGTTAGGCAGTTAGACACATGAGCACATTTTTTTTTAAAAAAATTCTTCCCGAAAGGCACTGATTTCTTGGGAGTTGGGAGTCGGTACCAGAAAGCAGCGCTCCTTCCTGATATATGTTGGGGACAGACAGGGACCCAGGTGGCGCTGTGGGTTAAACCACTGAGCCTAGGGCTTGCTGATCAGAAGGTCGGCGGTTCGAATCCCTGTGACGGGGTGAGCTCCCGTTGCTTGGTCCCGGCTCCTGCCAACCTAGCAGTTCGAAAGCACGTCAAAATGCAAGTAGATAAATAGGAACCGCTACAGCGGGAAGGTAAACGGCGTTTCCATGCGCTGCTCTGGTTCGCCAGAAGCAGCTTTGTCATGCTGGCCACATGACCTGGAAGCTATACGCCGGCTCCCTCGGCCAATAATGCGAGATGAGCGTCCAACCCCAGAGTCGGTCACGACTGGACCTAATGGTCAGGGGTCCCTTTACCTTTTCCTTTACCAGAAAGCAGCGCTCCTTCCTGATATATGTTGGGGACAGCTGGGTTGAATATTGTTGTATTGGTTTGCGCAGTATAGACTTGTTACTTGCTGTGAGCTGGCGAAATGTGTTTTGTGGCTTCGGCGCAGAAGCAGGAAAATGAGAAAAATATATCAGATGGAAGGAGGTAGCAAAGCGCTGGACTGCGTTAAGAGTTCAGGGTAATAAAAATGAATTCTCTGCCCCCCCCATGGCTTGAAAGCACTTTGACTAAATAGATATTGGACTCATCCACTAAGAGAGTTGATGATTCCCTCGTGGTTTCTCTTTGTGAAAGGCAGATGAAGGGGCTACTGATGAAATGGACTTGCAAATAGCTTCTTCCTATCCCCCTCATTGCCCCCTAATATGACCTGCCAGTCAGATGTTCTCGGAGTGAATTGTGATCGATTCTCATCCTCCTCAAGGGCTTCCTTGAGCCCATAAGCTTTTTTTTTAATTAAAAAAACAACAACCAAGCAAGGAGTGCGTCTGAGCACACACACAGTGCATTCCTCTTGCCGCGGAGAAATCAAACCAGACCCAGCCACTTTGGGATTTATACGGTGGTCCGCTTCAAAGGCAGCAGACAATGGGAGAAAATGTATTCTTTCTTTTAAAAAAATATTTTAAAAACTACGTGCGATAAAGCGGCGCAGAGAAGGAAGGAAGGGCAGGCTGAGGGAGCAGGAGGAAAACGCAGCAGCAGCCGGCATAACATGTCCCTATTATATATAATTCTTCTTGCACCCCCTTCACAGCACCGCCCTGCTGAGGCGGGCAGGCAGGCGAGCCGACTCCTGCCGTTGACAGCACCCGGCGTGGGCCAGGATTGTTCCGTCCCTGAGGAGAAAAGTGCCGCTGTGTGAGGGAGAGGGAAAGAACATGTGTGCTGGCAACCAACGCGGCAATTCCCAGACTGTCCACGGGCCAGATCAAGAAGGCGATTGGGTCTGATCCGGCCCATGGGCCTTAGTTTGCCGACCCATGGTTTAGGGGGTCCCTCCCCAAATCCATAACGTCATATTCATTGCTCTGGCATGTGGTCTTTGAAAGGGAAAGTGGTGTTTGTGGTACAGTGGAACCTCGGTTTATGAACACCTCGGTTTACGAATTTTCGGTTTACGAACGCCACGGACCTATCTGGAACGGATTAATTCACTTTCCATTACTTTCAATGGGCTCAATGAGATACCACTGTAATGGTAATAATAATAATAATAATAATAATAATAATAATAATAATAATAATAATAATATAATTTATATGCCATGCATCTGACTGGGTTTCCCTCTCTACTCTTCTTTTAGAACAAACAAAGTGGTGATCCAATTGGAACCCATCTTGCTCCAATCAGGTTATTTTTTAAATAGAATAAAATAAAATAAAATAAATGTCTGGACTCCCACAGATTTGGAGTTGGCCTTCAGCTTATTCAGGAGGACTTAATTGGGTGCTTCTGGAAGCTCAAATGGCGGAGGTACTCCTTGAGAGCTTCAAGCAGGCGAAAATAAATAAAGAAAAGTTTATTTTTGGTCTTCCCGCACAGTAATCTTCTAACGAGCCTGGGGAGATTGCAAATGTGTTTTGCACACAATTACCAAGGTCTTTAATAGGCTTCGCAGTAGCTTATCGCTTTGTTACTGTAGATCACCCTGTTACTCTGCTAAAAATGTCACCGATACCCATACAAAACGCATCTGGCTAATTGGGCCCGAGCTGCGTACGCCTCTCCTCTCAAATACTAATTTGCTGGAATAGTGTTTTGAAAAAATTGGTTAGCTTGAAACATGTGCTAGTGGCATAACCTCACCTGGGTAGTCAAGCTTGGATGCATTAAATTCTGTTTCAATGGGCCACTGGCCCGATCCATTAGCTTTGCCGTATGTTTTTAAGTTCTCTACCACTGAGCTTATTTCTCCATTCCCGAACCTTGGGGGAAAGCTTGTAGTATTTCTGGAGGACAGGGGGTGGGGAAGGTATGTGTGCGGCTCCCTGGTCCTGAACTATGTCCCTAAAGCAGAGGTTTTCAACCATTTTGAGTCCGTGGCTCCGTTGACCAACTGCCTTCTTTCTCCGGCACCCCCGTGGGGCTGAGGAACCCAGTTATGCCACCCCTTGCCTGCAGAGCACCCCTTTTCGAACACCCTCCCTTGGAGAGGGTTCCCTCAGTCTCTTCTCCTCTCCCCTCTCTTTGGGAGTCCTCTGGGCAGCCGCTTGCCGCCCCCGGTCTCTGAGCTGCCCCCTCCCCGCCCCAAAGAGAGGTGCCTCCTCACACTGCCCCACAGGGCACTGGGAATTGCCGTCCATTCCCAAAAACGAGCTGGCAGGCTGGCTGGCTGGGCTTCCTTTCCCCGCTTGCTTGCTTACTCCAAAGCCGACACCAGCACCCCCTGGCCAGCCGCAGAGGCACCACTCGCCTATGGAGCTTGTAGCCAGGGCTGCTGCAACAAACAGCTGTGCAAGCCTTTGGGAGGCAGAGATGCGAGAGGGCATCAGAGGAGGGAGAGAAGGAGAGAGGGATGGAGGCCACTGCTGCCCGCAGCACCCCATACCATCATTCAAGTGGTCCATCATTCAACGGCACACTTGTTGAAAACCAACTCCCTAAAGCAGGCACCCCCAAACTTCGGCCCTCCAGATGTTTTGGACTACAATTCCCATCTTCCCCGACCACTGGTCCTGCTAGCTAGGGATCAAGGGAGTTGTAGGCCAAGACATCTGAGGCCCGCAGTTTGGGGGTGCCTGCCCTAAAGGATCAGGCAAAGGCTCATTTGGGACTCACAGCTGACCATGGAGGCACAGATCAATACTGTCTCCAGGGCAGTTGTCTACCAGCTCCATCTGGTACGCAGGCTGAGACCCTCCCTGCCCGCAGACTTTCTTGCCAGAGTGGTGCATGCTCTGGTTATCTCCCGCTCGGACCAAAGCAATACGCTCTGCGTGGGGCTACCTTTGAAGGTGACCTGGAAACGGCAGCTAATCCAGAATGCGGCAGCTAGACTGGTGACTGGAAGCTGCTTCTGGGTCTATATAACACTGGTCCTGAAAGACCTACCATACATTGGCTCCCAGTACGTTTCCGAGTACTGAAGGCTGACCATAAAGAAGGCTGATCGCCGAAGAATTGACGCTTTTGAATTATGGTGCTGGTGGAGACTCTTGAGAGTCCCATGGACTGCAAGAAGATCAAACCTATCCATTCTGAAGGAAATCAGCCCTGAGTGCTCACTGGAAGGACAGATCGTGAAGCTGAGGCTCCAATACTTTGGCCACCTCATGAGAAGAGAAGAATCCTTGGGAAAGACCCTGATGTTGGGAAAGATTGAGGGCACTAGGAGAAGGGGACGACAGAGGACGAGATGGTTGGACAGTGTTCTCGAAGCTACGAACATGAGTTTGACCAAACTGCGGGAGGCAGTGCAAGACAGGAGTGCCTGGCGTGCTATGGTCCATGGGGTCACGAAGAGTCGGACACGACTAAACGACTAAACAACAACAACAACGTTTCCGAGCACAATTCAAAGTGTTGGTGTTGACCTTGAATGCCCTAAGCGAGGGGTCCCCAAACTAAGGCCCGGGGGCTGGATGCGGCTCAATCGCCTTCTAAATCTGGCCTGCGGACGGTCTGGGAATCAGCATGTTTTACATGAGTAGAATGTGTCCTCTCTGGGTTATTTGTGGGGCATAGGAATTCGTTCATATATTTTTTTTCAAAATATAGTCCGGCCCACCACAAGTTCTGAGGGGCAGTGGACCGGCCCCCTGCTGAAAAAGTTTGCTGGCCCCTGAACGGCCTTGGCCTTAGGAGGGTCAGAGCACCCCCCCACACACCTTCCATGCTGGAATAAGAGACATTTAAGAGGAACAACCCCATTATCTTGATGACAACTTTTATTATCCTTATCATTGATTACCTGTGGACGAATGGTCAACCAAGGTGGAGCCTTGTATCAAAAGAGTGAGACTTGCGGACTTCCTGTGCATAATGTGGAGGTGAAATTTTTGGGGGGGTGGCGGAGGGAAGCTGATGGGGAAATGGGGTGTCGTCAGGTGGCAACTGTTTTCATTTATTCATTTGCACTGTGGAAAAGCTCCGCTTCTCTCCGGCTGTTTTGATTCATTTTCACCCAAATGGTAGAAACCTGGCTCTTGACCAAGATGCTCATCAGCAGAACTTGTACTGCCTGCTAGGGCAGTGGATGTGAAAACATTTCCTCGCTTCCTAATAGTGAGGTGCAAATTTGTGGTCGGCTAGTAAAGGAACCACCAAAAAGCAACAAAATTGGTTTTTTGGAACTCGTGTCCTGCCTGGCGTTTGCATGTTTGGTGATATTAGCACCTTGCCTGTTTAGCATTACAGTAGTTGTGTTACGGAAATGACATTTTTTTTTGGGGGGGAAGCATCTTTAAAGTTATTACAATGTTACAAATATTATGCCTGAATGTATCCTTTTGACTTGCCAGCTCAGGGGAGATCCCTAGCTTTGTAAATTTGTAGAAAATCCTTACTTTAACCGACTCTCAGGGCCGTCTTAAGTATATTTGGCGCCGTGGTGCGACGGATCCCTCTGGCGCCCCGCCCCGCCCCGCCCCATTTTCCACCGTGGCGGGCGGGTGGAGCTGCGCGGCGGGCGGGCACAGCTGCGTGGCACCCACTAGGCTGTAGAGCCAGCCCTGCCGACTCTCCTCATTCCAACGCCATTATAACCCTTAAAGAAAGGTGAATTTGGGCTCCACCTCCCTCCATGAACCAAGAAGCAGGAAGTCACGTAGGCATCAGAAACAGGGCATCCCGCCGTAATTCCCCAAGCGTGAGAGCACATACCGGTACATGGCACCCCACCCCAGGGAGTGACCAGAGGGGCAACAATTGACATCCGCAGAGGTAGATGAGCAAGTCAGGTGTTCTGAAAGCCCATCTCCAGACAAGTCCTGAGGACAAGGATAGGTAAATAGTTTTATTGTTCTTTTGGTGATGGGTACTTAAGAAGTTGGGACGCGGGTGGCACTGTGGTCTAAATCACCGAGCCTCTTGGGTTTGCCTATTGGAAGGTCAGCGGTTCAAATCCTCACAATGGGTCGAGCTCCCATTGCTCTGTCCCAGCTCCTGCTAACCTAGCAGCTTGAAAGCATGCCAGGGCAAGTAGATGAATAGGCACCACTGCGGCAGGAAGGTAAATGGCATTTCCATGCGCTCTGGTTTCCGTCACGGTGTCCTGTTGCGCTGGAAGGGGTTTAGTCATGCTGGCCACATGACCCGGAAAGCTGTCTGTGGACAAACGCCGGCTTCCTTGGCCTGAAAGCGAGATGAGTGCCGCAACCCCAATGTCACCTTTGACTGGACTTAACCGTCCAGGGAGGGACCCAGGTGGCGCTGTGGGTTAAACCACAGAGCCTAGGGCTTGCAGGTCAGAAGGTCGGCGGTTCGAATCCCTGTGACGGGGTGAGCTCCCATTGCTTGGCTCCAGCTCCTGCCAACCTAGCAGTTCGAAAGCACGTCAAAGTGCAAGTAGATAAATAGGTACCGCTACAGCGGGAAGGTAAATGGCATTTCCATGTGCTGCCAGAAGCGGCTTTGTCATGCTGGCCACATGAGCTGGAAGCTGGAAGCTGTATGCCGGCTCTCTCGGCCAATAATGCAAGATGAGCGCACAACCCCAGAGTCGGTCACGACTGGACCTAATGGCCAGGGGTCCCTTTACCTTTACCTTTAACCGTCCAGTTGTCCTTTACTTAAGAGGTGTTGGGAAAGGTGTCTGATCAAGTGACCTAATGTTGAACTTGTGTAACCCTTGAATACCCCCATTTGTGACATGCTAGTGATGTAGTGATGCTGCTCAAAGTGTATTCTGGGGGAAAGAGGGAAGTTCTAAAAGAGGATGTCACCCCATGCTCGGGGTTCTTACTCCTGCTTGGACTACTGCAATGCTCTCTACGTGGGGCTGCCTTTGAAGGTGACCCGGAAACTTCAACTAATCCAGAATGCAGCTGCTAGACTGGGAACTGGGAGCGGCTGACGAGACCATATAACACCGGACCTGAAAGACCTACATTGGCTCCCAGTACGTTTCTGGGCACAATTCAAAGTGTTGGTGCTGACCTTTCAAGCTCTAAACGGCCTCATCCCAGTATACCTGAAGGAATGTATCATTCAGCCCGGACACTGAGGTCCAGCGCTGAGGGCCTTCTGGCGGTGTGAGAAGCAAAGCTACAGGGAACTAGGCAGAGGGCCTTCTCGGTAGTGGCCTTCTCCCTGTGGAACGCCCTCCCATCAGAGGTCAGAGATATAAACAACTACCTGACATTTAGAAAACACCTGAAGGCAGCCCTGTTTGGGCAAGTTTTTAATGTGTGACATGTCAATGTATTTTAATCTTTGTTGGAAGCAGCCCAGAGTGGCTGGGGAAACCCAGCCGGAAGGGCGGGGTACAAATAAATTATTATTATTACTATTATTATTATCCTGTGGGGGCCTGTTGCGCAACGATAAAGATCTCAGTCTACTGACTGCTGTTTTGCTCCTATATTTGGCTGGAACTTCCTTCCTTTCTGACCGAATAGATCCGTGGGCTCTGCCCCCATGAGCTGGGCTGTTGAGTAGCCTCTCACCCTAGAATTGTCCTTATCAGTTGCGAGATACGTGGAGGTCAGAGATTCCTTTGATGGGAAATGTTAGGAATCGCTCCTGAGTTCCAGCAGCTTTCTGCAGCTTGGTCACACCGTGGTGTGACTCTGGCTGCATACATATTGAACGTCCATAAATAGGGAGTTGCCTCTGCTTGTAAATGGTATAGAAGTTGTTATGGCATGAAAGCTGCATATTAATAGAAAGTGAAGCGGCTACAGGCCAAACTGCCCCCCCCCGGAAAAGGATTTCTGCCATGGAGATGAACTCTGTGTGATGCTTCTCCGTTTGACATTGTCACTGGTTTCGGGCTGAAATAATAACATTGATGGCGTAGAACCCAGCCTGCTGCAGGATTCAGGATGCATAAAACGAAGTTATTTGTGCAGTGCAGTTAAAGTATGGAACTCCCTGCCAAAGGAGGCAGCCACAGGAGACTTGGGTGGCTTTTAAAAGAGGATTAGACAAATTAATGGGGGGGGAGAGAGGGCTACAGATGGCTAATAGTCCTGATGGCTATGTTCTGCCTCCTCCGAAGATGGAGAATCATATAATTGTCGAGTTGAAAGGGACCACGTGGGTCATCTAGTCCAACCCCCAGCAATGCGGGAATCTTTTTGCCCTAGGTGGGGCTTGAAGCTATTATCCTGAGATGAGGAGCCTCAGGTTCTACTGACTTGAGTCATCCACCATGGCAGCAATGCTTCTGAATCCCAGTTTCAGAGGGGAGAGTCGCTCTTGTGTTCGAATCCTGCTTGTGGGTTTCCTGCTGGTCAGCTGCTGTAGGAACAGGATGCTGGACTAGATGGGCCAATTGGCCTGATCCAGCAGGCTTTTCTTGTGTTCTCATGTTCTCCTTGAGAACAGAAAAATTAGCAATTATTATGAGCAAGCGTTTGTATTAGCACTTGGCAAACCGATTTCATGATCTCCCGCGAGATGATCCTGCGTGTCATCGGAAAGCAATCGCTGATAGGTGGCGCAGGACTTCTTTCCTCTCCCCCCATCTCTCTCTTTTTCTTTTCTTTTCTTTTGACCGGTGCACCTTGCAAAAATGTGAATAATTGATTCCCCCTTGTCCTGCTTCCTGTTTTATTTCTGTACGCGTAACACTAGCCAGCAGAGGCTTGAATCATTCATAGGCTGCGACTCCCCTGTGGCAGAGCTGCGGGGGCCAGAGGGGAATCAGTCCCTCGCAGGGCAGAGCCTGGGGGCTGGTTTTTCAAAGACAGGACGGGGAACCCACTGGGACAGGTGCTCGGGGGAAGGAAAAAACAACACCCCACAGTTCCCGTGGGGGAAGCCCAGAGAGTGGAAATGTTATTCTCGGCCCAGTTCCTGTTTGCTTAGGATGTTGGCTGGATGGCGGAAGTGCCAAGATTCTGCTGCTTTGCATCGTGGGAGTCTGTTACCTGTCGGCACGAGGCAGGTGGGTGATGGAGTTTGAAAGGGCAACCAGGCAGATGAAGAGGTTAAAATCTCTCTCTCTCTCTCAGCCCCTGATCTGTGACACCCCCACCCCCGCCTTCATTCTTCGTTTATCTCATTCCCCACCCCGCCCAATCTGCCCTTTCATTTGATTTTCCCAGTTCCGTAATACAGAATAATCATATATTATACATCCGGTTAATTGAATCATACCGACTTAACATCCACCGTTACTCCTTCATTTCGTTTGTACTGATTCCAATGCAATGAAAAGTGGTTACAATTCCCCGCCCTAAAAGACTCCTCTAATGGCCCCTTCTCCCCCATAATTGCTTATATCTTGTTTTATTTATAATGATTACATCCTAAATTTTCCATTCCCTGTTTACTTCAAAAATGAAGAAGTGCCTTCCTTAAAACTGTCTGGCTTGGGTTTTGTGGTTGGGTAGGGAGAGTCTGTGATGTGAGATGAGATGAGATGTTCTGTGGTCGAATTCCTTTCCGGATGAAATCTGGTTGTATCCACCACACTTGCGATGTTCAGAAGCACTTTGAATATTTTTCTATTCATCCAGAACTTTGAGGTGTGCTTGAGAGTCCTTCCCGACTCGGCTGCTGCTGCTACTGCTTTGTACACAAGTTTTAAGACGGCTTGATGGCCGCCGAGACCACATAACACCGGTCCTGAAAGACCTACATTGGCTCCCAGTACGTTTCCGAGCACAATTCAAAGTGTTGGTGCTGACCTTTAAAGCCCTAAACGGCCTCGGTCCGGTATACCTGAAGGAGCATCTCCACCCCCATCGTTCTGCCCGGACACTGAGATCTAGCGCCGAGGGCCTTCTGGTGGTTCCCTCGCTACGAGAAGCCAAGTTACAGGGAACCAGGCAGAGGACCTTCTCGGTAGTGGCACCCACCCTGTGGAACGCCCTCCCACCAGAGGTCAAAGAGAACAACAACTACCAGACCTTTAGAAGGCATCTCAAGGCAGCCCTGTTTAGGGAAGCTTTTAATGTTTGACGGATTTTTGTACTGTATTTTAATATTTTGTTGGAAGCTGCCCAGAGTGGCTGGGGGAACCCGGCCAGATGGGCGGGGTATAAATAATAATTAAAAATTATTATTATTATTATTATTATTATTATTATTATTATTATTATTATTATTAGGTCAATTTTTTAATTCTTACTTTCATTACAGTGGTACCTTGGTTCTCAAATGCCTTGGTACTCAAACAACTTGGAGCCCAAACACTGCAAACCTGGAAGTAAGTACTGTACGGTATTCCGGTTTGCAACTTTTTTTCGGAAGCCGAACGTGCTCCGTTTTGAGTGCCACACTTCGGTTTTGAGTGTTACGCTGAGGTCTGTCTGTTTTTGCTATTTATTTTGTGTTTTTGTGGCTCTCTTTTCTGTGTGACTGTGTGGGACCCAGTTCAGCTACTGATGATTGTGTGACTGCAGTACATTATTTATTGCTTTCGTTTTATGGATCAGTGGTCTCGTTAGAGAGTAAAATTCATGTTAAATTGCTGTTTTAGGGGTTGTTTTTAAAAGTCTGGGACAGATTAATCCATTTTGCATTATTTTCTATGGGAAAGCGCGCCTTGGTTTTGGAACGCTTTGGTTTTGGAACGGACTTCCGGAACGGATTAAGTTTGAGAACCAAGGTACCACTGTGTTATGATGATACTGTGATGATATTAGCTACCCTGTACTACACGAGGAGGAGTGGAGGGATTTAAAACCCATGAATGAATGAATGAATGAATGAGATTACGACTAAACACAAGGAAGAACTTTCTGTGAGTAAAGAGCTGTTTGACAGTGGTACGGACTCCCTTGGGAGGTGGTGGACTCTCCTTCCTTGGAGGTTTTTAAGCAGAGGTTGGGTGGCCATCTGTCATGGATGCTTTGGTTGAGATTCCTGCATTGCAGGGGTCAGACTTGATGACTCTTGGGGGTCCCTTACAACTCTAAAAGGTAAAGGGCCCCCTGACCATCAGGTCCAGTCGTGTCCGACTCTGGGGTTGCGGCACTCATCTCGCTCTATAGGCCAAGGGAGCCGGCGTTTGTCTGCAGACAGCTTCCGGGTCATGTGGCCAGCATGACAAAGCTGCTTCTGGCGAACCAGAGCAGCGCATGGAAACGCCATTTACCTTCCCACCAGAGCGGTCCCTATTTATCTACTTGTACTTTGATGTGCTTTCGAACTGCTAGGTGGGCAGGAGCAGGGACCGAGCAACTGGAGCTCACCCCGTTGCAGGGATTCGAACCACCGACCTTCTGATCAGCAAGCCCTAGACTCTGTGGATTAACCCACAGCGCCACCTGGGTCCCAGACTTGATGACTCTTGGGGGTCCCTTACAACTCTACGATTCTATAATTCAACATTGGCAAGGCGGTTGTGAGGTCTCAAATCCTGTTTTGCTCATTCTGCATTTAGAACGTATTTTGGATGCTGTGCAGTTCCTCAAATCAGGCTTTGATTTCCAAGCCGATCTGGGTTCCCTCTTCCTTCTCTTTACCTGGCCACCCCAGTTTAATGAGAATGTTGGCAAACTGGAAGGTGTGCAGAGGAGGGCGACCAAGATGGCCAAGGGTCTGGAAACCAAGCCTGATGAGGAACAGTCGAAGGAGCTGTGTATGTTTAGCCTGGGAAAGAGGAGACTGGGAGGGAACATGACAGCTGCCTTCAAATATCTCAAGGGATGCCCCATGGACGAGAGAACAGGCTTTGTTTTCTACTGCTCTGGCGGGGAAATTCAAATCAATTGGTTCTATGATTCAAATGACAAGAAAGGAGATTCGCACTAAAAGTTTGGAAGACCTTTCTGATGGCAGTGTTTGGCAGTGGAACGAACTCCCTCGGAAGGGAGTGGACCCTCCTTCCTTGGAGGGTTTTGAAGCAGAATTTGCAAGGTCGCCTGCCAGGGAATCTCGAGCTGAGATTCCTGCGTTGCAAGGGGGGTTGGACTAGATGACCGCAGGGGTCCCTTCCAACTCTGTGATTCTCTGTGATCATGTTGCTTCTTCTTCTTCTGACTGCCCGCTCTCTTTTCTTGTAGGGCATTTCCCAAGGCCTGATGGGTTTCTGGTAGCCTGCTGGTGACGAGCCGGGAAGGAGAGCATGGTTAAACACCAGCCGCTACAGTACTACGAGCCACAGTTGTGTTTGTCATGTCTGACGGGGATTTACGGTTGCCGTTGGAAACGATACCAGCGGTCACATGATGACACCACGAAGGTGAGTCGCTGGAATTGATTCTGTATTTGTTGGCAGGCTGCCACCGTTTTGAAATCTTGCAAAATCTTGTCTGTGTGAGTGTGTAAGCTGCCTCGAATGTGAGAATCTGAGAATGTGATTCATCCGTGAAGATTAAGAAACGTGGACCCATAAGGTCTGACCACTGTTGGCTGTGAAGCGAATTACTTGTGGAACTGTGTGTGAATGCCGCAGGCTCTTCACTCCTTGTCATTTTTGCTCGCAGAACTACAGGCAGATTTAGCTGATTATAGCATTTATACTCAGTTCTTCAGCAGAAAGGATTAGGCTTCCCAGAGCTGCTTACTAATGGAAGTGGTGAGACAGTCCTTGGGCTTCTGGAATCTAAAAGGCGTGGCACAAAAGGAAATGGGGTCTGGAGGGAGGAGGAAAAAAGAAAACATAGGTGCTGTTCCGTACTTACAGAGTTCTTGTAATGGCTGGTTGGACCGGAAAGATTTCAAGGAGACGGGGAGCCAACACTTGCTGGTTTTCAAGCAGTCATGATGACGAGATCCAGCAGTCTCCTTCCTCTTCCTTCCCCTGTAACCTGATGGAACTTGGCTTAGACCACAAACTTGACATGAGTCAGCAGTGTGATGCAGCAGCTAAAAAAGCCAATGCAATTCTGGGCTGCATCAATAGGAGTATAGCATCTAGATCAAGGGAAGTAATAGTACCACTGTATTCCGCTCTGGTCAGACCTCACCTGGAGTACTGTGTCCAGTTCTGGGCACCACAGTTCAAGAAGGATACTGACAAGCTGGAACGTGTCCAGAAGAGGGCAACCAAAATGGTCAAAGGCCTGGAAATGATGCCTTATGAGGAACGACTTGGGGAGCTGGGTATGTTTAGCTTGGAGAAGAGAAGGTTAAGGGGTGATATGATAGCCATGTTTAAATATATAAAAGGATGTCATATAGAGGAGGGAGAAAGGTTGTTTTCTGCTGCTCCAGAGAAGCAGGCACGGAGCAATGGATTCAAACTACAAGAAAGAAGATTCCACCTCAACATTAGGAAGAACTTCCTGACAGTAAGAGCTGTTCGGCAGTGGAATTTGCTACCAAGGAGTGTGGTGGAGTCTCCTTCTTTGGAGGTCTTTAAGCGGAGGCTTGACAGGCATATGTCAAGAATGCTTTGATGGTGTTTCCTGCTCGGCAGGGGGTTGGACTGGATGGCCCTTGTGGTCTCTTCCAACTCTATGATTCTGTGATTTATCACTGTATCTTAATATCCCTTGTAGATAGATAGTGAAATATACTCGGAGTCCTGTAGTGATTTCATGCTCTTTATTGCAGCATGTAAAACAGTGAATGAAACTTTCCCCAAAACGTCTGCTAATGAGGCAGGCCCCACAAATAACCCAGAGATGCATTTTAAACAAAAGGACACATTCTACTCATGTGAAAACACGCTGATTCCTGGACTGTCCGCGGGCCGGATTTAGAAGGCGTTTGGGCCGGATCTGGCCCCCGGGCCTTAATTTGCCCACCCATGTGGTAGATCTTAATTCTAATTGCCGCAGCTAAATTTTTTGCCATGTGTTGCTGTCACCTGGTAATCTTGGTCTGCAAGAAGGAAGGATCCTGTAGCAGTGGATAACTGAAGGATATCCCTTGTAACATCTGAGGAGAATAGATTTTGTTGTGCTTTTAAGGGCAATGATACTGTGTTTCTCATATTTTAAGTCATCCCCCAAAAATAAGCCATGACAGGATTTCAAAGGGTTGGCGAAAAATAAGACATACCCCGAAAATAAGCACTATCGCAAAGCCCCGACCGAGCGAGAGGCGAAGCCGCGGGACGCAGCAGGAGCCTCGGTGTCCCCTGTGTGAAGCCCTGGGACCCGGCTGGAGCGTCAGCGCGCGCGCGCTAACCCCCGGGACCTGGCTGGACGCAGAACTGGAGCCGCCGCAGCTTGCAGAAGCCGCTGCGAAGCCCTGGGACCCGGCTGGAGCTTCAGCGCGCGCGCGCTAACCCCCGGGACCCGGCTAGACGCACAGCTGAAGCCGCGGTAGCTTGCAGGAGCCGTGGCAAAGCCCTGGGACCTGGCTGGAGCTTTTGCGTGCGTGCGCGCTAACCCCTGGGACCCGGCTGCGAGCCTCAAAGGCGCGTGCTAACCCCCGGGACCCGGCTGGACGCGTACCTCAGGAGCCGCGGCAAAGCCCTGGGACCCGGCTGGAGCCTCGGCGCACTGTGCTTCAAGCCCTCTGACTGCAACTGAAGCCGTGCGAAGCTCCGACCCAGCAAGAGGTGCAGCTCTTCAAAGCCTGTTCTGTAAGTGCACTGAACTCTTGTTGGGCTAAAAACATTGAGCTTGCACGGTATGCATGCAATGCAGGAAAAGTTTGTGAAAAGCATGCTTTTATCATGCTTGTTTGGGCTCTGTTCTGCTGCTTTTGATCTCAGAAACCTTTCACTTTATGCATGTTTAATGCAAGCTTTAATTGCATGCAATTGCTCCCCCTCAGTGTGCTTTTGCTTGGTGCAAAAGTACAATATTTACCGGTATAACTGAATAAATGTAGTTTGCTTTACCATACTTTATTAAAAAATAAGACATCCCTTGAAAATAAGCCATGGTGGTTTTTTTGAGGAAAAAATTAATATAAGACGTGTCTTATAATATGAGAAACACGGTAGCCACAGAGCCCTTGCCTGACAAGCAAGAGGATTATGGTCTCCTGTTTCTCCCGACAGCCGTTTACAAGCGATCTTGTCTTCCTTGTCTTTCAAAATCCAATTAATATTTCAAGGTATCAGCAAGTAAAAGGCCCAGCCAGCAGTTTTTTGTTTTGTTTGCAGCACGAAGCTGTTGATTGATGGCACACCTAACTGAGTGCGCACGTGCGAGATCTGCATTATAGCACCCAGCACGTTAAATTCTTGGTTATGGGGTCCACAGACCCTTTCAAACCCTTTTCCTTAAGCAGGATCCTCCTTTGCGAACCTGGGAATGGTTACACGAGAGCGGAGGCTGCTAATAGATGCTGCCATTTTGAAGGGCTGACGCTTGGAATCCTCAAGTCTTGCTTTAAAACCAAAGCAGTCCTAAATTCTGAATCCTCTCCTGCTTCGCTGCTCTTTTGGACTTCTCAAAATCCTCTGTCGTCAGTAGGCTCTGGTTCATGAAAACCTATGTCGTAATAAAATTTATAACTGTTTCAAGAAAGAAGATTCCACCTAAACATTAGGAAGAACTTCCTGACAGTAAGAGCTGTTCGACAGTGAAATTTGCTGCCAAGAAGTGTGGTGGAGTCTCCTTCTTTGGAGGTCTTTAAGCAGAGGCTTGACAGGCATATGTCAAGAATGCTTTGATGGTGTTTCCTGCTTGGCAGGGGGTTGGACTGGTTGGCCCTTGTGGTCTCTTCCAACTCTATGATTCTATGATTCTAAGACCCTTTGTTGTATTTGCTGCAGCGGGCAAATATGTCTAGAGACCTCTGCAAAGTCCTCAAAACATCTGTTTGCTCACCTCCAGCTACAAGCCCCTATTGCACCGGTGTTGTGTAGCGGTTAAGTCACTGGTTCTCAAACTTTTTTCTCTGGGCCATGCTTTTGGAATAGGAATTACAAAATACCACACATAGAACACAACTACTTTATAACAGGGTCCTGGGATATCCAGAAAGTATAAAAAAGCATCCCCAAACTGCGGCCCTCCAGATGTTTTGGCCTACAACTCCCATGATCCCTAGCTAACAGGACCAGTGGTTGGGGAAGATGGGAATTGTAGTCCAAAACATCTGGAGGGCCGAAGTCTGGGGGTGCCTGGTATAAAATAAGGCAGCTATGTAAAAACAGGAGTCCTTTCCAAAATATAATGATAAATAAGCCTCTTTGAGTTTGTAATTAAGGTACATGTGGAATGAGAGGTGTGAGCTTGCTTTTGCCGGGTGACCTCATTTATATTAAGTCTTAATTTGAGACACATTCTCCTATCCTCATTGACACAGAGAAGCCTTTCACTTTTCCGATCGTTCATATTGGCCAGAGTTGAAAACCACTTTTCGCAGCAGTACAGCGGTACCTTGGTTCTCAAACGCCTTGGTACTCAAACAACTTGGAACCCAAACACTGCAAACCTGGAAGGAAGTGTTCCAGTTTGCGAACTTTTTTCAGAAGCCGAACGTGCTCCGTTTTGAGTGTTACGCTTCTGATTTGAGTGCCACTCAAAATTTTCAGTGATGATTTTCAGTGTTACGCTGAGGTCTGTCCGTTTTTGCTATTTACAGTGGTACCTCGACTTAGGAAGGCCATCCGTTCCACGGCGCTCTTCGTAAGTCGAAACCTTCGGGTGTCGAAGCGTCCATTTTGCGCATGAACAAAGTGCGATTTTGCGCTTCTGCGCATGCGCAGACAGCGCGCGTGACGAAAATACTTCCGGGTTTGCCGACCGTAAGTCGAAACCTTCGGAAGTCGAGGTACCACTATTTTGCGTTTTCTTTTTCGTCGCTCTTTGCAACTGCGTGGAACCCAGTTCAGCTACTGAATGATTGATTGTGTGACTGCAGTACATTGTTTACGGCTTTCATTTATGGTCTCGTTAGATAGCAAAATTCATGTCAAATTCCTGTTTTAGGGGTTGTTTTTTAAAAGTCTGGAACGGATTGATCCATTTTGCACAACTTTCTACGGGGAAGCGCGCCTTGGTTTTAGGACGCTTTGGTTTTGGAACGGACGTCCGGAGCGGACTAAGTCTGAGAACCAAGGCGCCACTGTATTGCCGAGGAAAACTGTAGAATAGCCAATGCATTTGAAGAGAGGCATGGATATGCCTCAAGTTTCCAGTGCTCTTAAATCAGGTCCCCAAACTACGGCCCGCGGGCCAGATGCAGCCCAATTGGCCCCCCAATCCGGCCTGCGACGGCCCCCGCTGCCGCTGCTCGCTCTTACGGCGGGCAGCGTGGCGGCGCACATCCAGATCGGAAAAAAGCGCCGAAAATTGTGCGCATGCGTATGGGCCTCTCCCGATCCAGAAGAGGCCATTTCTGGTGCACTTCCGGGTCGGGGGGAGGCCCCTACGCATGCGCACAAATGATTTTCGGCGATTTCCCCGACCTGGAAGCGTGCCACTGCGCCAGTAAGTGTGTGCGCGCATGCGCACGGGCGTGCACTCCCCCGCCCTCCGGCCCGCTGCGTGTGCACTCCCCTACCCTCCGGCTCGCCGGGCACCGGCCCAAAGCTGGGTAAGTCTGGGGACCCCTGTCCTAAATGCTTCGTTTTGGAGCATGCAATCACTGAAAAGCTCTCTTTTCGTGCCGATGGGGTGGCCCTACAACCCTGGGGGCTGGGACCATGCTGCAGAAATAGTGACAGGTCTCTGAGACCCCAGGTCACGACACCTGAGCTAAGCAGGCTGACGATTGGCCCTCCCTGGTCCTGCTCCTGGGAGAAGCTGTCTTGGCACAGCGCTCAAACACCTTTTGCCAGCCTGCAAGGCAGCCGCTGTGTGCTAATGCTGTATGGGTCTCTTGTGTGTAGCGGCAGTGTGCTTGTGCTGGCATGGGAAGGGAACTTTTTTCAAAGCTGTTGCTGTGTGAAAATGGTAATGGCTTGGCACCTACTTGACAACTCGCTTCCCTGCTGCATAATTTTTAGTTCTGCTTGCCTGGCTATATCGGCCGCTTGCGACCAAGTGGAAATGCCCGGACGCCGGGTTGTTTGCCTGACGTCTCCGCCATCTGGAGGTGCGAGCCTGGGCTGTTTTCACATGCCAGCCAAACACATCCCGCAGAATTCCGTTATATTTTATCAAAACGAATTTCAGGAACCCAAAAGCTGTACGGTGGTACCTTGGTTCTCAAACACCTTGGTACACAAAAAAACCTGGAACCCAAACGCTGCAAACCTGGAAGTAAGTGTTTGCGAACTTTTCTCGGAAGCCGAACATGCTCCATTTTCGTTACAGGTAGGTAGCCGTGTTTGTCTGATGCAGTCAAAACAAAATTAAAAAATCCTTCCAGTAGCACCTTAGAGACCAACTAAGTTTGTCATAGGTATGAGCTTTCGTGTGCATGCACACTTCTTCAGATACACTGAAACAGAAGTCACCAGACCCTTATGTATAGTCAGAGGGTGGGGAGGGGTATTACTAAGAAGGGTGGTGGGAATGGGTGATGGGCTGATAAGAGTGGTAAACCTGTTGATAACTGTTAATGACTGCAATTGGTCTTGCAGAAAAAAGCAAGGGGTGAGGTGCTAAGGAAAGCTTGATCATGTATAATGAGAGAAGAATCCAGTGTCCTTATTCAGACCAGGCCTCTCCATGGTTTTAAGCTTGGTAATGAGTTCCAATTCAGCAACTTCTCTTTCCAGTCTGTTCCTGAATTTTTTCTGTAATAAAACAGCTACTTTGAGATCTTGTATAGAATGTCCTGGGAGATTGAAGTGTTCTCCTACTGGTTTCTCTGTCTTGTGGTTCCTGATGTCAGATTTATGTCCATTTATCCTTTGGCGTAAGGTTTGGCCTGTTTGTCCAATATAGAGAGCTGAAGGGCACTGTTGGCATTTGATGGCATACACAATGTTAGAAGATGAGCAATTAAATAGTCCCGAGATGGTATGTTGGATGTTGTTGGGACCAGTAATGGTGTTGTCCAGGTGTATGTGGCAGCAAAGTTGGCATCTGGGTTTATTGCAGGCTCTGGTACCTGTGTCCATGTTAAGTCTGGTGGTTGTATTATTGTGGGTGAGGAGTTGTTTAAGATTAGGTGTTACGCTTCCGATTTGAGTGCCACACTCCCTGTTTGAGTGTTACGCTGAAGTCTGTCTGTTCTTGCTATTTATTTTGCGTTTTTGCTTTTGTGGCTCTTTTTTGTAACTGTGTAGGAACCCAGTTCAGCTACTAATTGATTGATTGTGTGACTGCAGTGTATTGCTTTCATTTTATGGATCAATGATCTCATTAGAAAGCAAAATTCATGTTAAACCGATGTTTTAGGGGTTGTTTTTTAAAGTCTGGAAGGGATCAATCCATTCTGCAATACTTTCTATGGGACAGCGTGCCTTGGTTTTGGTACGCTTTGATTTCGGAACAGACTTCCGGAACGGATTAAGTTTGAGAACCAAGGTACCACCGAGTTGGGAAATACCGCTTTTGAGACATCTGGCCCAGAAATGGCAACTAGGCGTTCCGTTTTGGCGACTGTAACCCTGGTTCAAGGAGCCATTTGGCACCCAGATTATATATATGAATTTCTAACCCTGGCTTCTGCCACACTGTCGCTCTAGTCTGGTGCTCCTCCACAGACGCTTGCAACTCCCAGAAGCCCTAGCCAATAATGCACTTTATCACATAGCCTGGGGCTCATTTCTCTGGTCTTGCTCATGTTTCCTTCAGGCTGGAAGCAGAGGGTGCTGTCGTCTCGCCCGGCCTTTGAATTAGCGCTACACCTAACTGTAGAGGGTCTCCTCCTCTCCCCAGGACTTCAGATGGTAGTGTAGGTAGTTCCTTAGCCAGGGCCGTCTTAAGCATGCCTGGCGCCCTGGCGTGCCGGATCCCTCCGGCGCCCCCCCGCCCCATTTCCCAGCGCGGCGGGTGGGTGGGTGCCGCGCGCAGGGGGGCTGCCATGGGCACAGCTGCACTGTGCCACCCAGCCTGCCTTAGGGCCGGCCCTGGGCCAGGGGACGCTGCCCGCCCCCTGTTGCGACGCCCCTGCGTGCAGCGGAGGCAGCCCCAGGCCTGCGCCGCCTCCGGAGAGCGGCCTGAAGCCGCTGAACAGCAGAGGCGCGCATGGGGCAGCCTCAGCCGCGCCTCTCAGCGGGCGCAGCGGCGCCCCTGGTGGCCTGGTGCCGTGGCGCCCCCGCGCCACCGGGGGCGGGCCTAGAGCCGGCCCTGTCCTTAGCTTCCCATAAGAAGAAGAGTTTGGATTTGATATCCCGCTTTATCACTACCCGAAGGAGTCTCAAAGCGGCTAACATTCTCCTTTCCCTTCCTCCCCCACAACAAACACTCTGCGAGGTGAGTGGGGCTGAGAGACTTCAAAGAAGTGTGACTAGCCCAAGGTCACCCAGCAGCTGCATGTGGAGGAGCGATTACGAGTCCCCAGATTATGAGTCCACTGCTCTTAAGCACTACATCACACTGGCTCCCCATGTGGTTGGACTCCTCTCTGGCTGAAAGGCAGAGAGCGCTGCTTGAAGAATTCAGGCAATCTTCTTGGCAGTTGAGGTGCCTTTTTCCGTATCTGCCTGTCTTTGTGACATATTTTTCTTTTGAAACCTACACTCTGTTTCAAATTGTGCAGCGATAGTGTTGTAGCCTGCTGTGGATCCTCATGGGAATGCCGTGTAATATCGTAGAATCGTCGAGCTGGAAGGGACCCTGAGGGTCATCTAGTCCAACCCTCTGCAATATGCAGCTGTCCCATTTGGGGATCGAACCTGCGACCTTGGTGTTATCAGCAAAGCGCTCTAACCAGCTGAGCTATCCAGGGCCTTAAATGAGGATTGCCCCCTGTAACGGACTGGGCTGGCTTGCGATAGAACCCCAGGGTGGAAAGTGTTAAACCCAACCTCCTTGTTGAGTGACGCATTCCATTCCTGAGGGGCGGGACTGCCATGAGTTTAAAAGGAATGGGGAGGAGTTATTTCAGTTGATAGAGTTGAGAGAGGTTTTGGGAGCGGGAGCGTGTGGGTAGTAGTAGGAGATATGAGAGTGTTTTTGGAGAAGTTTATTAGAAATATATTATTCAGCCAGTGTTATCTGTAACTAAGAACATGATCAAAGAGCTTATACGCATGAAACCATTACGCATTTTACATGTCCTCTAGATTAATAAAGCTTTCTTAAATGTTACTTTGAAAACGGATGTGCCTAGTTATTCCAGTGAAGTATCCTAACTCAAGATGGTGGTGACGGTAGTGAGGAGGTTAGACTAAACCTGAGGAGCAGGAAAATAGTTTAAAACCTCAAGGTCAAGCCCAGGGAGGACAAGTGCCAGGAAGAAGGTGCCACAAAGTAGCAACAGGCTGCTGGGGGTGAACCTTAGGTAAAAAGGGAATCCTGACTGTGAGCACAAGGGGGTCCCTGATACACTTGCCGGGAGATAAAAGGGATACTGAGCCACATTATTGGGAGAACTGGAACTGCACTTCGATCACTAGCAGACCCCAAACCTAAACAGGCAGTTTATTTGGGCACAAGAAGGATAGGTGGGTTGTTTGTGAAATAACCAGTTTCCTTCAACACTCTGCTAGTGGCATAAAAAGGAAGGCACATCGCATTGGTGGGATCCGCACATATAAGGTGGGATCATCTCAAGTTTAGTGACAACGCCGGGATTGTCGTATTAATTGGTGACAACGTCCGGGGTTCGTCGCACGCCCCCCCCCACCTACCGGTAGTTTTCACTGCCTCCTGCCCTTCCTTTCTGTGGCTGCTCCACGAGGTTTCTGTTGCAGGCTCCGTAGGCAGCAAATTAGGCTTTATCGCAGCAACCGAACCTTCTCACGTCCCTCTTGAATCAGTGTGTGGGTTTATCCCCACTGCTATATAATCCCGGCATATGTGATTTCCGCCGGGAGTAGGCAGGAAAGAGACGGAAAATAATAAGAACGAACTGGCCTTTTAAGCCACTTTAATTGAGCTGTAAACCGTGCTTCTGTCAATGGTGAATCACCTCTGATTTGAAGAGGCTCCCCCCCCCCCATCAGTGGCTCTACAGAAACGCTTCAAATATTTGCCCCTACCTGCAGCACCTCAGCAAAGAAGCAAATTCTTAAACAAAGTGCGGTTTTTTATAATGAATGGTCTTGGCGCAGAGGAGAGCAGGCGTTTCCTTCTTCCCTTTTCAGGATCGTTTTGCAAATGTGCCGCCGGGGATGCTCAATTGGAAAGCAGCCGTGTTCAAAGATTTTGGGCACTTCTAGATTGCTGCGTTGTCCATGGAGTTTTCTTGGCAGGGATACTGGAGTGGCTTGCCAGTTCCTTCTCCAGGTGGATCATGTTTAGTCAAAACTCTCCGCTATGACCTGTCCATCTTGGGTGGCCCTGCATGGCATAGCTCATAGCTTCTCTGAGTTATTCGAGCCCCTTCGCCACGACAAGGCAGTGATCCATGAAGCTGAGGCTCCAATACTTTGGCTACCTCATGAGAAGAGAAGACTCCCTGGAAAAGACCCTGATGTTGGGAAAGATGGAGGGCACAAGGAGAAGGGGGCGACAGAGGACGAGATGGTTGGACAGTGTTCTCGAAGCTACCAACATGAGTTTGACCAAACTGCGGGAGGCAGTGGAAGACAGGAGTGCCTGGCGTTCTCTGGTCCATGGGGTCACGAAGAGTCAGACACGACTCAACGACTAAACAACAACACTTAAAAAGTTGGGACGCGGGTGGCACTGTGGTCTAAATCACTGAGCCTCTTGGGTTTGCCGTTTGGAAGGGCTATGGTCCAAAGACTATGGTCCATGGGGTCACGAAGAGTCGGACACGACTTAACGACTAAACAGCAACAACAACAGATTGCTGCTGTTTTCAGGCGGGATTCAATTGCACGCTGGCCGGCATGTTCAAGTTGCACAATTATAGTTGACCACTCCCCCCCCCCCAGAGATCAAACTTCTCGCAATAAGGAAAGCTATGGGGGGAAAAACCTCCAAGGAAGGAGAATCCACAACTTCCCGAGGAAGACTGTTCCATGTAAATAGCCAACACAGACCCTCTCAAGTGTTCCTATTTTCCAGCAACAGTCCTGGATTTACAGAAGCCATCCCAGTCTCTTACTTGATCCCAGAATGTCCCACTTCTCCTTAGGACATCCCTATTTTTAGTGGAGAAATGTTGGAGGGTATGGAGTTATGTGACCCCCGAGCCAAGGAGATGGTTCCGCTCCTTCCTCCTGGGCCGTGTTCAGAAAGTGGTGGTGGGGGATGAGTGTTCAGACCCCTGGGCTCTCACTTGTGGGGTGCCTCAGGGTTCCGTCCTCTCCCCCATGCTTTTTAACATCTACATGCAGCCGCTGGGAGAGATCATCAGGGGGTTTGGGCTGGGTGTCCATCAGTATGCGGATGATACCCAGCTCTACCTCTCTTTTCTTGAAGATGGACTTCTGGCAAGTGATGGACTGCACCTCACAAAAGTTGGGAGGAATGTTTTTGCCACGAAACTCAAAAACCTCATCAGGAGGGCTTTAAACTGACTTATGTGGGGGAGGGAGACAGTGGTCCTGAAGGTAGGAGTCTATCAAATGCTGAAGATGATCATCCGAATGTCAAGGACCAAATGGAGCAAGCAGCATGCAGACCTAGTGGTGGGACGAAAATATCCTTAAATAAGAGACATGGGGGAATGATCAACGGTCTTCAATGTCTGTATACTAATGCACAGAGCATGGGAAATAAACAAGATGAACTTGAGCTCTTGGTACAGCAAACTAAATATGACATAATAGGCATCACTGAAACCTGGTGGGATGAGTCTCATGACTGGAATGTAGTAATAGAGGGATACAATCTATTTAAGAGAAATAGACCAAACAGGAAAGGAGGAGGAGTAGCTTTATATGTTAGGGATATGTATACCTGTGAAGAGATCCAGGATTTAAAACTTCAAAGCCAAATTGAGGGTATCTGGGTCAAAATTAAGGGAGAGAAAAACAACAGTGATCTCATTGTGGGAGTTTACTATAGATCCCCAAGCCAAACTGAGGACACAGATGATGCCTTCCTGGAACAGATGGCCAAGCATGCCAAAGGAAGTGAGATAGTAGTAATGGGGGATTTCAACTATCCTGATATTTGTTGGATGTCAAACTCAGCCAAGAGCATAAGGTCGAACAGATTCCTCACTGGCCTTGCAGACAACTTCATTGTCCAGAAAGTGGGCGAAGCAACAAGAGGATCAGCCATTTTAGATCTGGTCCTAACCAATAGTGATGACTTGGTTAGTGGGGTAGAAGTGGCAGGATCATTAGGTGGGAGTGACCATGCTCTTCTGGAGTTTATTATCCAGCGGAAAGGAGCAACCAAGCATACTAAGGTCCAAATTCTAGACTTTAAGAAAGCCGACTTCAGAAAACTTAGGGAAACGCTGGGTGAAATCCCATGGACAGTAATACTAAAAGGGAAGGGAGTTCATGATGGTTGGGAGTTTGTTAAAAGGGAGATATTAAAAGCACAACTTCAGGCAATACCAATGAGACGGAAACATGGAAGGTGCCTAAAGAAGCCAGGCTGGCTATCTAAAGAACTTTTGACTGAGTTAAGATTTAAAAGGGATATGTACAAAAAATGGAAAAGGGGGGAAATCTCCAGAGAGGAATTCAAACATATAGCCAGCACGTGTAGAGACAAAGTCAGAAAAGCTAAAGCACAGAATGAACTCAGGCTCGCCAGAGAGGTTAAAAGCAACAAAAAGGGCTTTTATGGGTATGTCCGTAGCAAAAGGAAAAACAAGGAAACAGTGGGGTCACTCAGAGGAGAAGATGGTGAAATGCAAACAGGGGACAGAGAAAGGGCAGAACTCCTCAATGCCTTCTTTGCCTCAGTCTTCTCCAAGAAAGAAAAAAACGCCCGACCTGAAGAATATGGAGCAGATGATTCAGCAGGGGAAACACAGCCCAGAATAAGTAAGGAGGTAGTACAAGAATACTTGGCTAGTTTAGATGTATTCAAGTCTCCAGGGCCAGATGAACTACATCCAAGAGTATTAAAAGAACTGGCAGAGGTGATTTCAGAACCACTGGCAATAATCTTTGAAAATTCCTGGAGAACAGGCGAAGTTCCAGCAGACTGGAGGAGGGCAAATGTTGTCCCTATTTTCAAAAAGGGGAAAAGAGAGGACCCAAACAATTACCGCCCAGTCAGCCTGACATCAATACCAGGAAAGATTCTAGAGCAGATCATTAAGCAAACAGTCTGTGAGCACCTAGAAAGAAACTCTGTGATCACTAAAAGTCAGCATGGGTTCCTGAAAAATAAGTCATGTCAGACTAATCTGATCTCATTTTTTGACAGAATTACAAGCCTGGTAGATGAAGGGAACGCTGTGGATGTAGCCTATCTTGATTTCAGCAAGGCCTTTGACAAAGTGCCCCATGGTATTCTTGTAAAGAAGCTGGTAAAATGTGGGCTAGACAATGCTACCATTCAGTGGATTTGTAGCTGGCTTACTGACCGAACCCAAAGGGTGCTCATCAATGGCTCCTCCTCATCCTGGAGAGTAGTGACTAGTGGGGTGCCACAGGGTTCTGTCTTGGGCCCAGTCTTATTCAACATCTTTATCAATGACTTGGATGATGGGCTTGAGGGAATCCTGAGCAAGTTTGCAGATGACACCAAATTGGGAGGGGTGGCTAACACCCCAGAGGACAGGATCACACTTCAGAATGACCTTAACAGATTAGACAACTGGGCCAAAGCAAACAAGATGAATTTTAACAAGGAGAAATGTAAAGTACTACACTTGGGCAAAAAAAATGAAAGGCACAAATACAGGATGGGAGACACCTGGCTTGAGAGCAGTACATGTGAAAAGGATCTAGGAGTTTGGGTTGACCACAAACTTGACATGAGTCAGCAGTGTGATGCAGCAGCTAAAAAAGCCAATGCAATTCTGGGCTGCATCAATAGGAGTATAGCATCTAGATCAAGGGAAGTAATAGTACCACTGTATTCTGCTCTGGTCAGACCTCACCTGGAGTATTGTGTCCAGTTCTGGGCACCACAGTTCAAGAAGGATACTGATAAGCTGGAACGTGTCCAGAAGAGGGCAACCAAAATGGTCAAAGGCCTGGAAACGATGCCTTATGAGGAACGGCTTAGGGAGCTGGGTATGTTTAGCCTGGAGAAGAGAAGGTTAAGGGGTGATATGATAACCATGTTCAAATATATAAAAGGATGTCATATAGAGGAGGGAGAACGGTTGTTTTCTGCTGCTCCAGAGAAGCGGACACGGAGCAACGGATTCAAACTACAAGAAAGAAAATTCCACCTAAACATTAGGAAGAACTTCCTGACAGTAAGAGCTGTTCGGCAGTGGAATTTGCTGCCAAGGAGTGTGGTGGAGTCTCCTTCTTTGGAGGTCTTTAAGCAGAGGCTTGACAGCCATCTGTCAGGAATGCTTTGATGGTGTTTCCTGCTTGGCAGGGGGTTGGACTGGATGGCCCTTGTGGTCTCTTCCAACTCTATGATTCTATGATTCTATGAAATCGGAACCAGTGAAGGCGGTGAAGGTCCTGTGTGAGTGCCTGGAGGCGGTTGGAGGATGGATGGCGGTTAATGGATTGAGGTTGAATCCTGACAAGACAGAAGTACTGTTCTTGGGGTATGGAGGACTCCCTGGTCCTGGGGTAACTGTGCCCCTGAAGGACCAGGTGTGCAGCCTGGGAGTCATTTTGGACTCACAGCTGCCCATGGAGGCGCAGGTTAATTCTGTATCCAGGGCACCTGTTTATCAGCTCCATCTGTTATGCAGGCTTAGACCCTACCTGCCCGCAGACTGTGCTTATACTACGCCGAGGCCATTTGGGGCTTTCAAGGTCAGCACCAACACTTTGAATTGTGCTTGGAAACATACTGGTATTGGGAGCCAATGGAGGTCTTTCAAGACCGGTGTTATATTGTCTCGGCGGCCGCTCCCAGTCACCAGTCTAGCTGCCGCATTCTGGATTAGGTTGTAGTTTCTGGGTCACCTTCAAAGGTAGCCCCACGTAGAGCGCATTGCAGTAGTCCAAGCGAGAGATAACTAGAGCATGCACCACTCTGGCGAGACAGTCTGCGGGCAGGTAGGGTCTCAGCCTGTGTATCAGATGGAGCTGGTAGACAGCCGCCCTGGACACAGAATTGACCTGTGCCTCCATGGACAGCTGTGAGTCCAAAATGACTCCCAGGCTGCGCACCTGGTCCTTCAGGGGCACAGTTACCCCATTCAGGACCAGGGAGTCCCCCACACCCACGACAGCAACAGCAACACCACCACTTTGTGCCATGTTTTTATGGATTTGGATTTGATATCCCGCTTTATCACTACCCGAAGGAGTCTCAAAGCGGCTAACAATCTCCTTTCCCCTCCTCCCCCACAACAAACATCCTGTGAGGTGGGTGGGGCTGAGAGACTTCAGAGAAGTGTGACTAGCCCAAGGTCACCCAGCAGCTGCATGTGGAGGAGCAGAGACACGAACCCGGTTCCCCAGATTACGAGTCTACCGCTCTTAACCACTACACCACACTGGCTCCCAGTGTGTTTTTATGTTCTGGTTTGGGTGATTGCATACCATGGCTTTCTCAATTCAGACCATGTCGTAAACGGAATAGATTGCTCAGCTCCTTTAACCCCGGTTTGGTCTGATGCCTCTCTAGATTGTGCTTATATACCTTACCAGCGGCTCGAGGGCCTTGGCTGAGCCGTCCCTGCTGTAAGTCATTCTCCCTTTTGAGGAAATTGTTGTGGAAGATTGAAAATAGAAGACTGAAAATAGAAGGCTGGCTTTCTGCTGGTGTTCTTGGACCATATGCGCCGTCTCTCCAGAGTTTCAGAATAACAGGTTCTCTTCCCCCTCCTGCTCTCCCCACGGGGAAGGTTGCCTGATCCAGCCAGGATGTGTGAAAACCGCTTGCTGGTACGTCCCTGAGTGTGTCTGCTTCACAAAACCCTAATGTGTGAAAATCCTGCAGTTCCCTCTGGCGCTTGACTCTAAACTGGCCTTGGGCACTTGGGGACAAATAGCAAGAAGAGGAAGAAGTGTGTTTTCCTGTAGTGATGATATATATACACTTTCAAAATAGGAGAAATAGCATTGTTTTTCGATCTCTCTTACTCTGCTCCTTTCAATCGTTTCCTGGCCACGAGACAAAAGTCTGGGGAATAAAACGTGGCTTTAGAGCCAGCGTGTTGTAGTGATTAGAGAAGTCGGACCATTTCAGATAAAATACATTTTTAGGTTGGGAGTGATGGAAGACACCATTTATTTCTTTTTCAGAAATCTAACACATGGGGCAAGCACCCCCTGAACAAACAAAATTGCTTCATCTCCTGTTTGTTTCTGCTGTTCCCACACCAGCTTTTCCTCTGAGAATGTGACATAATTGATGATGGTGATGATGATAATTTTATTATTTACACCATGCCCATCTGACTGGGTTGCCCCGGCCACATATAAAAACACAACAAACCACCCAGAATTAAAAACAAACCCTTATACAGGGCTGCCTTCAGATGTTTTCTAAAAGTTGCATAGTTCTTTATCTCCTGATAGGAGGGTGATTCACAGGGAGGGCACCACTACCAAGAAGGCCCTGTAACCTCGCTTCTGGCAGTGAAAGAACCGTCAGAAGGCCCTCGGAGATGGATCTCTGTATCCGGGCTGAACAATGTGGGTGGAGACACTCCTTCAGGCATACTGGACTGACGCCGTTTAGGGCTTTAAAGGTCAGCACCAACACTTTGAATTGTGCCTGGAAACACACTGGGAGCCAACGCAGGTGTTTCAGGACTGGTGTTATATGGTCTCGGCAGCCACTCCCAGTTACATTAAGAACATTAAAATACAATAATCTATTAAACATTAAAAGCTTGCCTAAACAGGGCTGCCTTCAGATGCCTCCTAAAAGGCTGGTAGTTGTTTTTCTCTTTGACATCTGGTGGGAGGGCGTTCCACAGGCAGGTGCCACTACTGAGAAGGCCCTCTGCCTGGTTCCCTGTAACTTGGCTTCCCGCAGCGAGGGAACCGCCAGAAGGCCCTCGGCGCTGGACCTCAGTGTCCGGGCTGAATGATGGGGGTGGAGACGCTCTTTTAGGTAGCCCCACATAGAGTGCATTGCGGTAGTCCAAGCGGGAGATAACCAGAGCATGGCACCCTCTGGCGAGACAGTCTGCGGGCAGGTAGGGTCTCAGCCTGTGTACCAGATGGAGCTGCTAGGCAGCTGCCCTGGACACAGAATTGACCTAATCCATGGGCAGTTGTGAGTCCAGAATGACCCCCAGGCTGCGCACTTGCTCATTCAAAAGGACAATTTCCCTCTTCCCATAGACGCAGTGTTCGCGGCATGGCTACCTGCAAGCTCAATCGGAGATCTGCCCTGCCTTTGCCTTGCCTTGTATTATCTCCTCTCTCACGGTGCCCGACAGAGGCATTGCCGCCTGTTCTAAAAATGCCACTCGGATGCTGATGAGGAATATCATTTGCATAATTTAAAGCTGAGCACATCACTTGGCTTATGAAAATATTTTGGCAGCTGTCCTACCTTATTTTAGATGAGTGGCGGAAGGGAGGGTCGAATGCAAGCCAGTGTCGGATGTGCCTCGCATGGCAATGACCTCTTTCCTTTGGCGATAAAGATGTTCAGGGGAGCGACTTGCATTCCTGGTGTTTTGCCAGCGCATCTTTCCTGCATCCAATTCTCGGTTCTGTCCTTCACCTCCCAGGGACCTGGCCAGGATAAATGTGCCCCAGGATTCACTGTGATATTAATATTCTCTCTCTCTCTCTCTCTCTCTCTCTCTCTCTCTCTCTCTCTCTCTCTCCCTCTCTCCCTCTCTCCCTCTCTCCCTCTCTCCCTCTCTCCCCCTCTCCCCCTCTCCCCCTCTCCCCTCTCTCCTCGTTTTGTTTTCCCCCTAAGCAGATTTCAAGATCAAATCTTGCCATTTTGTTAACACTTTGTTTAGGATTTTGAGTAGCCTAAAAAAAACCCCAAGATTCATTTATTTTATTTTATTTTTTGCAGGGTCCCCCCCCCCCCGCCTTAGCTGACACTGCAAACGCTCTGCAAATAAAGATTCCGGAAGCTGAAAACCTTGTGCAGGCAATTGAGAACACACTTCCCTACAATAGTTAGCTGATTTCTGATTTTAACTTTTTTATGTGGATTTCATTGTACAGCGGTACCTCGACTTACGAAGGCGATCCGTTCCGTGGCGCTCTTCGGAAGTCGAATCCTTCGTAAGTCGGAGAGTCCATTTTGCGCATGCGCAGGCCGAGCACGCCGCTTCTGCGCAGGCGCAAACCGCACACGCGGCAAAAATACTTCTGGCTTTGCCAACTTCGGAAATCGAAACCTTCGGAAGTCGAGGCATTCGTAAGTCGAGGTACCACTGTACGGTTTTTCTGAAGGGTGGCACATGAACATTTTCTGGGTGTGGGGGAATATTCAATTTTCAATACTTTCACATCAACCCTAGGGTTGGGAACAGCCAGCTAGAACACTGTTTGAGTGCTTTCTCCAGCTGGCAAAAGATTCCGGTGGGCCATTGGAGGCAGCTATTCGCCTAGCGATAAAAGTGACTCGCCAGAGGCGAGCTGCAAGTGAAGGCAATGAGGGGGGGGGCTTGTTTGTTGTCTGTGGCTTCCTGCTGTTGGACTTGGCCTCCTTTGCAAATGCATAGAAAGCAAAGTTGATGTTGGGAAAGATTGAGGGCACAAGGAGAAGGGGACGACAGAGGATGAGATGGTTGGACAGTGTTCTCGAAGCTACGAACATGAGTTTGTCCAAACTGCGGGAGGCAGTGGAAGACAGGAGTGCCTGGCGTGCTATGGTCCATGGGGTCACGTGTGAAAAGGATCTAGGAGTACATGTGAAAAGGATCTAGGAGTCTTGGTAGACCACCAACTTGGCATGAGTCAGCAGTGTGATGCAGCAGCTAAAAAAGCCAATGCAATTCTGGGCTGCATCAATAGGAGTATAGCATCTAGATCAAGGGAAGTAATAGTACCACTGTATTCTGCTCTGGTCAGACCTCACATGGAGTACTGTGTCCAGTTCTGGGCACCACAGTTCAAGAAGGATAGTGACAAGCTGGAACGTGTCCAGAGGAGGTCAACCAAAATGGTCAAAGGCCTGGAAATGATGCCTTATGAGGAACGGCTTAGGGAGCTTGGTATGTTTAGCCTGGAGAAGAGAAGGTTAAGGGGTGATATGATAGCCTTGTTCCAATATATAAAAGGATGTCATATAGAGGAGGGAGAAAGGTTGTTTTCTGCTGCTCCAGAGAAGCGGATACGGAGCAATGGATTCAAACTACAAGAAAGAAGATTCCACCTAAACATTAGGAAGAACTTCCTGACAGTAAGAGCTGTTCAGCAGTGGAATTTGCTACCAAGGAGTGTGGTGGAGTCTCCTTCTTTGGAGGTCTTTAAGCAGAGGCTTGACAGGCATATGTCAAGAATGCTTTGATGGTGTTTCCTGCTCGGCAGGGGGTTGGACTGGATGGCCCTTGTGGCCTCTTCCAACTTTATGATTCTATGAAACGACTAAACAACAACAGAAAGCAAAGTGAGGTTGCTGAGATTTGAGTGGAAAACGAAGCTGAGGGCAGCTGTTCTCAGGGCACTTTCTCTGCAGAGCAGGATATGAAGGAAGGAAGCGCTCAAGAGTCAGCATTCTGAACTACAAGTCTGGGGTTTTTTTCTGGTACTTTTGCTTCTTCCTGCCCCTCGAACTTACTTCCCTTCGACACCCCCACCCGCCAGCTCCTTCCCTTTCCCACCTTACCTTTAAAAAATAAAATAAAAAACCAGTTTGAATCATAAAATGTAGATGACCCAAAGATAAGGTTACTAGATTTTTTTTTCTTCAATGAACCCGGGGACACTTTTCAACTTCAATGGATTTTGTATGGGGATTGATTTGTAAATCTGAGGACTGTTCCTGGGAAACGGGGACGTCTGGTAACCTTACCCAAAGGGTCCTCTCACCTAACCCCCAAAATTTACAGTATACCTGAAATAGTGTCTCCACCCCCATCCTTCAGCCCAGACACTGAGGTCTAGCTCCGAGGGCCTTCTGGCGGTTCCCTCCCTGCGAGAAGTGAGGTTACAGGGAACCAGGCAGAGGGCCTTCTCGGTGGTGGCGCCCTCTCTGTGAAACGCCCTCCCATCAGATGTCAAGGAAATAAACAACTATCTGACATTTAGACGACATCTGAAGGTAGCCCTGTTTGTTGTTGTTATTTAGTCGTTTAGTCGTGTCCGACTCTCCGTGACCCCATGGACCAGAGCACGCCAGGCACTCCTGTCTTCCACTGCCTCCCGCAGTTTGGTCAAACTCATGTTGGTAGCTTCGAGAACACTGTCCAACCATCTCATCCTCTGTCGCCCCCTTCTCCTTGTGCCCTCAATACGCCTTCTGACCTGAGGGGCTCATCTTCCAGCGTCATAACTTTTATATGCCTGTTGTCTTTGTCCATGGAGTTTTCTTGGCAGGGATACTGGAGTGGCTTGTCAGTTCCTTCTCCAAGCCCTGTTTAGGGAAGCTTTTAATGTTTGATCTTTTACTGTGTTTATAATATCCTGCTGGAAGCCGCCCAGAGTGGCTGGGGAAATCCAACCAGATGGGCGGGGTATAAATAATAATATACTGTATTATTATTATTATTATTATTATTATTATTAATGTGGATAATTGGGTTTCTTATTTAGGAAAATTGTAGCAAAGTGCCCCTAGAGCATGCACAGAGTGCCTTTTGTGTATTTCTTCCTTGCAGAATCCAGCGCTGCCTTTTCTCCCTTCCATCCTTCCTGCCTTGGGTTTAACTCTTTGAACGCTGGGCCTCTCGAAGACTTGGAGAGCCTCTATTCCTGGTGTGCGGGCTTTTCTCCGAGGAAAGCTACATCCTTTTATTTTTATTTTTGGAGACAGCTTGCAGTACGCTTTTTGCCTTGGAAGCTTCGGGGATTCAGCCTGCTTCCTGATACCGAAACCCCTGGGGTTAGAGCTTTAGATCCTGTGCAGCAAAGGGATTTGTTGAGTGTTGCCAACGTTGAACAAAAAGTACATCTGTTACATTTCCCCTGCTTGGAAGATTTTCCCCTTTTATCTTGGGGAATGAAAATTCAAAATAAAAGCAAGGGCAGAGATTCTTCTTGGAAATTTTTCAGTGGGCCCATGGGAGGCAGAATCAAAGCACTGGAGATGCCTGTTCCATTAATCCCTCCCCCCCAAAAAAAACAATATTTTGGGCTGCTGCAAGAACATTTGTTTCTTTTCCTGGTATTTTGGTTCTGAGTTTGATGGCTGCAATGTTCCTGTGCTCCTTGAGGCCTAGTAACTTAGCTGTGTGCGTTGTTTTATTTTGAGCCGAGGAAGCTGCATTTCACACGGGAGTACCAATTTGTGCACTTGGGGTGACTCCAGTTCCAAAATTGTGAAAGGCACATATGCAGTACCACCATGTTTGGTGCACCCTAAACCAATCAGCCCCAAACTGTCACATGGAAGAAAGAACAAGTTTTGTTTTCTCCTGCCCTGGAAGGTAGGATTCGAACCAGTGGCTTCAAGTGATAAGAAAGGAGATCTTGACTAAACATCAGGAAGATCTTTCTGACAGTAAGAGCAGTTTGACAGTGGAGCAAACTTCCTCAAGAGGTGGTGGACTCTCCTTCCTTGGAGGATTTTAAGCAGAGGTTGGATGGCCATCTCTCATTTATGTGTTAGAGCTCTTGCCATCAGAAAATTCTTCCTAATGTTTAGCCGAGTTCTTATTTGGATTGGGTCCTTCCTCCCAGAGTAGCAGCAGCAGCAGCAGCAGCAGCAGCAGCAGCAGCAGCAGCAGCAGCAAAGAAGCTTGCTCCATATTCAAATCAAATCAAAGTTTATTGCATTAGCCATATAGCCATAGCACACGCACCCCCAAACTTCGGCCCTCCAGATGTTTTGGACTACAATTCCCATCATCCCTGACCAATGGTCCTGTTAGCTAGGGATCATGGGAGTTGTAGGCCAAAACATCTGGAGGGCCGCAGTTTGGGGATGCCTGCCATAGCACATATAATACATCAAACAGGCAACTGTCGCACAACAACATAGAATACAACAAATACAGCTATAACATTAAACATAAAATCCAGCTGAGTGCGACTGTGCTTTGGTGAAATTTTTCTTCGGAAATGGTGGACAGCTGGTGGCGCCGACCAGAAAGATCTACATCAGTAAAGTACCTCCAATGCTGTTATGTTGTTGTTGTTTAGTCGTTCAGTCGTGTCCGACTCTTCATGACCCCATGGACCAGAGCACACCAGGCACTCCTGTCTTCCACTGCCTCCCGCAGTTTGGTCAAACTCATCAGTTTGGTCAAACTCATCTTCGTAGCTTCGAGAACACTGTCCAACCATCTCGTCCTCTGTCGTCCCCTTCTCCTTGTGCCCTCCATCTTTCCCAACATCAGGGTCTTTTCCAGGGAGTCTTCTCTTCTCATGAGGTGGCCAAAGTATTGGAGCCTGAGCTTCACGATCTGTCCTTCCAGGGAGCACTCAGGGCTGATTTCCTTCAGAATGGATAGGTTGATCTTCTTGCAGTCCATGGGACTCTCAAGAGTCTCCTCCAGCACCATAATTCAAAAGCATCAATTATTCGGCGATCAGCCTTCTTTATGGTCCAGCTCTCACTTCCATACATCACTACTGGGAAAACCATAGCTTTAACTATACGGACCTTTGTAGGCAAGGTGATGTCTCTGCTTTTTAAGATGCTGTCTAGGTTTGTCATTGCTTTTCTCCCAAGAAGCAGGCGTCTTTTAATTTCGTGACTGCTGTCACCATCTGCAGTGATCATGGAACCCAATCTAAAGCGGCCAAACTATCAGTTGCTCCATATTCCCTGTGACAGCCTTTTAGATATTTGAAGATGGCTGTCACATCACCTCAACTCCAGGGCGAACACACCCAACTCCCTCACCTGTCCCCCATAAGTCCTGGTTTCCAGACCCTCAGTCACCTTGGCCACCCTCCTCTGCACACGATCCAGCTTATCAATATCCCTGGAATAGGTTAAAAAAAAGGTAAAGTACCCCTGGACGGTTAAGTCCAGTCGAATTTGACCATGGGGTGTGGTGCTCACCTCACTTTCAGGACAAGGAAGCCGGTGTTTGTCCGCAGACAGCTTTCCGGGTCATGTGGCCAGCAGGACTAAACCGCTTCTGGCGCAACGGGACACCGTGATGGAAGTCAGAGAGCACGGAAATGCCGTTTACTTTCCCGCCACAGGGGTACCTATTTATCTAATTGCACTGGCGTGCTTTCGAGCTGCTAGGTTGGCAGGAGTTGGGACAGAGCAACGGGAGCTCAGCCCATCGTGGGGATTCGAACCGCCGACCTTCTGATCGGCAAGCCCACCTGCGTCCTTTGGAATAGGACTACTACTGGTTTCGATCCCTGCCTCCCTAAAACTGCCTTCCTCCTACAGTTTCGGCTCATTGCTTTAAAAAATACAATACAATCCCAGTGGGTAGGGTTCCTGATTGCCACTTCTTCTGCCTTTTTTTTACGTGAGTGCGTGGAAAGGCAGCGCAGAGAAGACAAAGCCCTAGTTCTTGCTATTATTTACTCTGCTCTTCCCAAGCTAGTAATTAGCCTCCTATTGTACAAAATCTCCCCGTGATGTTCGGTTTCTCTTGTTGTCGGAGGCACTTGAGAATGAAATGAATGGATAAAATGGAGCCAGTTTAATGCCAAAAAACAGAAAGCAATTTAACCAATTTAATTCCAAAAAAATCCCCAGTGAGTTTCGTGGCTGAGCAGGGATTCAAACCCTGGACTCCTAGGCCCCACTCTGACACTCTAACAACCCAGGCACCCCTAAACTCGGCCCTCCAGATGTTTTGAGATTACAACTCCCACGATCCCTAGCTGACAGGACCAGTGGTCAGGGATGATGGGAATTGTAGTTCCAAAACATCTGGAGGGCCGAGTTGGGGGATGCCTGTTCTAACCCATAGGCAGACTTGGCCCTCCAGATGTTTTGGGACTACAATTCCCATCATCCCTGACTACTGGTCCTGCTAGCTAGGGGTCGTGGGAGTTGTAGGCCAAAAACATCTGGAGGGCTGAGGTTGAGGAAGCCTGCTCTAACCACTATACCACCGCTGCCTCTCAGAGAGCCAGGACTCCTGGTTCCTCATCCCTGCTGTTCTGCTTCTTGGGCTTGTGCACAACCTCCCTGCATCCAGTTGATGCATTAGAGATCTGGAAGCTGGTGTTTTGAAGGGCAGGGAGCTGATTCAGAACGGTGCCAGGAGGCGGCTGCTTTCCCATCCCTCTTCCTGGTAGCTTCGCAGATGGGCCCAGTGAGAGACAGTAGCTAATCTAAGGAGATTTTTTTGATCAGCCAGCTGTTTCCTGTCTGAGGGCTTCCAGAGCCTCGGCCTCGTACCAACTGCTCAGGAAAGAGAGAAAGAAGGAAACACACTGCACCACCTTCCTGGCAGCAGGAGAAGGGCCCATTTAAAAGCACTCAGCCCCAATGGGGGTGGGCAGAGGCGGTTTTAGGGCAGCGCAAATGGATCGGCCGTACTGGGTGCCATGCTGCAGGGGACGCCACAGCAATGCTGTGAAACATAGAATCATAGAATCGTAGAGTTGGAAGAGACCACAAGGGCCATCCAGTCCAACCCCCTGCCAAGCAGGAAACACCATCAAAGCATTCTTGACATATGCCTGTCAAGTCTCTGCTTAAAGACCTCCAAAGAAGGAGACTCCACCACACTACTTGGTAGCAAATTCCACCGCCGAACAGCTCTTACTGTCAGGAAGCTCTTCCTAATGCTTAGGTGGAATCTTCTTTCTTGTAGTTTGAATCCATTGCTCCGTGTCTGCATCTCTGGAGCAGCAGAAAACAACTTTCCTCCCTCCTCTATATGACATCCTTTTATATATGTTACATAGTGTGAGAGGCAGAGGGTGCACAAGACGCCGCTCAAATTTGAAATGCCAAATTCTGCCCCTGGGACCGGCAAGTGAAGGGCCAGCAGCAGAGCTTAAGCAAATTTGCAGGCCCGGCTCTAGGGGGGTCTCGGTGGCGCGGAGCCAGCAGGCAAAGCCGTGCTACGCGCTCCGTCCGCCCATCAGGGCAGGGGCGCCGGAGCGATCTCCGTGCCACGGCACCAGGGCGCCCGACCTGCTTGAGACGGCCCTGCAAATTTGCTTTGGGTAAAGTCTATTTCTGGGAGAGAAAATGGACCCACTTACTGCCATATCCACCAGTAAAAGGTAAAGGGACCCCTGGGCGGTTAAGTCCAGTTAAAGGCACTATGGGGTTGCGGCACTCATCTCGCTTTCAGGCCGAGGGAGCTGGTGCCTGCTTGATATCAATAGGCAGGGAGTTCCAAAGTTTAGGTGCTGCCACACTCAACCGTTGAATTCTCACCAATGCAGAGCAGGTGTTTTGTGGCGCCTGCTCACCCCGTCGCAGGGATTCAATTCGCTGACCTTCCGATCGGCAAGCCCAAGAAGCTCAGCGGTTTAGACTGCAGCGCCACCCACGTCCCATACGGCAATCTCGTAGGTGGAGGGAGTTGTTCTCGTGCTCGAATCCTGCTCCCCGGTTTCCCCAGACATCTGGTCAGCCACTGGGAGAAGAGGGTGCAAGTCTTTTCTTCTGTGGCCTGGGAAACTTTGCGGGAACAGCAGCAATTGCAGGACCGGGAAGTAAGGAGAAGTGTTTCGGCTGATGTCATCTTCCTGCTTCACTCATCCCGGTTGCTTCCGCACACATCCAGTGCTTTTATCAGCTTAGCATCTCCTCCTCCTCCTCCCCTTTTATGAAGAGCAACTCCCTTTGGCTTTTTGAGGGCTGCATTGGGCGCAGGAGGCATAGCTGCCAAGTACCCCGTTTTCTCCGGGAAACCCCCGTTTTTACTTACCTTTTCCCGGTGGTCCCCCGTATCACTTCGTCTCCCGTTTTTCTCCATTATTTTCTCCTGCCGGCAGCCATTTTTTTTCCTTTCTGATTTGCCCTTCTATGGGCACCAAAAATGGCCGGCGGCGGCTTCAAAAGTCGCATCTACGAATGACCGGAAGTGCGTAGACGCGACTTCCGGGGTCGGCGGCGGCCATTTTTGGTGCCCATAGATGGGCGGGGTGACACCGGAAGTTGTGTCGACGCACTTCCGGTCATGCATAGAAGCTACTTTCGAAGCTGGCAGCGGCCATTTTTGGTGCCCATAGAAGGGCAAAGCAACACCGGAAGTTACGTCGACGCAACTTCCGGTGTCACACGGCTGCCGGTCCCGGATTCTGCAGTCCGGGATTTGGAAGGTAAGGCAGGAGGTGTGTGGGCAATTGGCGTCTTTGCACCAGCAAGCCTGTGCACCACGGCGATGGTTTGGGGTGGCGGGTAGAGGAGAGGGCGGGTGTATTGGACCTAACCCCAGGTGCTTGTCAGCATACCTATTTATCTACTTGCACTGGTGTGCTTTTGAACTGCTAGGTTGGCAGGAGCTGGGACAGAGCAACAGGAACTCACCCCGTCGCAGGGATTCGAACCGCCTACCTTCCGATCAGCAAGCCCAAGAGGCTCTGTGGTTTAGACCACAGCGCCACCCGTACTGCGTATCTGAATGTTATGGACTGGTTGGGCATAGAGGAATGGTGGGAGGAACCAGCTTGGAGGACCCCCAAGGGAAGAAGGCGCAGAGCGTTGGAAGCTGAGGAGTTAACAGGGTTTAGTGAGCGGGGAGAGTCTGTGACAGAGGAAGTCCAGAATTGGAGGCAGACGCTGAAGCAGGAGGGTGGGAGGAAGGAGGCCAAGAGGAAGAGAGGACTCAGGTGCGAATTCAGTCACTACCCAGTCTCCATGTGTGAGTGGAGCAACTCCAGGGCATGGGCAGAAAGTAGCCGAGTTGCGGTTGCGAGAAGTGCAACTTCCATTCAGAGTCCCAAGAAACACACACACACAGGCAGCAGAGTTCATCAGCGATAGTTTACGGAGGTTTAAAAGCATAGGAATGATGACGGTAGTCCAAGATCTTACTGGATCCCCAGTAAGGCTCAAAACTTCAGCTGGTGAGAGCGTATCCTGTTGCAGAAGTAAAGAACAGACAGGATAGACAGAATGTGCAGAAAGATGCAGAGCCACTCAGTGACAGAAGATCTAGTTTCCTCCTCCGTGCATTGACCTCGAGTCCCACAGACTAGCCAGAAAAAACGGCTGCAAGCATGTTTTGAAAAAGTTCTGCATCCACAAAAGTCACAATCCTTGACAAAGTAGGTGATCACTCAAGGGTGTCTCCCCCTTCTGCAGCGAGAAGCTCGCCTCCCTGCTGTCTCCCAGAACCAGAAGAGGCGTGAAAAGGGCAGAGGAGAGGTTGGCTGCATGCAGGCGCAGTCTCCGATTGCTTGGGGGGGGGAACCATGGAGAGGAGGGGTATAAATGCAATAAATAGCTCTTCCGCCTACCTGCTTAAGAAAGCTGGAGGCACCAGTCAGGTGAAGATGTCAGTCACCCACCTGGCACCCAGAGATCTCCACGCGGTTGCAATTGGACCTGCACCAGTCGCAAAGCGTACCTGGCGCCCGGGGAATTTCTAAAACTGCTCAAAGGTTAAGCCGAATGAGTGCTGAAGATGGCATACCCTTTTGAGAGAGACCGATTCCATTCATTTGGAAGATGCCTGTTTTTAAAAAATTGAGTGCGTACGTTGCACCAGAGTTTAAATGCTTTGACATGTTTCGGAGGCGCATCTATGTTCTGCCTACGCTGATCTTGCCGAGGTCAGTAATCTGGAGCTTGAGCAGCGCTTGCCACTCGCTGTAGTGGAAAGCTGGAAGGAACCGCTAAATGTTTCCGCTGTGGTGATGTTTATGTTCCTCCTTTGAAAAATGAATCTGGGAGCCAAAGGAATCTGTCTCTCAACTCCCTCGCTGGAAATGAGCAGTTTAAAATGGGCAGCAGTCATTTTTCTTGTGAAGCATTTCATATTAATCACTTCTTTATTGCAGCAGCTGAACTAACATCGTGTGGTTCTAGCACAGACACCCCCAAACTTCGGCCCTCCAGATGTTTTGGGACTACAACTCCCATCATTCCTGACCACTGGGTCCTGTTAGTTTGGGATGATGGGAGTTGTAGTCCCAAAACATCTGGAGGGCCGAGTTTGGGGATGCCTGTTCTAGCACAAGGGTTAATCTGCCTGGTTTCTCAGCTAGTTCCCCCCCCCCCCAATTTTCTAGATTTCAGAAGAATGAGCTGCTATTACTTGAGCTAATGGGTGTAATTTTAGTTTAGGGGCGTTCCACCTTTCAATGGTAGACAGTGTTGGCTGTGTTTTACCTTCACTGTTGGAGGCAGAATGTCTCTCTATTCCAGTTTGTGGAATCATAAATGGGGGGAAACTGGTCTCATCTAGTTGGCCACTGTGAGAACAGGATGCTGGGCTAATTTTGGGGGGTAGACTAGATGACCCTCGGGTCCCCTTCCGTCTCTGCAATTCAGATGCAGGGCTCTTACGAGACAGGGATGCGCAGGCAACATTGTGTCTTGATAGACCTACACTGGCTCCCAGTACGTTTCCGAGCACAATTCAAAGTGTTGGTGCTGACCTAAATGGCCTCGGTCCAGTATACCTGAAGGAGCGTCTCCACCCCCATCGTTCTGTCCAGTTCCGAGGGCCTTCTGGTGGTTCCCTCATCGTGAGAAGCCAAGTTATAAGGAACCAGGCAGAGGGCCTTCTCGGTAGTGGCGCCTGCCCTGTGGAACGCCCTCCCACCAGATGTCAAAGAGAAAAACAGCTACCAGAATTTTAGAAGACATCTGAAGGCAGCCCTGTTTAGGGAAGCTTTTAATGTTTAATAGATTATTGCATTTTAATATTCTGTTGGAAGCCGCCCAGAGTGGCTTGGGAAACCCAACCAGATGGGTGGGGTATAGATAATAAATAATTATTATTACTATTACTACTGATACTACTACTCCTACTAGTTACAGGTAGGTAGCCGTCTTGGTCTGCCGTGGTCTTAAAACCATGGAGAGACCTGGTCTGAATAGAGACATTGGATTCTTATCTCATTATACACGATAAAGCTTTCTTTAGCCATCTCACCCCTTGCTTTTTCCTGCAAGACCAGTTGCAGTCGTCAACAGGTTTACCACTCCTATCAGCCAATCACCCATTCCCACCACCCTTCTGAGTAATACCCCTCCCCACCCTCTGACTATACATATTTTTTTAAAAATATTCTGTTGGGAGCCTCCCAGAGTGGCTTGGGAAACCCAGCCAGGTGGGCGGGGTATAAATAATAAATTATTATTATTATTATTATTATTATTATTATTATTATTATTATTATTATTGTGCGGGGTGAGATTCTGCGGAGGCACTTGTAAGGACCAGAATTGGGCACTGATTTCAACTTTCTGAGGCGCTCGCTCTCCCTCTCCCTCTCTCTCTCTCTCTCTCTCTCTCTCTCTCTCTCTCTCTCACACACACACACACACACACACACACACACAAACACATTTTAAAAAGCAAGTTTATAGTCCTTATACAGTGGTGCCTCACTTAACGAATGCCCTGCTTAACGAAATTTCCGCTTAACGAAAGGATTTTTCGAGCGGAGGTTACCTCGCTACACGAATGCGTTTTATGAAAAATTCGTCTAGCGAATCGCGGTTTCCCATAGGAATGCATTGAAATTCAATTAATGTGTTCCTATGGGCAAAAAAAAAAAATTAAAAAAAAATTCAATGCATTCCTATGGGATTCGCTAGACGAATTTTTCGCTATAAGAAAAGACCCATGGAACGAATTAATTTCGTCTAGCGGGGCACCACTGTATTGGTTTCACCTTTTAAGTTGCGTTACTGAAATAAATACACTTTTCGACGATATTCTAATTTTCCGAGTTTCACCTGTACAGTCATACCTCATGTTGCGTCCGCTTCAGGTTGCGTGTTTTCGTCTTGCGTCCCGCAGCAACCCGGAAGTACCGGAATGGGCTACTTCCGGGTTTCGCCACATGCGCAGAAGCGCCAAATTGCAGGACTTGACTTCTTTTTGGCTGTCCTTTTGGAAAACTCCGAAGGAAATCTCCAGCACAAAGGGCGATAAGTCTTCTTCTAAAAAGATCCCCTTTCGCCTTGGTTGGGGCAAATCTAGGGTGCAGGAGGCGGGATCCTAGCAGCACAAATAGTGACAGGATTTGGCCGCCGTGACCCCGGACCAATACACCTCTGCCCATCGTAATCAACACTGGGCTGCATTAACAAATAGACCGGCCTGTTAAAATGCAGCTGCTTATGTTTGTAAGGAACAGGGCCCTACAAAAGGCACATTTCTGAGCCCACCTGTTCCTCCCCTCCCCCCAAAAAAACCCCTTGGACGAGCTCTGGGTCTGCTTCTAATTGCGCGGGTTGTATTTAAGAGTCCTATAGGGTCTTGGTGTGTTGGATGGTAAATCTTACATTATTGCAATTATAGCATAGCACCGAGCCGAGCCTTGCCTTTCTTTATGGCTGCTAGAGATGTCAAGAGAACCTGTTAACACTCCTGGCCACCCCCGGCTGGTGACCTCAGTTGCATTAATGGGCTTCCCGCTTGCACCTGGCTGTCATCATTTCTGTTGCCCCTCCAGGAATCCTTGGAATAACAGTAATAGAAGGAAGCACGCCGGGGCTAAATTTAGGCAACTGGCTGGCAGCAGCAAGCAGCTAGCGAGGCATCGACCCTCGGCTAGGCGGATCCATCTCCCGCTGGTGCTAATTGGAGTTAAGCGAGTGTGTCGGCGAAAGCTGGGCGCCCTCCTCTTCTGCTCAAAACGGATCGGGGGTGAAGGAACAGGTTGGCTGCTGTGCTTCTCACTGCCTGCAATGTACAACCAAGGACGGCACGGGGTGCTGTCCTCTTGTTCTCTGAGCAGGCGGCAAGCTGTGGTCGCCTGCTCTCCGTCCTGGCTCTGGGTGGAACCATAGCTGCCAAGTACCCCGTTTCCCCCGGGAAACCCCCGTTTTTACTTACCTTTTCCCGGTGGTCCCCCGTATCACTTCATCGCCCGTTTTTCTCCGTTATGTTCTCCTGCCGGCGGCCATTTTTTCCTTTCCGATTTGCCCTTCTATGGGCACCAAAAATGGCCACCGCCGGCTTCAAAAGTCGCATCTACACATGACCGGAAGTGCGTAGACGCGACCTCCGGTGTCGGCGACGGCCATTTTGGTGCCCATAGATGGGTGGAGCCACAACGGAAGTTGCGTTGGCGCACTTCCTGACATGCGTACAAGCGATTTTCGAAGCCGCCGGCGGCCATTTTGGGTGCCCATAGAAGGGCAAAGCGACACCGGAAGTTACATCGACGCAACTTCCGGTGTCAAATGGCTGCCGGTCCCGGATTCTGCAGTCCGGAACTTGGAAGGTAAGGGTGGAACATAGAAGCCTGAGTCACACAGTTGGTCCATCCAGCTTAGTGCTGTCTACACTGGTTGGCAGTGGCTGTCCAGGATTACGGACGGGAGCCTCTCCTCGCCCTACGTAGAGATGTGGGGGATTGAAACTGGGACCCGCTGTGTGCAAGACAGGTGCTGCAGAACTACATTTCCCAGAGTTCCCTGGGAAGAGGGGCTGGCTGTGCTGCAAGGGGGTTGGGCTAGATGACCGCTGGGGGTCCCTTCCAACTCTACAGCTCTAGGACTGTTCAACCATTCTGGAAATTGTAGCTCTGCAAGGGCCCTTCTAAGTACCACTGAATACCATTGTATTCTGCTCTGGTCAGACCTCACCTGGAGTACTGTGTCCAGTTCTGGGCACCACAGTTCAAGAAGGATACTGACAAGCTGGAACGTGTCCAGAAGAGGGCAACGAAAATGGTCAAAGGCCTGGAAACGATGCCTTATGAGGAACGGCTTAGAGAGCTGGGTATGTTTAGCCTGGAGAAGAGAAGGTTAAGGGGTGATATGATAGCCATGTTCAAATATATAAAAGGATGTCATATAGAGGAGGGAGAAAGGTTGTTTTCTGCTGCTCCAGAGAAGCAGGCACGGAGCAATGGATTCAAACTATGAATGCACACGAATGCACACGAAAGCTCATACCAAAATAAAAACTGCACACGAAAGCTCATACCAAAATAAAACCTTAGTTGGTCTTTAAGGTGCTACTGAAGGAATTTTTTAATTTTACTTCGACCCAGACCAACACGGCTACCTACCTGTAATGATGATGATAGTAATATAATCCCTAAGATTCTTTGGGGGGGCGCCATGACTGTTTAAAGTGGCATGATACTGTATTGCTTTAAGTATAAAAGGTAAAAAGTTAAGGACCCCTGGACGGTTAAGTCCAGTGAAAGGTGACTGCGGGGTTGTGGCGCTTGTTTGTCCACAGACAGAACTAAACCGCTTCTGGTGCGACAGGACACTGTAACGGAAACCAGAGCGCACGGAAACGCCATTTACCTTCCTGCTGCAGTGGTACCTATTTATCTACTTGCACTGGCGTGCTTTCAAACTGCTAGGTTGGCAGGAGCTGGGACAGAGCAACGGGAGCTCACTCCGTCGTGGGGATTTGAACCGCCCACCTTCCGATCGGCAAGCCCAAGAGGCTCAGTGGTTTAAACCACAGCACCACCCCTCCCTCTCTCTCTCTCCCCCCCTCTCTCCCCCCCCCTCTTTCCATTCTATAACTGGCAGCCTTTGCCCCCCTTTTCTCTCCAGCACCCCTCCCCCCCGACTTGGTGGTCGCAGATGGGCTCAGCAGTCAGATACCAGTAGCTTTTCTACAGGGCAAGGCTGTGGGGCTTTCCCAGCCACCTTGCAATTTTGGGAACTTATTCACAGCAATCATCGCAGAGAGAAACTCCCAATAATGGCTCAAGAGGCGAGAGATGCCCTCTGCTTCCCCACTCCCCTGCTCAGTTGAGTAGCAAATGGGCCGTGTTAATGCGCGGAGACCTCATTCAGGGGAGCAAGATTCAATTTGGCTTCTAGGGTAATAAAACGGGATAGCGCCACAGGGGCTTGCATGTGCTCTCTTGCCGCCAGAACACCAGCGCAAGCATGTGTATGCTGTGAAAGGCAATAAAGGGGATAAGGAACAGGCGAGAACTTAGACGTTCTTCGGCAAAGCCCCTCTTAGGCTGCAGGCACGCTGAACCTTTTGTAGCACAAAAATGTGTTTTCCCCCTCAATCTGCAAAAAGGGACTCCTTCGTGTGATTGTGGACTCTCCTTCCTTGCAGGTTTCCAAGCAGAAGCTGGATGGCCATCTGCTGTGGATGCTTCAGCTGAGATTCCTGCATTTGCAGGGGGTTGGACTAGATGACCTGCAAGGTCCCTTCCAGCTCTTAACGATTCTGTGATTCGATGAAACTTTATTGGGGCCTGCAGCCTACTGCTTTTATTTATTTGGTTTTCATAAACCTCACTGTGGTTTTATTACAAAGAATGAAGCTACTGGTTAAAAGCCAGAATTTAAAACTTTCTCCAAACATTGGAAAGCAACAGTTACAGGTTGGTAGCCGTGTTGGTCTGAGTCGAAGCAAAATAAAAAAGTTCCTTCAGTAGCACCTTAAAGACCAACTAAGTTTTTATTTTGGTATGAGCATGCACACTTCTTCAGACACACTTGAAACAGAAGTCTGTCCCTTATGTATATACAGAGGGGGTGGGGGTGGGGGGGAATGGGTGATGGGCTGATGGGAGTGGTGAACCTGTAGATGGCTGTTAACGACTGCTGATGACTGCAATTGGTCCTGCGGGGGAAAAGCAAGGGCTGAGGCGCTAAAGAAAGCTTGATCATGCATAATGAGATAAGAATCCAATGTCTTTGTTCATCCCAGGTGGCTCCATGGTTTTAAGCTTGGTAATGAGTTCCAATTCAGAAACTTCTCTTTCCAATGGAAAGCAACAGTAAGCTTAAAGAAAACAGCGGATTGAGACATGTGTCTGGGGAGGCTTAGCTAAACAAGAATGTTTTTAGCCGGCACCGAAAACTGAAGATGCCTGCCTGATGTCAACAGGCAAGGAGTTCCAAAGATTAGTACAAAGATTAGTACAAAGACAAGTACAGAGTGAGTCCTTTGTGTCCTTGACCCTGCCTGCTTTTTAAAGACATAATAAGAACATTCTGGATCAGATCATCTAGTCCAGCGTCCTGTTAATGCCGTGGGCAACCAGGTGTCTGTGGGAAATTCGCAAGCAGGATTCGACCACAAGAGCCCTCTCCCCTGCAGTGGTTTCCAGCAACTGCGACTCAGGAGCATTCTTGTTTCTGACCATGGAGGCAGAGAATAGCTGTCATAACAGCCATTGCTAACTGTCTCCTCCATGAATTTCTTTGCAGCAGAACCCTCCATTTCCCGACTGGGAACAACTGGGTATTTCGGCCGTAAAATTAAAGCAGGAACCCTTTAAATTTCTCTGTCATCCCTCACCCTCCCGGGGTGGCACTTGAGTGACTCTGCATTGTGACATTTCCCCGTAGTCAGGCCTGGCCCCTGATATTAATTGCAGCCCTGGGTTTGGCTATACATAGAACGCACTGCTTATTTTGGGCGGTGGAAGGCAAAAAGCCACCCTCTGGCTCTCCCGGCAGCCGCGTATTTAAATAACACAGAGTCACCCGCTTGGGGTCCTGTGCAGGGCATCCGTCTCTTCAGATCTGCTCTGCGGTGAGCTAGGGTGCTCATTTGTGCAGAGCAGGGCTGTGCCCCCCCCCCAGTCTTGGCATGGGTGGACTTGAATGCTGGTGTCGGCTGGCAAGCTCTAAGCATCTCAAGCAGCCTTCCTCCCAAAGTCAAAATCTTAATTTTTGCTTGTTCTGGGAGAAATCAAAGGGAGCTAGGAGGATGGTGGAGTAAGGAGAGAGAGCAGAGGTTGTTGTTGTTGTTGATGATGGATTCAAACTACAAGAAAGAAGATTCCACCTAAACATTAGGAAGAACTTCCTGACAGTAAGAGCTGTTCGGCAGTGGAATTTGCTGCCAAGGAGTGTGGTGGTGTCTCCTTCTTTGGAGGCCTTTAAGCGGAGGCTTGACAGCCATATGTCAGGAATGCTTTGATGGTGTTTCCTGCTTGGCAGGGGGTTGGACTGGATGGCCCTTGTGGTCTCTTCCAACTCTATGATTCTATGATGATTTCCGCAGGTCTCAAGGAGGTTCACAAGATAAAAAAACCAGGTTTAGATTTGCCAGGCAGCTGGCTTCAACATTGTTGGTGTTGGACGTTGCTTTGAGGATTCTTGCTGCTTGCCTGTGTGTCCCTACGTCTGTGCTGCTGTAAGGTAAAAGGTAAAGGACCCCTGGACGATTAAGTCCAGTCAAAGGCGACTATGGGGTTGTGGCGCTCACCACGCTCTCAGGCCGAGGGAGCCGGCGTTTGTCCACAGGCATGGGTCATGTGGCCAGCAGGACTAAATCGCTTCTGGCTCAACAGGACATCACGACGAGTGTCAGAGTGCACGCCATTTACCTTCCCACTGCAGCAATACCTATTTATCAACTTGCAGTGTTATGCTTTAGAACTGCTAGGTTGGCAGGAGCTGGGACGGGAGCTTCTGATCGGCAAACCCAAGGGGCATAATAATAATAATAATAATAATAATAATAATAATAATAATAATATAATAATAATAATAATTTATTATTTATACCCTGTCCATCTGGCTGGGTTTCCCCAGCCACTCTGGGCGGCTTACAACAGAAAAATGAAATAAAATAATCCATTAAACATTAAAAGCCTCCCTAAACAGGGCTGCCTTCAGATGTCTTCTAAAAATCTGGTAACTGTTTTTTTCTTTGACATCTGATGGGAGGGCATTCCACAGGGCGGGCGCCACCACCGAGAATGCCCTCTGCCTGGTTCCCTGCAACTTGGCTTCTCGCAACGTGGGAACCGCCAGAAGGCCCTCTGTTCTAGTAGTTTAGACCACAGCTCCACCTGTGTCCTGTGTTGCTGTAATACCTGCTCAACCTGCATGTTTTTAAATAGGGAACTGCAGTTATGCTCAAGCTGTTGTTGTTGTTGTTGTTGCTGCTGGTGGTGTTTTTTTTTACAGTGGGGTCTAAATGGGGAGAGGGAGCACCACATCTGTCACCTGGAGCTCCCTTGAAGGAAAGGTGGGCGAGATCAGCTGTGATTCCTGCATTGCCGGGGGGGTTGGACTAGATGACCCTTGGGTCCCTTCTGCTCTGTGATGATTCTAGGAAAACAAAACGGACAATAGAAATGGTCTAAAATAACTGAATCTGGGGAAAGGAGTGGGGTGGTAATGGCGATATAAGGATTAAATAATAAATGGGCAGATTCAGGAAACTTCATATGGAACTGGGAAGGTGACATTCCTGGCGCCCGGGCACCTTAACCTGGGCGCAAGTGGCCAATTTTGAACGCTGTGAAGGACCACGATGTAACTGCATAGTCCAGAGGGTTGGATCTAGCCTTGGAAACCTGAAAAGAATGAGCGAGGGTCCCCCCCCCCAATATTGCAATAAATAAAGGTAAAGGGACCCCTAATCGTTAGGTCTAGTCGCAGACGACTTTGGGGTTGCGGCGCTCATCTCGCTTTACTGGCCGAGGAAGCCGGCGTACAGCTTCCAGGTCATGTGGCCAGCATGACTAAGCCGCTTCTGGCGAATTAGAGCAGCGCACGGAAACGCCGTTTACCTTCCCGCCGGAGCGGTACCTATTTAACTACTTGCACTTTGTGCTTTCGAACTGTTGGTTGGCAGGAGCAGGGACTGAGCAACGGGAGCTCACGCTGTTGCGGGGATTCGAACTGCCGACCTTCTGATCGGCAAGCCCTAGGCTCTGTGGTTTAGACCGCAGAGCCACCCGCGTCCCATTGCAATAAATAAGACCTCCTTAAAGCAGGAATCGAGGGGGAAAGCCAAGCTATCCCTGCTTCCCTTTTGGTATTCTCGCAGATCCTCCCTCATGCACCTGTGATTTACATTCCCCGGTGCCGTCCTCTCGCAGTGCAGGAGGACATTCATCTTGCCCTGTGTCTCCTGCTCCTCGGTTGACATGCACCCCCCTCCCCTGCTGGTTCTGCTTCAGCGATGCGCTTGCCTCCAAGCGCCAAACAAGCCATCTCTCTAATAAGCCCAAAGTCTTCCGTCAAAGTTCGGCCTGTCCTCCTTTGCCCTTGCCCGCTCGTTTTCCCCGTCCTTCGGAAATGCATCTCGGCAAGCAAAGCCTCTCTCTCCCTGTGTGTCTTTTAAAGAAGCAAGTCTTAGCTGCAGCCCGGGCTTCAAGCATCTCAGAGCCTTTTGGAGCAAGGAACAGTGCCAGAGGGGCGAGACGGATCGTGCTTTTGTTGGGAACAGCATGTGCGCAGAACAGCTTCTTCTTCTTTGGCGATCCCTCGTAGCCAAATGAGATTGTCTTCTATGAACACGGTTTTAACAGTGAGTCCGTAAGTGACTGTGGAGGCCAGTTCTTGATCCACACATCCTTCCAAAATGGGAACGTTGGTTTCTGGGCGGGACTCGATCACGGTGTGGATTTGCCAAGCGTGCCTTCCTCTCGTCACGTTTCTCCCTTGCGTCCTGAGTTCGAGTGTCTTCAAAGCCCACAACACCATTGGTAAAGGATGTTCTCCAATTGGAGCGCTCACAGGCCAGTCTTTCCCAATTGTCGGCGTTTATACTTCACTTTTTAAGATTTGCCTTGAGAGAGTCTTTAAACCTCTTTTGTTGACCACCAGCATTACGCTTTCCTTTTTTTTTTTTAAAGTTCAGAATAGAGTAGTTGCTTCGGAAGACAGAACTGTAGAAATTGGAGTTCTTGGTGAAGTCCAGAAAGAAACAGTAAATTGCAAGAACTCGGGCCAAGAGGAAGATGAGTTTCAAGTAAGTCTTCAAAAGGTTTTATTTATGTAATGATAAGATGAATTAGGAATCAATTCCAGTATGATAGTGAGGCAAATAAAAATAAATTCCAGTGAAAATATCCCAGGACAAGGCCCTGTTTCGCCAATTCTTCATCAGCAATGTTTTAATGGTCAGAGTGTACCAAGTATGTTTGCCTTCAAGGCTGCTAGGTTTAGATATTTGAAGTGCTGGTGTTGGCATTTGCCAGTGTTTGGTTTTATAAAACTTCCTGTTTTGTCGTTTCTGGAAATATTTGAATAAGCCCCCAAGAAGCATTCCATGCCTATGCAATGTAAATTCTACAGGCAAATATTAGGCAAGTTTGTATATAGTGCACTTGCATTTGGAATGCTGTGTACAGTTCTCATAGAATCGTAGAGTTGGAAGGGGTCCGAGGGTCATCTAGTCCAACCCGCTGCAATGCGGGAATCTCAGCTAGATCATACGCGTTTAGCCTGGAAAATTAGGAGACTGAGAGGTGTCAGAGCATAGCTATCAACAAACCTGTCAATGAATTTGTCTATCCGTCTTTCAAAGCATCCAGGTTGGCAGCCATCGGTGCCTCCTGTGGCAGGGAGTTCCATAGTTTAACTATGTGCGGTGTGAAGATGTATTTTCTTTTATCCGTGCAGCATGTTCTGTAAGCGAGGACATGCCTCGTGCTCAATGAGATAGTGGCCTCATTAGGCTGTAACAAAGTGTACACCATGGTTTGCTGTGTTCAAATACCAGCACTGTTTTGCAGGATTATCTTGTTCAATTTAGTTAAATCCCATGAGAAGACCTTTTACATTCCTTAGCTTTAATCTGATGCCGACAGGTGTTTCGGAAGGGAGATTTGCCTGCTTACGTTTTTGCAGTGAGAGAGAAACTCAGGATTATTGAACACTTATCTTTTAAAATGCCCAGCTTGCATAGGAGACTGCCTTGTGCAGAGTCAAACCGCTAGGCTATCTGGCTCTATATTGCCTGCACTGGCTGGCAGCAGCACTCCAGAGTTTCAGACATTTTGGTTAAAAGTATATATATCCCCCAGTTGTTGGGAAATGAAGAAAACGAACCAGGTTTCAAAAGATTGGCATTATGTTAACAAAGATGGTTTGGGAATTGCTGTTATTGGAAGTCAATTACCTGGGAATTACCGGTAATTGCAACCCCAGGCCTGAGATCTTAATCAATGATAACATAATGTTTAGCAAATTGCATCAAAACTTCCTAGACACTATGCTGAGTGGTTGAGCTCTGCAAACGTTGGAGCCTTTTGCCTAGTGATGCTAAAATACTCTTTAAGAAGTGAAAATTTTTATTTTTTCCCTCTGTTAGCCTCCTCTAGTTCGTGCCAGTGCTTAAAATTTTATTTGTCTGTTGTTATTTGGGTTTCCCATCCTGGATAGAGCATTGAAAGTAGTTTATCCTCTCAAAACCATGTGCATATATTCGAAACAAAACCATTTTATTTTTAAATCTTCCGTAAAAAATCCATTAATTTTGTTAAGATTTTGCTAACACCCCTGCGTTGTGTGACTTCCCCTTCACCTGGAAAAACAGGGAAGGGCTGAGCTCAGGCAGACCTTACTCAGCAGAGAATTGTGTAGCTGTGAAACCACAACTGAAAACCTCCTTCTCTGTTTCATTGGTTCTCATTGGTTTTAATCAGCGGATCTTGGGTCGGAGGCATCCCAGTTCAATATTTGCGGCCAATATTAGCTTGGCCGAGTAAGCACATTTTATTTCTGTTTCGCCTTGAGGACGCTTTAGTGAGATCACCAGAGCCTCCTTCTTTACGAAGCTATTGTACTGCCAACCTTACTTGCATGCTTGTGAAAAATGGACCACTTATGAACGCCATCTCCAACTCCTCGAAAGATTCCATCAACAGTGTCTCTGAAAAGTTTTACACACCGCTTGGGAAGACAGGCAAACTAATGCCAGTGTACTGGAAGAAGCAAAGATCACCAGAGTCAAAGCGATGATTCTTCAACATCAACTTCGTTGGACTGGTCATGTTGTGCGGATGCCTGATGATCGTCTTCCGAAGCAACTACAGTGGTACCTTGGTTTACGAACTTAATCTGTTCCGGAAGTCTGGGCTGCATCAATAGGAGTATAGCATCTAGATCTAGGGAAGTAATAGTACCACTGTATTCTGCTCTGGTCATACCTCACCTGGAGTACTGTGTCCAGTTCTGGGCACCACAGTTCAAGAAGGATACTGACAAGCTGGAACGTGTCCAGAAGAGGGCAACCAAAATGGTCAAAGGCCTGGAAACGATGCCTTATGAGGAACGGCTTAGGGAGCTGGGTATGTTTAGCCTGGAGAAGAGAAGGTTAAGGGGTGATATGATAGCCATGTTCAAATATATAAAAGGATGTCATATGGAGGAGGGTGAAAGGTTGTTTTCTGCTGCTCCAGAGAAGTGGACACGGAGCAATGGATTCAAACTTCAAGAAAGAAGATTCCACCTAAACATTAGGAAGAACTTCCTGACAGTAAGAGCTGTTTGACAGTGGAATTTGCTACCAAGGAGTGTGGTGGAGTCTCCTTCTTTGGAGGTCTTTAAGCAGAGGCTTGACAGGCATATGTCAAGAATGCTTTGATGGTGTTTCCTGCTTGGCAGGGGGTTGGACTGGATGGCCCTTGTGGTCTTTTCCAACTCTATGATTCTAATAATAATAATAATAATAATAATAATAATAATAATAATAATAATAATTTATTATTTATACCCCGCCCATCTGGCCGGGTTCCCCCAGCCACTCTGGGCGGCTTCCAACAAAACAGTTCTTAAACCGAAAACGTTCTTAAACCGAGGCACTCTTTCCCAAATGAGACCTCCCGCCACCAGTGCCCTTCCACCGTTCGGATTCTGTTCTTAGACCGAGGTAAAGTTCTCAAAGCAAGACACTATTTCTGGTTTTGCGGAGTTTGTAAATAAATCGTTCTTAAACCGGACTGTTCTTAAACCGAGGTACCACTGTACTCTATTCCGAACTTAAAAATGGAAAGCTTAATGCTGGTGGTTAACAAAAGAGGTTTAAAGACTCTTGCAAGGCAAATCTAAAAAATAAAAATAGTATAAACACCGACAAGTGGGAAAGATTGGCCTGTGAGTGCTCCAGTTGGAGAACAGCCTTTACCAAAGGTGTCGTGGGCTTTGAAGACACTCGAACTCAGGACGAAAGGGAGAAACGTGCTAAGAGGAAGGCACGCTTGGCAAACCCTCACCGTGATCAACTCCCGCCTGGAAACCTATGTCCCCACTGTGGAAGGACGTGTGGATCCAGAATTGGCCTCCACAGTCACTTGCGGACTCACTGTTAAGATCGTGTTCATAGACAAGACAATCTTACTCGGCTACGAGTGATCGCCAAAGAAGAAGATTGTTGCCTGCCTTGTTCTTTACTCATTCCGGAAAGCAAAGAATACGAACGGGCAGAAAACTGGCTCGTATTGTATCATAATTTGAACCTACCTAAGTCTCATTTCCTGGAACAACAGAGGTAGCTCAGGTGGTTGGAGTGGATGGATGCAGCCATCCTTTGAAACTTGCACCTTTCCGAATTTTTGCAGTGCAGTTTTCCAACCCAATAAACGTGCAGGGGGGGGGGGAAAGGCACGTTATTTTGGGGAAGTGTCCCTAGGAATGCATATGTTTGTAAAAGGAGCATGCAAAAAGGCGTTACGCTACAGAAGATTGCTCTGCAGAAATGGGCGTATTGGATAAGGCAGGGTGCAATAATTGGTACTTTTGCAATGTGTGTGCATATTAAGAGAAGTGAATCTTTTGTGAGGACGATATATATATATATATATATATATATATATATATATATATATATATAAAAGGAGGGCTTGCAAAGTGATGCGGGGATGTGTCGGGCGGAATTTAAGATGGGGGAGAAATGAGAAAGTGAAACAGACAAATTCATCCCTCCCCAGGAGAGGAATGTCAGAGCCGGGAGGATGGGAAATGCTTCTCATTGCAAAGCATTGCTGTGCAAGCGTCGATTTTCTAAATGTGCTTGAAAAGAATTCTTTTACATCAAACAGACTTTGTTGGCTGAGTGGGAGGGCATGGCAGGATATGATGACTAATGAGATCTAGATTAAGCTGTCATGTCAGTTTCTCTGGAACTAAAGGGAAGATGCAGAGGTGATAAAGCCGGAAAGTGGTTAAATCCGTTCCTTTGTAAATGCGAGCTTTAAAGTTCAAGGAATCGCCGTTTGGAAGTTAATGGCATTGCCTTCAGAGTGGCGATAGCGATGTGTTTTGAGCATAATGCCACCTCTGTTTCTGTTCTTCTTTGGCACGCTCTCTCAAAACACCCTGGCAGGTGTGTGTATTCCAACAACTCACACTTCCACTTAGGACTCTTAAATGCACATTACTCATGCACTTAACATTTCATTATCCCACACAGGAGTGAGATTCTCATTCCTTCTCATATGTATGCACACACACACACACACACACACACACACACATACACACAGAGTTGAGCAGCTGGCTAACACTGGCTTCTGTTGCCCCCTGTTCCTGCCAGCTGCCCCCGGCCCCGAGGTTGCCGAGGACCAATAAAAGAAAGCACTTCTTCACGCAGCAGAGAGTTAAACTGTGGAACTCACTGCCACAGGAGGCAGCGATGGCCGCCGCCAATCTAGATGGCTTTATAATGTTTCTGTGGTTGGCATTGCGCTGCCTCCGCAGTCGGAGGTGGCATGGTTTTGAATGCCAGTTGCTGGAAACCACAGGAGGGGAGGGTGTTCTTCCTGTGCTTGGATTCTGCCTGTGGGTTTCCCACGGGCATCTGATCAGCCGTTGTGAGAAGAGGATGCTGGACTGGATGGGCCACTGGCCTGATCCAGTAAGCTCTTCTTTATGTTCTTACGGGTTACAGGATGTTTAGGGACATTCAGCTGTGTCTCTCATCACCTAACTCAGCGGTAAAGGAGGCTGCCAGGAACTGCACCCCTGGCACCTGCGACGGGCCCGATGCCTCAGTTCCCGCTCGCGCCGACTTACCCGCTCTCTCTTACATATATTGCCCCCACCTCATGGAAGAACCCTTAAAACAAATGCTAACTATGCCAGAGAATCTTGTGGGGGGGGGATACCCAATAAGTTGGAGTCTCAAGCTGGTGTTCTTCAGATAAACAATAACGATTTGTTTTTAAAACAAGGTAGTAAAATACAAGTGGAGAAAACTCCACTTGTGGAGAAAACTTGAAATTTAATTCATGCATTCCTATGGGCATTCCTATGGGAAACCGCGATTCGCAAGACGATTTTTTCGCAAAACAAATTGACTCGTGGAACAAATTAAATTCGTCTTGCGAGGCACCACTGTAATTCGTTTCACAGAGGTTTCGGCTTTTTAGTTTGGTTCCTTTCTGAGGTGGCACTTCCTTTCAGGAACCCACCCCTTTAACAAATCCATCTCCTGAGGCACTTTCAGTAATAAGGGTTCACCACACACACCTTCCTTCACTGGGTTTTGGGAGTCTCTTCCTTCCTCAGAAGAGTCTCTCCTCTCCAGACTAGTTTGAGACCTAAGTAGACCGATCTTTTTCAGCTCCTACTCCTCCTGTCTCACCCTCAGTCTCCCAGCAACATCCGGTCCTATTACTCCTGCAGGACACGGCACTCAGTCCTTCACTGTACACTCGGCGTGGATGTTTTCATCCTCAGCACTCTGTATATTTCAACCTGTCTCCTAACCAGGGACGTCTTTACCATTGGGCGTAGTGGTGCAGTGAGCCAGGGTGCCAAGCAGTGGAGGGCGCCAGGCGGAGAGTCCGGGGAGGGGAGAGCGGGGAGGTAAGCGAGGCAGAGTGAGGGAGGTGGGAAGGCTCCTGATGCTTTCCCACAGTATTCCATAGCAGAGATTGTGCTTATGAAATCTGTACCTGGTCTTTACAGTAATATGTGTGCAGAAAGCAATTTCAGAATTCCAGTGTGCCATGACGGAAAGGATATTGGATATGCGACTTTGGGCTGAAATTTCTGCTTGGGCAAATTGGAACCTCCTGCTTAGTCTTCCTTGCAGGGCTGTTGTGAAGATAAGTGAATGTTAACTTTCAGGACTGCTATTCAAGCAACAAAGCACCTCTTATAGTTTTGGGGTCTCTGTTGATAATAATAATTATAATAATTTATTATTTATACCCTGCCCATCTGGCTGGGTTTCCCCAGCCACTTTGGGCGGCTTCCAACAGAAGAATAAAATAATTGATTAAAGATTAAAAGCCTCTCTAAACAGGGCTGCCTTCAGATGTCTTCTAAAAATCTGGTAACTGTTTTCCTTTTGACATCTGATGGGTGGGCGTTCCACAGGGCGGGCACCACTACCGAGAAGGCCCTCTGCCTGGTTCCCTGCAACTTGGCTTCTCACCATGAGGGAACCGCCAGAAGGCCCTCGGTGCTGGATCTCAGTGTCCGGGCAGAACGATGGGGGTGGAGACGCTCCTTCAGGTATACTGGACCGAGGCCATTTAGGGCTTTAAAGGTGAGCACCAACACTTTGAACTGTGCTCGGAAACGTACTGGGAGCCAATGTAGGTCTTTCAGGACCAGTGTTATGTGGTCTCGGCGGCTGCTCCCAGTCACCAGTCTAGCTGCCGTATTCTGGATTAGTTGTAGTTTCCGGGTCATCTTCAAAGGTAGCCCCACATAGAGCGCATTGCAGTAGTCCAAGCGGGAGATAACCAGAGCATGCACCACTCTGGCGAGGCAGTCTGCAGGCAGGTAGGGTCTCAGCCTGCGTACCAGATGGAGCTGGTAGACAGCCGCCCTGGACACAGAATTAACCTGTGCCTCCATGGACAGCTGTGAGTCCAAAATGACTCCCAGGCTGTGCACCTGGTCCTTCAGGGGCACAGTTACCCCATTCAGGACCAGGGAGTCCTCCACACCTGCCTGCCTCCTGTCCCCCAAAAACAGTACTTCTGTCTTGTCAGGATTCAACCTCAATCTGTTAGCCGCCATCCATCCTCCAACCGCCTCCAAGCACTCACACAGGACCTTCACCGCCTTCACTGGTTCTGATTTGAAAGAGAGGTAGAGCTGGGTATCATCCGCATACTCATGAACACCCAGCCCAAACCCCCTGATGATCTCTCCCAGAGGCTGCATGTAGATGTTAAAATGCATATGGAAGAGAACAGAACCCTGAGGCACCCAGGTGAGAGCCCAGGGGTCTGAACACTCATCCCCCACCACCACTTTCTGAACACGGCCCAGGAGGAAGGAGCGGAACCACTGTATGACAGTCCCCCCAGCTCCCAACCCCTCTAGACGATCCAGAAGGATGTTGTGGTGTTAAAATGATGGAATGAAAAATAGAATAAGAACATGTTTTGAACATTTGAAAATGATTAAAAATAACCTTATAACACATGTCTTGCACGTATTGCATGGTGGTCCATTCTGCACTCGCCACACCCATGAATGGAACGCAGCCCTTCCCTCTTCACATCCTAGGGTTGGCCAAGACACAGTGAGGGTCTCACACAGGACCTTCACCGCCCTCACTGGTTCTGATTTGAAAGAGAGGTAGAGCTGGGTATCATCCACATACTGATGTTGAGGTTAAATGTTTTTCGTTTTTCGTTTGCTACTGGCTTTAGGATGCACTGGGTTTGTAAATTCACTGTTAATCTATTCTGCTAAGCCCTTTGGACAGTTTGGTAAGACATCTTAATGAAGCAAAACCTGGACTAGCACTGTATCATTTTTTTTTAGATGTGGTATCCGTAACTGCAACGAGTCAGAACATTTATTCTGGCCATAAAACTGTTGCTCTTATATTGGCTTAAGAGATACGGCTCTCTAATTCAAAGTTGCACAGAATAAATTTTAGCTGTGGGCCTCTGCCGTAGCTACGCCTCTGACACATATATATCATTTCTCTCGTTAATCTTGTCCGCCTTTTATGAAGCTATGTCTCACTGCGACGTTGCATGACATGGGAGATACATAAACTGTTGTGGGGAAGGCACAGATTGGCAGAGCAGCCCCCGAAGCCCAACACCTTTCTATCACAGCAGCTGAAGCGGGAGACTGATGACTTAGTAGCCCCCAGCGGTCAGGAAAGCCAAACGAGACGCTGGCTTGTTAAATGCAAAAAAATGCTACTGACCTCATTAAAAAAAAACAAACCTTACTTGGTTTATTTATCAAAATTGCTGTCATCCTTGTTTTGAATGAAACTCAAGGTTATCTCTGATTTTATATACTGTATTGAGAGAGGGTGTTAGGGCAGTGATGGGCAAGCTTTTGAGCTTTGTGTGTCAAAATTCGCCAAAAAACCAAGCATAGCTCGGGTGGTGTGTCACCTCGAGAAAAAACACCATAATTTCGCGATATTTATAGTTTAAAAAACAAAAATGTATAATTGTTCCCCCTTTTAAGAAAAAGGAAAAAGGGGAGGGGGGAATTATTAAAGTTTTTTTTTAATTTTTTTAAAAAGAAATATTAAAAAAGGGAAAATCCAGGGGTCTTTCCCAGTGGGACTCTGGGCTCAGACCTTCCTCCAACGGGTCTGCCACTGGGGAGGTGGGCTCGGGTTAGGCCTGTGCCTCCCCGTGGCCCTCTTCAGCCCACCTCTCCCCTCCCTCAGCTATGCTTGTGTGGCGGCGGGGCAACAGGGAAGGGGTTTCAGCTTGGGTGTCTCCTCTCTTCCCGGGATGGTGGCGAGGTGGCAGCAGCTAGGTCGGGGTCCTTCCCCCTCCTCCAAGGGCCCCCTCTTCTCCCTTGAGGCGGGGGCGACGGGGACGGCAACGGAGCGAGCGGACTCCTGTTCTCCTTTGCCTTGTTTTTCCTTCTTTTCTCCCTCTTTTTAGTAGGCGCGGCGGCAGCGGGGCCGGGGCTTCCTTTTTCCTCCTCCGGCCTCCGGAGTGCCTCGAGGCTGTCCCATCAGGTTTGCGGGGTGGGGGTGGGGTCCGGCAGCTCCCCGGTTGCTGCACTGGTGGCCCCCAGTGTCCGGGGGGTGGTGGTTTCGGTGGCTCGGGAGCCCGTCCGGCAGCTCCTGCAGCGCTGGTCACTTTCAGGAGCTCCGCGGCTCCGTGCCGACCGCCATCGTGCCCTGCCGGAAGTCCACAAGGCCCCCAGAGATGCGTCACCTGTGGCATTACGCCACCGGCCGGAAGTGAGGTCTCGGCATGTGGCCGCGTGTCATCGAAAATGGCTATGCGTGTCAGTGGTTCGCCATCACTGTGTTAGGGGGAGGGTAGTACCTCACCTGCAGCTCCTAGAAGCTGCCAGGTGACAGCGGCCGAAATCCCGGGATATGGCTTTGACTGTCCGGCTAAACTAAGTGAGTTAAGGGCTTTCATGCGAAGATAGGCTTGAGACCAAGAGTGGGTCCAACGGTCAAGAAGGCAATTTCTGCACGTGCTGTAGAGGGAAGTGAGGGGCACATGGGGCTTGTCAACCTAGGTATCTTATCCAGGAGAAGGAAAACTCTGGTCCTAAACCTCCGCTGCCTTGCGGGATATGTCCGAGAGGAGGAAAGGCTAAGGAGTCAACCATACAAAAATCCAGAGCCGAGTCCCTAAGCGGTTGGCTGGCGCCTTGTACACACCTCCTTGGGATGTATGTGACGCTGTGGGTTAAACCACAGAGCCTAGGGCTTGCTGATCAGAAGGTCGGCAGTTCGAATCCCTGCGACTGGGTGAGCTCCCGTTGCTCGGTCCCAGCTCCTGCCAACCTAGCAGTTCGAAAGCACACCAGTGCAAGTAGATGAATAGGTACCGATCCAGCCAGAAGGTAAAAGGCGTTTCTGTGCGCTGCTCTGGTTGACAGAAGCGGCTTAGTCATGCTGGCCACATGACCTGGAAGCTGTACACCGGCTCCCTTGACCAGTAAAGCGAGATGAGCGCCACAACCCCAGAGTTGATCACGACTGGAGCTAACGGTCAGGGGTCCCTTTAACTTTACACGCCTCCTTCTGGCAACTCCTGCAGCCAAGCGCCTTGGACCACATCAGCAAGGCTGAGATCTCGTCTTGTCGCCTGGGCTGCCCAAGACCACCACGCACCCTGTCCAGGCTGGCAAGGGGGCAAGCTGTGGAGTTTGGCAAGGTGGTGGCACGCGCTGCGGCTTTTGGGGGAGGCGCAGATGGGCAGAAAAGTCCCTTTGATGTGAAAGGGGTTGCCAGAAAAACGAATCCATTCCGGAGAAGCGAGAATGGAGGGCAAGGGGGTGTTGTCGTTCCCTGGACAGCAGACTGAGCACAACCTTCCCTACGATGGTGAGAGGTTAATATGTTTGTTTGTGCAGAGAGAGAGAGAATGCCATTATTGCTGGATTTGCATATATCAGTATAAATCAGCCCATGCAGATTTTATGCAAATACCTGCTATCTTTTGTCCTTTTTTTTTTTTGGATGGCACCTAAACACACTTTACTAGCTCAGCCAGCCTCTGACGTTGTTCTTCTCTCTTTGCCTCCGCAGTGGGAACGCCTCTGGTTCATAATCCTCACCTTCTCTTTCTTCCTGACCCTGATCTGGTTTTACTTCTGGTGGGAAGCGCACAATGACTACAATGAGATCAACTGGTGAGTAGAGAAAGGGAACGTGTTTCACCTCTCGCCTTTACTGGGGGAGGTTGGGAGCGGGACCCAGGCTCAGTGGGGGGGGGGAGCAGGTGCCCCAAGTTCGTTCTCCAGGTGATAACTGATGGGAGAGACATTTCTCTGTCATAGAACCAAAGAATTGTAGCGTTGGAAGGGACCCCGGGGGCCATCTAGTCCAGCCCTCCTTTCCCCAGACTGGTTGCATTACATTTTCATTTATTTGTGGAATTTATATCCCACCCTTCCTCCCCCCAGGGTGGCAAACATATGTACCATTTAAAGCATATACAAAGGAAACATTTTAATTTTTTTTTAAAAAAACCCACACAATTTCAGTTAAAAACATCTAACACAAGTTACAGTTAAAACACACTAAAGGTTAAAAAAAACATATCGCCATCCAGTGATCTTAGGGTTTCCTGGAACGGGATTCCTTAGCCACTGAATGTCTGGTTCCACAGAAACTTCCCTCAATTTCTCCTGGAAGTTAATAACCATAGAATCACAGAACTGTGGAGTCGAAAGGAGCCATGAGGGTCATTTAGTCCAACCCCCTGTAATGCAGGAATCTTTCACCCAATGTGGGACTCAAACCCATGGCCCTGAGGTTAAGCGCCTCATGTTCTACCAACCGAGCTACAGGAGACCAGTGCACCTCCCTAGGGAGGGCATTGTTAAACTGTCCAGTTGTCTAACTGGCAGTTATCAATAACACAGCTTTGTGAGACAGAAGGATAGCAGAGAAATCTATCTGCCTACGGACAACTGTAGCTGTGTTTTGCAGACAATTGCAAAAATACTTGCCCAGTACGCTCCGTCACAAATGTCAAGCCTCGTTTCTAAAACATCCAGGAATTTTCCTTCCAAGTTCAGATAACAGTTCTTAGCAGCGAAAGCTTTATCCAACTTTTCTGTGCCTGTGAAATTACTCATGTCGACTCCTTGGTTCGTTAAAACAAAGAGATTTATTGCTTAGGGCAGCTCACAACCAGGAGAGTTCAACTCCATCCTTGGCTGCAACTGCGACACGAACAGAAACAGGATACAAACAGGCATCCCCAAACTGTGGCCCTCCAGATGTTTTGGCCCACAACTCCCATGATCCTTAGCTAACAGGACCAGTGGTCAGGGATGATGGGAATTGTAGTCCAAAACATCTGGAGTGCCGAAGTTTGGGGATGCCTGGGATACAAATATACAGTCCTATATGACAGAAAGTATACAACAGTAACAGGTACTACTTCCTGTTTACATGGACACATCCCATGATCCAGGACGATTGCTGAGCTATTAACCCTCTCAGCTCACAGGCATTCCCTAACTGGGGAACCACCACTAAAAAGGCCCAGTTACAGGATCAGCGTCACCTGGTGACCTGCTGGTTGTATATTTATTAAACTTTCTGTTGTACACTTTAAAATCCTCATTTCTTACATCCTTAAGATATCAATGAACTTCCCTTCTTCTCTTTCCATGGTTTTTACATATCATAAATCCCTGCATATTTCCCCAAAACTATACTATTCAGTATTCCATTATCACATTCATCAAAACTTTTTTTTGCACTGTTGAATTTATCTTAACGCTGCCAGCATTTCCAGCTGTACACAATTATTTCCCATATACAGTGGTCCCTCGACTTATGAATTTAATCCGTTCTGAATGCACATTCGTGGGTCGAAAAGTTTGTAAGTCGAAAAAAGCGGTTTCCCATAGGAATGCATTGGAAATTGAAAAATTTGTAAGTCGAGAAAACCCCATCTAAACCGCAACGGCGTGTGGCCATTTTTTTTCATTCGTAACTCGAAATTTCGTAAGTCATGTACCACTGTATTCATTAAATTTTTCCCAGTTTTCTTTAAACATATGTTCTTCTTGTTCTCTTATTCTATATGTTAAGACTGCGAGTTGCGCATATTCTTTCAACTTTAGTTTCCGTTCTTCTTTGGTTGAGCCTCGCTCGTTTTCCATTTTGGGGCTAACAAAACACGCAGTAGTGGCATACATAAAGAACATTTTTTTGACACCTGGGAATTTCAGTCTGAATTATCCCCAACAGAAAGGACTTTGGTGTTTTTTGGGGGGGAACGGGAAAGCACTTTTAAACTTTTTTTCAGTTCATTATGGATCATTTCCCAAAATTTTACCCTTTTACTAGTCTGCCATGTATAAAAGAACGTTCCTTCCACCTCTTTGCATCTCCAGCACTTATCTGATTCAGTCTTACACAGTGGTAACTCGTGTAACGGATGGGATCCATTCCAGAGGCCCGTCTGCAATGTGAAAAGCCCGCAACTCGATGCGCAATTTGGCGCTTCTGCGCATGTGGCAAAACCCGGAAGTAGCCCATTCTGGTACTTCCGGGTTGCTGCGGGACGCAAGACGAAAACACGCAACCTGAAGCGGACGCAACATGAGGTATGACTGTACAGGTGAAACTCGGAAAATTAGAATATCGTCAAAAAGTGTATTTATTTCAGTAACGCAACTTAAAAGGTGAAACCAATACAGTGGTGCCTCGCTAGACGAAATTAATTCGTTCCATGGGTCTTTTCTTATAGCGAAAAATTCGTCTAGCGAATCCCATAGGAATGCATTGAATTTTTTTTGAATTTTTTTTTTTGCCCATAGGAACGCATTAATTGAATTTCAATGCATTCCTATGGGAAACCGCGATTCGCTAGACGAATTTTTCGTAAAACGCATTCGTCTAGCGAGGCAACCTCTGCTCGAAAAATCCTTTCATTAAGCGGAAAATTCGTTAAGCAGGGCATTTGTTAAGCGAGGCACCACTGTATATGAGATAGATGCATGACATGCAAAGCAAGGTATGTCAAGCCTTTATTTGTTGTAATTGTAATTATTTGTCGTTAGGCGGGTCAATTATAAATCGAATGTAATTGGTGAAAGGTAATAGCGATGTTTCTTTTTGTATTATTGTAACTAATTGTTTTATTACTGTGGGATTTCCAAAAGAAAGCATTTGTAAAAAAAATAAAAAAATAAGAAGTTGCATTACTGAAATAAATGCACTTTTCGACGATATTCTAATTTTCCAAGTTTCACTTGTACATCTTAGCAAGCCTGCTCAGAGTTAAATGCCATCTGTTAATCATTTTGCAGGTTGTAGGTGAGAAGACAAGTAGGGGCTGGATGAGGGAAGATTTAGATCGGGAGTTGGGGAAACTGCTCCATTTGCCCTGATGGACCAGTCTTCGTTTCGATCAGATTATTGGCGTCTGTTTGAGCCAGCTGTAAACACAGCGGTTTGGAGGCCGGCGCGCCCAATATTATAATGATGCGAACGATCTTCTGTCAGGAGCCATTGATGTGAGATGGATCATGTGGCCTTTGGTCGGGAGCAAGTCAGGCTGTTGCCGCTTCTCCTGGGGGATGCGTTGGTGTATACGAGGGATATGCCTCGCAAGCAGAAAGCGTGTATTTGGCCTGCTTATCTGGCATTTGCATCAAACGGAGCTTGATGGCATTTCGAGTGAGCTGCAGCCCCAACAAATCTGGAAAATCCGGAGTACATTTTTCATAATTTTACTTTTTTTAATATGTGCAAATGGCTTTAGATACCTAAATGACCATATAGCATATATTCAACACACACAAAAACGGTGACAATTTGTTGTTGACAAAGGACAGCTGGACATATAAAGGGCCCCATTCCCCTCAGTAGCTTAGGGCCTTATCTTGCATAGGATCTGGCATCCTGCATAGGATCTGACATCCTGTGGGTTTTTTTTTTAATAGCTTGTGTACCTGCTACTGCCAAATTCTTTAAGGAAGTATTCTTAGCGGCTGGCTCTCGATTGTGGAATTTCCTTTCCTGAGCTCTTGCCAAGATCCAGAACTGACTGCTGTAATCCCACTTCAGGGAAGCTCTCCATTCTGGGGCTTTTGCCAATATGACTTTGGTTTACGGGGATGGGGTGGGGGGACCCCTTTTCTCCCCCAGCTGAGACCCTCACTGTGTCTTGGCCAACCCTGGGATGCGAAGAGGGAAGGGCTGCGTTCCATTCATGGGTGTGGCGAGTGCAGAATCGACCACCATGCAGTACGTGCAAGACATGTGTTATAAGGTTATTTTTAACCATTTTCAATTGTTCAAAACATGTTCTTCTATTTTTCATTCCATCGTTTTAACACCATAACATCCTTCTGGATCGTCATACAGTGGTTCCGCTCCTTCCTCCTGGGCCGTGTTCAGAAAGTGGTGGTGGGGGATGAGTGTTCAGACCCCTGGGCTCTCACTTGTGGGGTGCCTCAGGGTTCTGTCCTCTCCCCCATGCTTTTTAACATCTACATGCAGCTGCTGGGAGAGATCATCAGGGGATTTGGGCTGGGTGTTCATCAGTATGCGGATAATACCCAGCTCTACCTCTCTTTCAAATCAGAACCAGTGAAGGCGGTGAAGGTCCTGTGTGAGTGCCTGGAGGCGGTTGGAGGATGGATGGTGGCTAACAGATTGAGGTTGAATCCTGAGAAGACAGAAGTACTGTTTTTGGGGGACAGGGGGCGGGCGGGTGTGGGGGACTCCCTGGTTCTGAATGGGGTAACTGTGCCCCTGAAGGACCAGGTGCGCAGCCTGGGAGTCATTTTGGACTCACAGCTGTCCATGGAGGCACAGGTCAATTCTGTGTCCAGGGCGGCTGTCTACTAGCTCCGTCTGGTACGCAGGCTGAGACCCTACCTGCCCGAAGACTGTCTCACCAGAGTGGTGCATGCTCTAGTTATCTCCCGCTTGGACTACTGCAATGCGCTCTACATGGGGCTACCTTTGAAGGTGATCCGGAAACTGCAGTTAATCCAGAATGCGGCAGCTAGACTGGTGACTGGGAGCGGCCGCCGAGACCACATAACACCGGTCCTAAGAGACCTACATTGGCTCCCAGTACGTTTCCGAGCACAATTCAAAGTGTTGGTGCTGACCTTTAAAGCCCTAAACGGCCCCGGTCCTATATACCTGAAGGAGCGTCTCCACCCCTATTGTTCAGCCCGGACACTGAGATCCAGCGCCGAGGGCCTTCTGGCGGTTCCCTCACTGCGAGAACAAAGCTACAGGGAACCAGGCAGAGGGCCTTCTCAGTAGTGGCTCCTGCCCTGTGGAATACCCTTCCATCGGAGGTCAGGGAGATGAACAACTACCTGACATTTAGAAAACACCTAAAGGTAGCCCTGTTTAGGGAAGTTTTTAATCTGTGATATTTTAATGTATTTTTTTACTTGTTGGAAGCTGCCCAGAGTGGCGGGGGAAACCCAGCCAGATGGGCAGGGTATAAATAATAAATAATAATAATAAATAATAATCACTGAGGTGCTTTTCGACCTGGGCTTCTTTAGAAGGAAAGAAGGGATATACATACAAATAATGATAACATGTAATAATGGCATTTTTAAGCAGAGGTTGGATGGCATTTCTGTCATGGAAGCTTGAGTTGAGATTCCTGCATTGCAGAGGGTTGGACTAGAATATGACCACCTTCCAACTCTAGGATTCCATGATTGTATTATTCAAATCAATCAATAAAAATATGTAATATACTCGCGTTTCCTTACATACACACGCAGTGCACCGTTAAACTACGGAACTCCCTGCCACAGGATGCACTGATGACCACCAACCTAGATGGCTTTAAAAGAGGATTGTAACTGATCTGTAGAAAGTACTCTATGATTTGGGGTTGGATGCTTCAGCCGAGATCCCTGCATTGCAGGGGGTTGGACTAGATGACCCTCAGGTCCCTTCCAACGCTAGGATTCTGTGAAAACAGGAACATACGTACCATTGTTAACTATGGAAATTCTTTAATAAGAACGACTTTCAAAAAGAGGATTAGGCAAATTCATTGAGGCGGGGGCTAGCGGAGGCCACAATGGCTGTGCTCAAACTCTACCGCTGGAGGCAGTTGCTGGAAGCTACGTGAGGGGAGAGTGTTGGCCTTGTGTTCGGATCCTGTTTGTGGATTTCCCACAGGCTGGCCACTGTGGGAACAGGATGCTGGTCTAGGTGGGCCTGTGGTCTGATCCAGCAGCCTCTTTTTATGTTCTTATGTCCTTACATCAATACCTGCATGCATATGGTAAAGGTAAAGGACTCCATGGCGGTTAAGTCCAGTCAAAGGCGACTATGGGGTTGTGGTGCTCATCTCGCTTTCAGGCCGAGGGAGCCAGCGTTTGCCCACAGGCAGCTTTCTAGGTCGTGTGACCAGCATGACTAAACCACTTCTGGTGCAACAGGACACTGTGACAGAAACCAGAGCGCACGGAAACACTGTATACCTTCCCGCCGGAGCAGTACCTATTTATCTACTTGCACTGGCATGCTTTCGAACTGCTAGGTTGGAAGAGGCTGGGACAGAGCAACGGGAGCTCACCCAGCCGCGGGGATTCGAACCGTCGACCTTCTGATTGACAAGCCCAAGAGGCTCAGTGGTTTAGACCACAGTGCCACTCGTGTCCCTTGAATGCATATGGTACAACCCGCCACACACACATAAGGAGGTCTGCATGCAAATAAGGAGCTGTATCTTGAGTCGTCTTCTTCCTCGTCCGCCTTAGCCGTCTCAATCATTGTGAGCAAGGAGGGTAGCATGGCAGGGAAGCGCTGTGACATTAAGAACAGTGCTGATTTTGATGGCGAAAGAATCGGGGAGGAAATAGCAACTTGGCAGAAGGACCTGAATTGCCACAAAGTGCACCTTGGGAGGGTGAGGGAGGGGCTGTCGGAGCCTCAGAGGTGTGCAGCAGGTTAAAATGCAGAGGATGGCAATTGGGAAGGGACCCAGGTGGCGCTGTGGTTAAACCACTGAGCCTAGGGCTTGCTGATCAGAAGGTCGGCGGTTCGAATCCCTGTGACGGGGTGAGCTCCCGTTGCTTGGTCCCAGCTCCTGCCAACCTAGCAGTTCGAAAGCACGTCAAAATGCAAGTAGATAAATAGGAACCGCTACAGCGGGAAGGTAAACGGCGTTTCCATGTGCTGCTCTGGTTTGCCAGAAGCGGCTTTGTCATGCTGGCCACATGACCTGGAAGCTATACGCCGGCTCCCTCGGCCAACAATGCGAGATGAGTGCGCAACCCCAGAGTCGGTCACGACTGGACCTAATGGTCAGGGGTCCCTTTACCCTTTACCTTAGTCCAAGATGGCTTTCTGGGTCTGCCAGGGCCAATGAGGACATCGTCGGTGCACAACATTGTGAGTGCTAAGTCATTCAGGAGTCGCTATGGACCTTGTGGGCATCATGAGAGCCAACTCTTGGGGGGGCTGAGATCCCTTTGCCTCCCTCCCCCCAAATATTTTAGCCCTGCCACAAAGCAGGCCTGGAGAAACTGAAAATGTCCCGTGCTCCTCTTTAAGGGGCCGCTTCTCTTTCCCGTTGACTATTAATATGCAGAATGCCGGAATCTCAACACTATAAAGTCTCCCATTCAGTTTGAAACCATACCGGACCCTGCTTAGCTTTCCAGACGTGCTAGCAGTTTCGTTGCTTCACTACTACTCCCTGCATATTGCAAATGGGCGGTCTGCTGCATGGTGGGTTCTTGGGTGAGTAGAGGTTTGAGCCAGGCCCCCTTGACATCTTTCACCACCAGAAGTATTCTACTTTTTTGGGGGGGGGTTTCCTGCCAAAGGACAGCAGGGCAAGAACATGCTGCAAATTCGCATATTGCATAAACTGAACTTGGCATGCTTAAAAAAAGAGTGTCTTGAGTTCAGAAGTGATGCCGTCCTCGTGGAGCCCATGACCTCATCAGTGTGTGTTGTGACTCTCTGTTGTGACCTCATCGCCTTTCCTCTGCCGCTGTGTCCTACTGGCCAAGTCATTCTCTGACACTGGCTGTTCGCCAGGAGTTCATTGGCCTCATCATGGCACAGCAATGTCTCCTTCTCTCTCTGTTCCTTCCACTCGACTTCTGGTGCCTGAATTAACTTTCCCCGACTTGCTCTTCAGTGGTTCAATTTGATCCTTGCACAGAAGCTCACTGAAGTCTCCCCTCTCGCTTTAATTAACTTTGGGTTTAGCGAGCTTTCTTCGGAAGTGTATCTCTATTTAAATGCAAATTTTGACATTTGGCAGCGATTTATGGGGACAGCTCTTGGGGGTGTCACTGTCAGATCAGTGTGGTTCTCAAAGTTTTTTTCTCTGGGCCACACTTTCAGAATAAAAATTGCCTTGCGCCGCACTGAATTTCTTATTGATAAGGAATACGATGGAAAACAGCAAGGAAGAACTCTGAGCAGTGCTTCGTATTTTACAGCATAGAACACAGCAACTTTATGATATGAGAGCCAGTGTGACGAAATGGTTTAGAGCAGGGGTGTCAAACTCAAATTCATTGGGGGCCGCATCAGCAGTTTGGTCACCCTCAAAGGGCCGGTTGTATCTGTAGGACTATGTGTCCACTCTTTATTATCATAAATTATTGTTACTGCATTCAATTATTACTGTTTTTTGTAATAATGTAAGTAATAACTAGCTCTGAAAGCAGAAACATAGTCAGAATAATGGCAAGTAGATATTCAAATGTACAATTATTGTACAATTTATTGAAAAATGATTTTTGGTAACTGCACTGGGTGGTGGAGGCTCGCTAGGGTTTCATGCAGGACCTTTGCAGAGCTACTAGTACCTGGAGATGCTGGGGTCCTTCTGCATGCAGGACAGATGTTCTGCCAGTGAGCCACCACCCTTCACCAAAGGGACTGGCTGAGGTTGACTCACTGAAGCTGCTCTCCTGATTCCAGGGTTTAAGGGCCAGAAGTATGAAGCAGCATCCTATGTTTCTGAGGAGAGGGAGAGGGAGGGGAGGGAGGGAGGGAGGGAGGAAGAAAAGAGGGAGTGGGAGGGAGAGAGGAAGGAAGGAAAGAGGGGAGAGAAAGAAGAGTAGGAAATAAGGAAGGGAATAAAGAAGGAAAGAAAAAGAAAGAGGGAGAGAAGACGGAAAGGGAGAAAGAAGGAAGGAAGTAGAGGGAAAGAAAGAATAATGAGGGAGAGGAAGAAAGATGGGAAGGACGGAAGGAAGGAAGGAAGGAAGGAAGGAAGGAAGGAAGGAAGGAAGGAAGAAAGAAAGAAAGAAAGAAAGAAAGAAAGAAAGAAAGAAAGAAAGAAAAGAGGGAGCAGGAGGGAGAGAGGAAGGAAAGAGGTGAGAGAAAGAAGAGTAGGAAAGAAGGAATAAAGAAGGAAAGAAAAAGAAAGAGGGAGAGAAGACAGAGATAAAGAAGGAAGGAAGGAGAGGGAAAGAAAGAAAGGGAAGGGGGGTCGCCTTGATTCAGCGCCAGAAAAGAGCGCGAAGGGACCCAGGGGCAAAAAGCATTTCCCGTGCAGCGTGAGGCAGCGGGTGTCCGTTTTAGGAGAAGTGCGTAAAGCCTCAGAGTTGCACATTTGTGAGGCTGAGCCGCTGCTGAGCTCACGTTCATGAGGCTGAGCCGCGGCAGGAGGAGGAGGAGGTGAGGCAAGAGGAGGCGGAGGCTTGCCGGGTCGGTGCCCGGCAGCGCCGTGCGGAGAGTCCCGAGCCTCTGGGACGCAGCAGTGCTCTGTAGCACTTTGAATCCTCCTCGTCCTCCACGCGGCGCTGCTGGGTGCTTTAACTGTGCTTCAGCAGCAGCAGCAGCAGCAGCAGCAGCCGTTTCCAGGCGCCGAGCCGTGGCAGGAGGAGGAGGATTCAAAGTGCTACAGAGCACTGCTGCGTCGCAGAGGCTCGGGACTCTCCGTGCGGCGCTGCCTCCTCCTTCTCCTGCTGTGGCTCGGGGCGCTCCACGCAGCGCTGCTCTGGCTGCCTTTCTAACCCCCCCCCCCGGCCCTAGCTGTTTGTCAGCGCGGCGCTTCAGCAGCAAGGTCCCGCTGCTGGGTCCCGCTGGCTGGGGCGCTCGGCGGGCCACATGACGAGGTCTGGAGGGCCGGATTTGGCCCTCGGGCCTTGTGTATGACACCCGTGGTTTAGAGTGTCTGACTAGGACCTGGGAGAGCAGGGTTCGAATCCCCACTCAGCCATGAAGCTAACCTTGCGCCAGTGAGCATCTCTTAGCTCCCTCGTCTACCCAGTGCCGGATTTACATACAAGCTAAACAAGCTATAGCTTAGGGCCCCACTCTCTTGGCCTCCCCCCCCAAAATGTAAAGGAAAAAACACCTGGATATACATTTCTAAAACATAAGAGATAAAAAACAAATAAATTAAAACCTACATACAGCAACAGTGTTTTGTGTTGTGTAAGTCATGGGCCCCGCCTGCTAGCCTGCTCCCTCAAATATCACTGGTTTGCTCCTTTCTATATATAGGGTGCCTCCATTCTGCATGGACTGGCTGCATGGCAACATGTGCAAATGTCTATGATGTCCATAAATTACCATACAGCATATATTCAACACAAAAAACAGCGACAATTTGTTGTTGACAAAGGACAGCTGGACATATAAAGGGGCCCCATTACCTCCAGTAACTTGGGGCCTCATCAAACCTAAGAAAGGGAAGGGGGGTCGCCTTGATTCAGCGCCAGAAAAGAGCGCGAAGGGACCCAGGGGCAAAAAGCATTTCCCGTGCAGCGTGAGGCAGCGGGTGTCCGTTTTAGGAGAAGTGCGTAAAGCCTCAGAGTTGCACATTTGTGAGGCTGAGCCGCTGCTGAGCTCACGTTCATGAGGCTGAGCCGCGGCAGGAGGAGGAGGAGGTGAGGCAAGAGGAGGCGGAGGCTTGCCGGGTCGGTGCCCGGCAGCGCCGTGCGGAGAGTCCCGAGCCTCTGGGACGCAGCAGTGCTCTGTAGCACTTTGAATCCTCCTCGTCCTCCACGCGGCGCTGCTGGGTGCTTTAACTGTGCTTCAGCAGCAGCAGCAGCAGCAGCCGTTTCCAGGCGCCGAGCCGTGGCAGGAGGAGGAGGATTCAAAGTGCTACAGAGCACTGCTGCGTCGCAGAGGCTCGGGACTCTCCGTGCGGCGCTGCCTCCTCCTTCTCCTGCTGTGGCTCGGGGCGCTCCACGCAGCGCTGCTCTGGCTGCCTTTCTAACCCCCCCCGGCCCTAGCTGTTTGTCAGCGCGGCGCTTCAGCAGCAAGGTCCCGCTGCTGGGTCCCGCTGGCTGGGGCGCTCGGCGGGCCACATGACGAGGTCTGGAGGGCCGGATTTGGCCCCCGGGCCTTGTGTATGACACCCGTGGTTTAGAGTGTCTGACTAGGACCTGGGAGAGCAGGGTTCGAATCCCCACTCAGCCATGAAGCTAACCTTGCGCCAGTGAGCATCTCTTAGCTCCCTCGTCTACCCAGTGCCGGATTTACATACAAGCTAAACAAGCTATAGCTTAGGGCCCCACTCTCTTGGCCTCCCCCCCAAAATGTAAAGGAAAAAACACCTGGATATACATTTCTAAAACATAAGAGATAAAAAACAAATAAATTAAAACCTACATACAGCAACAGTGTTTTGTGTTGTGTAAGTCATGGGCCCCGCCTGCTAGCCTGCTCCCTCAAATATCACTGGTTTGCTCCTTTCTATATATAGGGTGCCTCCATTCTGCATGGACTGGCTGCATGGCAACATGTGCAAATGTCTATGATGTCCATAAATTACCATACAGCATATATTCAACACAAAAAACAGCGACAATTTGTTGTTGACAAAGGACAGCTGGACATATAAAGGGGCCCCATTACCTCCAGTAACTTGGGGCCTCATCAAACCTAAGAAAGGGAAGGGGGGTCGCCTTGATTCAGCGCCAGAAAAGAGCGCGAAGGGACCCAGGGGCAAAAAGCATTTCCCGTGCAGCGTGAGGCAGCGGGTGTCCGTTTTAGGAGAAGTGCGTAAAGCCTCAGAGTTGCACATTTGTGAGGCTGAGCCGCTGCTGAGCTCACGTTCATGAGGCTGAGCCGCGGCAGGAGGAGGAGGAGGTGAGGCAAGAGGAGGCGGAGGCTTGCCGGGTCGGTGCCCGGCAGCGCCGTGCGGAGAGTCCCGAGCCTCTGGGACGCAGCAGTGCTCTGTAGCACTTTGAATCCTCCTCGTCCTCCACGCGGCGCTGCTGGGTGCTTTAACTGTGCTTCAGCAGCAGCAGCAGCAGCAGCCGTTTCCAGGCGCCGAGCCGTGGCAGGAGGAGGAGGATTCAAAGTGCTACAGAGCACTGCTGCGTCGCAGAGGCTCGGGACTCTCCGTGCGGCGCTGCCTCCTCCTTCTCCTGCTGTGGCTCGGGGCGCTCCACGCAGCGCTGCTCTGGCTGCCTTTCTAACCCCCCCCCGGCCCTAGCTGTTTGTCAGCGCGGCGCTTCAGCAGCAAGGTCCCGCTGCTGGGTCCCGCTGGCTGGGGCGCTCGGCGGGCCACATGACGAGGTCTGGAGGGCCGGATTTGGCCCCCGGGCCTTGTGTATGACACCCGTGGTTTAGAGTGTCTGACTAGGACCTGGGAGAGCAGGGTTCGAATCCCCACTCAGCCATGAAGCTAACCTTGCGCCAGTGAGCATCTCTTAGCTCCCTCGTCTACCCAGTGCCGGATTTACATACAAGCTAAACAAGCTATAGCTTAGGGCCCCACTCTCTTGGCCTCCCCCCCAAAATGTAAAGGAAAAAACACCTGGATATACATTTCTAAAACATAAGAGATAAAAAACAAATAAATTAAAACCTACATACAGCAACAGTGTTTTGTGTTGTGTAAGTCATGGGCCCCGCCTGCTAGCCTGCTCCCTCAAATATCACTGGTTTGCTCCTTTCTATATATAGGGTGCCTCCATTCTGCATGGACTGGCTGCATGGCAACATGTGCAAATGTCTATGATGTCCATAAATTACCATACAGCATATATTCAACACAAAAAACAGCGACAATTTGTTGTTGACAAAGGACAGCTGGACATATAAAGGGGCCCCATTACCTCCAGTAACTTGGGGCCTCATCAAACCTAAGAAAGGGAAGGGGGGTCGCCTTGATTCAGCGCCAGAAAAGAGCGCGAAGGGACCCAGGGGCAAAAAGCATTTCCCGTGCAGCGTGAGGCAGCGGGTGTCCGTTTTAGGAGAAGTGCGTAAAGCCTCAGAGTTGCACATTTGTGAGGCTGAGCCGCTGCTGAGCTCACGTTCATGAGGCTGAGCCGCGGCAGGAGGAGGAGGAGGTGAGGCAAGAGGAGGCGGAGGCTTGCCGGGTCGGTGCCCGGCAGCGCCGTGCGGAGAGTCCCGAGCCTCTGGGACGCAGCAGTGCTCTGTAGCACTTTGAATCCTCCTCGTCCTCCACGCGGCGCTGCTGGGTGCTTTAACTGTGCTTCAGCAGCAGCAGCAGCAGCAGCCGTTTCCAGGCGCCGAGCCGTGGCAGGAGGAGGAGGATTCAAAGTGCTACAGAGCACTGCTGCGTCGCAGAGGCTCGGGACTCTCCGTGCGGCGCTGCCTCCTCCTTCTCCTGCTGTGGCTCGGGGCGCTCCACGCAGCGCTGCTCTGGCTGCCTTTCTAACCCCCCCCCGGCCCTAGCTGTTTGTCAGCGCGGCGCTTCAGCAGCAAGGTCCCGCTGCTGGGTCCCGCTGGCTGGGGCGCTCGGCGGGCCACATGACGAGGTCTGGAGGGCCGGATTTGGCCCCCGGGCCTTGTGTATGACACCCGTGGTTTAGAGTGTCTGACTAGGACCTGGGAGAGCAGGGTTCGAATCCCCACTCAGCCATGAAGCTAACCTTGCGCCAGTGAGCATCTCTTAGCTCCCTCGTCTACCCAGTGCCGGATTTACATACAAGCTAAACAAGCTATAGCTTAGGGCCCCACTCTCTTGGCCTCCCCCCCAAAATGTAAAGGAAAAAACACCTGGATATACATTTCTAAAACATAAGAGATAAAAAACAAATAAATTAAAACCTACATACAGCAACAGTGTTTTGTGTTGTGTAAGTCATGGGCCCCGCCTGCTAGCCTGCTCCCTCAAATATCACTGGTTTGCTCCTTTCTATATATAGGGTGCCTCCATTCTGCATGGACTGGCTGCATGGCAACATGTGCAAATGTCTATGATGTCCATAAATTACCATACAGCATATATTCAACACAAAAAACAGCGACAATTTGTTGTTGACAAAGGACAGCTGGACATATAAAGGGGCCCCATTACCTCCAGTAACTTGGGGCCTCATCAAACCTAAATCTGGCCCTGGACCTACCCCACAGGGTTGTTGTGAAGATGAAATGGGGATGACGCTCACAAAATAGTCGCCACCTGTATTGTTTGCCCTGGAGTCTTCCCGCCATGCTTGCCACCCTCCTGCTGCCACAACAATGTGATACTTTACAGAGCATCAGTGATCTCCATCGTGCCTGCCTCTGACCCTCCTCTCGTTCTCTCTTTTGATCCTTCAGGTTTTTATATAATAGAATGGGATATTGGAGTGATTGGTCCATTCCAATCCTTGTTTCAACGGCAGCTGGTTTCACATACATCACAGCATTATTGGTAGGTTTTCTTGCTTTTTTCAATTTTTATTCATACTTTTCAAATTTATACATTTCACCAATTTTACAATCGTTTTGACATTTATAAACCTTGACTTCCTTCCCCCTCTTTCTGCGGTTCCTTCAGTTTATTTTTAATATCTTCTGCATATCCCAATTAACTTAATTTGCTCATTTATGTATCTTCTTTAAATATATGCTCTTATGAAACTGCAGGTTGTTACAGTAATCCTGCCAGTGTTTTTTTTATCTGTTTACAATTTATCTGTAAACGTTCAATAAGAAATCAAGATAACAAACTTTTATAAACAACTTTTTGAGAACCTCTGGGCAAGACTGACCAATTGCCTTGACTTGGTGGAAGAAAGTTCCCTGTGTTCCTAATCAGTTTTCTCTCTCTCTTTCTCTCCTTTGAAACTTGGTTGCCCTTTCAGATTTTAGCACTATGTCACATAGCAGTAGGACAGCAAATGAACCTTCACTGGATTCACAAGGTAAGGCACCTTTTGATATACAGTGCTGTGGGGGGGGGGAATTGGCTTTTGCAGCCCAATTCTCCAGTGTTCCCTAAGTACGTTAAGCGGTCAGAGAAAAATGAGTGGAAGCAGGAACCAGTAGAAGGGAAAACAGGCAGTTCTTCAATTGCATGGCAAGGTCCCAAGCCCGTCACATCTCTAGATAATGAAGCACAAGGACACCAATATTTTGGGTTAATGGGATAAATAAGGCCACAACTTTATTGGCTACAGATGTGAACGGTATTGGCTTAGGCACTGGAACTGAACCGACTACAGTGGTACCTCGCAAGACGAAACTAATTTGTTCTACGAGTCGTTTCGTGTTGCGATAATTTCGTCTTGCGAAGCGCGGTTTCCCATAGGAATACATTGAAATTTAATTAATGCGTTCCTATGGGGGAAAAAGAAGCACAAAAAAGAAGAAGGCGCCGACTCACCTGCCACGGCCGGAAGTCTTTAAGGCTCTGCGGAGGGGGAAGCAGGAGGAGGGCCAGGGGTCTGGAAGGTGTCCAGAAGCCATTTACAGAGATGGGAGAAAGCAAGGCCGAAGCCGCGGGGTCTCCTCCCGCCGCAGCCTCCGCTCCTTCAGGCGCTGCCGCTGTTCCCGCCAAGGGCCGCCTGGCGAGCCCCGCTGCTGCTCTTGCCGGAGCCGCGGAGGCCGCCATGAGCGCCACGCCGCCGCAGGAGGCAGAAGCGGTGGCTGTGGACGGCACCGGCGGAGTCCTAAAGGTAAGCGGCGGCTTCCCTTCCCCTCGCGAGGCTGCTTCATCTTGCGAAGCACGGCCATAGACGGCTTCGTTTTGTGAGTCGTCCCAAAAACCGCAAAAAGCTTTCGTTTTGCATTTTTTTCGTTGCGCGAGGTGTTCGTCTTGTGGGGTACCACTGTATATCTGACACCTGCTTGTCATGCAGGTAGTCTCATAAGGGTCAACCACCAGTAGGGGGAGCCCTGTTGATGTACATCAGGGGTCGGCAACCTCTAGACCACCTCCTTCTGTGATATGTGTTTTTTTGGGGGGGGTCTTGGGCTACAGGGTGGGCAATTTCAAGAGTCTATATAAGGGCTTGCTCCCCATGGTTCTGGTTTCTCTCCTCCCTCCTGCGTGTGGTGAGTTTGGGATCCTGTTGCAACAGTTCCTTGAGTAAAAATGAGGCTTACTAGCCGCTTTGCTTCTCAATATACCCTGGTTGGCCTCTGTTGTTTTCTCCAACCGACAGGGAACCCACTTAAGGACTCTATACAGGTTCCGGAATATCCCATAAGGGAAAGGGAACAGTTTTTCTTAGAACAGCTGTGAGGGTTGCGTGGCTTAAAAGTGCTCTGAAAGTTGGGTGGGCAGAACCCACAGTCACTTTTTTGCACAGATCCTGTTAGTTTCACAGGCTTGCGCAGGAGAAATCTGAATCCTACAAGGCCTTCTGCTGCATTCGGTCTTACTTTGTCATGTGAAAAGGATCTAGGAGTCTTGGTAGACCACAAACTTGACATGAGTCAGCAGTGTGATGCAGCAGCTAAAAAAGCCAATGCAATTCTGGGCTGCATCAATAGGAGTATAGCATCTAGATCAAGGGAAGTAATAGTACCACTGTATTCTGCTCTGATCAGACCTCACCTGCAGTACTGTGTCCAGTTCTGGGCACCACAGTTCAAGAAGGATACTGACAAGCTGGAACGTGTCCAGAAGAGGGCAACCAAAATGGTCAAAGGCCTGGAAACGATGCCTTATGAGGAACGGCTTAGGGAGCTGGGTATGTTTAGCCTGGAGAAGAGAAGGTTAAGGGGTGATATGATAGCCATGTTCAAATATATGAAAGGATGTCATATGGAGGAGGGAGAAAGATTGTTTTCTGCTGCTCCAGAGAAGTGGACATGGAGCAATGGATTCAAACTACAAGAAAGAAGATTCCACCTAAACATTAGGAAGAACTTCCTGACAGTAAGAGCTGTTTGGCAGTGGAATTTGCTGCCAAGGAGTGTGGTGGAGTCTCCTTCTTTGGAGGTCTTTAAGCAGAGGCTTGACAGGCATATGTCAAGAATGCTTTGATGGTGTTGGACTGGATGGCCCTTGTGGTCTCTTCCAACTCTATGATTCTATGATTCTATTCTATGATTCTATCTCTCTCTCCCCCCCAAAAAAAGTCTGGCTCATTCTTTTTTGCTTCTAATTCATGCCTCTCCGAATGAAACCGCGTTGGCTTCACAATAGGAACCTGGGTTATAAAGGAACAGCCCAGCTACTGCTGCCTTTCAGTCTTATGAGTTATTGGGGTGGGGGTGGGGGGCAGCAGGAGAGAGTTTCTCCTGTATGTTTGCCGCGCTGCGCCCTTCCAGCGATTGCAATCTACGGCGAAGTGAAACTCATTAGTTTACGCCCGTCACAGTGAAATGTGTTATTCGTGCTTTGCCATTCAAGCTCCTTTTGAGCCCCTCTACGTCGGTCAGTTCCGGGGATTAATCTAAATCCCCTTTTAAGAAAAGAAAAGAGAGGGGCGAGACCATCCCATCAGCCTGTTTTCCTTCCTCTGACTGCAGAAAAGAAAAACCCAGCGAAACGGAGGGCTTTCTGGTTCCAACGTGGTCCTCGCTCTTGAAACAGGACTGTGTCTCTGCTCGCTTCTTAGTCAGAACGATAGATGGGTAGAGTTGGAAGAGACCTGAGGGGTCATATAGCCCAACCCCCTGGAATGCGGTTTAGTTTAAAGCGACGGTTTTATTTCCAAAGCAGGTGTTTGTGAAGTTGAGGGCGGGCTGGCCTTCCACACTGGCTCGACTTCTTTCTGGGAGATAAAGAGTGCGTGAGCTTTGATTAGAGCTTCCTCGCAGCGCCAGAGGGAAGGAAATATGATGAAACCTCTGGCCTTTTCTTGCGTTGCAGATTGGCTTGATAACCACCTTGATCACGACCCTTGTCACCATGTGCTCTATAGCCCAGCTATGGGACGATGAGTGGAGTATGGTCGCCATATCCTTGCAGGTAAGTGTCATGGCAGAGGGCAGGGGCAGCTCTTCCCCCCTCCCTAAATAACCCTCCGGACCAGGGCCGGATTTAGGTTTGATGAGGCCCTAAGCGACTGAAGGTAATGGTCACCGTTTTTTGTGTGTTGAATATATGCTATATGGCAGGCACGTCCAACAGGTAGACCATGATCTACCGGTAGATCACTGGACGTCTGTGGTAGATCACTGGCTCCCCCCCAAAGAAGCTCAACAGCTTTGGCTCCTCTAAAAAAAACTCAGCAACTTTGACCTGAACCCCTAAAAAAGAGGCCTTCCTTCTCCCCCCAAAAGAAGCTCAACAACTTTGACCTGAACCCCCCAAAATGGGGTAGATCACTGCCAGTTTTTAACTCTCTGAGTAGATCACAGTCTCTTGGGAGTTGGCCACCCCTGCTATATGGTCATTTATGGACCTAATAGGTATCTCAAGCCATTTGCACATGTTGCCATGCAGCCGGTCCATGCAGAATGTAGGCACCCTATATATAGAAAGGAGCAAACCAGTGATATTTTAGGGAGCAGGCTAGCAAGCGGGGCCCATGACTTACATCATAGGAGCCTACACAACACAAAACACTGTTGCTGTATGTAGGTTTTATTTTATTTGTTTGTTATCTTATATTTCGGAAATGTACATCCAGTTTGCTCTTTCCTTTAATTTTTTTGGGGCCCCCAAGAGAGTGGGGCCCTGAGCTATAGCTTGTTTAGCTTATACAGTGGTGCCTCGCTAGACGAAATTAATTCGTTCCACGGGTCTTTTCTTATAGCGAAAAATTCGTCTAGCGAATCCCATAGGAATGCATTGAATTTTTTTTGAATTTTTTTTTTTTGCCCATAGGAACACATTAATTGAATTTCAATGCATTCCTATGGGAAACCGCGATTCGCTAGACGAATTTTTCATAAAACGCATTCGTCTAGCGAGGCAAGCTCCGCTCGAAAAATCCTTTCGTTAAGCGGAAATTTCGTTAAGCAGGGCATTCGTTAAGCGAGGCACCACTGTACATCAATCCGGCGCTGCTCTGGATTTTCCTGGGCCACGGCCTTCATTGGTGCCGCTCTGTGCTCCAGTACCTTGGCCTGGCCAGAGACGTGTCCTTGAGCTGTGAAATGGCCTCATAGAATCGTAGAGTTGGAAGGGAACCCGATAGGTCATCTAGACGAACCCCAGCCTGATTGGACGAAAGCAGACTCAGAGCAACAGATCCTTAATAAATGTCGAATCAAAGTTAGAAGGGACTTGAGAGGATGCAGTTTCAGCAGCCCGGGCAAATAGCCTCCAAGCGTCTTCTGAAATTCCTGCACTGATTGATAACCAACCGCCTCCTGCGGCAGGCTGGTCCGTAGTTACCCGCTCAGAGGTTTCTATTGAAATCTGCTTTGTAGTTTTTCACCTTCTTGTGGAAACCGGTTCTGCTATACCTTCTGCTTCAGATTCTTGAAGGAAGATCTCCTCCATTCCCAGGAGTCCTGAATGATCTATTTTAGGCTTCCCCAAGTGGGTGGCCCTCCAACTGTTTTGGACTACAATTCCCATCGCCAGCCCCTCCCAATGGGAGTTGCAGTCCAAAACAGCTGGTTAGGGGAGCCTGATCTAATTAGATGACTTTTTGTGACACTCCTGTGGTTGAGCAACAAGGGACCCTGTACATACAACTGCATTGTATGTAGCTGGAAGGGACCCCTTGGGTCATCTAGCCCAACCCCTTGCAATGCAGGAACCACAGCTAAATCGCATTCTGATTCCTACCTGACTCTTCCTCCTGCTTTTATTGGCTATATATAGAAACGTATTTGCGTACTTCACCGTTCCCTGCTCTCTTTTTCCTAGGCAACAGCGCCTTTTCTGCACATAGGAGCCCTTGCGGCTGTCACCGCCCTGTCTTGGTTGGTGTCTGGGCAGTTTGCAAGAGCCGAAAGAGCCAGTGAGTAGTTGCTTGTTTCTTTCTTGCCACTGAGGGCAAGATCTGGGACTGTGTGTCATTGCTGTGTGTTGGGTGGAGGGGGCTGAGTCCAGGGCTTGAACCCTGGTTGGTGAACCCTGGTTAAAGCTAACCATGGTTTACTGTTCTCCTTCCTGCAGGCATGAACTTCACCATGGTTAGCTTTGACAGGATGGGGTGGGGCTTAACTTGGGGCTTGAACCTTAGTTGGCAAATCCTCGTTAAAGCTAACCATGGTTTACTGTTCTCCTTCCTGTAGGCATGAACTTCACCATGGTTAGCATGAAGACGGGATGGGGTGGGGCTTAACTTGGGGTTTGAACCCTGGTTAGTGGATCCTGGTTAAAGTATCCATAGTTTACTGTTCTCCTTCCTGGAGGCATGAACTTCACCATGGTTAGCATTGACAGGATGGGGTGAGGCTTAACTTGGGGTTTGAACCTTAGTTGGCAAATGCTGGTTAAAGCTAACCATGGTTTACTGTTCTCCTTTCTGCAGGCATGAACTTCACCATGGTTAGCATTAAGACGGGATGGGGTGGGGCTTAACTTGGGGGGTTGAACCTTAGTTGGCAAATGCTAGTTAAAGCTAACCATGGTTTACTGTTCTCCTTCCTGCAGGCATGAACTTCACCATGGTTAGCATTAAGACGGGATGGGGTGGGGCTTAACCTGGAGCTTGAACCCTGGTTGGCGGATCCTGGTTAAAGCTAACCATAGTTCATAGTGCTCCTTATTGCAGAAGTGGCTACACCGTGGTTAGCACTGAGACAGAATGGGAGAATTTGCATTTGTGGAGGGAAGGAAAGTCTGGGAGCCTGCAGCTTGCTCCCAGGTGGCTACTGGTAGCAATTGTGGTTTGATAGGAGAGCGCAAAGCATTACCTGCTCACACAGAGATTAGAGCAAAGTGGGAATACCCAAACTGTGTGCATTGGCACGTTGCATAAGCCAAGTTTTATGGCTTAGTGCAAGCAAACATGACCTCCTTGTTTATTTTATCATAGCTTTCCCTCCATTGTTGTAAAGCTAAATTCAGTGCTTTTGTAGGACAAACACAGACCTGAATGGTTCCTTCAAAATACCGCTCAGCAGGTGGAGTGCATGAAATGACTGCCTTTGCATGGCATGGCTCCCAAGCACACCTGTATTTTACCTGTGTGTTTAGGGATGACAATTGTCTGCCTTCCACACAGACAGGGCTCCCCCACCCCCCAAATTTTTTTTAGGGATACTCCTATTTTGACTAAAGAAAACCACCATTTTATAGTTCAGATCAGGGAAAATAAATACAGTAAATGGAAAAAAGTACAAAGATTCACAAAATGTTTAGGGGTATGCGTACCGCTGCGTCTCCCCCCCCCCAAGAAAAAAAACACTGCATTTGGAGATCTAAGTTCTAAAGGTCCTGACAAGGAGGGAGGCTGAACCTTGGAAGATGCATTAATGATTTTCGACAAGTCAATTCCCTGAAAGTGCTGCGTGGGTGATACTCTTCTGAGAGGATATATATATATATATATATATATATTTGATTGATTTGATTGATTCTATTTCTAGGCTGCTTTTCATTCAAATGAATCTCAAAGCAGCTTACAAACAATAAATAACACTAACAGAACGTCAGAAATCCCAGAACAGATAGCTCAGTTAGTAGAGCATAAGACTCTTGATCTTAGGGTCATGGGTTCGAATCTCATGGTGGGCTAAAAATTCATGGAAGTTGGATTAAATGACCCTCATGGCCCCTTCCTGTCTACAATTCTGTGATTCTATGGCAGGCATCCCCAAACTGCGACCCTCCAGATGTTTTGGCCTACAACTCCCATGATCCCTAGCTAACAGGACCAGTGGCCGGGGAAGATGGGAATTGTAGTCCAAAACATCTGGAGGGCTGAAGTTTGGGGATGCCTGTTCTATGGCATGGAGCATAAGTCGTATAAAATAATTAACAAACCATCAATAAAACCACTACATTTATAGAACGTTATTAACGATAATACGCTAAACATCACAGTCTCAGCAAAATTCATGTTATATGATGAACAAATCAATACGGCACTTATAATCTATAAAACAATATTAACAGCATTAAGAAAATTAGCCAAGTGGGCGAAAGAGTCGGCGAAGGGTTTCTGGTTCTTGTAGAGCTGGGAAAGTGTTTGTTCTGCATAGGCACAGCCTCAGGGTTCGGCCATGCAACAGACGTTTTGGACTGCGTTGCTTGTACTGTGGTACCTTGGTTCTCAAACGCCTTGGTACTCAAACAACTTGGAACCCAAACACTGCAAACCCGAAAGAAAGTGTTCCGGTTTGCTAACATTTTCGGAAGCCGAACGTGCTCCGTTTTGAGTGTTATGCTGAGATCTGCCTGTTTTTGCTATTTATTTTGCGTTTTTGTTTTTGCGCCTCTTTCTGTTTTGTTTTTGTGACTGTGTGGAACCCAGTTCAGCTCCTGATTGATTGATTGATTGATGATTGTGTGACAGCAGTACGTTACTTATTGCTTTCATCTTATGGGTCAGTGGTCTCATTAGATCAGTGGTGGCCAAACTCGGCCCTCCAGATGTTTTGGGACTACAACTCCCATCATCCCAAGCTAACAGAACCAGCCTACAGGGATGATGGGAATTGTAGTCCCAAAACATCTGGAGGGCTGGGTTTGGGCACCGCTGCGTTAGATAGTGAAATTCGTGTCAAATTGCTGTTTTAGGGGTTGCTTTTAAAAGCCTGGAGCGGATTGCCGGTAATCCGTTTTGCATTGCTCTCTATGGGAAAGCGTGCCTTGGTTTCGGAACAGACTTCCGGAATGGATGAAGTTTGAGAACCAAGGTACCACACTGTATTCCGAAATAGCTGGAGAGCACCAGACTGGGGGAGGCTGCTCTGTGAACTTCTAGGAAGTCTTGGGAACTGGCCAGCCTCTCCTCCCTCCTTCTCCTGGATCCCTGTGTCCTGACCTTGCTGATTCACCATCTTCTCTCTCTCTCTCTCTCTCTCTCTCTCTCTCTCTCTCTCTCTCTCTCTCTCTCTCTCTCTCTCTCTCTCTTCCTGCAGCCTCCCAGTTGCTGACGTTTGGAGCCTACTTTGCGGTGGTCCTGTCTCTGTACCTCATCCCCCTCACGGTCTATTCCCCTTGCATAATGGAGAAGAAGGACCTCGGGCCCAAGCCTGCCATTATTGGGCACCGGGGAGCGCCAATGGTAGGTGCCCCGTCTAATGACTCCCCCCCCCCGTCATCTTCATTTTTTATAATAATTTTTATTGGCTTTACATATAATCACATTGTGTAACATCATATCCACTTATTAAATCTTTTTGCCTCAGCTGAGCCTGACGAATTCCCTCCCTCCCGCCTAGGGGTTTGCAGAATTAAATTTTGCATCTTCTTTTTCCTATTCTTGTTATAAAGGTAAAGGGACCCCTGACCATTAGGTCCAGTCGTGACCGACTCTGGGGTTGCGCGCTCATCTCACATTATTGGCCGAGGGAGCCGGCGTATAGTTTCCAGGTCATGTGGCCAGCATGACAAAGCCACTTCTGGCGAACCAGAGCAGCACACGGAAACGCCATTTACCTTCCCGCTGTAGCGGTTCCTATTTATCTACTTGCATTTTGATGTGCTTTCGAACTGCTAGGTTGGCAGGAGCTGGGACCAAGCAACGGGAGCTCACCCCGCCACAGGGATTCGAACCGCCGACCTTCTGATCAGCAAGCCCTAGGCTCAGTGGTTTAACCCACAGAGCCACCTGGGTCCCGTTATAGTTATACACCTGGGTCTTGTTATAGCATTACCTAAAATATTAAATGGCTCATCCTGAATGGGTAGTAATTTCGTTTTACAAATCTTCTGATGTTACTTGCTTAGAGTGGTGTTATTTGCTTACAGTTGTCTTTGAAATCTATATCTATCTATCTATCTATCGATCTATCATCTATCTATATGTAAAATGTCCATGTTTGTGTGCGATGACTTTTCTCCAAAACCGCTTGACCGATTGCGTTCAAATTTTGACACAACGTTCCATTCCAATATGCGAGTGTTTGCATAACCATAGATTATACAGATGTCACACCTGTCACAGGTAAAAACATGATTTTGTCTAAACATAGCACCCTCCGGTGGTCGTCAAAGGAACAGATGCCATATCATTTTGTGTAGCAATAGCGCCATCTGACGGACTTCAAAGGAACAGATCCTATAGAACATTCTTCCCCTCCACATTCTTTCCTCCATCGACCCCGCTGGGAACCCCGGGGGGGGGGAGGGAATCGGGATATAAAACTTGCACCCTTGCGTTACCATAAACGTCCACAACCACATCCCCTCCACACTAACCTACAGACACACAATACGTACCTCCCACGTCTGGACCCCTGACTGCCTCCATGTTTGAGTAAGTCTCCTGCAGCAATGACACCCCTACCCACCCCCTCCTCCTCCTACACCTCCTATCTCCCCATCAAGGCCTCCTACCCCAGCCGTAACGACGGAGACCCCACCACAGAGCCTTTCTGGCCACCACACCCTCACCCACTCGGTCACTCGGTGGGGACTTCGTGTACTCCTGCACAGGCGTGTGGCCCTCTGTCATGGATGCTTGAGTTGAGATTCCTATGTTGCAGGGGGCTGACTAGATGACCATCGGGGTCCCTTCCAGCTTTACAATCCTATGATACTCTATGAGTACAGGATGGAGGACGAGATGGGCCATTGGCCCGATCGGTCAGGGCTCATCTTATGACCCCAACTCCCATCGTCTCCAGCCAGCATGGTCAACGGTCAGAGATGATGGAAGTTTAGAGCATAGCATGGAAACATAGATTCACAGAATTGTAGAGTCGGAAGGGACCCCAAGAGTCATCTAGACCAGTGCTCCCCAACCTTTTTATCGCCGCGGACCAGTCAACGTTTGATAATTTTACCGTGGCCAGCTGAGGGGGGTACGTTGATTGTTTATATTTTATTTAGATTGTTTTGATTTAATAATGTTAATTTAATTGTATTTAAATGTTCCTTGGGCGGCCCAGTACCAATTGATCCACGGACCGGTACCGGTCCGTGGCCCGGGGGTTGAGGACCACTGATCTAGACCAACCCCCTGCAATGGGGGAATGGAGAGCTTCTTTCAGACCTCAACAATGCATCTTCCTGTTACTCATTTGTTCATCCCCCTACTTCACCGTAATTTCCCCCTACTTCGCCGTAATTTCTGCATCACTTTCCTAACAGCAAAAAGCCAGTTCATTTTTTTTTAAAGCAGTTTTGTTGTACTTGCTACACCCGCCTTACCGCTCATCCCCGCTAGATTTCCCCAGGTACAAGACCGGTGTGCTTATTCCTTTCCCCTCCCTTTCAGCTTTCAGTCATTGCTGTTCCTGCCAGCATCAGTGAAGCAGTTCAGTAAAGGAAGGCAAAATGTGTTTGCCTGGCCTTCCTTAGACAGCTAGAACATAGTGATAGAAGAGCCTCTCTCAAACACATATCACCTCCTAGCCTTAAAAAAATAAAAAATAAACTATTATTTTTTGGGGGGAAATGTCTGGTCCTGCCTCTGGAATCTTTCCTCCCAGCCAAGTGTGTTTACTTTTGAACCTCATCGTTTTAATGCCCTCTGCCCAAGGCTTTCTGTTAAGAGCAGCTAATTCGCACACTAATACTTGTTGATCTTTGGCTCAGAGTGAACATATGTTCCGCAAAGAGGAATTTGTTTTGGCAGCTGTTGCTGTGCCAGGAAGGAGTCAACGGCCTAATTAAAAATCTAAAGATGTCTCATTCCTCAGAATAGAGGGTGTGTGTGTTGGAGAGAGAGGTTTTTCTTCCACCTTGAAGGTAAAGATGAAAAAGGCTCAAAAGTAAACGAGGGGACGTGAAGCTGCCATAATAGGATCACCCCCCCAGGACCCAGAAATCTTCATTCGTTAGGTCAAAATGTCTTTTGCAGAGAGAAGGCAAAATAAAAGCTGAGAGACAGGATAAGAGAGGCAGCTTCTAGGCAGTGATTGTAGCTTTGATAAATTCTAATTCTAATAATAATAATAATAATATGAATCAAACAGGTAACAGCAAATTTAGGATGTGCAATTAAAAGTGGATTTGGTGAAATTGCATGGGAATAATACTTCCTTTGGTCTGTCCTGAATCTTCCAACTTTCAGCTTCGTTGGATTCCTTGAGTTAGAATCCTAGAATTGGAAGGGAACCCGAGGGTCATCTAGTCCAACCCCCTGCAATGCAGGAATCTTTTGCCCAACGTGGGGCTCGAACCCACAACCCTGAGATTAAGAGCCTCGTGTTCTGTACCGACTGAGCTGTCTATTACAAGAGCAAGAGGAAAAATCCTTTACTCTACTGCCGCGCATAATTCCCATCCCATCTCCTCTTCCTTCATTGCCTTTTTTCTCTAGAGGAATTACGGTTTACGGGACTGAAATGGGTGTTAATTCATAAGTTGTTCTTCAGCGTAGCTGCACTTCTTCTCAGCGGGTTGGAAGGAAAGTCTCTGCCGCCCCTCTGATCCATAATTTAACAGACAGTTTGGTCTTCCTTTTAAACAATGCAAATCTCTTTCTTCCGGAATCCAGGTTTTTAAGAGCTCCTTTAAACCAGAAAGGACAACCCCCAGGTTTCAAAGCCTTTCTCATCCTTTGTTTCATCTTTTTTTTGTAGAAGCCTCTTCCTTTGCAGTGGATTAAAAGGCTCATTTCCTGCTTAGGCAAGTGGCTCCTATTTTAGCTTCTTCCCCAATTTGACCTTTAGATCGGATTTTGTATTTTTTTTAAAAAATAAGAAAAGTCCTATATTAAATGTCACTCTTGAATCTTTTAACGTGAGGGGAAGCAAGTTGGAAACACCGTTGTTCCAGAGATGTATTTTTCCCATGGGTAACAACTAGCAAGCTTATTATGATTTTTATTATTTTTATTAATTTAACACCTACTAAATACAATGCCTCAAGCTGACAAGTGCTATCATGCCCTCTTGAAAGGTGAATGCTAATAGAGTCCGAGGGTATTTCTTCTTCTTCTTCTTTGGTGATCACTCGTAGCTGAGTAAGATTGTCTTCTATAAACATGGTTTAAAAGGTAAAGGTAAAGGGAACCCTGACCATTAGGTCCAGTCGTGACCGACTCTGGGGTTGCGTGCTCATCTCGCATTATTGGCCGAGGGAGCCGGCGTATAGCTTCCAGGTCATGTGGCCAGCATGACAAAGCCGCTTCTGGCAAACCAGAGCAGCACATGGAAACACCGTTTACCTTCCCGCTGTAGCGGTTCCTATTTATCTACTTGCATTTTGACGTGCTTTCGAACTGCTAAGTTGGCAGGAGCTGGGACCAAGCAATGGGAGCTTACCCCATCACAGGGATTCGAACCGCCAACCTTCTGATCAGCAAGCCCTAGACTCAGTGGTTTAACCACAGCACCACCTGGATCCACACCTCCTTCCACAGTGCGGATATAGGTTTCCGGGCAGGAGGTGATCACAGTGTGGATTTGCCAAGCGTGCCTTCCTCTTAGCACGTTTCTCCCTTGCGACCTGAGATCGAGTTTCTTCAAAGCCCATGACACCTTTGGTAAAAGGCTGTTCTCCAACTGGAGCGCTCGCAACTCCAACTGGGCACCACAGTTCAAGAAGGATACAGACAAGCTGGAACGTGTCCAGAGGAGGGCAACCAAAATGGTCAAAGGCCTGGAAACGATGCCTTATGAGGAACGGCTTAGGGAGCTGGGTATGTTTAGCCTGGAGAAGAGAAGGTTAAGGGGTGATATGACAGCCATGTTCAAATATATAAAAGGATGCAATATAGAGGAGGGAGAAAGGTTGTTTTCTGCTGCTCCAGAGAAGTGGACACGGAGCAATGGATTCAAACTACAAGAAAGAAGATTCCACCTAAACATTAGGAAGAACTTCCTGACAGTAAGAGCTATTTGGCAGTGGAATTTGCTGCCAAGAAGTGTGGTGGAGTCTCCTTCTTTGGAGGTCTTTAAGCAGAGGCTTGACAGGCATCTGTCAAGAATGCTTTGATGGTGTTTCCTGCTTGGCAGGGGGTTGGACTGGATGGCCCTTGTGGTCTCTTCCAACTCTATGATTCTATGATTTGCCTTGAGACAGTCTTTAAACCTCTTTTCTTGACCACCAGCATTACGCTTTCCATTTTTAAATTCAGAATAGAGTAGTTGCTTTAGAAGACGATACAGGGGTACCTTGATTTGCTTTGGATTATAACCGTTTTGGATTACAACCACATCAAATCCGGAAGTGTGTGTCCCTTTTTTTTGGATTACAACCCATTTGGGGGGGGGGAGGCCCCATTGGCAAAAGCGCGCCTTGGGTTACAACCTGTTTTGGTTTACAACCGGACCTCCAGAACGGATTGTGGTTGTGAACCTAGGTACCACTGTAATCGGGCATCCGCACAACATGACCAGTCCAACAAAGCATTATCGGCTAAGAGCCATATGCCAGGGGAAACAGAAATGCCTTTCCTTGGCACCTCAATGTTGGTAAGGATGCTGCCAGGCTCATCTATCTGCGGAGAGCCGTCCACAGTCGTGGAGCCACCACCCAGAAGACCCAGTCCTGTGTTGTCACCTTCCACGCCTCCCATGAAAGTGGACACACCGAGATGGGCCTCCGATGATGGGTGCAGGGTCTGGGCAGGTTCCTGCACGGAGAGGCAGTCCCAAAGGTATTGACATCCCGAGTCTCATCACGCTTCATAGATTTAAACCAGCACTTCAAATTGAGCCTGGAAATTAATCTGTAGCTGGGATAGGATTTTATTTGATCGGAACTCCTGCTTCTAGTCCACAAACCGGCTGCAGAATTCTGCAGCGGCTGCCGTTTTTCACCCGATGGATTGCCATTTTATTAACTGATATTAATAAAGATAATGGTAATAACACTACCTCATAATTATTTCTTTTTGTTTAAACAATTTATATATCTCTCCACTGCGGTCATCTGTAGGCAGTGGACAAAAAATTAATTAAAGTGATAAAAGTCAGACTTCAATGATGCATCTTCCTGTTAATCATTTGTTCATCCCCCCCAACTTCACTGTAATTTCTGCATCACTTTCCTAACAGCAAAAAGTTCATTTAAAATATATATATATATAAAGCAGGTTTGTTGTATGAGTCGACAGAGCACTTTAATCCACTAATTATTTTTCAGACCTCTATTTCCTTCCGCAAAAGCGTGAGTCTGGGGGGCACCCACAGCATTCCCGCAAAGCACCCTTTTAAATAAATATTTGTGCCATGTTCTCGAGGGTTCCATTAATATTTTTTTTTTCTGGTGGCCTCCATCTGTTTCCAGCGGCAAAACATCCAACGGACTGTGCCCCATCTTTTGATATCCTCAAATTAGCAGACAGGCTCCTCAGTATTCTAGAGATTTTCATTTGGCAGCCCGATCCCTTTCCGTGTCCGATGCTATTTTAAACATGTTTGGATAGTCGATGTTGGCATTTTAACTGACTGCTTCTCTCTCTTGTACGCTGTCCGGTTTGGCAGCTTGCTTAGATGAATAAATGATTTTGTTTGCTCATCTTTTTCTCCTTCCCAGATGGCACCTGAAAACACTTTGATGTCTTTCCAGAAAGCGGTGGAGCAGAAACTCTACGGAGTGCAGGCGGATGTGGTCATAAGGCAAGTGCCTGCCTCTGCTCTCGGGGGCAAAGGGGGTTTCTTAGCACCACAGAATTGTAGAGTTGGAAGGGAGACCAAGGGTCATCTAGTCCAACCCCCCTGCAAAGCAGGAATCCCAGCTAAGGAATCCCTTGCCATGCTAGTTTCTTTGGCAAGCTTCCTGCCCTTGTTCACATGCCTGGGCTCTGAGGTTTGGCCATATTTGTCCAGGCCAAGTGGGAAAGTGAGGATGCTTTTAGGCACGGGGTTGTGGAATCAGGGAACTGTTACCTTTTTACTGGGGAGCCACAAGCCAGTGAAGAGACTGCAACCTCACATCAAGAACAGCACGGCACAATGAAGAGTTAGATAAATATTGTTTCCAATTTATGTTCAAATATATAAAAGGATGTCATATGGAGGAGGGAGAAAGGTTGTTTTCTGCTGCTCCAGAGAAGCGGACACGGAGCAATGGATCCAAACTACAATAAAGAAGATTCCACCTAAACATTAGGAAGAACTTCCTGACAGTAAGAGCTGTTCGGCAGTGGAATTTGCTACCAAGGAGTGTGGTGGAGTCTCCTTCTTTGGATGTCTTTAAGCAGAGGCTTGACAGGCATATGTCAAGAATGCTTTGATGGTGTTTCCTGCTTGGCAGGGGGTTGGACTTGATGGCCCTTGTGGTCTCTTCCAACTCTATGATTCTATGATTCTAATTGTTGTGGCGATTGGGAGGTTTAATCCGAAATCAAGCTGGATTTGAGTTGTTTGTTCTCTCTCTGGCCCAAAATACAACGATAGGGGTGCGAAAGAAATCCCATAGGGACACCTTTTTGCAAATTTGTCGTGGAAGAAAGCCAACAAGTGCAGAGGAGGACAACCAAAGGTGATCCATGGTCTGGAAACCAAGCCTGATGCGGAACGGTCGAAGGAGCTGGGTATATTTAGCTGGAAAAGAGGAGAAATATGATGTGATAGAATATCAGGGGTCAGCAAACTTTTTCAGCAGGGGGCCGGTCCACTGTCCCTCAGACCTTGTGGGGGGCCAGATTATATTTTGAATAAGAAAAAGAAAAAAAAGAAGGAATTTCTATGCCCCACAAATAACCCAGAGATGCATTTTAAATAAAAGGACACATTCTACTCATGTAAAAACACGCTGATTCCCGGACCATCTGCAGGCCGGATTTAGAAGGCAATTGGGCCGGATCCGGCCCCGTGGCCTTAGTTTGCCTACCCATGTGATAGATCAGGCATCCCCAAACTGCGGCCCTCCAGATGTTTTAGCCTACAACTCCCATGATCCCTAGCTAAGAGGACCAGTGGTCAGGGATGATGGGAATTGTAGTCCAAAACATCTGGAGGGCCGAAGTTTGGGGATGCCTGTGATAGATGTTTGATCCCACATAGAAGTGGGAACAAGCTTGTTTTCTCCTGCTTCGGAGAGTAGGACTCGAATCAGTGGCTCCAAGTTACGAGAAAGGAGATTCCGACTCAACACCAGGAAGAACTTTCTGAGAGTCGGAGCTGTTTGAAAGTGGAACGGCCTCCCACGAGAGGTGGTGGGCTCTCCTTCCTTGGAGGTTTTCGAGCAGAGGTTGGATGGCCATCTGTCACGGATGCTTGGGTTGAGATTATTGCATTGCAGGGGTTGGACTAGAGGACCCTTGGGGGTCCCTTCCAGCTCTGCGGTTCTAGGATTCTATCCCATGCACCAGCATGGAACTGGGGAGGTGTTCTGCATCAGTCAAGCGCCGCCTTGCAAATGTAAAGGGAGACTCTTTTTCTCTTTCCGTTGCACAGCTACGACGGGGTTCCTTTCCTCATGCATGACAAGACGCTGCGGAGGACGACGGACGTGGAGGCCGTCTTCCCAGAGAGGAGCTACACACATTCTTCCATGTTCAACTGGACAGACCTGGAGATGCTGAACGCTGGCGAATGGTTCCTCAAGGTGTGTGGCCGAGTTTGGAGGGTGGAGTGGGTCTCCCCTGCGGGGAACTGCAGAGTTGGAAGGGGGACACCTTTTCAGCAAGGGGCCGTTCCACTGTCCCTCAGACCTTGTTGGGGGGGGGCAGAGAATATTTTGAAGAAAAAAATATGAACAAATTCCTATGCCCCACAAATAACCCAGAGATGCATTTGAAATAAAAGCACACATTCTACTCATGTAAAAACACCAGGCAGGCCCCACAAATAACCCAGAGATGCATTTGAAATAAAAGCACACATTCTACTCATGTAAAAACACCAGGCAGGCCCCACAAATAACCCAGAGATGCATTTTAAATAAAAGGACACATTCTACTCATGTAAAAACACGCTGATCTGCGGACCGGATTTAGAAGACGATTGGGTGGTATCCGGCCCCCGGGCCTTAGTTTGCTTACCCATGGTTTAATGCATTAACAATATTGGCGTTTCCCATGGCGCTTTTCGACTTACGAATTTTTCGACCTGTGAAGGTGCCTTTGGAACGGATTAAATTCGTAAGTCGGGGCACCACTGTACTGTACTCTGAACACAAACAGGTATCTGAAGAAGTGTGCATGCACACGAAAGCTCATACCAATGACAAACTTAGTTGGTCTCTAAGGTGCTACTGGAAGGAATTTTTTTATTTTGTTTCGACTACGTCAGACCAACATGGCTACCTACCTGTAACTGTATTTTTAAATGTTTAAGAAGATTCTTTATTACCAAGCAATTTACATAAAAACATAAACAAGACAAAAAAACACAAACCATAGACACTAACTCACAACATATCATTTAACATTACGCACCCTTTAACTTCCGGTTCACCTCATTTGCACTTTTTACACCTTCTTGATCTGTATGCACTTCATCATTCTTTTCTGATGCTTGTTAAAAGAAATTTTGGCTTGGTAGTTTCCTTATACTTCAAGATTCAGTCGAAATCTGTCAGGAGATTAACGTCACAATACTTTCGAAGATATTCTTGAAATATTGTCCAATCTTTACAGACTTTCTGGTTTGAGTTTCCTCTTGTTCTCATTTTCGCAAGTTTGACTTCGCTTGCCAGTCAGTTTTTGTGGTGATTAGGTCACCTTTCCAGTTTCTGGCTCCCTCCAGATATTTTGGACATGAGCTTCCTGGCTTCTCACAAGCATCTGTTTGGCCCACTGGGAGAGCAGGATGCTAGACTAGGCATGTGGGAATGTTGAGGGAAGTAGGAGAGTATATATTGATTAAATATTATCCCGCCTCACTCACGCTAGTGAGCAAGCGGCAAACCACATTCCCTTGCACATTTTCTGGAAGCAAGTTTATGGATTCGTTAGAATCATTTAAGTTGAGCAGTCCAGTCTGGCTTGTCCAGATTGGATTGTTCCTGGTAAATTTCCCCTTTACTTCCCCCTTAAAAACAATAATGACACGACAGTCTTCTTTTAAAAGTGATGGTAAAGTTTACTTATATTCAGTTCACAGTATTGTCCCGAAGGCAGGCTTTATCTTGTAGTTACAGATTCATTTGTAAATACAGGTGAAACTCGGAGAATTAGAATATCGTCGAAAAGTGCATTTATTTCAGTAGCGCAACTTAAAAGGTGAAAAATATATATCAGATAGATGCATGACATGCAAAGCAAGATATGTCAAGCCTTTAATTGTTGTAATTGTAATTATTTGTCGTTAGGCGGGTCAATTATAAATGGAATGTAATTAATGAAATGTAATAGCGATGTTTATTTTTGTATTATTGTAACTACAGTGGTGCCTCGCAAGACGAATTTAATTCGTTCCGCAAGCCAATTCGTTTTGCGAAAAATTCGTCTTGCGAATTGCGGTTTCCCATAGGAATGCATTGAAATTTCATTTTTTTCCCATAGGAATGCATTCATTAAATTTCAATGCATTCCTATGGGAAACCGCAATTCGCAAGACGAATTTTTCGCAAAACGAATCCATCTTGCGAAAAATTCGTCTTGCAGGGCATTCGTCTTGCGAGGGACCACTGTATTTGTTTTATTACTGTGGGATTTCCAAAAGAAAGCATTTGTAAAAATTAAAAGAAAAATAAAAAATAATAAGTTGCATTACTGAAATAAATGGACTTTTCGACGACATTCTAATTTTCCGAGTTTCACCAGTAAGATAAGTCTGAGCTTAAAAGAGCCAAAAGAGAGGAAGATGGCTTTATAGGGTCTGCTAGGGTCCCGACCATCTACCTGGTCACAGACAGAGTGAGGATGCTCCAGAGCAGGTGTGACAGGAAGTCCTCCTGGCTGAGCAACATTCCCCTGCATGTCGACTCCACTCTAGAAAACTGGAAATGTTGTATTTGGCTGCTTCCGTGATACATCCCACATGACGGGCTGTTGGCCTGATTTTACAAGCTTTCCTTACACTCGAAGTAAGATGGGGAAGGAGGAATGGGAGTCTTCCCGCCGCCCCCCCCCCAAGTATGTAAGTAAGTAAATGCAAGGGCATTTTCAAGACTTCTTTCAGATCAATTCATTGTAGACTTGGAAGGGACCATTAGGTGTCTGTCATCTAGTCCAACCCTCCTGCAGGGCAGGAGAGAAAACAGAAGTTTGTTTTGTTGCTGCCCTGGGCTACTTTGGGAGGAAGGGTGGAATAAATTTGGAACAAATAAATGAGATCAATTTCATTTTTAATTTCATCCGTTTAGGCAGCTGTAAGGGGCAGGGAGTACAGACAGCCCCCTCCCATCCTGAGAAGCAGTTCCTCCACCAGCAGCGAAGCCAGCGGGGAGGGGGAGGAGTTGAGTGAGGAAAGGAGTAGACAGGGCTCTGGCAGCATTGGAGAGCCCTTGCTACACAGAGGGGAGGAAGAGAGAGGGGGGGAAAGGGGAGAAGGAAAACAGGGAAAGGAGACCCTTTTCCCCTCCGGTTCCGGAATTACGCAGGAGAAGGCGGGGACGACGTTTTGGCGTGTTTTAACGTGTCTCGTCGGTTTTCCGGAATGGGCTTTTAACATCGTGCGAAAGCTCAAATGAAATGTGGAAATTGACGGTCAGGGAAGCGGAATCAGCTGCCGTGCGAATGTAGCCTAAAACTGTGTTTCCCAGCCTTGGGTCCCCAGCTGCGTTTGGACTACAGTTCCCATCATCCCTGACCTCTGGTCTTGCTAGCTAGGGATGATGGGAGTTGTAGTCCAAAAACTGCTGGAAACCCAAGGTTGGGAAACACTGGCCTAAAAGATGGCTTCCTCAAAAAAAAGAAAAAAAGAAGAAGAATAAAAGAAATGTTGGCTTTCAAAGCGATAACGTTGAACGCCAGTCTCTCTGTTTGCTCCCCACTCCCCACAGAACGACCCTTTCTGGACTGCCCAGTCGCTCTCCAGTTCCGACTTTGTAAAAGCCGCCAACCAGTCCGTCTGCAAGCTGGCCGAGATGCTGGAGGCGGTCAAGGGCAATGCCACCATCCTCTTAAACTTCCAGAGTTTGCCCCGGGATCACCCTTACTACAGTGCTTTCATCAACATCACCCTGGAGACGGTCCTCGACTCGGGCATCCCTCAGCAGGCTGTGAGTTCCACGTCACTTTTGTAGGTAGATGCTGAATAATGTTTGGGGGGGGCTTCTGCTTCGGTTGGAGAAGCAGAAACTAGAGGCGGGCTTGGGAGAGGCTCATGGCCAAAACAAAGGGTTGGGTTTTTTTGGGGGGGGAGGGGTCGCTGTAGCTTTCCAGAGGATGAGCGAGAAACGTTCCCCAAAACCTGTTCCCCGCCCCACCCGCAAAATGCACTTTGCTCATTGCCGCTTGCTTCCGTCCTGAGTATTGCAGGGGGGTGGATTAGATGTTCCTCGGGGATCCCTCCTGATTCTATGAACTTCCTTTTCGATGTGCCTTGTCTTCTCATTGGCTGCACGATCCTAGCCAATCAGGGAGCGTGTAGTCATGGTGATCAAATGGTGACTTCATTGAGGGTGAATGAAGATTTACCTTGCCCTCCCTTGAAATGGCATGGTTACTGAGGATTCTTACCGGTAATAATAATAATAATAATAATAATAATAATAATAATAATAATAGTTTACTTATACCCTGCCCATCTGGGCTGGACCTCCCCAGCCACTCTGGGCAGCTTCCAACAGGATATTAAAAACACAATAAAACATCAAACATTAAAAGCTTCCCTAAACAGGGCTGCCTTCGGATGTCTTCTAAAAGTCAGATAGTTTATTTCCTTGACATCTGATGGGAGGGCGTTCCACAGGGCGGGTGCCACCACCAAGAAGGCCCTCTGCCTGGTTCCCTGTAACCTCATTTCTCACAGTGTGGGAACCGTCAGAAGGCCCTCGGAGCTGGACCGCTGTGTCCGGGCTCAACGATGGGGGTGGAGATGCTCCTCCTTCCCCCATGAATGGCTGTGTGCATTTTTCCCACTTTTTCATGGGACGACCACAACAATGATGATTATACCCCACCCACCTGGTTGGGTTTCCCGTATCTCCCTCTACTCCCCCCCTCATGTGTTTGTGTGTCTAACACACCCCTGCGACCCCCAGCATTTTATAGAACCACTGAATTGTAGAGGTCATCCACCCCCAACCCCCTGCAACACGGGAAGCTCAACATGCTGCCCCTCATATCCCATTTGAAACCGTACCGGACCCTGCTTAGCTCTGCAAAGATGCCAGCAACTTTTAGTACTCTCTGCCCTGAGCCAGGACTGCTTCGCATCGTTTGCAAGTTGCAGGGAGCAGCAGCTGACTCCCAGAGCTGGTGGCGGGCTCTCGTGGGGCATTTAATCCACCCTCCCTACCTTAGTGCAGGAAATTCAGAACTAGGAAGGTTCCCCGTCTCCACCTAAGAGAGATGGCTGTCCAAGTTCTGCTTATAGAGCCCCCCAGAAAGCAGGGCCCACCCTCCCACTCTCTGGGTTGCTGGCTCCATTGTCAAATCATTCCAGAGATGTTTCTCCTGCTGAGATCTTCCCTCATCCTGGAGCAGCCTTCTTCTGAGCGACAGCCCTCCATCGATTATAGTGTCCCTCCTCAGCTTTAGCTTATGCAAGCCACCAGGAGACACCTGGCTTGAGAGCAGTACAAGTGAAAAGGATCTAGGAGTCTTGGTAGACCACAAACTTGACATGAGTCAGCAGTGTGATGCAGCAGCTAAAAAAGCCAATGCAATTCTGGGCTGCATCAATAGGAGTATAGCGTCTAGATCAAGGGAAGTAAATAGTACCACTGTATTCTGCTCTGGTCAGACCTCACATGGAGTACTGTGTCCAGTTCTGGGCACCACAGTTCAAGAAGGATACTACTGACAAGCTGGAACGTGTCCAGAAGAGGGCAACCAAAATGGTCAAAGGCCTGGAAACGATGCCTTATGAGGAACGGCTTAGGGAGCTGGGTATGTTTAGCCTGGAGAAGAGAAGGTTAAGGGGTGATATGATAGCCATGTTCAAATATATAAAAGGATGTCATATAGAGGAGGGAGAAAGGTTGTTTTCTGCTGCTCCAGAGAAGCGGACATTGAGCAATGGATTCAAACTACAAGAAAGAAGATTCCCACCTAAATATTAGGAAGAACTTCCCGACAGTAAGATTCTATCAATATAATTCAAGACACAAACCATTTTGTGAAGGTCCATTAAATGTGGGACATCTCTTCCTGATCTCTGTAACCTGGGGTATCTGGGGAGCTGGGAGGAATCTGCCTTGGGCACATTTCCATGCATCCTGAGATCCTGGCGCTGTGGTCTAAACCACTGAGCCTCTTGGGCCTGCCGATCGGAAGGTCGGCGGTTCGAATCCCCGTGACGGGGTGAGCTCCCGTTGCTCGGTCCCTGCTCCTGCCAACCTAGCAGTTTGAAAGCACGTCAAAGTGCAAGTAGATAAATAGGTACCGCTAGAGCGGGAAGGTAAACGGCGTTTCCATGTGCTCTGGCTTCTGTCACGGTGTCTCATTGCTCCAGAAGTGGTTTAGTCTAAGGTTACCAGATGTCCCCGTTTCCCAGGGACAGTCCCCGGATTAACAAATCAATCCCCTGACAAAATCCGTTGAACTTGAAAAGTGTCCCCGGATGCATTGGGGAAAAAAGCTGGGAACTTTAGTTTAGTCCGGCTGCCCACATGAACCAGAAAGCTGTCTCTGGACAAACGCCGGCTCCTTCGGCCTGAAATCGAAATAACCCAGTGCCAGATTTACGTATAAGCTAAATTATAGCTTAGGGCCCCACTCTCTTGGGGGCCCCCAAAAAATGTAAAGGAAAAAACCACTGGATGTACATTTCCAAAATATAAGATAAACATCAAATCAAATGAAACCTGCATACAGCAACAGTGTTTTGTGTTGTGTATGGACCTATTAGGTCCCTAAATGACCACCTAGCATATATTCAACACAAAAAACAGGGACCATTTGTTGTTGACAAAGGACAGGTGGACATAGAAAGGGCCCCATTACCTTCAGTAGCTCAGGGCCTCATCAGACCTAAATCCGGCCCTGAGTACCGCAACCCCATAGTTGCCTTTGACTGGACTTAACTGTCCAGGGGTCATAGAATCATAGAGTTGGAAGAGACCACAAGGGCCACCCAGTCCAACCCCCTGCCAAGCAGGAAACACCATCAAAGCATTCTTGACATATGCCTGTCAAGCCTCTGCTTAAAGACCTCCAAAGAAGGAGACTCCACCACACTCCTTGGCAGCAAATTCCACTGCCGAACAGCTCTTACTGTCAGGAAGTTCTTCCTAATGTTTAGGTGGAATCTTCTTTCTTGTAGTTTGAATCCATTGCTCTGTGTCCGCTTCTCTGGAGCAGCAGAAAACAACCTTTCTCCCTCCTCTATATGACATCCTTTCATATACAGTGGTACCTCTACTTACGAATTTAATGCGTTCCGAACACACATTTGTAAGTCGAAAAAAATTGTAAGTCGAATCCCATAGGAATGCATTGGGAGAAAAAATTCGTACGTCGAAGCAACCCTATCTAAAAATTTGTAAGTAGAAAAAATCCTATCTAAACCGCATCCAAGATGGCGGACGGAGCTTCATTTGTAAGTAGAAAAATTTGTAAGTAGAGTTATTTGTAAGTAGAGGTACCACTGTATTTGAACATGGCTATCATATCACCCCTTAACCTTCTCTTCTCCAGGCTAAACATACCCAGCTCCCTAAGCCGTTCCTCATAAGGCATCGTTTCCAGGCCTTTGACCATTTTGGTTGCCCTTTGCCTTTGCCTTTACCTTTTACCAAACAGCTTTTCCAGTTAAGGGTGTGAGAGTTTGGTTGTTGTTGCTCGCCGTGTGTGAAGCATTTCACACACCCACATATGAAGCAATTAGCTTGGGGGACGAGCTCCACATTTAGCTTCCATCTGTTCTTTCTAAGAACACCGGCAGACAGTTTCCAATTCGACGTGCGCCTTGCTGCCCCAGGTCCTCGTTCAAGGAGGCCACCCGCTTCCATCCTGTCAGCCTTTTCTCTTCATCCACCCCCCAAAATAACCTTTCGGAGGCAGCGTTTCTGCTTCTAGCTTTGTTTAATGCTGCATGTTGAGGTCCCAGGTTCTATCCACCTCTTACATTGCACTACATTAGATGGAGGTCCAACCTTCACTCCACGGAGCTCAAGGTGGTGTACGTAGCTCTCCTGATTTTATCCTTAGAACAACCCTGCAATGTAGGTTAGGCAAAGAGGGAGGGTGTCGGGCATCGGGCATCCCAATCTGCCAGTTCGGAAGGGTATAAGTTCAGCCAGAGAGGTGGGTCCCACGAAACGAAATCCCTTCGCTGTCAAAGGACAGTGGAGGCGAATCCTCGGCTTCTGGCTATAAATGGTACAGCGAAGGCTCTAGATCAGGCACCCCCCAAACTTCGGCCCTCCAGATGTTTTGGACTACAATTCCCACCTTCCCCGACCACTGGTCCTGTTAGCTAGGGATCATGGGAGTTGTAGGCCGAAACATCTGGAGGGCCGCAGTTTGGGGATGCCTGCTCTAGATGCACCTCTGGACTGAAAAGACGAGATAATTCTGAGCAATGGGAAATAATTTCAGGTTGGAGAGAGGAAAAAGATAAAGCAGGAAACCGCACACAAGACTGCTGCGACCGCATGCGCAAATGGTACGCTTACATAACGCAGGAATGTTCCGGAGTGTTTTAAGTGAAATATTTGCACGGTAGCAGCGATTGTCATTTTAAGCTGTGGTTTGGAGAAACTCGTTTTTGCTCCTTGAGCGAGGAGTGCATTCTTTTGAAAAGCAATGCCGGCCGTTGAAAAGCTTGCAGCCTTGACCTCTTGGCAATGGCCGCTCTTCTCTAATGGCAGCTGCTTACCGGGTTCTTTTTGTTTTGTTTTCTGCTCCATCAGGTGATGTGGCTGCCCGACTCCGACCGCCGACTGGTCCAAGAGGTTGCCCCAGGTTTCCAGCAGACCTCTGGCGTCAAGGCTGGGGCTCAGCCTTTGAGGGACAGAGGCTTCCAGAAGCTGAACCTGCGCTACACCAAAGTCACCAGGGATGATATCAGGTCTGCTCTGGGCTTTCGCTCTTCCATGTGTCTTTGGTCTTGTTCTCATAAGCATCTTTATGTTCATCTTTTGGCCTGCGGGAAGCTTTCACGACAAAAGTTCTTTCCACCTAAACATTAGGAAGAACTTCCTGACAGTAAGAGCTGTTCGGCAGTGGAATTTGCTACCAAGGAGTGTGGTGGAGTCTCCTTCTTTGGAGGTCTTTAAGCAGAGGCTTGACAGGCATTTGTCAAGAATGCTTTGATGGTGTTTCCTGCTTGGCAGGGGGTTGGACTGGATAGCCCTTGTGGTCTCTTCCAACTCTACGATTCTATGATTCTATGAAAACGGTTTCTCCCATATATATTTTTTTTAAAAAAAGAGAAACGAAAACCGACATCCTTGCTTCTAGAAAACTAGCATTCCAGGGAAGGTAATGTCTAGTTTTGGCTTCTCCCTGATGTGCTGGCTTTCTGAGGTCAGGGAAGGCTGCAGTTTACACGAATTATGACTAGGGGTGGAATGCTAACAGTCCCACACAGTTCATCGTCCCTCCCACCAAAATATCTAGGGGGAAACCAGAGAGGGGGTTTGCAGCATAATGAAAATTGCAGAATAAAGGCCTCAAGGGAAGATGCTTTGAGGTTGGACTCTTGAGTGCCTTCCAGCTCTACAATTCTATGATTTTGTGACTCCTGGGAAGCAGATTGCAGAATTGACCTTCTTGTTAGCGGAGACGACTACAGCCCTGAACAGAGCTAGCGGTGGAGGGAAAGGCCTTTTGACAGGGGTGCCTAATGATGACTGAGGGCCTGCGGAGACAATTGCATGCCTGGAATGTAATGGATGGCTTTTGTGAGGCTGCCTCTAATATCCTCTTTGGGCATTTTTAGAGACGAGCTCCAAACCACTTGCCACACTCCTTATCTCTCCAGCAGCCGCTGCTGTTACCATGGAGCTGTGAAGAAGTCCAAGGTCCTGGTTTTTATTTCAGAAATTACTTTGTGCGCAAAAAGCAGCCCATTAATAGCCTTTGATCTGTCCGTCTTATCTTTGGATGGACGTTGGCCGGGACACTTTCTGAGAACAACGCGTGGTTGCGGTTTCCCGATTGGGGCACAGGCTGGAATAATTTTTCAGGGGGACGTAGATCTGGAGCAAGCAAAGGCGTTTGTTTTGCAGCCGGATGAGAAATTTTTGCGGCTCAGCCTCGTCGTGTTTGCTTGTTTTTTCACTAGCAGTTCGAAAGCACGCCAAAAATGCAAGTAGATAAATAGGCGCCGCTGCGGCGGGAAGGTAAATGAGGTTTCCGTGCGCTGCTCTGGTTTCCGTCATGGTGTCCCGTTGCGCCAGAAGCGGTTTAGTCCTGCTGGCCACATGACCCGGAAAGTTGTCTGCAGACAAACGGCCTGAAAGCGAGATGAGTGCCACAACCCCATAGTCTCCTTTGACTGGACTTAACCGTCCAGGGGTCCTTTACGTTTTATCTTTACCTGCCTCCTTCCCAAAGCTGGAGAAGACTTCAAAAAGGTGCTGCCTCAGCCGGTGCGGGCTAGCCAGTGATGCTGCGCTAACACGGCCTCTGTTCTCCAATGTGGTTCTCTGACGGCAGAATCCGGGACCAGCCAGAACCCAGCGTCCCGACAGTGTCCCGAAAATACAATTTTTACGTTCTTCTGCACCTTTTAAGGCCCGTCCTTCTCCCCGCTCTGCTCTCTCGACAGGGAATACGCGGCGGCGAACTTGAGCGTCAACCTGTACGTTGTGAACGAGCCTTGGCTTTTCTCTGTGCTGTGGTGCTCCGGGGTCCAGTCTGTCACCTCCGACAACTCTCGCGTCCTCAGTAGGCTGCGTTCCCCCGTCTGGATGATGGTAAGCAGGGTTTGGGCTGTGCGTCCGTTTGTTTCCAGGCGTATGAACGTGTCAGGGGACCACCAGGGGTCAGCGGAGAGCCTGGTGGTTCGGAGCAAGGGCTCTGGGACGCTGCCAGAGCCCCAGGGCCCTAGCGCCTGGCAGCTTCCCCCGGAAGATGGGACTGGGACTCGGGAGGAGATGAAAACCCTTAGGGATGTTGTGGAGATGGGAGCTGCAGAGGGATAGTTGCAGATGGCGGACCCAAGCACTCAAGAGGAGGAGGCTCCAGGAGCTACAGCACGGGTCCCTCAGCTGAGCACCTCTAGTGGAGGAGGGGGGGGGAGAGGAGGGACCAATGGAGGAGGTTCAGGGTGCCCCGGGGGTTATGCTGGCGGAAGTCACGAAGGGGGTCGCTTCCGGATTCTGAATCGGATTAGTACAGTCATGCTTTTTGATGCTCTGTCTTGTACATATGTATCTAATAAAACCCTGTAAAAAAAACCAAGCGCGGGGTTTGGAACCGCTTACTCGTGAGGAAGCTACCCACACCAACACAGAACGTCAGGAGGAGAAGCAGCCTGCTGGAACAGGCCTGCCAGGTTGCGGGCATCCAACGGAGCGGAATGTGGCAAGTTCCGGGACAGATAAAAGAAAGCCTTTCTTCACAGGGTTAAACTGTGGAACTCCCTGCCACAGGAGGCAGGGATGGCTGTCAATTTGGGTGGCTTTGATAGAGGATCAGACAAATTCATGACAGAGGAAGAAATAATAATTATAATAATTATTATTATTATTATTTATACCCCGCTCATCTGGCTGGGTTTCTCCAGCCACTCTGGGCGGCTTCCAACAAGAGATTAAAAATGCATTAAAACATCAGTCATTAAAAACTTCCCTAAACAGGGCTGCCTTCAGATGTCTTCTAAATGTCGGGTAGTTGTTTGTTTCTTTCACATCTGATGGGAGGGTGTTCCACAGGGCGGGCGCCACCACCGAGAAGGCCCTCTGCCTGGTTCCCTGTAACTTGGCTTCTCACAAGAAGAGAACCGCCAGAAGGCCCTCGGCGCTGGTCCTCAGTGTCCGGGCAGAACGATGGGGGAGGAGATGCTCCTTCAGGTATACTGGATCGAGGCCGTTTAGGGCTTTCAAGGTCAGCACCAACACTTTGAACTGTGCTCGGAAACGTACTGGGAGCCAATGTATGGTCTCGGCAGCCGCTCCCAGTCACCAGTCTAGCTGCCGCATTCTGGGTTAGTTGTAGTTTCCAGGTCCCCTTCAAAGGTAGCCCCACGTAGAGCACTTTGCAGTAGTCCAAGCAGGAGGTAACCAGAGCATGCACCACTCTGGCGAGACAGTCCAGAAAGGGCTCTTGGTGGCTGCTAGCCGGGATGGCTAGGCTCTGCCTCCACAGTCAGAGGCAGCAATGCTTTTTGCAGATCTCTCCCCCCCCCCCCCAGCCCAGAGAGGCCACAAATACTTATTATTGGTTTTTATTATTTATTTATTAAATTTGTATACTGCCCTCCATCCGTAGATCTTAGGGTGGTTCACACACAAAAAATACATATTGAAAACAAGAACAAAACCGACACCCGCCCTCCTCCCGCCACCCGCATCAAACTTAGGACCAAAAGCTTCAGTTAAAAGGAAAGGTTTTTCCTGGTGCCTTAAACTAGACTAGAGAGCACCAGGTGAGACTCCCTGGGGGGGGGAGTATTCCGCAAATGAGGAGCCACCGCCAAAAAGGCCCTGCTCTCCTGTTGCCACCCACTGGACCTCCCACGGAGGGGCTCAGGGAAAAGGGCCTCAGAGGATGATCGCAGGATCTGGGCCAGTTCTTATGGGGTGGGAGGCAGTCCTTGAGGTTTCGGGGTCCTGAGCCGCATAAGGCTTTATAGGTCAAAACCAGCACTTTGAATTGGGCCTCGAAACACCATAGAAGAGGCTGCGGTTCATACAGGGCTTACTTGCCGTTGTCTTCTTGCTCCTACACACATGCACACGATTATATACTTCTTGTTACTGAAACAGAAAGGGGCTAAACCTCTACTCGGGTCAAATCCATTCGTTGATTAAAAGGGCAAAGCAAATTGACGGGGCTTGCAACTTCTCCTGTTGCAGCTACCAGTTTAGTGGCCCAGGGCGCCATCTAGTGGTTGCAAAAGTGCTTATTCTTGATTCATGTGCAGGCATTTATTTGAGCCCCTGTCTTATTGGTTAGTTTGGTAGATTAATAAGCAAAATCCCTTTGTATCAGGGATGGTTCTCCTGACCAAGGGCTGACTGGACCTGTGGCCAATACTCTGGCGACTGAGTGTCAAAATAGATGTGGTCGAAGTGTTAAAAGTGAGCATGGCCCTTTTTTAAAAAGCAAATATCGGGTAGGGGGTCATGAAAACCTTTTGGCAATGCAGCAGGAAGCCTAGGGGAATGATCACATATATTGATTGATCAATGGATATAGATACAGAAATATTTGGGGGGGGGACTAGAGGGCCACAATTCACTTTGGCTTGATGGCGTCAGGCAGCTCATATTGAAAAAGTTTCCTGTTTTAAAAATGAATTTTGAAGGATCTTGGGAGCCACAGAAGACCTCTAGATGCCATGGCGTAAGCCCCCCTTTCCTTTGGTTTTAGCACTGTGAATTAAGGACACAGGTTTTGAAACTGCTTCACTCCTGATGTTGTTACTGCAAGAGAAGGAATTATTCATTTATACATACATACATACCCCACTCATCTGGCTGGGTTTTCCCAGCCTCTCTAGGCAGCTTCCAACAGGATATTAAAAACACAATAAAACATCAAACATTAAAAACTTCCCTAAACAGGGCTGCCTTTAGATATCTTCTAAAAGTCAAATACGGTGGTCCCTCGACTTACGAATTTAATCTGTTCCAAACGGACCTTCGTAAGTCGAAAAAATCGGAAGTCGAAGCCAATGGGGGGGGGGAATTAAAAAAAATCATAAGTCGGAAAAATCCTATCTAAAAATTCGGAAGTCGAAAATATCCTATCTAAACCGCATCCAAAATGGCGGACGGAACTCTCTTCGTAACTCGAAACATTCGTACG